>NC_141689.1:42865309-44065309 GCF_964263255.1 Lissotriton vulgaris
GGCGTTTCTGCAACGTAAGTGCTGACAGGTCCTGAAACAGGTCGGCGATTGATTCTTGAAAGAAATAGGATGCAGTTGTCGGGATTTCTGAAGAATTTCCTCTATTGTTCGGAAGTCCTGTATACAAACTAAGATGTCCGATGGGGGGGCCGTCGCGGCCCGCTGGGGTCCCACCCTATGTGCCCTGTCTAGCCTCAGTTCTGCCTCCAGGGCCGGTCCAAGGAGATGGTTGAAAAGTTCTCTAGTGAATTTAAACAGGTCCTTGGTGTCCTCCGACAACGCTACCCCTCGGATTCGTATATTGTGCCGCCGAGAGCGGTTTTCTAGATCCTCGAGGTGGGTTTGCAAGTCCACCTGTTGATCATGAATTCTTATTATCTCTTGATGCATTGCCTCAATTCCGGCGTCTTGACCCTCCTGTTTGGTTTCGAGCTCCAATACCCGTTCCCCAATGCCATCCATGTCTCTACACACTTCCCGGATCTCTTCAGAGAATTCCTTCTTGAGAGTGTGGATGTCATCCCTCTGGGCTGTAAAAAGAGATTCCAAGAAGGCTTTCGTGATGGGTTCTGTACCAACTGTTGTGTTCTCAGCTTGGCGAGTCTCAGCCGTTGACTTGTCTTTAGATGGCGAGTTGGGTTTTAGCAAACATCTCTTTCACAGTTTTATCTTTGCGGACCCTCGCCCCTGACATGACGCTCGCGTCGCAGATCTGCGAGCACCGTCCTGGAGAAATCCTCTTAGCTCTGGGGCGCCCCTGGGCCCGTGGTTTCCCGGCGTGCCTACTTTGAGAGTGCAATCCTGGCCACGTGGGGAGCTCTGCGGTTAGTTAGGCCTTAGTGTGCTAAGGTGGGCGGCGCGTCTCTGCCGGTCGCGCTCCGTGCTGGGCTGGCAACCTCGGTGTCCGGCCTGTCCCGCAAGTACCGGATGTATGGAACCTCCCTGCATTACTGGGCGTTTCAAAATCTCCGCCGCTCCTCCGTGTGTTGCCCTCACCAGGCCGGGTCCCCTAGTTGCTCCCCGCTGCGGACAAATGCCCGCCGACTGTACGCCCAGGCCTCCTCCGTAACTGTTCCCCTGTGTGCTTTCAGGCCACCGAAACTGGCTCCACGCTATTGGGGCCTACAGCCCGGCTGCTGTGCCCCTCTGCCACTGAGCCTAGAAGTGTATGTCCGGCCCCCTGGTAGTAGGCTTCTGTAAGTTGTCCCTGTCGCCCGCTGCCTGCTCAACTCTGTCCCAGGCTGCGGCCGCTCACCATAAGGAACCCTCGAGCCCCAAGCGTCGGGGACATAGGGTTGCAGTTAGTCTCCACCCCCAATGGTCACCAGCCATACACAAGTTCACCGCTTACAGTGTCAGGGGGCTCGCAGTGTTTTCTCCCCCAAACAGCTGTGGCCATCATACGCCTCCCGCACTGTGGGCTGCGCCGCCAATGTCCGCCCACTTAGGCTGACACGCCGCCCCTCACCTCCGGTCTGTTGTTTGGCGTCCAAGGAGCCTTCCTCCACTCTCTGCCGCGATATGGGTGCCGGCCGGCCCTCACTCCACTCTCCACGCTGACCCCCGTGGGGGCCGGGGAAGGGCCGCGCCCAGCCCCCTGCCGCACTTGCCCCCTCCACTCCGTGGCCGTCGGCGGGGGCTCACACCGATCAGGCCTCCCAGAGGGTGGTGGGTCCGCAGTAGCTACCGGGTAGTGCAACACCCAGCGCCTCGCACTACATGCACGTGCGGGCCTGATCCACCGTAGCCTCACTGGGCCTTGCGTAGAGCTTCCCCAGGCTGCCGCCTCCAGACCCGGCTGTTCCCGGGCTTAACTCCGGCTCCGCCCCCTCGCTGTTCCGCAATTGTAGGCCGCACAGTAAGTCGCGTGGCCGTCGCCGCAGAAAGGCCCCAGCTGCTCGCTGCCCACCCCCACCCACACCAGGGGCCACTGGGGGTGTCAGACGATCTGTTGAGGTGGCTAATAAAGGGTTCCTGGATACCGAAAGCATGTGCTAAAAAAGACCAGCGGCGGGAGCTCGGGAGGACACGTCCGCTCACGCCACCATCTTGGCCACGCCCCCACAGTATGGTTTTAGAGCAAACCTTTGTACGGGGTCGGCATTAGTTGCTGCCACTGAGGTAACAAGATTGGTGGTTGACATGGGTGGGAAGGTGGCGTTGATAATATATCTATCCGCTGCCTTCGACATAGTCAACCATTCACTTCTTATTAACTGGCTCGATATGTTAGGCTTTAGGAATCCAGCATTGGCCTTGCTTAGCTCGTTCTTGCGTGATAAGGGGCAGGTGGTGGCATTGGGAGATTTCATCTCGGACCACTTTTCCCTCCCCTGTGGGATGCCTGAGGGGGTCCTCTCTTAGCCCCAAGCGTTTTACTATCTATGTCACCCTCCTGGCCAATCTCATCCGCAGCTACAGGTTTGCGGTATTTTCCTAGGACGACAACACACAAATTGTGGTGTTAAAATCATCTGAAGTGGAAGAGGTGGTTAAACATTTCTTTAGTTGTATGACTCATATTGTGAACTGGATGCAAAGAAACTGTTTGAAGCTGAACTCAGATAAAACTGGGGTTTTGCTCTTTGGTAACATCGCCCTCTTCTGGAGTTCCCCAAGTTTGCCATCTACTCTTGGTTCTCTTCCTTCCACTGTTTAAAAAGCTAGAAATCTTGGAGTAATATTTGACACCAAAATGTGCTTTTCAGGTCGAATAAACCAAACCACCTCCTCTTGTTTTTCACGGTGAAGGATCTTAAAGAAGATATGTTCGTTTATTTCTCTGCAATTACAAAAGACAGTCAGTATGGCTTTTACTTATTAAAAAGAAGCCTGGCTTATCCTTTAACTCTGACCAATCAGGACAGACCACTATAAGGCCGAATCTGAGCTTACAGGCAAGAAAGTCTTATAATTTCTTGTATGAACATTTTAGGAGAAATTCAACAATATCAAATTGTTGAGTTTATTAATACCATTCTGGGAAGTCTTTGAATGGTATTTTATTAGCTGTCTCCTATCAAGAGTTAGTAGTTAATAACTTCTTGCCATGATAACCTATGTGAGAGGGGGTTTGCAATTGGAAAAATTAGTTAAACTTTTTTTCCAGCACCAGGGCTTATAAAAACATATTTTATAAGTACTCTGAATACATCTAGTGGACCCCCGACCCCTGGAACACCTAGAGGAGGCTTTAGGGGTTCTGAAGATATATAAATATTGCAGATCCTCCCTCCACAGTGCTCCTAGCACCAACGTCGATTTGTGCAGCACTTTAGCACAATGTGGGGAGTGAAATGTGCAATTTCACTTAACCCAAGGCTTATAAAACTCATTTTATAGGGGTGCGCCTTATAAATAACTGACCCCCCCCACCCCCACCCCTGGGACACCTAGGGGAGACCCTGGGGGTCCAAAATATGCCTAAACATTGTTGGTTATCCATTTTTAAGTGCCCCAAACAACAAAGTCGAGTAAGCTCTCAATTCACTGGCGGCTCGCCGAGGGAGGGCTGCCCGCTGCACCCCATCAACCCGCAGCACTTCCTCTGCGAGCCGCCACTGGCTCAATTTACTTTTAAAAAGCAGTCCTGCAACCCAGGGCTACTTTTAAACTGACCTTAGGCTCAGCAGTGCACACATGCAAGTGCAGAAAGGGCTGCTGACCTCTACACTGTCATGCCCTATTATATGCTCGGGACTTGGAGTTAGTTTTAATCCCCAAGCCCCATTATGTACTTGGGCCTTATAGGTAGGTCATGCCAATCACAAGGTTACCCCAACCCATAGTGTATGTATGTGTTTTCACTGTATTCTAAGTATCTTTCGGAATAGCACTGGCCGTGGGCCTGGTTAGGCAGAGCCCAGGGTCATTCAGAGTCTATTACCACCAGTACCAGTCAGCAAAAAGTTGGGGATGCCCAGGACACGGGATGACTTTGCAACTGTGCAGATTTGTGTCATGTTTATAATTCAAAGCTAGTGGAAAATGTTAGTAAATCTGGACCTCAGTTCCTTCATGAAACACACAGAACATAACCAAGGCCATCCAGTGTAGCAAGCAAAATTGATAAAAAAAGGAAATAAACCATAGTTGGAGTTGGAGGCCAAAAATAAAATAAATTGTGTGTCTAATATTATGCATCAATTTAGTAGTCTGTGTCTCTCCGTCGAGGAGCAAATGTAACCTCAGAGTATTTCTGAGGAGGAGAGCTCCACAGTGCTTTATTTGTAAAGGTTTTAGGGACAGATGTACAACCCATGTTTGCTGTCGCAAAATGTTATTCAAGCCATCTGCGATCAAAAAAAACCATGGTGGTATGTACCAATGCTATTTTGCGAGTCATAGACCCGCAAATAGCATTTGAGACTCACTATTAGGAAGGGGCTTGCCAAGGGCGTCCTTTCCTAAAAGGAGTCAAAATAGTATGTACCATTGTTTTGCTACCGCATTCGCGGCCGTTAAACACTCGAAATGTAATACCTACTTTAAGTACATTTCCTCTTTATTGACGAAGTTGCCCGTTGTGAATTCCATGTCAACCCTGTCTCAGAAATACATAGTTAGGCAGCCCCTGAAACCCAGGTTGTCGGTCACTGATTGACAGATCACAGGTGGGGTAGCACGTAGCCGTTACACAAACCCGCGAACAGGAAATCCCAGAACAAATCCACAAATAGGCACAGCGACATCATAATGGTTCAGGGAGATTGGCCTCTATACAGTACACATGGCCGGAGAGGTGCGCACTTTCCCTGAACACCATAAAGTCAGATGCCACACAAGGAACATTAAGCCAATCAGGACACACAGTACATGCAGTGATCACGCACTCCCCATGCTGGATATCTGGGCACAGTCCATACTGGCCGCATTGTGTCCATGCATGGTTGAGGCCTACCTAGATTCTTCATTCAAACATTAATTTAGTGCCCCAAGGACAGCGGTCCGCATTCCTTTTCAAAAAAGGGCAGGCAGAACAATTTTATAACACGCAATGACCTGGATAAAAGTCTTTGTTAGACCGACTGTAAATTGAGACAGTCTGTTCTTCCGGCTGCACTGTTTGACTAAACAAAATGTTCCTGTTCTGCAATACGTCTCTTGTTTTTTCAAGGTATTTAATGTTCAAGCAACAGTGGTCACCTACCTCTGCGACTGCAAACCACGAAGCCCACCACCCCGAGTAAGGCGACCAGCAGGACAGCACTCAGCACGCCAAAGGCGATGTGGAGGTTCAGGGGTGGGATGTTTGTCGGGCAGTGGCACTGGAATGGGTCCTCTTCTGTGGAGATGAGATGGACAGAGATAGGTCAGAGCAGGTGAATGCGGATAGGTGGCCCCTCACCTGGAGCCCCATCATGATAGGCCGAGTGCCTGACATGTCTAAAGTTCAAACCTATAATTTGGATATTTCTCTTTAAATGGACTGCCTTTTCTTTTACTTAGGCTTTACTAATATTTTGAAAACTGTGAGCTCCCTTCACATACATTTGCACAGATACACAGTCGCACCTGAAATATTTGACCTTTACTCTGTTCCCTCTGCAGTGAGGCCAGGACTGAACACCTTTTTGATCCACTGACATGTGCTGAGAGAACCTGGCACTTCCTTCAGTCTCCGCTCCAGAGCTCTCCATCGTGGCCTGAGCAGCATCCTGGAAATAGCCAACACTCTTAGAGAACGCAAGACTAACTGGCAGATGCATCAAAGTAAATACCGGGAGCAAATGGGCAGATTCTCAGAATCTGCACCTTTGCCTCAGGTATTTTTGCATTTGGGATGCATCATCCCAAATGCAAAAATCGCAATTTAAGGAATTTATAAATTGAGATTCCTTAAATTGCGATTGCATTTAAGGAATCCCAAATTGAGATTCCTTAAATGAAATGCATTAAAGTAAAAATAATAGTGAATTCGCTAATAGGGGGAGCAAATTACCATGAAGTTGGACTTCATGGTAATTTGCTAAAACTTTGAAAAAAGCACTTTTGTGCATTTTTCAAAGCTTCATGTTGCGCACACACATGCCCTTAGGGCATGTGTGTGTGCAACATATATGCATAGATCAATTTCAGGGGTGCAACAGGGTGTCATTTTGACACCCTTGCACCCTTGAAATTGCATGAGCAATTTGCGAGTACCTACTGGTACTCGCTAATTGCTCATGCAATCTCCAATACATTCCTATGGGCCTCTAGGCCCATAGGAATGAATGGGACAGCATTCCTTAATTGCGACTAGCAATTTGCGAGTAGCAATTAAGGAATGCATAGACTTTTGCTATTCCTAAATAGCGATTCCTTAAAAATCGTTATTTAGGAATAACAAAAGGCTACGTTGATGCATCTGCCAATATGTCATGTACTATCTTCTGGGTGTGTGATCAGTGTATGTGAGTCATGTGGTATATTCTTGTTTTTTTATCACTGCATCTGAGTCATGTAGTATCTTCCGGGTGTATGACTAGTGCGTGTGAGTCATGTAGTATCTTCTAGGTGTGTTACCAATGTATGTGATTCACGTGGAATATTCTGGCTGTGTGATCAGTGTATGTGAGTCATGTACTATCTTCTGGCTGTGTGATCAGTGTATGTGAGTCCTGTACTATCTTCTGGCTGTGTGATCCGTGTATGTGAGTCATGCACTATCTTCTGGCTGTGTGATCAGTGTATGTGAGTCATGTACTATCTTCAGGATGTGTGATCCGTGTATGTGAGTCATGTTGTATCTTCTGGGTGTGTAATTAGGGTGTGCGAGTCATGTAGTATCTTCTTGGTGTGTGGCCATTGTATGTGAGTCATGTGGTATATTCTTGTTTTTTTATCACTGCATCTGAGTCATTTAGTATCTTCCGGGTGTATGACTAGTGCATGTGAGTCATGTAGTATCTTCTAGGTGTGTTACCAATGTATGTGATTCACGTAGAATATTCTGGCTGTGTGATCAGTGTATGTGAGTCATGTAGTATCTTCAGGATGTGTGATCCGTGTATGTGAGTCATGTTGTATCTTCTGGGTGTGTAATCAGGGTGTGCGAGTCATGTAGTATCTTCTTGGTGTGTGGGCATTGTATGCGAGTCATGTTGTATCTTCTGGGTGTGTGATCAGTGTATGTGAGTCATGTGGTATATTCTTGTTTTTTTATCACTGCATCTGAGTCATTTAGTATCTTCCGGGTGTATGACTAGTGCGTGTGAGTCATGTAGTATCTTCTGGGTGTGTGATAAGTGTATATGAGTCATGTGGTATATTCTTGGTTTGTTATCCCTGCATGTAAGTCATGTTGTATCTTCTGGGTGTGTGGCCAGTGTATGTGAGTCATGTTGTATCTTCTGGGTGTGTGATAAGTGTATATGAGTCATGTGGTATATTCTTGGTTTGTTATCCCTGCATGTAAGTCATGTTGTATATTCTGGGTGTGTGGCCAGTGTATGTGAGTCATGTTGTATCTTCTGGGTGTATGATCAGTGTATGTGAGTCATGTTGTATCTTCTGGGTGTATGATCAGTGTATGTGAGTCATGTGGTGTATTCTTGGTTAGTTATCCCTGCATGTAAGTCATGTAGTATCTTCTGGATGTGTGATCAGTGTGTGTGAGCCATGTAGTATCTTCTGGGTGTGTAATCAGGGTGTGCAAGTCATGTAGTATCTTCTTGGTGTGTGGCCAGTGTAATGGAGTCATGTTGTATCTTCTGGGTGTATGATCAGTGTATGTGAGTCATGTGGTATATTCTTGGTTTGTTATCCCGACATGTAAGTCATGTTGTATCTTCTGGGTGTGTGATCAGTGTATGTGAGTCATGTGGTATATTCTTGGTTTGTTATCCCTGCATGTAAGTCATGTTGTATCTTCTGGGTGTGTGGCCAGTGTATGTGAGTCATGTGGTATATTCTTGGTTTGTTATCCCTACATGTAAGTCATGTTGTATCTTCTGGGTGTGTGGCCAGTGTATGTGAGTCATGTTGTATCTTCTGGGTGTGTGGCCAGTGTATGTGAGTCATGTTGTATCTTCTGGGTGTGTTGCCAGTGTATGTGAGTCATGTAGTATCTTCTTGGTATGTGATCAGTGTATGTAAGTCATGTTGTATCTTCTGGGTGTGTGGCCAGTGTATGTGAGTCATGTGGTATATTCTTGGTTTGTTATCCCTACATGTAAGTCATTTTGTATCTTCTGGGTGTGTGGCCAGTGTATGTGAGTCATGTTGTATCTTCTGGGTGTGTGCTCAGTGTATGTGAGTCATGTTGTATCTTCTGTGTGTTTCCAGTGTATGTGAGTCATGTTGTATCTTCTGGATGTGTGATCAGTGTGTGCGAGCCATGTAGTATCTTCATGGTGTGTGGCCAGTGTATGCGAGTCATGCCGTATCTTCTGGGTGTGTGGTCAGTGTATGTGAGTCATGTTGTATCTTCTGTGTGTTTCCAGTGTATGTGAGTCATGTAGTATTGCCGGTGTTGCCAAACAGACTTCCCTTTGCTTATGCTGTGCTGCGAGGAGGTGCCTCTTTCTCCCCATTACTAATGACACCATTTTAATGTGGCTACCTCATGCTCTGCTTTGGTTGTAAGAAGTATGTTGTCATCTGACTTTTTTATGCTCTATTCCACCTCCTGTCTCTAGCTCTGGTTGTATGTTGTATTCCACAGTAAGGCCCATAATTTCTCTCTCTAATTGAATTTATAGTGCCTTGTTTTTTAAGGTCGAGCATCAGCGCACATGCGCTGTCTGCAAGACCTGTAGTAGTCAGTATACTGAGTGAAATCTCGCCTGCTGCTTACCACAGGCTAACTCCTGCTTCCAGTGCTTAGTTTGTAAAAAATGAAGTGCCGGGGCTGAAAATACTGTCAAGGAGGCTGCAGCTCACTTCTAACTCCATGTGCCCAACTTTCTATACCTGCACTGCCTCAGTCTCTATCCTGTAACCATGCTCTGCTGTCTGTCACGTAAGACATGCGTTTTACTTCTTTACCTACAATGACAGATGAGTGCGAAACAAAATGTACACCAAATGAAAATGCTTTTTTTGAACATATTAATCAGTGCGGTCTGACTGGGTTTGTTGCAGGTCAGGCGGCTGCTTGAGCACAGCAGGTCATGTCACTACTAGCGCTGCCTGTAATTAGTTTGGTCCAGTTATGACGACGGCATAGGCATCCACTGCTCAGCTTGCTGTGACCCTGCCTGCCACAGCACAAGCACTGTCCTCAGCGCAATGCTGCAATGCCTGTGAGATGTGAATATGGCTGTTGTACCTACTGGGCTCAAGCACACTCAGCAATTAGAATGCTTGGAGGCAGTGCACGGAAACTACAGGTGACTCATAGCGCACAAAAGTTGTGGAGGGCCACCTCCACATCCAGCACGTTGAGGATAGTAGCAATGCAGAGCTGCAGGCCGCCACTACAATTATCCAATGGGAGGCTTAGGCTCAGGCAGTGGCAGGGTGCAGCAGACTCCGGGAATAGAATGCAAGCCATTTGTTAATGATGACTTCTTGGATTCATGACAGGCATGACGATGTCATCACTAAAGTGATGATACACAATCGTGCCTGCCTGAACAGATGTAGGCCTGCCTATGAAAACATACCAGCCTGTCACCATGCAAGGTATGTGGTTCTTTTTATTTTAAATTGGGCAATTAATATTGAGACCACCACCTGCAGGGCCATAAATTGTAGCCCCGGCCCTGTGAAAAAAGTGCCGGTGCTGAGCACCTGAAAGCACCTGCTCAATTTAAGCACTGCCTGCTTCAGCCTTCTTTGCTGGTCTCTTATTGGTCAGTGCCCCCCCATACATCACTTCCATTGTATGCAGGGAGCACCGGCCAACTACAGTTTTGTTACACTGTTGGCTTTTATTTGTTCTGTTTAGGGACTACTTTTCTTTTGTACTGTGCCACAATGGCGCCTAGAACGGTGCCCAGCATGGTGCCCAGTTTCGCCCAGTTTCACCATGTCGGTGCATCACCATCACATAGGTTAAATATGAACGGGCGCGTGGTACCCCCTTATTTTAATTGAAAATTTTCCACCCTCTTGGTGTTCTTTTTTTTATATCAGCATGGCACAGGAGACGCGTATTAAATTTAGCACAACGCCCACTTTGATTGTTTCCTGCCTCGACTCCTGTGTGCATGCCGACTGCATCCTCAACATGTGGTGAAACCTGTGTCCCCGTAGATGACTCTGCAGCGCATGTCACAACTCCAGAAAATGCAAGACCTATTGCATCGCAAATGCTTATTTATTCAGCTGTGGCAGTTCGAGCGCTGTGATATTGGACATGCTGCGCTAACAATTCCAGGAACACATGGGCCTCATTTCTGAGGCGGTGCGTCACTTTTACGCCGCCGGTGCGTCACTTTTTGTTACGCACCAGTGGGGTAAAAAATGCGCCTTGTTGCGCCATATTTACAATGTGACGCATCTAAGTAGATGCGTCACTTTGTAAACCCCTGCTCGACATTATACCTGCCCCAGGTAAAATGTATGCAAGGGGGCGTATTGATGCAAGGAAGGGTCATAGAACTGACGCAGTGAAATCTATGAGAATTCACTGCGTCACTTTTAGGACGCCGTTGCGTCAAAATCTTGCGCCTGCCTCACTGCAGGCGTAAGACTGACGCATGCCCTTTCACATGTGGCTTGCCCATTATCCGCGCAAAAGTATATTCAGTTGGAGTCACCCAGTGATCAATCGACGATCTCAAGAAGAATTGCTACGACCTCCGAGGTCGTGCTAAGGAGAGGATCGCCGAGAGGCTGGGTGAGCGCCTTGCAACAGGAGGGGGAGAGCCAACAGTCCCTCCCAACAACCCATTGGAGGACCTCGTTGAGGACACATTGCAACCTGAGGCATGCGTGGGGGTAAACTGACTTGACTCCTCCCGACCCACCCAAGAAAGCCAAGGTAAGTGCCATGCGACTGCGACCCTGTCCCCTAACAATGGCCATGACCCTTGAGCTACCCATAAGAAACCCCAGTCATGCAGCCCATGCACACCAGAATATCCCTATTGCATTGTGGGACATGTAGTCTGACCACAATTTACATTCAGCCCTATACAGCCAGATATGTCCTAATAGAGTCAATCCAACATCCAGTCAGGGAATGCTAGCCTGCATGCATGTAGCAACCTTCCATGTGAAAGATACATGTAATTCAACGTCCACTTTACATCACAGGTGGCGCTGAAAACACCAGCAGCGACAGTGAGGGGTTGCAAATTGATGATACTCATGAGGATTCTGAGGGTGACGCACATCCATCCACACAACCAGGTCCATCAGAGCGAGCACCAGCCCCAGCAGCCTTACCACCCCCTGCAACGCCAGCGACAACAGGCGTACCACAACCGCCAACTGTGAGACCCATGCCAGTGGCATCGGCAACACCAGCAGCCACCAACACAACGCACACCTATTGTGCCCACCCAGTACAGCGGACAGGTCAGGGAGCGGCGCCAAACTACCCCCACGCGCCGGCATGAGGGGGGTGACTGTGCGTGTGCTGGGTCTTTCTGGAGGTCAGGAGGAGCAGGCTGCACAAGACATGTACATGGGTGGGCACGACATTGGTCCTCTTTGTTGGGTGCTGCATCAGGGGGTCTAGGTCCCGGATCAGCTTAGTGATCATTGCCCCATACACACCGTGCACTGCAACCTGCTGCCTCGGGCTCTCTTGGAGAGAGACATCTGACGCAGGCACTGCAAACCCGCAATAGGGGATGCTGCAGAAATAAACACACAGACAGTGAGAGAAGGCGTGCAGGGAAAGGTCCTCACCAGCACCGAGGCATTAAATACACAGGCACTTGGGCAATGAATTCATCCACGGGAATTCACAAATAGGCTAAGGAAACACGTCACTGGCCCCTTGGGTCACACAGTTATTTTCAGTGTTAGTGGTGAGCAAGAGAGTAGCCAGAAAATGTAAATACCCCCGACTTTGAAACAAACCTCTGACAATGAGTGAGCAAAGGATGAGCCTTCCTATGCTAGTATCCTTCAGCCTTGCGTCCACTCATTTGTCCATCCACCCTGCCACCTGTCTACCCATTCACCATCCACCATCCTCTCACCTCCCCATCCATAGTTCCATTATTTTAACCATCTACTGAAATTAGATCCATCCATCTGTTCACATATCGATCAATCATGTCACCCATCCATTCACCTTCCCACCTTTCCGTCCGTCCATCGCCCATTCACTTCACATGTAGATCTATCATCCTTTTACTCTTCCAGCCATTCATATTTTCACTCTTCTGTCCATCTTTCTATTCACTTCTCTATTCCTCCATCTAACCATCTTCAAAACTCAGGCATTCTAGATCCTTCCCAGAATGGTTTCCCTGCAGGCCATAGCACGGAAACTGCTTTGTTGGCCATGGTGGAGCACTTGCGGAAGTTGATAGACGCAGGACAGACGGCGGCACTGATCCTGTTGGATCTCAGTGCCGCTTTCGAAACTGTCTCCCATCCCATCCTTCTTCAACGACTACAAGAGGCCGGTGTGGAGAATACCGCACTAGAATGGTTTCGTTCCTTTTTATCTGGACGCACCTTTAAAGTCTCCACCCCCCCATTTGAATCTGCCTCACGCAATATCTCCCAAGGGGTCCCGCAGGGATCGGCACTCAGCCCGACTCTTTTTAATTTATACGTGCAGCCGCTAGCCACTATTGCAAAAAACTGTGGTTTAACCATGGTGTCGTACGCCGACGACACCCAGCTAGCGGTTGCACTAAATGGGGACCCTGCGGCTGAAGCCCCGAAATTCCAGAAGGCCCTAAAGGAGGTGGCCAGTTGGATGACGAAGAACTGTCTCCAACTTAATGCATCAAAAACAGAGGTCCTAGTTCTGGGTAAACAGGCTCATCTCTGGGGAGACCACTGGTGGCCACCGGAGCTAGGCCAAGCCCCCACTCCTGTGACAGAGGCTAAGAACCTCGGGTGTGGATTGATTCCAACCTTACTTTCATCCCCCATACCAAAAGAGTTGCTGGCACCTGTTTCGGGGTTTTGCAGAACCCCAGACCTATTTTTAAATTTTTCGATGCCCCAACTAGACAACTCATTGTCCAAGCTACAGTACTCTCTAGGTTGGATTACGCCAGTTTGCTTCTTTTGGGCGTTAATCAAGCTGAACTAACACGCCTTCAGCGTGTGCAAAATGCAGCCGCCAGAATGTTAGTAGGCCTGCCCAAATTCTGTTCCGTCAGCTGCACCATCCACGACCTTCATTGGTTGCCTGTCGGACAGAGGATCAAGTTCAAAGCTCTGTGCCTGACCTTTAAGATCCTAAAGGTCTCTTCACCTCCTATTCTTGCACAGGCAATTACCTACTACACCCCGGATAGAGTACTACATTCAGCGGGTCAATTTCTGGCCTGTGTTCCTCGCTTCAGGATGGCCAGAGTGGGCGGTCGCTCCTTCGGTGTTCTGGCAGCGATTCTCTGGAACACACTACCTGTTGACATCCGTGCCATATCTGACATACTGTCTTTCCGAAGAGCTATCAAAACTTTTCTGTTTCCATTACCCTAATCTTGATTCCGTCTAATTCCCTCTTCTGGTTGTGTTATTTTGTCCATTATAGCCCGGGGACGCCACTTTGCTGCGGCAGCTGAGCGCTCTATAAATTTTATAACATAACATAACAACATAACATAATATATAAATAAATAAATAAATACCAGGCACTGTCATTGACACTGCCAATAGCTCACACTCTTGCAAATGCGAGACCCATTGCACATGAAAATGCTTGTGTTTATGTGTGGCCGAGTACTCATCATACAGTCTTGTAGACCTGTTTCCCATCTGCCCATTATATCTGTCTAGATGGTAGAAAATGCCTCTTGGTAGCTAAATATGTTGTAAGTGGTCCCATAGGCATGATTTTTTAGTGGGAAATTTGTGCCGGGATACCTTCCTCTTCCAGATGTTTGAAGTTTGGTGCGGTGTGTCCTATCTTCATATAGATTTGTACCGTGGAACAATCAGAAATTCCCAATTGGGGTATTGAGAAGTTTGATATCAAGCCAAGGGATATAAGGAAAAACTCTATTCTGAAGCATGTCCTGCACATGACAAAGATATGTATTGCTTACCCTCAGGATGCGTTGGTCACCATGGGTCTACTAGGCCATGATCATCTATCATTGTCATTCAGAGCTGTCCTTACTTTGCCATTGTGCCTATTTTGGGGGGCCAGAACTGTCAATGATAGGGTCTTGCACTAAATTCCGTCCCCCCCATGATCACTTCTGTGCATCCAACCTCAGTGAGGATACAGGAAATCTTGGATAGGAAAATTGTTTTGTCAATGTTTGGGAACTACGTGTTTAAGAAGCAAATCTTAGCAAAGAAATACTTCCCTTGTGGGCCCACCCATGTTTACAAAATGGTGTTTCGTAGTTGATGTTGCTCAAAAGCTCTGCATTTCTGGTGGTTTGTGACACACCCGTAGCCAAGACAACACCCAGACTGCAGATTAAGAAGTCCACCCCATCTTCGTATCCACCTGGACCACCGCATCCCTGTTCCAATTTAGTTGAAGGCTCACCTCTTTAAAGAACACAACATCATTATGGATTAACAGTCCACAATCTATCTCTCTCTCTCATCACTCATTGACTTTCTGCTTGCCTTTACCCAGTCCAGCGCTTTGCTGCCTTTTGTCTAGATTTGCACTATATAAATACCACATACACAACATTTGTTTGTATGAATTTCCACCCTGCATTGTTAGAAGGACTTCTTCTGAGATGTGTCACCTAGGGGCACATTATGAAGTTTCATTCTATTGCAGCTCATCGCTCGTCTTACCCATTCCCTTTTTAAGGTTCCTTAATCCTCGGGGGATAGATATGCGTTCCTTGTATAAGTGCAGTGTTAGATTTTCTGGTCCCCAAGTGTCAAAAGCCTTTTTATTTTGTCTGATGTAATTTGTCATCCCTTTTACTTTAGGATATGATTTTTAGAAGCTTTTCAGTGCAAAAATGATGTGTGCTGTTATTAATTTATGTTAAAAGTTATAACTTCTTGGGCTTCGAATGGGATCAAACAAATATGGCAGATAAATGGTGTTTGTGGTGGTGGAATGGAAGAGAAGGGGAAATAATAATGAGAGAGGTGTCAAAGGAGTATTATGAAAATAGTAACAGAAAGTGAATAAAGGCACTAGTGCCTACTGGTCATATGTACAGAATAATATGAATTCTAGTGACTGTTTCAAACTCTGAAGACTAGCAAAAAAACTTCAGACAGATAAGTCAAGCACAACAAGCCTCTCCTGTCCGCGTGGTCTTCCTAAATATTGGTTCAAAGCCTTAGGGAGATAGAGGAGAGACCCCTCCTTGTGATCCAGATTACCAGCATCTTCTGAATCAGCATTCCCGGATAGAGGAATGGATGGTCTGTCTGCTTAAGGGAAGATGATGATATGTCTTCAGACAGAACTGCAGGCAATTGCACTCAGTCGTGTCCATATTCCATGACCTTTTCTCAGTCTTTGTGAAATCTTTAGGTGATCTTCACTTGTCACTTTCCCTTGAATCAGCTCTTATTGTGTCTGTGGACACCCTTTGGTTTGCGACGTCTGCTATGCGATGTCTCTCTGATTCTACAGAATGTTGTGCGTAGTTCTCATTAGTGTCTGGATTAATGTTTGTCTGTATTCACATATTGAGTGGGTTTGTGGGGATTAACTTCCATGATCCAGGGTTCCAATTCCTTGTGCTTGCATTATAGTCATTAGCATCCTTGCAGGTTCCAAAAGTCCATACAAGATGTCCCATTTGTGGAGAAATGTCTTCCTATTTATATTTATTGTTGTTTCATGTGAAAAGTCTGCTGCCACAAAGATCCAGTGTTCGCTCTCCATCAAAGGGTCATTCGGTTTCCTGGCAGCCCCTACCTAAGAAGTACAATATTATTGGCCTTTGGTGAGTGTTTTTGTCATGCTATCTCCTCTGACTGATCCTGTGTGCCCTTTGAAATGGTAGTGGTGGGTCAAATGGCTGCTTGATCATATTTGATATGAATAAGGTAAGAAAGGTATGCATGTCATTTGATTCTAGGCCTCTGGGATACCTGAAAAATTGGACATTATTTTGTTGACTCCTGTCTACTAGGTCAATGATTTTTGTCTCAAATACACTTCCTGACCTATATCAGGGTTGTTGTCTATACGGTTTATGTTCTTTTCAATTTCTAATTGGAGGGTGTTTTTTTTGCCAGGGTGGTGGCACTCCTAGGGGAAATACGTCTTATCTTAGTACTCCGTATCTGTGGCGTGGTCTCGTAAGGTAGAGAGAACCAGCCCTCTCCCTATAATGTGGCCTGGGCCACCCAATCAAAACACTAAATTCCCAACAAAACGCTCAATATTTCTTAGAATATAAATTATCAGTCAATGTCGACAGGTGTGTCTGCTTCTTTATTGTTATTCTTTTTGTAGATCCACCAATCTCAGCCAACACGTCTTCTCATTGCTTGTCTACCTTCTTGATTTACCGTAGGCACCACCTCCTTGAGGTCGTCATCAGCTTCCATCACTTGATGCCACTCTTAAGCTTTAAACTCTCCTTCACCTACCATGACAACATCTTCCATGGAAGCAACAGCCCATCACAATTAGAATTTGAGACCGATGGTCCATCAACTAGTTTCCAAACAACAGACAACCTGGACAAACTGTCAACTTGTAAGTTTTTCCAACCCTGGACATCTTCAATCACACATTGATACTCCTGGAGTTTTGCTGCCAATCTCGACAACCTTGTTGAACTCTTACTAGCCCGCCCGGTATTAAAACTTTAACAAAGGGCTTATGATCGGTTCTGAACCTAAATTGGGTACCCCACACATACATACAAAAGTACTCCACTCCACGTGCTGCTGTCAGATACGAAGGCCACTGTCTTCTCACGCAATCTGTGTATTTGAGAGAGAATAGCACCTAAACCAGTAGCACAGGCGTCACCAGTAGTTATAGATCTAAGTTAGATGTCGAAAGGTGCTAACACATTTTCCTCACCAATTTCTTTTTTTTCTGTTTACAAAACATTCCTTTTATTGTTCATCCCATACACAATTAGTGCCCTTCTTAAGTAACAACTTCAAAGGTACCGTTTTGTCGGAAAATTGTTCAACAAACTTGGAATAATGCTAAATTAACTCATTAAAGGATTTCAGTTGTTCTTTTTTCATAGGGGAGTAGATTCCTCTTTGGCTTAATGCCCAATGCAGAGATGGGGTAACCTAAATATTCTATTTGTTTAACCAAAAACAAGCATTTGTCCTTCAGTTGTGCCAAACCCACGTCAGCAATTCTGTGCAACACTTGTTTTAACACAATATTAAGTTCCTCTACAGACTTTATGAAGATCAAGATGTCATCTTGAAATTACACTGCATGGTCTATACCTTTTAATATCTCAGTAACCAAACGCTGGAAAACACTTGCAGCCACAGATAATGCAAAAGGTATGTTGTGAATTGGAAAGTTAAATGTGGCAACATTTTATACTCCTCGTGAAGCTATATTTGATGGTAGGCAGTCTTCAGGTCCAATTTTGAAAAGTACGTACCATCCTTCAATGTGGAGATCTAGTCGCCTATATGAGGTAAAGGGAACGTATCTGCTAACACACATCAGTTGAGTGATCTCAAGTCAACACAAAACCTGATCTTGCCGACAGGTTTCGTGGTAATCATGACAGGAAACACCCACCTTGAGGCCTCAACGATTTTTATGATGCCTCCATCTAACATTTCCTTTATCAAACTTTCGACTTCAACTCGAACAACAATTGCCACCCTTCTCAATTGTACTGGCACTGCATCCTTCCTCAAAACGATCTTGTGGACATACCATTTTAGTGGGCCTAATGTATATCAAAACACTGGATCTGCACCCCAAAATCTATCCACAAGACGTTTATGCACATCCTCCATGGCCTGTGTGGGAGCCCTAGGATTTACTATGACATAGAGGTCATATTGGTGTACTCAACCTAAAATCAGGGGGTCCCTGCTCTGCCACATACACTTTTCCTTGTATGGATCTGTTGCAATATTCAATATGAGCATCATAGTACCCTTAGTACCCTACAATGTCAATAGGCTTACCTTGAAACCCACCTGGGGAAATATCCTTTGGTTTCAAGCCTTTACCTTCCACTCTTGCTCAAATACACACTTCAAAATGATTGTATACCTGGAACCCGTATCCACTATAAGTAGGATGAAACGCCCATCAGTCTCAAAAATCGCTTAAGGTCGTTTCTTCTTCCTGTCTTCCTTCCTCCAATGTCTTAACATCTTCTCCCACACTAAGCATCCTATCTAGGTGGGCGCCATCAACAATCACACAATCATGTACCAATGCCACTTTACCCCGTCCCTTTGCCCTACACATCCTGGCATAATGTCCTGTTCAATCACATTTCATGCATTTCTTGTTGGTAGCATAACAATATTTTGAGTCAACTATGTGATTAGTACCCCCACACCTGTTGCAGGTTCTTGGACTCGATCTGGCCTGCATCAATTTCTATACCACTCTATTCTTATTCTTTACTGCAGGCTTAACACTGCTTAAATTTCACTATTATCGCCACTCTCAGATATCTCAGCCACTTCCTACTCTTAGTTTTTCTTTTCCAACTCTTGCATGCATATTTCAGATTGCTCCACAACTTTGGCTAAATCAATGGCCGCCTTCAAAGTGAGGTTCTTGGCTGCCCAACGTCTGTCTTGAATTTTCTTATTATTGTATTGGACAATTAACTGATCTCTGATCAGTTCATCCGTCAAGGTACCAAAATTGCATTTGATAGACAATTCCTTAAATCTAGCTACGAACTCCTCTATGGATGTATAATTCTTTTGATGCTAAGCATAACATTTTTTATCAATTCATAACCAAATTCTCTTCCTTGGCATATCTACAGACAGCTTCTTCATATTCATCTGAAGTCAACCTAGCAATCTGGCAGTAAAATTATCTCTGGTGACTTACACCGGTGACTTCCCTCCACCGATGTGGAGGACCTATTTTTATATGAGGATCTTGTTTTTAAAACCTGGCTAAGTGAGTTATGCAACTCTCTGGGAATCCCTTTCTCCCAAAACATGCCCGGAAAACTCTTAAGTTAAACCATTGCTGAACTCACCAACAAACTCAAGTGTTTGTGTCTGTATATCAATCAATCAATCAATTTGGATTTGTATAGCACAGCTAATCACTGGTGATAGTATCCAGGCGCTATAGATCACATATGCAATTCTTCTCACCTGTACTTCCCATTGCAGTAGGTCGACTCATCTCTTTCTCACTACGGTCCAGTGACTGTATTGAGATCAAGAATATCAAGAAGGTAAGTGCAAATAGGTAAGTATAAATTAATTTTTCTTAACTCCATATTTACTTACCTTGAAGATATATATATATATTGTCAAGGTACATATATGTGGAGTTATATAGAGTAACACTTTACTTACCCGTAGAAAATGACCGTCACAATATTCTGCCCCACAATATTTTTTATTCCGATATTTTGTCCAAACACTGACTTTGGCATCAGGCTATGGAACTCGAAGCAAAATTATTTCTGGGAATTTGCCACCACCTACCTTACTAGACCCCATAGATACCCAGAAGTTTTAAGCTCTTATGTGAGTCATTCAACTCTCTGCACCTCCTCTCTAATCCACACCACACAAGGTGAGTCAGCTGTTCAACTTAACATTTGCTACATCTAGTCCAAACACCACAGCCCCCGCATTCCTGCCTTCCTACCCGAAGTCCACGATCCGAAGACATGAATTAAAATATACTCATCATTTGTACTAAATATGATTTCAACTTGATATGCATCAGAGTGTCAAGGCTTAGCACACATGTCCAGTTTGTCTTTGACTCACACTTCCTCAAGGGCAGTAAAACATCTATGCTCTTAGGCAACCTAAATTGGAGGGAGCATAGGTGTCATCACCAAGAACACCCTCAGAGATGGATCAAGAACCAACACAATCTGCAACTCATTGAAATGTCTCAAATTTGCTGTCCCAATCCAGCACTGGGTACCCGCACTTCGTCTATCACCCCTAAACTGAGAAATAATTTAATCCACCAATTATCAGGATATGTGTCTACCACCCAAATGACTTCTGACAAAATACCTTTCTAGGGTACTTTAATTGTAACAAATGCAATGCCAAGAGCAAATCATATGCAATCCTAGACAATGTATTGTTGCTTCACAACCTTTATCAGAAATTCTCCCAGCCTAATCTTTAAAGACAAAAGCCCTCATTTATTGGGATTTGGCATAGGACAGCACAGCAAGTCAGCTTGTTGCGCTGCCTTATGCCAAAGTGAAAGGGCAGGAATGCACCATATGCAATACGGTGCATTCCTGTCCTTTCTCTCTGAGCTGGTGCCATTTCAGAAGCCTAGCACCAACACAGTGACTTTTGCACCATGGTGCAAAGGTGCATGTGTTGTCGGCAGGATTGGTTTTCGTGCCAGGAGAGGCACCTTCCTGCACAGAAATAATCCTAGGAGGCGTTTTCATATTTCCATGTGTGCTGTAGAATGCAGTACACATGGAAAGAGGAAAAGACGAGGAGAAATAAAGTTATTTCTCATTGTTACACCTCACCTTGGGGTGCGTAAGGATTTGGCGCTTCCCTAAGTTTACAATCTCCCGTAAATCTGGAGCAGCATTACATTGCATGGATGTTGCGTGGGAACCCCCACTGGAACAGATACAAAGCCAAAGTAAGGAAAGGCATCGATTTGCGTTGCTTTGCCTTACTCCGTATCTATGTGGCTATCCAAAGTCACGCAGGGTGGCTTTGCGTGGCCTCATAGGTACAATATTGGGAATTGCGTCGCGGGAACTTCACAAAAAATTGCTCTGGTGGCACAAGGGGCTTGCAGATATGTTCCAAAACTCCAAACTGTCAATGGTGTTCCACACATTGACAGAGGGTTCTCCCCATGCATGTAACTTTGCGGAGCACTGTTACATTTTGTTCCACATCCTCGTCTCCACGTCAGCCATGGCCACCAATCCCCCTGTCTGGAAATGTTGCATTGCAGTGATAAAATGTGCACCTACCAACTCCAAGGTATCATCACTCCTAGATTAAAACAATGACACAATGAGCTGTCCTGAGTGGCACTGCCAAGAACTGTGGGAATGTCATTGATGAGGAAGTCAACTCAAATTAAAAACATCTCTAAAAAACCTAAGCCAACCGTGGTTTTCAAACTCCATGTGCAATAAAATATTACTGATCAGAAGTGTGGAAACTCAAGGGTGAACAGCATATCTCCTGTATTTCACAAATCTGCCATTGTATCTGCTAAATCAGACTTTAGCCAACAAAATTAAATCCACACTGCATTTAACCATACTCAGTCTTTCCTCTGACACATTCGTCCCACACCCGAAATCCCTCCTCTGACTCACTGAAGGCGAGTGATTCCTCCACTACTTTATTGACAAGATACCTTCCATGATACACAAGGGCAGGTCTGACCCTCATTGGAGGACAATTCTCCACCAAAAACACAAACACTTGGCACTCTTACCATCCCATCGAACGCAATTATAGATCCTCAATGTTGCTGTCAAACTTGCAGCTTGTGGTGTGGATGTGTACTCAACAAAGTGATGTAATGAGAATGCAGGACATGTTTCATCTTATGCTATGTGTAGGGCTGCTACAAGGATGTTTGGAGGCCAAGCTGAGGAAATGCTTGCTACCTCATACCCTTCCCTATCTCTGATGCTTCTTGGATCACATTGGCATTGCACATCTGTTTGCACCTTCGGTGGCAGCCTAGTCCTGCCTCAAGGTACCACTGGTGCTGTCTGAGAAGTAGGATCAGAGTGTGACGAATGGGCAGAGTAAGGGCTTGATAAGGAATACAGCGAGGGTATGAGCTAAAGGTGAAGTGAGAGCATGCCAATGAGAGGAATGGGTGACAGTGCGGTGGGTAGGGAAGGAATGAGAGTGCTAGGTATGGGTAGAGTGAGGACATGGAAGAAGATTGAATGTTGGGTAAGTATGGACGTAGAGTATACTGAAAGATGGAATAAGAGCATGAGATACATGCATAGTGAGAAGGTGGGAGAAGATGGAATGAGTAGGTAGGTAAAGCCATTAAATATGGTAAGGGAAGGAATGAAAGTGCTAGATATGGGTAGAGTGAGAACATGGAAGAAGACTGAATGTCAGGTAAGTTTGGACATAGAGTATACTGAAAGAATAAATAAGAGCATGAGATGTATGCAGAGTGAGAAGGTGGAGGAAGATGGAATGAGTGGGTGAGAGAGCATATGCTGGATAGTGAATGAGTAGAAGAGATATGGGCAGAGTGAGGAGAACATGATTAGGAGTGGAGGAGAGGTGCTCCATTTGGGGAGAGAGGGTCCATGTTAAAGCAGTAAATGAAGGAGAGATATGGAGTGAAGCCCTCAGAGTTGAGCTTCGAGAAGCTCCACCGTTCTACAGACTCAGATGGATTAAGAAACGTGTAAAGGCGGGAATTTGGGAAACTGCGTGGCTGGAGTGATCAGGATCATGGATTGATTATTGGATAGACTGAGAGAGATGCAAGACTATCGTACATAGAAGGGATGTAAGAGAAGGAAACCGGGAAGAATGAAGTGAGACAACAATCTACGGAGACGTATGACACCTACCTGAGACGAGGAGGAGTGTCCTGATTCTGTTCACATAGGCGTCCTCCTTCTTTTCAAGCTCAATGCGGCACTGGTAAGCCCAGGAGTCTTCAAGAGACACATTTGTTATCTGCAGGGTGAGGTCACCTTCTCGCGGGTTTCCGACGAGCTGGTAGCGACGGCCTCCTGCCGGCTGGCAGGTC
Source organism: Lissotriton vulgaris (assembly GCF_964263255.1). Classification (NCBI taxonomy): domain Eukaryota; kingdom Metazoa; phylum Chordata; class Amphibia; order Caudata; family Salamandridae; genus Lissotriton; species Lissotriton vulgaris. Next base: position 42,888,225 of record NC_141689.1, read on the forward strand.
GGTTTACTTTCTGAAAAGAAGCAGGTATAAAAGCTAGCACCATCCCTCTTCCACATGGTGGTGATATTTCCAGTGTAGTCTTTCAGCGGATGGGTAATGGTGCACGGTAAAGTCACATTGCTTCCTGGTGTCGCGTGCACAAATCGACTCACGTTCATGGCCCACCCAGCCTTCGATGTCTCTGTAGAAGCTGTGGACACAGATCACAGTCCTTGAATTTAGAATACAAAAACTCAGTGCATGAACCAGTATTCTGAGCACCACAAAAGCAAGTAAGATCTAAGGTCAACTTTTGGCCAAGCATAACATTACTTACTCCTAACATGCAGCGAAGCCAACAGAGAAGAATTGTTTCTCACAAATGGACAGCAAAAGGCCATAACATATCCAGGGCCTCTACAAGAAAATGGTGAACCCTGAACATGACAGTGAGATATGCTCTGTACTCTTGGTACATTTGGCAGCAAAATGTCCAAACTAGGGCGGAGCGGGGGTGTTAGACTTGGCCCTTTTTACAGGATCATCCCTGAACTTTTTGACTTCCTCCTAGTATTTTTTCCGACCTGATGTTGGTTGTTTTAGTACTCTGGGCACTCTATCACTCTATCACGGCTGTCCAATGGTAAATTGCATGTGCTCTCTAAGGTAAACGTGGTAAGATTGGTCTATACCTGTTTGGGGTATTTAATTTACTTGTCAGTCACTTGTAAAGTGGTATCTTATATACCCAGGACCCAGTAAATTAAATGCTACTGGTCGGCTTGAAGCGCTGCCTGCGCCATCCACCAAAGTGGCCTTTCAAACCTGTCTCGGGCCTCGGCTATTGCAGGACCTGCGCGCAGAGTTTACTGCTACTGTGACGTAGCACATAAAGTGGGTGCCACGTCTTTGACTCCTCTTTTTCTACTTATCAGTCAGCCCTAAGGTAGGCCCTAGCTATCCCTTTGAGCAGTGTGCGCTGCAGGTAAAAGGTAAGACATGTGTACTTAACTGTGTGACATGTCCTGATAGTGACAAACAGCCTATTTGTTTTCTCACTACTCTGAGACTTCCCTCTCATAGAAATGCATTAGGAATTCCTTGATTTGTGTTTCAGTGGGAATTCCTGACATGAGAGGAGTGGCGTGATCAAGTTTGGTATGTTTGGTATAGTGGTAATAAATGCTGCATAATGGTGTTCGCAGAATTATAATCACTATTTTAGAAATTACACTTTTAGAAGTGGGCATTTCTGTGTGCTATGTGTCTTTGTGCCTACCTGTTGTGTGTTTCATGTCTGGCTCTGGATGACAGGGGCAGGGGAGTTGCAGTGGCTACAGAGGGGCTGGGTGAGTAAGCGCTATGCTGAATTGAGAATTTAGAGTAGTGGGAGGAGTAGCACCTGACCCTGAACAGGACGGTCCCTGCCTTCCACAATGCTGGCTCCACCCCCTGTGGTGTATCTGGGGCCAGAGCCTACACTGACAATGGAGACTCTAGTGCACTTCTTAAGTGCCCCCCAGAACTGTTTCGGACTAGGTCCAGGGCCCTAAGCCAGGGTAGAACAAAGACACAGGTAGTGTAAATATTGGGGCTGTGACCCCATGAAGGTGTGCTGTTGTGCTTACTGGGAACTTGCAGCCGGCCGGCTGCTGGATGGCTGGGAGGAACCGCCGCTGGGGGACTGGCCTGCTGCCCTGTTTTGCGGCTGAAGGGACTGCTGTTCTGCTGAGGAGACCCAGTGTGCTGGCCTGCCTGTGCGAGCTCTACCCTTGGCAGGTTCCTGGAGAAAAGTGATTCATGCTTCCTCGCTGTACCTTGAAGAGGGAGGCAGGTGGAGTGCTTCATTTTCTACTTATGCCCTGGACCGAGGCGTGGAACCCTGCAGGATTTCTGCCTCAGTGTGCGTGAGCCCCTGGCGTGGGATCGTGTGACAGAAGCACTGGTGAAGTGCAGCCTTTTTCCCCCTGCAGGCGGAGAGGACGGGAGTGGAGGGTAGCCTAAATTTGTATTCTTCCTGCCCTGCGGTGCCTGAGGAAGCGTTTGGCGGTGCACCTTCCCCCAAGTGAAGTGGGCATTCTTTGATCTGAGGTGCCTGTGGCTGAAAACCCAAGCAGACTGAAACTTCGCTCCGTGAAACCAGTAGACAGTCTGTTCCTGGTTGTGGGTGGGGCCAGGCAGAAGGTGGAGCCTGCTCCTCGCGGGCTCCAAGTCCCGAGATCACTAAGAGGAGAAGGACCAAAGCATTGCAGGCTGCGTTCCACTGCTTCCCACCTCCCCCTACCTGGTAGAGAGAAAGGCGGCTCACAAGTGATCGCCAGATGAGGCGAGGAAACCAGAGACCCAGCAAGAGGTCCAGGTAAGTAGGGCCTCCGTGGAGGCCACGGTTGCTCCTCCCAGTCCCCTGTGTCGGCACGAGTGAAGGAGCCAGTGCCGGTGGGTCTAGGGCCGTTGTCTGCCTGCCCGGGACCTTTGCTGTCCCACCCTCCCCCGGAGTTATTTTGGGTTACTCCAAACTTGGTGAGCCTGGGGACAGTGTTTGCAGCTGCACCGCCAGATCACGGGCAGCTACTCGAGGGATGCAAGTATTGGCCTGCCCCCTGCCTTTAAAATAGGGCATTGTGAGAAAGGCTCTGGACAGAGGTCCCTGTGGACACAGCTAGACTGCTTGATGGTCTCCCCTATGTTTAGGTGGGGCCTAATGTGATTAGGTGATGTGGTGTAGGGGTCACCTATGGTGCAGTTTGTGCCTAAGAGGGGCCTGGATATGTGCACCCCTTACGAGTGTTTACTGGGGGGCACTGATGATGGTGGCCATGATGTTTTGTGATAATGTACTGCCCTAATGCTGAATATGTTTTGCATAACATGCTATACTAGGAAGTGCTATGATGTTCATGCCCCATGATTTGTTCTCACCCTCCTCCTACCCCTACTTAATGGCGGACGAGCAGCAGAGGCTTGCAGCGGGCATGCTGCTGGTGCGCTGAAGGCATGCCAAAGGCGATGGAGTATGCGCAAGGGATTGTTTTATTTATTTAATTATTTACCGTGGTATGTCGGACTTCAATAACCCCCCACCCTGCCCCTCCCCTGCTTCACCGCCCCACAGCACTCCCTTGGCACGCCGCCACGGGTGGGAGCACAATGAATGATGGATTTAACCCAGATCCTTGTGACTGGAGGTGAATGTTTGCATTGTACTGCATCCGTCTATCAATTCTTTCTTTTGCATATGTCACCCTAATTGAGAAGAGTATGCCAAGATATGGGTCCCATGCTCACTACACCACTGGATTCAAGCTAGCCTGGCTGATGAAGGGTGATGCCCTGAAACTGGTCCCAGGATGCTTGTTTCCAGTCCAAGAAGGACCTGGCTTGGCAGTTCGGGCTGGACTGTTCTCACAAGGAACAGGGAGAAGACTGATTTTCATATGGCTGGGTCCAAACTGGGGTGGTTTGGTGAGCAAAAGAATCCTTGTGACTGGGGGTGAATGTTTGCATTGTCCAGCATTCCGTCATTCAATTGTTTCTTTTGCATATGTCGCCCTAAGTGGGAACGGTACGCCCAGACCTGGGTCCCATGCTTACTACGCCACTGGATTCAAGCTACCTGGCTGATGAAGGGTGATCCCTTGAAACTGGTCCTGGGATGCTTGTTTCTGGTTCAGGGAGGACCTGGCTTGGCAGTTCGGGCTGGACTGTTCCCACAAGGAACAGGGTCAAAACTGATTTGCATATGTCTGGGTCCAAACTGGGGTGCTGTGGTGAGCAAAAGAATGATGAATTTAACCCAGATCCTTGTGACTGGGGGTGAATCTTTGCATTATCCAGCATTCTGTCCATCAATTGTTGCTTTTTCGAAAATGAAAGTATTCATGTGATTAAAAGCAACTCCAAAAAACTGGATAAGAGAAATTAGCTTAGATCTGACAAGAGGAGTGGATTTCTTAGGAACTGTTACAGATGTGGCAGGACAGGACATATGCCGAATGATAAAGTGTGTCCTGCTCTCAAAGCTGTAAGCAATTCCTGTATAAAAAAGGACATTTTGTGACTCTATGCAAGCTAATAAATCGACAGAAAAAGTTTATGAAGTTGATCTTAGTGATAAAGATGTTGACATAGATTTTGAATTTGACCGATTGTTTTTTGCAGATTGAATGTAGTGCAAAGAACAATCTAGTTTAGACATTTGGGTTGATGGTGAGAAAATTAAGGTGCTGTTTGGAGCTAAAATGATATAATACATTTTACAATTAGAAACTCCAACTCAAAGTCAACTGATCAAACCTGATATCAATACTTGTGCCTATGGAGGTGAACCCATTAAATATTTTATAGGCTTGATTAAGTACAGTCAAAGATATGAATACTTTATGTCTCTCAAAAAGGAGACAGTGTAATAATCTGGTGTTACCAGAGATAGTTAGGATTAATATTAGGTCTAAAAGACATTCTTCCTATTCTTTCTATTCTTTTAAAAGACGACTTTAAGGTGACTAGTGTGTGTGTGGATGAAACTGCCAATCACGCTTTCCTACAAGAAATTAAGTAGGTATTTCCAAAGGCATTTTTTGAAAAGTTGGGTTGCCTGAAAGGATACATTCACAGAATATGTTTGGTGGTAGCAGCCAAACCTACGTCTGGTAACGTTCATAGTGTGCCAGCGGCAGTGAGAGAAGAAATGTGCTCTGAATTAGGTAGACTGAACAATGACCAAATTATTGAGAAGGTAAAGGAGATGGAATGGTTGATAACAGTCGTTGAAGCCAGGAAATCCAATAGTTGTTTAAGGCTGTGTGTTGAGCTCTGAGAACTTAACAAGTATGTAATTTTTGATAGATATCCTCTGCCCAACATTTCAGATAAGCTTGAGCTTTTAGGTAAGGCAAAGGTTTTATCTACACTAGTTCACACTTCGACCTATCGCCAAATCAGTCTTTTATGAAGCATCTAAACATTAGGGAAAAACAATCTAAGAAACAGTATTTTACTAAAGGGAATACTCCTTGTCCCCTTAATAAGTATAAAAAACCAAATGGAGGAGTACCCCCTGGAGACACCTCAATTTCTCCACCTTAACAAAGGATGAATCTGTCCTTTTCATTCTTTTCTGCACCTCTATCTCTTTGGTGGAGCCATTGAGGTGCCTCCAGGGGGTACTACTACATTTGCTTTTTGGCATCGAACATTAGACAGCATTTAGCGTCCCTTATGGCATTTTGGGGGATGCAAGAGTGCCTTTTTGGTTAGTCTCAGCAGCATCTATGTTCTATAGAGCCTGGGAAAAGTCTTAAAAGGTATAAGAATTCATTGATACAACATTTTGGTGTTAATTAGGATGTGGATGAGCATGATTTTAGAGTAAGACATGCGTTAAGAAGTCATATTATTACAGGTGATGGGATTGTTCCTAAGGCAGAATTGGTTGACCCTTTAAGCAAACTGAAGTCTCCTTCTAAGAAGGAAGAAGTAATGCTGTTTTTAGGAATGACACAGTACTATAAAAAATGTGTGCAAGGATTTTCAGAATTGAGTGTGAAGATGGGGAGTCTGCTCAGGAAGGCTGGTTATTGGGGCATATTATCAAGGGGGTTTATCTCCACTTATTTGGCTTTAAAAGCCAAGGAAGCGGAGATAAAATTATCTCCCGATTACCTAGCTGTCGCTAACACCAGTTAGCGACAGCTAGTAGGAGATAGCGACCATCTTGGGCCCACTTTGCATGTCAGTGATATTTATCACTAATGACATGCAAAGTGGGCGTGCCAAGATGTTAGCGGCTGATAACAGTCGCTAACATCGCTATCTCCTATTACCAACTTTTGGAGATATTTGCGCTAAGCGCGAATATCTCCAAAAGCTAACACCTGCCCTGAGCAGTTCTTAGCCATGTTATCCAATGGGAGGTGGATAACATGGCTAAGAGCATTAGCTCGGTAATGCATGAATATCGCTGACTTTTCAGCGATATTCATGCATTGCGGCGATTTTTATCGCATTGGCGATAAACCTTGGTAATACCAAGGTTTATTTGCGGTAAAAATCGCCGCAGCACAGCGGTAAATTTTTGTCTCTAACCAAGCAATAGCGATAATGATCGCTATTGCTTGGTAATATGCCCCATTGATCCTATGTGTAAATTCGTTTTGACTATGGATGGTAGTCTAAAAAGCTTAGTAGCTGTTTAACAACAAGGTGAACTGTGAAAAATATATAAGAAGAAAGGTATGGATGTTGTGTTGAGCAGAATTACCAAGTGGGTTGTTGCCCTTCAATAATACAATTTTGAAGTAAAATATATTCCAGGTATTGAGAACAGTGTCGCTGATGCATTATCCAGGACAGTGTCAAATGAGTCAGGAGAGCTATTTGAAGATAAAGACAGTGTAGTGGAGTTTAACATTTAATTTGTCTGTCAGACTGGTTGTGGCATAATTTCTGAGGAAAGACGGTGTTCAGTTTTGGAATCAGACAAAGTAATACTGGAGGTGATGTAATTGTTCAGTGTTGGATGGTGCTTAAAAATGTAGGGAATGAACAGAGCAAAATGTTTTCAGGTGTCAAAAATGAATTGTCTGAGAACATTGGATTGTTGTAAAGAAAAACAAGATTGATCCTCCCCAATTGGACTTCAGGAAGAACTGATAACTGTGGTTCATGGTGGCCATCAAGGAATGTCTAAGACTAAAGAAAGACTTTGGTTGTCCTATTGGTGGCCAGGAATAGACCTGCAGGTTGAGAAGATGATAGAGGACTATATGCTATGTGCCGTGGGAGAGAAAGCAATGAAACCCAAGGTTCAACCCGTAGTGATAAGGAAATGTCCCATGAGTCAATGGGACGAAGTTGCTTTAGAAATTTTGGGGCCTGTGGTGGGAGAAGGGTGTGAGAGTTCTTTAGTGGTCTTAATGGACATGTACTCAAGATTGCTAGAGATTTTCTTTACAGAGGGTATTGAGAGTGAGACCAGGAATGTTGTGAAATTTCTAAAAGAGATAATTGGAAGTGAGGGCATACCAGGGGTCTGCTCACTGATAATGATGTACAACTGGTTTCCAAAGAAATTGAGTCATTTTTTATGGAAAACTGAATAAGACACAAAAGGTGTGCACTGTATCACCATAAGACAAATGGTATGGTTGAAAGCGTCAATCGAGTGTTGAAAGAAACCATATATATGGCAAAGGATAAGACTTTGGATTGGAAGGAAGAAGTCTGTGAGAAAGTTGAGGCATACAGGTGTACACTGTACTCTACCACAGGGAAGACCCCATTTGAGTTATTCAGCGGAAAGCATCCCGACATCCTGGTGACGCCAACTTGTGTCAAAGATAAAATAGGCAGGGACACGAATTATGTCAGTTGGAAGGTAAAATAAGCTGAAAACGTGATAAAAAACAAGGTGAATTTAGACAAGACAAAGTCTGTAAAAATAAAGTTGTGAAAGTGGGTGACTGGGTGTTAATAAAAAGGTCGGTAAATGGGGAAAGAGGAAGAAAATTCTCTAAACCCATGAAGCTTATGAAACTATTCACAAATGTAGTATAAACAGAGGCTTCCCGTATATGGAATCTTGCCAGGGTTGTTGTTCTCAAGGGGCAATGGGATGAAATGGCGAAACCTAACAAGGTTGTAGGTGATAACTGGCTTATGATGGAGGAGGCTAACAAAAGAAGTGTTGACCTGAGAAGGTCTGGCAGGAAGATATGACCTCAGTATAAGACGTGAACACCTGCTTGTTTTTTGTATTGCTGTGTTGAAAAGTTGTTTTATTTGTTCTTTCCTGAGAGTTACACATTAAACCAAACTAAACCTTGTAAGACTTTACTTTATTTGTATAATATTTAACAAAATGATAAATTTGTTTTGAGGCATTTCTTCATTTGTCCATTGTTTTCATATTTGATATTGTTTTATGAAATGAATGTTTTATGTTGGTGCAAGAGTCATGCAAGCCTTGTGTTTAATGTAGAAAGGGAGATGCGTAATAGGTGCTTGTATGTGTTAAGTAGCAGTTGTCTTGGTAATAGTTGCCTTGGAGTTATGGAAGGTTCTGAGGTCAACAAGAGAATGTTTAAGCTGAAAAAGGCAGCAAGCGGGAACAGTTGGAGGAGTTGGGTTGGACCTTCCTCTCTGAGGATTAAATCTTCTTAAAGACCAAAGTGATTCTTTCCTATTTGCCGGTCCGGACCTTGTTACAGAGAGCCAATGGGGGAAGAGGAGTGGACCGGTCACCCTGTGATCAGAGAGCTTCGGTGTGCCAGTTAGGTAGTCTGGGGAGAGCTCAGTGACCAGTAGATCTGGGACAACTAATGAAAGTTCACCTGAAGGGTGCACTCTGGTTTTGTGTGCTGAAGTGCTCTCATCTACAAGGTCTGTGGTGATGGAGAACAAATGTACTCCATGATTTCTGGTGTCAATCAAGAGTGGTGGTGCTTAGATACTGTTGACATTTCTCAAATGAGCAGAGACAGGCAGTCATCACCTAGGCATGCCACTCACCTCTACCTCATGGATGCTGGGTTAGAGCGCCTTCTTGCAGGATCTGTTCCAGTAGTCCAGGCTGAAGAAGTTCTCACTCATCCAGCTCAATCATTCAGCTTGGGGAGGCTTAGACAAAGGCGTGGCTACTAACCTAGCCTTTGACAAATGAACCACAAAGGGTCCCAGACACATCGGAAGAGGTCACCACCAGAAAACCCCCCAACTACAGAAGACTCCTGACACTCCTCAGACTTTGGTGAATTCTAAAGCCGCTCTGGATCTACAGGCCTAATTTTAAATTTGGTTGAGGCACCTTCTTAGTTAAAATTCCATCTGTGCTACCAAGGAGCCATGGCCACCAGGAACCATTACTTCAGATTTTAAAAAACAGACAAATTAAGCTAGTGCTTGACATTATCATGGTCCACCTGGACAAACATAAAAGGGCTACAGGGTGGTCTCCATTCGTTTCTGAGGTGTACAGAAAAGGAGTAGAGAGGGGGAGACAAGAGCTCCTATCTAGCAGTACCTATGGGCATGCATCTGCCATCCTTACAAAATGTCTGTAATAACGAGAATGAGGCAGCAAATCAAGCTGCCCGAAAAAAGAACCGGCATGCATCCTGTGTCTCAGTGCGTGCTGCAAGCCATTTGGCTGCGCAGCACTGAGTCACTTTCAAAGCACAAGGATGTGACATATGTACCACCGTGTTAGACCCGGCCTCGTGGCGTGGTCCTCCCTGACCCCTAGCGACCCAACCCTGACCCGTGCCCCACACCAGGCCCCTGATTAGCGCGGTCTACCCGACCCCCTCCACACATGATCCCACACAGACCACTGAGTTGCCCCTGTCCTTCCCTCCATCTTCCCGACACTGGACGCCCTTCCAAACTCCATCGGCTACGCGGCCATCGGTGACCATGCCCTGCACCTAAGATGGCCGCCCTCGGCCCAGCGCGACCCAGGACTAGTCGCGCCATGCCCCGCTGAGGGGTAGAAAGCTCCGAGGAAGCGAGAGAGGGAGGAGCAGTTTCTATCACCCCTCCGGCCTCCCTGAGGGCTGGCTCCACGCCTGCTGTGTGTCTTGGATCCCTCCAGACCCCAACTTGACAGGATCAAAGGGCCGCGTGGCAGGAAACCACAACAAGCGACCCCCAGGTGCTAAGACCCCTGCCTGCGAGGACTCCGGACATCAAAGAGGAGTCAACCTAAAACAAGGGGTGCTCTGGGACTATCAGGCAGATTGAATCCTGGAACTAAGAGAGCCCTGTTGACGTGGTCGCGGCTGAATGAACATCATCGAAGAAAAGACTGGAACCTTGGAACCTTGGTGAGCCCTGCAGACATCGTCGTGGCTCCACCTTGCAGAGTGACGGACTTCTGCCCTGAATCATCTGAGCCCTGCTGACGTGGTCGCGGCTCCCCTTGCAACCTTGAGAATTCCGAGCCCTGCTGATCGAATCGCGGCTCCTTGATGATCGTAAGACCTCTGACATCCTTGCCCGAGCCCTGCAGACTTGGTCGCGGCTCAGAGACTATTCTGGTCCGGCTGGACCCCAAAGATCATATTGTATCCCCCAGCTTGAGGATTGAGAGCTGTGCAACAGATACGCACCTCCATTGACCCTGATCCTTAAGACTGTCCCGCTACCCCTACCCCGACCGAGACTCTTTGATCCCTTGCTCTACTTGTACATACGAATCGTGCGGATCATAAAGGTCCTGATATCGCTAGATAAAGAATACGTCTTCCGAATCTACGGTGTTGTGTCTCTTTGTTGAATGGTGCTAGTTCAGCGCGGACGATCCTAGATACGAGACACTGCCCAGAAGGGTCTCTCGCCAGCGCTTGGCTGCATTTCCTAGGAGAGGTGGGTCGCAGGGTGGTTAGGTACAAATTCTGTCCTTCCCAGAGACCGCCCCTTCTAACATTGGTGGCATGCGACGGGATCCGAGTCCACAATCTAGAGATCATAAAGTAAACGGCTGACGCACTACCAATCAAAGATGGCAGAAGAAACCACCATGAGCCCCATGGAAAACGATGCGGGTACTACGTTCTGTGCAGAGCAGTTGGAAGAGTACACGCACAAGGAGTTGAAACAATTTTGCAAACAACGGAAGATCGCTACCACTGGTCTAAATACCAAAGAGGACATGCAAAAAGCCCTGGAAGCCTGGGTGGAGACCAGAGCCTCTCTTCCCCCACCCGAAAGAGACAGCGGAGAGACAGAGCAGCCGGACGATCCCGGGAACATCCAGGGAAGAAGCCACAACGCCCAGGTACAAAGCAACGCAGCGGATGGGGGCCTATCCCCGGAGGAAATAGCAGACAGAGAAAGAAACCGAAATCACAAACTTGAAATGGCCAATCTCAAAATAGAAGGCGAGATAAGGCTAGCAGAGAAGAAGCTAGTGGTAGAACAACTACGAGTACAAGGAGAATTAGAAGAGAAGAAGCTGCAACGAGAGCATGAGGGAAAAAGACTTCTGCTGGAGCATGAGCGCAGCTTAAAGGAGATAGAACTCAAAGCAAGAAGCGAAGAAGCTCGACACCCGGGGAACAGAGAGGCCGCTCCCCCAATAGAGCAGAAAGTCCACATCCCCAAAGATGTGGTCAAAGAATACTACAAGACTGATGACATCCAGCAATGGTTCGAAGCCTACGAGGTAGCCATGACCTCCCACTGAGTCCCACAGAAGGATTGGGGGTCCGGGTTGTGGGGTCGATTCCTGAGCGAGGGGCGAGACACCCTCCTCGACCTACCGGCCTCCATGCAAACCACCTACAGCCACATGAAGGAGGCCCTCCTCACGAGATACGGCCTCACTCCCGAGATGTATCGCCAGCGGTTCCGAGACTGCAAGAAGATCCCTGGCACCACCTGGGTGGAATATGTAAACTTTTACAGCTGAGCGTTGGAAGGGTGGATCAAGGGCAGCAAAGTAACCACCTTCGAAGAACTAACCAACCTTATTGCATGGGAACACTTGTCCACAAACTGCATTGTGGAACTTCACCAGCATCTGCTCGACAGCAAGCTCGCAGATCCGAGGAAGCTGGCCGTCAAAGCAGATCACTGGGTAAACACCGGGTCCCCCGGGGCCCCTTAGGAGACTACCACATATACAGTCAAGGACCTCCCCGTCAGAAAGGGGGGGGGACCAAGGGAGACAGAGGGAGTTCCCATCAGGTCCCCAGCGTAGTCCCCCGAGAAACCAACCCCTGGGCTTCCCAGCCCCTCCACCAGTCAGTACAGGTCCCCTGGGTAGACAAGAGCCCCGAGTGAATATCACCTGTTTCCGCTGTCAGCAGCTCGGGCATTACGCCAGTGACCCCCAATACCCCATGGCCCAGAGATCCACCACGACAGCTCCCCCAGCCCGACAGATGGCCAACGTAGCCCTAGGGGAGGAGGTTGAGGATACCGAGGAGTGGGAACCTGCGGCCATGGCCCTAGTCTCTCTAGGAGATCGAGACATGATTTCCGGAGCCCCCTTACCCGCAAACACCTAGAAGTACCGCCAGCTCATAACAGTTAATGGCCACTGAGTGGAGGCCCTTCGTGACACCGGGGCGAGCATCACTGGTGTCCTCAGTCACTTAGTCAATGAGGACCAAATCATCCCCAATGCCTTTTGCCCTGTAATAGCTTCTGACAACACCGAGAGCTTGTGTAAGGTGGCCTTGGTACCGTTCGAATGGGGAGGAGTGACCGGCAGATTGCGGGTGGTTGTCCGAACCGCACAACCTGTGGACTGTCTCCTGGGGAACGACCTGGAAAGTTCCCCCTGGAGACAGGTCGACCGCAAGACCCAACTCAGAATGATGGGTCTACCCGAGTGGGTGTGCGCCACCACCCGATCCATGGCGGCCAGACTACCCAAGAAGAGTTGAGCACGAACCCCCCACCCGAACCCCCGGTAACGAAGACAGAGACGACCAAGCTGAACCCAACGATCTCTCCCCAGGAGGAAAGCTCGTCACAGACGACGGACCCGTCCATCCCGACCCCGCACAGATCAGGGAGTTAGGTGATCTGCTCGAGTTGGCCCATTGGCACCATGAAGAGGGCCCCTCCCGTGAGGAGTTCTGCCAAGAACAAGCGACCTGTCCTTCTCTGGTCGGGCCCCGGCAGCATGCCAAAGCCCAAGCTGCGGGCAACCAATCTGGAACCCACTTACTGTATTGGGAGAATGACCTCCTGTACAGCGAACAGAAGTCTGCAGAGCTAGGGTCAGCCCGGGTGCTGGTGGTACCCCTACGCTTTCGCGACTTCCTCCTGGGCTTGGCCCATGATGTACCCCTGGCAGGCCACTTGGGCCAGGACAAAACCTACCAACACTTAGTAACCGACTTTTATTGGCCGAAGATGCAAGCCCACGTAGAGGCCCACTGCAAGTCCTGCCCCACGTGCCAGGCCAGTGGTAAAAGTGGAGGAAAGCGCAAGGCTCCCCTCCAACCCTTCCCCGTCGTCAGTACCCCCTTTGAACGTGTTGTAATCGACATTGTGGGGCCCCTGGACTCCAATACCGCCCAAGGTCACCGCTTTATCCTCATCCTAGTGGACCATGCCACACGGTACCCTGAGGCCATACCCCTCCGCACCGCCACGGCCCCCGTGGTGGGCCGGGCGTTAATGGGGATCTTCTCCCGGGTATGATTCCCCCGAGAGGTCGTGATCGACCGAGGCACAAACTTTATCTCGAAATACATGATGTCCCTGTGGCAACAATGTGGCGTGTCATACACATTCACTACTCCTTACCATCCCCAAGGCAATGGCCTAGTAGAGCGGTTCAACCGGACTCTGAAGGGGAGGATCATGGGTCTAGAAGAGCCCCTTTGGCGCAAGTGGGACGTCCTTCTCCCCTGCCTCCTGTTCGCCTACCGGGAAGTCCCCCAGAAGTCCTTGGGGTTCAGCCCGTTTGAATTACTGTACGGGCCCCCCGTCAGAGGTCCCCTTAGCTTGGTCAAAGAAGGATGGGAGACGGCACACCGAGACCCACCCCAGGATGTGTTCCGGTACATTTTGACTCTCCGAAACCAGACTCGGAAGTTCCGAGAGCTGGCCGAGGCCACCCTCGAGGCGAGCCAAGAAGAAATGAAGCGCTGGTACGACCAAAGTGCCACTCTGGTCGAGTTGCAGCCAGGCCAGCAGGTCTGGGTGATGGCCCCAGTGAAACCTTGCACCCTCCAAGACAAATGGACAGGGCCCTTCAAAGTAGTAGAGCGAAAGAGTCATGTTACGTACTTGGTGGACGTCCAGTCCCCTCGGAACCCCCTCCGGGTCATTCACGTGAACCGCCTCAAGCCTCACTTCGTGCGGACGGAGTTGAGTTTACCCCTGGCCACAGGCGACAGGGTGGAAGAGGAAACGGAGCCTCTCCCTGACCTCCTGTGCGCCAAAGAGAAGGATGGCTCCGTGGAGGGAGTGAACCTCTCATCCTCCCTCACGCCCCAGCAACGCGAGGACTGTCGCCAGCTCTTGGGGCAGTTCTCAGACCTGTTCTCTCTTGTCCCCAAAGTCACCGACTGGTGTGTCCACGACGTGGACACCGGAGACAGCCTGCCGGTGCGACACTGAACCTACCGGGTCCCTGACCGAGTCTGGACCTGCATCCAGATCGAGGTCTCGAAGATGTTAGCTCAGGGGGTGATCGAACCCTCCGACAGTCCCTGGGCCAGCCCGGTGGTACTGGTCCCGAAAGCAGCTGCCCCTGGTGTCGCCCCTGAACTAAGGTTCTGTGTGGACTACCGGGGGCTCAATGCAGTCACGCCGCTCACCCTATTCCCCGCGCAGATGAGCTCATTGACCGTCTCGGGTCTGCTTATTTCCTCAGCACCTTCAATTTGACCTGCGGATACTGGCAAATTGCGCTCACAGAAGGAGCCAAAGAGCGGTCCGCCTTCTCCACCCCGGATGGGCACTATCACTTCCGAGTGATGCCCTTCGGAATGAAAAATGCCCCGGCCACCTTTCAGAGACTGGTAAATAGAGTCCTGGCCGGGCTGGAAGAGTTCAGCGCCGCATATCTGGACGATATCGCGGTATTCAGTTCCGAATGGAGTGAGCACCTCCTGCACCTCCGGAGGGTGTTGATGGCCCTGCGCCAGGCAGGCCTCACAGTGAAAGCCAGCATATGCCAGATTGGGCAAGAATCAGTGGTCTACCTGGGGCACGAGGTCGGAAGCGGGCAGGATGCCCCTCTCCAGCCTAAGATCGACGCCATCTTGGCCTGGGAACCACCCACCACCCAGACCGAGGTCCGAGCCTTTCTGGGCCTCACCGGTTACTACCGGACGTTCATCAGAAGTTACGGCAGCCTTGTAGGTCCCCTCACAGAACTAACGTCCAAAAATCAGCCCAAGAAGGCTCAATTGACCTCCGCCTGCTAGGAGGCGTTCAACGCCCTGAAAACAGCCACGTGTACTGCCCCCGTGCTCCAAGCCCCCGACTACTCCAAAGAGTTTGTGGTGCAAACCGATGCTTCCGAGCATGGCATTGGAGCAGTCCTATCCCAGCTCAATGAGAAAGGCCTGGATCAGCCATAGCCTTCATCAGCCGAAGGTTACTGCCCCGAGAGCAAAGATGGAGCACCATCGAACGTGAGGCGCTCACCGTAGTCTGGGCTCTAAAGAAACTGCGGCCCTACCTCTTCGGAACTCACTTCAGAGTCCAAACAGATCACCGACCCTTACGTTTGCTCATGCAGATGAGAGGAGAG
The DNA here is from genome assembly GCF_964263255.1 of Lissotriton vulgaris. Classification (NCBI taxonomy): domain Eukaryota; kingdom Metazoa; phylum Chordata; class Amphibia; order Caudata; family Salamandridae; genus Lissotriton; species Lissotriton vulgaris. Next base: position 42,903,424 of record NC_141689.1, read on the forward strand.
AACCCCAAACTGCTGCGATGGTCAATCTCCCTCCAGGGGATAGACTTCACAGTAGGGCATCGCCCTGGTACTTACCACGCCAACGCTGACGGCCTCTCCAGATTCTTCCGCCTCAGCAAAGAGAACCCCCAAGAGGATGGGTAGTTCTCTCCGGCCTTCAGCTGGGGGGGACTTGTGTTAGACCCAGCCTCGTGGCGTGTTCCTCCCTCACCCGTAGCGACCCAACCCTGACCCGTGCCCCACACCAGGCCCCTGATTAGTGCTGTCTACCCGACCCCCTCCATGCATGATCCCACACAGAGCACTGAGTTGCCCCCGTCCTTCCCTCCATCTTCCCGACACCGGACGCCCTTCCAAACTCCATCGGTCAACCGGCCATCGGTGACCATGCCCTGCACCTAAGATGGCTGCCCTCGGCCCAGCGCGACCCAGGCCTAGTCGCGCCATGCCCGGCTGGGGGGTAGAGAGCTCCCAGGAAGCGAGAGAGGGAGGAGCAGTTTCTATCGCCCCTCCGGCCTCCCTGAGGGCTGGCTCCATGCCTGCTGTGTGTCTGGGATCTCTCCAGACCGCGACTTGACAGGATCAAAGGACCACGTGGCAGGAAACCCAAACAGGCGACCCCCAGGTGCTAAGACCCCTGCCTGCAAGGACTCCGGACATCAAAGAGGAGTCGACCTATAACAAGGGGTGCTCTGGGACTATCAGGCAGATTGAATACTGGAACAAAGAGATCCCTGATGACTTGGTCGCGGCTGAACGAACATCATCGAAGAAACGACTGGAACCTTGAAACCTTGGTGAGCCCTGCAGACATCGTCGCAGCTCCACCTGGCAGAGACGGACTTCTGCCCTGAATCATCTGAGCCCTGCATATGTTGCATCTCTGTGCTTCCCTCTGCGCTGGTGCACAAACTGCTGCCATGTGCCGGTGCAGGCACCCTTGCACCATGGTCATGGGGAGATTGTTTTTGTTCAGGAAGGGTTGCTGTTTTTCAACTTCTGTGTGTCTAACAGCAGTCGGCTGCCCCACAATGCACAGCTTGACCTATTAGACCTGGAAGCAACACATCTCCTTTCAAGGTCCTATGGGGCATACTTATGAAGGGTATTTGTCGCCCTTGCACCACGCAAGGGGCGCAAGGGTGACGCAAAACCTAAGTCAGTTTTACCTAGCCACTCAAGGTCACCTTGCCTGACCCTGCATAACTTGATAAATCCGGAGCAGCGCAACACAGCGCACATCCCTACATTGCATTCCTCTGCCCCAGGGAGGCGTTCCATGTGTGGTTAATGGGTGTTCCCACGCGTCCACCCGTGGATTTTGGTGCATTACCAGATTTACCAACACTGGTATACCTGATAATGTGTCCCAATGTTGCACCTCCCCAAGGCAGACGAAACGAGGAGTAATATGTTTATTTCTCCTTGTTTTCCTTCTTTATATATGTGATACATTTCGCAGCAGACCAAGAAAGAGGAAAAAGCTGCAGAGGATTGTTTTGTGGAGCAAGGTGTCCTTTTCTGCACAAAACAATCCTGCCTACAAAGCAGGCACTTTTGCACCGCAGCACTAGGGTGCCTGTGTTGGTGCTAGGAAAGTACAGGAATGTGTTGTATTATATCAAATACTGCACATTCCAGCCCTTAATGCAGCAGGGAAAGGTGGCTTGCTGCACTGTATGAAAGCTACAAACATATGCCCTGTATGTCCTGACATGATTCCCGGCAGCTGACTGACACACCCGCCAGGGACCTTGAAAGTGGTTACCTCTGTTGTCCTGGTCAAAGCGGCTTGCACTGCCTTCTGCTCTGCCTCCTGCTCCACATATCGGTTGATACAAAAGGGGATGATGGACGGAGCGTTTGAGCAAATCAAACACCATCCCCAGTCAACTGATCTGGGTTTAATCCATCACCATTCTTTAGTTCACTCAGCCATCCCAGTTCAGACATGGCTATATGCAAATCAGTCTGACCCTGTGCCTCATGGGAACAGTGCAGCCCGAACTGCCAAGCCATGTCTTACCTGGACCGGAAACGTTGCGTTTGCGCGCCATCTTTGAATGTGCATTTTATTTTGCTTTTACAATGGTTGTTTTAGAAAAATTGTTCCAGCAAATCACGCCGTGTATCGGCTAACACAATGACTCGTGTTACAACAATAGTGAGGACTTATAGGTATTATTTGCCTAGACATCACTTTTCTGAGGAATAGACGCTACGAGGCTGTAGCGTCTCCATCGATGTACATATATCGTAAATTGAATTAACAATTTATGTTGAATCTTGCCGTGTATCAGCAATTGCAGCCAAAATGGCCGCAAAAAAATCTCAGAGAAGTTATCATGAATAGGCAAATTCTAACACGCCTCAAACATTTCTTATACCCAACGTGATTCAAAAATAGGTGCATTTTCATTTAAAAACCCTTGTATAATTAGCATGCATTATGTTTCCAAGCTATCATACATTTTTTCTCTTCTTCAGTTCATTCAGAGTTAGACTGAGAGAGTGAGAGAGAGAGGAGCAGAGTTCGAATGAGAGTGGGAGAGAGATGAAGGAACAGAGTTACAATGAGAGACTGTGAGAGGGAAAGGAGGAGCGTTGCAATGAGATTGTGAGAGAGATAAAGGTTCAGAGGATCAGAGATAAAGGGGCACAATACCATTGAGAATGGTAGAGATAAAGGATCAGAGTTAGAATGAGAGAGATATAGGAGGAGAGTTGCAATGAGAGAGTGTGAAAGGAAAAGGAGAAGTTATAATGAGGGTGTGAGAGAGAAATGAGCAGAGTTGCAATGAGAGAGTGAGAGAAAGATAAGGGAGAAGGATACAATGAGAGAATGTGAGCGAGAGAGAAAGGAGCAGCGTTACAATGAGAGAGTGTGAGAGGGATAAAGGGGCAGAGTTACAATGAGATTGAGAGAGAGATAAAGGGGCAGAGTTACAATGAGATTGAGAGAGAGATAAAGGGGCAGAGTTACAATGAGATTGAGAGAGAGATAAAGGGGCAGAGTTACAATGAGATTGAGAGAGAGATAAAGGGGCAGAGTTACAATGAGATTGAGAGAGAGATAAAGGGGCATAGTTACAATGAGAGAGTGAGAGAGAGAAAGGAAGAGAGTTACAATGAGAGAGTGAGAGAAAGATAAGGGAGGAGGATACAATGAGAGAATGTGAGAGGGATAAAGGGGCAGAGTTACAATGAGATTGAGAGAGAGATAAAGGGGCAGAGTTACAATGAGATTGAGAGAGAGATAAAGGGGCATAGTTACAATGAGAGAGTGAGAGAAAGATAAGGGAGGAGGATACAATGAGAGAATGTGAGAGGGATAAAGGGGCATAGTTACAATGAGATTGAGAGAGAGATAAAGGGGCAGAGTTACAATGAGATTGAGAGAGAGATAAAGGGGCAGAGTTACAATGAGATTGAGAGAGAGATAAAGGGGCATAGTTACAATGAGAGAGTGAGAGAAAGATAAGGGAGGAGGATACAATGAGAGAATGTGAGCGAGAGATAAAGGAGCAGAGTTACAATGAGAGAGTGAGAGAGATAAAGGAGCAGCGTTTCAATGAGAGAGTGTGAGATATAAAGGAAGAGAGTTACAATGAGAGTGTGAGAGAGATAGAGAAGCAGCGCTACAGTGAGCGAGTGTGAGAGGAAAAGGAGAAGTTACAGTGAGGGTGTGAGATAGAAAGTAGCAGAAAAGCAATGAGAGAGTGAAGGAGATAAAGGAACAAAGTTACAATGAGAGAGAGTGCGTGAGAGAGAAAGGAAGAGAGTTACAATGAGAGAGTGAGAGGGAGAAGAAGAGAGTTAGCCTATGAGAGTGTGATAGAGATAAAGAATCACAGTAACATTGAGAATGTTAGAGAGAAAGGAGCAGAGTTACAAAGAGAGAGTGTGAGAGAGAAAGGAACAAAGTTACAATGAGAGAGTGAGAGAGAGATAAGGGAGAAGAGTTACAATGAGAGAGTGAGAGAGAGATAAGGGAGAAGAGTTACAATGAGAGAGTGAGAGAGAGATAAGGGAGAAGAGTTACAATGAGAGAGTGAGAGAGAGATAAGGGAGAAGAGTTACAATGAGAGAGTGAGAGAGAGATAAGGGAGAAGAGTTACAATGAGAGAGTGAGAGAGAGATAAGGGAGAAGAGTTACAATGAGAGAATGTGAGCGAGAGAGAAAGGAGGAGAGTTACAATAAGGGAATGTGAGAGAGAAATGAGCAGAGCTACAATGCGAGAGTGTGAGAGGGATAAAGGAGGAGAGTTGCAATGAGGGAGTGTGAGAGAGATGTGAGAGGAAAAGGAGAAGTTACAATGAGGGTGTGAGAGAGAATTGAGCAGAGTTGCAATGAGAGAGTGAGAGAGAAAGGGGCAGAGTTACAATGAGAGAGTGAGAGAGAAAGGGGCAGAGTTACAATGAGAGAGTGTGGGAGAAAGATACAAGAGGAGAGTTACAATGAGAGTGTGGGAGAGATAAAGGAGGAGAGTTACAAATGGAGAGTGCATGAGAGAGAAAGGAGGAGAGTTGAAATGAGAGAGTGTGAGAGGTAAAGGAATAGAGGTACAATAAGGGCCTGAGAGACAAAGGAGCAGAATTACCAAGAGAGTGTGAGAGGGACAAAGGAGGAGAGTTGCAATGAGTGGGTGAGCGAGAGATAAAGGAGAGTGTTACAATGAGAGTGTGAGAGAGAAAGGAGCTGAGTTACAATGAGAGTGAGAGGGATAAAGGGGCAGTGATAGAAAGAGTGAGACAGTGAAATTGATAAAGGAGGCGAGTTACAATAGGAGTGACAGCGAGAGCATAAGTAGCAGAGTGACTCAGAGATGGCGCGTGAGAGGGATGAAGGGGCAGAGTTACAATGAGAGTGTGAGAGATAAAGGGGCAGAGTTACAATGAGAGAGTCTGAGATAAAGGGGCAGAGTTACAATGAGAGAGTCTGAGATAAAGGGGCAGAGTTACAATGAGAGAGTCTGAGATAAAGGGGCAGAGTTACAATGAGAGAGTCTGAGATAAAGGTGCAGAGTTACAATGAGAGTGTGAGAGATAAAGGGGCAGAGTTACAATGAGAGTGAGAGATAAAGGGGCAGAGTTACAATGAGAGAATGTGAGAGAGAAAGGAGCAGAGTTACAATGAGAGAGTCTGAGATAAAGGGGCAGAGTTACAACGAGAGAGTCTGAGATAAAGGTGCAGAGTTACAATGAGAGTGTGAGAGATAAAGGGGCAGAGTTACAATGAGAGTGAGAGATAAAGGGGCAGAGTTACAATGAGAGAGAGAGATAAAGGGGCAGAGTTACAATGAGAGAGTGTGAGAGAGATAAAGGGGCAAAGTTACGATGAGAGAGTGTGAGAGAGATAAAGGGGCAGAGTTACAATGAGAGTGTGAGAGGGATAAAGGGGCAGAGTTACAATGAGAGAGTGTGAGAGAGATAAAGGGGCAGAGTTACAATGAGAGTGTGAGAGAGATAAAGGGGCAGAGTTACAATGAGAGAGTGAGATAAAGGGGCAGAGTTACAATGAGAGAGAGAGATAAAGGGGCAGAGTTACAATGAGAGAGCGAGATAAAGGGGCAGAGTTACAATGAGAGAGCGAGATAAAGGGGCAGAGTTACAATGAGAGAGCGAGATAAAGGGGCAGAGTTACAATGAGAGTATGAGAGGGATAAAGGGGCAGAGTTACAATGAGGGCCTGATAGAGAAAGGTTCAGTGTTACAATGAGAGTGTGAGAGGGAAAGGATGAGAGTTACAAAGAGGGAGTGAGAGGGATAAAGGAGGAAAGTTACAATGAGAGAGTGAGGGAGATAAAGGAGCAGAGTTGCAATGAGAGACATTTAGAGGAAAAGGAGATGTTACAGTGAGGGTGTGAGAGAGAAATGAGGAGAGTTACAATGAGAGCGCGAGAGAGATAAAGGGGCTGTGATAGAAAGAGTGAGACAGTGAAATTGATAAAGGAGGCGAGTTACAATAAGAGTGACAGCGAGAGCATAAGTAGCAGAGTGACTAAGAGATGGCGCGTGAGAGGGGTGAAGGAGCAGCGTTAGAGTGAGAGTGAAGAGCATCGCTGAAATGAGAAGGGGTGTGAGAAATAAAGGAGAGACTTATAAAGACAGTGTAAACTCAAGAAACTGAAAGGAGAGAATGGGACAGAGCAGGACTGGAGTGCAGTTGTCATGTGAGAGACAGACAGGCCCCCTTCAAGGTAAGGAGAGCGTGAAAGGGGCGTTTATAGGCCGGAAGGGAGAAGCCCTAGGGAAGTAATATCCCTTAAAATAAAATTAAATCAGCGTCTGGTGAAGGGCGGCCATGCAGAGCCCATGGAAGGTATAGAGACAAAATATCGACTCCAAAATATCGACTGGACATAATATCGACTACAAAAATATCGTTTTTCAGGTAAGTGAAGTAATATCGACTGTATAAAATATAGATAGCAAAAATATCGATTTTTTAATAATATATAATATTTTATAGTGTATTTTTATGTAATAATATGTGTGAATAGTGTGTATTAATGTTATTAAATATTTTATTACATGAATTTTGTTTTGATAATAATTGCGTAATGTAATTCTGTAGCGGGTTGTGGGTTTATAGGGGAATAGGGTGGGAAGTAATTTAATAATAATTAATTAATTAATATATGTTTGTTAATATTTTTAATTAATAATTAATTGATAATTAATTATTATTAATTAGTTAATTCATTAGTATAATTTTGAATATATTTTGTATTAGTAAATAATTGTTAATTAATTAATTGTAATTAGTTAATTACATTAATTAGAGTACATTTTTTATATATATAATTTTGTGTTATTTTTAAGTAATTAATTTTGATAAAATAATATTAATTATTAAAATAATTACACCTAATGTTCTAATATATTTACTTTATTGTTATTGTTAATTAATAATTAATTGGTAATTAAATAATATTGATAAATTTTGGGTAAAGGAGCATTTTTAGGGTTCAGGGTCAGTTTTCAGTTCATGGGTAAAGGGGTATTTTTAGGGTTCAGGGTCAGTTTTCAGGTCATGGGTAAAGGGGTATTTTTAGGGTTCAGGGTCAGTTTTCAGTTCATGGGTAAAGGGGTATTTTTAGGGTTCAGGGTCAGTTTTCAGGTCATGGGTAAAGGGGTATTTTTAGGGTTCAGGGTCAGTTTTCAGGTCATGGGTAAAGGGGTATTTTTAGGGTTCAGGGTCAGTTTTCAGGTCATGGGTAAAGGGGTATTTTTAGGGTTCAGGGTCAGTTTTCAGGTCATGGGTAAAGGGGTATTTTTAGGGTTCAGGGTCAGTTTTCAGTTCATGGGTAAAGGGGTATTTTTAGGGTTCAGGGTCAGTTTTCAGGTCATGGGTAAACGGGTATTTTTAGGGTTCAGGGTCAGTTTTCAGGTCATGGGTAAAGGGGTATTTTTAGGGTTCAGGGTCAGTTTTGGGTTTTTGGGTAAAGGGGTATTTTTAGGGTTCAGGGTCAGTTTGGGGTTTTTGGGTAAAGGGGTATTTTTAGGATTCAGGGTCAACAAATAAGATTTTAAAAAATTATTTTTATTATTTTCATTTATTATTTTATTATTATAATTTAATTTAAGTCGTTTTAAGTATATTTTAGTAATTAAAATTTAATATTAATTTAATTTAACACTGTTTTTAATAAAGTCGATATTTTTTACATCTATATTTTTGTTAACGATATTTTGTACTCGATATTTTTGTACTTACCTGTTTGTAGATACAAACTCGATATTTTGACTGTCGATATTTTGTCCACGATATTTTGGCAAGTCGATATTTTGTCAGTCGATATTATTTCAGTGATCCCCCATGGAAGTGTTGACAAATACACTTCTCTTGCAAAGAGACCCATGGCCACGCTTCTGAAAGCGGAGTGATCTGGTCCTGCAGAGGGAAGAAAGAGGGAGGCAGACAGGGGCAGAAGTTCGCAAGAGGGAGTCAGACAGGGACAGGACCTCGCAAGAGGGAGGCAGACAGGACCAGGAGCTCGCAAGAGGGAGGCAGACAGGGGCAGAAGTTCACAAGAGGGAGTCAGACAGGGACAGGAGCTCGCAAGAGGGAGGCAGACAGGGACAGGAGCTCGCAAGAGGGATACAGACAGGGGCAGAAGTTCGCAAGAGGGAGTCAGACAGGGACAGGAGCTCGCAAGAGGGAGGCAGACAGGACCAGGAGCTCGCAAGAGGGAGGCAGACAGGGGCAGAAGTTCACAAGAGGGAGTCAGACAGGGACAGGAGCTCGCAAGAGGGAGGCAGACAGGGACAGGAGCTCGCAAGAGGGATACAGACAGGACCAGGAGCTCGCAAGAGAGAGGCAGACAGGGGCAGGAGCTCGCAAGAGGGAGGCAGACAGGATCAGGACCTCGTAAGAGAGAGGCAGACAGGGGCAGGAGCTCGCAAAAGGGAGTCAGACAGGGGCAGGAGCTCGCAAAAGGGAGTCAGACAGGGACAGGAGCTCGCAAGAGGGAGGCAGACAGGATCAGGACCTCGTAAGAGGGAGGCAGACAGGGACAGGAGCTCGCAAGAGGGAGGCAGACAGGATCAGGACCTTGTAAGAGGGAGTCAGACAGGGGCAGGAGCTCGCAAGAGGGAGGCAGACAGGATCAGGGCCTCGTAAGAGAGAGGCAGACAGGGGCAGGAGCTCGCAAAAGGGAGTCAGACAGGGGCAGGAGCTCGCAAAAGGGAGTCAGACAGGGACAGGAGCTCGCAAGAGGGAGGCAGACAGGATCAGGACCTCGTAAGAGGGAGGCAGACAGGGGCAGAAGTTCGCAAAGAGGGAGGCAGACAGGATTAGGAGCTCGCAAGAGGGAGGCAGACAGGAGCAGGAGCTCGCAAGAGGGGGGCAGACAGGATCAGGACCTCGTAAGAGGGAGGCAGACAGAACCAGGAGCTCGCAAGAGGGATACAGACAGGACCAGGAGCTCGCAAGAGGGAGGCAGACAGGGGCAGGAGCGTGCAAGAGTGAGGCAGACAGGACCAGGAGCTCGCAAGTGGGAGTCAGACAGGACCAGGAGCTCTCAAGAGGGAGGCTGACAGGACAAGGAGCTTGCAAGATGGAGGCAGGCAGGGCAGGAGCTCGCACGAGGGAGGCAGGCAGAGGCAGGAGCTCGCAAGAGGGAGGCAGACAGGGGCAGGAGCTCGCAAGAGGGAGGCAGACAGGGGCAGGAGCTCACAAGAGGGAGGCAGGCAGAGGCAGGAGCTCACAAGTGTGAGGCAGACAGGGCCAGCAGCTTGCAAGAGGGAGGCAGACAGGGGCAGGAGCTCTCAAGAGGGAGGCAGACAGGACTAGGAGCTCCCAAGAGGGAGGCATACAGGGGCAGGAGCTCTCAAGAGGGAGGCAGACAGGGGCAGCAGCTCGCAAGAAGGAGACATACAGGACCAGGAGCTCTCAAGAAGGAGGCAGACAGAGGCAGGAGCTCTCAAGAGGGAGGCAGACAGGGCAGGAGCTCACAAGAGGGAGGCAGACAGGGGCCGGAGCTCGCAAGAAGGATACAGACAGGACCAGGAACTTGCAAGAGGGAGACAGACAAGACCAGGAGCTCCCAAGAGGGAGATAGACAGGACCAGGAGCTCGCAAGAGGGAGGCAGACAGGGGCAGGAGCTCGCAAGAGAGATGCAGACAGGGCCAGGAGCTCGCAAGAGGGAGGCAGACAGGGGCTGGAGCTCGCAAGAGGGAGGCAGACAGGACCAGGAGCTCACAAGAGGGAGCCAGACAGGGGCAGGAGCTCGCAAGAGGGATACAGATAGGGGCAGGAGCTCGCAAGAGGGAGGCAGACAGGACTAGGGGCTCGCGAGAGGGAGGCAGACAGGGACAGGGACAGGAGCTCGCAAGAGGGAGGCAGACAGGGGCCTGGAGCTCGCAAGAGGGAGGCAGACAGGGGCCTGGAGCTCACAAGAGGGAGACAGACAGGGGCAGGAGCTCACAAGAGAGAGGCAGACAGGGGCAGGAGCTCGCAAGGGGGAGGCAGACAGGACCAGGAGCTCGCAAGAGGGAGGCAGACAGGACCAGGAGCTCGCAAGAGGGAGCCAAGGAGGACAGGAGCTAGCAAGAGGGAGGCAGACAGGGCCAGGAGCTCCCAAGAGGGAAGCAGACTGGACCAGGAGCTCGCAAGAGGGAGGCAGACAGTGGCAGGAGCTCGCAAGTGGGAGGCAAACAGGGACAGGAGCTCGCAAGAGGGAGGCAGACAGGGGCAGGAGCTTGCACGAGGAAGGCAGACTGGGGCAGGAGCTCACAAGAGGGAGGCAGACAGGGGCAGGAACTCGCAAGAAGGAGGCAGACAGGGGAGGAGCTCTCAAGAGAGGGCAGGAGCTCGCAAGAGGGAGGCAGACAGAGGTAGGAGCTCTCAAGAGGGAGGCAGACAGGATCAGGACCTCGTAAGAGAGAGGCAGACAGGGTCAGGAGCTCGCAAAAGGGAGTCAGACAGGGGCAGGAGCTCGCAAAAGGGAGTCAGACAGGGACAGGAGCTCGCAAGAGGGAGGCAGACAGGATCAGGACCTCGTAAGAGGGAGGCAGACAGGGACAGGAGCTCGCAAGAGGGAGGCAGACAGGATCAGGACCTCGTAAGAGGGAGTCAGACAGGGGCAGGAGCTCGCAAGAGGGAGGCAGACAGGATCAGGACCTCGTAAGAGAGAGGCAGACAGGGGCAGGAGCTCGCAAAAGGGAGTCAGACAGGGGCAGGAGCTCGCAAAAGGGAGTCAGACAGGGACAGGAGCTCGCAAGAGGGAGGCAGACAGGATCAGGACCTCGTAAGAGGGAGGCAGACAGGGGCAGAAGTTCGCAAAGAGGGAGGCAGACAGGATTAGGAGCTCGCAAGAGGGAGGCAGACAGGAGCAGGAGCTCGCAAGAGGGGGGCAGACAGGATCAGGACCTCGTAAGAGGGAGGCAGACAGAACCAGGAGCTCGCAAGAGGGATACAGACAGGACCAGGAGCTCGCAAGAGGGAGGCAGACAGGGGCAGGAGCGTGCAAGAGTGAGGCAGACAGGACCAGGAGCTCGCAAGGGGGAGTCAGACAGGACCAGGAGCTCTCAAGAGGGAGGCTGACAGGACAAGGAGCTTGCAAGATGGAGGCAGGCAGGGCAGGAGCTCGCACGAGGGAGGCAGGCAGAGGCAGGAGCTCGCAAGAGGGAGGCAGACAGGGGCAGGAGCTCGCAAGAGGGAGGCAGACAGGGGCAGGAGCTCACAAGAGGGAGGCAGGCAGAGGCAGGAGCTCACAAGTGTGAGGCAGACAGGGCCAGCAGCTTGCAAGAGGGAGGCAGACAGGGGCAGGAGCTCTCAAGAGGGAGGCAGACAGGACTAGGAGCTCCCAAGAGGGAGGCAGACAGGGGCAGGAGCTCTCAAGAGGGAGGCAGACAGGGGCAGCAGTTCGCAAGAAGGAGACATACAGGACCAGGAGCTCTCAAGAAGGAGGCAGACAGAGGCAGGAGCTCTCAAGAGGGAGGCAGACAGGGCAGGAGCTCACAAGAGGGAGGCAGACAGGGGCCGGAGCTCGCAAGAAGGATACAGACAGGACCAGGAACTTGCAAGAGGGAGACAGACAAGACCAGGAGCTCCCAAGAGGGAGATAGACAGGACCAGGAGCTCGCAAGAGGGAGGCAGACAGGGGCAGGAGCTCGCAAGAGAGATGCAGACAGGGCCAGGAGCTCGCAAGAGGGAGGCAGACAGCGGCTGGAGCTCGCAAGAGGGAGGCAGACAGGACCAGGAGCTCACAAGAGGGAGCCAGACAGGGGCAGGAGCTCGCAAGAGGGATACAGATAGGGGCAGGAGCTCACAAGAGGGAGGCAGACAGGACTAGGGGCTCGCAAGAGGGAGGCAGACAGGGACAGGGACAGGAGCTCGCAAGAGGGAGGCAGACAGGGGCCTGGAGCTCGCAAGAGGGAGGCAGACAGGGGCCTGGAGCTCGCAAGAGGGAGACAGACAGGGGCAGGAGCTCACAAGAGAGAGGCAGACAGGGGCAGGAGCTCGCAAGGGGGAGGCAGGCAGGACCAGGAGCTCGCAAGAGGGAGGCAGACAGGACCAGGAGCTCGCAAGAGGGAGCCAAGGAGGACAGGAGCTAGCAAGAGGGAGGCAGACAGGGCCAGGAGCTCCCAAGAGGGAAGCAGACTGGACCAGGAGCTCGCAAGAGGGAGGCAGACAGTGGCAGGAGCTCGCAAGTGGGAGGCAAACAGGGACAGGAGCTCGCAAGAGGGAGGCAGACAGGGGCAGGAGCTTGCACGAGGAAGGCAGACTGGGGCAGGAGCTCACAAGAGGGAGGCAGACAGGGGCAGGAACTCGCAAGAAGGAGGCAGACAGGGGAGGAGCTCTCAAGAGAGGGCAGGAGCTCGCAAGAGGGAGGCAGACAGAGGCAGGAGCTCTCAAGAGGGAGGCAGACAGGACTAGGAGCTCCCAAGAGGGAGGCAGACAGGGGCAGGAGCTCTCAAGAGGGAGGCAGACAGGGGGCAGCAGCTCGCAAGAAGGATACATACAGGACCAGGAGCTCTCAAGAAGGAGGCAGACAGAGGCAGGAGCTCTCAAGAGGGAGGCAGACAGGGCAGGAGCTCGCAAGAGGGAGGCAGACAGGGGCAGGAGCTCTCAAGAGGGAGGCTGACAGGACAAGGAGCTTGCAAGAGGGAGGCAGGCAGGGCAGGAGCTCGCACGAGGGAGGCAGGCAGAGGCAGGAGCTCGCAAGAGGGAGGCAGGCAGGGGCAGGAGCTCACAAGAGGGAGGCAGGCAGAGGCAGGAGCTCACAAGTGTGAGGCGGACAGGGCCAGCAGCTTGCAAGAGGAAGGCAGACAGGGGCAGGAGCTCACAAGAGGGAGGCAGGCAGAGGCAGGAGCTCACAAGTGTGAGGCAGACAGGGCCAGCAGCTTGCAAGAGGAAGGCAGACAGGGGCAGGAGCTCGCAAGAGGGAGACAGACAGGACCAGGACCTCGCAAGAGGGAGGCAGGCAGAGGCAGGAGCTCGCAAGAGGGAGGCAGTCAGGACCAGGACCGCAAGAGGGAGGCAGACAGGGCCAGGAGCTCGCAAGAGGGAGGCAGACAGGGGCAGGAGCTTGCAAGAGGGAGGCAGACAGGGGGCAGGAGCTCGCAAGAGGGAGACAGACAGGCGCAGGAGCTCGCAAGAGTGAGACGGACAGGACCACGAGCTCGCAAGTGGGAGTCAGACAGGACCAGGAGCTCGCAAGACGGAGGCAGACAGGGGCAGGAGCCCGCAAGAGGATGACAGACAGGGGAAGGAGCTCACAAGAGGGAGGCAGACAGGGGCAGGAGCTCGCAAGTGGATGGCAGTTAGGGGCAGGAGCTCGGAAGAGGGAGTTAGGCAGAGGCAGGATCTCACAAGAGGGAGGCAGACAGGGGCAGGAGCTCGCAAGAGGGAGGCAGGCAGAGGCAGGAGCTTGCAAGAGGGAGGCAGACAGAACTAGGAGCTCACAAGACGGAGGCAGACAGGGGCAGAAGCTCTCAAGAGGATGGCAGACAGGGGCAGGAGCTCGCAAGAGGGAGGCAGACAGGACCAGGAGCTCGCCAGATGGAGCCAGACAGGGCCAGGAGGTCGCAAGAGGGAGGCAGACAGGGCCAGGAGGTCGCAAGAGGGAGGCAGACAGGACCAGGAGCTCTCAAGAGGGAGGCAGACAGGACCAGGAGCTCTCAAGAGGGAGGCAGACAGGACCAGGAGCTCGCAAGAGGGAGGCAGACAGAACCAGGAGGTCGCAAGAGGGAGGCAGACAGGGCCAGGAGGTCGCAAGAGGGAGGCAGACAGGACCAGGAGGTCGCAAGAGGAAGGCAGACAGGACCAGAAGCTTGCAAGAGGGAGGCAGACATTGGCAGGAGCTCGCAAGAGGATGGCAGACAGGACCAGGAGCTCGCAAGAGGTCGACAGACAGGGGCAGGAGCTCGCAAGAGGTAGGCAGACAGGGGCAGGAGCACGCAAGAGGATGGCAGACCAGGAGCTCGCAAGAGGTCGGCAGACAGGCGCAGGAGCTCGCAAGAGGTAGGCAGATAAGGCAGGAGCTCGCAAGAGGGAGGCAGATAGGGCAGGAGCTCGCAAGAGGGAGGCAGACAGGGTCAGGAGCTCGCAAGAGGATGGCAGACAGGGGCAGGAGCACGCAAGAGGATGGCAGACCAGGAGCTCGCAAGAGGTCGGCAGACAGGCGCAGGAGCTCGCAAGAGGTAGGCAGATAAGGCAGGAGCTCGCAAGAGGGAGGCAGATAGGGCAGGAGCTCGCAAGAGGGAGGCAGACAGGACCAGGAGCTCGCAAGAGGGAGCTAGACAGGGGCAGGAGCTCGCTGCTCTGCCCTGTCCTCTGCAGCAGTACTCACTTTTTGCAATGCTTACCAGCACTAGGTACACCAGTGCTTGGCTCGCTATGATGCTTGCTCGAGCCCCAGGTCCTATCCTCGCAGCCAGAACCTCCATCCTTCTCAGGAGCCGGCCCATCATGTTTGCTCTCCACCCTGTCCCTGCCAGGAACCGTCAGTGTGTGAGGCAAGCTCCCAGCCTGGCTCTTCTCATTGCACTTCCTTCCTCACTAGATAGATACACTGCAGTTTGTTGTAAAAGAGGGAAGTGGTGAGGTGCAGGACCAAAGTCCACCGAGGGCAGAGTATCCAGGGAGGCTGTCTTCAGAAAAGGCAGAGGATCCAGGGAAGCTGGCTCAAGAGAGGGTAGAAGTGCCAGGGAGGCTGGCTCCAGAGAGGGCAGAGGTGCCAGGGAGGCTGGCTCCAGAGAATGGCTCCAGAGAGGGCAGAGGTGCCAGGGAGGCTGGCTGCAGAGAGGGCAGAGGTGCCAGGGAGGATGGCTGCAGAGAGGGCAGAGGTGCCACTTAGGCTGGCTCCAGAGGCTGGCTCCAGTGAGGGCAGAGGTTCCAGTGAGGCTGGCTACAGAGAGGGCAGAGGTGCCACGGAGACTGGCTCCAGAGGCTCGCTCCAGTGAGGGCAGAGGTTCCAGGGAGGCTGGCTACAGAGGATGAGTCCAGAGAGGGCACAGTATCGAGGGAGGCTGGCTCCAGAGAGGGCAAAGGTGCCAGGGAGGCTGGCTCCAGAGAGGGCAGAGGTAAGAGGGAGGCTGGCTCCAGGGTATGGGTCCAGAGATGGCAGAGGATCCAGGGAGGCTGGCTCCAGAGGATGGATGCTGAGAGGGCAGAGGTGCCAGGGAGGCTGGCTCCAGAGAGGGCAGTGGTGCCAGGGGGGCTGGCTCCAGAGGATGGGTACAGAGTGGGAAGAGGATCCAGGGAGGCTGGCTCCAGAGAGGGCAGAGGTGCCAGGGAGGCTGGCTCCAGAGAGGGCAGAGGTGCCACGGAGGCTAACTCCAGAGAGGACAGAGGTGCCAGGGAGGCTGGCTCCAGACGATGGGTCCAGAGAGAGCAGAGGCTCCAGGGAGGCTGCCTCCAGAGGATGTGTGCCAGGGAGGATGGCTCCAGAGAGGACAGAGGTGCCAGAGAGGCTGGCTCCAGAGAGGGCAGAGGGGCAAGGGAGGTGCAAGAGGAGCCAGGGAGGCTGGCTCCAGAGGCTGGCTCCATAGAGGGCAGAGGATCCAAGGAGGCCGACTCCAGAGGCTGGTCCCAGAGATGGCGGAGGATCCAGGGAGGCTGGCTCCAGAGGCTCGGTGCAGAGAGGGCAGAAGTGCCATTTGAGGTTGGCTCTAGAGAGGGCAGAGGTGCCAGGGAGGCTGGCTCCAGAGGATGGGTCCAGAGAGGGCCGAGGATCCAGGGAGGCTGGCTCCAGAGAGGGCAGAGGTGCCACGGAGGCTGGCTCCAGAGAGGGCAGAGGTGCCACGGAGGCTGGCTCCAGACTATGGGTCCAGAGCGAGCAGAGGATCCAGGGAGACTGCCTCCAGAGGATGTGTGGCAGGGAGGATGGCTTCAGAGAGGACAGAGGTGCCAGGGGGGCTGGCTCCCGAGAGGGCAGAGGTGCCACAGAGGCTGGCTCCATAGAGGGCAGAGGATCCAGGAGGATGGCCCCAGAGGATGGGTCCAGAGAGAGCAGAGGGTCCAGGGAGGCTGACTCCAGAAAGGCCAGAGGTACCAGGGAGGCTGGCTCCCAAGAGGGCAGAGGTGCCAGGGAGGCTGGCTTCAGAGAGAGCAGAGGATCCAGGGATGTTGGCTCCAGACTCAGGCTGTAGAGATGGCAGGGGTGTTAGGGAGGCTGGCTCCAGAGAGGGCAGAGGATCCAAGGATGCTGGGTGCAGGGAGGCTGGCTCCAGAGGATGGGTCCATAGAGGGCAGAGGATCCAGGGAGGCTGCCTCTAGAGATGGCTCCAGAGAAGGCAGAGGTGCCAGGGAAGCTGGTTAGAAAGTGGTGCAGAGCATCCATGGAGGCTGGCTCTGGAGGATGGGTCCAGAGAGGGCAGAGGTGCCAGGGAGGCTGGCTCCATAGGATGGGTCCAGGGAGGCTGGCTCCAGAGGATGGGTCCACAGAGGGCACAGGATCCACAGAGACTGGCTCCTGAGGATATGTCCAGAGAGGGCAGAGGTGACAGGGAGGCTGGCTCCAGAGAGGGCAGAGGTGCCAGGGCGGATGGCTCCAGAGAGGACAGGGGTGTCAGGGAGGTTGGCTCCAGAGAGGGCAGAGGTACCAGGTAGGTTGGCTCCAGAGGATTGGTCCGGAGAGAGCAGAGGATCCAGGGAGGCTAGGACCAGAGAGGGCTGAGGTGCCAGGGAGGCTGGCTCCAGGGAGGGCATAGAGGCTGGCTCCAGAGGATGGGTCCAGAGAGGGCAGAGGTGCCAGGGTGGCTGGATCCAGAGGATGGGTTCAGGGAAGCTGGCTCCAGAGGATGGGTCCAGAGAAGGCAGAAGGTCCAGGGAGGCTGGCTCCAGAGGATGGGTCCGGAGAGGGCAGAGGTGCCAGGGAGGCTGCCTCCAGAGGATGGCTCCAGAGAGGGCAGAGGTGCCAGGGAGGCTGCCTCAGAGAGGGCAGAGGTGCCAGGGAGGCTGGCTCCAGAGAGGGCAGAGGATCCAGGGAGGCTGGCTCCAGAGAGGGCAGAGGTGCCAGGGAGGCTGGCTCCAGAGGATGGGTCTACGATCCAGGGAGGCTGGCCCCAGTGGATGGGTCCAGAGAAAAAAGAGGCTCCAGGGAGGCTGTTCCAGAGGATGAGTGCCAGGGAGGCGGGCTCCAGAGAGGACAGAGGTACCAGGGAGGCTCAGTCCAGAGAGGGTAGAGGTGCCAGTGAGGCTGGCTCCAGAGAGGGCA
This sequence comes from Lissotriton vulgaris, assembly GCF_964263255.1. Taxonomy (NCBI): domain Eukaryota; kingdom Metazoa; phylum Chordata; class Amphibia; order Caudata; family Salamandridae; genus Lissotriton; species Lissotriton vulgaris. Next base: position 42,920,593 of record NC_141689.1, read on the forward strand.
GAGGTGCCAGGGAGGCTGGCTCCAGAGAGGGCAGATGTGTCAGGGAGGCTGGCTCCAGAGAGGGCAGAGGTTCCAGGGAGGATGACTCCAGAAAGGACTGAGGATTCAGGTTGGCTGGCCCCAGAGGATGGGCCCAGAGAGAGCAGATGATCCAGGGAGGCTGGCTTCAGAGAGGTCAGAGGTGCAAGGGAGGCTGGCTTCAGAGAGGGCAGAGGTGCAAGGGAGGCTGGCTCCAGAGAGGGCAGAGGTGCAAGGGAGGCTGGCTCCAGAGATGGCAGAGGGTCCAGGGAGGCTGGCACCAGAGGATTGGTCCAGAGAGGGCAGAAGTGCCACGGAGGCTGGCTCCAGAGAATGGGTCCAGAGAGGGCAGATGTGCGAGGGAGGCTGGCTCTAGAGAGGGCAGAGGTGCCTTGTGAGGCTAGCTCCAGAGAATGGGTCCAGAGAGGGCATAGGTGCCATGGAGGCTGGCCCCAGAGAATTGGTCCAGAGAGGGCAGAGGTTCCATGGAGGCTGGCTCCAGAGAGGGCAGGGCAGAGGATCCAGGGAGGCTGGCTCCAGAGAGGGCAGAGGTGCCTTGTAAGGCTAGCTCCAGAGAATGGGTCCAGAGAGGGCATAGGTGCCAGGGAGGCTGGCTCCAGAGAATGGGTCCAGACAGGGCAGAGGTGCCATGGAGGCTGGCTCCAGAGATGGCAGAGGATCCAGGGAGGCTGGCTCCAGAGAATGGGTCCAGAGAGGGCATAGGTGCCAGGGAGGCTGGCTCCAGAGAATGGGTCCAGAGAGGGCATAGGTGCCAGGGAGGCTGGCTCCAGAGAATGGGTCCAGACAGGGCAGAGGTGCCAGGGAGGCTGGCTCCAGAGAATGGGTCCAGACAGGGCAGAGGTGCCATGGAGGCTGGCTCCAGAGATGGCAGAGGATCCAGGGAGGCTGGCTCCAGAGATGACAGAGGAGCCAGGGAGGCTGGCTCCAAAGGCTGGCTCAATAGAGGGCAGAGGATCCAAGGAGGCCGACTCCAGAGGCTGGTCCCAGAGATGGCGGAGGATCCAGGGAGGCTGGCTCCAGAGTCTCGGTGCAGAGAGGGCAGTGGTGCCATTTGAGGTTGGCTCTAGAGAGGGCAGAGGTGCCAGGGAGGCTGGCTCAAGAGGATGGGTCCAGAGAGGGCCGAGGATCCAGGTAGGCTGGCTCCCGAGAGAGCAGAGGTGGAAGGAAGGCTGGCTCCAGACGATGGGTCCAGAGAGAGCAGAGGGTCCAGGGAGGCTACCTTCAGAGGAGGCTGGCTCCCAAGAGGGCAGAGGTGCCAGGGAGGCTGGCTTCAGAGAGGGCAGAGGATCCAGGGATACTGGCTCCAGACTCTGGCTGTAGAGATGGCAGGGGAGCCAGGGAGGATGGCTCCAGAGAGGGCAGAGGATCCAGGGATGCTGGGTGCACGGAGGCTGGCTCCAGAGGCTGGCTCCAGAGATGGCAGAGGTGCCAGGGAGGCTGGCTCCAGAGTCTCGGTGCAGAGAGGGCAGTGGTGCCATTTGAGGTTGGCTCTAGAGAGGGCAGAGGTGCCAGGGAGGCTGGCTCAAGAGGATGGGTCCAGAGAGGGCCGAGGATCCAGGTAGGCTGGCTCCCGAGAGAGCAGAGGTGGAAGGAAGGCTGGCTCCAGACGATGGGTCCAGAGAGAGCAGAGGGTCCAGGGAGGCTACCTTCAGAGGAGGCTGGCTCCCAAGAGGGCAGAGGTGCCAGGGAGGCTGGCTTCAGAGAGGGCAGAGGATCCAGGGATACTGGCTCCAGACTCTGGCTGTAGAGATGGCAGGGGAGCCAGGGAGGATGGCTCCAGAGAGGGCAGAGGATCCAGGGATGCTGGGTGCACGGAGGCTGGCTCCAGAGGCTGGCTCCAGAGATGGCAGAGGTGCCAGGGAGGCTGGCTCCAGAGATGGCCGAGGTGCCAGGGAGGTTGGCTCCAGGGAGGGCATAGGATCCAGGGATGCTGGCTCCAGAGGATGGTTCCAGAGAGGGCAGAGGTTTCATGGCGGCTGACTCCAGAGGGTGGGTCCAGAGAGGGCAGAGGTGCCAGGGAGGCTGGCTCTAGTGGATGGTTGCAGAGAGGGCAAAGGTGCCAGGGAGGCTAGCTCTAGTGGATGGGTCCAGGGAGGCTGGCTCCAGAGGATTGGTCCAGAGGGGGCAGAAGATCCAGGGAGGCTGGCTTCAGAGGATGGGTCCAGAAAGGGCAGAGGATCCATGGCGGCTGACTCCAGAGGATGGGTCCAGAGAAGGCAGAGGTGCCAGGGAGGCTGGCTCTAGTGGATGGGTCCAGGGAGGCTGGCTCCAGAGGATGGGTCCAGAGAGGGCAGAGGATCCAGGAAGGCTGACTCCAGAGGATGGGTCCAGAGAGGGAAGAGGTGCCAGGGAGGCTGCCTCCAGAGGATGGGTCCAGAGAAGGCAGAGGTGCCAGGGAGGCTGGTTACAAAGAGGGGACAGAGGATCCAGGGAGACTGGCTCTGGAGGATGGGTCCAGAGAGGGCAGGGGTGCCAGGGAGGCTTGCTCCAGAGGATGGGTCCAGGGAGGCTGGCTCCAGAGGATGGATCCACAGAGGGCACAGGATCCACGGAGACTGGCTCCTGAGGATATGTTCAGAGAGGGCAGAAGTGCCACGGAGGCTGGCTCCAGAGAGGGCAGAGGTGTCAGGGAGGATGGCTCCATAGAGGACAGAGGTGTCAGGGAGGCTGAATCCAGAGAGAGAAGAGGTACCAGGTAGGTTGGCTCCAGAGGATTGGTCCAGAGAGAGCAGAGGATCCAGGGAGGCTGTGACCAGAGAGGTCAGAGGTGCCAGGGAGGCTGGCTCCAGAGAGGGCAGAGGTGCCAGGGAGGCAGGCTAAGGAGGATGGGTCCAGAGAGTGCAGAGGTGCCAGGGTGGCTGGACCCAGAGGATGGCAGAGGTGTCAGGGAGGTTGGCTGTAGAGAGGGCTGAGGATCCAGGGAGGTTGGCTCCAGAGAGGGAAGAGGTGTCAAGGAGGCTGGATCCAGAGAGGGTAGAGGTGCCAGGGAAGCTGGCTCCAGAGGGCGGCTCCAGAGATGGCACAGGGTAGAGTGAGGCGGGCTCCAGAGAGGGCAGAGGATCCACGAGGCTCGCTCCAGAGATGGCAGAGGGACCAGGGAGGCTGGCTCCAGAGAGGGCAGAGGATCCAGGAGGCTGGCTCCAGAGAGGGCAGAGGATCCATGGATGCTGGGTTCAGAGAGGGCAGAGGGTCCAGGGAGGCTGGCTTCAGAGGATGGGTCCAGTCGCGTCACCAGCACCAGGAATTCCCTGCATAAAGTGTCAACCTATTTTAATAAATGTGCATCAGGAAGACTAACACCATGGTCACTGCACCCTTAAAAATGGTGATGTATGAACCTCTGTAGTAGTTGGCCCTATAAGAGCATGTAGGCCTGGCCTACACCTTCATTACTTCACTTTATGGAGGATGTGTGAGATTACCCTCTGGGTAAACACGGCAAGGAGCCAATGCTTCACTCCATGGAGTTGGTGTGGGGTTAATGTCTGGGGGGACATGAAAAGCAGCCAACTCTTCTGTAATTATGAATTCCAGTAGCCAAGATGTACTTTCTGCTGAATTATTAAGTCTTGGTTACAAGCTGGTAAGTTCATGTAGAACAGCCCCACCAGGAGCAGCCTGCCGCTGCTCAGCCCAGACTCCATCTGTCCACCTCACCGCACAGGCACCCGAGCATTCCATTCATTTCCATCACACCAACATTCCACGCAGCACATTCACACCGGCTGAGCAGCTGGGGAGAAAGTAACAGGATAATTACATACACAGGACATACATCTTCACTCCATGGATGTGATGTGGGAACACAGTCTAGGGGCAAACATGGAATGCAGGTGAGGCTTCACTTCATGGAGGAGATGATGAGGGATTACTGTATTTTTGGAGCATGGAAAGCAGCCAAGGCTTCACTCCGGGGAGGTGGTGTGGGGGAGGTGAGGTGCGGTGCAGCTGCAATAAGACCCACATGCATAGCAAAGATGGTGTGTGTTTCACAACACTTTTAATCATTTTCCACATACATCACATTTACAATATAACCAGTAATCAGTACACAGCACAGTATTCAGACAATGAAAGCAGTAATTTCACAGTGAGAGCAGTGATCTCAGTAGTATTCAGATACATCAGGTGGTAACAACATGGTAGACCAATGGAACCAGGACCCCAGGGCTAAAGTCAAACCAGGCCCCCTGGCTGGAGTGAAATCAAGCCCCCTGACTAGAGAGAAGCTAGGGCCTCAGGCTAGAGTAAAAACAGGGCCAATGGCTAGAGTGAAATCAAGGCCCCTGCTGAGAGTTGAATCAGGCCCTCTGGCTAGACTGAAACCAGGACCCTGGGCTGCAGTGAAGCCAGGAACCTGGGATAGAGAGAAACCAGGATCCCGGGCTGGAGTGATACCAAAAACCTGGGATAGAGAGAAACCAGGAACCCGGGCTGGAGTGAAACCCGGACCCGGACTGGAGTGTAACCAGGACCCCGGGCTGGAGTGAAACCAGGAACCTGGGATAGAGAGAAACCAGGAACCCGGGCTAGAGTGAAACCAGGACCCGGGCTGGAGTGAACCCCGAACCCCGGGGTAGAGTGAAACCAGGACCCCTGGCTAGAGGGAAACCAGGGCCCCCGGCTAGAGTGAAACCAGGACCCCTGGCTAGAGTGAAACCAGGACCCCCTAGCTTGAGTGAAACCAGGATCCCAGACTACAGTGAAAGTAGGGCTGTGGCTAGAGTGATTCCGGGGCCCCAGGCTAAAGTCAAACCAGGACCCCAGGTTAGAGTAAAACCAAGGCCCCCGGTGAGAGTGAAAGCAGGCCCTCTGGCAAGAGAGAAAGCAGGAATCCAGACTAGAGTCAAACCAGGGCCCCAGCTAGAGTCAAACCAAGGCCTCTGGTAAGAGTGAAACCAGAGCCCCTGACCAGGCGCCCTGACTAAAGTGAACTCAGGGCCCTTGACTAGAGTGAAACCAGGGCTACTGGCTGGAGTCAACACACCTGATGAAGCCTTTACATAGGGCTCCCAAACATCTACTGTTTGTGAAGCATGATCGATAACAAACAGGATGCTGTAACACAGCCAGATCGCAACCTCCAGACAAAATACTATGTAGCACGGCGGTAACAGGAAGGTTTCCACTCAAGAGGATTGTGAGTATCAAAATAGCAAAAGTAGAATGTCCCACTCCCTCTATATCATGTGTTATACTGCATGACAGTATCCCCCCACTGCATGAACCTCACCGCTACATCTCACAGTACATATGGGTGGAGATATGTTGATGTGATACACTAGGTCAGAACATCTGTAAAGTTCACTGTTACCATCAGGTGTCCTGGGGTTACAGTCCAATGCTGAAGTGTGGACCTGGCAGAACAGGGATATTTCACATTTTGGAAACACCCAGGTCTTGAGTTCCATCTAAAAGTGAGATGGGCCACCTCAAGCTCTTACTCATATGAGCCATGAGTGGCGGCAAGGACGCCGACAGAGAGGTCTCAAGCCCTACCCTTTTGAAACAGGGACAACAATCTGGCGTTCCGCTGAAAAATGGTCTGGTTGTCAGCTGTCGGTCCCCACAATTGCACGGTGAGTGATGCATAGACTTTTGAATAGAAGCATTTTGGTAATGGAGAACCAATGGGAGCCTTAAGACCCAGGATAAATGGGTTTGTCTAGGGAGGTATAGCATAGTCTCTGTGACAGAGTTCTGCATCAGATCAGGTCAGAATGTACTTGAAGGTCCCATGGATAAAGCTTTGCGGCAGCCCAGCCTCAGAAGAACAATGGCTTCCACCACGATTTTTAGGCTTAGGACTGGTGGAACAGGACAGTTTTTAGCAAGACACCCTCGAGGTTTAAAACCAAAAGAAAGTGATCCTGTTGATATGAGATGGGAAAGAAAGAACCTCATCAATATTAACCCTAAGGTTTTCCTCCACAGTGACCGCAGTAGGTGAGATTCCCAGCTGCGTGATCCACCAAACACCGGCCCACACCTCTGGGGGAGCCCAGGATTCAGATGTTAGTTTAGTCTGAGTTTAGTTTCCGAATGTTGTCAGACATCTACCCATCCACTGATGCCAGGTAGGATTTAAAGTCCCCTTCAGTAGAACCCCTGAGGGACCTGTGAGTATCCCAAGAGTGAGGCCACATGATCTATTCAGGTCTGCACGGGGCGACGTAAATGTTGACGAATGTCCGCCTTAATGATGCCCACTGTGGTACATCCTGCTTCAAGGCCTCAATGCAGATTGGAAGGGAGCTTTTCTAACCGTTTGACTTCTGTCTTGCAGGTATTATCCAGGCCAGGGCACTGCCTGGCCCCTGATGCCTGCATCGCTTAACCTCAGGATCAGGAGATCATGTGAGAGTGCTGAAGGTGGCAGAGAGATCTAATAAAATCAAGTGATGTTATTGTGATTCAATATCACCAATCCTGATATAGTGTCATAAATCAGGAATATACAGCAATACGATGCACAGTATACCTGGCACCTACAGACGAGCTGGACTGCGCCTCATAGTGTGTGCACATACATCTGATGCTACCGATGGGTCTTGAGATGGACAAAGCAAGCCCAAAAGCACTGATGGCGCACAACGGACAACAAGGGTCTCTGGGTCTAGCTAGTGAGCTAGCCTACCGGCTGCTGGACCATTAAACACAGCAGGGTCGAAATAACGAAGAAAACTATATAAGTTGGTACAATTAGGAATGCACTCATCACGTGGAGTCGCAGTTATACATAACTTCAGAGAAAACCACCACAGAGAACAATTACTCACCACCTTAAACTGATGAAACTCTATTCTGGAGAATTTTGAAGTGAAAAAAGCAAGTGTTGCAAAATTTCCTCAAACAATTTCATGAACTTCTTCAAAAATAACACCAGAAACAAAGAGCAGGAAAACGTCATATTAGATAAGGAAAAAAGAGGAAGTAGTACGAGAGGGGAGGAGAAGAGGTACAAGAGTACAGTTGGGGTAGGTGTACCGGGGTGTATATAGCCTTAGAGGCAGGAGTACTTTGTACATGTTGCCGCAGAGGTACATGGCTGTAGGTAGGGAGTGGCAGAAGTAGTAGGTTACAGTAAGGGGTACATCTACTAGGGTAATGTAGGGGTATATGTACTAGACTATAGGTGTGGATAGAGGAACTACAGTGTAGTCGGTGTAGAGGTAGAACAGTACATAAAAGAAGAGAGGATACGAGAAACAGGCAGAGAGATGAGGGGCTTCTTCACACACAAACAAGGCATGTTAGCTTGTGTTTTGTTAATTTATGTTATGCTATGTTTGTTACATTCTATTATGCTTGCAGAGATGTGTGTACACTGAGTTACCATTAGCAATGTGTAGGGAATTGGGTCACTGCGGGGGTGAAACCCTACTCAAGCACAAACTACAATTCCTGTCAGGGTGAACTTACAAGCAACCCCAAATGAACAAGTGCTTAACCCACAGGAGCACAGCTGTGCTGGCAGAGCATCTGCAAGGCCACTTCCAAGGGTCCGTGACTGGGTTGGCACCACTTGGAGGGCAAGCCTCACAGCAGATAGAATCCAGGTGTAGTGTTCAAGATGGTTGGGACCTTTTCTGTCCCAGAGGCTCTGATAAGGAGGCCAGACCACTAGCCCTTGGACTCACTCTGTTGGTCCTGGGTTCAAGATACAGGTCCAGTCCTCACTCAGACAGCAGGGAAGCAGGGCAACACTAGCAGTCCTTCTTGCAGAGCATCACAGAAGTCCTTATGAGTATTCCAAAGGTCTAGATGTGTACTGAAGAGTTGGGTCTGAGAGTCCAGTATATTTACTTGGTGCCAGCTTTGAAGTAGGTGAAGGTTCTGGAGGTTTCTACACCCAGAGGTGTTTGGAATTTCCTGAATCTCTGGCGTGTCCCTAGATTGTCTGGGGCCACAAAAGACTAGTGTCAAACCCTTTGAGACTCTGCTCAGGCTGGGGCCTTGTGGTGTGTAAGTGTGGTAGGTGACAACTCCTCCCCTCTATCAAGTCAGAGATGGCTCTTCACGCTAACACGTATTCCCCCTTTGTCTCACTGTCTGGGAACAATACGCAAAAACCAACTACCAGCTACACCTAGTTATGTGGCCCAGAATACAGGCTGCAGGCACCAAATGGTTAGCACAAGAAAATGCCAACTTTCTAAAAGTAATTAAACAACAAGGGGTGGTGATGGACAGAGTTTCTGAATTAAGCAGAATACTCTCACCCAGTCAGGAGATCAGGGCTAGATCCAACACCGTTTTTTAGCTCACTGCACCATCCCAGCTTAGAACCTGGCTGTATGCAAATTAGTCTGTTCCTGTCCCAGTGCATGATGGGAACAGGGCAAACCAAACTACAAAGCCAATTCTTTCACTGGGAAGGAAACAAGCTTCCGGGGACCGGTTTCTGGCATTACAGCCGTCTTCGGCCCGGCTTGCTTAAATCTTGATGGTGCAATGAGCAAGGGACTCACATCTGAGTATACCCTTCCCCCCTTTTCTGAATCGTTTTTGGCCACTATAGGTGTGGCAGGGTATACTCAGACATGAGTCCCTTTCTCACTGCACCATCAGGATTCAAGCAAGCCGGGCCGAAGACGGCTGAAATGCCAGAAACCGGTCCCCGGTAGCTTGTCTCCTTTCTGGTGAAGAATTGGCTTGGTAGTTTAGTCTGCCCTGTTCCCATGATGCACTGGGCCAGGGACAGACTGATTTGCATATAGCTAGGTTCTGAGCTGGTATGGTGCATTGAGATATATAACGGTGATGGATCAAGTCCTGATCTTTGGACTGGGTAAGAGTGGTCTGCTTAATTCAGACACTCTGTTCATCACCACCCCCTTTTCTGAATCGTTTTTGGCCACTATAGGTGTGGCAGGGTATACTCAGACATGAGTCCCTTTCTCACTGCACCATCAGGATTCAAGCAAGCCGGGCCGAAGACGGCTGAAATGCCAGAAACCGGTCCCCGGTAGCTTGTCTCCTTTCTGGTGAAGAATTGGCTTGGTAGTTTAGTCTGCCCTGTTCCCATGATGCACTGGGCCAGGGACAGACTTATTTGCATATAGCCAGGTTCTGAGCTGGGATGGTGCAGTGAGATAAATAACAGTGATGGATCAAGCCCTGATCTTTGGACTGGGTAAAAGTGGTCTGCTTAATTCAGACACTCTGTTCATCACCACCCCCTTTTCTGAAACTTTCTAAAAGTGGCATTTTCGGTTTTGTGACTTTAAATCCGATGTTACCATTAAATAAGACTTATTGAATGTAATAAGGTTGCCCAATGTTATGCTATGATAGCGCTAGGCCTTGCAGTAGTGAAAAGCTAATTTAAGAGTTTTTCACTACCAGGACAACTTAAAAGTCAAAAACACATGTCCAACTTTTTAAATACACTGCACCCTGCCCTATGGGCAGTCTATGGCTACCAGTTAGGCTGGGCAAAAGATGTATTTTGCTAGGTCGAAATAAAAATGTAAAACTACACAAGCAGGCTGCAGTGGCAGGCTTACGACATATTTAAAAGGGCTACTTAAGTGATTGGAACAATCTACAATTTACAGGTCCTGTGCACATGCAGCTTCACTCATAAGTAAATTAAAAGAGCTTATGAGGTGTAAGCAAATGTCACCATATTAAAAAGAGAGAGCACAAGTACTTTAGCACGGGCTGGCAGTCGTAAAGTGTGCAGAGTCCTAAGGCCAAAGAAAGAAATGATCAACAAAAATGCAGAAGGAAATCAAAAGGTTTGATGTAGTGCCTTATGTGTGGCTTTTGTTTTTATAGAGTGGAGTGCTGTTGTGAACTCCAAGAGATCCAACTGTATGGTGTCTTTGAGCATTGTTTGATGTATTCATGTTGTTATGGCTAATGTGTTTAGTGGATATTTTGACTGTTTACTATTCTGGTTGGCACTGTTGTAAGATCAGTGATAACCAACTAAATATCTAGGTGCAGATTTACAAGCCCCTTGCGTCATTTTTGCACCGCCGTTGTGTCACTTTTTGTGATGCAGCGGAGGCATAAAAATGTGGCCCATTTACAACGTAACGCATCTAGGGACCTGCATCATGTTGTAAAGCCCTGGGTCACATTATACCTGCGTCAGGTATAATGTATACAGAGTGGGCGTTCCCACTCAAAAAAGCCTTGTAGAAGTGACGAAGTGAAATCAACAAGATTTCACAGTGCCACTTCTAGGATGCCACTGCGTCAAACCCTTATGCCTGCTTGGAGTAGGCATAAGGAGTGATGCAGCACAATGAGGATAGGCCTTGCGACACGACTCCAGCAACGTGTGACTTTTGCGCCAAAAGGTGCGTCATAATTTGTGATGCATCTGTCTATCCTTGCACCATGGTGCGCCGTATTGTAAATACAGCCAATTCATGGTGGCATAAGTGTTTCTCAGGGTGGCGCAGGGGAAGTGATGCATTTCTACAGATGTGCCACTTTCTTGTAAATCTGCCCCATAGTCTGTGTTGTGCGTGTGCTGAGTGTTTTGTCTAAAGTGCTCTGGAGAATGTTGTCCATTATCTAGTGGAACTGTTGTGCACAATGACTTCTACAGAAGCAGCACCATAGGAGCCCTTGGATCAGGAGCAGGTCTGCACTCTGAAGAACAGCTGCAGGACGTGCACAAAGTTTGTGTGCTGTTATTGTGTGCCCTGGCAAGCTCCAGGTACCCATCTACATGGGGCATCTGTCCTCTCCAGGATGCATGATGGTGCTGTGTCTAATGCTTCCCGTTGGGAGCAGGAAGATCGATGCAGGTGCGTAGAAGTTCTGCCTACACACCTCTCCTTACCTGACCAGGAATCGCAGTTGGAACAAGGAAGTGGACATACCCTTATGTGCATATGGAATGCCCCTCCACATGGAAGATCTGCCCGTCTGGCATGAGCAGGCCGACTCCATTCAATTTGCGTCAATACTAATAGTTGGAAATTAAATAGTAATCAAAACGTACCAAAAATCTTTAAATTCCATGGGTCCGTTGCTGGAAGGCCTATGAAGAGCGAGTTAAAATGAAAAGAAACATGGGTGTCTTTGTTGGGGTAGAAAGGGAAAAAATATTCAACTAACTTAATGGAAGAAATATGTGTGAACACCTGTATTACTAAGAAATGTTCCAGGTTTATTGATAAGAAGTGTTCTGTAGTGCAGATCAAACAGTTCTGAACATTACAGAAGTTTATAACTTAGAATCAAAGGTATTTAAGTGTAGAGAGAAGGACCTTCGAGTCTCAGTCACACAGGAGCATTATACTTCTTCCCAGAGGGGCATATTTACAAGGGCCTCGCGTCATGCTTGCACCACTCTACGTGGTACATGGCCGACTCAGAGCTCCAAATCATATCTATGAAACCACACAAAGCCATTCCGTGTGGCTTTGAATGGGTTCATAAATATGGAGCGATGCAACGCAGCGCAAATCGGGGTGTTGCCTTACTCTGCGCGCGGAAGGTGTTCCTTGGGAGTTGTGGTGGGCGTTCCCATGCAAATCCTTGGCTTGTGATGCATTCCCGGATTTGTCAAACCTGGTAAATTTGGGAATATGACAAACTGTGAAGCCTTCCCAGTTGAGGTGCAACGAGGAGAAACATTTTTACTACACTCATATCAAGTTCTGCAACAGATACATATGGAAAATCTATTTCTCAACATAATCGTTTAAAAACATGGGAGGCCTGCGACATCTCTGACTCCTAATCACCAAACCCTCACCTCCCTCTCTTTGACCATTACCAACACCATTCCCTCTCCCTTTCTTCCTGTTTCCCATCATGTCATTATCTTCAATTATCATAAATCCACTGAGCATTGACTTGTGGGTTGTAAAGAGCAGTGCGTTTGTGCTTGATGCCTCATTTTGCTAAAAATTCCTTTATTTCAAGTGATAAAAGCTGTGTTGCCATTATCTGTAATGAGTATCATGGAATATCATTCCTCGTGGAACACTCTTTCCAACATGTGAATGGCATTTCTCATTATTTATTTATTTTATTTTATTTATTTTATGCATTTGTAGAGCGCTGCTGTTACCAAAAGTGTTGTCCTGGCACTAAGATAAAGTATCTACTGATGGGTGCTGGGAGAGAAAAACTTTGGACTTTGGATAGGGCCTAATCTGTAAAGAGCCAGGTTTTCAAGGCCTTTCTAAAGGCCATCAGATTGGTCTGGTGTCTTAAGTGCGACGGAAGGGAGTTCCAGGCGGTAGCTGCATTGGTGATAAAGCTTCTACCGCCCCAATTGGCCTTCTTTATCCGATGGGTGGAGACCAGTTTGGCCTTGGATGAGCGGAGCGTTCATTTAGGTGTATACCATTTAAAATGTTGTTTCAGGAATATTAGTCCTATTCCGTGTAGTGCCTTAAATACTAAGCATAAGGCCTTGAATCTGGTCCGCTTTCTCATGGGGAGTCAATGTAGGCTTTTAATTGCACCCGTAATTGATGCATATTTAGGAGTTCCTGAAAGGAGTCTCGCGGCTGAATTCTGCAAGATCTGCAGTTTATTCATTAGGCCTTCTTGTATCTTAAGGTAAAGGCTGTTACAGTAGTCCAGCTTGGCCATCACTACTGCTGTGACTATTGTGTGTTGAGCCTCTTTGGGAATCAGGGACATCATCTTTTTGCAGGCTCTGAGGGTAAACGCAGTCGAGGATGCTACTGCGTTTACTTGATCCTTAAAACTGAGTGTGTCATCTAGCCAAATGCCCAGGTTCTTCACTTTCCTGGTTGGAACTGGCAGTTGCCCTAGTGCATTCGGCCAGCAGTTTGGTGTCCAGAAAACTGGGTTGTTCCCAAATAGCACAACCTCAGTCTTGCTGGAATTCAGCTTTAAACAATTTTTTGCCATCCAATTCCCTGTTGCATTCATGCAGTCATACAATTTGGCAGCTGTATCTTGCCATCCTTCCGGTTGAATAGCAACAACGATTTGGGTGTCATCGGCGTAAGATGTTAAATTAAAGCCATATGATTCTATAAGTGGCGCAAGGGAAGAAACATATACATTAAATAAGGTCGGGCTCAGTGAAGATCCCTGCGGAACTCCACATGGTAATGAAAAGGCCTCTGCCTCATATTTGTCTAATTTGACCGGTTGAATTCTATCTGTGAGAAATCATTTTAAGAGTTTTAAGGCAGTGTCTTTTATTCCTATTTCTTCCAAATGGTCAATCATTAGTGCATGGTGTACCGTATCAAATGAGGCCGATAAATCCAACATAATGAGGGCTGCCTTTCCTCCCTGATCCAGGGTAGCTCTAATTTCCTCTGTGAACTTGATGAGGGCCGTCTCGGTGCTGTGGCCCTCTCTAAATCCGTGTTGAGTGGGGTCGAGTGCTTGCGTCATGTTAAGAAACTGGTTAATTTGGTAATTCATGTTTTTTTCCACTAACTTAGTCGGAAGGCGGAGTCTGGATATAGGCCTAAAGTTATTTGGGTCCTCAGGGTTTAGATTAGGTTTTTTCAACAGTGGTAATATGGAGGCCCGCGGTTCCACTCTCTAGGGAAATATCCTTCTTTGTACAAGTTAAAGATGGAAGTGAGTTTATGCGCCACAGTGGAACCAGCTAGTTTTAACACTTCTATCGGACAGGGGTCATTAAGGGAGCCTGATTTGGTTTTAGCCAACAGTTTGTACGTGTCCCCATTGGAGAGAGGACTAAAAAAGGTGAGTTCTGGTTTGGCATTTGTGTTTGGAATTAAGCTGGAACTGGTCGCTGGCTTAAGTGAGGTTTCCTTGGGTAGGTCAGAGAAAGTAGAAAAAATAATGTTGACCTTGTCAAATAAATAATTAGCTATTTTGTTGCATGGATCTTGGCTTGCCGGAATCGCAGGGGCTTTGGGATGGGCCAGATCAGTCACTGTTTTGAAAGTATTTTAGAAGAATTTTTTGCCTCGTGAATCTTGTCCGTATTATACTTTTGTTTAGTGTTTTGTAAGAGGTGTTTGTATTGTGCTTGACTTATTTTGTATTCTTTTTTATCTTTGTCGTTGTATCCATGCCTCCAGATTCTTTTCAGCTGTTTACATATAAGTTTCTGTTCTTTGAGCTCCCGTGAGTACCAGGGAGCAGATGGACGTGTTCTATGGTGGTGAACCCTTTTTAAAGGGGCTAACTTTTTCCCTGCCTCATGATCACCTCCCTCATGCATTCACCACTAGCCACTTCCAATGACTGTCAATCATGACCAGGGCATATCTCAAATCAGACCTCAGCTCATTCAGGGGCCCAATAAGATCCATGCAAACACTGCACCGTGGTTTTCCTGGTTTCTCAATGTGCCCTCCTTCGGACTGTACTTGTGTTTTGAGCCTTGTTTACTCTCTTTACAAACTTGACATCTCAACACCCTGCTCATTAATCAATCCTGGGGCCTTATTTATGAAGGACTTGCGCCACCGGTGCGTCACTTTTTCCCATGTTAAAAGTGACGCACCGGCGGCGCAAGTCCTTCATAAATAAGGCCCTGGTTTATAAAGTGCAGAAAATCACCAATGAGGGTCTTAAGGCACTGGAGTTGCAAGCTGCTTTGTGGAGAAAGCAGCGAAAAATATGAGGCAAAAGAAAGAGAAAGCACTAAGAAAACCAGAGGGAAAGGAAGGAGAAAGCTCGAAAACGAGGCAGAAGCATGATAAAGCCCTCAGAAAAATGGGGGAGAGGAAGGAGAAAACAGTCAAAAGAATTAGGCAAACGCAGGGGAAAGCACTCAGAAAAACAGGGGGAAAGGAAGGAGACACCAGTAAAAAATTGAGGCAAAAGCAGGAGAAGGTTCTCAGAAAAAATGGGGAAATGGAAGGAGAAAGCCGTCAAAATTAGGGAAAAGCAGGAGCAAGCACTCAGAAAAACAGGAAGGAAGCAGAGCGGCGCAGCAGCAAGGGAGAGCTGTCAATGGGGCCTGCTCAATGGGATGGCGCTGCGCCCTCCGTTAAGTAGGTCCTGGGAGGAGGATGGGATGCTGGGAGGCAGTGGATGGAGCTAGGTGGGAAAACAAGTAGCTGGTGGGAGTGGCAAAAGGAAAGAGAAACATGGAGAAGCGGTGAAAAACTAGGGAAGCGCAGGAGAAAGCACTCAGAAAAATGGGGGAGAGGAAGGAGAAAGCAATAAAAACTAGGCAATAGCAGGAGAAGGAATCAGAAAAAATGGGGAAGGAAGGAGACAGCGGTAAAAAACAAGGGAAAAGAAGAAGAAGGCACTCAGAAAAACAGAGGCAAAGGAAGTAGAAAACAGTAAAAGTGAGACAAAAGTAGGAAAAAGTACCCAGGAAAATGGGGAGGAAGCAGGCAGTGCAGCAGCATGGAATGACATCTTCATCTATACCTTTTCACCAAAATGTTTCTCATAACCTTTTTTTGTGAGAGTTTAACCCAGATGCCCCTGATGAGCTAAATATACTGGGGCTTATTTACAAACCCCTTGCGCCACCCGTACGTCACCTTTCCCATGTTAAAAATGACTCAAAAGTGGTGCAAGGGGCTTATGAATAAACCCCATTACTTGTTTCCTCAACGCTTGCGGCGGTGCAAACTTGTCACTCATCACGAAAACCTCTTGACCACTTAAAGTGAACTCTTCTAAGATCTTCAAATAGGGCCTTACACTAAAAGCAACTGTACTTTCTGTCCTACTCCCTTTGACAATCAAGTTTTTAACCTTGTCCAACACTTCATTAACTTCCATTTCTCTCCTCTACTCCTGCTTGGTAAACACTCCATTGCTAAAGTTCTCAAAACCAGTCAACCACACGACCGCTCCTTCAAGTTCCTTAGCTGTTACTGCTTTCTTGTCAATGTCTCTCCAGTCCAATGAAAGACGCAACAAATAGTTCACTTGAGTATTCTTCCATCCAGGACTATACTCCTTATACCTGTATTCTTGTAGTCTTGCAGACAATCTTGCTGGACTAGCTGAACCTTTTCCTGCCCCTCCTAGCATCAATACCTTGACCATAGGCTTGTGATCAGTGTGAAGTACAAACCCCAACCATCACACATAGGTACAGAAGTATTCCATGGTCCCAGCTGCTGCTAATGTCTCCCATTCTATCACGAGATAATGTTGTTCTGTTTCTGTTAAGGAACGGGAAGCAAAAGCCACAGTTTTTTCTACCTCATTGTGCACTTGAGACATATTAGCTACAATCCCAATGGCACTTGCATCCACAGTGAATATTGTCTTCAATGTAGTGTTGAAAGGCACCTAAATACCAGCATCACCAGTTTCTTTCCTGATACCATCAAAAGTGTCCTGTTGTTCTTTTCCTCACTCAAAATGACATTCTTTCCTCAAAAGGCCTTGCAAACATTCAGTCTTCTCTGCAAATTTGATGACAAATTTAGAAAAGTATTTCACAAGACCCATGAAGGAATATAGGGCCAGATGTAGGACACCAAATACCGGTCGGTAACGGCCGATTTCGGCCGTTACCAACCGGTATTTGGTGTTTGATATGTAGGGGGCCTAAAATTTACCGATACAGAATCGGTAAATATACTGAATCGGTAAATCTAGATGTAGGTGGCACTGAAAACAGTGCCCAGGCCCTTAAGAATTCGTTATTAACCACAAAATAATATTTCGTGGTAAATAACGAATTCCAGTGTACATGCACATCAATTTTACGGATTCGGTAAATACCGATTCGGTAATTACCGAATCATACTGATTCGGGAAAAATGACCGAATTATTTCCTACATCTCATTTACCGAATCTGTAAAATTCGGTATTCTAGAGTCTGTAAATTAGATTTACCTACATCGGGCCCAAAATGATGTTCTTCCTCTGTCCTTTCAAATACCAGAATTTCCACTTGGAAATTCTTTACATCTTTTAAAACCTCCGACATCATATGCTGCAAAAACATTGGCTGCAGAGGAAAGACCAATCGGCATTCTGGTGAATTGAAAAGTTCCCTCCATTGTTATAAATGCTGTAAGATTTTTTTATATTTCATGTAAATGAATCGAATGGTATGCACTCCTGAGATCTAATTTATAGAAAAGTTTTCTTCCCTTCAGCAGCAAAATCATTTCAGTTATGTTCGCCAATGGAAAGCTGTCAGCAACTATCTCATGGTTCACACTCCTCAAATCCACACAGAAGCGCCATTGGCCATCCATTTTTTCCGTCACAACAACCAGAGACACCCAACTAGTAGCCTTCACCGGTTCAATTATACCTTCACTGGGCATATCATCCAACATGTTTTTTGCCTCACTTCTAATTACAACAGGCATCTTCTCACTTAATGTTTCACTGGTATGGCTCCCTTCCTGAGCTTAATCCCATAAACATAGCCTTTCACCTGGCCTAATTTCTCTTTGAAAACATCCTTGGCTTCTTCCAGTACTCCGTTATTTTTGCCACTGCCACACTTGATTTAGCACTCCTCTTACACACCCTAGCATTACGCCCCGACGTCCACACTTCAGACACTCTTTATTAGTTGCAAAACAAGATTTAGTCTCTCCTAAGTGAAAATTACTTTTACATCTTAACCAGCTCTTTTGAAATTGTTTTTGATCAACACTTTTCTTCTGAAATTCCTTTGCATTTATCCATACTTATTTAACACACCCTTACTTTCCTGCTCCCCTCACTCCTTGTGTATGGTAGACATCCCACCCCTCCTTCAGCTGTGTCTCTTTTACCCATCTCCCTCATGCAAAAGTCCAACTGTTCCACTATTTCAGCAATCTGTATGGCATCCTTCAAAGAGGATTTTTTTGCTGCCCACAACCTCTCTTGAATTCTTTTACTTCTACATTGGTCCCTTATTAATCATCAGTCATTTGCCCAAACTGGCCCTTTATGCATAATCTCGAAACAAAATCTATGGACTCTTCTGGTTTCTGAAAGTGCGCATGCAATTTATATCGTAACTTTGCTGTGTTAGTCGCCTTTGAAAACGTATGCACCAGACATAATTCTGCTTCCTTGTACACATCCTCAATGGGATGATTCTCAGCATCTCAAAAATCTGGCAAGTACTTGAATATGTGTTGACCCTCACACCCCAACACACTCAACAGTAGTGTGTATTTGCTTCCCATCCTAAAGATATGTCCATCAAGGGCTAAGAGATTGTTTTCAAAAATATCTATCCAGTCCTCCCAATGCTATTGGATGTGAACCTTGCTGGGCCAAGAAGGTAGGGGGTGTTATTATGGAATTGGTTTCCATGAGGACCAATTTTGGACAGAATTTAAATAGAATAATAAGGTATTACAAGAACTTTCCAGTAATTTTTGAACCAATTAGAACACTATCCAAATGTGGTACCAACGGTAGGAGAACTGGGATCAAGATGCTTGTCTTTATTGTTACAAGTTCCTGAAAAACTGTTTCTAGGGTGCTTTCATCTAACGCCGGAACAGAACTTGTAGTTTGAGTTCATTCACACTATCTATGCCAGTATCATCAAATTGTTAGCCTTACACAGTTTCTACACCTGTGTGAAAGCAGTGGAAAGCAGACACAGTGGGGCTTATTTATGAAGGCCTGCAACACTTTTACGCTGCTGTTTTGTCAATTTTTGTGATGCTGCAGCAGCTTACATAATGAGCCATGTTGCGCCATATTTGCAAGGTGATGCATCTAAGCAGATGTGTCACTTTGTATAGGCATGTGTTACATTAAACCTGTGTCAGGTATAATGTATGCAGGGTGGGCATTCCACTGTAATAAAGGGTGATGGAAGTGGCTCAGTGAAATCTAAGAGATTTCCCTGAGACACTTCTAGGACGTTACTGTGTCAATATCTTACGCCTGCCTCACAGCAGGCGTAAGACTGATGTAGGCCCTTTCACATGGGGCTTGCCCAGAAGTAAGAACTGCAAACATTGCTGACCACAAGCCATCCCCTGCAAGCCCTGGTTGCTTCGTTGTATGCGAACATTTCATCAGGTTGAGGGAGGTCAGAAAGCCACACAGGAAGAGGTGGTATTGGGTGCAGACTTGTCATCCTGAAAGTTTCATGGCAGGCACTGTGGATCTTCAGGTCCACAGTGGACCTAAATTCTTATGATGGTTTTTGTAGGGGTGGGATCAACTTGCGTAAATCTGTGTCGTTAATCACTTGGAATTGCCCAGAAATTCTGCAAGATTTCGCAGAATTATGTGAGCAGAGTAATTCTGTTTTTAGCTCTATTTCTTAGAGCAAAAATGCCCCTGGTCAGCATACCTCAACATTCACATGTGCTTTCGCCACCTCTGCTTCTCCGGACTCCTACTTGCACACATCCTATTCATATCGAAAACCAGTTCTGTCAGTCGAGCTGTGTTTTGACTTTAATATATCCCTACTCTGTCTGGTTCATGGTTATGCCATCAGGAGTGTCAGGCTGTGTGTATTCCATCTGTTCCAGTTGGTCTATTGCTGACAGGAGGGAACCCACATACCCAGACGCGGCTGGCATGACTCACGGGTGGAGGACGGGGGGTCGCACAGGCATTTAGCTCCATTGGTCTGTGAGACCACTGCCTGCTCTTAAAAAATGTTGGCGACCACAATCACAAAGGAGAGGGGGAGCATTCTCGTTGCAAAACATTAATACATCCCCCTGTGACTTGGTATTAGGAAGGGGCGCCCTTAACTTGCCCCTTCCTAATACCAACTCACGAACCTAATTTTTAATTAGATTAGATAACAGATTACTGAATTTCAAAATACTGTGAGTACATACAAAAATGTTTTTTTTGCAGACGCCTGATTCTGGAAATTGGACCATTTGCGAAAACACCTTCGTAAATCGGGCCCTTTGTTGTTTACTTTATTGGGTGACTCCTTAGCATTTCCTGTAAACTGGATAAGGTGCTTTCGGGCAGAATCGGACTACCCTGACTACAGCTCCTTCGGGCATCTGTCACGCACGATAAATCTTGGTCAAATCAAATCAAATCAAATGATGTACACCCTGCAGCAGATTCTGCCACCCCCCTTCAGTGACAGGGGGGGGACTGTCCCGGGCTAATGCCAGCCGGCGCCGCTCCAGCTCCGTCCAGTGAAGCCATCACTGAGACATCTGCTGTGAGGATGCTCTGGGAGATGGTGGGTCAGGCAGGGAAGTTTGCCTCGTGCATTGAATCAGGGCCCCTCTAAGCTGGCGGGTGGCAAACAGGCGCCACTCAGCGGAGGGAGGGCGACTCGAGGCGGTGATCCATTGAAGGGAATGCCTCCAGTCCCAGCCGGAGCCTTCAGTCCTCACACAGAGAGATCCTATGGCCCTCTTGGGGGCACTGCTGGCCTTTGCCCCGTTGGTGTATAGAGCCATCCAGGCTCCCCCGGACGAGGTTGCAATTGTAGCCCGCCTCAGGGCTGGCTCGCCCGAGGAGATAAATAAATGGGTGAAAGACCGCTCGGGTCTATGCCCACACTGCACCAGGGTTGGATTGGGATTAAAAATTGGCCCGGGCACGCATAAAAAAATCGGCCCACATTTGCATAATGCCTTCCCTCAAATCACTGCTTCAGCGTAATTTTACATAAAAAGGGAGGGGGGTGGGGTATGCAATCATCAGATTACATTAGTGAAACACCCCTGAAAACAAGTGAGGCCACTTCTGCACAGGCCTCCTGCCCCGCTCAGTATGCCTACATTAATGGGAGGCCCAGCGAGAGATAAAGGGTGAGTGACACCTCTACCTGTTGCTGCTATACGGGAGGTAATGAGCGCCCATCTCCCTCCAGAAAGGCCACTTAGACACCCACTGGGCCACAGGCGGGATAGTTGAACAACAGAGACACCGCCCAAAGCAGCCTCCAGGCTGCTCAAAAGCAGCCCTCAGGTGGAACTCAGACCCCGGCCACCCGGGCATTGCCCGAATGCCCCCGTTACCTATCCAATGCTGCACTGCACCCAGGGTAGGCTGCATTCACCAGCGAGCACACCCGCTGCGGGTTGTTCAGGGATAACTCATGGTCCTGAGAACCAACTCTCAGCTCACAGAAGCCTTGCAAGCAGGCAGAGGAACACGAGGAGCTACACCATGGATTGTGCTGCGCAGGCGCTTTGCCCCTGGGCAGAGGCCCTCCCTCCTCTCGGACCCTGCAGCTGGAGACAGACAGGCCTCTTCTGTGACCTGCTCTCTACACCTACAGACAGCCGACCTGCTGATCCCGCACAGAGCGAATCTTCCATAGTTTGGGGCCAAATCCAAGAAGTGAGCGAATCTGTATTAATTTGGCAGAAAGGTCTCACCTGTTCCCTCTACCTCCACCCCTTCCGCACAAGGGGGTGTGGAAAAATTCTGCACTATAAAATAAGTCTCATTGGCCAAGGAAACTTTGATATTTGTCTTCGTCAGAGGGTAGCGCTACAACCCCCCTTCCCATGGTTATATTTCTGCCTTTGCCACCCTTCTTCCTTAATTCATCTTTCCTTTCTTCTCTTCATTTTTTCTCTTCCTTCAGTATTCCTTGCTTCCCTCCTCCCGTTCTTCTTGCTGCCACTTCTGTTTCCTTCCGTCTTACCAGTCTTCTCTCTGTCTTCCATCCACTTATCCATCCACCTTCTGGCCTCTCACTTCATCCTTCCATACTCCTCTAAACCTACCCTACCACCCATCCATTCAGTCCTCCCTTCATGCATCCATCATCCACCCATCCACTTACCTCTCTTTTAATCTGTTCATATTAATTCAAACTCACCCATCCACCCACCCACCCACCCATTCACTCCATGCATCCATCCATCCTCTTACCTCTCTCTAGATCCCTACATACCCCTTGGAATCCCTTCCATCCATCCTATCCCACTTTTCATGCATCCCTTGTCTTGTTCCATCAATCCATTTCATACTTCCCATGCCTTGTCCCTCCCATCCATCCACCCATTCATCCTGTCCTTGCTTCCCAAGTCTTGCCCCTCCCATCCTTCAACCCATCTTCCTTTTCAGGCTTCCCATGTCTTGCCGCATTCATCCATCCATCCATTCATCCACCCATGCATCCATCCACCCATGCACTCATCCATCCTTTTGATGCTTCCCATGTCTTGCGCCTTCCATCCACCTATCCTTCCTTTTCATGTTCCCCATGTCTTGCCCATCCAGCCATCTATCCATCTGTTCATCCATCCATCCATTCATCCTTCCTTTCCATGCTCCCCATGTCTTGCTCATCCATCCATTCGTCCGTCCATCCATCCCTCCATCCACCCATCCTTCCAATCATCCATCATCCATCCATTTATCCACCCATCCATCCATCCATCCTTCCATCCATCCATCCTTCCTTTCCATGCTCCAAATGTCTTGCCCATCCATTCATCTGCACATCCATCCATCTTTCCTTTCTCCCCATGTCTTGCCCATCCAATCATCCTTCCATCCATCCATCCATCCATCTTTCCTTTCTATGCTCTACATGTCTTGCCCATCCTTCCAACCACCCATCCTTCCTTTCCATGCTCCAAATGTCTTGCCCATCCATCCATCCATCCATCCATCCTTCCTTCCTTCCATCCATACATACACCCATCCATCCATCCATCCATCCATCCATCCATCCATCCATCCATCCATCCATCCTACCATACTTCCATCCATCCATCCTTACTTTCCATGCTCCAAATGTCTTGCCATCCATCCATCCATCCATCCATCCATCCATCCATCCATCCATACATACACCATTCATCCATCCATCCATCCATACATACACCATCCATCCATCCATCCATCCATCCATGCACCCACCCAACCACCCATTCATCCATTCATTCATCCGGCCACCCATCCTTCCTTTCCATGTTCCCCATGCCTTGCCCATCCATCGATCCATCGATCCATCGATCCATCGATCCATCGATCCATCGATCCATCGATCCATCGATCCATCGATCCATCGATCCATCGATCCATCGATCCTTCCTTCCTTCCTTCCTTCCTTCCTTCCTTCCTTCCTTCCTTCCTTCCTTCCTTCCTTCCTTCCTTCCTTCCTTCCTTCCTTCCTTCCTTCCTTCCTTCCTTCCTTCCTTCCTTCCTTCCTTCCTTCCTTCCTTCCTTCCTTCCTCCCTTCCTTCCTCCCTCCCTTCCTTCCATACATACACCCATTCATCCATCCATCCATCCACTCACCCATCCACTCATCCATCCATCCATAGTTCAAGTTCAAGTTCGGGCATTTGTATAGCGCACTGCTCACCCAGAGGGTCTCAAGGCGCTTGTCCATCCATTCATTCATTCGGCCACCCATCCTTCCTTTCCATGTTCCCCATGTCTTGCCCATCCATCCATCCATCCATCCATCCATCCATCCATCCATCCATCCATCCATCCTTCCTTTCCATGTTCCCCATGTCTTGCCCATCCATCCATCCATCCATCCATCCATCCAT
This sequence comes from Lissotriton vulgaris, assembly GCF_964263255.1. Taxonomy (NCBI): domain Eukaryota; kingdom Metazoa; phylum Chordata; class Amphibia; order Caudata; family Salamandridae; genus Lissotriton; species Lissotriton vulgaris. Next base: position 42,943,978 of record NC_141689.1, read on the forward strand.
CCATCCATCCATCCATCCATCCATCCATCCATCCATCCATTCATTCATCCGGCCACCCATCCATCCTTTCCATGCTCCTCATGTCTTGCCCATCCATCCATCCATCCATGCATCCACTCTTCCATCCATCCATCCTTCCCGTGCTCCCCATGTCTTCCCCCTCCCTACAGCTCCTTCCTCCTCTCTCCTCTCAGTTGTTTTCAGGAGCCTCTGCTGGGAGAGCCGCCTCTCCGCCTAAAGTCAAAGGAGCCATAACCGATTTAAGTGCCTGTGCTACACGGACCGGACCTGCGCCCCCCTGCCCCTCCCGCTCGGGCTGGCACGTTGGGGTTCATGCTGGTGCCACCCTAGCCTGTTGGGGGTTTCCACACACAGAAGCCTCGGGGCGCTCCTTAGACTTCCTCCGGGCGGACCCGGTCTCTTCCGCTTGCCTCATGCCAGGTTGTGTAAAGTGCGCCCTGCGAGGGGGTGTCGGCATTTCCGTCTCTTCCGCCCCAGCCAGCCTCTTAGCATCCCTCTGCTTGGTACCACTGGCAGAAGCCTCTGGAGGGTAAGGGCATCCACTCCAACTGGGAGAGGAATGGAGAGTGGCAACCATGCCCGCTGTGGGCCTGTCAAAGGCCGGCGGGCCGGGGCAGAGTCCCTCCCATCCATGTCTGGCCTAGGTCTACAGTCATCAGCCAGCCACGGAAGGAGGGCATTTCTTTGCAGACCTACACGTCTCCCCAGCGACTTTAAAAGGGTCTGCGTTAATCTTTACTCCCACACGTGGGGGACGTCTGTACAGCCCGGGTGGCACGGCGCTGCAGGTGGCGCTGCAGGTGTCCCGACCTCGATTGGGAAGGAGGGGGGGGGGGGAGATTCTCACAAATGCCCTCTCTTCCTTTTTCTCATACGCACGGTGTCATCCTGGGCACAGCCTGCTGAGACTCCAGCACTGTGCCGCCCTGGGCACAGTACATTGAAAGCACACCACCACACACACTGCCACCCTGGGCACAGTCTGCTAAAACCACATCCCTACATCCACTGTGCAGGCGGCTGGTGAAATTTTAAAGTGGTCGGGCGTCAAATTCTTGGTGTAGTACAGCGTGCGAGCGAGCGCAGCGAGCGAGCCCGAACCACCTAAGGAGGGTTCGGGGGGAATTCCCCCGAGAAAATTTTGAAAAATTAGAAGGCAAATGGCGCATTTTCAAGACTTTCAGAAGCCACTGTGCTAAACAGAAACAGGCCACTGCCTCCCCTCAAACTATCATCAGTTCCAAGGCCTCATGAATAAACCACTCATGTACAGTGTAGTGTGCTACTAATGCAGGCAAGCACTTCTGTGACCCACATCAGGATAGTAAAAGGAATATAAATGCTGCAATACAATAACATATAACACATCTTCTAAAATTGTTTAAAAAAAAGAAGAAAGATTATAGTGTGTTGCAACTTGCCATTAGAGATAAAGTGTAAGACTACAGAACTACCCTACCTGATGCCACGTAATGCCATGGAATATTACCTCACCTCACAACAGACTAGAATAATATTAACAAATGTTCGGTGATTCGAGGCTGCAGATGTTTTTCTTTTGCAGCTTGTGGTGAAAGAATATTGTGCAGCCTTTCAAAGAACATGCATACAATTAGTTCTGGAACAACCAAATACACATTTTGGGGATATACTCACTATTGAGCCAGTTGCAAAGGCCCACGTGATGACGAGTCAACCCGAGCAAATACTGCAAGTAGGCAATGTTGACATTCAGCCGAGTTATAGAATATGAAATGAAAGCGCGGAGAAATGACAGTTTGAAAAGCACGACTTGCAGCGATAAAGCGCAGTATTGGACGTGACAACATTATCATCGCCGGCTAGACATGCACACAAAAAAGCAGGGAAGCCACATACCATAAAAGCGAGCAAGGCAGCCTGGAATGGAATTACAAAATGATTAATCAATAGACATGAGAAAACGTACAGGAAGCGGCAGTTGGTGAAGCTTCTTATGAGAAACTATGCACACTCCACTTAAAGATAATGAAGGAATGCAGCGCAGCCAAGGAATTATTTTATTCAGCGGCAAGGTCATTTGTGAACAGCTTAAATTACCTTAATCACCTCCCTTCCAGCCGTCAGTGAGAGTGAGAGGGGAGACTGAGTGGAGAGTAAAACGGGAGAGAGGTCTGACACGGAGAGAAGAGCAGAGAGTGAGAGGAGAGAGGTCTGACAGACGACAGCAGAGATTGAGAGGGGCGAGATTATTTCAGATACAGATGAGAGCGAAGAGTGAGAGGGAAGAGAGTGGTGAGTGAGGGGGGAGTGAAGAGCAAGAGGGGAGAGTGAGTGAGAGGAGAGTAAGAGGAGAGAGAGAACTGAGAAAAGAGCAGAGAGTAAGGGAGGGAGAGTGCCTGACACTGAGGTGAGAGCTGAGAGTTAGAGGGAAGAGACTAAGAGAGGTCTGACACTGGGATGTCAGTACAGTAACGGTGACAGCAGAGAGTGCTCTGACTGAGAGCTAGAGGGAAGAGACACGTCACCAGGGCCGGCTTCAGGGTTGGTGCTGCCCTGTGCGGGAATCTATGTTGGCGCCCTGTGAAATGGCGCCGTCCCCTACCTCTCTAAAACTGCTTCCTCCAGCAAGATCCCCGGCCTCAGACCCCGATCCTGTCGCACCTCGGACAACCTGGACTCCACCCCTCTATCCCTCATTACAGGATCCGATCGGAACTGATGGAAGACCGGAAGCACCTTCCCTTGACCCCGGAAGTCCCTCCCTCATCCTGGAGCCGGAACACGGAAAAGACGGAACTGGAGAGAGAGGAGTGTTCAAAGCGGCGGACTCGTGGCAGGAGACAGCGTGCAGAGAACCAGAGAAGGCGACCGGAGGAGCGGAGAAGGACGGAGAACCTGAGAAGGCGACCGGAGGAGAGAAAGAGGACGTTTGGAGCGAGGACGGGTGGAGTCCGCAGGAGGTGGCTGGAGAGCGGCCACAACTCTCGGAAGAGTTGCGGCGGGGCATGTGAGTACCCTGGCTCCATTAATAATTCGGGAGTTAGTAAATAGCCGTGTACATAGTCGTGTAAATATAAACAGCCTCACTTTGGGTTTGCATCTCGCACTGTATATAGTTCTTGTCAGCGTTGGGTCACACGGTCACGATTGTGAAAATCCCTTCACCAGCCCTTCACCCATACACCCCTCTGACTTTCCGCTCTTCGCCTCCCAACTATTATCCAATCCCCTACCTCCCTCACGCTCTCTGTAAACCTCCCCCACACCCCTGGTGTTGGCAGAAGGACTCTGTCAGTCCCGGTCAGGTGGTCTAACAGCCCTCTTTTTGTTTCTCCCATTCTTTATACCTCCGAGGACACCACCTGGAGCAACCCACAGCGAGGACCCAACAGCCAGACTGTCAGTCGAGCAAAGACCTGGAGACCCTTCCCTTCCTGTATCATCCTTGTGCTTCCACACTTTCCGACTGGAGACCCGGAGACCCTTCCCTTCCTGCATCATCCTAGAGTGTTCCACCTTAACCGTCATAAACTACTGTGTAAAACAATAAAACAAGCGAAGTCATCGCCCACTATATACGGCCTCCACGCCTGTTATTCCGGTTCGCCCCAACCCCACGATTACACGCCCCCTCACGCCCACGCTGAACTTTGTATTTTAAAAAAAAAAGTGCAGGTGACTAAAATTGTTCTCAGGAGGCCCCTGCCCTCTTCTACTACTGACATGATCCTATTCAACCAACTGCACCACCTGCTGCCTGCATAGACTGACTGAATTCAGGTGTACTACCTGATCGAATTTGCAGAGGGAAAAGGAGCATTTTTCCCCCCGAAAGTTTCAAGAGTGGGGTTGATGCATCTTGCATCAGACAAAAAAAATCTAAAAAGGTTTGTTCAATAGTGAATTTTATAGCGATACTTTCACTTACATTTGCTGAAAAGCCATAGACTCTGTTATGACACACATTAAATTTTCCAATACTCTCTTTAAAATTCAATGGAAACAGGTTAATCAAGTTAAACAAGATCAGAGAGAACCAACTATTATGCTATTATGGAAAGTGGCTACAGATTTCAGTGAATACCCAATGGCATTTTATAGGAAGCGTAATAATATATCATTTTTAAGAGAAAAACATTCCATAGACAAACAGCTAACAAATCGGCTCAAAAAGTTTTAAAGTGTGCAGTTCACCTCAGACCTGACCTACAGCACAAAACGGTCCTACTAGCAATCGAGACTCTGGCCTTTGAGCCAATACACTACAACTCTTAGAGTTGCATAACTATTACTGAACCAGTCACATCATGCCATGCTGGTCAGTGCTAGGTTCAGGATATAGGGTGGAGCAGTTCTTATTCATGCGCCATTTTACTTTGTTCAGATTCAGCACACCCTGGCAGCCTGGGTGGGTGCGCATCGTAGAGTTGTGCTGACAGATCCAGGGGTGCTAAACCAAGTTCTGCAAGCACTACTCTGCAAGCTGTAGTCTACGTGCAAATTAGGAAACAATATGTACATTGGTTAAGTTGCAGTCCAGGCCAGGAACATTGTTTTTTTCTGACATCTCTGTAAATTAACTCTTGTGAGGCCCAAAGATCTTTCTTTGTGGTCATGTAAACCCTATTCAACTGTTTTAATACTTGGACACAAAGAAGTATAGTGCACCTGACCTGACTACACCAAAGAGGAATGCAAATCACATGTTCACAGCAGCCATCAGCTAGGCATATGTGTCTCGTATGTTAACAACTGAAGCAAACGGGGTCAGCTTAAATGAAAACACCAATGCTGTGGCATGTACAGTTAATTTGACATCTTTAACACGAAACCACAGACTTATACGGCATTTGTCACCACGTCAGTTCAACTAAGAAACATATTTAATTTATTGCACCACTCTAATATCTAGCCAGATAAATATTTTCACGACTACACGCTCACACAAACATAGAACTACACAGTTGCCCTGTTCACCAACACTGAACTAGTCACATTCAAACGTGCACCATATCTGCTGCCGCTGGGATCAGCTGTAGGTGCTTAGGCAGGATGGGGCCAATGCCTCTGGAAACCACTGCAAGCTCAGAGCCCATAGTGAATGGGAACAGTAAATAGCTGCAGTCAGCTTTAAGAACTGTTTTAAACAAAGTAAAGTCATGCAGACTAGACGAGCAGGGCAGATAAGCGGGTGGTATAAGTATGAAAATGGTTTCAGAGCACATCATCAAATGCAAAGTAGAATAAATTCTAGGCACTGTTGCCACCCACATATACTTTCAAGTCCGGTTGTGTACCCCTATCGCTGCTCTCAGCCACAACAATTTCAATTAATCAATGAAACGGCATGCGTGACTGACATACAATCACCGGCCAGGTCGCACTGAAGATCCTGTCACCACCAGTCATTCGGCAAAGCCACTGGAGCAAACAAATAAGTGCTGGTGGGATGCACAAATTAAGTGCAACTCCCCCTCACATGCCACCAAGGGGACAGGATGGAATTGGCACTGTGGCTGCCAATGATGCATATTTTCCGAGTGTATGAGCAAATGGTTCCCACCCCCCCCCCCCCCCCCCCCCAGCTTGACGCCCGGTGCGGTGGCACCGCCCAAAAAGCTGGCACTGATTGAGCAGTAACAGCTGAAATGGTGGGCTAGACACATCATATGAGAAGTGATATATTATCATGCATCCTTTGTCATCTTTCGTACACAGAACATGAACAGCAGTGAAATTAAGATTGATGTAGACTATTTGACATATGCTTTTAAACAAACTTGATCATGTGCCAGCCAGACTGACAACCACTTTCATTGGAGATAGTGCACATTTAAGGACAGAATAGAGTGACACATGAGTTTCACCTCTTCCAGAGGAGAACTTAAAATCTCTCAAATTAAACTACTGTTTGGTTAAGTTACTCCCTCACATCGTCACTGAAATCTCTTGTTTTTCCCCTCAAATAATATAGCCTATGTCACGACGATGACAAAACACCACTGTATCACACAGTGAAAGCAGACACCACACCGTGGGAGCCACCCCTTCCATGATTAGCCTGCAAACAAATTAAAATACTACTCAAGAACCGAGAAGACAGACATCATTTTTAAAGTTGATAAGGATCAAATTTTCGATTAGCGTCTCTGTCCCCACTGAATGTACAGGAAGTTAGAGGAAAACTGGAGCAGAGAACGAGGCAAAAGTTTAAAATGTGCTCATTCGTTGAATCACAAGTACAATCAGCTAAGTGGAATTCCAAAAACCACCAATCCAATTAGCACAAAATATACGGACTCGCAGCTCAATTTCTTATGGTTTCAGAGTATTTAAAAACACTAACTTGCATTTAGCATTAAAATGGAAATCGATTATTGAATGGCTCACTATGTGAGTAAAAGAGGGATTGCTAGCTTTCACGTGCATCCTTATAGTACTCATAGTCCCAAATACGGGTCACACAAGTTTGAGACAGAGCTTTCATACCTGTCCTTTCTCCTGACGAACCCTGCTTAGTGCAACCCACTGGGACACGGACACTCCTGAATTTCTAGCCAAGGGGCAGGGAACTCCTATGATAGTTACTACTTACTTGAAATCAAGATGAAAACTCCCAGTAAATGTAACCCTGCGCCATGCCCGGCATTTGTGTTAAACCCTTCTTTATATTTTCCTTCAGAAAAAATGTCATTTAATTTGGGTCCCGAGACAATGCAACAGCACTGCCCACTTTAGTCACACTGGCACAACTCTGGCAGAATTAAGCTTTCACCTTGCCAGTTTGGACCCGCCACGCCGACAAGGAAAGACAGAGGCTGCCAAGGAATGCAGAGGTCACTCACCCCAAAGGAAAGTACAGGCCGTGCCTCTCAAATAATAGTACACTACAGGCCATATTCCACTAAGGGAACCAAATATTGAGATGGCGCGTGGAAAATGAAATATGTGCCTCTCAAAGAAACATGCGGACCCCTTCGCCCCAAAGGACCCAGCATGACATACCCATCCAAAGGAGGAACGGACAAGGCCTCAAACAAGTGGGAAAATCGAGCCATTTCAAAAAGTACAGTACAAACTCTGCATCCCCCAAAAGAGACTTACTGTGTGCAAAAGGACCATACCTACAGGGCTCTAAGAACAATGTACAAGCCGAGTCCGGGGGATAGCCCATATTCAAAGTGGTATATAGACAGTAGTGACCCAAAACACTTAACATAATATTCCCACAAATGAACGTGCAGGCAACCGTGAATGGTGTGCTTAGTTATATTATATATCTTCTGTTGTTCTACAATATGAATATTTGCACTGAGATCGTTCGCTCCTAAAATAGGTTTAACCCATGCCGCCCTCTTCTCACCTGCACCACGGCTGACAAAGCAGAGACTGTGTCCCCGAAGCAAAGTACAAAACAACACATTAGGCACAACTCTCAGCACTGTTGTGCGCACCTTACAGTGCGACACCACCATGAATAAGCGTTTGCCTCCTCAATATATCTATACCCTCATACACAGAATTTCACCAACGCCAAATGATTTGTCTCGACGTCTCGATAGTGGACAACTAAACACCACACATGAAAGGAAAGCAACAGATGCTTTGGCACATTCATCTGCACCCATAAAGTCTACACTGACCACATCTAATGGCAATGTCAATATACTAAATCAATCAAGTGGTGGCACTTATATAGCACTCCTTATTAACGAAGGCATTTTCCACGTTTAATGCACATAATCATGACGTAATCACGACACTGCATTTGTCCGAGAGGCCCCAGAATTAATTAATAATATGTCCAAATAACCTCTAACCTACTAACCTCCTGCAGCTGTAGTCATGTCAGTCGTGGTGGCACCGGGTCGGCAAGCAGGTAACTGGCACTGTTTAATGATAGTTGGAGTTACTGTTTGGGGGCGACTTGCAGTGGCTTACGGGCTTCTGCCTTCCAGAAAGTTCCACTGCAGGCACGGGGGAAGCAGTCCGAGGTCGAGTCTGCGCAGACTCTAATCCTTGGCTTCCCACCTGCCACACCCCTTTCCCAACTCGTCACAGGGTGGGTCCCACCACGCCCTGTAATGTGTTGGGAAAGGGGTGTGTGACAAGCTCTCCACTCTCTGATTGACGTGGAGGGTTAGCGTTACAGGGCTTAGATTTAAAACGCCCGGGGCTAACTAAACCTCCACGCCACCAGGGGGTGGAGAGACAGCCCTGAAGCAACGTCTTTGCCGAGCTGATGACATCACAGCCTGCAGGGCTGTGATGTTGTCGGCCCGGCAAACATTTTGCTTCTTTTGGCCTGCGGCCGCAAGGGGTCAGTCACCTGATGCTTCCAACTGCATGCTTTCAGTTCCTTTGAAGTCACGGCTGTGGACCTGGCATTGGTGAGTGGCCGGGAATGCCGTGCTGGGGCAGACACTGAAGGCAGGCTGACAATTGTGTGTAATTACTGTAATGGAGCCAAAATTAAAACACGTTAGAAAATGAAAATGTATTTTTTAAAATAAATAAATATGATTGATTGAGCACACTTTGGAACGGGGGCGGAGCCCCGACGCCCTCGGGGAGAAACCGCCACTGCACCCTGGGCACAGCAAGTCGCACCCACACTGAGGCAGCATGGCGCGTGAAGGCTGTGATCTCGGGTGAATGGTGCTGCCTGGCACAGGATGCTTTCGCAATGATCCAGAAGGATTCTCGGGGGTACCAGGGAATCTACAGCAGCCTTAGGTTTATGGAGGAAGGTGTCAAGTCTGTGCTTGCAGATTGTGCTAACGGCGGACATTTCCACGCTAAATTTCAAAAGTGAATTTACACGTTTAAAATGTTTTCCCTCCAGGAGGAGTGTGGCTCAATGGTTAGAGCGGCAGACCCTGATGCAGAGTTCTGGCCAGGGACCAGGGTTCGATTCCCGCCTCGGCGGGGTCTCGGGCTCAATTTCCTCTGACCTGTTAATTCTCGCCTCGGTGCCTATTCTAATCACGGGCCCCACGCTGCAACTCTGGGCAATAGCTTGCTTAGCCTCCACACCGGCCCCCAACAGCGCTAAGGATGCCTGGCTTCACCCTGGGGGGGCCCAGGAGGGGACACTTCACAGGGAAAGCCAGGAGGGGTTCCACAGTGGTATGAGTATCAGCGCCAGGAAGCCGTATAGGCGACACCGCAAGGTGACGTCTGGTGACAGTGCGCTCTATAAGTACCTTGACATTTACATTTACATTTTACAGGGTGAAATTATGTTTCCATGTGAAGAAGCGTTTCCTTCCACGCCCCAATTCATTATCAGGGTGTTTTGTAGCTTTTTCTCGCCCTGAAAACGAGCTAAGGGGCATATCTTCAGCGAGGCGATAACAAATTATCGCCGCTTTTGCGTCCGTTTTCGGCTGAAAAGCAGTGATAATTGCATCGCCTAATCAGCATGGTCACGCCATCCCATGAAACCTTGCATCAGCGCCTGTTTACTGAACGCCCATCTTTGCATCTCTAATGAGATGCACAGTGGGCGTTCCTGCCCTGACATAACTGGAGAAGTGTCTCTAAGCGATATTTCTCCAATTATCAATGGGCACGCTTTGGAGAAGTGTGGCTCACTGGTTAGAGCGGCAGACCCTGATGCAGAGGTCTGACCCGGGACCAGGGTTCAATTTCCGCCTCGTGGGTCTTGGGCTCAATGTCCGCGGACCCGATAATTCTCGCCACGGTGCCTACTCTAATCATGGGTTCCACTCTGCAACTCTGGGCAATAGCTTGCTTAATCTCCACACGGGCCCTAATCGCTAAGGATTCCTGGCTTCACCTTGGGGTGCCCAGGAGTGGGCTCCTCACAGGAACAGGCCAGGATGGGTTCCTCAGCGGTACAGCGCGGGGACACACTGGCTAGTGTAACCAGGCGCTTTATAAGCTCAGTTACATACTTACTACTTACACGCTAAGCTGCAGAGCGACAAGCAAAGTAGCGATAACCTCTGTTATCGCTACTTTCCTTACGCCTGCTTCAAACCTGACTTAGCCATGATATCCTATGTAAGGTGGATATCATGGCTAAGTATGCCTCGCCCTATCAGCAAGCTAGCACCAAACTTTGTGAGATTATCGCTAGATTTCCAGCGATAATCTCACATTTAGCAGTTAGCGCTTGGAATTTTATTGCTTTTGAGATAAGCGTTCCTAATAGCACGCTATCTCAGCGATAAAATGCCACGTTACCCGACGATAATTATCCTAGCGCTACGTGCTCCCTTGATGATATGCCTCTTAGACTTTTCCTTGACTACAGACAATCTGGATGTAATTACAGGGTATAAAGTTACCTTCCAGAGGTACGTAGATACCCAGAGAGTAAAATATTTTTAGGTGTTGACCTCCTGTTCAAAATTGGCCCACCCCGTGCCACTCACAATTCAAATGTCTGCCAGTCCCAAAGTGTGAAATAGGATTGGTCATTTCAAGCAATATATGCAAATGTGGACATCAACCCCCAATGAATGCTGCCCCCCTTGAACATACACTTAACATTACTGAAGAAAGAAATAAAGCAAAAAGGCAGAAGTGCTGCCAAGGTCCAGCTAAAGTGATTACTGGAGAAGTCGGAAAACAGGAAGGGCTCATTGGTAGTTGGCAGAGCAGGCATGGCTACTGCACATATAAAGAACGGAGGGGGGCTGCGTGACCTCCCTCATGGAGCCCTCGATGGCCCTGGAGACCGCCAAACCCCAGGGTGGACTCTCGCAATGTCCCATGGTACCCACCCCGGGACATTGCTGTTTGCTCTGGCCTGCTCACGCCAAGCCAGAGCAAACACTGCTCCGCTTCGTGCAAACGAGAGGATGTAAAATATTCTCTGGCTTGCACAAAGTGGAGCCGAATTGCTTTTGAACAGAGGAAGCTGCATGTTAGCAGATGACTACTGGGTGTCCTGGATCGCACCAGGGCACCTATTAGAGAGGCCATGCCCCCGGGGGGAGGGGGCCCTATGGCCAAAATTGTCCCTAGACAGAGGCTGTGCCCCCCCCCCATACATAAAAAAAACTAAAGAAAAAAAAAGGGGGCCAACCCCAGGGGATGGGGTCCCTGAGGCCGAAATTGGCCAGGCGGGCGGAGCTATGTGACCCCCTTCTATTATGAAAAAACAAATAAATAAAAAGGCCGCACCCTGGTGGATAGGGCCCCAAGAGATGAACTCGAAGTAGGAGGGTGGGTGCTCAGCCCCCTCCCGCTAAATTATAAAACAAAATAGAAAGAAAAGGCTGGGCCCTGGGGCATGGGTTCCCTAGGGCTGAATCCGACTTGGGGAGGGTGCGTAGCCCCCCCTCACCCACTGAAAAAAAGACTTGGCCCTGGCGGATGGGTTTCCCAGGGTTGAAAATGGCCCAGGGAAGGGGGGCCATGGAGCCCTTTGCTCTTAAAAAAATCATAAATATCCTCCGAGAGTCGCCGGAGGCCACGCCCCCTTTCTATCACTCTGGAAACGTGCCTCCTGGTGCACTGCCAATTGTGGGATTAGGTCCCCTCCGATGCTGAGGGTCCAGGTCCCCCTTCTGTTACCTGCAGTAAGCCCCAGACAGCGGGATTGAGAACCAAGGGGATTTCATCCTGCAACAAGTAGTCTGGCAGGAGGTGCGTTTGCAGAGTGGTGGAGAAAGGGGGCGTGGTCACCAAAAACCTTGCAGCAAACCTGCTGTGTGGGACTTGCTGGAGGTAACAGTATGGGTAGTTGGCCCCCAAAGACCCTTAATAGCCAAGGGGACTTTATCCCCCATCTCGAAATACGCCAGGAGGCACATTTGCAGAGTCTTTGGCAAAGGGGCGTGGCCTCTGACAACCTCCCAGCAATCCTGCTCCCAGGACATCCTTTGGGACCAACTGCCCCTCTGGTTACCTCCAGTAAGTCCCACACAGCAGGATTGCTGAGAGGTCTTTGGCGGCCATGTCCATTTCTACACCACTCAGCAAACGCGGCACCTGGTGCACTAATAGTTGGGGGATGAACTCCACTTTACTCCTGAGGGATCTTGGGGGCCAAGAAGCCCTCTTGGTACCTCCTATAAGTCCTCTGTTTCTTGATGATCTGTCAAGCAGAGGCAGAGAAAAAAGGTGGGCCCAAGACACGTATTCCCCACTCTGGCCCTGACAAATGACATCAAAAAACTCAAAACAGAGCTAGGAAAATCTATATTAACATAAACGATTCCTGCCTTCAATAAACTCCCAAACTTTACTTAGACCCTGATTCATAGTAGTGATTTAATTTCCGATCCATGCACAAATGGATGCTTGCACGCAGATCAGAATTCTGAGCTTTGCACCAATGCCCCACACCAGCGTAGCAGCAAGTTCAGTGTGCACTAATTATCACCCGAATTCTACATAACTGGGAACCTTGGCCTTAGTCTCCACATCTGTCTTGTGCTCCTGATGTGATCACATGCATACACGTACATAGCTTACAATACATTTGTCTCAGTTTGGAGTCGCTGAGCCCGCCAAGTTGCCTATTTTTCTATCTACTGTAACTTCACAGCCTCTAATAGCTGAGATGATGTATGTATATTTGGGTCTCTAACATGCAGTGGCTGGACCTGCTTTTACCTTCATCCTTAACACCTGTGTTCATCGTGTACTGTCCGGTTGATGGAACAAAGGGGTCCTCAATCCCATGTTGATGGAGTCAGACTTGGACCCCAGGGCAGAAACTAACTCCAGGCTCCTCCTTCTCTTGCCAGCAGTTACTGAACTTGGAGAGAAGGTCTGGCTCATTCGCTTTGTAAACCTCTTGACAGCCCCACTTACCAAATGCTAGATAGAAATTCAGGTCTAATTCTGCACTCAATGACGTCAGACAAGGTTACAATGGCGCCATTTCCTCCTGCCTCATTCTTCTGTTGCAGTTGCCATGTTCTGTTACTTCCAAAAGAGGATCTTAAAACGAAAACTTCCTTACATTTTGTGTCATTTGGAAGCTACATTACTTATGCTAATACTTGCTAAATTGGCCATGCTGAGTCAGCAACTACAAGCTTCAAGTTGTTCAGAATATGGAAACGTAACTTGTCATGAATTTCAGGAGAGTTCATAGGTTCTCCCGGGCTCCTCGTGAGCTGCCCCACAACCAGTTTCTAGAAGGATTCACTCTCAGGCCCCCTGCTTTGCCCACAGACCCTTCTAGGAACCCAGCCCCATGCAGCTGATGCATTTAAGTGATACCTTCATTTTGCTCTTCCCTCCTGCTATCAGTTCTAAGATTTAGAAAAGCTCAACAGGGGTTTTACGGGTGTTCCTTCCCTTTTTCTGCTTCCTCTTTTTGGAATGCAGACCCTTACGGCCTGCACAAAATAGGGGAAGGCTCTTAAAATGCACCAGTTTGGTGATTATCTCTGTATCTTTTCTGATGACAACATCAGTTGTCAGTTAGTGCCACGTTTCCGTACAGCGTTCATTTCACGTTATAAGTAAATATCTCGTCTTAACATGCTGCATGTGCAGGTTTTCAGTATATTCAGTGGGTGCCTTGAGGCACTAAACGCAGGGCTGGTGCCAGTTTTAGAAGGGATCGAGCAAAAAAGGATGCGTTTTGGTGATGGAGCATTGTCACCTGAGGCGTAACTCAAGTGTCTCACGCCTGACCTGTGGGTAGACTGAGCTCAGCTGTGTGAAGCTTCAACATATAATTTATGTCGAGCCAGAGGCATATATAGGAAAGTGCCTCTTTTGACATGGTTAGCCCTCACTTTTTGTCAGGTGTGTGATGTGATTTTGAGCTGTAAGTGCACTGGATCCCTGCCAACCAAGTCCCCAGTGCCAGATATCTTTCCCAAATGTTAAATGTTGTATACTTGTAAAGCGCACAGCTGCCCCAGCAAAGGGGCGTCCCGGTGCTGTATACCGCTGGGGAACCCATCCTGGCTTTCCCTGTGAGATGGTCCCTCCTGGGCATCTCCAAGGTGAAGACTAGCATCCCCGGCGCTGATGCGGCCGTTTGTAGAGATTAAGCAAGCTATTGCCCAGAGTTGCTGAGTGGGACCCATGGTTGGAGTAGGCACCGAGGCGAGAATTATCGAGTCCGCTGACCATGGCCCCAAGACCCTGCCGCGTCGGGAATCGAACCCTGGTCCCGGGCCTACCTCTGCTTCGGGGTCTGTCGCCTCTAACCAGTGACTCACACCACTCCTCCAAAACTGTACCATGATTGGCACCACTTCAGTAACCACTGTAAATCGCTTAGTAAATGGTACTCCTGGTACCAAGAGGCATGGGGACTAAAGAGGGTGCTCTGGGGCTGCAGCACTGATTGCGCCACCCCAGGGTCCCCTCACCAAGACTATGCACTTTGCCACTGCAGGCTGCGTGTCATGGTACCGAGAAAACCAAAGAGTCAACTGGCACACAGCCCTGTGTGCCATTCCCCCATACACTGCATGAGGTATAAGTAAATCACCCTACTGCAGGCCTTACAGTCCTAAGGTAGGGTGCTCTATATGCCATGTGTGGACATATCTGTGTGAGCAGATATGACACTACAATATCAAGTCCATTCTTGTGTATTGTAAGTGCACAGGGACGCCATAGAGAGTACATTGGCTGGATACTTGTCATTACGAGTTTCCTAGCTCCATGATGGCTTCACTGTACACTACGATGTTTGATACCAAACATCTTGTCTTAATAAATCCTCACTGATGCCAGTGTGGGATTTATTAACAAATGCGCACAGAAAACCATTTAGAGGGTCCCCTGAAAACCTATTAAGCACTGGTACGTTCTCTGACTTGCTTTAGCCAGCCTGCCACAACCAGACATGTTTCTGACCTCATGGGGTGAGGGCCAGTGCTCTTAGAGGCCAAGAAAAAGGGTGCCCTGGGCGGAGGATCTTCACAACTCCTCCAGGATAGGATTGCCTTCCAGAGGGGGAAGCTTCAAAGGTGATGCTGCCTCTGAAATGCGCCCCAGGCATCTCCAGATAGTGGAGTATGCCAACCCCTCTTTCCTTTTCCACATTTGGTGGGATGTCAGTGGGAAAATCAGTTAAATTGGGAGGAGTGCCTACATTCAGCCAACACCACCCCTAAGGTGGGGCAGGTGATGTAGACAAGTCCTCTCCAATTCGACCATCTTGAGATGGCAGGAATTAGCCTAACGGTGCTAGAGTAGTGCCCTACTAGGAAGTGGTCGCTTAGAGGGTAAATATAGGTACCCCATTGGCTACTACCTGCCTTCCCCTTTAACTCCCCTAAAGTTTGCATTTAGGTGGCATCTCTGGACCTCGCAAATACAAGGAGATGATGGACAGAGCGCTGAAACTTTTCAGACACTCACCCCCAGTCACATATCTGGGTTGAATCCATCATCATTCTTTAGCTCGCTTTGTCACCTCAGTTCAGACCCAGCTATATGCAAACCAGTCTTGACCCTGTGCCTCCTGGGAACAGTCCAGCCTGAACTTGCAAGCCAGCCCTGGACCTTGCCACTTAGATTCAATGGACACAAAGAAGATACAGACCCAGAAGAGGTGCTGCCCAAGAACTGAAGCCCCGCTAAAGTGAAATTAGCACCAAACCCTACCTGCTGCCTTAAGGACTCGACAGTCATGGTGTGCTGCCTCGTCCTGCAACTGTCAGACCTCCAATAACCCCAGAGCTCCTCCAGCCATCTACAAAGTGCCAAATAACTCCCTTGGAGTGAGAGTGTCACTTCCCTGCAGGCCACAGGCTCCGAACCTGCAAAGTCTGGTTTGTCGACTTGCTGCCCCTCAACTATTCTGAAGCAGCACCCAAGCTGAAAGAGGAACATCAGCTGTGGAGGGCCATCTGTCTCCACCAGGTTCAGAGACATCAGGATTTACCAGAGCTGTTCCATACCAATACCCGGGTACCAGACCCTCTACAGCAAACATTAAGACAAAGAGTCCGTTCTGGACTCCAAATTTCCAGGAAACAAGCACCCATCCAGGGATGTAGAGAATCCTGAGACCCACTTTTTTGAGTGTCCCAGCTGTCCCGTAATCGCCTCTTCAATTTGCCTGCTCCTGACTGCAAGGAAATATTGAAGCATGACTCTGGCTGACCTATCTGCTCTGCACTCGGCCTGACCAGCCCCCTTAACAATAATCCAGCTGCGCTCCCGAGGTCTTGAGCCCTTGCGACCAGCTCTCCCGGGTGGGACCCCTTGGACTTACCTTTAAGTCCCTTAGTGCAGTGTGTTTTCAAATGCCCCCCTTCTGCGTAGCACCCTGCTCCTGGATGAATCTGGCACATTCCCAAGAATCCGCTGGTGGAACGTTGGTCCTGGCCTTGCTGCTTGCTTACATTTTAAAAGTGAACCTTGAGAGTTACTGTGTTATTTTCTATGCATTTTTCTATTTTCTCCCATTGAGTTCAATGGTGCGCAACTGCGCACAAAAGTAATACATGTTGTGAACTTTAAAAATTGCTATCTTAAAAAGTACTTACTGTAGATCGAAGTTCTTGATCTCAAACATTATATAAAAATCAATGTTATTTTTGCAAATTGGTCTCTTATTTGTACTTGAGCGTGTCTCATGTATTGCCTCTCTGAGTACAATAAATGCTTAGCACTACCCTCTGATAAGAAATGCATTCTGCCGTCAAACGAAGACTGGGTCTGTCAGAAGCAGCTGAACGCTGATACTGGGTATAACAGGGAATTATTGTAAAAGAATTGCAGAGCAAAAACTCTACTTTGTGCACTACTTATTCCAGTGTCACAATGAGAAACAGGTATCCATGTTATCTGACTGGTGTCTGTTAGACCTGGCCTCGTGGCGTGGTACCCCCCAAACCTCAGCGCCCGACAGTTGCCCTGTACAGCAGAAACCCCTGGTCCTCCCATCTTCTGTCCGCCCCGCTCCCTCCATGACCCTACCGATAGGAAAACCATCCCCGTATCCCGCCATCCCCGTATCCTGCCATCTATCTTCCCATTACCGGACGCCCCCAACCCGCATCAACCTCGAAGGCCTCCGGTAGCCATCACCCTTCCGTAAGATCCCTGACTCCATAGCCCCTTGCATGACCCCGGCCCCAGCGAAACACAGGCACCAGACGAGCCATGCCCGTCTGGGGGGTAGAGGGCTTCCTCTGAGTTAGATAGGGTGGAGTTGTTTCGATCACACCTCTGGCCTCCCCCTGAAGACTGGTTTCGATCACCCCTCCGGCCTCCCCGAGAGCTGGCCCCACTCCCTGCTGGGTGTCTGGAAACCCCCGGATCCATCTTCAAAGGATCAAAGGGCTGGATAGCAGGAAACACTGACAATCAGCCCCCGGGCACCAGATACCCGCCTGCGAGGGCTCGGACTTCAAAGGGAAACAGGACTATAACCAGGGCCGCTCTGGAACTAGCGGGCAGATGAATCCTGGAAGAAGAGAGACCTGCTGACCGGGTCGCGGCTCAACCATCTCACGAAAAGATCGCTACCCGAACTTTGGAACCTTGGTGAGCCCTGCTGACTTGGTCGCGGCTCCCTCAAACTTTAACAACTGCACCATGAGCCCTGCTGACTTGGTCGCGGCTCCCTTGAAATCTACCGACCTCTGCTTGAGCCCTGCTGACTAGGTCGCGGCTCCCTCGAACTTTAACAACTTCGGCGTGAGCCCTGCTGACTTGGTCGCGGCTCCCTTGAAACCTCACAACGCTGCAACAACCTCTGCTTGAGCTCTGCTGACGTGGTTGCGGCTCCCCAAGAACTGAACGACACTCCGTTCACTCTTGCCCGAGCCCTGCTGACCTGGCCGCGGCTCGAAGAGTACTCTGGTATGGCTGGACCGACGACGCTACCGAAACAACGTAACTCGAGGAGGGTGAGTGGAGCAACCAGTGCGACCGACGTCTACAACAGCCCGTATCCCCCAGCTCGAAGATTGAGAGCCGTGCGCCGGATACGCATCGTACTGGCCCCAGTACTGTGACTGTCCCGCTTCCCACAACCCTGCAACCAAGAACATACGAACCCTCGACCTAAATGTTAATACTTGACGATTTGACCTGAAAGTACCTCATAACTACTGTTTGATAAAGAACCTTTTATTCAGTAATCTCTGTGTGGTGTCCATTTATAGAGTGGTGGAATCTCAGCGTGTACGATCCTAAATACGAAGCGCTCTCCTGTAGGGCCTCACGCTTGTGCTCGGCAGCATTCCTGGGAGAGGCAGGTCACGGGGTGGTCAGGAGAACGACCTCTGTCCCCCCTGGGATCACCCCTTCTAACATTGGTGGCAAGCGACGGGATCCGAGCCGACATTTAGAGATCGTACAGTGAGCGGCTGACACACTACCTAACGAAGAACCACCATGAGTCACACTGGAACCAACGCGAATCCAACATTCCAAGAGGACCGGTTGGAGGAATACACTCTTAGAGACCCAAAACAGTTCAGTAAAGACTTTAAAATCGCTACCACTGGTTTGAGCACCAAAGAGGATTTCCAGACAGCCCTGAAGGCCTGGGTGGAATCCGGGTCCCCCCTCCCCCAAACAGAAGGGAACGGCGTGGAGGAGAGACAACAGAACAAACCCAGCGTCCTAGAGAGGGGAAGGACCGACCCCCCAGCACGGAGTAGCACCTCGGAGAGGGACTTGTCACCCGAGGAGCTGACGGACCGAGAGAGAAGCAGAATCCTCGAACTAGAACTAGCTAAAATCAAAATCGAAGGAGGGCTCAAATTAGCCGAAAAAAAAGTTGGCCGTAGAACAATTGCGCTTACAAGGAGAGTTGGAAGAGAAGAAACTACAGAGGGAACATGAAGGAAAAAAACTTCAATTGGAGCATGAACGCAGCCTGAAAGAGATCGAACTCAAGGCGAGGAGTGAGGAAACTGGGCCCCCAGGGAACCAAAGGACCCCTCCCCCGGTGGAGGCTAAAGTCCACATCCCCAAAGACGTGGTGAAAGAGTTCTATAAAAATGACAACATTCTGCAATGGTTCAAAGCCTATGAAGTAGCTATGACCTCCCACCGAGTCCCACAGAAGGATTGGGGGGCCGTATTGTGGGGGCGGTTCCTGAGCGAAGGGAGAGACACCCTGCTGGACCTACCCTACACAGTAATGAACTCGTACAGCCACATGAAGGAGGCCCTGTTAGCTAGATAAGGGCTCACCCCTGAGATGTACAGGCAGCGATTCTGAGACTGCAAAAAAATCCCTGGCACCACGTAGGTGGAGTATGTTACTTTTTACAGCCGGGCCTTAGAAGGGTGGATCAAGGGCAGTAAGGTCACCACGTTTGAGGAATTGTTTGACTTAATAGCCTGGGAGCACCTGTCCACAAATTGTTTTGTAGAACTGCGCCAGCATCTCCTTGACAGCAAGCTGACGGACCCTCAAAAGCTCGCCGTCGAGGCGGATCGCTGGGTGAACACCCGGGTCCCCAAGGGCCCCATGGGGGACTATGCTCAGAATGGTCAGGGACCACCCCGCTAGAGAGGGGGAGGAGGCCAAGGTAGACAATGAGAATTCCAGTCAGGACCCCAGCGTAGCCCCCGAAGAACCAGCCCCAAAACTCTCCACCTCCCTCCATGTCGAGTGCAGCCCCCCCCCCCCCGGGTAGGCAGGGGCCAAGATCCAACATAGCGTGTTACAAATGCCAACAGCCAGGCCACTATGCCAGTGACCCCCAGTGTCCCATGAACAAGAGACCCGTTGCTGCGGGCCCCCTAGCCCGCCAGATAGCCACTGTTGCCCTAGGGGAAGAGGTTGAGGATCAGGAAGAGTGGGAGCCTGCAGCCATGTCCCTGGTATCCCTAGGAGATAGAGAAATGATCCCTGGAGCCCCCCTGCCGGGCAACACCGAGAAATATCAGCAGTGGGTGACGGTCAATGGGCGCCGCATAGGGGCCCTTCGCGACACCGGGGCGAGCGTTACGGTGGTTCGCTGTCACCTGGTCACCGAAGAACAAATTATACCACACGTCTTTTGCCCTGTTATTTTGGCCGACAATTCTGAAAGTCTCTTCAGAATGGCTCAAATTCCCTTTGAGTGGGGGGGAGTCTCCGGTACTTTACAAGTGGCCGCCCGACCCACCATGCCAGTAGACGGTTTACTGGGCAACGATCTGGAGAGCTTCCCGTGGGTGCAGGTAGAGCGGAAGGCTCACCCAGGGATGCTGGGCCTACCCGAATGGGTGTGCGCCACTACTCGGTCCATGACCACCAGAATACCCACCCCGTGGGGGAGGGGGGTGGAGCCAGAGAGCATAGGCCAGACCTCAGACGACGGGGAAGGAGGTGGGCTCCCAGAGCCCCTCGGTCTCCCCACAGGAGAAGAAAGCGACTTTGACTCAGGCCCCCTCGGCCCTCCCATCGAACAAATCACTGAATTGGGCGACCTACCCGAGTTGGCTCAGTGGCGCCAAGAAGGTGGGCCTTCCCGAGAGTAGTTCTGCCAGGAGCAGGCCACCTGCCCCTCCCTCGTCGGACCACGACTGCAGGCCACCGCCCAGGCTGCTGGCGACCAGTCCGGATCCCATTGGGTCTATTGGGAGAATGGCCTTTTGTACAGTGAGAAAAAGTCTGCCGAACTAGGGTCAGTACGGGTGCTGGTGGTACCCCTACGATTCCGAGACTTCCTCCTGGGCCTGGCCCATGACGAACCCTTGGCGGGACACCTGGGACAGGATAAAACTTATCACCGGCTGATCACCCATTTCTATTGGCCTTGAATGTGCGCCGACCTAGAGACCCACTGCAAGTCCTGCCTGACATGCCAGGCCAGCTGGAAGAGCAGAGGGAAGCGCAAGGCTCCCCTCCAACCCTTCCCCGTAGTCAGTACCCCCTTTGAACGGTGGGAATCGACATTGTGGGACCCCTGGATCCCCGGACCGCCCTGTGCCACCGGTTCATCCTAGTCCAGGTGGACCATGCCACCAGGTACCCCGAGGCCATTCCCCTCGAACTGTGGCGGCCCCCGTAGTGGGGCGGGCCCTGATGGGGATCTTCTCCCTGGTGGGATTCCCGCGAGAGGTCGTGAGCGACCGTGGAACAAACTTCATCTCGAAATATATGAAGTCCCTGTGGCACCAATGTGGGGTGACCTACAAGTTCACCACCCAGTACCACCCCCAACGTAACTGTCTGGTTGAGCGATGCAACTGGACCCTCAAAGGAATGATCATGGGCCTTGAAGAGCCCCTGAGACGCAAGTGGGACATCCTCCTACCCTGCCTCCTGTTTGCCTACCGGGAAGTCCCCCAGAAGTCCCTGGGGTTCAGCCCTTTTGAGCTGCTTTACGGACACCCCGTCCGGGGACCCCTCAGCCTGTTCAAGGAGGGCTAGGAGGCGGTGCACTGAGACCCTCCCCCAGATGTGTTTCGATACATCCTGACCCTCCGGAATCAGACTCGGAAATTCAAGGAACTCGCAGAGGTGAACCTGGAGGCGAGCCAGGAGGAAATGAAACGCTGGTATGACCAGAATGGCACTCTCGTCGAGTTTCAACCGGGCCAACAGGTGTGGGTGATGGCCCCGGTAGAACCCTGCGCCCTCCAGGAAAAGTGGACCGGGCCTTTCAAAGTGGTAGAGCTCAAGAGCCAAGTCACCTACTTAGTAGATGTGCAGTCCCCCCAGAACCCTGTCAGGGTCCTCCATTTGAACTGCCTCAAGCCTCACTTCTTGCGGTCTTAGCTGAGTTTGCTCCTAGCCACCGACGATGGAGCGGAAGAGGACACTGAGCCTCTACCCGATCTCCTGTGTGCTAAGGAGAAGGATAGCTCTGTGGAGGGGGTGAGTCTCTCCTACTCCCTCACCCCAGAACAACGCGAGGACTGTCGCCAGTTACTGGGACAATTCTCCGACCCGTTCTACCCTGTCCCCAGTGTCACCGATTGGTGCATCCATGACGTGGACACTGGGGACAGCCCTCCGGTACGGCACAGAGCCTACCGCATCCCGGACAGAGTCCATGCCTGCATCAAGGCAGAAGTCTTGAAGATGTTAGCCCTGGGGGTCGTCGAGTCCTCTGACAGCCCGTGGGCCAGCCCCGTGGTTCTGGTCCCGAAAGCGGCCGCTCCAGGCTCCGCCTGAGCTGAGGTTCTATGTAGACTACCGTGGGCTCAATACAGTCACCCAAAGTGATGCATACCCTATTTCCTGTGCGGATGAGCTCATTGACCGCCTAGGAACTGCCCACTACCTCAGCACCTTCGACCTGACCTGCGGGTACTGGCAAATTGCGCTCACGGAAGGGGCAAGGGAGAGATCTGCCTTTTCCACCCCGGATGGACACTATCACTTCCAGGTGATGCCCTTTGGAATGAAAAATGCCCCTGCCACCTTCTAGAGACTGGTTAACCGGGTACTGACAGAGCTGGAAGAATTCAGCGCCGCGTACCTGGACGATATCGCGGTGTTCATCTCCCACTGGACCGAACACCTGCGGCACCTCTGGGAGGTGTTGATGGCCCTGCGTCGAGCAGGCCTTACCATCAAGGCCAGTAAGTGCCATATTGTGCAAGGATCAGTGGTCTACTTAGGACACCAGGTCGGGAGCGGACAGATAGCCCCCCTCCAACCCAAGATTGACACAATTGTGGCCTGGGAACCCCCCACGACCCAGACGGAAGTGAGGGCCTTCCTGGGGCTCACCGGTTACTACCGGAAATTCATCAAGGGATATGGCAGCCTAGTAGTCCCCCTCACAGATTTAACCTCCAAGAAACAGCCGAAGAAGGTGCGCTGGACCCCCTCCAGCCAAGAGGCGTTCGAAGCCTTAAAGACCGCCATGTGCACCGCCCCAGTACTCCAGGCCCCCGACTACTCTCGGGAGTTTGTGGTCCAGACTGACGCCTCCGAGCACCGCATCGGGGCAGTCCTAACCCAGCTAAACGAAAAAGGCCTAGATCAGCCAGACGCATTTATTAGCCGGAAGTTACTACCCCGGGAGCAAAGGTGGAGCACCATCGAGAGAGAGTCCTTCGTAGTGGTTTGGGCCCTGAAGAAGCTGCGGCTATACCTGTTCAGATCTCACTTCTGGGTCCAAACCGACCATCGGCCCCTCCGATGGTTAATGCAGATGGAAAGAGAGAACCCCAAGCTGCTGCGGCGGTCAATTTCCCTCCAGGGGATGGATTTCGCCGTAGAGCACCGCCCCGGTGCTGACCACGCCAACGCTGATGGCCTGTCCAGGTTTTTCCGCCTCAGTGAAGAGAACCCCCAAGGGGATGGGTAGTTCTCCCTGCCAGGGACGTGTGTTAGACCTGGCCTCGTGGCATGGTACCCCCCAACCCTCAGTGCCCGACAGTTGCCCTGTACAGCAGAAACCCCCGGTCGTCCCATCTTCTGTCCGCCCCTGCTCCCGCCATGACCCTACCGATAGGACGACCATCCCCGTATCCCGCCATCTATCTTCCCGGTACCGGATGCCCCCAACCCGCATCAACCCCGAAGGCCTCCGGTAGCCATCACCCTTCCCTAAGATCCCTGACTACATAGCCCCCTGCATGACCCCGGCCCCAGTGAAACACAGGCACCAGACGTGCCATGCTGGGGGGTAGAGGGCTTCCTCTGAGTGAGATAGGGTGGAGGAGTTTCGATCACACCTCTGGCCTTCCCCTGAAGACTGGTTTTGATCGCCTCTCCGGCCTCCCCGAGAGCTGGCCCCACTCCCTGCTGGGTGTCTGGAAACCCCAGACCCATCTTCAAAGGATCAAAGGGCCGGATAGCGGGAAAACCCGACAATCAGCCCCTGGGCACCAGATACCCACCTGCGGGGGCTCGGACTTCAACGGGAAACAGGACTATGACCAGGGCTGCTCTGGATCTAGCGGGCAGATGAATCCTGGAAGAAGAGAGCCCTGCTGACCTGGTCGGGCTCAACCATCTCACGAAAAGATCGCTACCCGAACTTTTGGAACCTTAGTGAGCCCTGCTGACTTGGTCGCGGCTCTCTCGAACTTTAACAACTGTGGCATGAGCCCTGCTGACTTGGTCACGGCTCCCTTGAAACCTCACGATGCTGCAACAACCTCTGCTTGAGCCCTGCTGATGTGGTCGCGGCTCCCCAAGAACTGAAGGACACTCTGTTCACTCGTGCCCGAGCCCTGCTGACCTGGTCGCGGCTCGAAGAGTACTCTGGTATGGCTGGACCGACAACGCTACCAAAACGGTATAAAGATAGAATATCAGAATACCAGAAAGGGTCAAGGCAGCAGACCGGGTCAAGCACTACTAGTTCCGTGTTTCTAAGTTTAGGGCGGTGCAAAACTTCTTCCTACACCTGCTACCAATAGGTGTTTAGGTCAAAGATCCAAACGCAAAAAATGGAAGGTGCACTCAATGAGAGTCCAAAGGAAAGAAAGTGTATTGTTTATCTTCTTCTTTATTAGCAGTTTTTTTCAAATACAGGCACAGCCAACGCGTTTCGTTCCATTAACCTTGTGGAACTTCGTCAGGGCGAATTGGTTCAGTTTTGAGATTGGGATCTATACAGACCCACCTTGTGGATCGCAAAATAGCAGCTTCCGGGTTTTCAAAGGCATGTAACCTTCATTTATTCAGAGAAGGTATTGTAAACTGGATACAACTTGGTGCGTCCAGTGGCTGTTCTTATACTATATCTCGCAGTCTTCAGGGTGCCAGTGATCTAGGTAAGAAACTGGTTCAAGGTGGGGTAGAAATTCGCAGGGAATCTAATATTCGCAAAGATAGTTTCCTGTTTTTCCCCCTAGTGCCAGGCTCCAATACGGGCATCAATTCAAAAAGAAGAGGTCACCGGTCCGTAGAAAAACTCGGTGTTCGTGGTGATAACCACTGTGCACCTGCAGTTGGGTGCTCCAAATTCATGTAACGTCTCGTGGCGGCGTCCCGGGTCTGTATAGATCCCAATCTCAAAACTGAACCAATTCGCCCTGACGAAGTTCCACAAGGTTAATGGAACGAAACGCGTTGGCTGTAAAGATAGAATATCGACGGGAAAATATCGACTAGCATTAATATCGTGGTAAGAATATCGAAAGTAAAAAATATCGCCATAGTAAATATCGTTGAAAAAAATATCGTTTTGTTAGAATAATAATAATAATAATAATAGGGAGATTTGTAGAGCGCATGGTGACGCCGACGGCGTGTCCCCGCGCTGAGATCCTAGTGCAGGCTGGAGGGGAGGGAGGAGGAACACTATTGAGAGTAGAGAAGTGTTTTCAGTTTAGCTCTAAAGGTGGGCTCTGAGGGTTCCAGGCGGAGCGCCACAGGGAGTTCATTCCAACTGGACGCTGCTAGGTACCTAAAGGACCTGCCACCCATCCTGGCTTTGGACACCTTAGGAATGGCCAGGCGACACGTGCCAGATGATCTGAGGGAACGCACAGGCTCATATTGTGTCAGAAGATCTTGCAAGGGGAGGGGTGCCCTACCGTTGATGATCCGGTGGCACGTGCAGAGTGCTTTAAATTTCACCCTGTTTCTCACCGGGAGCCAGTGGAGTGCTTGAAGCGCGGATTTTGAGGCTGATCTTCTAGGCCGTCTGAGGACCAGCCGGGCTGCGGCATTTTGTAAAACCTGCAGGCGGTTTAAGTTCTTCTCGAGGGTCCCCAAGTAGAGCAGGTTGCCATAGTCCATTTTGGAGGTGACTAAGGCGTGCACAAGTGTTTGGCGGGCTTTGATGGGAAGGAACTCCAAGACCTTCCTCAGGGTCTTGAGGGTCCCAAAGCATGAGCCGATCACACGGTTGACCTGAGGTCCGAAAGTGAGTTTAGAGTCGAACCAAACACCGAGATTCCTCGCCTCCTGGCATGGGACTGGTGTGGGTCCTAGGCAGGGTGGCCACCACTCTGATGTCCAGGCTGCTTGGTCTCCCCCCACCACCAGCACCTCAGTCTTGCCTCCGTTGAGCTTGAGACAGTTGGTAGACATCCAGGCAGCAAGATCTTGCATGCATGCTCTGAAGATGTCTGCCGACAGACCGGGCGCTCGCGATAGGGAGATGACGAGCTGTGTATCGTCAGCGTACGATACCATGCGCAGGCCGTGACTTTCCACTATGGTGGCAACCGGCGCAACATAAAGATTAAAAAGTGTCAAAATATCGTCAAACAAAAATATCGATGAATAGAATATCGTTGACTAAAAAGTCGTTGTATATAATATCGACAAAAAAATATAATGTGTTAAAAAAAAATAATAATATAAGTATTATGTTTTTTAAAAACTTAGAAAAATACTATTAGTAATAATAAGTTAAAAAATTTTTTTTTACAAAAGATTTGTTAAAATTCTAGTAGCGGGTTATTGGTATTATAGGGGATAAGGGTGGGTAGTAATTTAAAATTTATTATAAAAAAATGTATAAAATATGAACAAATTAGAAATTTAATCAGAATTCGAAATTTAAAATTTCAAAATAGAATTTTTCACGAAATGTAATTTGTAATCATTAATTAAAATGTCATATTTAAATTTTAGTAGCGGGTAATTGGTATTTTAGGGGATAAGGGTGGGTAGTAATTTGAAATTTATTTATAAAAAAAAATGTAAAATAAGAACAAATTCGAAAATAAATCAGAAATAGAAATTTAACATTAAAATTTAGAATTGTTAACGAAATTTAATTTGTAATCATTATATAAAATTTCATAATAATATTTTAGTAGCGGGTTATTGGTATAATAGGGGATAAGGGTGGGTAGTAAATTCAAAATTATTCAATAAAAAAATTGTAAAATAAGAACAAATTAGAAATTAAATAAGAATTCGAAATTTAATATTTCAATTTAGAAATTTTCACGAAATTTAAATTTTAATATGTATATGGTTTACTATCCTGCACATTCCCTGACTTATGTTGGATTGGAGTTAGAATAGTAATTTTTTAAAGTTTACTATTGAGCACTTTCCCTGACTTATGTTGGATTGGAGTTAGAATAGTAAATTATTATGGTTTACTATCCAGCACTTTCCCTGAGTTATGTTATGTTTGGAGTTAGAATAGTAATTTATGATGGTTTACTATCCAGCACTTTCCCTGAGTCATGTTATGTTTGGAGTTAGAATAGTAATTTATTATGGTTTACTATCCAGCATTTTCCCTGAGTTATGTTATGTTTGGAGTTAGAATAGTAATTTATGATGGTTTACTATCCAGCACATTCCCTGAGTTAAGTTATGTTTGGAGTTAGAATAGTAATTTATGATGGTTTATTATCCAGCACTTTCCCTGACTTATGTTGGATTGGAGTTAGAATAGTAATTTATTATGGTTTACTATCCAGCACATTCCCTGAGTTAAGTTATGTTTGGAGTTAGAATAGTAATTTATGATGGTTTACTATCCAGCACTTTCCCTGACTTATGTTGGATTGGAGTTAGAATAGTAATTCATTATGGTTTATTATCCAGCACTTTCCCTGACGTATGTTGGATTGGAGTTAGATTAGTAATTTAATATGGTTTACTATCCAGCACATTCCCTGAGTTAAGTTCTGTTTGGAGTTAGAATAGTAATTTATTATGGTTTACTATCCAGCACTTTCCCTGACTTATGTTGGATTGGAGTTAGAATAGTAATTCATTATGGTTTATTATCCAGCACTTTCCCTGACTTATGTTGGATTGGAGTTAGAATAGTAATTTATTAGGGTTTACTATCCAGCACTTTCCCTGAGTTCATTATTATTATTTATTGTCCAGCAGTATCTATTTACTATTTTTAATAAGAATCATATATGTTATGTAGTAATATTCATTTCATAAATATACATTAAAAACATTTTTTAAACATTTTTACATTCTTATGACAAGTCTAAATTAAGAAACAATATTTTTTAAACATTTTTTATTGAGAGTTTAATTTGGTACTGCAAAGATTTTACACTTTTTTATAAAACATTTTACATAATTTTTGGTAAGAAATTATATAGCATTTTTTTCCATAAATACAGTTTGTATTATACATAAATTATTATATTAAATTTTAATAATTTTTATTAAAATTTAATATATTACATATTTATTATGTCATTGTTTTTATCAAGATATGTACATAACATACATTCACATTTTGTAACATCTGAGAAAAATATTTAACAATGAAATACATTTTTTATAATAAACAATTAATACATAATTCTTTTAAACATATTAATGTATCTTTTACAATATTCATATGTTTTTTAACAATAAAAATACATTTATTAATACATATTGAATATATTATGCTATTTAATACAATTTATTTTTGATTTAAAGGCTATTTTGTCCTATTTTAGTTTTTATTATGCAGCCATTTTGTTTTTGGAACTTCACTTTTTACTCTATCAACATCGTTGTTTGGGTCATTTTAGAAAACGGAATCTCGCGGTTGGGAGCTGTTTCTTGTTGGTGAAGGTAAGTTTGTTTCACATTACTTTTAAAGATATTTAAGTTAAGTTTAGTGATAGTTGTAGTGTGTACGTGTCGATATGTGTAGTACTTTACATATTATGTGCGAATTACGTGTTATTTAGCGTCGTTATGGAGAACGTACTTTGTGAGGTAGTTCGAACACAAGTAACGTTTACTGTTGTATTAATGGATGAATTCAGATTGTTTTTATGTTTTATATTCTATGTGTAGGCTATGCGTATTTCCTATGTTTTGAGGTTGTTTTTATTTCGATAATTTACAGGTCTTCGTTTTGGTGAGCAGATGGACTGTGACGTTTTTTTTTTAAGCAGGTACATACTTTTTAAAATGTCCTGCATTTTCGGGCTCTCTACTTTTTTTACTCGTGAAGATTTATCACCTTTTTTATGGTTTCAATTTCGAGAGGATTGCAACGGGAGTATTATCAAACAGTTGTATTTTTTGCATTTTGTTGGGATTTTTCGACATTGGATATGGATAGCTTTTGGTATTATTCCTGTGGAAATCATCACCATGGAACATATTCTACAGCAGCAGAACCGTAAGTAAAAGTGCTATTTACTTTTGGGTTGCATTGTGGTATAGTGTACTATTTAGTTAAATGTAATGTTATTATGTCTTGTAAAAATATACTATTGATAATTTTACATGACATAATATTACTAAATTTAACTACATAGTATCTTTTATTATGCTTTGCTCACTGTTTGGGAATTTATATTTAAAGGATTGATTTAGCTATTAGATCTAAGTATGCTAGACCTTCTATACTTGGGTACATTCTAGGTTTTTTGCTGGAGATATTCGTACATGTTTAATGTTTGTTTACTTAGTTTAGGGCCAATTTTTGAAAGCGATTGTTCTATTCTGAGTTCTTGGTAGCTTTGCTCTTTTTTAATGCTTTGGATCAGTTTGTGAAGTGTTGGTTGACTTCTTCCTAAAGTGGCTTGGAAGGCATTATGCCATCCTTCAACTGCGTTATTAGTTTTAGCTTTCTGTGCTATTGTACTAGCATACACATTCCACCATGGAATTTGAAATTTAGGTTGTCTACGGTGGCCTGAACGATGTAATCTTCCAACCCAGGTATCTTCAAAGTAGTCTAAGAAGGGAGTTAGTTTTTTTTCATTGGTGCGGTAGAAAGGGCTGTCAATTAATAAATTGTAGTAGTTAGCTACTTCTGTTGTTGGTACATATGCTAATGCAATCAACTTTTTTATTTGATAAGCAAAGTTACTGTTTGTAGAATATTCAATGCTTAAAGTAGATTTTTGTAAGTGCCTCCATATGCTTTGGTTGTAGTGATAATAACAACCTTGTATGGAGGCATGGGGATATATTTTAAGGATAGCTTGAATCATGGCCATTTCAAAGTCAATTATAATTCTTTGAGGATAGTAATTATCAGTTAATTCTTTGATCGTTGTTAAAAGTTCAACGTAGGTAGTATTTGTTTTGTTTGGCAGCAGAGTATAAATTAGAGGGATATTTGTATCTTGGTATTCCCCATGAATGGTGTAAAGTTGATAGAAAGGTTTGGGACAAACTTTAAAAGTCCCGTCCATCATCCATGTTTCACATGATTTAAGCTTTTGCAAATTACTATTAGTAGCAAAAAGTAAAATTCGTTTGTCATGACTGTTGTTGTCATACATTAAGAATTTATCCTCATTATGTGTAATGGTATATTCTGGATATATTTTTATATCCTGAAAACTTTCTGGTGTTGGTGGAGTTGGATCAGAAGCACGTTTAGTTTTTGCAATTAATCTCTTTAAGTTGGGAATAGAAGGTAGCTGTCCTGTCACATGTTCAGGCACTTTGCTTAAAACATTTTTCAAAATGCTAGTGCTTGTTTCTTGTGATCCTGTACTAGCATCTTTCAATGTTT
This sequence comes from Lissotriton vulgaris, assembly GCF_964263255.1. Classification (NCBI taxonomy): domain Eukaryota; kingdom Metazoa; phylum Chordata; class Amphibia; order Caudata; family Salamandridae; genus Lissotriton; species Lissotriton vulgaris. Next base: position 42,974,220 of record NC_141689.1, read on the forward strand.
CTAGTGCTTCTCTCACTTCCACTTCAGTTACATTTGGTGGGTGGTTATGCTCACGTACATTTATCACATTGTTATCAACAGTTGTTGCTCTACCATAGCATGCATTAGAGTAATATTTACTACATTTCCAATGGGTCTTATTCGCTTTCACTCTTTCTTGGGTGTAGGTGTAACCCATGTAGCTCAGCATTAGTTTCCCTTTTTGCGAAGTAATGAAAGTAGCTCCAGTTGCCATGTCTAAGGTAGATCTGTGGAAATATATATATGTATTTTTAAGAACATTGAACACCATTTATAGAGGTGTGTATAAGACTAGGCAAAAGCGTGAACATATACTTACTATGTGGCTTCACTGGTAAACCTTTTATTCTTATTTCTTTTTCAGAATTGTCTCCTTTTTAAGTTCTGTAGTAGTGTTAAAGAATAATAGAAAGAAATACTTTAGTGTAATAGGTGTTTCATTTTACTTTCTGAATTGTTATACATACAGTGACTATACTTACTTGATGTAGTAGAAGATGTTGGTAGTGTAGTTGTAGATAGGCAAATAATTTTGTAGAGTCTGTGGAAAAAATTATCATTGTGTTACTTGTAGTATTTGGATGATAGTAGTTGGATACATATTATTTACATTGTACATTTACTTAGCAAGTTTAAATAATTTTTATCAGCTATCTAAGTAGACATGGATAAGGTAGTTTATAAATGTTTTTACATCTAACTGTCTTGTCGTTGTTGATAAGTTCAACATGTTTAGTTTTCACTCTAAAGAACAACAGTTTTTAAATTAGGGAGTTTATCTACTTATAGTAACTTCGAATGAAAAATGGTATTTAACTTACTTGAAGTGTAGTGTGATGTATTGTAGTTGTAGTCGTAGGTTTGTATTCTCTTCTCTCAGCAAGGTAACCGTTTTTCTCCAAGTTTGGGCCAAAAATTGTAAATTACGTTAAGTGTGTAATTGTATTTATATTAGTGAGTTAATTAATGGTAGTTTTTGATTGGTTCAATTAGTGAAAATTCAAATTCATTGGTTGAGAACGTTATTTGGAATGGGAAAACCGTTATTTTCGTAAGACTATGTTGCTTCACTATTTGTTTGTAAAAGTATATAGTAAAATGTTTTATAAGTTACATTTTTGTGTAATATTTAAATAGTTTATATTTCGAAAATAATGAAATGTTTTTAACATTTAGGCCATCGGAGTGTAATATAGTATCAGTAAAAGTAAAAAATGTTTACCCATTTAAATATATTATGTTACAAATAAGTAATAGGAAAACCAAAAAATAATATGTGTTAATAGTTTTGTAAATAAAATAGTAAAAAAAAGTGAGTAAATTCAAAGAATAGTGCATTTCGAGTTGTTAATAAAAAGACAATATTTTTTGTATTTTTATAGAGCAGATAGGTCGTCGATGTTAGTGTAGTCGATATATATGTCAAAGGTAATGTTATTTAAAATAAAGTCGATAATGTAGTAGTCGATATTTAAGTAGTCGATATTAGTGTGAACGATATTAGGGTTGTCGATAAAAAAATATCGATATTTGTGTGAATTCAAGTTTAAGTATAGGATGACGATATTTATGTAAGCGATGTTTTAGTGAAGATATTTTTATCAGACGATATTTATGTTAACGATATTTCATCATGGAACCACCAAAACAACGTAACTCGAGGAGGGTGAGTGGAGCAACCAGTGTGACCGACGCCTACAACAGCCCGTATCCCCCGGCTCGAGGATTGAGAGCCGTGCGCCGGATGCGGGTCGTACTGGCCCCAGTACTGTGACTGTCCCGCTTCCCACACCCCTGCACCCAAGAACTTACGAACCTGCGACCTAAATGTAAATACTTGACTATTTGACCTGAAAGTACCTCATAACTACTGTTTGATAAAGAACCTTTTATTCAGTAATCTCTGTGTGGTGTCCATTTATAGAGTGGTGGAATCTCAGCGTGTACGATCCTAAATACGAAGCCCTCTCCTGTAGGGCCTCACACCTGTGCTCGGCAGCGTTCCTGGGAGAGGCGGGTCATGGGGTGGTCAGGAGAACGACCTCTGTCTCCCTGGGACAGCCCCTTTTAACAGTGTCTCTCTTGTGCCCCATTCAGAGTTGCCCGTTTCCAGGCCAGGCTGACTGCTACAATGAGTGTATGCATTTAGGAACAAGCTCTGTAGAGAATATGGTCCTTCTCAAAGGAATATTGGACAAATGTATGACAAATGTTGCATTTTATAATACACCTTACCCTTGCAGGATTTTAAAACAACTTTGATATTTTTGTTTATTAGACACTTTATGTGCTGCTGGCCTCAAAGCAGAATTAGGAGCCTGGCTATAATTATTATAACTATACTGCTAAAGGCACCATTTCTGTTTTCATTCGAGTGATTTCTTTGCAGGACATTGTGCATGAGTCACACATTCTATGCCCTGATTACAAGCTTCTCAGAGTAGGGTGGGGTATTTACCCTGCACTTGTAATGTTGGCCCATGTGTCCTGGAGCTTGAAGGAATACTTGCATTCCTTGCATGTTATAACACATTTGTTGTAAACTTACACCAAAGCAACTGTGGGGGATATGTACGGTGATGTGGCGGAGCGTATCGTTAGCCTCCTGGGGTTAATGACACGCTCCGCAAGGCTGCACCATATTTACAAGAATGTGGTGCAGCCTTGCATTTCCCCCTGCGATGGCGCTGAATTTAACAACTTAGCACCAACACAGGCCCCCTTGCACCAGCATGCAAGGGTGTCGGTGTGCAGGGGAGGATAGGTTAAGTGTAGGAAGGTGTCCCTTCCTGCACATAAACAATCCTAAAATGCCATGTTTCATGCAGCACACATGAAAGTTAAAAAATTGCATTTTTTAAGGCTTTGTTTATGTACCGGAAAGGACACCTTCCTGTACATAAACAAACAAACATAGCGTGAAAGAGTGCCTTCTGTACAAGGCAGCGTTAAGCCATGTTAAGTGACTTAATGCTGCCTTGTACTTAAGGCAAGGCCCCTATCGCCCAACGAACGTCACAAAAAGATGACGTTCCTGTGGCGATAAGGGCTTGTACCTATGCCCCTATGTTTTTTTCCCAGCTCTGCAGGCCTGGTAGCTTCCTGCTTGCATGTAGCTCAGTCATATCATATTTTACCTGCTCATTGTGTGGTGCTACAACTATTTTATTTTGATTTAGGATAGTAGAAATTCCTGGTGAAAAAATTAACAGGCAACAATATTGCCACCTGATTATCACTTACTTATTCAGTCCCAGGAGGGATAGAGTCAGCATTAGGAATCAAACACAAGACTTGCCAGTTCCACATACCAAAATCAAGTGTATTAACCGACTAAGCTCAATATTCTGAGGCAAGTATCTGTGCTGCCTCAATTAAGTGTATGTTGCAACATCCTGATGAACAGATCGAAAGCGTCCCTTTGGCTAAAAGTTGGACATACATGTCTTTCTGAAGATGGAATTAAAAATACTTCATGAGCTCATTGTCGCCTCAGTGAAGGAATTTTTAGAGAATTGACAAAAAGGGACGTGGCTTGACCTAACTTTGAAAAACCTGGTTCAAAAGAGCTTTGTACTGCAATCTGTAGAACCTGCTTTTTAGTCATCAAATCACTCTTTCGCGTTTTAAGGATCTCTGCCAGTAGCCTGCAAACATTGTAAAATCCACTAAAACATATTTGTTGTAATGGCATTGGGGTTTGGCCAATATGTTCAAAAAGCACGTGTTATCACACTATTGTTAGGTCTAGCGTTTGCCAAGACCATTCGACTTTACAGAAAATATATATATAATATATATATATATATATATATATAAATATTGTTTTTTTAAGGACTTTCTGCCAGCCCTGTTCATCCTTTGGTCGGTTGTGTCACTCACATGTTTATCCTGCCCACTGCAGAATACAGAATGGGGGCAATAGATCAGGCCACTTCAACCACTTGCTTATTTAGCTGTGAGTGACCTAATTTTGCCTTTTTACTTGTGCATGTGCGCACCTGGGGCCGCATTATCGAGAGTGTTCCTGGGGCACAAGAGGCACGTGCATCCGATTTGCATGCCCCCATGACACTTTGGTATTACAGAGGGAGCGCAGATGCTTGTGTGTCCCCTTCTGTAATAAGGATAGCATTGCCGCATATGTAACGTCAGCGCTAACTCAAGATGCTGTTCCCTCATTTGCATGGGGCGAATGAGAGAATCTCTTTACATCTGCGCCTGCGTCATAATATACACGCGGGTGCAAAGGCAAATAATTTGTTAGAAGGAGCACTGACGCTGTGCCACAAAAGTGTGGTGCCCCAAGTGCAACCTCTGAAGGGGGTCAAGGCGGTTCTATGGACCCCCAGACATCTCCCTGCAGGCTGCACCCACCTGCAAGGGGATCTCTCTCCCCTCTTAAAAGTGCAGGCGAGTTGCTTCCTGCACAGTGAAAAAAAGAGCGACTGCTTCAAAGCGGCTCGGTATTTCACTTGAATGTGCTGCCTCTGGGCAGCACAAATTCACGGCTGCCCTGGGGGCACACTTTCCCTATTTTCTCACAGCCCACTTGTTTGAAGGGAAAGGGCATCCTTATCGTAAAATGAACACTAGAGGTAACTGCAGGTTAAAGCTGTTACTCTGGGGATAAAACTCAAAGTGGCTGGACTTTGGTGCAGATGTAAAAGGAATAGAGTTATTATTATTATTATTTATTATTAAAGGGGTTTGTAAAGCGCCTGGTGATGCCTCCCGGCGTGTCCCCGCGCTGTGGAGAGAGCATGTTAGGAGGAAGGAAGCAAGACCACTACGAAGTAAATAAAAAGGTTTTCAGCATCTTTCTAAAAGAGGCCTCATTAGTTTCTAGCCTAATGTTCATGGGAAGGAGATTCCACTTCTTGGCTGCCAGGGAGCGGAAGGACCTGCCTCCCATTCTGGCTTTTTTGGGGCGCGATGTTCTGAGCAAGCCCATTCCTTTGGATCTAAGGGATCTGTTTGGTTCATACAAGGATGCCAGATCCGACAGATAGGCCGGAGCTTTTGGGTGAATGATCCTATGGCACCATAGGAGAGCTTTGAATGCAATCCTCTTGCTAATAGGTAGCCAGTGGAGGGAGGCCAAAGAGGGTCCGGAGGGGGCTCTACGGGGGAGTCTTAACACCAGGCGTGCTGCTGAATTTTGCAGAACCTGTAACCTCTTGATGTTTTTAGCAGATGTGCTCAGGAGCAACACATTCCCATAATCAATACGGGATGTGATAAGTGCCTGCGTCATGGTACGCCTGGAGTTCAGAGGAAGCAAATCCATGGTACGATTGAGCGTTTTCATTACTCCAAAGCATTTGCCGACTGTTTTCTTGATATGGCTATCAAAAGATAACTTGTTGTCTACCCAGACACCTAAGTTTTTTGCTTCCCGGTTAGGAGTAGGTAAAGGACCCAGACAATTGGGCCACCATTCTTTCGTCCATTTTGTCTCATTGCCCCCAATTATAAGAATCTCCGTTTTTGTGCCATTTAATTTAAGACAGTGTTCTGTCATCCATGTGGCAAGCTTACACATGCAAGCATTGAAGTTGTCAGCTTCCAGGGAGGGGGCTTGTGACAGTGATATTAGAAGTTGCGTATCGTCGGCGTAAGAGACAAGCTCTACGCCGAACGATTGCACCACTTCTGCCAGGGGAGCCATGTACAAATTAAACAGGGTGGGACTCAGGGCCGAGCCCTGGGGCACCCCCTGTTCTAGCATCACACTGTCAGAGAGAAAAGTCCCTCTTTGGACTTGAAAGCTCCTGTTGATAAGAAAGGCTTTCAACCATCCCAGTGCCTTTTTGGTGACCCCCGCTCTGTTTAGACACTGTAGCAGGATGGAATGCGCTACAGTGTCAAACGCAGCACTGAGGTCCAGCATGATGAGAGCCATGGTCTTGCCCTCATCAGCTCCTTCCCGTAGGGTTTCAGTTGCCCTCAAGAGAGCTGTCTCTGTAGAGAAATTTGATCTGAAGCCCGATTGAGATTTATGAAAAGCATTATGAGCTTCTAGATGGCCCATGAGTTGGACATTCGCAATTTTCTCAGCTAGTTTTGCAAGATAGGGTAGCAAAGAGATTGGGCGAAGATTCTCCAATACGTCCTGACTCATGTTCGGCTTTTTTTTAATCGGTAGCACTACAGCTTGTTTCCATTCCATGGGTAAGCAGGCCGTGGAGAAGGAGACTTGAAGCATGTGTCTGTAATGGGGTTCTAGTACAGAGAAAGCTTCAGCTAGGATTTTGGGAGGCGCAGGGTCTCGAGGAGAACCTGATTTTATGCTTTTGCACATTTTAGCCAGTGTTTCAGAGGGAGGAACAGAGAATGAGCCTAGACACACTGGGGTACTTATGAGGTCTTCATTCTCAGTAAATTCAATTCCCGACTTTATATTGGAGGAAAAGCTGGCATAGATGTTAGTGATCTTTCCTGAGAAATATCTAGCAATGTTATTACAAGTTTCCACAGAATCATTTTGAGAGGAGGGATTAGCGTCCACTATAGATATTTCTTTATAGATTTGATAGAGCTCCTTAGAGGAGTTTTCTGCTTCCAAAATGCGGATGTTGTAATGAGCTGCCTTGGACAGGCGTATTTTTTTGTTATATTCTCTTTGCACTACTTTGTACTGGGCTTTAATTTCTGGGCAAAATTTTTGGCGCCATGCTCTTTCAAGTTTTTTACAAGCCGTCTTCATGGTTTGAAGTTCTTGATTAAACCAGGGAGCAGTTTTTTTTGTTCTCCTGGCGTTGGTCATGGTGCGAATTGGGGCTGTGATGTCAAGGGCCTTGGTGATGCAGTTATGTAATTGCTTATTTGCTGTCTCACAATCATCCCCCCTAGGAGGGCCTTCATCCTGAACAATTTTAATGAAAGACTCTACTGAGAAATTCTTCAATTTCCTGCGTTTGTAACGCATAGATTGATGACGATAGTGCTCAGTTCTATCAAGTTGAATTGTTATGGGGATGATGTAATGATCAGACCAAGGTATGGGTTGGGGGGATGAGGTATGAACTCCCTTCCAGTTACCAAAAACAGGGTCTAATAAATGTCCCAATTGATGTGATGGCTCATTATTTTTTATTTCCAGCTGTACAGAAAGTAGCTCAGATTTAATATCAGTCGCATCATTATCTAAGGGGTCTTCAAAGTGGGCATTTAGATCTCCTAGCACTAGTAGGCGAGACTTCCTTAGTGCTAGGTGGGTAATGGCTTCCATGAGGGTGGAAGTAAAGTCAAATAGCCTTCCAGGAGGCCGATATATTAGGATGCCAGATATAGAGTGATTGGGACCGGTGTTAATAGTAAAAGAGCCAGCTTCACTATGGTCGACCAAGATAGGAGATAAGGTGCATACTAGAGGGGCTTTAGTAGCGATGGCAATGCCGCCACCTCTGCCGTCTTTCCTATCCAGTCTGGAAAGGGCATATCCGGAGGGGAGGGCCTGGATGATATCGGGGTCTGAGTACTCATCCAGCCAAGTTTCCGTAAGGAATAGGATGTTGAGGTCCTGATCCTCAAGTAGATGGAAAATTTCTATGCAGTGCTTACGTAAGGATCTACAATTGAGCAAGGCTGCTTTAATGGTATTACTCGTACTGGTGGCGGGGGCAGGACTGATCGGGACAAAGGTACATAAGGTGCACTCTTTTAGCGACAGGGCATTCATAGAGTGTTTGCAGCATGCTGGCGTGTCGGGTTGGATGTCAAGCAAGTCTTGTCTGCTGTACCTTATGGTGGTGGGAGTGGGAGAGCCAGGGTTAATGGCCCCGCGCCCCGACCGGCCGCGGACGGGCGCAGACGGGCTTGACTTTGGCTCGACTTCGGCGCGCTTCCGGCGCGCCCGCTGCACGCGTCCGCTGCGCGGTCGCTGACCAAAACACATTTATAGTGATTGGAAGGGGTCGCTAGAGCGCTGACCTGTGCTCCCTGAGCCCGGAAGTGCAAGGCTCCTCCTCGCCCTCCGCATCAAACGCCCATGATTGGACGCGGCGGACCGGGGCGGGAGTGGGAGAAAGACTGGGCAGCTGAAGTGAATAACAGGAAGTTTGCCAGGTATAACCCACACTGAACGTTTTAAAATAGCCTACAATCGCTAAATAAAAACAGTCGCTATAATAACAGCGCGAGCAGTGCAGTTATAGAAGGTTAAAAGCGCTAAGTGAATGGAGGCTGCCTCTGCCACCGGCAACACTCTTCTCCACAGCGCGTTACAATCCCAGCTGACCTTAAGTAAGCTTTTGCCTTCAGCATCGCTAGAGCGCTGACCTGTGCTCCCTGAGCCCGGAAGTGCAGGGCTCCTCCTCGCCCTCCGCATCAAACGCCCATGATTGGACGCGGCGGACCGGGGCGGGAGTGGGAGAAAGACTGGGCAGCTGAAGTGAATAACAGGAAGTTTGCCAGGTATAACCCACACTGAACGTTTTAAAATAGCCTACAATCGCTAAATAAAAACAGTCGCTATAATAACAGCGCGAGCAGTGCAGTTATAGAAGGTTAAAAGCGCTAAGTGAATGGAGGCTGCCTCTGCCACCGGCAACACTCTTCTCCACCAGTTAATGAAAGTCATGGAAAATAGTGCTCCAACTTTTACTGAATGCATTCTGTTTTTGTGACTGACCTATGTTCTAATAGGCCAGTTTGTAAAAACCTGATTCATACTGGGTCCCAATTCGACCTACCTTATGAATACTAATCACAACCCTCTAAAAATCTCCTTGTCTGTGATTGCTTTTAAATAAAGCAATCCTTTTTTTAATGCGGCATGCACTGAGTTTTTGCTAAAGAAAACCAGGAAGCATTAAACATATATATATTAGGGACCCCAGGGTGGAATTAGTGCTAAGAGATAAAAAAAAAAGTACTCCAAATTGTCCTTGTAACAAGCAGATGGTGCCTGAACCAAAACCCAGAGACTGCCCACCGTATTCTGGTGGAGCTGTTAGTTCAAAGAACTCCATCTTGGATCCTTTTGTGGTTCTGTGGTTCTGTGGTTCTGTGGTTCCGTGATTCTGAACCCGTTCAATGAAAGTTGTCGGATATAGACGATTTTGGTGTCAGCAGACCGCAAATGATGAGTGCGGTATGTACGAGTGTTTTCGTAATAATCGATCAATGGGAAAACTACGTATTCATGGATTTCGTTCAAACCCTCGGGTTCCATTTTGTGTATGGCAGCCATTTTGTGTGGTTGCCCACACTTAGGCCGATGACTACGGCCGAACGAGTCTTTGGGACACGTACACCTTAGCTGACTTCTGAGTGACCTGAACGAACTGACTCCCTTGCCCGAGGCTGACCTCGTTGAGCCAGTTCCTTGTTAAGCAGCTGGTCAGATAGAGATCAAAGAGCAGGACATTGCTGAGTTTATGGTACATGCACACACCCTTCTATATTGCTTCTCATCTGCCTCTGTTCCTTCCTTTATGGCTTAATTACTGATTTAGGTTGAGGTCTTTTATGATGGGTCCATCCGGCCTGATCGAGCAGGAATGTTGGATTTTGCTTGGTCATTTCTGGTGGGCTGGACAACGGAAAGTGGGATTGTCGTCATGCGATATGTTTGAAATGTCACCCTACGATTGGTCAGTTTGTATGTAATCGATGCTAGCCAGGAATGTGATTTTTAGCATAAAAGACGATGCTCTGCTCTATGAATTTGTGCAGTCTCTAGCGAACCTCCCGTGTTGTGCTTCGTAGACCTCTGTTCCTGGTTGCAGCCAATAAATTTGGTCTTTGACGTCATCAAGAAGTGTCCCGTGTCTCTGTTTGCCAAGGCAGGGGAACTCGAAGACATCGGGCGTTTTCCCTGCCGCCGCTGGGTTCTAAAACCCGGTTCTTCAGTTGGCGCCCATTGTGGGGAGACTTCAGCGGTACTGGTCCAAGCCTGAAGATCGTGAGGAGCTTTGTGTGAAAATTCTGGAGGAAGGCCTGCCACTTCATCGAACCCTGTATGTCGTCGTGGTCCGAAAGTCTTTGCTGCGAGGTTCCCCGCTTTCTGACGGCTACGAAGGACTGCTGCCCTGACTGTCGCCCTGTCTTGGAGCCATTAGACGATTTGTAGAGCGAGACGATAGACGGGTCTTCTGGTGACGCCATCGACATTTCAGTTAAGTATGAGTGGAGCGTCTCCTAGTCCTTAGTTTTGTTTTGGTATCCCTTCGGGATTGTTTGATTTGGTAACTGTAGGCCCCAAAGCCGAGGGACTCGTGTATTCACGAGACTATAGTTTTTGATATTCCCTTGAAGTTTGAAGCTAGACTAGTGAGCGAAGATGCCTGGTTTTAGCAGACTTGGAAAGATATTTTGTTGTGGTTGTAATAGGGATTCCCGATTGGAGGATTCATGTCCGGTTCCTCCGATTGGAACTCCGACCTATGAGCTCTATATAAAACATGGAGTGGGCCCTATCGCGTATAATGAAGTATGGATCAAATATACCAGAAAAGACGGTGTCCTACAGTGGCCCCGTTATGGTAGCTTTGAAACAGAGATTTTAGATAATCTCGAAGTTAAACTGTTCAAGAAGAAAGCCCGGCCGGCAATGTTTGACTCTTTCCGCTTATGGCCAAAGGAAGCCAAACAGAAAGAAATTAAGTTAGCGAAGCAAAATAAACGAGAACAAGGTATGTCAATGGTGCAAGCTGCTATACAGTTTAGGGATAACGAAGAAGAAGAAGAAAGCGAACAGTTGCTTAGGCAGCGTAAATTGGCGGTAGATAAATGCTATCCAGCTTTGCTGCCTCAACAGCAGGAAGAAAATAAATATCTTGGAAAAGATCCTTTAATGTAGCATCTATTGAGTTCGCCACCCCCTTATGTGCAGAGTGCTACAGCACCTCCGCCAGTTGTAGTTGTGCAACCTCCGGTTGTTGTGCCACCTGTGGTTCCTCAACAGCCAGCTCCTTTTCCGTTGGCTCCTATTCCTTTGGCGCAGCCTTCTCAAGGGCCGCCAACTTTGCTACCTCCTTCGTCTGCTACTCCTACACCTGTTCTGTTTACTCCTCCTGTTACTGTTCCTACTTTGATTTCTTCTCATTCTGCTTTGTCTCCTGTTCTTTTGTCAACTTCTCCTTCTGTTCGACAGAGAATGACCGATACTGTTGTTGGTCTCTTTTCTCCTCTTCTTGGTTCCTTGGGTGTGTCTCCTGTTGCAGAGCGTAAGCAATTGCGTAGCCAATTGCCTGGTCCTGATGAACGGACAGTGTTAGATCACTTAGCGCGTAAATGGGTTACGTATCCTTTGCACTATGATCTCGACTGTGTTATGGATGTTTTCCGACAATGGGAAGCACCGAAACAGAGATATGTCTTTGACATAATGTGTTCTTTCCTTCGTGAAGAATGGGAAAGTGGTGATTTGGGACAAGCTCAGTCTGAGTTGTACCGTATACGGTCTGAGTTTGCGAAAGGGACTTTTGTGGGTCTTGAGGTTGAGAAAGCAGTTGCGAAGTTGTTGTCATTTAGGAGAGAATCTCCTTCTCAGCGATTGTTTGAGCCTGATTCTTCAGTTAGGAGAAAGGCGCGTCAATATCCGATGCGAGAGGTTCCCCCAGTTTGGAGACCAGGTGATGCAAATGCTGTTCCACCTGTTCAGCCACACTTTCAGCGTGTCTGGGTACATGTTCCATGGAAGCGTGCTGAAGTTTTAGCCCTTAAGCAGACTTTGCCTGATCCACGTAAAAATCCTGCAGGGTACTATAAGGAATGATCTCAGACTGCAGATTCATGTATTATGTGTTAGACGGGACCTGGAGGGTCGGCCGAGGACAAGGGGAGAGGTCTCCGGGGAGAGCCGTTTCCAGCGATCGTACAGACAAGTAACTTCCCCCCCACAGATGTACACCACACAAGGATAAGGTTCAACGCTCTTTATAAGCAAAACTTCAAGTACGGTGAAATGGTTCAAGGAGGTCTGGACTCAGGGGTCCCCTCTATTCTAGTCTTTTGGTTGGGGAAAGGGTAGCGGGACAGTCTCGTTTACCAATCTGGTAGATGAAATAGCTCACAATCCTCGAGCTCGGTGTTCTAGATGGTCGGGCCGCGGCGGAGCCAGCAGGTCCCGGGATGGTTGCAGGTAGCGACGGTCCGCGGCGGAGCCAGCAGGTCCCGATGAAGGAGGTGGTTACAAACGGTCCGCGGCCACACCAGCAGGTCCCGACGACGAGGAAGGTTTCAGAAGGTTGCGGCAGCGCCAGCAGGCAGGTCGATAGTTCGCAAGGCAGGGCTACGGCAGCGCCAGTAGTCCGTCAAGGATGAGTTCTTCACGGCGTCTCTCGACTCCAGGATACAACTGCCTTCCTGCTCTGGAGCTGCCCCAGTTATAGGTCTGGCGCCCTTTGATGTCCGGACCCTCGCACTTGGAGGTCGGGAGGTCCAGGATGAGGGAGTCCAGACACCCAGCAGGGGGGTGGAGCCAGCGCCCGGGGGAGCTGGAGCGATCAGCACCTGGCGGGGGAGAGCCATCGACACCTCTTTCTCCCATTGACCTGCCAAGTAGTCCGCTCACCTCCTGGGTGGATGGTGGTGCCGGGATGTCGGGGCCTGGCCAGGGCCAGGGTTGGGGTCGATCGGAGGCCAGGCGGCCTCGTGGTGCTATGTCCAAGATGGCGCCCAGGCCGGGCGAGAGGGCCGGTAGGAAATCGGGCCCATGATGGGGAGATGTCCAGGGGCAGGGGTCCCATGTGAGACGGGAACGGGTAGTTGTTGCGTGTAGCACCTGAAGAGCCGGGCTCGGGCCTGGTCGTGCGGGGAGGGAGCAAGCCTTTCCCGTGGCCTGTCCAACATGCGTCCCCCCCAGCTGAAGGCGGGGAGAGTCACCCATCCTCTTGGGGACTCTCCTCGTCGAGGCGGAAAAAGCGTGACAGGCCATCTGCGTTGGCGTGGTCTTGCCCTGGTCGATGTTCCACAGTGAAGTCCATCCCCTGCAGGGAGATGGACCAACGCAGGAGTTTCGGGTTTTCCCCCCGCATCTGCATTAGCCACTGCAGGGGCCGATGATCGGTCTGTACCCGGAAGTGGGTACCGAAGAGATAAGGCCGGAGCTTTTTGAGGGCCCATACCACGGCAAAGGCCTCCCTCTCGATGGTGCTCCAGCGTTGCTCTCGGGCCAGGAGCCGTCTGCTGATGAAAGCCACTGGCTGGTCAAGTCCTTCGGGGTTCAGCTGGGAAAGGACTGCCCCAATGCCATGGTCGGAGGCGTCCGTTTGGACGATAAATTCCCGACTGTAGTCGGGGGCCTGGAGCACAGGGGCGGAGCACATGGCGGCCTTCAGCTTCTCGAAGGCCGCTTGACAGTCGGGGGTCCAGTTGACTTTCGTTGGTTGGTTTTTGGAGGTGAGTTCCGTGAGGGGCCCCACAATGCTACCATAGTCCCTCACGAACCGCCTGTAGTAGCCTGTGAGTCCCAAGAAGGCGCGGACCTCGGTCTGGGTGATGGGGGGCTGCCAAGCCTGGATGGCAGCGATCTTGAGTTGCAGAGGGGCCACCAGACCGCTTCCCACCTGGTGCCCGAGATAGGTCACGGACCCCTGGCCAATTTGGCATTTGCTGGCCTTGATCGTGAGGCCAGCTCGTTGGAGGGCCTGTAGCACCTCTCGGAGGTGGTGGAGGTGGTCGGACCAGTGGCGGCTGTACACAGCGATATCGTCCAGGTAGGCGGCGCTGAATTCTTCGAGTCCCGCCAGGACCTGGTTTACTAGCCGCTGAAAGGTTGCTGGGGCATTCTTCATGCCCAATGGCATGACCTTGAAGTGGTAGTGGCCATCAGGGGTGGAGAAGGCAGATCGTTCTTGGGCCCGGGGTGTGAGACCGATCTGCCAGTAGCCCGCTGTCAGGTCGAAGATGCTGAGGTAGCGGGCAGCTCCCATGCGGTCGATTAGTTCATCTGCTCGGGGAATGGGGTGTGCGTCTGTTCTGGTGACCGCATTCAAGCCCCGGTAGTCGACGCAGAACCGGAGTTCAGGCGTGGTGCCGGGGGCGGCCGCTTTGGGGACCAGTACCACCGGGCTGGCCCAGGGGCTGTCGGAGGGCTCGATGACCCCGAGCGTGAGCATCTTGGCCACCTCCTCTTGGATACAGGCCCGTACCCGATCTGGTACGCGGTAGGCCCGATGGCGGACAGGGGGACTCTCTCCAGTGTCCACGTCATGTAAGCACCAGGGGGTGACCCTGGGGTGAGGGAGAACAGGGTAGCGAACTGCCGCAGGAGGTTTCGGCAGCCTTGGCGCTGTTCCGGGGTGAGGGCCTCCGAGAGTCGGACCCCGTCCACGGAGCCGTCCTTCTCCTGAGTCCGTAGGAGGTCAGGAAGTGGTTCGGAGTCCTCCTCGGCTCCGCTGTCTGTTGCCATCAGGAGGCTGAGCTCTGAGCGCACAAAGTGGGGTTTCAGTCTATTGGCGTGGAGGACCCGGAGAGGGTTCCGTGAAGATTCCATATCGATGAGATAGGTGACAGGGCTCTTGCGCTCGACCACCTTGAAGGGCCCTGTCCATTTGTCTTGCAGGGCGCATGGTTCGGTGGGAGACATTACCCACACTTGTTGGCCAGGTTCAAATTCGATGGAGGAGGCATTTTGATCGTACCACCGTTTCATGTCTTCCTGACTGGCCTCCAAGTTTGCTTTTGCCATTTCCCTGAACCGTCTGGTCTGGTTGCGGAGGGTCAGGAGGTACTTGAAAACATCTGGAGGGTTCTTTAGAGGGGGCATTTCCCAGCCTTCTTTGACTAGGCTGAGCGGCCCACGCACCGGGTGTCCATACAAGAGTTCGAACGGGCTGAAGCCGAGGGACTTCTGGGGGACTTCTCGGTAGGCAAAGAGGAGGCACGGTAGTAGCACATCCCACTGGCGACGGAGGGGCTCTTCCAACCCCCCAATCATTCCTTTGAGCGTGCGGTTGAACCGCTCAACCAGTCCGTTTCCTTGGGGGTGATAGGGGGTCGTGAACCTGCAGGTGACCCCACACTGTTGCCAGAGGGACTTCATGTATTTTGAAATAAAGTTTGTGCCCCGGTCGCTGACGACTTCTCGGGGGAAGCCCACCCGGGAGAAGATCCCCATCAAGGCCCGGCCGACTACCGGGGCTGTCACAGTTCGCAGGGGAACAGCCTCGGGGTAGCGAGTGGCGTGGTCCACCAGTACCAGGATGAACCGATGTCCTTGGGCTGTACGGGGGTCCAGGGGCCCCACAATGTCTATCCCCACCCTCTCGAACGGGGTGGTGACCACCGGGAAAGGTTGCAGAGGTGCTTTAAGCTTGCAGCCGCTCTTCCCGCTGGCCTGGCACGTGGGGCAAGACCGGCAGTGCTGGAGTACGTCGTTCCTCATCTTGGGCCAGAAAAAGTGAGTCACCAGGCGACTGTAGGTTTTGTCCTGACCCAGGTGGCCAGCCAGGGGGACATCGTGGGCCAGGTTTAGCAAGAAGTCTCTAAAGCGTAGGGGCACCACTAGCACTCGACTGGCCCCTAACTCTGCGATTCTCTGTTCGCTGTACAACAGGTCATT
Organism: Lissotriton vulgaris; assembly: GCF_964263255.1. Taxonomy (NCBI): domain Eukaryota; kingdom Metazoa; phylum Chordata; class Amphibia; order Caudata; family Salamandridae; genus Lissotriton; species Lissotriton vulgaris. The sequence goes on from NC_141689.1 coordinate 42,989,755, forward strand.
GTCCCAATAGACCCAATGGGTTCCGGAGGTATCCCCTGCACTCTGGGCGAGGGCTTGTTGGCGGAGTCCCTCGAGGGAGGGACAGGTCTTCTGCTCGTGGCGAAACTGTTCCTGGGTGGGCCCCCCCTCCTGACGCCACTGAGCCAGGCCGGGAAGGTCCTGAGGCTGAACGAGCCCCTCGGGAGTTTGCTCTGGGGGGACGGCACGGTCGTTGTCTTCTGCTGGAGCGACCGGGGGAGGAGGTGCCGGCCATTCAGGTTCTTCGGGTCGGGGGGTGGCACGGGCAGCCATGGACCGGGTGGTTACGCACGCCCAGTCCGGGATGCCCAACATCCCCAGGTGCTCTCTCCTCTCTACGGCGGCCCACGGGGAACTCTCAAGATCATTTCCCAGGAGACAGTCTACGGGGGCATCATCTCGGACCGTCACCTTCAACATGCCGGAGACTCCTCCCCACTCGAAGGGGACGCAGGCCATCCGACATAGACTCTCCGAATTGTCGGCTGAACGGACAGGGCAGAGAACGTTCGGCAGGATCTGTTCTGGGGTCACCAGGTGACAGCGGACGGCCGTTACACTGGCCCCGGTGTCACGTAGGGCTTCTGCCCGGCGTCCATTAATGTTCACCCACTGACTGTACTTCCAGGTGTTGGCGGGTAGGGGGACCCGCGGGACCATGTCTCTTCCCCCTAGGCACGCTAGAACCATGGCGGCGGGTTCCCATTCTTGGTGTTCTTGCTCGCATTCCTCGTGTTCTTCGGAGATTTGTTCTTCCCCCAGGGCGGCGGCAGCCATCTGGCGGGGTCTCGGAGTCTGGCTCTGTGGACAATTCGGGTCGTTTGCGTAGTGGCCGACTCGCTGGCATCGGTGACAGGTGACATTGGCTCTGTATCCCGTCCGCGCCGGGGTGTTGCCCCGGTTGGCCGGGGGCGGGGTGCTGGTAGCGGGAGCGGCCGGAGCGTTGTCTCTTCCTCGGCCCTGGCCCCCTCCTCCTCCTCGGGGACGGTGCTGACCGTGGTTGTTCCGGTTCTGTTCATGGGACCCATTTCGGCCCACTCGGGTAATTTCCCACCGGTCAGCCTCGGCGGCGAGCTGCCGCGGATCAGTCAATTTACTGTCGAGGAGGTGCTGCCTGAGCTCGACGAAGCAGTTGTTCGACAGATGTTCCCATACCATGAGATTGAAGAGTTGCTCGTAGGTCGTTACGTTGCTTCCCTTGATCCAACCCTCGAAGGCTCGGCTGAAATAGTTCACATACTCCACCCAAGTTGTACCCGGGATCCGGGTGCAGTCTCGGAACCTCTGGCAGTACATTTCGGGTGTGAGCCCATAGCGGGTGAGGAGGGTAGCTTTCATGTGGTCATAGGAGGTCATCAGATGGTCGGGAAGCTGTAGCAGGGCATCGCGGCCCTCATTGACGAACCTTCCCCATAGACCGGCTCCCCAGTCGCTGCGATCGATCCGGTGGGAGGTCATAGCGATCTCATAGGCCTTGAACCACTGCTGTATGTCGTCATCTCGGAAATATTCTTGAACGACATCCTTGGGGATGTGTACCTTCTTTTCTGTTGCCCCCGGGGTGCGCGGTTGCTCGGGCACCCCTAATTCTTTGTTCTGCTTGCGTAAGTCTATCTCAGCTAGTTTGCGCTCGTGTTCATACGCCAGTCTCTTCTCTTCGAGCTCCCTTTGTCTCTGTTTCTCTTCCCGTTCTTCTCGGAGCCGCAGGTGTTCCAAGTTCAATTTTTGTTCGGCTAATTTGAGTTCGCCATCCATTTTGAGCCGGGCCATTTCTAGCTCATGTAGTCGGTTTCTTTCTCGTTCTTGGATCTCCTCTTGCGAGAGACCCGTTCTTTGCTCCTCTGGAGCCGTGGTGTTTTTCTATGCTGTTGTGACATTTTGGTCCGGGGGTCTGACGGCCCCGGTTTCTGCCCATGACTCAATGGCGTGCTTGAAATCGTCTTTAGTACTCAGACCGGTGGTAGCGATACCTAGTTCCATGCAGAATTGTTTCAACTCACGATGGCTGTACTCTTCCAATTTCTCCATCTGGAATTTCTCGGTGGATCCGCTTTCTTTAGTTGACATGGTGGTTTTGTTGTGGGGTGAGCTACTATCTGTACGATTACGCGTCGATTCGGATCACGCCGCTGGCCACCAATGTTAGACGGGACCTGGAGGGTCGGCCGAGGACAAGGGGAGAGGTCTCCGGGGAGAGCCGTCTCCAGCGATCGTACAGACAAGTAACTTCCCCCCCACAGATGTACACCACACAAGGATAAGGTTCAACGCTCTTTATAAGCAAAACTTCAAGTACGGTGAAATGGTACAAGGAGGTCTGGACTCAGGGGTCCCCTCTATTCTAGTCTTTTGGTTGGGGAAAGGGTAGCGGGACAGTCTCGTTTACCAATCTGGTAGATGAAATAGCTCACAATCCTCGAGCTCGGTGTTCTAGATGGTCGGGCCGCGGCGGAGCCAGCAGGTCCCGGGATGGTTGCAGGTAGCGACGGTCCGCGGCGGAGCCAGCAGGTCCCGATGAAGGAGGTGGTTAAAAACGGTCCGCGGCCACGCCAGCAGGTCCCGACGACGAGGAAGGTTTCAGAAGGTTGCGGCAGCGCCAGCAGGCAGGTCGATAGTTCGCAAGGCAGGGCTACGGCAGCGCCAGTAGTCCGTCAAGGATGAGTTCTTCACGGCGTCTCTCGACTCCAGGATACAACTGCCTTCCTGCTCTGGAGCTGCCCCAGTTATAGGTCTGGCGCCCTTTGATGTCCGGACCCTCGCACTTGGAGGTCGGGAGGTCCAGGATGAGGGAGTCCAGACACCCAGCAGGGGGGTGGAGCCAGCGCCCGGGGGAGCTGGAGCGATCGGCACCTGGCGGGGGAGAGCCATCGACACCTCTTTCTCCCATTGACCTGCCAAGTAGTCCGCTCACCTCCTGGGTGGATGGTGGTGCCGGGATGTCGGGGCCTGGCCAGGCCCAGGGTTGGGGTCGATCGGAGGCCAGGCGGCCTCGTGGTGCTGTGTCCAAGATGGCGCCCAGGCCGGGCGAGAGGGCCGGTAGGAAATCGGGCCCATGATGGGGAGATGTCCAGGGGCAGGGGTCCCATATGAGACGGGAACGGGTAGTTGTTGCGTGTAGCACCTGAAGAGCCGGGCTCGGGCCTGGTCGTGCGGGGAGGGAGCAAGCCTTTCCCGTGGCCTGTCCAACATTATGAATCTAGCCGATATAGACATGTTGGTTGGGAATGTTGTTCCACAGCCTATATGGGGATTGATTCGACATACGGATCATGCACAGGTATTAGGTGATACATGGAATAATCTTAGAGCCGCAGATAATAGACAAGTAGGTGGTGCTAAACCAGAGGATGTGATTGCTGATCTCCCTGGTATGATTATTGATTATATGAAGACTTTGATGCCTGCTATGCGTGTTAATTGGGACAAGTTGCCTGCGTGTAAGCAGAAGAAAGACGAGACTGTGTCCGACTTTTTCACTAGATTCGAAGAGACGTTTATCGACCATAGTGGTCAGGACATGAGCACAGAAGGTGGTCAACTGTTGTTCGTTGACAAGTTTGTGCATAATTTACTTCCCGAATTGTGTAATAAGTTGAAGGATTCTGAGAGTGCTTGGGCTGTTTCTACGTCAGCGCAGATTTTGGCTACTGCCCAGTACTATGAGAAAAGAAACAAGGATGAGATAGAGAAAGCGGATAGGAAGACTAAGGAATTGAAGACTAAGGTTCTTCTACAGCAAGCTTATCCGCCCCGTAATAATCAGCGCGATTATCAGCAACCTCAGCAATATCAGAGAAACTCGCAAAGGTTCGAGTCCTCTCATCAGCGTTTTCCCGTAGGCCCTAATCAATGTGCGTATTGCAAAGAAGAGGGTCATTTCAAGAGTAGTTGTACGGTTCTGTTACAGCGCACGAATGGGGCTTCTGGTGTGAGAGGTCGAAGTGTTCAGCAAGCTCCTAGAGGTAGAGGACGTGGTGTGTTTCCTTAGAATGCGCGTTCTTTGCCTCCACAGAATTCTATGAATAGCTTTGATCAGCAGAATGGTGCGTCTAGTAGGACGGCACAGTACTATGCGGACGATTACTATGTCGAAGGTGAGAATGTGGATGGTAATGATTGCTAGGACAGCCATAGACAAAGAGAGGGAGTTGTTTCAGTTCCAGTAGATCAGAGTGGACCTTATGTTGAAGTGATTGCATTAGGTGTGTCAGAGCCTTTTCTGTTGGATACTGGTGCTGCAAAGAGTTCTATTATGCACTCTAAACTCCCTGGCGCACCTTTGTCTGGCTTAACAAATGTTTCAGTAGGTTTTTCTGGCGCCCCGGTTACTAATCCGATTTCTAGTCCGTTGTCTATTTCTGTTGGACCTTGTGAATTTGAAGCACCCCTTATTCTGACGACAGGTTGTGGTGAGAGCTTGTTAGGATTGGACTTGTTGAAGAGATTGTATGCGACACTACATTGTTCTCCTTCAGGTGTACACCTTATGTTAGAATTGGGGGTCTCTGGTTGGCGCAAGTATGCACTTGTGACAAGCAGGGACCCTCTCCTCTAAGTCAGGGCGAAGGATGACCCCTTAGAATTACCCTTGCTCAACCTCTAGGTGCGTGGCGTGAGCAGCCAAGGCTATTCTTCAGGCGTTATTCAGTTAAGCATTTGTAATCACACACACAGTAAATGTACCAATCCCCCCACAAATGGACACCAGGCTGTGAGTATATAAAAATACGCTTCTTTATGTAAAATATATATATCTCTTAGGTCAGACTTATCACAAGACCAAATAACGTTTCTGGTGCACCACAGGTTGTAAATAGGCAAAGGTTCTTAGTTTCAGTTCAAAAAGGGGAAGTTCTTTGGTAATTTGCTTCTACTGCGTATTTCTGAACTTCAATGTTCCAACATCAGCTCTGTTACGTTTTATCTCCCTTGATGTCTTAAATTCCACAGTTCTCTCCGTGTTCTTGCCTTTCAAAAGAAAGCCTCTCTCTGTTCTGAGGCTTTGGGACTCTCCCCGGGCCTTCGGCGTGCCTTGCAGCGCCTCTCCTGCCTTCAAGGGTGAAACTGACTCGGCCCCTACCAACTCTCACGCATCGGGCGTGAGCACGCCTGTGCCGGCCCCGGCTCTTCCTCTCGGCTCGAGGACAGAGTCAGCTGCGGGCCGGTCCAGCGGTGCGGGGGGGGGACTCGGGAGACAGCGCAGCAGGTAAGAGCAAGCTCGGGGGCCCTGACGGGGAGTACTGATGGAGCACACAGCTCTACTCACCCGTGGGGGCTCCGGGCACACGGAGGCTTCCCTGCGCAGCTCCCAGGCAGGGAGCGAGGACGGGGAAAGAAGGAGTTGCAGGCCCCGGGCCCGGTGGTGATTTAATGCGCACTTCTTCTTCTTCTTTGGCAAGAGTCGGCACAGGCTTGTGCGACTCCAACGATGGGGGCACTCTCGGATCTTGACGCCAGCGGGCGTATGCAGACAGGCAGGCGCGGCACACGACCCTTGGCACGACGGTGCGGGGGTCTCCTCAGCGGGGGCGGCGCGGCCTGACTAAACCTCGGGGATTGCGAAGCAGGGTCACAGGGCACGGACTGTGCAGCTGTCGACCCGGCGTGGATCACAATCCACAAAGGAAATTCCGGCGGGAGGGGTGAGAGCGCTTCAAGGCCCTCCAGTAGCAGGCAAAGGGGCAGAGGAGCAGGAAGCCAAGCCTGGGGGCAGAGAGCGACTCCGGTCAGAGCGAGGCTCTCACAGGACAAAGGCAGGCAAGCTCCCGAGTGCCACAGCCCTAGGAGGGGCGATGAGGGGCGCAGTCTGGCTCCAGCAGGGAAGCACACACGGCTCGAAAATAAAGACGAGCGAAAGCACCAAGGACCCACTAGTCCTGGGGTCCAGGTCAGGGGGCAAGCTCAATCAAGCCCTTGGAGAATGTTTAAAGCACAAAGAAGCAAAGTCTTTTCTCAGCAAGTCTTCTCCTCTCCTTTCTCAGCAAGGCAAGCAGCAGGCCAGTCCTTCCAGCGTCTTCGTCTCCTTCTAGTCGGGTAGAGGTCCTTCGTGGTAAAACAGGATTCTAATTTACAAGGAGCAGGGCTCCTACTTTTATACACAGTTTCTTTTGTTCTCACAGGCCAGGGGGGCCTTTGCATAACTGCTCTCAGCCTCTGAGCACTTGTTGGGGGTACTTCTGGCTTCTGCATTCAGTGTGAGGACAGGCACATCAGCCGCTCCCCAGGGGGGCGGAGCCAGCATTGTGTGGACAGGGGCAGCCAGGAGCACTTTGTTGACAAGCTTCGGTCCTTCCTGGGCCAGGTGCAGGCTGAGTCATCAGTCGCTCCCCATGGGGGCGGAGCCAGCATTGTGGTGGCAGAGCACAGCCTGATGCATAGTTCAGGGAAACTCACACCACCCACTAAGGTGTAATCCTGCCATTCACCACCTGTCACCTCCCAGCCCTGTCACTCACACATCCCAGACAGTCAGATACACATACTAGCAGAGGCGGGCTGAAATGGTTAGGCAAGCAAATGCTAACTTTCTAAAAGTAGCATTTGCAAACACAGGATATTAAAATAAACTTTACTAAAAGAAGTATTTTATTATTCTGAGTTCAGGCATACTAAACATTAATTTCTACCATGTTCTCTGGGCCTGCTGGGATTATAGAGTGTAATAATTCCAGCAGCCCATCTGGACTAAAGGGGACAGGTAACCTTTCAATAGTGAAAAACGAAATTGGCTGTAATTCACTATTAGGACATGCCACACACATCAGGGCTTGTCCTACCTTACACTTACAATGCACCCTGCCCTAGGGCCTACCATAGGGGTGACTAATATTAAGTTAAGGGAATGTTTAGGGGCTGGCAAGTGTGTGCACTTGCCCAGCCAGCATGACAGTACCAGACTGCACGCAGGTTCTGCAATGGCAGACCCTAGACACATTTTTAAAAGGCTGCTTCTGTGGGTGGCGCAACCAGCGCTGCAGGCCCACTAGCAGTATTGGCATTTACAAGCCCTGGCACTCCTGGTGCACTTTACTGGGGACTGACAGTAAATCCAATGAACCAATCAGGTATACCAAACACAGTTACACTTTTCATAGGGAGAGCATATGCACTTTAGCACTGGTCAGCAGTGGTAAAGTGCCCAGAGTCATTAAACCAAGAAAAACAGGTCAGAGAGAATATTGGAGGAAGGCAAAAAGTTTAGGGATGACCCTGCCAAGAGGGTCAGGTCCAACACCTTACATTGGGTAAGAGAGTGAACTCTCCAATGTATTTGTCTAAAGATGGACTTCCACCTGAATTGTCTTCTCTCCCTGATTCTCTTTGGGCTACTGGTCCGAACGATGTGGGTCTTCTAGAGATTCCGCCATAGGTTGTGACGTTGAAAGCGAATGCTAGATTGCCTCGTATTCCGCAATATCGAATTTCCAGTGATGGTGAAAGAGCACTTTTGGCGATCATCTATGATCTGATTGAGAAAGGTGTGATTGAGGAAACGAGAGGTAATGTGTGCAATAGTCCTGTTTTGCCTGTTCTGAAAAGAACTGATTCTTCACAGCCTCCTGTATATAGGTTTGTGATCGATCTCCGCGAGGTGAATAAGATTGTAGTTCCGCAATTTCCTGTTGTGCCTGATATCACCGCTTTACTGACTTTGATCCCGGCTATAGCCACGTGTTTTTCGGTGATTGACTTGAAGAATGCTTTCTTCAGCATCCCGATTGCCGTGGAGAGTACAGATATCTTTGGCTTCTCTTTAGGAGGCCGAAGTTTCCGGTTTAAATGCGCTCCCCAAGGCTATTGTGAGAGTCCATCTATCTATAGTCAGGCTTTGAAAACACAACTTGATCTGCTTGTTTTACCTGATGGTGCTGCTCTTATTCAGTACGTTGACGATCTGTTAGTTTCTGCTGACAATGAGGAAATCTGTAGAGAGGCTACTTTGTCGTTGCTACGTCATCTGTATGATTTCCATCATAAGGTTTCTCTTTCAAAGTTGCAATATTGTCGACAAGAAGTTACCTACTTAGGTCACCTCTTATCGAAGGAGGGAAGGAAACTTACCCCAGAAAGAATTCAAGCGATTGCGAAAATGAGTGTGCCTACGACACAGAGAGAAGTACGTGCTTTTCTAGGTATTAAGTCGTATTGAAGACAGTGGATCCCTAATTTTTCGTTGCTCGCGAAACCTTTGATAGCTCTTACTGTTAAGGATACTCCAAATCCTATTCCTTGGACTGACGAATGTCAGAAGAGCTTTTCAGAATTGCGTGATGTTTGTGTTCGGCTCCTGTGTTGGGTACCCCCGACTACAGTAAGCCTTTCACATTGTATGTCCACGAGAGAGAGGGATGTGCATTGTCAGTTTTGACTCAACAGTTTGGCGATAAGCAGCGTCCATGTGCTTATTTTTCGTCGACTTTGGATCCGGTAGCTAGAGCTTTGCCGAGTTGTCTGAGAGCTACAGCAGCAGCGGCTGTTTCGATTCAACAGTCTGCTGGTTTAGTGATGGACAATACACTGATTGTGATGGTTCCACATGCAGTGGATACCTTGTTGAATCATACCAAGACACAGCACTTAACTAGTGCTCGGTTGTCGGGTTACGAACTGACACTGTTAGCGAGTCATGTGCATATAAAGAGATGCAATACGTTGAATCCAGCTACGTTGTTGCCGATTTCAGTTGAGACAGATGTTACTGAACAGCATGATTGCTTCCTTAGGACAGAGGAAGAAACGAAAGGGAGGATAGACCTTAGGGATACTCCTCTTCCAGAGTGTGATGGTACCTTATAGGTTGATGGTTCGTGCTTTAAGCTTCCGAATGGTGATACGACTGTGGCATCTGCTGTTACGACTTTGCATACGATTGTTGAAACTGCACGTATCCCACATAATTCAGCGCAAGCAGCAGAGTTGATTGCATTGACAAGAGCGTGTGTGTTGTCAAAAGGAAAACGAGTGACTGTGTATACTGATAGCCAGTACGCGTTTGGTGTGGCTCATAGTTTTGGACGTTTGTGGAAAGAGCGTGGGTTCCTGTCTTCGCATGGAACTAAGATTCAGCATGGTCAGTTGGTGAATGAACTTCTTGAATCTCTTACTTTGCCGTTGCAAGTTGCGATTGTGAAATGCAGTGCGCATAAGAAAGTTACTGATGATGTTGGTCGTGGTAATGCGTTTGCAGATGAAGTTGCGAAAGAAACTGCAAGAGATGTGATGAGTCGAATGTATGTTGCGGGTCCGGTGACTTCCGGATAGAAGTATGTGTGAAGATACGATAGAGAGTGTGAAATCCATCCAAGCTGAAGCTACAGAGAAAGAGTTGAATGAATAGAGAAAGAGCAAGGGTAAATTGGATTCGAATGGTTGTTGGATTGAATTGTCAGAGCATCAGAGATGGTTGTTACCCGATGCGTATGTACTTGCAGTGGTTACGATGGCTCATGGATTGGCACATACCAGCGTGAAAGGGATTTGCAAGTTGTTAGCTCCAGTATGGCAGAATGCTGGTATTCCTAAGTGTGCAGAGAATCTGGTAAAAAACTGTATGGTTTGTTTGATGTACAATCCTGGTAAGGGAATTCCAACTCCAGCTGGTCATTTTGCACCTCTAACGTATCCGTTCGAGGCTTTGCAGCTAGATTTCATCCACATGGAGAGGTGCAACAACCTGAAATATGTATTAGTGGTTGTTTTCTCTTTTTCTAGATGGATGGAAGCCTACCCTTTGAAAGATAACACTGCCTTGTCCACAGCGAAAGCCCTTATTAAGGAATTTTTCCCTAGGTTTGGTTTGCCGAGAATGATCTGGAGTGACAATGGGAGTGAATTTGTGGGTCAAGTGATGAAGAGAGTATGTGATGGATTAGGAATTAGGCAGAAGTTCCACGCTGCAAATCATCCCCAATCAGCTGGTCTAGTCGAGTGCTATAATGGCACTCTTAAGCTGAAATTAGCCAAGATTCAAGCAAGCTCTGGTTTACAATGGCCAGATGCCTTGCCCCTAGCCCTTTTGTCCACTAGAATGACTGTGCATTCATGAATGGGTCTTAGTCCGTACGAGGTAGTTTTTGGTCGCCCGGCAAATATTTGGAGAGTGCCGCGGCCGACAAAGTTAAGTGAGATAGAACATCCTGTGTTGCTTGACTACCTGTACGAATTGACGGCTAAATTGCGTGTTTTGCATCAACAGGTTCATGATATACTGCCACAAGCTTCTGAAGATCCAAGACACGCCATCGAACCTGGCACCTGGGTGCTGGTGAAGAATTTCCAGCGGACCAAGAACGAGCAGCCCCGCTGGATAGGCCCGTATTTAGTCCTTTTGGCCACCCGTTCTGCAGTACGAGTGCACGGTAAAAAGAACTGGATCCATGGCATACATTGTAAGAGAGCCCCTTTGCCTCTTCCGTATGACCGGTGGGTCCAGAAAGGACTTCCTGATTCTGAGACTGAGACCGTGCCTCGTTTTCTGCCTTTCAGCGATGCCCGTTTGATTGGAACGAACACTGAGCAAGAAAGTGCTGATCTTCTTCAAGAAGCTGTGCCTCCGTTGAATCGTTTGAACACTGTTGAACCTGAGTTATTATTCCATGAACAGACATTGCCTGGCAAGGAGCATTATAATTTGCGACCGAGAGTCGCTGGACAGATAAAAAAGTGAAATTCTTTCTTTACTGATTTTTAAGGTTAGCTCTCCTCCGAGGAACTATTTTGATTTTTGTTTTTCGAACCGCCATCCGGGTTCAGCTGTAGGGTCGCGGTGTCAAGTGTTTGGAGTGCAAGCCGAAGACGTTAGGTCGACGGTTCTGGTTGGTCTAAGGGAGTTGCCCTGGACTGACAGACGCGTTCCTTAGCACAGAACACCCTACCGCCGCGAGCAGCAATTAGAGAGGATGGAGTTTTTCGAGATGGCGCGACCTATTGAAAGAATAAGCTTTAAGAGCAAAATCTGTAAATTAATGAGCAGAAAATGTTTTTTAATATTGTGTTTGCTTATGTTGTTTAGCTTAATGATGTTTTTAATTGGATATGTGACATTCTCTTTTCAAGCGACGTTCATGCCCACTATGCAACCTATGCCTCCTCCTACTGTTTCTTCACATTCTTTTCACCCTCTGCCTGAACATGAAACTGTTAGAAGATTGGAATTTGCTAATAATTCCTTTGTTCAGCTCCTGCATCAACACCAGCTAGTAATGAACATGACTAATTGTTGGGTTTGTGGCCTCATGCCCCATACTACTGATAAAGGTATTCCTTACTTGGTTTTGCCTTTTAGCTACAATGGTTCTATTTGGGCATACAGAACAATGTTCATTTATGCTCATGGAGTCTATCCCCAACGTTCCGTGAAAGATAGTCCGAAGACTAGTGCTCTGGTTAAGGGTATAGTCGACATGATTAGAGGAATTAGTTCCTATGAGACTATCTCGAGAGATGAGACACAAGCATACATTGGTTGGAACGTTACTGGATACGGAGTTAGTCTGAGTGTTAACCAGCGAGGGAATAAATCCTCTCCGATTTGGATAGTGCCCCATCAGGGTCATTATTGTCTGCAAGGTAATGGCAAGAATCTGAGAGCGCAGTTAGGGAAGAGTGTCTGCACTGAGACTTATGTTTTTGCGTCTCAGACTTCCCCAGCGTTCCTAGCAGCTAAGGGTACCTATTTCATCTGTTACGATAAAGCTTATACATGGTTGCCCCCTGACTTCTCGGGCACATGTTTTGTTTCGTTCCTGTTGCCTCCCACATTTACAGCTGCGGCAGATTACCATAAGACGAGAGTTGCTAGAGGTGTCTTCAGTGAGGAAGATACCACAGGACAAGAATTGGGAGATTTCTTTAAGGGTTTTCTGCCGTTCTGGGGACCTATGGCTAATAGCAGGAACATTCAACAGTTGACGAGAGTGGTTGAGTCCACCATAGTCGAAACTGCAGGTGCCCTTAGTAATTTGACTGCTGAGCGCCAGTCGGATCGCCTTATGACTCTTCAGAGCAGAGTTGCGCTAAATGTCATACTTGCAGATAGAGGTGGGGTGTGTAAACTGATTCAATCGAGCTGCTGCGTTTTCATTCCAGACAATGCTCCGACAGTTTTCCAGGCCATTTCCAGACTACATAAGATCTCCGAGTCTGTACACATAGACGAGGGAGATTGGTCATTAATGGGATGGTTTTGGGGATTGTTTTTCACGTGGGGATGGAAGATTCTGATGGTCATTGGGATGATCTTAGCTATCCTTTTCCTGTTCTGTCTTTGCGTACAGTGTGCTCCTGCTATATGTGGCCTTTGTGCTACTTCATGTGCAAGGAGACCTGTCCAGAGAGAGTTGCTAAGTACTAGGATGATGCTACAGCAACATCTTGATGATCTGATGAATATAGACCTGGATTCAGACTGACATGGGTTTGGGTTTGTTGCCTATGTAAGGGCAAAAGGAGGGTCTGTGGTTCTGTGGATCTGTGGTTCTGTGGTTCCATGATCCTGAACCCGTTCAATGAAAGTTGTCGGATATAGACGATTTTGGTGTCAGCAGACCGCAAATGATGAGTGCGGTATGTACGAGTGTTTTCGTAATAATCGATCAATGGGAACACTACGTATTCATGGATTTCGTTTGAACCCTCAGGTTCCATTTTGTGTATGGCAGCCATTTTGTGTGGTTGCCCTCACATAGGCCGATGACTACGGCCAAACGAGTCTTTGGGACACGTACACCTTAGCTGACTTCTGAGTGACCTGAACGAACTGACTCCCTTGCCCGAGGCGGACCTCGTTGAACCAGTTCCTTGTTAAGCAGCAGGACATTGCTGAGTATATGGTACATGCACACACTCTTCTATCTTGCTTCTCATCTGCTTCTGTTCCTTCCTTTATGGCTTAATTACTGATTTGGGTTGAGGTCTTTTATGATGGGTCCGTTGGCCTGATCGAGCAGGAATGCTGGATTTTGCTTGGTCATTTCTGGTGGGCTGGACAACGGAAAGTGGGATTGTCGTCATGCGATATGTTTGAAATGTCATCCTATGATTGGTCAGTTTGTATGTAATCGATGCTAGCCAGGAATGTGATTTTTAGCATAAAAGACGATGCTCTGCTCTATGAATTTGTGCAGTCTCTAGCGAACCACCCGTGTTGTGCTTTGTAGACCTCTGTTCCTGGTTGCAGCCAATAAATTTGGTCTTTGACGTCGTCAAGAAGTGTCCTGTGTCTCTGTTTGCCAAGGCAGGGGAACTCGAAGACATCTGGCGTTTTCCCTGGCGCCGCTGGGTTCTAAAACCCGGTTCTTCACTTTGCAAATGCATGTTTTTTGTGTTTGGTCAGAGCTCTGACACATGCAAGCAAGCATAACAGCTAAAACCAGCAGGCCAGCTGGTACACAGAAGACCTCAGAGATACCAAACAATACTGTAAATAGCTAGAATGCAAATGGAGAGTAAGCCAAGACATCACCGACAGAACTACCTACAAGGCTGCATTCAGAAGCTATCACCAGTAAATTAGTGACACCAAGAAAAAATCACCAGTGGACCACATCCAAGGGAGTTCCAACATCTGCAAGGAGATCTTCTCTATCATTAAGCATTTCACCTTGCCCTCAGCCACTCTCAGCAACATTGCTGTATCCCAACAATCCTGCAACAACCCACCTACCAACAACCAAAACGTCCACATGACCGAAGGGACAAACCTCACCAGAAACGACACAGCAGCTATCATGTGGACCATCCACTCTTGGGCCCTAATGGACCTATGCGCCCACCACATCTATAGCCTGGGAACATCAGCAATCAGCACCTTCCTGACCCACATCAGAAACACCTCCATCACATCTGCAACTTTCCCAACTGAGTGACCACTGACTCTCAGGGCCGGTCACCCCACGCACCGAGCTCACTCCTCCTGGTAAGAGCTTAGTGTGCCCCCGCTGCTGCCAAGAGCCGCCACTGCCCGTTTGCTGCTCCAGGCGTGCTCCAGGCCCGTTCGCTGCTCCCCGGCTCCAGCGGTGCCCCTGCGGTGCCCCTGGTCCCCGGCCGCTGCTCCTAGCTGTGCCCCGCCAGCTCCGCCCTCCCCCCTCCCCCTGCCACTGAGCGCCGCCGTGTCTTCGTTTGTTTAGGCTTCTCTGCCTGTGTTTTTCCCCGTCGCTACCAGCTTCCTTTTCAGCCTCTTCCCCCGTTGTCCCCTGGCCCCCTGCTGAGGCCAGCCCCTGCCGTGTTTTCCCGCCGCTGCCCCCCTGCGGCCCCGCTCACTCCCCTGTGTCGCCCACCCATTTGCCGCCCCGCTCCCGCCTCCCAGCTGCTCCTCCCACGCTCCACCCCCCCACTCTCCACTTATGGCAGAGTGGCAAACGCGCAGCGTTGACGCGCAGCGGGCGCGCCCCAAGCGCGCCGAAGGTGCGCCAAAGGTAAGCCCGTCTGCGCCCGTCCGCGCCTGGACCACGCCCAGCGCCAGGACCCCTGGCCACCGCAGACCCCAGCCCACCCGCCGGACGTACGACACCGCCACCCTCAACGCACTCAACACCGGCCGAATCCCAGGATGCTACCGAGCCACCCCGAGACGCACCCACGGACCCTTCAGCTGCCGCTCCTGCAAGTTCGCCTGCACCAGGACCTGCACTACACCAGCACCCGCCAGGCCGAGCACCTGCAGCAACCACCTCAAGTGCATCCTGCTCAACACCCGCTCCGTCCACAGACACGCCGTCCAACTCTGGAACCTCCTCGACACCACAGCTCCTGACGTTGCCTTCCTCACGGAAACCTGGATGAACGCCTCCTCAGCGCCCGACATCGCCATCGCCATCCCAGAGGGCTACAAGATCACCCGGAGAGACCGCGACAACCAGACGGGAGGAGGCATCGCCATCATCCACAGGAACACCATCCGCATCACCAACGACACCCTCAAAACCGCAGAACACCTGCACTTCCATATCCACACCGACCCCAAGACCACCCTCAGAGGTACCCTGATCTACCGACCCCCGGGACCACGCACTCAATTCAACAAAGACATCGCCGACTTCATCAGCCCGCACGCCCTCCCCTCCACCGACTACATCCTCCTCGGGGACCTCAACTTCCACCTGGAGAACAACAACGACCGCAACACCACCTCCCTGCTTGACAACCTCGCCAACCTCGGACTCAAGCAGCTGGTGACCACGCCCACCCACCTCGCCGGACACACACTCGACGCCGTCTTCTCATCCAGCAAAGACATCACCTTCAGCCATACCACCGGACTCCACTGGACGGACCACAGCTGCGTCCACTTCAGCTTCAGAAGGACCACGACCCACCACCACCAGCAACAGGTTGCACAAAGAAGCTGGATCAAGATCTCGGCCAACCAACTCACCGCATCCCTGAGCCAGCACCCTCCCGCCAGCTCAGCGAACCCCAGCCAGGCCGCCGACAACCTCACGAAGTGGATCAGCAGCTGCGCAGACGACCTCGCCCCACTGAAGACCCCGCCCAGCAGACCCGGCAGCAAGAAAGCATCCTGGTTCACCGACGAACTCAAGAGCTCCAAGAAGAACTGCCGAGCCCTCGAGAGAGCTTGGAGAAGAGACCCAACACCGGACAACATGACTACCCTCAAGCTCGCCACCCGAAAGCACCATCAACTGATTCGCGCCACCAAGAAAACAGCATTCAAGGAACGACTGGACAACAACGCACACAACAGCAAGGAACTCTTCAACATCGTGAAAGAGCTCTCCAACCCCAACGCCGGAATCAACGACATCACTCCATCACAAGACCTCTGCAACTCCCTCGCCTCCTACTTCCACAACAAGATCGCTGAAATTCACAACAGCTTCAGCACTCAACCAACGCTCCCCACGACCACACCGACGCCCCCCACCACCACACTTCGCACCTGGACCCCGATCAGCACCGAAGACACCATCCGCACGATGAACACCATCCACTCCGGATCTCCAACCGACCCCTGCCCTCACCATGTCTTCAACAAGGCTGACGCTGTCATCGCACCACACCTGAAGGACATCATCAACATCTCCTTTGACACCGCGACCTTCACGGAGAGCTGGAAGCACGCCGAACTCAGCGCTCTACTAAAGAAACCAACGGCGGACCCCACCGAACTCAAGAACTACCGCCCCATCTTGCTCCTCCCGTTTCCAGCCAAAGTCATCGAGAAGACAGTCAACAAGCAGCTAGCCGCCTTCCTCGAGACGGACGGATCCCTCGACCCCTCCCAGTCGGGCTTCAGGGCCAACCACAGCACCGAGACCGCCCTCATTGCTGCCACCGATGACATCCGTGCCCTGCTTGACAACGGAGAGACAGCTGCCCTCATCCTCCTGGACCTCTCCGTGGCATTCAACACCGTCTGCCACCGCACCCTAGTG
This sequence comes from Lissotriton vulgaris, assembly GCF_964263255.1. Taxonomy (NCBI): domain Eukaryota; kingdom Metazoa; phylum Chordata; class Amphibia; order Caudata; family Salamandridae; genus Lissotriton; species Lissotriton vulgaris. The sequence goes on from NC_141689.1 coordinate 43,006,167, forward strand.
GAACGCCTCAGCAACGTCGGAATCCAGGAGAAGGCACTGGAGTGGATCGTCTGCTTCCTCGCCGGAAGGACCCAGAGAGTCCGCCTACCACCGTTCAGATCAGAAGCCACGGAAGTCATCTGCGGCGTCCCTCAGGGCTCCTCGCTCAGCCCCACCCTCTTCAATGTCTACATGAGCCCCCTAGCGGCCATCGCACGCCAACACAACCTCAATATCATCTCCTACGCCGACGACACACAGCTGATCCTCTCCCTGACCAACGACCCCGCCACCGCCAGAGCCAACCTACACGAAGGGATGAAACACATAGCCGAATGGATGATGTCCAGCCGCCTGAAACTGAACTCAGACAAGACGGAAGTCCTCATCCTGGGCTCCTCACCCTCCGCCTGGGACGACTCCTGGTGGACCCCCGCCCTGGGCGCCGCACCCAAACCAACAGACCACGCACGCAACCTGGGCTTCATCCTGGACTCCTCCCTCTCCATGACCAGACAAGTCAACGCCGTCTCCTCGTCCTGTTTCAACATCCTGCGCATGCTACGCAAGATCTTCCGATGGATCCCCACTGAGACCAGGAAGACGGTCACCCAGGCCCTCGTCACCAGCCGCCTGGACTACGGCAACGCCCTCTACGCCGGAACCACCGCCAAGCTCCAGAAGAGACTCCAGCGTATCCAGAACGCCTCAGCCAGACTCATCCTCGACATCCCCCGACGCAGCCACATCTCCAGACATCTGAGAGACCTGCACTGGCTCCCCATCAACAAGAGAATCACCTTCCGTCTCCTCACCCACGCACACAAAGCCCTACACGACCAAGGCCTGAGTTACCTCAACAGCCGCCTCAACTTCTACGCTCCCACACGCCACCTCCGATCAACCAGCCAAGCGCTCGCCACCGTCCCTCGCATCCGAAGAGCCACAATAGGAGGTAGATCCTTCTCCCACCTGGCCGCCAAGACCTGGAACTCCCTCCCGACCCACCTCCGCCTGACCAAAGACCACCTCGCCTTCAGGAAGCAGCTCAAGACCTGGCTGTTCGAGCAGTAGCGGACCCCCCCTCCCGAAGCGCCCTGAGACCCTCCGGGTGAGTAGTGCGCTATATAAATGTAATGATTGATTGATTGATTGATTGAAACTTGCAGGAATCAAAGTCCTCCTCAAGAAGCCCGCAGCCGAACCGAATCAACTGTGCAACTTCCAACCCATCTCCCTGCTCCCTTCTAGCCATAGTGATTGCGAAGGCCACTAACAAGCAACTCACAACCCACCTTGAACTTTATCATCTTCTTGACAGCACACAATCAGGATTCAGAATGAATGGCAGTAGAGAAACAGCACTCATCGTAGCCACCAAAGACTTTCCAAACACCCTGGACTGAGAAGAAACGGCAACCTTCATCCTGCTTGACAATGGGTTGGTTTTTCCCTTTCTTTTTCTGTTGCCGGATTGCCTGTTCCAGAACTTTTTCCAGGGTGGGGTGCCGGGTATGTTCCTGCCTTCTGGGCAGTTTTTCCTGATGCTACCTTTGGCTTATATGCTCTTCAGCAGATTGGGCTTGGCTTCGCCTTTTCGTGCCCCATGGCCCTTTGCACTTGGGGGGTGATGTGTTTTCTGATTTTGGGTCTTTTGTTTTTGGGGGCTTTTGTATTTGGGGGCTTTTGTTTCCAGGGGTGTCTAGCAGTGTCCTGTATTTGGGTCATTGCCTTGCATATAATTCTTTTTTCTTCTCTTGTGCTGTTTGTCAAAATCAGTTTTTGGCTTGGTACGTACTCATATGTAAGGGCTGTGAGAGGAAGACAGACAAGGAGGCACTGCCCGGTTACTTATTGGTAATATTCATTACTCAGAGTCCATGTCTTCTTCACCACAGTCCTGAGTTCCCTCCCACCTCTTACTGTTGTTCATATGAATTCTTTCTAGGCATGTTATTTCAGGAAGTCCTTCACAGAAAGTGATGTATGTATACTGTTAGATTTGGGGTCTCTAGTTGGCACAGGTAGGTACTTGTGACAAATAGGGACCCTTGCCTCCAGTCAGGGTAAGGGGGTACACTCCTAAAATAACCCCTACTCATCTCCTTGGTAGCTTGGCATGACCAGACAGGCTTATCTCAGAGGCAAGATGCAAAGCAGTTGTGACCACATACAGTAATCAAGTGACAACACTACAGATGGGCACCACACCAGGTTCTATATAAAAAATAAGTATACTTTATATAGATTTACCATAAGACCATAAACGACAAAAGTACACAATACTGTTACTTTAAAATGGTAGTTTTAGCTTAGTTCAGTTCACTTCTTAAGATGCAAGACTTTGCGTCAATGTACCTTAAGAAGCGTTGCGCTTCCACAACAAGCATTGTTGCAGCGATGGAAATGCGGCTAAGTTCCGGTGCATAGAAATAAAGACATGAAGATCTTCCAGATGCGGCACGCTTCTCCGATGAGTCGAGAAGTCTCGGTTTGATGTGTCAACTGCAGTGGCGACACCCTGGTTCAGCGATGCGACGGCAACAGCTCAGCTGTGGCATTCTTCTCCGACGTTGCTAGAAGCTTCCGCACAATGCAATAACTACAGCGCCGACATTCAAGATGCGACAGCAGCAGCTCCGAAGGTGGCGCGCATCTCCGGGGGATGCGAGGCGCTTTCTTCGATGCGGTGCAATACGACAGCTACAGCACCAACATTCAAGATGCAACGGCAGCAACAGCGACGGCGACACGCTTCTTCCTCGTTGCGAGACACTTCTCTCGTTGCGGTGCAATACGACAGCTACAGTGCCAACATTCACGATGTGACAGCAGAAGCTCAACTACAAATCGTTTCCTCTTCGTTGTGAGATGCTTCTCTTGATGCGGTGCAATACGACAGCTACAGCGCCGACATCCACGATGCGACGGGAGCAGGAGCGACGGCGACACGCTTCTTCCTCGTTGAGTTGCGTTTCCAGCTCCTTGTGACACGCAGTCCCTCAGAAGGCCCAAAACAGCAGCAGGCACTTCCAAAAGAACTCTGGGGAGAAGGGGGTTGTAGTCTGTTGTCCCTGAGACATCAGCAGGAGGCAAGCTCTAGTCCAAGCCCTTGGAAATCCTTCACAAGTTGACAGTAAAGCACACAAAGTTCTTTCTCCTTTCTTTGGCAGTCAGGCAACCACTGCAGGCCAATCCCCCAAGCAGCACTTCAGTTTCTTCAGGTTCCTCTCCTCGGCAAAGTTTTCTTCTTGTAGTCGAAAAGTGATCTAATTTCTTGGGATCAGGGTCCCAATACTTATACCCCAACATCTGTTGTTGTCCTCTGGGGGCAGAGGGACCTTTGCCCAGTCCAAAGCAGTTCTGGAGCACTCTGTTTACATGACTCCTTCTTCCCTTTCACAGTGCAGGGCAGAAACATAAGACGCCTCACAGGAGTCGGAGCCAGCATTGTAGAGGGAAAGCACCGCCCTGGAGCACTTTGTTGACATGATTCCTTCTCTTCTTTCACAGTGCAGGGCAGAGACATCAGACGCACCACAAGGGGTGGAGCCATCACTGTGGGGGGCAGGCATTGTCCTATTCAGGTCCCAGGTGCAACTCCTCCCTCCCATCTAGATGCAGATCTCTCTATTCGCCACTGAGCGGACACACCCTGTCTCCTAGAATACCCCATCCCTGTCACTCAAACTCCAGACAAGGAATACACAACCTAGCAGAGGCAGTCCTGGATAGTTAGACAAGAAAATACCTACTTTCTAAAAGTGGTACTTTCAAACACAGAATGTTAAAACCAACTTCACTAAAAGATGTATTTTATCATTCTGAGTTCAGGCATACTAAACTCGAATTTCTACCATGTTCACTGAGTCAGTTAACATTATAAAATGTAATAACTCAACTGCCCATTATGGCCTATAGAGAACACGTAGCCTTGCAATAGTGAAAAACAAAAATGGCTGTAATTCACGAATAGGACATGCCATACACACCAGGGCATGTCTTACCTTATACTTACAACGCACCCTTCCCTTGGGCCTACCATAGGGGTGTCTGATATGAAGAAAAGGGAAGGTTTAGGGACTGGCAAGTGGCTGCACGTACTCAGTCAGCATGACAGTACCAGCCTGCACACAGGCTCTGCAATGGCAGACCTTAGACACATTACACAAGGCTGCTTCTGTGGGTGGCAAAACCAGTGCTGCAGGCCCACTAGCAGCATTTGGATTTACAAGCCCTGGGCACACCTGGTGCACTGTACTAGGGGCTGTCAAGTAAACCAAATAGTCAATCATGGAATCACCAATTAATACATTCATTTACAGTAGGGAGAGCATATGCACTTTAGCACTGATCAGCAGTGGTAAAGTGCACAGAGTCATAAAACCAACAAAAACAGGCCAGACAAAATACAGAAGGAAGGCAAAATGTTTGGGGATGACCCTGCAAAAAGGTCCAAGTCCAACATATACCCTTTAATACAGAGCCATCTTGGATTGGAAAGGAAAAGTCAAGTTTGGTGATTAGCTTCTGCATAAAGGGAGATAAACTCATACGTAAGGACTATGATGAGGAAGACATTGATTTGAGGTAATGAATATTAGTGCTAAGTAACCAGGCATTATATTGTTACTGTTACGAGCATGGGCTCTTCCAGAGCATTCTGAGTCCTGCAGTCCCCAGACCTCCATTTATACACACACACACACACACCAAAGGCCCTCCACTGAAAAATCCATATATGCCTAGGTCGAGGCCTTCTCCCTGAAGGTCATGTGCTAGGGTACATAAAGATGTTTATTACTGCTCGATAATGCCCCCTGGTACACACATGCACTGTTTATCGCACACATTTATTCATTCTCAATCATTCACAAACATATTCACATGCTCAGTTACTGTGGCTCAAATTCACATGCATACTCAAGCATATATAAACTAGGGGACAAATGTGTGAGATAGTGGTGCAGGGCAGCGCAAAAAGTCACTTTTCTATTCAACTTGACAGGAAATAGGCAGGAATGCCCTGTTTTTAAAGCAGACAGTGCATTCCTGACTTTTCCCCCTGTGCAGTTACACAATGCAGACACCCTTGTACCACTTTGCAAGGGTGCCTGCATTGCATGGAGATTGTTTTTGTTCAGGAAGGGACACCTTCTTGCACAAAAACAATCCTGGGCGGCATATTCCTCTTTCTATGTGTGCTGCAGAATACACCACACATAGAAAGAGGAAGTAATGAGGATAAATAAATGGGCGATGCGGTGGGTGTTCCTATGCAAATTCTATGGTTTTTTACCCTGCCCTGGATTTACTAGGAATTGTAAACTTGGAAATGCGCCAATATCTTAAAGCTCCCCAGGGCAGGCGTAACAAGCAGAAATAACTGACGTTGAGGTTTGCATCACGCATGTACCATGTTGCATGGTGCAAAAGCGATGCAACCTTCTCATAAATATGCCCCGAGGAGACCACACATGGTACTCAAAAGCACAGAAACATCACTCAATTGCATATAGATACACACTTTAACAAATACACTCATATAAACAGACACAGATTGCCTCTCGCTCGAACACACACACCAGCCAACACTGCTTCATTAGGGCATGCACACACACACACGCACACATACACACACATATACACAAAGTCGTTACAAATCTATCTGCATGGAGAGCTCCAACGAGCACTCTCACCATCGAGGAGGTTGTAACATGTGCATAGACACACATACCAATACCTTTTCTAGGTAGTGCTTCTTACTCTCCTTCTAGCAATTGTAGCTGCTGCAAAAAGCCAGGATGACTATTAACAGTTCACTTGTAATCAATTTTCAGACCCTGGAAGTTAACAAGACTGAATTGATCATGCCACGGTTCAAATTTGTGACCTGTAAACCACCACCAATGACTGCGGTAATTGATTCCTACACCGAATCATCTTGCCGTCTGAAACATGCAGAAAAAAAACACAAGCATTGGCAAATCCTTCAGGTCAAACTTTAATTTGCAGATGCATGCAAATACAGACATGGATAAATGTACACTGATTACTTGCACAGAAACTCAGGTCTCTTTCTGCGTCTGCCCTGCTCTTTTATTCTGCTTGTTTTGGATGCTGCTGTTTTTTCTTCTTCTGGGGCATATTTATGAGAGCCCTGCGTCATGTTTCTACCACGTAAAGTGGTCCATGCATAACACAAGGCTCTGAGTCCGATTTATGAAGCCACACAAAGCTACAATGTGTGGCTTGAAGTGTCCTCATAAATCTTGAGTCAGGCAACGCAGCGCAAATCCCTGCGTTGCATTACTCTGCAGAAGGGAGATGTTCCATGAGCATTGCAGGAGGTTTCCCACGCAAATCCCATGGTTTTTGATGCTTCCCCAGATATATTAGGACTTGCAAACCTGGGAATGTGTCAAAATCGTACGCCCCACCAGGGCAGGCGTCACAAGGAAAAATATTTGTACTTCGCCTCGTTGTTTCCTCTTTCTATGTGCGCTGCATTTTGCATCACACATAGAAGGAGGGAAGGCCTCTAAGGATTGTTTTCATGCTGGAAGGTGGCCCTTCCTGCATGAAGCCAATCCTGCTGACAACACAGGTACCCTTGCGCAGTGGTGCAAGGATGCCTGCGTTGGTGCTAGGCTGCCGAAACGGCAAAGGCACAGGGGGAAAGGACAGGAATGCACCGTATTGGATACATGCGGTGCATTCCTGCCATAGGTCAGCGCAGCAAGGTGACTCGTTACGCTGCCCTGTGCCAAATCCTCATAAATGAGAGGCTTGGTTTCCGGTGCCGCTGGTATGCGGAAATACAGGTTGGGGAATAAAAACACTGAAAAACAACCTTAAATTAGGGTCAAAAAGGGGAATGTTTAGAGACCTCTGTGTCCCAGACCCCTACTCCAACTGAATAACAAGAAAGGGGACACTAAGGTCTAGTGAGTGGTGTCAAGGAGTGGAAGCTAGAAAGGAACAGGTCATACAGTATCACCTTTAGTAGTTATAACAAAGGCTTAAAATTCTCATCAGGCCACCCTTAATGGTGGAGTGTTGTCACATGAGATTAGTAAGAGGATCCAACCATCGCCCTGACCATCTATTGATGGTATGGAGGTGGATACCAATGGTGTACTCAAGCCTGAAGCTATTTAAAGGTGATTCTGATGAGGTGCAGTGCAAAAAAGAAGTGATAATAAAAATTGAGCAATGGAACAAAAATATGTTTAATGAGGATGTTCCAGTGTCAATGGTAAAAACAGGCCCACGGGGTAGTTGTTAATATATAGCTATCCCGTTGCGTGGTGCAGGAAGGTCAACATGTTTCTGCCATGAGGAATTACTATCCGGCATTCGTCAGGACCTAGTAGGATTGAATGCTACTGCAGAGAATCAAAAATGATACGTGAATAAAAATACTGTGCACAGTCATATGAGAAACAGAAAGAGGCAGGCCGCACAGGAACCTGCCACAGACAGACCGTGCCCTCTTGTGATTGCGTTCGCAAATTAAGGTCAAGCGTATTGACTTCAAGGTCCCAGCGGCTTCCTAGCCTGCTAGCAGGCCCTTACTGCTGGTTCCAGTAAGTCACATCTTGTGCCGGCACTGAAAGGATCACCCATTGTTAAATGGCTTTGAAGCCATTAAATACGTATGCCACTGCGAACGCACATATGGGCGGCCGCCTTTGAATGATTTATGTTCTACTTTAATAAAAACTTTACAAAGGAAACACACGTTGGCAAAGCCAATAGCTGGGTTCCCAAAGCCACACCACTTGGCTTAGTCAATGCTTGTCTTGTATTGTTATGTTATGTTATGTTATCAGTTTTGTTGAGCGCGACAGCTGCCCCAGCAACGGGGCGTCCCGGCGCTAGGAACCAAAGCATAACCAACTGAGGAAAAAAAGGGGGGGGCAGGGGGAGGGGACTACAGAGGAGGAAAGAGGTGCGTTTTTACTGCTTTGCGGAAAGCAGACAGATTGGTGAGGTGACGAATGTGGAGGGGCAAGGAGTTCCATAATTTAGCTCCCTTTACTCTGAAGGAGCGATCTCCGATACGGCAGAACTTCGTTCGAGGGACCACCACTAGATGTTGACCCATGGAACGAAGATTGCGTTGGGGGTTATAAGGAGTAAGCAGCGATCAGAGTAGTTCAGGGCCATACGTTTTAAGGATTTTAAAGGCGATGATAAGAGCCTTGAACTGCATGCGAGCTTCTATGGGCAGCCAATGGAGCCTCTGAATGGTGGCTCTGGCCGAACATCTTCTGGGCAGGCCTACAATTGCCCTGGCTGCTGAGTTCTGAATCCGTTGGAATCTGGATATCTCAGCTTTATTTGCGCCTAGGAGGAGGATGTTAGCATAGTCCAGCCGGGCAAGGATGGTGGCTTGGACAATGAGTTGCCTTGTCTTGGGGTCAAAGAAACCTAAGATGGGGCTCAGGCTTCTCAGCAACCCAATACAAGTAGCTGCCACTTTGTTTGAGTGCGACTGGTAATTCAGTGCAGAGTCCAGCCATACTCCTAGGTTTTTCACCAAGAATTTTGGCGGGGGGTAGGACCAAGCAGGGGAGGCCACCAGTGGTCGTTCCAACCGCTAGTGTTCTTACCCAGAAGTAGCACTTCTGTTTTTCCTGCATTGAGTTGCAGACAATTTGCCGTCATCCAGTTGGCGACTGCGGCCAGCCCGTCCCTAAATTTAGTGGACGTGGCAGAGGGTGCTTCCGTGAGGGTGATTACCAGCTGGGTATCGTCAGCGTATGAAACTAGTGTGAGGTTCCATTCTTTGGCCACTGCCGCAAGCGGTTGCATATACACATTAAAAAGGGATGGGCTAAGGGCAGAGCCCTGGGGGACTCCTTGGCCTATTGCATGGGGTTGGGAAATAAAAGGGGGCGCTGACACGCGAAAAGATCTGCTCGTGAGAAATGACCGAAACCATTCCAGTGCCAGTTCGCTGATCCCAATGCTCTCCAGGTGGCCCAGTAGGATATTATGGGAGACCGTGTCGAATGCTGCGCTGAGGTCGAGCAATATCAGCGCAGCACTCTGACTGGTGTCCATGATCCTCGGGAGATGTTCTGTGGTGGCAAGAAGGGCGGATTCCGTACTGTGCCCAGGCCTGAACCCGTGTTGGGAGGGGTCCAAGATGTTGTTTTCGGCCAAATGGTCAGTGAGTACGGCGTTCGCGTGGGCTTCAGCTAATTTAGATACCCATGGGAGCAGTGAGACTGGTCTGTAGTTTTCCGGTTTAGCATGGTCTAGAGTGGGTTTTTTAATAATGGGAGTAACCCAGGCCTGTTTCCAACATGTGGGCACAGTAGCTGAAGAGAAAGAAAGATTAAGGAGTTTAGCCAATGAAGGTATGAAGAAGTCCAATGCCTTTAAGAAGTGGGCTGGTCTCATGGGGTCTGAGGGAGAGCCCGATTTCACCTTTCTGCAGATAGTAGCTAAGTTTTCAAGAGAGATAGCCGGTAGGAAGGTGAGCTTAGATCCTTGGAGGGCCTTATTGGGATCAGCAGTTCCGACAGAGGGTGTATGAGAGAAGGTGTTGTAGATCTTCCTCACCTTTTCTGTGAAAAAGGTGGCCAGCTCATCGCACTGTTGAGTGGACGAGATGCATGAGGCTTGGTTGCCACCGTTTTGTAATTTTTGCACTAATTTAAAAATAGTTTTCGTGGGGTTGGGGCTGGACTCAATTTCTTGAGCATAAAAAGAGACCCGAGACATGCGGATAGCTTTGTGGTAACGCTTGATTTTGGCCAGATAGCATGCTTTCTCCTCGTCCCTATAATCTTTCCTCCACTGGCGTTCAGCCTTTTTACACTCTTTCCTGATATTTTTCAAATTCTCATCGTACCATGGATTAGAGGGGGTACTCCGTCCTCTAGTCCATTTAGCTGGTATGGTTGCGTCGAGTCCTTTCGTAATCCACTCTTGAAACGCATCGTATGCCATATTGATGTCATTCGCACTATCCAGATTAGGTTCACCTAATCTGGCAGGGAAGTCCGTATTGTGAAGTTTATGCCAGGGCCGATCAAAACGGGAGATGGGCAGCGTTTTTTTGGGCTGAGTGGCGGTCGTGATCACAAATGTGACCAGAGAGTGGTCTGTCCATCCCATAGGTTTGGGAGGGTCCACCTCCACTTCCGGAATATTGGTAAAGACCGGGTCGAGTAGGTGGCCAGCAGAGTGAGTGGGGGATAGTATATGAGGGGTCAGTTGAAGTGCTGTGAGGTCTGTTAGGAGATTACTAATGGTCAGATCCTCGAGGGCATCAAAATGGAGGTTTAAGTCCCCCAGGATCGTAAAGTTAGGTGAGCTGGCAATTAGGGCATGGGCTGTCTCTAGGAGTTCCTCTATAAATTTGGAGGAGGGTCCCGGGGGTCTATAGATGAGAAGGCCAGTTAGGGAGAAGTGAGGGCTAGTAGTAATTTTAAAGCGAGCGCACTCGCATCCCGTAATATCTTCCTTCACAAAGGTACAATTATATGACGTTCTATATATTGCAGCAATACCGCCTCCTCTTGAGTCTCTATTGATAGAGGTCATCGAGAATCCAGCCGGTAGCGTGAGATTAGGGATGCTGGTGAGTTCATCTTTGAGCCATGTTTCGCTTAGAAACAGTATGTCTGGGTTGTCCTCTATAAGGAGCGTATGAACCTCAGGATGATGTTTAACTAGGGACCTGACATTAAGGTGAGCTATTGTCAGCGAGGAAAGCTTCCTACTAGTAACCCTGTGTCTGGGGAGATTTGGTTCTGCAATGAGTGAAGTTACAGGACTTACAATTGAGGGCGGTCTGTCCCAAGCAGCCCTCTAGTTTGTCACATCGTTGGCCTGGGTTTAGTGCCAGGAGTTAACTTTTCCCATAATAGTGTGTCGCTATCGAGTTTTGAGCAGGGGGTCTGGCGAGAGGCGATGACTTGGCGAGGACGGGCGAAGACGGGCTTGCCTTAGGCGCGCCCGCTGCGCCCGTTCTCACAATGGCGCCCTCCCATTGTGTGCAGTGTTAGCCCCGCCTCCTTTGGCTGACCTGTTAATACCCCACTCCCTTGAAGTTAGAGTCTAGTTGCCCCACACGCGTGACTCTTGAGGCTCAGACAGGGCGCAGGGCGATATGAGAGAGACTATGGCATACCTGCCAACATTGAGAACTTTGAAAACAGGGAGATTTTGGAAATAAAAAACTTGGGGTTATTTATTTTCCCTAATGACTTACAAGGAAATGCAAGCGATTTTAGATGGGAGACAGCTCAAATAAAGCCAATTTGAGCTGCCTAAATCGGGTCGGGTGGCGTGTACGCTGTAAGGACTAGGTGGTGGGGACTGGTTTGCAGGTGCGGTCTCTCTTTACACATGAGCATTGTTTGGCAAGGCACATTCACTGCACATAGTTTCACAATACATACGAGGGGGCATATCAAGGGTTTTGCGTCACCCCTGCGCCACGAAAGGTAACGCACACCTAGAGGAGATTTACCAAGCCACGTGAGGCCACCTTGCAAAGGTGTCCCTTCCTGCACAAAAACAAACCTGTCTGCAATGCAGGCACCCTTGTGCCCGCGAGGGGAAAGGGATGGTGTGCCAGCCAGCTGCAACACCCATTGGCTTCACTGGGCTTCAGCCCATACCCCCCGCGCCCCCCCCCCCCCCACCCCCCCGTCGAGCCGCACCCAAACGTTTCACAGGGATTTAAAAGACCATTTGAATGTTAATTTGGCCTTGAAGTTGTTTCACCCCTTCTAAGAGCCCCTGCAGCTCCACTCTGCCTACTGATTAAAGGTTTAGCCCCCCCCCCCGAAATTTTTTCTTAGCCCCCCCGAAATGTGGTTCTAGTTGCGCCTTTGGCGCCAGCACACTGAGGGAGTGGGAATGCGCCATGGCACATCCCTGCCCTGTCCCTTGCGGCGCAGTGTGTGCTGCGCTGCCTTGCCTTAAACATTGATTGTTGGTACCAGTCACACCTCCTGTATCTCCTTCTGTAATTGGATGCAGGCGGCAGCCGCACACCCTCACATCCGTCAATGCCCCTCCCCCGCCGAGGAATGACACCGGGCAGCTGCTGCCAGGGTCAGATGGGCACAGAAACGAAACACAAGAATCGAAAATCGTAGTAAGGGGCCATATGTAAGCGCGTGGTGACACCTAGTGGACGCACAAGAACACTGGCACCCCTTGCTCCATCCTTTTCCCTTTGCTGCAGGTAGTCGACGCTCGTTGTGGCTCTGCTATTATTTAAAACAACATTACCTCTAATTCAGAGACTGCAATTCATTGTGTGTGAACCCCTGGGCCGTGCCCTCGAGGGTGCTGGGTTTCCTTCATGCTCCCCCACCGGCCCTCCCGCCGTGCGAGGGTATCACTTCGCAGCCTGGATTCCTCAGGCGGTGACCGGGGGTTTGGGCGGGATTTGGGACCAGGCGCTTTCAAGGAGGGCTGAAATATTAAAAGGGAAGGCAGGAAGCTGATGGGGCGCAGGGAGGAACTTAAAGCGGCGAACTAACAAAACAGATGGAGCAGAAACGAGGGGGCTAAAGAAACACCACGGGAGGCCAAGAAATACAGGAGGGAGTACATTAAAATGCCTGTTCCCTGGCCTTACTTTCCTGCCCCCCGGGTGTGTTGAAAGGATCTTGTAGTGTGGTGTGGGCAGTGGCACCCCTGCAACTGTTTTTCATATGATCATCTTCCGTGGTGACTCACAGGAAGACCCGGAACAAATTCAAACGAGTTTTGTAACTTCACCTCGAGCCACAGCACCTGGGATTGGCCCGTCCTGCCAGGAACCTCAACAGGCTTTAATCACTGACTCATACCAAATGTCAAATGTAAATGTCATGGTACTTATAGAGCGCACTGTCACCAGACGGTCACCTTGCGGTGTCGCCTATGCGGCTTCCTGGCGCTGATACTCATACCGCTGTGGAACCCCTCCTGGCTTTCCCTGTGAAGTGTCCACTCCTGGGCACCCCCAGGGTGAAGCCAGGCATCCTTAGCGCTGTTGGGGCCGATGTGGAGGCTAAGCAAGCTATTGCCCAGAGTTGCAGCGTGGGGCCCGTGATTAGAATAGGCACCGAGGCGAGAATTAACAGGTCCGAGGAAATTGAGCCCGAGACCCCGCCGAGGCGGGAATCGAACCCTGGTCCCTGGCCAGAACTCTGCATCAGGGTCTGCCGCTCTAACCATTGAGCCACACTCCTCCACCGCCCATACCACAGTACCCTGCTAGATGTTTCACAATGGCTGCAAGCTTCCTCCTTGAACAGCTGACTCATACCACAGTACCCGGCTCGATGTACCTTCATGGCTGCAAGCTTCTTCCTGACTCGATGTACCTTCATGGCTGCAAGCTTCTTCCTGACACGATGTACCTTCATGGCTGCAAGCTTCCTCCTTGAACAGCTGACTCATACCACAGTACCCGGCTCGATGTACCTTCATGGCTGCAAGCTTCTTCCTGACTCGATGTACCTTCATGGCTGCAAGCTTCCTCCTTGAACATCTGACTCATACCACAGTACCCGGCTCGATGTACCTTCATGGCTGCAAGCTTCTTCCTGACTCGATGTACCTTCATGGCTGCAAGCTTCCTCCTTGAACATCTGGCTCACACCACAGTACCCGGCTCGATGTACCTACATGGCTGCAAGCTTCTTCCTGACACGATGTACCTTCATGGCTGCAAGCTTCCTCCTTGAACAGCTGACTCATACCACAGTACCCGGCTCGATGTACCTTCATGGCTGCAAGCTTCTTCCTGACACGATGTACCTTCATGACTGCAAGCTTCCTCCTTGAACAGCTGACTCATACCACAGTACCCGGCTCGATGTACCTTCATGGCTGCGAGCTTCTTCCTGACTCGATGTACCTTCATGGCTGCAAGCTTCCTCCTTGAACATCTGACTCATACCACTGTACCCGGCTCGATGTACCTTCATGGCTGCAAGCTTCTTCCTGACTCGATGTACCTTCATGGCTGCAAGCTTTCTCCTTGAATATCTGACTCACACCACAGTACCCGGCTCGATGTACCTTCATGGCTGCAAGCTTCTTCCTGAATCGATGTACCTTCATGGCTGCAAGCTTCCTCCTTGAACATCTGGCTCACACCACAGTACCCGGCTCGATGTACCTACATGGCTGCAAGCTTCTTCCTGACACGATGTACCTTCATGGCTGCAAGCTTCCTCCTTGAACAGCTGACTCATACCACAGTACCCGGCTCGATGTACCTTCATGGCTGCAAGCTTCTTCCTGACACGATGTACCTTCATGGCTGCAAGCTTCCTCCTTGAACAGCTGACTCATACCACAGTACCCGGCTCGATGTACCTTCATGGCTGCAAGCTTCTTCCTGACTCGATGTACCTTCATGGCTGCAAGCTTCCTCCTTGAACATCTGACTCATACCACTGTACCCGGCTCGATGTACCTTCATGGCTGCAAGCTTCTTCCTGACTCGATGTACCTTCATGGCTGCAAGCTTTCTCCTTGAATATCTGACTCACACCACAGTACCCGGCTCGATGTACCTTCATGGCTGCAAGCTTCTTCCTGAATCGATGTACCTTCATGGCTGCAAGCTTCCTCCTTGAACATCTGGCTCACACCACAGTACCCGGCTCGATGTACCTTCATGGCTGCAAGCTTCTTCCTGACTCGATGTACCTTCATGGCTGCAAGCTTCCTCCTTGAACATCTGACTCATACCACAGTACCTGGCTCGATGTACCTTCATGGCTGCAAGCTTCTTCCTGACTCGATTTACCTTCATGGCTGCAAGCTTCTTCCTGACTCGATGTACCTCCATGGCTGCAAGCTTCCTCCTTGTACTACTGATTCAGATCCCACTACCCGGATCGATGTACCTTCATGGCTGCAAGCTTCTTCCTGGCTAGATGTCCCACATTGACTGCAGCGTCCTCCTTGAATGTCTGACTCAAACAACAGTACCTGTCTCGATGAAAATCCATGGGTACAAGCTTCTTCCTAGCTCAATGTGCCAACATGACTGCAAGCTTCCTCCATATACTACTGACTCAAACAACAATACCTGACTCGTTACACCTTAATGGCTGCAAGGTTCTTCCTGACTTGATGTACCACCATGGCTGCAAGCTTCCTCCTTGAACGGCTAACTCAGCCTACAGTACCTGGCTCGATGTACCACCATAGCTGCAAGTTTCTTCCAGGCTCGGTATACCACCATGACTGCAAACTTCCTCCTTGTACTACTGACTCAGACCACAGTATCTGGCTCGACGTCCCACCATAGCTTCAAGTTTCTTCCGGGCCCGATATACCACCATGACTGCAAGCTTGTTCCTGGCTCAGTGCACTACCTTGGGTGCAAGCTTCCTCTTTGAACAGCAAACTCAGACCACAGTACGTTGGCTTGATGTACTGCCATTGCTGCAAGCTTCTCTCTGCTTCGACATACCAAAATGACTTCAGAGTCCTCCTTGAATGGCTGACTCAAACAACAGTACCGGCCTTGATGAATTTCCATGGCTGCACGTTCTTTCCTGGCTCAATGTACCACCATGACTACAAGCTTCCTCCATATACTACTGACTCTAACAACATTACCTGGCTCATGTACCTCAATGGCTGCTAAATTCTTCCTTGCTCGATGTACCACCATGGGTGCAATCATCCTCCTTGAACAGCCAACTCAGACCCTTGTACCTGACTCAAAGGACCACCCTGGCTGCAATCTTTTTTTGTGTGAGTTTTATATAGAGCAAACTTGACCCAAAGGTATCAGAGCACTTAACATAAAACCAGATGCGTTAAAGGCGGACACATTAATTTTGTTAGGCACTGGGAGTTTAAGTGATTTGCCCAGAATAACAGAATGTTGAGTGTCCCTGCAGAGACTCGAACCCGGTACCCAAGCTTTGAGGTCGACTGCTCTAGTCATTAGCCCACACCTGCTCTATTGAGGAAGCTTCTTCTTGGATCGTTGTACCACCATTGGTGCAGACTTCCTGCTTGAACGGCGAACTCAGACCACAGTGCCTGGCTCAATGTACCTCCAGCAAGCTTCTTCCTGGATCGATTTATCACCATGGCTGCAAGCTTCCTTTACATACTACTGACTCAGGCCACTGTACCCATCTCAATGTACCACCATGGCTGCAAGCTTCCTTCTGGAATGGCTGACTCAAACAACAGTAGCTGCCTCGATGTACTTTCATGGCTTCAAGCTTATTCCTGGCTCTAAATACCACAACGGTTGCAAGCTTCTTCCAGGCTCAATGAACGACCATGATTTCATGCTTTTTCCTAGCTCGATGTCCCACCATTTGGTGCAACTTCATTCATGAATGGCTACCTCAGACCACAGTATCCGGATCAATGTACCTCCATGGTTGCAAGCTTCTTCCTGGCACGATGTACAAGTCAGGCTGCAAGCTTCTCCCAGGCTTGATGTACAACCATAATTGTAAGCTTTTTCCTAGCTCTATGTACCACCATTTGGTGCAAGTTTCATCCATGAATGGCTACTTCAGACCACAATAACCGGCTTAATGTACCTCCATGGCTGCAAGCTTCTTCCTGGCTCAATATACGACCATGGATGCAAGCTTCTTCCTGGCTTGATGTACCAGAATTTGGTGCAAGCTTCATCCTTGAATGGCTTACTCTGACAACAGTACCAGGCTCGATGTTGCTCCTTGGCTGAAAACTTCTTCTTGGCTCGATGTACCACTGTGACTGTGAGCTTAGAGCTGCCTCCTTTTTGTAGTCATCTGCTATCCCTAGTTTCCTTGCCAACATTTCAAACCTCACAATTCCCGAATATCTATTTTTGAAAAGGGCTATTCCAGGGCAGTGCTGACATTCCCACTGATTGTGCAATGGGGGCTGCTCTTTGCGTACAAGAACACTGCATTTTTGCTGCTAAGGAGATGGAGATGGTTGGCCTCATTTATGAGGAATTGTTGTAAGGCAGCATTGCAAGTCATCTTGCTGCCCTACACCAATGTGGAAGGCCATAAATGCACCATTTTTATGAAATACGGTGCATTTTTGTTATTTCCCCATGCTCTGGCACACAAACTGCTGCAAAGCGCCAATGCAGGGACCCTTGCACCATGGTGTAAGGGTGCCTCTGTTGCAGACCCAATTATTTTGTGCAGGAAGTGGCGCCTTCCTGTACAAAAACAATCCCCAGAGGTGTTTTCTTCTTTCTATGTGTTGCAAAATGCACCAGACTTGGAAAGAGGAAAAAATGAGGAGAAATATAAATATTTCACTGAGTTACACATGTTCTGGGGGGGACGAAAGGTTTATGTTGTAAATGAAGTTAGTACACAGATGCAAGGCTTAATGGTTGTTTATTAAGCACCATAGAGAAAAGCTGGTGTTCCCATCAGAAAGCAGGAGCTAACTGACAGGACAGAACATAGGAGAAGATGACATCAGGGAAAATGGAATGTAAGGCTTAAAGGGATACATAGAAACATAAGTGCAGAGAATACAACATATCCTCTTCCCTTCATATGGAGAAACATGGAAAAAAAATGAAAGTAAGTTAAAAAAAAACAAAATAAGACCATGCCCTTCGTTACAGAGAGAGACCTTACTTGCAAACAAAGTCACGTAAATGAACTGGGGGTCTTCTCACTCTCTGAACTCTACTAGCACGAAACTCATTGATGCCGCTTGCTCTGGGCTCGCAGGTTCTCACCGGTTCACTGGGCTCGCTGGTTCTCACCGGTTCTCGCTCGGCTTTCTTATACAGTGCCACACGCCTCAAGTTCCAACTCTCACCGTTAAATAGGGTAACAAATCTCTTGTGTACAGACTTGACCTTAAATGGACCCCTGAACTTCGTCAGTCCGACACCCACTCGACCGGGTTTGACTTTAACCCAATCATTCACAGCAAATTTACACGCGCCATTTGATTCGCAAACAGTGTCAGGCTCACCAGGACCAGCAGGAGGATCAGCGTTCAGAAGTTCTTTCATCCATGCAGCCACTAGTTTAGTACCCGCTGAACGTCCCCTCATGACAGAAAACGGGACAAGACCAGTCACACCATTTTCAGTAGTCCTGTAGGCCCACACCAGGTCATTAACCAGACTCTTCACATCTATGCGGGAAGAAATCGCCATTTGGATGGCACCTTTAACCATACGGTTGGCCCTTTCCACTATGCCATTTCCCTGGGGATTATAAAGCGAGGTCCTTGAGTGAATAATACCGCATCTTCCCAAGAAATTAGCCATCTCCAGGGAGGTGAGTTGCGTCCCATTATCAGTAATGATCTTTGTGGGGAAACCTTCCTCTCTAAAGATCTCACCCAACACGGCAATAGTGTTGTTCGTAGTGATCTCCCTCATGAATTTGACTACTAACCACTTGGAAGAGACGTCAACTACCACCAACCCAAACCTCATATCCTGGTTCAACTGGTGAAATGGGCCAATGAAGTCGAGGCATATGGTGTGCCAAGGGCACTTGGGGTCAGCTATTGAGCCACAACCAGTATGGCTACCCACCTTAAGTCTCTTTTCACTTTCCAAGCAATCGGTACATCTCTCCACCCACTGCGAGATTTCAGAGTCCATTCCGGGCCACCGAAAATTGTCCCTAATTCTCCTCTTGGTAAGGGACTGCCCTAAATGACCCTCATGACCCAGCTTAAACAAGGTAAATCGCACATCTTGTGGAGGAATGAATTTGTCATCCATTAAAATCATGAATCCCTCATTGTCCAAGATAGACAGTTGATCCAGAACCTTCAAATAAGGACGAAGTGCTGGAGATAGGCAACTCTCTCTCCTTGGACCCTTCGCTATCAAATCTTTGACTTCACACAACACCACATCTTTAGTCATTGAAGTATTCCACAAACTTCTACTAATTGCCCCAGCACACATATCTACCACTTCATCTACGGCGGCAACAGAACCCTCTGAGTTGAGAGACTCAACCCCTAACTTGTCCACCCTCTCCCAAGGTAGTGGAAGTCTAGAGAGTCCATCCGCTTGGCAATTCTTCCAACCGGGAATGTATTCTACAGTGTACAAATACTCCTGGATCCTGGCAGCGAGTCTAGCTAACCTGGCAGAGCCTATGCCAGCGCCGCCAGGTGAAAGTATTTTAACCAGGGGTTTGTGATCTGTCAATAATGTGAATTTGAACCCCCACAAGTACATTCTATAATACTCACAACCCCATGCCGCAGCCAAGGCCTCGCGCTCGATTATAGAGTAATTCCTCTCAGCTGTAGTGAGTGTCCTTGAGGCAAACGCTACAGTTTTAAGACCAGAATCGTGTACTTGAGCAAGGACCGCACCAACACCTACAGCACTTGCATCCACTGTCAGAACTGACTTACGGTTGGTGTCAAACGGTGTTAAAATACCCGCCTCACAAATTTCCACCTTGATTCTTTTAAAGCACTCATCTTGTTCCACACCCCACACAAACTTACATCCACTCCTCAACAGCACCTTGATCTTTTCGGTTTTCTCTGCAAAGTCCCTTACAAACTTAGCGTAGTACTCGATGAGGCCGAGGAAAGACCTCAACTGATCCTTATCGCACGGAGATGGTGCATTTCTAATGGATTCTAATAAGTCTCTCTTGGGTTTTACTCCATCCACAGACAATGTATACCCAAGGTATTCGACCTCCTCCACTGCAAATTTACATTTCTCTTTCTTGAGAGTCAAACCTGCCTGTTCCATCCTTTCTAAAACGGTTTTCAAGATTACATTGTGCTCTTCCACAGTCGCTCCAAATATCAGGACATCGTCCTGAAAATACACAACATTGTGCACACCTTTTAATACAACACCCATCATCCTTTGGAATACCCCGGCTGCAGAGGCGAGTCCAAAAGGCATCCGCGTGAATTGGTATATTCCTTCGGTTGTTATGAACGCCGTAAGTGCTTTAGAGTCTTGGTGTAGTTTTATTTGATGATAGGCGCTGCGAAGGTCTAACTTGGAAAAATACTTCCCCCCTTTCAGTGATAGCACCAACTCATTGATGTTCGGTAAGGGAAAGTTGTCGACCACAATGTTTTGGTTCAGGGTGCGAAGGTCCACACAAAAACGAAATTTTCCATCGGATTTGGTTGTAATAACTACAGGGGAAATCCAAGGTGATGTTTCGATCTGCTCTATCACACCCTGATCTAGCATTTCATCTAACATCTTCTTCACTTCCTCACGTGCGATGAATGGAACCTTTCTGACTTTGTGTTGCATGGGTATGGCATCATCCCTCAACACAATCTTATGCACATAGCCCCTTAACTCTCCTATATGCTCTTCAAACAAACCATTCATCCCTTCCACTATCGAGTCAGTGGTTATGCTGTCTACCACCATCACTTGTTGTGCTGCTCTGGGATTTATTATTATCCCGAGGTCATACTGTTGCCCCCATCCTAAAATTGCAGGACCAGACTTGGCTACATACACCTTCCCTTCAGCTGAACGATCCTTGAATGTTATTACACACACCATAAACCCAATTACATCTATGCTTTCACCCTGAAAACCACAGGCATTAATGTCGCTAGCAGACAATTGCACATCCTTCCAATTTGCTAGGAACATATCCTTGGGAATAATGGTCCATAAAGACCCAGGGTCAACCATCAGCTGAACCTCGATTTTATCAATAAGGAACAGGGCTTTTGGTCTGAATCTCCTCCCAGGCTCACCCTCATTCGCACCGTCTCCACCTAAACACAATATTTTGTTCGCACCTTCAACACTAATGAAGTCTCTTACTTCATCCTTGTTTTCAACAACAGCAACTTTATCGACGTTTGTACTTCTACACATCTTCGAAAAGTGTCCTTTCCGCCCACATTTCCTACACATCTTGTCAACTGCAAAGCATCTCCTAAAGTCTGAATTGTGAAAAGTACTCCCACACCTACTGCACATTCTTCCTTGGAATCTATTTCTGTCATTACTTGAAAATGCATTGCTAAATCTTTTCTGACTACCTCCTCCCAGATCCACACTCCTCTTATTCACCACAGCAACTTCATCATGATCAACACATGAAACATCATTGCCTTGAGCATTGCCTTTTGCGTTATCTTTCTTTTCCATCTCTTTCATGCATGCATTTGATTCCTCAACTACTTTTGCTATATCAATGGCCATTTGTAGGGTTGGGTTTTTTGCTGCCCATAGTTTTTCTTGCATCTTTTTATTTCGGCACTGTACTATCAGCTGGTCTCTTATCATTTCATCTCTTATTTCACCAAAACTACATTTTATCGACAACTCACGTAACCTAGCCACAAACTGATCTACTGACTCTTCATTCCTTTGAGGTTGAGTGTAAAACTTGTGTCGCGCCATGACAATATTTACTTCTTTTGCATATTGTTTTTTCATCCGAGCTTTGGCTTCTGTGTAAACATTAGTTATTGCCCTACCATCTTGATTGACTGCCACAGGAAGGTATTTAAAAGAATGCTGACCCTCCTTGCCCAAAGCACTTAACAGGAGGGCTTTCTTCCTAATTGCACTGAAGTCTTTCCCATCAAGTGCTTCGATGTAGTTCTCGAAAATGTCTATCCATTCATCCCACTCGATGGGTGGATCCCCTGTGGCTTGTAAGAACAAAGGAGGTGCAATAATATTTAAATTCTCCATTTCTTAAAAAAAAACAGTATTTTTTTTAAAATGGAGAGATGGTCAAACTGGAATGAAATGTCAGCTCTTAATAAATACTATATGTGTGCTTCACTACTCTGCCTGAAGTCTTAAAGTCTTAAAAGAGGCTCTTCCTCTTCAAGTCTTAAAAGAGGCTCTCACTCTTCCGTATCACTTGTTGATGGGGCTCTAACCCTTCAATTTATAGCTTTCACTGCGCACCGCCTAAAGTCTTTATATATATAAAAAAAACAATTCTGTGAATGAGGCTCTCAACCCTTCAATTCCTCTTGATGATGAGGCACTCACCCTTCGATTCCTGACGCTGACGCTCGTTTCGGTTGAGATGAGGCTTTCAGCTTTCAACTTCTTCAGCTGACGCTCGTTTCGGTTTGGTGTAGTTTTTTTTTTTTTTTTTAACTACACGGTAAATTGTTTTGAGGAACAATCTCCACTTGCGATGTCTGTTGCTAGGATACGCGGTAATTCAAGATGGACGCTGCGTGATCGCGTCACTGCTGGGACGTTGCTCGCTCGACTCACGTCACTGCTGGGACATCACTTCCTGCATTGAGTGTTTCCTTGCTGACGCGGCTCGGTAGGAAAACAATGGCTGAAGATCGAACGGTGAGTCCGTTGTGCTTCTCCGCTCGAGGAGTGTGCTCGTGTGTCTTTTTAAAAGATGCAAAACGTATGCTTGGGTTGTGGTTGACTGTTTAGGCTAGATTATTTAGGCAGAGTTAAATTACGAAAGTCAAATATTAAGCCTAAATGCTGCACCAGTCATCCCGTTTTCGCTCACGTTTACATGTTCTTTAAATCTTGGAAGTGCGAAGCAGTTTCTCTTTCTTTCCCAAACGTAGCATTCTTTCCCAAACGTAGCGTTTCTTTGCCAAATACAGTCTTTAAAATTAGAGCTTACTATCACAATTAGACACACGGCATGGATTTGTTTATGTTCATTCAAACTCACCAGTTGCTTTGGAGGCTTGCAGACTTCAATTCAAAGCGTAAACTACTGAAGGTTTCAGTTTCTAGCGTTTTTTCCCTTTTTTTTTTTGAAATATCTTTCTTGTCTGATTGAAGAGAAGTGTGGCAATGTATTTTCTTATTTGTTTGAAGGCTTGCGTGGTTCTTCGGAATTATTTTCTCTGTTTCTTCAGAAATTCGCGTGGTTCTTTTCACCAGTGGAGTTCTTCTCCCTCTATGGTTGTTTAGCTCCTTCTGTTCATCGTCGCCATGTGTTGTAAATGAAGTTAGTACACAGATGCAAGGCTTAATGGTTGTTTATTAAGCACCATAGAGAAAAGCTGGTGTTCCCATCAGAAAGCAGGAGCTAACTGACAGGACAGAACATAGGAGAAGATGACATCAGGGAAAATGGAATGTAAGGCTTAAAGGGATACATAGAAACATAAGTGCAGAGAATACAACAGTTTACATGATTATGTTAATCTGAGACAGATTCAAAATTGATGGGTGCTGCATGGGAAAACCCACTGCAATGCCCT
This sequence comes from Lissotriton vulgaris, assembly GCF_964263255.1. Classification (NCBI taxonomy): domain Eukaryota; kingdom Metazoa; phylum Chordata; class Amphibia; order Caudata; family Salamandridae; genus Lissotriton; species Lissotriton vulgaris. Next base: position 43,029,318 of record NC_141689.1, read on the forward strand.
TCATGCAGAGTAAGGCAAGGCAGCGACTTGCGCTGCTTTGCCTCACTCCATATCGATGAGGCCACACAAAGTGGCTTTGCCCTGCTCCATAGATATGATTGAGAGGCTTACGCTGCTTGAGCATCAACAGAAGTGATGCTCTGGTGGTGCAGGCCTCTCATAAATAAGCCAGGCAGTGTTTCTGGCTGCAGCGCAGAGAAACCCCAATCTGGCAGTGGCACACAGAGGGCCTCATTGACAATATTTTAACGTAGGGCAGCACTGCAAGCCTTCTTGCTATTCTGCCCTACGTCAAAAGAAAAGGGCAGGAGTGTGCCACATCTATGAGATAAGGTGTATTCCTGTCCTCTTCCCCAGCGCTGGTGCATAATTGGTAGCCATGCGCCAATGCAGGCATCGGTGTCTACGTTGTGGGAATTAGCACAAAAACAATCAATGGAGGCGATGATTTCCGACTTCTATGTGTGCTGCTGAATGCAGCACACATAGCAAGAGAAATAAACGAGGAGAAATAAAGTTCTTTGTCCTTGTTGCACCTATCCTACACCTCTGCTGGGAAGTCATGGGCTTTTGAAACCTTCCCAGGTTTAGAGAACATTGTAAATCTGGGGTGTGTCAAACGCCATGGGTGTTACATAGGAACACCCACCGCAACGCCCAGAGTACGCCTGCCCATCGGAGTGTGAGGCAACACAGTGACTTGTGCTACGATGCCTCACAGCATATCGACAAGGTTATGAAAATCAATGCAGGGAGGCTATACGTGGCCATGTGGTTATGGCCTGCACTGTGCGTCGCTGAAACATCAATAAAAGTGACGTTCTAGCGGCTCAAATGGGCTTGTAAAGGAGGCCCTCAGTCTAGCCACACAATACTTTCAAATAACGCTGCAACCATTTCCAAATGTCAGCTTGGACTCTAATGACTGCTCTTTCAATGGAAGCAAAGAATTCTACCCGCTCTGTTTGTGCCTAGACTGACTTCAGCGGTCCCCTATCGAAGTTACTCCCGATACGGAAGGAATTAAGTACCCTCCAAGGACAACACAGCCTTGCATGTTATATTTGGATTGCTCACATATGCTATGTCCTGAAGATGGTTTCTAAATAAAAGAGATCAAAACACCGTCGACCCTCAACAACCCGAACTCCATAAATTCAGTTATAAGGAGTTATTTTGTGTGTTGTCAATGCGATGTATATATTTTAAAGTCATATGCAAAAGAAACAATTGATGGACCGAATGCTAGACAATGCAAACATTCACCCCAGTCACAAGGATCTGGGTTTAATCCATCATTCTTTCTTTCACCACACCACCCCAGTTTAGACCCAGCCATGTGCAAATCAGTCTTGACCCTGTACCTCATGGAAACAGTCCAGCCCGAACTGCCAAACCAGGTCCTCCCTGGACCAGAAACAAGCATCCTGGGACCGGTTTCAAGGCATCACCCTTCATCAGCCAGGCTAGCTTGAATCCAGTGGTGTAGTCAACATGGTGAGGACCTGGCCTAGCAGTTCGGGCTGGACTGTTCCCATTGGGCGCAGGATCAAGACTGATTTGCACATGGCTGGGTTCAAACTGGAATGCCAAGGTGAGCAAAAAAACAATGGATTTAGGCCCAGATCTCTGTACTGGGGTGAATGTATGACACTGTTCTGCAATCTGTCCATCAATTCTTCTTTTTGCATTTGTCACCCCGAGTGGGATGGGTATGCCCAGACGTGAGTCCCGTGCTCTCCATGCCACTGGAATCAAGCTATCCTGGCTGATGAGGGCTGAAAGCCCGAAACCGGTCTTAGGATGCTTGATTCCGGTCCAGGGAAGACATGGCTTGGTAGTTCCATCTGGACTGTTCCCATGAGGCACAGGGTCAGAGCTGATTTGCATATAGCTGGTATCTAACCCAGGGTGGTGTGGAGTGCAAAAAAACGATGGATTTAGGCCCAGATCCTTGTACTGAGGTGAATGTATGACATTGTTCTACATTCTGTCCATCAACTGTGTTTTTTGCAATTTTCACCCCGAGTGTGCTGGGTATACTCAGACGTGAGTCCCGTGCTCTCCATGCCACTGGAATCAAGCTATCCTGGCTGATGAGGGCTGAAAGCCCAAAACCGGTCTTAGGATGCTTGTTTCCAGTCCAGGGAGGACCTAGCCTGGCAGTTTGGGCTGGACTGTTCCCATTGGGCGGAGGGTCAAGACTGATTTGCATATGGCTGAGTCCAAACTGGAATGGCATGGTGAGCAAAAACACGATGGATTTAGGCCCAGATCTCTGTACTGGGGTGAATGTATGACTTTGTTCTGTATTCTGTCCATCAATTGTTGTTTTTGTATATTTTAAAGTCACTCTCACTGAGCACCTCATGCTTTTTGTCACTTTTTTATGTGAGCACCTGAACTATTACTATTCTCTGCATACTGTGGAAAATAAACTAATATTGTTATCCTGATCGATACCTGTCCCTGGTCAAACACTTCCTTCAACATTAATTATCTCCCCTGACTCACTGGCAATTTTTTCTCATTTAAGCGCAAGTCCTGCGTCATCCTTGGACCATTTTCTGGCCATTTTCTGAACCATTGTTTCCATCAACACAGCACCTGAAGTGTTCTGATGGGGAGCACTAAGGGGCAGATACCCCCAGGACGCTGGTCTTGTGGTATTGTCTTCACACACTGTAGGCTGCACTGATATTTCTCTTTAGTCACCCTCTGCCCTGGGGAAGAAGTGATGGGTCAGCACCTATAGACCGGACCTACAGATGGGATGAGGAGATCAGGGCTTAGCTTGGCGTGAGAACGTACAAGACTTGCACACTCAAGCATTTTCAACACAGGAGGGATGTGGTGAAGAGGAGTAACGCCTTTACTACAGAAAACAGTGTCAGCGACGAGCATCAGAGGAGTCAGCTCTGCCAAAGCCTCTCTATTCCCCCTCTCAGCGCCCAACCAGAATACTGTTCCAAAGTCTACACACTAAGGTTCTAATTCCAAGGCCTCCGTGATATAGACACCTTCTACACAACGGCTAAAAGACACAACAGGATGGTACTACTGTTCAACAAGTTTGGACCCTACACTGCTTTGTATTGCAACAGAAATGTACCTCCATCGAAGGCGAAGAAAGCTACCAATTGGGGCTCCCTGCAATAGTCATTAACCTAAAAATAATTAAACACCACCCAAGGCATCAGAAGCTCTCCAATTTCCATGCCTTCTTTCTCAATGGCAAACAACAGCCATAATCCCCTAACTGCTTGATGTAGTTGTAGGGCAGGATCTTCACAAAAGTGCCTGAGGCCAGGTGGGAAGTTCTTTATTCCAAGCCCTTGGTTAGAGCCACAGCATCAGTATATCCTGCTAGGGCTTCACCCTCACTCCAACTATGATGAACCGCCATGCTTCATCCAGCCCACAGAGTCCAAAGAATCATGCATTGTCACATTCTCTCAGCATCTCCACTCAATATTACAAGCATCATCACATTCTCTCAAGAGCCACACTGAACATCCCATGTATCATCGCATTTTTACAGCTACCACTCAACATGCCATGCATCATCACATTCTCACACTATCCACACTCAACATTCCATGTATCATCACATTCTTACAGCAACCACTCAACATTCCGCACATCATCACATTCTCACACTATCAACACTCAACATTCCATGTATCATCACATTCTTACAGCATCGACACTCAACATTCCATGCATCATCGCATTCTAACACTATTCACACTCAACAGTCCATGCATCATCACAGTCTTCCAGCAGCCACTAAGCATCCCACATACCCTTACATACTTACAGCACCCACACCTAACATTCCATGCATCATCACATTCTCTCGGAAGTCACACATAACTCCCATGCATCTTCACATTCTCACAACATCCACACTCAATATTCTATGCATTGTCACACTCTCAGAGTAGCCACACTCAGCATTCCCTGCACCATTGATGGAGCAGGGATTCGCATGTAAGCGCCCTGCTCCCATACAAAACCCTTGCCTAAACTGTATAATCATATTAACACCATTGTTCGTCATTTATTAAGTGTTTTCCCAAACACGCGGGTGTCCCCAGGATGCTTGCTTGTATGTCTTTTCTCATACTAACGAAGCTTGCACTAAACACGGCTGCTTCGCTGAAATTCAGTCTGCGCATGCGTCGGTCATACCCATGTGATGTGACGCACTCGCATTCTGGAGGGAATTTGTGCTCATGCGCACTGTTGCAAACATGGCCGCTTGTCTCTCACCACGCTTTCTGCTTGCTACTGCTGCTTTAGCCTATCTGTCTTTTCGCACTAAACAATAATGCTATAGTCATTATAAAGTAAGGGTTGGTTAGAATTTTATCATGGTATACAGTGTGATCATTTATATGTGATTTTAATTTGTTCTCGCTTACTTTTCATGTACCGTGTCTCTGGGGCTGGGAAATCGGGAGCGGAGCCATACTTGAAGCTCTGCTGGGCACAGTCACATGACAGGAGAAAAAACACCATTGCGCAGAAGCTGAAACAAGCCAGCTGGCTCCTGAAGCACAATGCGCCTGAGAACTTCTCTGGGAAAGCAGAATCTTACCTTGGACGATGCAACTCTGTTGCTACCTATTGTGAACTGTACTATACTGCTGTATTCTATGCATGGGAACGTGAACCCAAGGGGCGGGTAGGAAAATTTTAATATTTGGGATGAGAAAGTTGAATTCTAGGAGGTGGTAATGACTGCACTACCTCTCCTGACCAATCATAATGTGGGAAACTGTCACTTGCAACATTAGAGGGTGGTCTAAGGGTCCCCAGAATAGTATAATTGCTCTAGTTTAGCTTAGGAAAATTGTCCGACTTGTCCGAGTAGCAGACCTGTCACTGACCCTACGAACTCTATAGGTGCTCAATCTGAAGTGCTGCGGAGCACTCTGTCCATACTTTCCACAAACTCCTAAGAGGTGGAAATAATCCTAAGTGCTGGCGAAGCATTTTGCTGGGGAATTCGAAAAACCCAATCAGGGTTACTGGCGGATTACTTGCAGAGAGGGGTAACGCTGGCGTTGCTTCCGAAGCTGTGGGTGTTGGTCGTACCTTGGTGAGCCCAGTCCTGATCCCAAATCCTGAGGGGTATCCTGTCCTTACTGTCCGTGAGCTGTACCTGCTCGCATTCTGGCATTCCTTCCTGAGGGTCCTTGTCCCCGTCCTTTCAACTGACCCGTGGCCAGGGTTAGTCTTCATTCTGAACTAGGTAATTATTAGTCCGAGGGTTTATGTCTCTCTCTCTCTCTATTTTTCTAATAAAGCACTCTTTCCTGTGATATTGCCCTATCACCGTGAAAAACAAGTTATATGCAATTGTTTGTTAGAATTGTTCCATTTCTCTTCCTACCTTTAGGGAATTGCCAAACTGTTATATTTTATTAGTATGCTCCAATTTTTCCCTTTCCTTTAGCTGATTGCAGGTGATCTTAGTAAGAATAGCCTAGAAACACTTAGGTTAAGTACATGTTATAGGTCCATATCCGGTGTCTTAGTATAAAGTTGCAGTGAACTAGTTTTGTTCTAAACTCCTACCTTAGTTTTCCCATATACCCAAATGGTCTTAGCATTAATCTATAGCTATTTTATGGTGTTAATTCTGATGATTGACGTATTACTCTGCCTATCACTTATTGCCTTGTCGTACTCTCTTTGAACTTTATATAAAGCTTTGAACATCCTCAGGTGTCTGTGGTCATTTTACAGAAATTGTGGATAAGTATTGTACTGATTATAAAGAGTATTTGATCTCAGGCCTGTCTGCTGTTTCCCTGATAGCTCCAGATCTGTCATAAGAATTGTGCCTGTGGTAAGTCAGGTGCATGGTAAGCAGAGGTGAAACCAAACCTTAATTGCTCATAGCAGCGTGCAGGAGGAGAAACCAAGTAATCCTCACCCGGTTCACCCAAATTATTAGTGTGGTATTGAAATTTTGCACGCCAGGGCCCAGTGCGTGTAAAGAATTGGTAACCTCGGTGACCCGGGAGGACTGCGAGCTCTATCAGTAATTTTCTGGTAACCAGAGGATGGTTTGGACTAGTTAGATTAGGTAGACAGGATAGGTCACAAACAAACCGTGAAAATAAAATGTGCTGCTGATTTTCTACTGTATTGGTTCAAATATTTTGAAATGTTTTAAGGATTTATATGTAAATGTATATGATTTTTGCATTGCTGCTATAAATGTTATATTAACCGAAAAAAATTTGTTTGTGAATGTTCAGTGTAGTCCGAATCCCCGGGGAAGTATTTAGCTAACGGTGAGCAGAATCCGGTTAGCTTTTGAAGTCACTAGGTTTGAGGCATTAGTGCAGGGTTGAGGATAACTGGAAGCACTAATTAGGACCTTTGTTTTCTGGAGTGAATGATAGCTACGAGTCCTTTATAAAACTTTCATTGCGATATCACCTAGTAAGGGTCGCATACGGAAGGAGTAGTAGGGTCTCCGAGGCTGGTAAGTAAGATAGTTCGCTGGTGAAATCCTGGCTCAGTACATATCCCCGACTAAGGTGGATGAGTCAGAAGAATAACGGGTTCTATGTTACTAGTGTGAAGGGACAGGCAAAGAAGTCTATCCAGAGTGAATGAAAAGTAGACAGAAGTGGTTTACTGGTAGTGAAAGAAAATTCTTTTATCTCTTTAGAACACTCAGACATAGTGGCAAACGTTGCGTGTTGTTGAATAAAATCTGCATTCGCACTTTAGGGAGAGTAAAAAGTTTCCGTTACCTTGTGAAGGAGGGAGTCAGTCGGAGAGCTGCTCTGACGTCACTCCGTGCCGCGCTGGTATTGGTCAAAACAGCGGGTGTGTAGTGGAGCTGAATTTGTAGAGGAGGGGTGAGTGCCGAAGCGTGAGACTCTGTCTTGCGAAAAGGCCGCGCACCCATTGGTTAAGGGTGTTTGTATTCTCTGACCTGATTGGGTAGTGCGAAATATAAGTCGCGCTAGCATTGGAAGCACAAAGGTAAACAAAATTAATCAAGCGAGTTAGAAGCGAGTCTGGAGAGTTGCATGTGGTATCCAGATTTCATACCGAATCCAAAGTACCTAGGATTTCATAAGGATCAGCTTATACGAGGTAGACCGCACATGATGTATGGAGTAAAGAGGAAAATGTCATTTTCTGATAAAATAAAGAATTTTTTCAAAACTGACAAGCCCATTAGAACGAGGGAAGGCGTGCTCATTCCCCCGCCAAATACCCCTGCTTCTTTCATGCTGTTTGATAAAGGGTACCACACTTGTGTCTGGTTAGAAAATTGGGCAAAGTATACTGCCGATGACGGAGTCCTAGCATTCCCTGTTGAAGGTACATTTAATGGTCGGATTCTGTTTAACTTAAGGACCCGCATGAATGAATTACACCCTAGACCTAGGCTGACCCAGTACGAAGCCCTGGAGGAATGGGAGATTGAGGCTGCAGAGCGAGATAAACCCCGGATGGATAAGGGAGTGAGTAAATGGTATCCGAGGGTTCAAGCGCAGACCAAAGAGCAGAAAATGAAACAGTGGAGGCAATCTATGTTGACTGAAGGACTATTTCCTATGATGGGGGTATTAGAAGAGAAGAAAGGAAAATGTAAAGAAAAGACCCATCACCTAATGCCTGTGGGGGACTCAGAAGATGAGCACCTGGAAGATTTGTTAATGAAAAATCCACCTCCCTATGTTGCAGAGTCAGAGCCTGTGCATTCTCCAAATCCCTTTTCAAAATATCCCAGATGTAGGAGGGATAGTGATACATATGGAACAGGTACAGACAGTAAAACCAGTGACGGGGATGGGTTTTGCAGACCTAAATCCACGGTCCCAAATTATCAGCCGTTCGGAGAAGGTCCACCCCGATTGGTCACTCCGACTGCTCCGAGTATTTATCCTCCCTTGGTACCTCAGGTATTGCATGACAATTCTGCAGAAAAGGTGTTGCGGGAAAAAGAGAAAGAAGCCCTGGCTAGACAGCGAGAGGGTTTAGTTCGAACCATTGCCCAGATACATCCCCATCCTGATTCCCTGACTATTCCAGTAACTATTGGTCCAGCTATTCCACTGTATAGGAATGACCTGGCTAGTCCCCGTCCTCCTGTTATCACCCCAATGCTGCCTACTCCTAGCGTCCCTTCCCCGAGGAAGGAAGTATTCATAGATGAGGATCAAGAGAGTGAGTGTGAATCTGTGGTTCTGATGGATTTGCCCATTAGAGAGCCTAGGATTAGTACATCGGGGGCAAGAAGTCAGACTAGACCAAAAGAGGTGTTGATTGAAGGGGCATCTGGGGTTAGGAGTGCCACCGTAGTATCCCCAGAAGAATTAGACAGATGGACAAAGGAGCTGGAAAAGGAGACCACTCCCCAACCTAAAGCATTAGAGATATATAAATTAAGGATAGAAATAGAAGAAATGATGGCCGGGAATGTAGGAGTTGAGCGCCTAAGCTCGTACAGTGAAGAAGAGTTACTGTTTATCAGCAAAAATCTTACCCGGAGTGCTAGGTTGCTCCATGAAAGGATAATGGATACAGCCACCGAAATGGGAATTGATGTTAGTCGCTCAAAAATTCTTCAGAAACCCTACAGAGTAGATTTTTCAGATAAGGATTTAGAAAGCTTAAATGTGATGGGAAAACAGATCCAGATAAAGGAATTGTTGAAGCTCTTGCAGAAATGGGGCGAGGTGGGACAATGGAGAACCCGGTGGGCAAAGAAAAAGGAAGACAGCAGGGCTAAGTCTCAGGCTTCAGAATTCGTGTTAAAGGAAGTAACACCAACAGAAAAATTGTGTCCCATGAGAGAGGTCCCGGGAGGAAAATATGTCCATGTCCCTTGGTCCAGACAGGATATTGTGTCATTTACAAATGACTTCCCGAAATTACGGGAAAAGCCTGTTGACTGGTACAGGCAGGTAGAACGCTTCATAAAGGTTCAGAAATGCCTCTTGAAAGACCTGGATGGGTTTTTCGACATTGTGGTCCCTGTAGATCTATGGACCGAATGTAAAATAGAAATTAATTGGCTCAATGATGAATATCCCAGAGATGAGAAAACCGGAGCTCCCTCACCTGAGGTAATGAGGAAGTACGATCAGGTCATACAGTACCTTAAGAAAAAGGTGCCAGCAAAGGAGACGGATTGGACCAGAATAGATAGAACCACCCAAGAACGTGATGAAACGGTGCATTCATTTTATGAAAGGTTACTGCAGGTATTTAAAACTTACAGTGGTATCGATAACGTAGACATGAAAGACATGACCCATTTCAGTTACAGATTTGTGCTAGGATTAAGGCCTGAAATCTCACAATGGATTCGAGATAATAAAATCAGTTGGCAGGGAAAGCCCATAGATGATGTCCTGAAATATGCAAAATACTGCGAAGATGAAATCGAAAATAAAAAGAAAGCCCTCAAGGAGAAAGTAATGTGGGCACAGGTGAAATTAGCCGAACAGCAAGAAAAACAGTTAAGTAAATTGACTTCCAGCAATAATGCTCAGAATGCCACTGCTGGGGGGGGGGCAAGCCCCGAGCTAAAATGAGTCGTGAAGAGGCCATGAAAAAGTTTCCGTGCCATGGGTGCGGCCAGATAGGGCATTGGCGAGACGAGTGTCCACACCTGCAGGCCGGTAATGCCCCTGTAAATGGTTTAAATCCACAGGTGCCGAAAGAGGGGACAAGAAAGAACCAGCAACAGGTAAAATTACCTCCAGTACCTCGCACTCCTAGACAGAATTTTAAGAGTCAGGGTCAGCAGAATGAGAGGGCGGAAGTATGGGAAGTCGAGAGTGAAAGAAACGCAGTCATTCCACAGTATTTGTTAAATGATACCTTCCTCTGTGAAGATCAAGATTGACGGGGCCTGAGAGGGGAGGATGAGGAGTGCGTGCTTGGCGCCTCCTTACCGGTAGACCAGACTGGACCATACATTGAAGGAAAGGTTGAGGGAAAAGACGTCACCTTTCTGTTGGACACTGGCGCTACCAGATCTACTGTAAGAACAGTGGATGTTCCTAACCTACCCCTCTCGGGAGAAGCGATCCAAGTAGTGGGCGTCTCCAATCAAATAATAAGTACTCCAGTAACTGAACCAATGGAAGTTTCTATAGGAAATTTCAAAGAAATGCACAGATTTGTGGTCTGTGATTCCAGTCCTGTGAACCTGCTAGGACGTGATTTGTTGTGCAAGATGCATTGTACCATCTATTGCACACCGAAAGGCGTCGAAATTCAGACACCCGATGAAGATGGTTTGTACAAGCTGATGTTAGTCAGACAAGATTCTGATATCAAACCTTTAACAGTTGAGGATCTACCTGAAGAGCTCCAGTTAAGAGTAGTTCCAGAAGTGTGGGATTTCACAGGAAAGGATGTAGGTTTAATGGCAAATGTGGACCCAGTTAAAATAGCAATAAAAACAAATGCTGTATACCCCAAAACCAGACAGTACAAAATGAGTGCAGAAGTAAAAGCTGGAGTAGCGACTGAGATTACCCGGCTGCTCGAAGCAGAAATAATAGAGGAAGTGATGAGCAGTCCCTGTAATTCGCCAATCATTGGGATCAAAAAGCCTAGTGGAAAGTACCGGGTGGTGCAAGATTTACGCAAGGTAAACCAAATTGTTGTGCCTTGCTGTCCTGTTGTGCCCAACCCTGCCGTGATACTATATCAGATTCCCTGGAATGCAGAATGGTTCACTGTCATCGACCTGTGCCATGCATTCTTTTCCATCCCATTGCATCCAGAAAGCAAGTTCCTTTTCAGTTTTAAATTTGACAGTCATATCTATGTCTGGAATCATGTCCCCCAGGGGTACACCGAAAGCCCATCGATTTTCAATCAGATACTGAAAAAGTGCCTCGAAACCCTAGTGCTGCCAAGAGAGTCTGTTTTGGTGCAGTACATAGATGACCTGTTGGTGGCATCTAAAACCCAGACTGACTGTGTCACTGACACAATTGCCTTGCTGAATCACCTAGGAAAGGGAGGACATAAAGTGTCGCCTGACAAGTTACAATTTTGTAAAAACTCAGTGAAGTATCTGGGGCACCAGATAGAAAAAGGAATCAGGAAAGTTACTACCGAAAGAATCAAAATAATTAAAGCAATGGAACTGCCCAGAACTCAGAAAGAGGTGAGGATGTTCTTGGGAGTTGTGGGTTATTGCAGACAATGGATTGTAGGATTTGCGGCTCTAGCCAGACCCCTAATAAAAATGACAAAGAAAGGAGTAGAAGACCCCGTCAGTTGGGACAGTGAAAGCATGAACGCTTGGGTAACTTTGAGAAACTGTCTATGTACCGCTCCTGCATTGGGTATGCCTGACTACACCAAGCCCTTTGAGCTATTCTGTGACACAAGAGAGAATTGTGCTCTTTCAGTCCTGACCCAGGAGCACAGACTAGTTAGAAGACCAGTGGCCTATTTTTCGGCCACCCTAGATCCGGTGGCTGCTGGATTACCTGGATGCTTGAAGGCAGTTGCTGCTACTTGCGTCAGTCTGGAACAGAGTGAGAACATTGTCATGGGACATCACGTCACTGTATATGTTCCTCATTCTGTTGTAATCCTACTGACCAGAACTAAGACCCAGTACCTCACACCTAGTCGGCTGACTAAGTATGAGAGAATTCTAATTGGCGCTGAAAATGTAACTATTTCCCGGTGCAATGTCCTAAACCCTGCAACACTGTTACCGGTCCCTCTGGATGTAGAAATCGAAGAGGGAGGGGAACATAATTGCATCGATTTAACTGAGTACAGTACAAAGCCCCGTCCGGACATCCGTGAAATAGCGTTACTTGATGGGGATAAGACAATGTTCGTGGATGGCTCGTGTTTGAGACATGAGAGTGGGAGTCTGAGTGCTGCCTATGCTGTGGTTACGTTGACAGAAACCATAGAAGCATCTTACCTGAGCGAGGTGAAATCTGCACAAGTGGCAGAGCTCATCGCGTTAACCAGAGCATGTAAGAGGGGTAAGAACAAAAGAATAACTGTTTACACAGACAGCCAGTACTGTTTCGGGGTTGTTCATGACTTCGGCCAATTGTGGCTGCAAAGAGAATTCATGACGTCCTCAGGCACCCCTATCAGAAATGGAAAGGTGGTGCATAACTTACTGGAAGCTATCCAATTGCCCAAAGAATTGGCTGTGGTCAAGTGTGCGGCTCACAAATCTGGAAATGATGATGTGACTGCCGGTAATAGGTACGCTGACCAAATTGCACAGTTTTGTGCCCGATACCAAATGTCCCTCCAAATTGCGTTGTGGGGTGGAACCAGCTGCCAACTTATGTTGTTTGAGAATGTGTCAACGTGGGAGGAATTAAAGGATTTGCAACAGGCAACAGACAGGCAAGAGAAAGGAAGGTGGGCAGCAGAGGGATGCAAATTGAGAGATGATGGTGTGGTGGTAGACTCGACTGGGGTGCCTGTACTGCCTGATAGCTTGGTCGACCCCATGATCAGAATGATACATGAACCAACACATATGGGAAGAGACGCAATGTGTCGGGTGTTTGACAAGGTGTTCTGTAATTCAAAGTTCAGGAACCAGGCGGAAAAGCTTTGCCAGAGGTGCCTAGTGTGTCAGCAATTTAATGCAGGAAAGAGGACTGTAGTGGAACAGAGTAATGTCGGAAAGGCAGTAGGTCCCTTTGTCAGAATGCAGGCAGACTTCATAACAATGCCTAGGTGTCAAGGGTATAGATATATCTTAGTCATAGTTTGCCTATTCTCCAGGTGGGTGGAAGCATATCCAGCGAAGAAAAATGATGCTCTCACCACAGCCAAGTTATTGCTCAGGGAGTTGATACCTAGGTACGGCATTCCCGAGACAATCGAAACGGACCAAGGTGGGCATTTTGCCAACGATGTCCTAGAAGAACTCTGTAAAGCATTCAAAATGAAGCAAAGACTGCATTGTGCCTACCGTCCAGAGGCTTCTGGGGTAGTGGAACAAATAAATGGCACCCTGAAATCCAGATTGGCCAAAATGTGTGATTCCACAAAGATGAACTGGATAGAGGCTTTACCCCTTGTGCTGATGAGTTTGAGAAGCATCCCGAACAGAAAAACTGGCCTAAGTCCCCATGAAATATTAATGGGAAGAGTGATGCGACAGGCATGGGTACCCGGACACAAACTGCTAAGCATTTCTGATGATATGGTATTAGAATACTGCAAGCAGCTGGGTGACCAAGTGCGTTCTCTCTCTCAGCAGATTGGAGAGACAGAAGACGAGTGGCCAAAGACTCCGGCACATAAACTGCAACTAGGAGATTGGGTGGCGTTAAAGAAACACACCCGGAGCAGTTGCCTGAAACCAAGGTGGGGAAAGCCACGACAAGTGATCCTCGTCACTACAACTGCTGTAAAGTGTGCTGGTGTACCGAAGTGGATCCACGCCAGCCACACGAAGCGGGTAACTGGAGAAAACGCGACTGGAGCTGAAGGCAGCGCAGCTGAAGAAGCTTCCGAGGAAGAGAGTCCGGAGCTAGCTGACATCGAACTGCCGAGCACAAGTCGAGACGTTGAATGGTTCCCCGCCGACGACCAGGTTCATGATCCAATACAAACCAGGAAATATTCCTACTTAGACAGTGAGTGGGATAGTCCAGGTGAGTTAGAAATAGAGGAGGAAGGTCAGGTCAACGAAAATCACAACACACCTGATCAGGAAGTAGGCCAAGTAGGGTCAGATCAAGACATCGAAACTTCTCCTGAAACTCCAGAAATTGGAAAGGGACAGTTAGAAATTAGAGCTGACGTTCATGCAGAAGAAAAAGAAGAGATCGAAGAGCATGAACAGGAACAGATAGAATTAGATCAAAGTGCTCAGACAACGGAAACAACAGTAACCAGAAATAAAAAGCAAGTACGATTTGAATCTGAGCAGGGACAGATTAGGGACCAGGCAGAAGAAATAGATGAAAGACCTGGAACTAGTCAGACAGGCAGGGAAACAGAGGTGCCACATCAAAAAGTAAAAAGAGTGCACGAAGAAGGCCAAGTTTCCTCAACTACTGGGAGGCACGGAGGCAGAAGTGCACCCCGATACGTCAAGAGACTGAGGCTCAGACTAAAGACAGTCGAAGAAAAACTAAAAGACCGAAAAAGGGCTGAAAGTGAAAGAAAGGCAGCCCAAGGCAAATCGCTAAGAAAGAGCGACAGACTAAAGAAACAGAACCGACTGTATCGGAGCCCTGAGTGGACTTACTTTGTGTTGGAGGAAATAGACGAACCACACCACAGTGGCAACAGTGACGAAGAGTCCATCGCTGATCGGAGTTCTGACGAAGACCCTCCTTGAGAGAGCCCCGAAGTGAGCCTTTGGTGCAAAGAAACGAAGAGGGGTAGCAAAAGCCACCTGTAAGCTAAAAATGTCTGATCCGAATGTCTCTGGAAGATCCCGGTGTGGGTGTCTTAAAACCTGTTGTAAAATATGCTTGTGTAGTATAGCAATGCTAATAGTCATGTGGATAGGACTAACAGTTTTTATACCTTTTATGATAAGTAAAGATCCTAACTTGTCCCCTACTGAACCACAAGCAGTAGACGTAGGGGTTGTACAGACTGCAGAAACACCACGAAGCCTAGAAAGACGCGACAAACAAGTAGGACTGACACACACACGACCTAATTTAGAAGCATCAGATGAGGATGGACTACACTTTCACAAAATGAGAAACAAGACGCATTTAAATGTTTTTGCTAACTTGTTAGTGCATTATGTAGAAGCTATGGAAATAGAGGACTGTTATGTCTGCATGAAGCTGCCAACCTCAGTGGCTGAAGGCGTGACATACCACCATCTACCTTTAACCTATGGAATCTCCTGTAGTATATTAGCTAGCTTGTTTTATAGAAGCACTTTACAGTACTATTATTCAAATGCTGACGTAGTATTTTCTGAACTTCCTATTAGAGGACACTTGAACCTTGTACATACTAAAAGTGACGTGACCCGTTATATGGGAGAATATTTTCTGACTATAGGCAACATAGATTTAGATGAAGCAAGACAAGCTAATCTGACCTGTTCTCTGCAAGAGCAGGAAAAGATGTTTATAAAGATGGCAGACAGAAGGAGAGAAAAGTTTCAGAAGAAGGCAAATGATGAAAAGGATAGAGTCCCTAGGTGGGCTGAGCACATGGATAACACCTCGCAAGGCGAAGCTAGTCCTGCCTTGTTGCTGGATTTTGAACGAAAGGGGAAACTTTGTATCCATAGGGAAAAGACAGAGTACTATAACAATGTATTCATCGGTTCCAGCGAGTGTGAACATAATTACAAGGTAATTGGAGGTTGGGGTTTCAAAAATGGGTCAGAACCTGTGTTTCCCGGAATATATTATATATGTGGGAACAAGGCTTATTTCAAATTGCCGGATCACTGGTATGGAAGCTGCTACTTTGGCATTGTTTTCCCGAAAATATACCATGTGAATAATGCAGCTGGAAGCGATGAAGAAACTAATGGCTTAGTGCGTAGTAGACGTGAAAGTGTAGGTGAAATTATAGGTGATATTTTTAGTGCACTGATACCTGGAATGGGGGTAGTTCTGAACACTCATAGAATCTGCAAATTGTCTACAGTAGTGGACCGGTTATCAACGGACACTGCTGCTGGATTCCTGATGGTCAATACTGAAATGGTTGCGATCAGATCAATGGTTTTGCAAAACCGTCTTGCCCTTGACACCCTATTAGCAAAAGAGGGCGGAGTCTGTAGAATGCTGAAAGCACAACATTGTTGCACTTACATTCCTGATAAAAGTATCGAACTAAAACAATATGTGAAAAACATAACTAATTTGGAAAAAGAACTCAAACCATTGGAGGTTGACAGTGCCTGGACGAGACTGACTGGAGGTCTCTCCTCTATAGGTAGTTGGTTTACTAACCTAGGTAGAAATCTTTTGTGGAAAATACTGATGCCAATAGTTGTAATAGGTGTAGTTGTATTGATCATTTTTATCTGCTGCTAATGCCAGAAGTGCAAAAAGAAATATACTGTGAATAAGAGGGGGGTGAAAAGAAATAGAATTAGAAGAGTTAAAGAGTGAAATTTACAAAAAGGTGAAAAATCACCACTCTCATAGAGAAGCTGAAAGAAAACTCAACAACAAATTTGTTGAAATTCAAATGAGTGATGTGGATGAATGAAAAAAAGTTGGCATCTGTTTCCTTCTATGTGGTGATGATAGTAAATATCATCAAAGAGGGGATTGATGGAGCAGGGATTCGCATGTAAGCGCCCTGCTCGCATACAAAACCCTTGCCTAAACTGTATAATCATATTAACACCATTGTTCGTCATTTATTAAGTGTTTTCCCAAACACGCGGGTGTCCCCAGGATGCTTGCTTGTATGTCTTTTCTCATACTAACGAAGCTTGCACTAAACACGGCTGCTTCGCTGAAATTCAGTCTGCGCATGCGTCGGTCATACCCATGTGATGTGACGCACTCGCATTCTGGAGGGAATTTGTGCTCATGCGCACTGTTGCAAACATGGCCGCTTGTCTCTCACCACTCTTTCTGCTTGCTACTGCTGCTTTAGCCTATCTGTCTTTTCGCACTAAACAATAATGCTATAGTCATTATAAAGTAAGGGTTGGTTAGAATGTTATCATGGTATACAGTGTGATCATTTATATGTGATTTTAATTTGTTCTCGCTTACTTTTCATGTACCGTGTCTCTGGGGCTGGGAAATCGGGAGCGGAGCCATACTTGAAGCTCTGCTGGGCACAGTCACATGACAGGAGAAAAAACACCATTGCGCAGAAGCTGAAACAAGCCAGCTGGCTCCTGAAGCACAATGCGCCTGAGAACTTCTCTGGGAAAGCAGAATCTTACCTTGGACGATGCAACTCTGTTGCTACCTATTGTGAACTGTACTATACTGCTGTATTCTATGCATGGGAACGTGAACCCAAGGGGCGGGTAGGAAAATTTTAATATTTGGGATGAGAAAGTTGAATTCTAGGAGGTGGTAATGACCGCACCACCTCTCCTGACCAATCATAATGTGGGAAACTGTCACTTGCAACATTAGAGGGTGGTCTAAGGGTCCCCAGAATAGTATAATTGCTCTAGTTTAGCTTAGGAAAATTGTCCGACTTGTCCGAGTAGCAGACCTGTCACTGACCCTACGAACTCTATAGGTGCTCAATCTGAAGTGCTGCGGAGCACTCTGTCCATACTTTCCACAAACTCCTAAGGGGTGGAAATAATCCTAAGTGCTGGCGAAGCATTTTGCTGGGGAATTCGAAAAACCCAATCGGGGTTACTGGCGGATTACTTGCAGAGAGGGGTAACGCTGGCGTTGCTTCCGAAGCTGTGGGTGTTGGTCGTACCTTGGTGAGCCCAGTCCTGATCCCAAATCCTGAGGGGTATCCTGTCCTTACTGTCCGTGAGCTGTACCTGCTCGCATTCTGGCATTCCTTCCTGAGGGTCCTTGTCCCCGTCCTTTCAACTGACCCGTGGCCAGGGTTAGTCTTCATTCTGAACTAGGTAATTATTAGTCCGAGGGTTTATGTCTCTCTCTCTCTCTATTTTTCTAATAAAGCACTCTTGCCTGTGATATTGCCCTATCACCGTGAAAAACAAGTTATATGCAATTGTTTGTTAGAATTGTTCCATTTCTCTTCCTACCTTTAGGGAATTGCCAAACTGTTATATTTTATTAGTATGCTCCAATTTTTCCCTTTCCTTTAGCTGATTGCAGGTGATCTTAGTAAGAATAGCCTAGAAACACTTAGGTTAAGTACATGTTATAGGTCCATATCCGGTGTCTTAGTATAAAGTTGCAGTGAACTAGTTTTGTTCTAAACTCCTACCTTAGTTTTCCCATATACCCAAATGGTCTTAGCATTAATCTATAGCTATTTTATGGTGTTAATTCTGATGATTGACGTATTACTCTGCCTATCACTTATTGCCTTGTCGTACTCTCTTTGAACTTTATATAAAGCTTTGAACATCCTCAGGTGTCTGTGGTCATTTTACAGAAATTGTGGATAAGTATTGTACTGATTATAAAGAGTATTTGATCTCAGGCCTGTCTGCTGTTTCCCTGATAGCTCCAGATCTGTCATAAGAATTGTGCCTGTGGTAAGTCAGGTGCATGGTAAGCAGAGGTGAAACCAAACCTTAATTGCTCATAGCAGCGTGCAGGAGGAGAAACCAAGTAATCCTCACCCGGTTCACCCAAATTATTAGTGTGGTATTGAAATTTTGCACGCCAGGGCCCAGTGCGTGTAAAGAATTGGTAACCTCGGTGACCCGGGAGGACTGCGCGCTCTATCACCATCACATTCTCTCAACATCTCACGCATCATCAAATTCTCAGAGCATCCACCCTCAACATTCCATGCATCATCACTCTCTCACAGCATCCAACCTCAACATTCAATGCATCATCACTCTCTCACAACATCCACCCCAACATACCATGCATCATCACAATCTCTCAGCATCCACACTCAGCATACTGTGCATTGTCACATTTCTCAGAATCCACATTCAAAATTCCATGCTTCATCACATTCTCTCACCAGCCACCCTCAAATCACATGCATTGTCACAATCCCTCAGCATCCATACTCATCATCCCATGCATTGTCACATTTCCAAAGCATCCACACTCAACATTTCATAGCGTCACATTCTCATAGCATCCCCACTTAATATTCCATGCATCATCACTGTCTACCAATATCTACACTCAACATTCCATCCATTATCAAATTCTCTAAGCAGGCACACTCAACATCCTTTGCATTGTTACTTTCTCTCAGCATCCACATTCAACATCCCATGCATCATCACATTGTCATATCATCCACACTCAACATTTTAGGCAGCCTCACATTCCCACAGCGTCTACACTCATCTCATCACATTCTTACAGCTTCCACACTCAACATTAGATGCATCTTCACATTCCCAGAGTGTCTACACTAAACATTCCATGCATTGTCATTGTCTCACAAAATCCAAGCGGAACATTCCATGCATCCTCACATTCTCTAAGCAGCCACTTTCAACATCCTTTTCATTGTTGCATTCTCTCAGCATCCACATTCAACATCCTAAGCATGGATACATTCTCTTAGCAGTCACACTCAAAATTCTTCATCATGCCCTCTCAGCCCATTCATACCCAGACATAACACGTCACTACATCATCCCCTTTCTCTACATAGAGGACATCACAGCCACAACTACATCACTACACCACTGCTCCAAAAGGCATATTCTAGAACAGGTCTCAACTCGGTAGGATTATAAGAATTAACCCATCTCTGTTTTACTAAGTAAAAATAATAAACACCAGAAAGCTTTGTCAATATATCATTAATCAGATGGTCCAATTTCATTAAGTGGTATCTAAGTACCTGTTAGCACCAGAAAACCATTGTATTTATTTATTTGCTAAGTTTTATATAGCGCTGGCTAAACCCATAGGTATCAGAGCGCTTTACATGAGGATCAGCAAGTTAAAGATTACATAAGTACTTCAGTTACTGATTCCAAGTATAAACATCAGAGAAAGATAGGGGGAAGGAACATAACGGGGAGGCGAGGAGAATAATGTCCGAAGGCCGAGTGGGTGAACCCTAGCCAGACTCCTCTATAGCTGCATAAGACAGCTCCACCGGGTATCGGCCAAGGTAGTTCGGACTACGCGGTGAGAACAGACAGAAAAAATTAGATTACACGATAACATGGATTATTTTCGAGTTATATAGCAAAGACAGAAACGTCTTATGTGGAATGGAAGGTAGAGGGGGAAAAGGTAAACAGGGGAAATCAATCAATCAATTAATCAATCATGGGCATTTGTTTAGCGCGCTACTCACCCAGAAGGGTCTCAAGGCGCTGGGGGGGAGGCGTCCATTACTGCTCGAAGAGCCAGGTCTTGAGGAGCTTCCTGAAGGAGAGATGATCCTGGGTCAGCCTGAGGTGGATCGGGAGGGAGTTCCATGTCTTTGCTGCGCAGGTAGGAGAAGGATCTTCCCCCGGCGGTGGCTTTGCGGATGCGTGGTACGGCGGCAAGGGCGAGGCTGGTCGATCGTAGCTGTCCAGTGGGTGCGTAGAAGGTCAGGCGGTTGTTGAGGTACTTGGGTCCCAGGTCGTGGAGGGTCTTGTGTGCGTGGGTGAGGAGCCTGAACGTGATCCTCTTGCTGACGGGGAGCCAGTGCAGGTCTCTCAGATGGCCGAAGATGTGGCTGTGTCGGGGGATGTCCATGATGAGTCGTGCAGAGGCGTTCTGGATGCGCTGGAGTCTTTTCTGACGTTTGGCTGTGGTTCCGGCGTAGAGGGTGTTTCCGTAGTCCAGTCGGCTGGTGACGAGTGCCTGGGTAACCGTCTTCCTGGTTTCGGTGGGGATCCATCGGAAGATCTTACAGAGCATGCACAGGGTGTTGAAGCATGATGACGAGACGGCGTTGACTTGTCTGGTCATCGAGAGGGAGGAGTCCAGGATGAAGCCCAGGTTGTGTGCATGTTCTGTCGGTTTGGGGGTGATGCCCAGGGCAGGGGGCCACCAGGAGTCGTCCCAGGCAGAGGGCGATGATCCCAGGATGAGGGCTTCCGTCTTGTCTGAGTTTAGTTTCAGGGGGCTGTTCTTCATCCATTCGGCGACGTCTTCCATTCCTTCGTGTAGGCTGGTTCTGGCGGTGGAGGGGTCGTTGGTAAAGGAGAGGATTAGCTGGGTGTCGTTGCCGTAGGAGATGATGTTGAGGTTGTGTTTGCGTGCGATGGCTGCGAGAGGGCTCATGTAGACGTTGAAGAGGGTTGGGCTGAGTGATGACCCTTGTGGTACGCCGCAGATGACTTCGGTGGCCTCGGATCTGAACGGGGGAGGCGGACTCTCTGGGTTCTTCCGGCGAGGAACGAGATGATCCATTCCAGTGCCTTCTCTCGGATTCCGATGTTGCTGAGGCGCTGTACTAGGGTGCGGTGGCAGACAGTGTTGAACGCTGCAGAGAGGTCCAGGAGGAGAGGGCCGCTGTTTCCCCGTTGTCGAGCAGGGATCTGATGTCGTCAGTGGCTGCGATGAGGGCGGTCTCGGTGCTGTGGTTGGCTCGGAAACCGCACGGCGAAGGGTCGAGGGATCCGTTCGTCTCGAGGAAGGCGGCAAGCTGTCTGTTGATGGTCTTTTCGATGACTTTGGCAGGAAAAGGGAGGAGCGAGATGGGGCGGTAGTTCTTGAGGTCGGTGGGGTCCACTGTTGGTTTCTTCAGGAGGGCGCTGAGCTCGGCGTGCTTCCAGGTCTCCGGGAAGGTGGCGGTGTTGAAGGAGGTGTTGATGATGTCCCGGAGTTGTGGCGCGATGATGGAGTCGGCCTTGTTGAGGACGTGGTGGGGGCAGGGGTCGGTTGGTGATCCGGAGTGGATGGTGTTCATCGTGCGGGTGGTGTCTTCAGTGCTGATCGGGGTACAGGCGGGTGGTGGTGGGGGGCGTTTGTTCGGTGGTTGGGTGCGTGGTTGGTGCGCCGAAGCTGTTGTGTATATCGGCGATCTTGCGGTGAAAGAACGAGGCGAGTGAGTCGCAGAGGTCTTGTGAGGGAGTGATGTTGTTGTTTCCTGCGCTTTGGTTGGAGAACTCTTTGACGATGCTGAAGAGTTCCTTGCTGTTGTGGGCTTTGTTATCCAGTCGCTCTTTGAATGCTGTCTTCTTGGTGGTGCAGATCAGCTGGTGGTGTTTGCGGGTGGCGTGCTTGAGGGCCGTCATGCTGTCCGTGGTCTGGTCGTGGCGCCAGGCTTTCTCGAGGGTGCGGCAGTTCTTCTTGGAGGTCTTGAGTTCGTCGGTGAACCAGGGGGCTTTCTTGCTGCCGGGTCTGCTGGGAGGGTCCTTCAGTGGTGCGAGGTCATCTGCGCAGTTGGTGAGCCACTGTGTGGGGTTGCTGGCTGCTTCATTGGGGTCCGTTGTACTGGCGGTGGGGTTCTGGCGGAGGGAGGCGGTGAGCTGCTCGGCGGTGATCTTGTTCCAGCTCCTGCGAGGACCCTGTTGCGGGTGGGGGTGGGTCGTGGTTTTTCTGAAGCTGAAGTGGATGTAGCTGTGGTCCGTCCAATGGAGTCCGGTGGAGTGGCTGAAGGAGATGTGCTTGCTGGAGGAGAAGACGGGGTCAAGCGTGTGTCCGGCATAGTGGGTGGGGGTGTTCACCAGTTGCTTGAGTCCGAGGTTAGCGAGGTTGTCCAGCAGGGTGGCGGTGTTGCGGTGCTTGTTGTTCTCCAGGTGGAAGTTGAGGTCCCCTAGGAGGATGTAGTCGGCAGAGGGGAGGGCGTGCGGGCTGATGAAGTCGGCAATGTCTTCGCTGAATTGGGTGCGTGGTCCCGGGGATCTGTAGATGAGGGTGCCTCTGAGGGTGGTCTTGGAGTTGGTGTGTATATGGAAGTGGAGGTGTTCGGCGGCGGTGAAGGTGTCGTCGGGGTTGGTCGTGATGCGGATGGTATTCTTGTGTACGATGGCGATGCCTCATCCAGTCTTGTTGATGCGGTCCTTCCTGGTGATCTTGTATCCGTCCGGGATGGCTAAGGAGATGTCAGGCGCTGAGGAGGCATTCATCCAGGTTTCTGTGTGGAAGGCGACGTCAGGTGATGTTGTGTCGAGCAGGTTCCAGAGTTCGACAGTGTGTCTGTGGATGGAGCTGGAGTTGAGCAGGATGCACTTGAGGTGGTTGTTGTTGGTGCTCGGCTTGTCGGGTGCGGTGCAGGTCAGGAGGCAGGTGAATTTGCAGGTTTGGCAGGTGAAGGGTCCATGGGTTCGAATCGGGGTGGCTCGGTAGCAGGCGGGGTTTCGGCCGGCGTTGAGTGCGTGGAGGGTGGCGGCGTCGTAGGTCTTTCGTGTGGTCTGGCGTCGTCCGGGGCCAGGGGTCCTGGCGCTGGGCACGGTCCAGGCGCGGATGGGCGCAGATGGGCTTGCCTTTGGCGCGCCTTCGGCGTGCAAATGGCGCACCCGCTGTCCGTGAACACTGCACGTACGCCAGACCATAGGGGGGGACCTCAGGGGAAACAAGCAGTCAAAGTGAAAGATAGACAAGACCGTGAAGCATGGTTAAGAACAATGTCCGATGTCCGGCTGGGTAGGTGACTGCCGAAGGGGTGAACCCTAGCCAGACTCCTCCATAGCTGCATAGGACAGCTCCACCTGGTAACGGCCAATGGTAAACACGGGTAAAGAAATGCAGATAGCGTCATGCAGAACAGAGGGGGGAAGGGACCTCAGGGGAAACAAGCAGTCAAAGTGAAAGATAGATTTTGATGACAAACTTCTCTAAAATATCAGAAACTCCTATCTAGTGGAGCAGTAGAGTTCTGATGCTCCTTAACATTACTAATTAGACTTTAATCAACATGCTAATGTGTTATTCTGCGTGTTCACATGTGCCTGTTGATTGGAGGAAGGCATTGTGCCAGCGTTGTTTGTTTTAGATTCCCCATTTAAGGTGCTTCGGTAAACGTTCCACTAGGGTATTAAGAATTTTGGATTTCTCCTGTGGCCAGATCTAAGGAGCCTACCTACCCATGTGTCCTCAAAGTAGTCTAAGAGGGCACTTAATTTTGCTTCATTTTGTTTGTAAAATGAGCTATCAATTAAAATGCTGTAGTGTTCGGCCACATCTGTTTCTGGAACGTAAGCCAGTGCTGTTAGTTTTTTTATTTGATATTCAAAAGATGAATTGGTTGCATATTCTATGCTCAGGGTTGTCTTTTGTAAATGTTTCCATAGACACTGATTAAAGTGATAATAGCAGCCTTGGATACAGGTATGGGGGTGTATTTTTACAATACTTGAAAGCATTGCTTGTTCAAAATCAAGTATTATTTTTTCTGGGGAATAGTCATTAGTTTTTTTGTTTGATAGTGTTTAATAATTCCATATATGTTGAATTAGTTTTATTTGGTAGCAGTGCATAAAGTTGAGGTATATTGCAGTTTTTATATAGGCCATGTATCGTGTATATTTGGTAAAAAGGTTTGGGACAGATGTTAAAAGTCCCATCCATCATCCAATATTGGCTTTGTTGGAGTTTTATGAGGTTAATAGCTGTGCCAAAAATGATTAGTCTTTTCTCATTGTTTTCGTTGTCGTAAATGACAAAGGGTCGTTTGTTTAAAGTTATAGTTTGGTCAGGATTTACATTTATATTGCTATATGTTCTAGAAGGTAGAGTGGTAGTGGTAGTTGTTCTTTTGGTACGTGATATTGTTCTTTTGAGGGAAACTATGTTTGGCATTTGGGTAATGGCTATTTTAGGTATTTGGGGAATCTGTTCTTTTAAAATTACGCTTGTTGGTTTTTGGGAACCTGTACTTGCTTCTTTAATGTTTTCTAATGCTTTTCTAACTTCTATTTCGGTTATGTTTGTTGGGTGGTTGTGTTCCCTTGTATAAAGGACTGTTGCTTCCCCAGTTGTTGCCCTTCCATAACATTTGTTGGAGTAATATTTGCAACATTTCCAATTAACTTTCCTCCCAAATTGTTTCTCTTGGGTATAAGTGTAACCCATGTAGCAGAGTAATAGTTTTCCTTTCTGGCTGGTAACAAATTCAGCTCCTTCTGTCATTTTGTTGTTTGTTAATCTATAAGAAATATATTTTATAGTTATTTAAAATATAGATGTATGTATATTAAGGTAAATTTAAAAACATTTATATCGTGCATGCTTACCTTTTTGGAAATTCAGTCTTTGATTTTGATGTTCTTTACTGTTTAGTTGTGGTCTGTATTTTCTGTGTTTTTCTTTACCTGAAGAAAAAATGCATTTATTTGTGTTAATAGTTCTGATATATTTTTTAGTTTGCAGTCTTTGGACATACTTACTTTGTTAGTTGTATATTGGTTTTCTGAGTTCTGTTCTCTGTTCTTTGTCAGTAGTGTATTCTGTAGTGGTGCTAGAAAATAAAAAAGTAGATATGCATTAGTAATTGGATCATGTGTGTTATTTTTTACAATTTAGCAGTTTCATTTGGTTCATTTTATTTACTTACTATTTATTCACTGATTTGTAGGTTGGGTTTTGATCTTCTTGTAGGTGTAGTCGAATGTATCCAATGTTTAGTTGTGGCCTGTATTTTCTGTATTTTCTTTATCTGTAAAACAAAATGCATTTATTTGTGTTAATTGTTTTGATATATGTTTTAGGTTGCAGTTACATTTTATGCTATAAGTTTTAGTTTAGATTTATTTTATGTTGTTATAAAAATCTTTGGACATACCTTGTTAGTTGTATCTTGGTTTTCAGAGTTCTGTTCTCTGTTCTTGTCAGTAGAGTATTCTGTAGTGTTAGGAAAAAATAAAAAAAAGATATGTATTAGTTATTGGATCATGTTTGTTATTTTTTACATTTTAGCAGTTAGTTTCATTTAGTTTATTTTAGTTACTTACTTTTAATCCTCTGAATTGTCGGTTGATTCTTGATGTTCTTGTAGGTGTAGTCTAATTTATACACAGTATTTTCTCCTGTCGTTTTATTTTCAGGTGGTTTGTGTTTAGTGTTTAATTGTTTATATAGTGGTTTAGAGTTAGTAATTAGTTTGCTATTGGTCAATTTATATTAGCAGTGTTTTTATTGGTTAGTTTGTATTTTTGAAAATATGTTTGGGTATTTATTTTCCATATAAGGTAAACGCTAACTAATCTTTTGGTGAGATCATTATCTATAATTTATTTAAATAGTATTAGTTAAATTTTTATCGAATTTAATATATTTTAAATGTGAAATGTAATTTTATTTATAGTTTGTTATAAGAGATATGAATTTATGTGTTAATTGTATTTTTAAATGTTAAAAAGTGTTATTGTATATTAATAATTATTTTCGATATTTCTAAATTAACGATATTATTGTTGTCGATAATTTTACTCTCAATATTTTTTACTTAGTGTGTATATTTTTTAGTAGTCGATATTTAAATATTTCGATATGTATGTTGTCGATATTAGTGAGATCGATGTTTATGTAGCTCGATATTTAATATCCAATATTTTTGTATGTTTTTAGTTATGTATAGGATGTCGATATTATTGCTTTCGATATTTTTGTGTCGATAATTTTGTAGGATGATATTGTGTCTTTCGATATTATGTCAGTGATTCATCTTAGGGAAGTTGCAAGACACACCTACCCTACTAACCTAAGACCAGCGTCCTTTGTATAAAAGAAGGAATTATTTTCTCTAAATTGGGCATATTATCAAGAGAAGTATTGCCGCTTTTTTGGCACATATCGCCGAAAAAACTGAGATTTTTCAATCACACTATTAACAAGGAGTTGCTAACAAGCATTAGCGCTTGTTACCTTGTGTTAGCAGCCTTTTTTTCCCACTTTGCATGTTAGCGATTTTTATAGCTAATGATATGCAAAGTGGGCATTCCTTCACATCAACTAACAGACAAACACTCGCTAAGACAGCTTCTGTATATTAACAATTCAGAAAAGGGGGTGGTGATGAACAGAGTGTCTGAATTAAGCAGACCACTCTTACCCAGTCAAGAGATCAGGGCTTAATCCATCACCGTTATTTAGATCACTGCATCACCCCAGTTCAGAACCTGGCTATAAGCAAATTAGTCTGACCCCATGCCTCATGGGGACAGGGCAGACCAAACTACCAAGCCAATTCTTCACTGGAAAGGAGACAAGCTTCCGGGGACTGGTTTCTGGCATTTCAGCCGTTGTCGGCCCGGCTTGCTTGAATCCTGGTGGTGCAGTGAGCAAGGGACTCATGTCTGAGTATACCCTGCCACACCTATAGTGGCCAAAAACGATTCAGAAAAGGGGGTGGTGATGAACAGAGTGTCTGAATTAAGCAGACCACTCTTACCCAGTCAAGAGATCAGGGCTTAATCCATCACCGTTATTTAGCTCACTGCATCACCCCAGTTCAGAACCTGGCTATATGCAAATTAGTCTGACCCCGTGCCTCATGGGAACAGGGCAGACCAAACTACCAAGCCAATTCTTCACTGGAAAGGAGACAAGCTTCCGGGGACCAGTTTCTGGCATTTCAGCCGTCGTCGGCCCGGCTTGATTGAATCCTGGTGGTGCAGTGAGCAAGGGACTCATGTCTGAGTATACCCTGCCACACCTATAGTGGCCAAAAACGATTCAGAAAATGGGGTGGTGATGAAGAGAGTGTCTGAATTAAGCAGACCACTCTTACCCAGTCAGGAGATCAGGGCTTAATCCATCACCGTTATTTAGCTTACTGCATCACCCCAGTTCAGAACCTGGCTATATGCAAATTAGTCTGACCCCGTGCCTCATGGGAACAGGGCAGACCAAACTACCAAGCCAATTCATCATTGGAAAGGAGACAAGCTTCCGTGGACCGGTTTCTGGCATTTCAGCCGTCTTCGGCCCGGCTTGCTTGAATCCTGGTGTTGCAGTGAGCAAGGGAATCATGTCTGAGTATACCCTGCCACACCTATAGTGGCCAAAAACGATTCAGAAAAAGGGGTGGTGATGAACAGAGTGTCTGAATTATGCAGACCACTCTTACCCAGTCAAAAGATCAGGGCTTAATCCATCACCATTATTTAGCTCACTGCATCACCCCAGTTCAGAACCTGGCTATATGCAAATTAGTCTGACCCCGTGCCTCATGGGAACAGGGCAGACCAAACTACCAAGCCAATTCTTCACTGGAAAGGAGACAAGCTTCCGGGGACCGGTTTCTGGCATTTCAGCCGTCGTCGGCCCGGCTTGATTGAATCCTGGTGGTGCAGTGAGCAAGGGACTCATGTCTGAATATACCCTGCCACACCTATAGTGGCCAAAAACGATTCAGAAAAGGGGGTGGTGATGAACAGAGTGTCTGAATTAAGCAGACCACTCTTACCCAGTCAAGAGATCAGGGCTTAATCCATCATCGTTATTTAGCTCACTGCATCACCCCAGTTCAGAACCTGGCTATATGCAAATTAGTCTGACCCCGTGCCTCATGGGAACAGGGCAGACCAAACTACCAAGCCAATTCTTCACTGGAAAGGAGACAAGTTTCCGGGGACCGGTTTCTGGCATTTCAGCCGTCGTCGGCCCGGCTTGCTTGAATCCTGGTGGTGCAGTGAGCAAGGGACTCAAGTCTGAGTATACCCTGCCACACCTATAGTGGCCAAAAACGATTCAGAAAAGGGGGTGGTGATGAATAGAGTGTCTGAATTAAGCAGACCACTCTTACCCAGTCAAGAGATCAGGGCTTAATCCATCACCGTTATTTAGCTCACTGCATCACCCCAGTTCAGAACCTGGCTATATGCAAATTAGTCTGACCCCGTGCCTCATGGGAACAGGGCAGACCAAACTACCAAGCCAAATCTTCCCTGGAAAGGAGACAAGCTTCCAGGGACCGGTTTCTGGCTGGGTAGGAGTGTTCTGCTTAATTCAGATACTCTGTCCATCACCACCCCCTTTTCTGAATCGTTTTGTCCACCATAAGCGTGGAAGGGTATACTCAGATGTGAGTCCCTTGCTCACTGCACCATCAGGATTCAAGCAAGCCGGGCCGAAGACGGCTGAAATGCCAGAAACCGGTCCCCACAAGCTTGTTTCCTTTCCAGTATAAGAATTGGCTTGGTAGTTTGGTCTGCCCTGTTCCCATGATGCACTGGGCCAGGGACAGACTAATTTGCATGTAGCCAGGTTCTGAGTTGGGATGGTGCAGTGAGCTAAAAAACGGTGATGGATCAAACCCTGATCCTTGGACTGGGTAGGAGTGTTCTGCTTAATTCAGATACTCTGTCCATCGCCACCTCCTTTTCTGAATCTGTATATTAACAAGGCTGCACTGGACCCGCGTTGCGAGAATGAAAGCCGCGCTGAGCCGGGAAGGGTATACTCAGATGTGAGTCCCTTGCTCACTGCACCATCAGGATTCAAGCAAGCCGGGCCGAAGACGGCTGAAATGCCAGAAACCGGTCCCCGGAAGCTTGTTTCCTTTCCAGTATAAGAATTGGCTTGGTAGTTTGGTCTGCCCTGTTCCCATGATGCACCGGGACAGGGACAGACTAATTTGCATGTAGCCAGGTTCTGAGCTGGGATGGTGCAGTGAGCTAAAAAACGGTGATGGATCAAACCCTGATCTTTGGACTGGGTAGGAGTGTTCTGCTTAATTCAGATACTCTGTCCATCACCACCCCCTTTTCTGAATCGTTTTGACCACCATAAGCGTGGAAGGGTATATTCAGATGTGAGTCCCTAGCTCACTGCACCATCAGGATTCAAGCAAGCCGGGCTGAAGACGGCTAAAATGCCAGAAACCGGTCCCCGGAAGCTTGTTTCCTTTCCAGTATAAGAATTGGCTTGGTAGTTTGGTCTGCCCTGTTCCCATGATGCACTGGGCCAGGGACAGACTAATTTGCATGTAGCCAGGTTCTGAGTTGGGATGGTGCAGTGAGCTAAAAAACGGTGATGGATCAAACCCTGATCCTTGGACTGGGTAGGAGTGTTCTGCTTAATTCACATACTCTGTCCATCGCCACCTCCTTTTCTGAATCTGTATATTAACAAGGCTGCACTGGACCCGCGTTGCGAGAATGAAATCCGCGCTGAGCCCCCTTTATTGCAGGTTTTTAACTCCTGCTAAAAATACGAATTAGCCATCTTTTATATGGGAGGTGGATTGCAAGGCTAAGTCCAAACCTGCGTATTAGCAATTTTTCAGTATCGCAGGAACATTATCGCTTGTTTTCTCACAATAAAGCATGTTCTCACGGCTATGGCTGGATTTCATATTGCCTTGGAGCAAATCGTTGTCATTACCCCGCTACCAGGGCGATGAAATCCAGCAATAGCCGGTGATAATATAAAATGTGCTTTGCGTGCTTCATCGCAATCTGTTGATAATATACCCCTATGTTTTGACTTTATCGCTCCCATGAAAAAACTAGGAGGGGTAAGTGGGGCCCTTTGACACTCTTTCTGCAGCGCTGAAAAAGTTCACTTTAACTTAAGTGTGCTAGAAAATGTACTGGTAAATGTTTGTAACTCCTGAATAATTTACACCTAAATTCACCTTATTTCTTTAAGATCTTCTGACCAATAACCCCGAAACACCCCTGCACCCGCCCAGACGTGTGACACACAGTAAAAGACACAAATGAATGAATGACTCCCACTTGAGTAAGATACATTCTTGCATTTCACAGAGTTTCGCTTTTCTAACGTCTTCATTAATGTGGTGCAACTCACAGAGGTGTAAATTGCACCTTTCTGCTGACGCTGATTGTTTTTTAACTAGGATAACACCTCCATAAATGTGCTCTGTGGAAGAGAAAGTAATCATGGGAGAGAATAAAGGGCGTAAAAAGGCCATTTAATTCAGGAGGCGGCCAGGCAATGAAACGAACATCCTTCGAGTTCTTGCTGCACAAACTAAAATCTCCGGAAGAAAGGACAAAGGAAATAAACAACCAACCTATCCCTCCTCCCCTAAAGTGTTCCTACCCCCTTAAATTCCTCTGATTCACTAGCCACAGTATCATATCTATCCTTATGCTTTATTAACCCGGGGTGACGTCTCGCTCTTCAACAATGTATTTTAATCCTGAAATACTGATTTCTTTTTATATAAGTTTCCATCCTTACCCGCTGTCTTCAGCAAGGACTTTTTTATTATAATAATAATAACAATAATATTCCACATTTGTAAAGTGCGAACAATCACCCGTAAGGGTCTCCAGGCGCTGGGGGCTGTCGGGAAGATTAAGCAAGCTATTGCCCAGAGTCACATGGTGCTGGGCAAATCTGCAGCCGGCGCCGGGCATCGAACCATGATCCCCAGATTCCAGCGTCAGTTGCCCTGGCCGCAGCGCCACACCTTTCTATTCTGTGCGCTCTGCATACGTTGTGCTTTTATCGTCCCCGTTCTGTTAGTGCAATGGTTATTCCTATCATTTACAGATAAATGCACACGCTGACGAGACCGCGTGGCAGACACGGGTACCGGACACGCGCAGAGGTCGCACCGCTGGCACACCGAAGCGCACCAAAGGCAAGCCCGTCTGTTCCCGTCTACAGCTGGAATGCGCTGTGCGTCAGGGCCCCTTGCCTCTTTAGGTCTCACCTGCGTTGAGGCGCATGCGCTGTCGCCTTGGCTTGATCTATAGTAGTTGGTTTACTGTTTGGCTTCTTTGGAAGCGGGGTTTGTGTCTGCCCTGTGTCTCCCTTAGGCCCGCCCACTTGCCTAGCATTGCAGCACATTCGTGCTGCGTCTCTTCACATTGTGTCCATTAATCAGTGCATGTTTGAGACAGAAAGTGCTGTACAGCGCATGCCTGCCGATAGGAAGTGAAGAATTGGGCATGCACGACTTGCCCAGACACAGCATGTTAACGCGTCTGGACAGGATGTATGCATGCGCTGCTTTGCTTTCATATTGCAAAGCTCCCTGGGTGTTTCCTGTAATAACAGCGTCTGAGCAGAACGTGCGCATGGCGCACTTTCACTTTATTAACTCCCCACGTCTCCACTGCTTTTAAGCTGTAAATACAAATTAAGCATTACCCCACAGTGTACTCCTGTTCCTATGGATTTCCGCCCCGCTATTCCGATATGGAGCACTCCTCTCTAACACACTGCCCCATTCCGCTGACTCCCTTGCTGGAGGATATTCATGCCGCTTTTCTAACCCGATCCAGAGTGGACTTTCTTTTCCCGACCGCTCTCCCCATTTCGACGCTTCACTATGGTGCTCATTTCTGCACTTCCCGCCACAACTCTTTGGACCGTCAGGGCCTTGCCATGATTCCCTCCATCATTGCTGCACCTCCCATTGTGACTACATTGACTCTCCTTCAGAGTCCTGCCATGCTTCCCTCAACCTTCTGCATCGCTGCACTGCCTATCAAGCTTCCCGTCCCGCTCCTGATCCTTGCACTCGTGGCAGTGTCTTCCATAGGGATCTGACTCACGCAGACATTACAGCCTGACACGAGGTTTACCCTAGCATTCCTTGCGCCCCCCTTCTTGTTTTCACTGGTACAATCTATTTCCACAGTTGTCGATGGGGTGGACTTCCGCATTGCCTGGAGGCACGTGGCAGCAACAGCACCCCTCGTTTCTGGTTTCAACACTCAAGCACAGGTACCAGGTCCTCAGTTTGTTTGTCACCACCTCTGGGTTGGCGGTTCACCAGATGCACGACGGACAGATCTAGGACGCTGAGGACTAAACGTGTCACCTGCTCTCAGTAATAGGCATCTATAATCCTTCCAGATGTCAGCCTCAATGGATGCAATAGAGCCAAAGTGAGGTGTTTGTTGCCTTCAGTTATCAGTCTCTTCATCCTAAAGTGTACCACATATTAACAGGTCTAGACACATCAGAAAGCTGTTCTTCTCTCCTAGCAAGGTCCCCACATCCCAAGCCATAGCATCTTATGATGTGGGAGCCTCACAATGACCCCTGGAGGATAGGCTCCACACAGAAACCCAGGATCCTCAGGTGAGAACTTTTGCTCTTACCATCTGCACTGCTCCGACCCTGTAGTACCAGTCTGTAGGAGGAATGGGGTAGAAGTACTGACAAGCCCACCCCATCAATCTTACCATTATCCTGCTCTTTACTCCCCCTCATTCCCCGGGCTCACGTTCCATCTTCCTCAGGATGGTAAAAAGCCCAGTGGTACCATGCATCATCACCGCTCTGCTGAGATCCACCGAGATTCTCAATCTGCAACTGGTTATGGCAATTTCTATGACATCATTTCCTACATGCTCATCTGTGGAGTAGTTTATTAGCTTGACATTTCCTCCAGTGTTTTTAACCTTCAACTATCGCCTCCCATTCTTGTTACCAAATACTTTGGCTTTAAAGTGCAAACCTAAAATGTTAAGAAAATTTGTGACCTTGAACCACCTAAAGAGTTCCAAACTCCGAAGCTCCTGGCATTCTCATGGCACTAGACAGAATGATGCATAAAAGCAAACAAACCGTACACTATAAACAAGCATTTGCAATGCAATAGGTCTTGCATTTATGCGAGTTTGAACTATTGACATTGCAAATGACAATTCCTTTTATTTTAGTTTTTTTGTTTTTTAAACATAAAAAAAGGCATTGTCATTTACAATGCCAACAGCTTAAACTCGCGTAAATGCGAGACCTATCGCATTGCAAATGCTTGTTTACCCCTACTCTAGGGACTAGCTGCTATTATTTAATATAGGTGAGCGATGTAGTTTTCCCCCTTGTGCTTGTAATGCTGATAACAATTCATTTTTTTGTTCAGAATGCAATTTCGGTCCTAAGCTTCAGTTCATTGAGGCCACATTTCTTGAAGCCTCTGTGATGGCTAACACTTCTCCGAAAACCATATACCAAGCTTTAACCAGAGTTATATTAAATACCAGATTCCTGATTAAACATAAATTTGCAGATTTTATGCAGACATACAATCCCAATCTGGTATTTGTAATGGAAACCTGGTCCAATAAAGCATCCGTTCCAGATTGGATTGTAG
Organism: Lissotriton vulgaris; assembly: GCF_964263255.1. Classification (NCBI taxonomy): domain Eukaryota; kingdom Metazoa; phylum Chordata; class Amphibia; order Caudata; family Salamandridae; genus Lissotriton; species Lissotriton vulgaris. The sequence continues at coordinate 43,062,837 of NC_141689.1, forward strand.
CTGTTCCATCTGGCTTTGAGATATCTACAGTTGACAGAGCGGGGAAACAAAAGGGTGGTTTAGCAATTATATATCGCAGTCACATTACAGCTGCCTTCTCCCCTATCTTGCATTCAGAAAGAGAAGTCCTATCGTTCATGTTAGAATCGGAATCTCTGTTTGGCACAGGTAGGTACTTGTTGTGAGAAGTTGGCCCGATATGCAGTGTTCACTATTCTAGTGACCACTATGCATCGGTCCAAACGACCCTTATGGTGATTGGTTGTAAGTCAACCTTAGACCAGCTATCCTAGTAGCGTGGATACGAGCAGTCTTCGGGCTAAACTCTAGAGGGCGTGTTAAGCCAGCTGTTATACCATCACATACCCCTTGAACACCAAGTGAAAGGACACCACACAAGTGTTATGAAAATAAACAGTATATTTATTAGAATCACAACAGCCCTGTACTCTTTATGAGGACAGGGTACTAAGCACAGAACAAAACTCTTAGGAAAATACTTCAAGTGCACAATCAATACAAGTGCCCGAGGGCACGGAAAGTTTAGTGGTCTCGGGCGGACCCGATAAGGCAAGTCGGAAGCGAGGGACTCAGGACCCTTAAGTAAGGAGGCTATGCGGGCACCGAAATGCCGGAGTTACCTAGCCACAAGGGCTGCGGCTGCACAAGTCTTACAGGCGTCGGGGGTCTTCGCTGCCGAGCCAGGAGCCGGAAGGAAGGAGTTGCTGGCCGGCGACCAGTGATGAATAGTTCGTAGAGATCCAAGCCTGGATCAGAGATCGATGATACCTGAAAGCAGAGGGGACCAAGTTCGTACTACTAGCCAGTAGTCAGAGGGTACCAGGAAGGCACCGGATGGCCGTCACCTCGACTAGGTGAGTGGGGGACGCTAGGCTCTGCAGTCTCTCGGACCAGGAGGCGTTGTCGGCGACCAGGATGGAGGTGCGAGCTGTCCCACGAAGGTTGATGCTGTCGGCGTCGCCGGGCCCAGGGTTGGGGCAACAAGCCTTGGCAGATTTCAGGGCCACGTGGTGGGCCTAAAATGGCGTCTTGAGTGGACCAGGAGGGTCTGGGGTGCTCCTCTCGTAAAAGGGAGCAAGGGCCGGTCTGGAGCAACCAGACCAGCAGCGTTGGTTGTCGGATGTCGTCAAGGAGATCACAAGCCAGCGGCTAGTGATCGGACAACGTGCTGAGCGGAGAGCAGAAGGGCCCCACGCAGATCGTGGAGATGCTGGGAGGCTGCACTTCGGTGCTGGAGCTGCTCAGGATCAGGGCTTCTCGGACCCCAGAGCACTCACCAGAGGATTCCTTCGGTGGTCGTGCTGGATTAAGAAAGCGTGCAGGTTTTGATGATGGCCGGTCCCTCGAGGTCTCGTCGCACCCACAGATCTCAGCTGAGCTGACGATGTGGGTAGAGGTCAGAGGTGCTAGGGAAGCCGGTTCTCGTCGAGCTGGGTCGTCGGATTCCTGAGGAAGGTCTTGCAGCAAACCGCAGAGTTCTTAGATGGTGCCTGCGGATGCAGGATGACTACTCCTTAGCCACAAGGGAGAAATCTTGAGAAGAGTCTCGAATGTCCTTTCGTAGAAAGTAGTTCTTGATTCAAAGATGATCTAATTTGGAAGGGTCCCCGCTCCGGCCTTTATCCTGAAGAAAGGGGTGGGTACATGACTAGGTCCTGCCCTAAGGGTGGGACCAGGAAGGGGGGTAGTTACACCCCTCTCCCCCTGCTGGACTTTCCCCAGGTCAGGGGCTGCGCGCCCCTGGAACTGGTTCTAGCCGGCAGATGCGTAGTGAGCACCGGGGTGCCACTCCGCAGTCACCTTCTCGCAAAGCCCTACCTACCCAGAATACACAAACCCTGTCTGGGACGGTGCGAACACCGCCCTTGACAGGAAACCCTTTGTCCAAGCTCTCCTCGCTGGAAGGACTCCCAGCAGCAGTAGGTCAGACTCGTGTCTGTGGTGGCAGCGTCCATTTTGTGGAGCTGAGGCTTCGTTTAACTTTAACCGGGGTTCACAGTTACGTACATGTCGGGTCCCTCTAGAAGGGCGGAATGCTAACCTCGTCGCCAGAATTGGTGAGGGGGCAGCATCCCGATTCGTATGACACCTTACTCGACATGTCTTGATAACGCGATACCGAAGTTACCGATATGATATGCGTTATCATGGAACAGCCATTGGGTCTTGGTTCCGCAAGCTGCAACCGGGCTCGGCTCGTACCAGAGCCCAATTCACACGGTTCCATGCACTCTGCCTTCAGGATTGTCAAGGCCTGCCATAGGAGTGACTGATAGGAACTCGGGTGTCTATTTTAAGGTTAGGTATAGGGATACTACACCTACAGCAACGGGCGAGTACGCCATGTTGCCCCAGCTGTCGTGCAGCCAGTTGTGTCAGATTTAGATGGCCATCCAGGGGTGGCATAATACATGCTTCAGCCCCTGGTAGGCCCTGGGTACACCGAGGCCCTGAGTTACAGAGTCTGACAGGGTGGCCCAGTTCCAATTGGGTTATGCACCTAAGGTACACACATCAATTTAGCGAGAGAACAGCTAGGCTGTGGGTCTGATTGGCAGGCCCACAGCCCGGGAAAGTCGTAAACCAGTGAAACAAAAGCAAAAAGTCCGGGTGATCATAGGATTGCAGACCCTACTCTCCTACATGACCCCCCCCCCCCCCCCCCCCAAACGTTGGGACAATAAGCTAACCTTGATCAGGTGAGTCTTCTTGTTCTAAGTGGAAATACCTGGAGAGCCCATCTGCATTGCCATGATCAGTGCCAGGTCTATGCTCCACTGTGAAGTCCATCCCCTGTAGGGAAATGGACCACCTAAGCAGTTTGGGGTTTTCACCCTTCATCTGATTTAGCCGTAGGAGGGGCTTATGGTCGGTCTGAATCTTGAAATGAGTGCCAAACAAGTATGGCCTCAGTTTCTTCAGGGCCCACACCACAGCGAAGGCCTCCCTCTCTATAGCTGACCAATTTTTCTCTCTGGGGGTCAGCCGTCTGCTTATAAAAGCAATGGGCTGGTCATTACCATCAAAATTCAGTTGAGATAGAACAGCTCCCACACCCAACTCAGAAGCATCTGTTTGGACAATGAATGGTTTGGAGTAGTCTGGACTCTTGAGGATAGGCGCCGTGCACATGGCCTGTTTTAGGTCATCGAATGCTTTTTGACAGCTCGCTGTCCACTGAACCTTTTTTGGCATTTTCTTACTCGTCAGTTCATTGAGCGGAGTCACAATCGATCCGTAATTCCTGAGGAACTTCCGGTAGTAACCAGTCAGGCCCAAGAAAGCTCGAACCTGAGTCTGGGTGGTTGGAGGAGCCCAGTCCCTGATTGACTGTATCTTGCTCTCCAGTGGTTGAACTTGGCCTCCACCGACAAGGTGGCCCAAGTATACAACCTGTGTCTGCCCTATCTGGCACTTGGTTGCCTTGATAGTGAGACCTGCTGCTTGCAGAGCCTCTAACACTTTCCGCAGGTGGACCAGGTGATCCTCCCAGGTGGAGCTAAAGACAGCGATATCGTCAAGATACGCTGCACAGAAGTCATCCAGCCCAGTGAGAACGTGATTCACCAACCGTTGGAAGGTGGCAGGTGCATTTTTCAAACCAAAGGGCATTACCACGAACTGATAATGCCCACCAGGGGTAGAAAATGCGGTCTTAGGCTTGGCGTCCTCAGCTAACCTGATTTGCCAATACCCAGCTGTCAGGTCAAACGTACTTAAGTAGTTGGCCGAAGCCAATCTATCGATAAGCTCGTCTGCCCTTGGTATTGGGTGGGCATCAGTCTTAGTGACTGCATTGAGACCCCTGTAGTCTACGCAGAACCTCATCTCTTTCTTACCGCCCGGGGTGTGAGGTTTCGGCACTAGAACTACGGGACTAGCCCAAGGACTATCCGAGGGTTCAATGACTCCCAGCTCCAACATTTTCTGCACTTCCCTCTTGATGCAGTCTCTAACGTGATCGGGCTGCATGTAGATTTTACTCTTGACGGGCAAGCTGTCACCAGTGTCAACCTCATGGGTGCACCAATTGGTCTGACTGGGTGTTAGAGAGAACATATGCCGGAAGGATTGAAGAACTTGTTTACAATCCTCCTGTTGAGGTTCGGAGAGGCTGCCACAAAAGACAACACCGTCCACCGATCCATCGTCAGGATTCTGAGTGAGCAGGTCGGGGAGAGGGTCACTCTCCTCCTCCTGTCCCTCATCTATGGCCATGAGCAAACTCATGTCCTTCCTGTCGACATATGCTTTGAGCCTGTTGACATGGAGCACCCTGTGGGGGCTCCGGGGAGTTCCAAGGTCTACCAGGTAGGTGACCTCTCCCTTTTTCTCCAGGATGGTGTAGGGCCCGGACCATTTTGCTGCTGGGGCCACTGGCTCCAACACCCACACCTTCTGTCCGGGCTGGTAAACAGTCAAGACAGCCTTTTGGTCATGCCAAGCTTTTTGGAGTTCTTGGCTGGCCTTAAGGTTTTCGGATGCCTTCTCCATGTATTCAGCCATCCGCGAGCGGAGGCCAAGCACATAGTCCACTATGCTGGTTGCAGGCTTTTTGAGAGGTCTCTCCCATCCTTCCTTCACCAAACACAGGGGTCCTCTTACAGGATGCCCGTACAAAAGTTCAAAAGGGCTGTAGCCAACCCCCTTCTGTGGGACTTCTCTGTAAGCGAATAAAAGGCAGGGGATCAGGACGTCCCATCTACGCCGAAGCTTTTCAGGTAGTCCATGAATCATCCCTTTTAGGGTCCTGTTGAATCTCTCAACAAGCCCATTGCATTGTGGGTGATAGGGTGTAGTGAACTTGTAGTTAACACCACATTCCTTCCACATAGCAGTTAAGTAGCTCGACATGAAGTTTGCACCTCTGTCGGAGACGACCTCCTTAGGGAAGCCCACTCTGGAGAATACTCCAACTAGGGCTCTTGCCACCACAGGGGCTGTAGTGGTCCTAAGGGGAATAGCTTCAGGATACCTGGTGGCATGATCCACTACCACCAGTATAAACTTGCGCCCTGATGCTGTTGGTGGTTCCATGGGACCAACGATGTCAATCCCCACCCGTTCAAAGGGCACCCCCACCACAGGCATTGGTATAAGGGGGGCCTTTGTCGTGCCACCTGACTTACCACTGGCTTGGCAAGTGACACAGGAGCGGCAAAACTCCTTGGTATCTTCGTTCATGTGAGGCCAGTGAAAGTGCGAGACAAGCCTGTCCCACGTCTTCGTCTGTCCTAAGTGTCCTGCTAAGGGAATCTCGTGGGCCAAGGTAAGGAGGAAACCACGCTGAGACAAGGGGATAACCAGCCTCCTGGTCATGCCAGGCTTGGGGTCTCTTGCCTCAGTGTACAGGAGTCCATCTTCCCAGTATACCTTGTGGGTACCTGTGGCGTTCCCAGCAGCCTCAGCAGCAGCCTGCTGTCTGAGGGGTTCAAGGGAAGGGCAGTCTAACTGGTCCTTCCCCAGGTCTTCTCGTGTGGGTCCCCTTGAGCCCAGAAACTCAACTTGATCAAGTTCGAGTTCTTTAGGTTCAGTTTCCCGCAATTCCTGGAGGTCAGCCTCCTCTGAGACTTGATCCTCGACCTGGGGCAAGGGGGAAGGCGAGGCCTTAACCCAACTGCTCTTCTTCTTGGGAGGTGTCTGGTCCGTTGTTCCAGGATCCAGCACCTGTTCAGTGGGGCATCGTCTGACCTGTGACCTGGTCACAGCAAACATGTATGCTGGCAAGCCTAACATCTCCATGTGAGTCCGTTGCTCCACTTCTGACCATTGCGATGACTCCAAATCATTGCCCAACAAACAATCCACTGGGAGGTCTGAACTAACAACAACCTTTTTCTGGCCATTTACCCCTCCCCAGGAGAAAGCAACAATCGCCATACTATGACTGGTAGTGACGTTGCTGGCATTGGTCACCAGGAAATCTGTACCTGGCATGATCTGTCCAGGGTCCACAAAGTTAGGCGTCACCATGGTGACGCTGGCACAAGTGTCCCTGTGGGCCTGAGCCATTCTTCCATTTATTAAAGGCGTCTGTCGGTATTTGCCCAAAGTATTGGGACTGACATCAGTGGATATATCCACATCCCCTGTACAGACAAGGACAGCCTGAGTGAGTGTACCAACTAAGTTGTCACACCCCTCAGAATCCAAGGTTAAACCCAACTAGTCCCTTGGGAGGCGCACTACTACTGCTGGCTGTACTAGGGGGCACAGGTGCCTTAGGGGCTGCAGTAGCAGGAGTCTGCCCTCCTTTCTTGGTGCACTCACTAAACCAGTGAGTTTTACTTTTACAGTATTGGCACCACCTTTTCGATTGGCCTTCTTGATTCTTCTTCTTCTGGGAAGCCTGACCCCCCCCCTCTTTGGGTTGTTGGGGACCTGTCGAAGACTTCTGGTCATTTTGTTCCCCTTTCGAATCTTTACCCTTCTGGTCTGCTTTCTTCTGACCACCCTGGTTCTGGCCCTGGTTTTGCTTAACCCTTGTTCTGACCCATCTGTCTGCCTTCTTTCCCAATTCTTGGGGAGAGGTCAGATCCGAGTCGACAAGGTGCTGATGCAACAACTGGTTCTGATAATTGTTTAAAATCTGTTCTCGCATGATCAAATTATACAATCCTGTGTAATCAGTAACCTTACTGCCCAGCAACCAGCCCTCCAAAGCCTTAGTGGCACAATCAACGAAATCAGACCAGTCCTGAGACTGAGTTTTCTGGGTATCCCTGAACAGCAACCTGTACTGCTCAGTGGTTAGGCCGAACCCATCAATCAGTGTGTTCTTCAGGACCTGGTAATTGTTAGCGTCCTCTACTCTAGTAGTGAGGAGCTTATCTCTACCTTTACCTTCAAAGGAGAGCCACAAGATAGCTGCCCACTGACTCTGGGGGATGCACTGTACAGTGCAGGCCCGCTCCAAAGCAGTAATCCATTTGTGGATGTCGTCCCCTTGCTTAAAGGGGGGCACTATCTTATTCAGGTGCTTAGTGTCTAAACTCCTGGGTTCCCGTGGGGGAATGCTGCCACCAGTGGGAATTGTCCCACTCAATTCTTGCTCTCGAGCAAAGGCGAGTCTTTCTTTGGGTAGGGCAAGTTCTTCCCTCTCGATCCGCAGATTGACTTCCCGCTCCTTCGCTTCGTACACTCTCCTCTGAGGGGATGTCATCCCTCTTCGAGCAGAGCCTCGAGAGCCATTGGTTCGAACGGATCTATTAGAGCCTCTCGACAGAGACCTAACTCGTCCGTTCCCAATGTTAAGCTGGCCCGAGAGTGGTCCCAGGGGTCTCCTGGTACCATTCTCGTGCCGGCTTAAGTTGTCCTGGGTTAGCTGGCTAACTATGACTGGACCTTTGTCTGCCTCGTCCCCAGATGTCTCTGGCTCCTCGTCCTCCTCTTCACCTTCTGCGGAGAGATGGATAAGGTCAGGGTCACCTGTGGTTCCCTCGAGGGGGGGCATATCCACTTCTGGATGAGAAGGGTCGGTGTTACCCGCCCTCCTGGCATCATAAGCCTCCAAGAGACCAATCAGAACCGGAATGGTAGGGTTTGCACCCTGTTTAGCTTCCGAGATGTACAGATCTGTCGCATCTCGTGGAAGCTAAGTGCAGCATATCTGGAGGTGACCTGTGGAAGGTCGACTGACACAAGGGGAGACTCAGAGTTTCCTCCTTTGTCTGACATGCTGCTTCTAGTGTGGTGTAAGTGATGCACCTACCTACACTACATGTTTACGTACTGATCCCTTGCTAAGAGTTGTAGCCAAGGTGTGCTAAGCCTTGCGGAGCTACAACAGCTGGTTCAGTAGAACTCAGAGTATTCTAAGCTAAGTTATATGTACCTGGAGTACTTATGCGATCTTTCACAAGATATTCTTAGGATACACGTGGTAAAACAACAGCAAGCTCAAATCCCAACCGCTGCTCACCAATGTGAGAAGTTGGCCCGATATGCAGTGTTCACTATTCTAGTGACCACTATGCATCGGTCCAAACGACCCTTATGGTGATTGGTTGTAAGTCAACCTTAGACCAGCTATCCTAGTAGCGTGGATACGAGCAGTCTTCGGGCTAAACTCTAGAGGGCGTGTTAAGCCAGCTGTTATACCATCACATACCCCTTGAACACCAAGTGAAAGGACACCACACAAGTGTTATGAAAATAAACAGTATATTTATTAGAATCACAACAGCCCTGTACTCTTTATGAGGACAGGGTACTAAGCACAGAACAAAACTCTTAGGAAAATACTTCAAGTGCACAATCAATACAAGTGCCCGAGGGCACGGAAAGTTTAGTGGTCTCGGGCGGACCCGATAAGGCAAGTCGGAAGCGAGGGACTCAGGACCCTTAAGTAAGGAGGCTATGCGGGCACCGAAATGCCGGAGTTACCTAGCCACAAGGGCTGCGGCTGCACAAGTCTTACAGGCTTCGGGGGTCTTCGCTGACGAGCCAGGAGCCGGAAGGAAGGAGTTGCTGGCCGGCGACCAGTGATGAATAGTTCGTAGAGATCCAAGCCTGGATCAGAGATCGATGATACCTGAAAGCAGAGGGGACCAAGTTCGTACTACTAGCCTGTAGTCAGAGGGTACCAGGAAGGCACCGGATGGCCGTCACCTCGACTAGGTGAGTGGGCGACGCTAGGCTCTGCAGTCTCACGGACCAGGAGGCGTTGTCGGCGACCAGGATGGAGGTGCGAGCTGTCCCACGAAGGTTGATGCTGTCGGCGTCGCCGGGCCCAGGGTTGGGGCAACAAGCCTTGGCAGATTTCAGGGCCACGTGATGGGCCTAAAATAGCGTCTTGAGTGGACCGGGAGGGTCCGGGGTGCTCCTCTCGTAAAAGGGAGCAAGGGCCGGTCTGGAGCAACCAGACCAGCAGCGTTGGTTGTCGGATGTCGTCAAGGAGATCACAAGCCAGCGGCTAGTGATCGGACAACGTGCTGAGCGGCGAGCAGAAGGGCCCCACGCAGATCGTGGAGATGCTGGGAGGCTGCACTTCGGTGCTGGAGCTGCTCAGGATCGGGGCTTCTCGGACCCCAGAGCACTCACCAGAGGATTCCTTCGGTGGTCGTGCTGGATTAAGAAAGAGTGCAGGTTTTGATGATGGCCGGTCCCTCGAGGTCTCGTCGCACCCACAGATCTCAGCTGAGCTGACGATGTGGGTAGAGGTCAGAGGTGCCAGGGAAGCCGGTTCTCGTCGAGCTGGGTCGTCGGATTCCTGAGGAAGGACTTGCAGCAAACCGCAGAGTTCTTAGATGGTGCCTGCGGATGCAGGGTGACTACTCCTTGGCCACAAGGGAGAAATCTTGAGAAGAGTCTCGAATGTCCTTTCGTGGGGTACATGACTAGGTCCTGCCCTAAGGGTGGGACCAGGAAGGGGGGTAGTTACACCCCTCTCCCCCTGCTGGACTTTCCCCAGGTCAGGGGCTGCGCGCCCCTGGAACTGGTTCTAGCCGGCAGATGCGTAGTGAGCACCGGGGTGCCACTCCGCAGTCACCTTCTCGCAAAGCCCTACCTACCCAGAATACACAAACCCTGTCTGGGACGGTGCGAACACCGCCCTTGACAGGAAACCCTTGGTCCAAGCTCTCCTCGCTGGAAGGACTCCCGGCAGCAGGAGGTCAGACTTGTGTCTGTGGTGGCAGTGTCCATTTTGTGGAGCTGAGGCTTCGTTTAACTTTAACCGGGGTTCACAGTTACGTACACGTCGGGTCCCTCTAGAAGGGCGGAATGCTAACCTCGTCGCCAGAATTGGTGAGGGGGCAGCATCCCGATTCGTATGACACCTTACTCGACATGTCTTGATAACGCGATACCGAAGTTACCGATATGAAATGCGTTATCATGAAACAGCCATTGGGTTTTTTTTCCGCAAGCTGCAACCGGGCTCGGCTCGTGCCAGAGCCCAATTCACACGGTTCCATGCACTCTGCCTTCAGGATTGTCAAAATCAACAAAGAGATGCCAGTACTGCACTTAAATTCAATAATTTGAAAAATTGAGTAACAATCCTCAATTCAGAAAGACCGATGATTCAGTCTACAATCGTATGAATACTTCTTTTTATTTTTGAATTTCTTTTATATATTTTTTTCTTTTGGTTGTGAAAATACTTTTAAACGAACATTTTTTTTCACAAAAGAAGAGACTTGTAAGGTATATACAAAAACATCCAATATGTACAAGTACAACAATTTATCACAACTCAGATCCAATATGTATCATTTTGCAAAACGTTTGGGGGACACATAAAACATTCAAAAAGACTACACTTAGTACACTTAGGGACATAGACATACAAGACTAGACAAATTCACAACAGTATGCCGAAAATTCACTGTTCTAAAGTAAATGTAAACGCCCTGTTTTTAATAAAGTTCTTGTTGAACTACAGGTGCGGATACTAGTGCTTAGTACAAGATTTGTTAAAGCGCGCGCCTCAGTAATGGACGTGGATGCGTATGGAGGAGACTTGAATAATTGACACCGAATCGTTTGAAGAAAGTGAATAATCTGATCACGCGGTCACATTGCCGATTTATCCATATGAGCAAACCATCTTGTGGGAGACCGACTACTGAAAATTAAAACACAGATTGAGCCCACACGGTCCTGATGAGAATCCCCGCCACATAAGGGATTCGAAACGCGTCGACCCCTGTTCTTTTGAACCTTCGTTTTCTCAATAGACCAATCTCCTCATGACTAAAACTTAAAAATTGAATTACTGGATGGTCTACTGCATAAAATATGCTTTAACAAATCTTGTACTAAGCACTAGTATCCGCACCTGTAGTTCAACAAGAACTTTATTAAAAACAGGGCGTTTACATTTACTTTAGAACAGTGAATTTTTGGCATACTGTTGTGAATTTATCTAGTCTTGTATGTCTATGTCCCTAAGTGTACTAAGTGTAGTCTTTTTGAATGTTTTATGTGTCCCCCAAACGTTTTGCAAAATGATACATATTGGATCTGAGTTGTGATAAATTGTTGTTCTTGTACATATTGGATGTTTTTGTATATACCTTACAAGTCTCTTCTTTTGTGAAAAAAATGTTCGTTTAAAAGTATTTTCACAACCAAAAGAAAAAAATATATAAAAGAAATTCAAAAATAAAAAGAAGTATTCATACGATTGTAGACTGAATCATTGGTCTTTCTGAATTGAGGATTGTTACTCAATTTTTCAAATTATTGAATTTAAGTGCAGTACTGGCATCTCTTTGTTGATTTTGATATTGGCGCAGCCTTACTGCTTTAGCCAGAACCCTCATTGTTGCCACTTCAGGATTGTCAAGGCCTGCCATAGGAGTGACTGATAGGAACTCGGGTGTCCATTTTAAGGTTAGGTATAGGGATACTACACCTACAGCAACGGGCGAGTACGCCACATTGCCCCAGCTGTCGTGCAGCCAGTTGTGTCAGATTTAGATGGCCATCCAGGGGTGGCATAATACATGCTTCAGCCCCTGGTAGGCCCTGGGTACACCGAGGCCCTGAGTTACAGGGTCTGACAGGGTGGCCCAGTTCCAATTGGGTTATGCACCTAAGGTACACACATCAATTTAGCGAGAGAACAGCTAGGCTGTGGGTCTGATTGGCAGGCCCACAGCCCGGTAAAGTCGTAAACCAGTGAACCAAAAGCAAAAAGTCCGGGTGATCATAGGATTGCAGACCCTACTCTCCTACACTTGTAACAAGCAGGGACCCTCTCCTCTAGTCAGGGCAAGGGAATCACCCTCTTAAAACAACCCCTGCTCACCCTCTAGGTTGCGTGGCGTGAGCAGTCAAGGCTTATTTCAGAGGTGATGTAAGTTAAGCAGTTGTGACCACATACAGAGACCCAGTGACAGCACTGCAAATGGACGCCACACAAGGTTTTATATCAAAAATACGTATACTTTATATAGAGTTACAACAAGACCTATAAATGACAAAAAGAATCCACAGTACTATTACATTTCAAGAGTTCTGGTTAAAAAGGTGTAAATCAAAGTTCTGTGTGAGTCGGTAGCCTCGTATGGCTACGGTGTGCTGAAAGAACAGGGTCTAACAAATACAGCAGACCGCGGCGGTCCGGGCCCACTCAAATGTCGACAGACTCAAACACAGTACCTTTTCCTTGAGGCGGCCGGCACAGATGTGCGAGCTGGTTCCGGGGATCGTCACAGTGTACAAAAAGAAAGCATTGCAGGTCACGGTATCTCTTCCATTGCGGTGCAGGCTACGGCTCGTTGGCGACATCGGTGAGCTCAGAGCTTGCGTTGTTCGGGGTGGACGTTGCTCATTGCGGTGCTTCCAGCTTTACGGTGTGATGTTCAAACCGGAGTTCGGGAGCTGGCGTCGATCAGTCCGGACAGCAGTGCGAGTCGGGCGGTGTATTGCAAAGTATGCGAGGCAGTGCCCAACTCCAGTGCGGTCACAGGACTCGAAATCAGCAGCAGTGACACGTCGGTCAGACCAGTTCGATTTGTTGTAGTGAGGCGTTGCACGTTGCGGTGTCCTTCCAGTCGCAGTGCAGGCTACGGCTCGTTGACGGTGTCGGTGAGCGCAGAGCTTGCAATGTTCGTGGCAGACGTTGCTCAGTGCGGTGCCGACAGGACACCAGGCTGGTCGAGAGAGTCGGTCACAGCTCCCTACCTCTGTAGCCACTTGTTTCCAGCAGCAATTCACAAAGGCTGGTGAAGTCCACTGGTCCTGGGTCTTCGGTCAGGGGGCAAGCTCTCTTCCACGCCCTTGGAGATCTATTGCACAAGTTGAAAGTAAAGGTTAAGTCCACAAAGTCTTTCCTCCTCTCTAGGCAGCCAGACAACCACTGCAGTCCAATCCCCCAAGCAGCACTGCAGCTTGGGAATAGTCTCTCCTCAGTTTCTTCAGATTCCTCCTCCTCAGCAGAGGTTTCGTCTTGTCAGTTCCAGGAGTGATCTAATTTCATGAGATCAGGGTCCCAATACTTAAACCCCAAAAATCCTTTGTTCTCTCAGGGGAGAGGGGCCTGTGCCCAGTCCAAACCAGTTCCTAAGCACTCTGTTTACCAGACTGGTCCTTTCCTTTCACAGTGCAGGGCAGAAACATCAGACGCCCCACAGGAGGTGGGGCCAGCTTTGTGGAAGGCAAGTACAGTCCTGGAGCACTTTGTTGACAGGACTCCTTCTCTTCTTTCAGTGTGCAGGGCAGAGACATCAGACACACTAAAGGCAATCATTATTGTCCGTTTCAGTTTCTCCAGGTGAGCTCATTACATTGGCAGACTTGAAATGTTTGCGGCCGTCTTTTTGTCATGACACTTTAAGATTTGTTTATTGAATATGTTTGGAGGCGCATGTTAACAATGTTTCTCGGACATTGTTGGTAAGTGTGTGTGACTTTCTTTTCTCCCGGGCCCTGTGTTTATGATCGTAATTTGCATATACTTATCAAATGTTGAGCCATGCCGAGGCTCGAACACTGGCCCCCAGGTCTCACGTCCTCAGCTCTAACAGCTAAACCACCGCTTCTCCATCTTGTGATCGCATCTTAGAAATGGGCGAACTGATTACGTGATTTATTTTACTGCCCGGTTTAGTTACTTTTGTTACAATGGGGCACCCGGGCGGTGCCCCCGAACTGATTACGTGTTTTATTTTACTGCCCGGTTTACTTACTTTTGTTACAATGGGGCACCCGCGCGGGTGCCCCAACAAAAGTAAATAAATAAAAGGAAGAAAAAAACGTCTGCCCGCCACTTTTTCCCCTCTTTGTTTACTTTTGGTTTCAATTACGGTAGCAGTGCTTCAGCTTGAAAGATCTGAAGCTAAAGCACGAGTGCCGGGATTACTTTAAAAGTAACAAGAGAAAAAAATGCACATTTTCTTTTTCCTTACTTTTGAAGCAATCCTGGCACTCGTGCTTTAACTTCAGATGTTTAAAGCCAAAGCGTGCATGCCACAATCAGCATTAGGATGTGGGGTGCTGTGTAATGCTTGTTAAAAACATGCTTTCGCTCCAAATTGTGCCTGCCATCTTGTTTCATTTACGTTAGGCTCTCCGCGAGAGTGCGTGCGTTTTGCACCGATGGCCCTCCGCTGCTACTTCCCCACGGAAATCCCTGCCCCCATCGCACCAAATGCTTTTTTTTTTTTTGCATGTCTTTGTAAAAATAAAATAATAATAACAATTTACCCTTGTGCCAATTTACCCAGGCCAGGCTGTTGCTGGTCTACGTGCGTTTTACTTCCCTATTCAGTAGAGTCTGCTGGGGCTCAGTGCATGCAGCTCTGCAATAAAAGTCAACATACAAGCCTTTGAAGTCGATGATATATTGCAGCAATTTAAAGACAGGTGTTACGGCGGGATTTTTTATCTCTTATCAGATCACTATAGATCTAGATCCCACTCAGGTCGACTGAACCTTTGTTACCTGTCATAGAGTAAAAAGCAATCCACTACTAGGTTAATCAGTTCAAGACTTTACACAACTCTGAAGAACCACTTACTACGAATAAGTTTTAAAGTTTTATTATAAAGCCAAAGATAACTGGAGATGCAAACATCTCAATATAAGGTTCAAAAGATACACTGGCATCAATACAAACATGAATTCTCTAAATGCTCTTAGGCGACAGAAGAATATCACTAAGACTAATTCAAAGATCAACAAGTTTGCAAGAATAGACACAAGTTGTAACTTGAGCGTCATTTACAAAAGGAAGAAAAATCCAGATTAGACTGTCCCTACACTAGACTAAGTGACATCCCTACTTAGCAGGATCTTAACCTAAAAAGGTGTCAGCTGTGGTGACTTCCAAAGAAGATCACTCACTTTCCCTTAGTCTTTGTTGTAAATCTGTGCATCGCAGTTATGTCCTCTCTGCCTACCCATCCGCTCTCTAAGGTTCCTCAGGCCATCTGCTCTAACTCCACCCAAGGGTGCTGTCCCTAATACAAAATCACAATTACAGTTGAAACGCCCCTCAGAGATGCCCCTCACGTACACCTCTCACGTGGTGTCGATTCAGGCTTTTTCCATGCTGATACTCCTCTGGGCTCCTTGTTAGCGTTGACCTTGCTTCTCAGGCTTTTCTCCGGCACGACGGTACCCCCCAGGAAATTCCTGAACCCTCCTCCAGGCCTGTGCCTGTCTCCCAGAACAGAGCTCTATTCATCACTCTCTTGATTGGAACCCCCTCGCACCTGCAAACAGACACCCATGAAGTGGGCCCCAAATTCCGGCCTCCAGCTTATCTCACAAGTCGTAAACCTTCGAGCATGGTCCACAATTTATGCTTAACACGACCTGATTTTAACTAGCACATGCAGATCAAAAGAAACGACCTTATCTCTCCAGGCCTACTAGAATTACATGAAACAGGCCTGTGCACTCTATGAACCTTTATTTCTCAGCCTAAACAGTATTCTAACTTATTACACACACTGGTTATAGGAAACACTTCTATAAAACATATATTTTCAGTCTATGATCAATAATACTTTGAATTATAACAACAGTAATCCATCTCATGTGAAATTGTAAAGGCAAGCTTTCTTTCTCAGTGAACTGCCATGACGCCTACACATTTCTACGTTTGGCAGCATTACATTCTCCTCTGCAACAGCCACATAACATGGAATTTAATATCATTCTAACATCTCTAAAAATTACTACATTAGCTTTTCACACTGATATATGCACTCTATATTAATTAAACACTCTTATATGTATGCACTCTATAAATTCGACACTCTTATATGTATGCACTCTATAAATTCGACACTCTTATGTGTTCCTTTAACTAGGCTTGTGCAACGTGCTTGTAAATATGGTGCACTTCTACATTTTACTTGATTTGCGCTCTCTCAGTTCCCCCCTTTGATGACCTTTAGAGGTCATCACCATCACAACACCATCCCTGAGGGAATGAATTGAATCAAACAGAACTCGTTGCAATGCTCCCTCGCTTCATCATCTCTAGAGCCCTCAGACTCCTGTACTGGTTATCCTGCATCGCAGCTAACCTCTGCTCCTGCTCTCTCATGGATCTTTGCAACTTATTTGACCTATACCATCGATACAACCTCACCAACTCCCACTATGTGATTACGCAAATCACTATTATGATGATAGGTTTCAGTATGTACCAAATGAAGTTCCTCCCTAGATTGGCAAACCAACCTCCAACTTTACCCATTCCATGACCCACTTTTTCCCACACATTCACCTTTGTCAGATCCTCAATCTCATGATGAATTTCGGTGATATTCTGTATATATTTCTCAAGAGGTTTTGAATTGTCTGGAATGTAAGTGCAACATTCCTGGACCTTCAAAGCCTTACAGACTCCGCCCTCTTTGGCTAACAGAACGTCTAAAGCAAGTCGGTTCTGGAGAACCATTGCCCTTATCGATTGCATCTCTCCTTCTACCAGCATTAATGATCTAGCAGTACTGGCAGATAATCTATCTACAACTGTTGCCAATCTCCTGATCTTGACATCATTCAGTATTAACCCTAGAAGAGGGAACATGGCACCAAATACGTCTCCAACTACCTCATCATTGCTTAGATCCCTTCTCCCTCTGGCTTGAGTTCTTCCCTCTATAATTTCTAGATCCTTAGCATGATATATTTTGGGGAAGACAATTGCTAAATAACATGATCCGTACCAATTATCCGGTAGTTTCACGTATGCATTTCTTCCACAGACAAAATATACATTTGGGATCACCTGCATTCCTTTCAAGAAATCCTTTGTATAGTATTCTATTTGGAAAGCATGTTCACAACTTACTTCTCCCACAAACACATTCTCATAGTAGGTTTTACCCCTGTATATACATAGTTTCCCTCTTTGCACTCGATCTAAAGCTATTGGACCATTACTACCCTTCCTCTTGTGTGACTTTTCCTCCTCGGTCCAATCTGTTTTCCATTGGCCCGAAGCCTTTAGGATCTTCTGCCTTCTATATCGATCATCCACCTGCCCTATAAACTTTTTCTCAATTTCTGACACTTTACAGGTCAAATTATTTCTTCGGGCATATGAAGTATCTAGCGTTCTCCAAGGAATGAAAAATTTCCTTAATCGATCCTCACTCTTATAATAGTCCCACTTGTTCAAATGTTTGTAGGCCGGGACCTCTGGTAAAACAGCGTCAAAGTTTGAAAAATAATACTCAAAGCTATCGCGTTCATAAAATATACTAAACAACAAACTACATGTAATTCCATAAGTCAATGGAAGATGATGATACCTAATACCTTCGTCTACAGAGGCTGGCAATTGCATGCAGACGTAGCAGTCCTTTGCATCCATAGCATCAATGTATTCATAAAGTAATTTAGCATATGCATTTGATTTAAAATTTCCTTGTGATTCATCTACGTGCAACCTACGAGCTTCTGCTGCTAGCAAAGCTTTATCTTTCTCTGTATTGTCACCCTTTTTACCAGCAGTAGTGGGTTTCAATGTTACTACAACTTTTGCTTCTTTTGTTGCCTTCTCTTCATTTTCATGTCCCACTATATATGATACAGTAACTACTAGAACTATAAGAAAAATTACTCCCACTAAAAGTGTGCCTACTATGCATTTTGCTTTGCGGTTCGGGTTGCCGGCCTCCATGATCTGAAGACAGTGTAGTTCTAATTTTCTGCCATGACACAAAGTCTCTTTTCTTTGCTACTTCAACAGTTTTCTTTGCTTATTCGGTCTTTTCGAACCACACTTGGAAGCTGACAATCCCTCTTGCAAGATCAGTCTTTTGAATTATAGCAACAGACAACCGTAGCCCTTCTCCGTCCACTAAATGGAAGAGTCCCTAAATTTCTTCTTCTTCCACTTGGCGCTAGGTTATCTTCTCAATCCGTTTATTTACAAAGTCTTTAGCAGTCTGTAATCATGCGTGTTCCAGCAGCTCTAATCACGTATTCTAAAATTTCTAAGCGAAGAATGATCTCCTCGAGTGCTGATATCGTTGGACCAAAAGTTGGAAATTCTACTCTGTTTAAAACCAGTTCTCTTATTCTGCTCAGATAAGGAGGATTGGGAACAGTGAGTGTCAGCAACCCTTCGATCTCAAGTCCAGGTACCAACAACACCACTTCCAATGTTATGATTGGGTCAGTACTGGTCACTGTCACTTCCCTCACCCTCCCGGATTTCCGTGCACTAGACATCTGCCGCTAGGTAGGTCCACTCAGGAGTGGCGTATCTTCTGCAGGGCACTCGCACCCTCCTTGATCTTCTTGGACCCTCCTGTTCTTGATTCTGTGCACCTTCGTCCAGATCTGAGTCTTCGGATATAGGAGCAAGGGTTCTTCCTGGAGTTGGCTTCAAGCTCAGCCTCTTCTTCCTTTCAGGCCAACTAGCTTCTCCACGCCTTGTTCTCCTATTTCTTGTCCTCACACTCGGTTCTTGATCACTTGTGACTTGATCAGTGTCTGAGCCGTATTCACAGCAACTTTCTCCTTCAGTGGCAACTTCAGTTTCACTGTCGTCTTGTCTTTCTTCCGAAATTTCTTCTGAAGCACTCCCAGCTTCCTCCGACACCCCCACAGCTTGTCTGATCCCCTCTAGTGGTTTGCCGCTGTGAGAGAAGCTGTTTCTTCCAGGGGTGCTGGAACTCTTCGAGTATGGGAGGCGTGAATCCAATTTGGCAGCCCTCCACACTTTACTGCAGTGTTCGTTGTCAGAATTATCTGGTAGGGTCCTTTCCAGCGCACGTCTAGGCAGTTCTTCCGGACGTGCTTCTTCACCAGCACCCAGTCACCAGGGCACAGATCGTGACATAGGTCTCTGGAAGATGGAATTTCAGCAGCCTGCACCTGAAGAGACACAGAATGAATGACATCAGAAAGTCCCTTGCAATAATCCAGGATGAGATCATCTGTGATATTCAACAAAGCTGCAGTTGGAACAGATGGAAGTCTCATTGCCCTCCCCATTAAAACCTCGTGTGGGGAGAGGCCTGTTCTCCTGTCTGGTGTGCTACGCATACTCATGAGTACTAATGGCAGGGCATCAGGCCAGCTTAAGGATGTCGATGAACACACTTTGGCCATTCGGGATTTTATAGTTCCGTTTATCTGCTCCACAATCCCTGAAGCCTCTGGTCGATAGCTACAGTGCAACTTCTGATCAATATTTAATGCAGAGCAAAGCATCTTCACAACTTCACTGTTGAAATGTGTCCCTCTATCTGATTCCAAAGAGGTCGACACCCCGAAGCGTGGTATTAACTCTCTAAGCAACAATTTTGCTACTGTGAGTGTATCGCATCTGCGTGTAGGGTATGCCTCGACCCATCTGGAAAATATGCATACAACCACCAGAACATACCTGAGGCGGTTGCATTTTGGCATTTCAATAAAGTCTAATTGCATTCGGTTGAAAGGCCCACCAGACCTCCCAATGTGACTCAATGTAACTGGTGTCCTTTTCCCCACGTTCAATTTCTGACATGTTACACACCTCTTACACACTGCTTCTGCGGCTACTCTAAACTTGGGATTATACCAAGTCTGCCTAAATACCCGCAGCATGGCATCTCTTCCTAAATGTACTGGACCATGTATCTGTCTTGCCATTGGACTCACTAATTCATTTGGTAATACTGCCCTTCCATCTGCTGAAATCCACAAATCAATTTCACTTTTTACACAACTTGCAGTTTCCCATGTCTTTTTCTCAAAATCTGATGCGTTCTCTTGCATGCCTTTTAAATCATCCCAAGTATCAACTGTTTCTAGCATCATGTTTAACTCTGTCTTTTCCTGTGTCCCACCCACTTCCACTTCCGTGAAAGAGTATCCTTGCTCTGCACAGTAACGAGCAACCTCGTCTGCATAACGATTTCCTTGGGACACAAAATCTGTACCTTTGGTATGTGCTACGCATTTAACAACGGCAATTGCTGCCGGACCTTGTAACGCTTCTAACAATAGTCGCACAAACTCCCCATTTCGGATAGGTGAACCTGAGGAGGTCATGTAACCTCTCTGAGACCACAATTGCCCAAAGTCATGAACTATACCGAAACCATATTGGCTATCCGTGTAAATGATGACTCGAATTTTGCTACCTGCTAAACAGGCACGTGTCAATGCAATGATTTCAGCTACCTGAGCGGAGTGTACTCCTTCCAGGCAAGCGGCTTCTACAACTC
Source organism: Lissotriton vulgaris (assembly GCF_964263255.1). Taxonomy (NCBI): domain Eukaryota; kingdom Metazoa; phylum Chordata; class Amphibia; order Caudata; family Salamandridae; genus Lissotriton; species Lissotriton vulgaris. Next base: position 43,082,997 of record NC_141689.1, read on the forward strand.
CAGTAATGGTGCAAACAGCATAAGCTGCTCTCAACTGACCAGTATTGTCCCTTACACATGAGCCATCAACAAAGAAAATTTCATCAGGGTCGGTCAACGGCTCATCCACAATATCTGGTCTTGGCTTGGTGCATAGTTCAGTCACATCAAGGCAATCGTGATCTTCACATTCCTCGTCTTCTATATCATTAGGGAGTGGCATCAAAGTGGCAGGATTCAAAACAGAGCACCTCTTAAGGGTCACGTTCTCCGCAGCAAGAATAACTTGCTCGTAGCGCGTGAGCCTATTATTGGTCAAGTGCTGTGTTTTGGTCCTGGTCATTAACAGTTCTACAGAATGAGGTACATACACCACTAATTGGTGTACCATCACAATACTTTCACACCTTTCAATGCTGACACCCGTTGCAGCAACAAATTTGAGACATCCGGGCAATGCTGCGGCTACAGGATCTAAAGTAGCCGAAAAATATGCAACTGGTCTACGGGCATTTCCATGAATTTGTGCTAGGACTGACAAAGCACAACCTTCCCTTTCGCAACAGTAAAGTAAAAATGTTTTTTCGTAATCAGGCATTCCCAAAGCTGGAGCATGACACAAGTCCTCTCTCAGCTGTAGGAACGACATCAAACAATCCTTGTCCCATGGTACCGGATCACTCACCTCCCTGTGCGTCAGTTTTTGTAAGGGTTTTGCCTTCAGGGAAAAGCTAGCTATCCACTGTCGGCAATAACCAACCATTCCTAGGAACATCCTGACCTCTCTTTGTGTCGTAGGCGAATTCATCTTCATGATCGCCTCTATCCTGTCTGGTGACACCTTCCGCTTTCCTTTTTCAAATCGGTGACCCAAGTACTGTACTTCTGTCAGACAGTACTGTAATTTGCTCGGAGACACCCTATGTCCATTTTCAGCTAAATGGTTCAGCAAGGTGATGGTGTCTATCTTACAAGCTTCCTCTGTTTCTGACGCAACAAGTAGGTCGTCTATGTACTGAACTAGAACCGAGTTCTGTGGTAGTACTAGACTTTCAAGATTTTTCTTCATCAGCTGGTTGAAAATCGATGGGCTTTCTGTATACCCCTGTGGGATACGACACCATGTTAAGACGCGATTTTCCAGCTTAAATGCAAAAAGAAACTAGCTCTCCTCATCTAATGGAATTGAAAAGAAAGCCTGGCAAAGGTCTATCACTGTGAACCACTCGCCTTGGAATGGTATCTGAAACAATATCACTGATGGATTCGGTACCACTGGACAACATGAAACAACTATGTTATTAACCTTTCGGAGATCCTGTACTATTCTGAATTTCCCACTAGGTTTCTGCAAACCCATAATCGGGGAGTTGCATGGACTACCCATGATTTCCTTCAGTATTCCCTGCTTAATCATGGAGTCGATCACGGGTTTTATTCCTGCAATCGTCTCCGGGGTCAATTTGTATTGAGGCGTTCTTGGATATTCAACATTTGGTTTTATCATGATTTTCACTGGTTCTACTCCTTTAATCAATCCTATCTCTTCTCCAGTGAAATCCCATACTTCAGATGACACAGTATCTCTTAAGTCCCAAGGCAGCTCTTCCACCGTCAGGGTAGGATACAGTTCTACGCATACTCTTGAATTTGCAACTTTAAAGGTGGCATCATCGTCGTTAGTCTGTACCTCTACTCCCTGAGGCGTACAGTATGTTGTGCAATTTAGTTTGCACAATAAGTCTCTTCCTAACAGACACACAGGGCTAGAATCACATACTACAAACTGATGTTCATCGCTGTAGTTTCCTATCCTCACTAGCACTGGTTCTGTCAATGGGTTAGTCATTCTCCTACTTGCGACTCCTACCATTTGAAAGTTGATCGGGTATCTCCGGTATCTACTAAGAATGTCGTAGGACACCCCGCCACCTCAGCCTCAACAAACGGTCCTCCTTGGTCCACTTCTAGAACTGCCCCGAGGGTACAGTCCTCTTCTCTACTCACACGCCATCCAGTCAGTGGATCAACGTAGTAACACTCTTCTCCTCCTACTAAAAGAGGCATTTGTCTACAGATCTTGCCCCCTGTCGTAATCTTTGGTGGCTGCGGGAACTAGGCTCGAGGAGCCGAAGTCCCCCCTTTGGCCACCTTACTCTTAGGTACTGTCACCCCTTGTACTGGAACGGTCTGAACTTCTTCCTCCTCTACTTCCAGTTCTCCGTTTTCAGGGTTATAGGGACACTCGCGTTTCCAATGTCCCACCTGGTGACACTGGTGACACTTTGTCGTCCTTTTCAAGGTAGCAAAGTCTACTCTAGGTCTCGGATTTTCCTCGTTGTCCCTATTCTGATTAATTGATCTCCTTCCCATCGTCCCTGTTCCCTGTTGCTGTTGTCCACCCTTTCCAGCCGACTGCATCTGAACCATCATCAACTTCTCCTTAAGTTTCTTTGCTTTGGAATCTATTTCATCACTGCAATACCTTGCGTATCTCAAAATTTCATCCAATGGTTTGTTTTGCCAGCAAATTAAGTGTTGCTGAATCATCAAACAAATATCAGGTCTCAACCCCAAAACGAACTTCGATACAAACTGTCCTATGTCTGTGGGATCCGTTACATCTAATCCACAGTAGTGTTTGAACGTTTTCAGCAATCGCTTATAAAATTCATGGACTGTCTCCTTGGGTTCCTGTCTAGTTCGGTCTATTTTCACCCAATCTATATCCTGCGGTGGCACCTTCTCTTTCAGCCATGTCATCACCCTTTCATATTTTTCCATTACTTTTTCTGACGGTCCATTAGTATGAGCATTTCTTTCTGGTTCTGCTGTGGGCCATTCAACACTAACTTTGCATGCTGTCCACAAGTCTCCTGGGACCACAATATCAAATAAGGTGTTCAAATCAATCCACAGTACTTTCGAGATCTTCACAAACCTCTCTACCTGTTTGTACCATTCTACAGGATTCTCTCTTAACTTTGGAAATGAATTGGTAAACGCAGCCAAATCACCCCTACTCCAGGGCACATGTACATAACTCCCATTCGCTATTTCTCGCAAAGGGTATGCCTCCATCCGCAGTGGCCCTCCCTCCGGGGACATCACAATCGCGCTCTACCTGACAGTCCCTTTCTTGGACCACCTTTCTTCCCATTTATCCAGATCTCTCCATGCCCTTATTCCTGTGATCAGTTCCCTTATGTGTGTTTTTAATCCAATTGTCCTCCTCTCGTCCAGATCCTGATCTGAATAATGCAACCTATGGTTACCCTGTAATGCCTTTGTTCTCGACAAGTCTACCATATATTTGTCTGCCAGTTCAGATAATTTCTCGTGAATTGCTCTTGCCTTCTGAGTAATATCCTTTGCTATAAACAGCACCTCATCTTGCTCGTACATGTCGATCCTTTCTAAAGGTAACGTACCATCTATTATCTCGTCCAGGTCAGATTTTAAACTGGTCACATCAAGCCTTTTTGCCTTTATCACAGCTTTCAGTGTGGTGTCTCTAGAGGGCCCATTTACGTCTCTCCCATCACAGCTCTGAGTCCTACGTCTGGGCTCAGGCGTGTTATGGGGAGTCCTCCCATGCTCCCATCTCTCCAGGTCCCATGCAGTTCCAACCTCTCTTGGTGTATGGTGAAACACTGCTCGATTCCCCATAATCCCACATCTCCCATTCTGCCTGGTGTCTCTAGGTGCATGGTGAGACACTCCATTATTCCCCATGCTTTCGCAACTCCCCTGCTGTCCATGATCGCTCGACGCATGGCAAGGCCCTTCACGGCTCCCCATGTTCCCGCGATTCCAATGCTGTATGTTATCACCAGGTGCATGGTGGGTGCACTTAAAGCTATCCCTGTACTCTTGCGTCCTTCGGTCTCCCTCACTGTGAATGAGACGAGACACCCCTCCACACTCTGTACTTCTACCTTCTTGCTCCTGCCTACTTCCACCGTGGATATGACGGGTAGCTCCTCTACTCTCCTGACTCTTACCGTCCCACTCCTGACCGCTTTCGCTAGCCCCACAGTGAGACAATGTCCCATCGCCTCGACTTCCCCATTCAGCTTCCGCTCTTGACCTGTTACTCTGTGTTCCTGTGGCAGCATCCCATTCCCTCAAGTCAGCCCTCAACTCCTTAAAGGATTTCGGCCGTGGTCCTCTCAGATCCATCGGTCCTCTCTGACCCCCCTGATCTGTTATGGGATCCACTGCTGAATCCAATGGGGTGCTCCATTTTGTCGGTCCTGGCAGTTGCCTCCAGGCATTTGTCATGTTGTTCCTTCTTTCCATTTCTGCTCTTTCTCTGTCTAACCGTACCTGTTCCTCCTCTCGCACTTTCTCTGGGTTATAAACTGACACTATAGGACCTATGGTAACGGGTACTTGGAGAGCATCTGGCAATCCATGAGACTCAACGCACTCCGTTGCTGGCACCTTCTGCACCACAAATCTTCCAACTACCCTCTGTACTGGACTAAGTTGTGGGTTTTCCTCACCTCTGGTAGGTACCCGGTCCGCTATAGGGAGTGATCTATTCTCCTCTATGCCAACCCTATCTTCCCTTGGGAGCTCCATACCTTCCATCTCCCTATTGTACGGAGGCGGTCTATCTATCAACAACCTATTTATTAGGCTATCCTCTGTCTCACTCTCGTCATCCTCCTCTGGCGTTCTCTTTTCTCCTGTAACCTCTATCACTGGGTACAACTTATCCACTTCAATAGTCTGTACCCTCCATTTCTTGGTTTCCGCATCCCATTTGGCATCTTGTACTGCTCTTACCGATCGTCTCACCCTTTCTTGACGTCTGTTCTGATTCCTGTCGTGCGCCGCCCTAATCCACGCATTAAGAGCCTCAAACTGTGTTGGTCTAGGCAAAGGTCTCGATGAAGACATAACTGCTTTTAGCTGGTGCAACACTTCTAATCTAAACGTTCCGTATTTCGGAAAAGTCAGTTCCTCGTTCCCTTCTGTAATCTTACTCCAAGTACTAAGCCACAGTATAGTATGCAACCCAACATTCGTAGCCATATAATGAGCTGGTGTACCCTCTGGCGGGGCCTCTTCCCCGTAATACGATTCTCTCCTTTTTCTCTTAAAGATCGCTCTCAAGCATTTAAAACACTTCATGTTCAATATCTACAATTCTTTCCTATTTCCCTGCGTTCGTTTACTTCCTGATGACAATCCACCAATCCCAGCGCGCTACTCGCTAACCGGCCTATCCCAGCGCGGCTTCACACCGACCGGCCTATCACAGCGTGGTTCGCGTCAACCGGCCTATCACAGCGCGGCTTCTCTCTGACGTCACTCGTCTCCCCTTCGCAGCAGTTCCCCTCCTCTCTCAGCTCGTTTCCCGGTCATGCGTGCGTCCCATTCATACCCTGAAAAATGATTACTTCCGACCAAGCGATCACTTTCCTTGACTGTACGCCCACAGTCTAACTGTAATTGTCACCTTAACTGACGAAATGTCTTTCCGTGAACGTCCAGACAATCGCCTTGACTGATAGGTTACTTACACACAGTAACTTCCGACCAGCGTCCGTTACCCATACACTCACTCTTGCGTTCCCCCTATCACGGTCTTGCGGGCGATCAATGGTACCTCATGACCCCCTTTACAATGGTCGACAATTACTCTGGATGTCCGATACACCCGAACCACTTAAGCTCTTCTCTGAACTTAAGATTTTCACCAGGTTGTGCACGTTCACAATCCTTTCTCAATCACGCTACAGGCATTCAACTCCGCATGACATTACAATACAAATACAACACAAAACACCGCAATCTGACAACGCATGACCCTTATTATACTCACTCTCGTCCGACTCTGCTGCTTTTCTCTCGCACCGTCAGCACCTTCTTCGATAGGCGATTCTTCTGCTGCTCATCTCTCGATCTCTAGGGGCCTTGGGGTAATCTTAACCTAGTCTAGATCACCTTCCTCTAGAAGGTAACCATCCTACACTGCTACCAACTGTTATGGCGGGATTTTTGATCTCTTATCAGATCACTATAGATCTAGATCCCACTCAGGTCGACTGAACCTTTGTTACCTGTCATAGAGTAAAAAGCAATCCACTACTAGGTTAATCAGTTCAAGACTTTACACAACTCTGAAGAACCACTTACTACGAATAAGTTTTAAAGTTTTATTATAAAGCCAAAGATAACTGGAGATGCAAACATCTCAATATAAGGTTCAAAAGATACACTGGCATCAATACAAACATGAATTCTCTAAATGCTCTTAGGCGACAGAAGAATATCACTAAGACTAATTCAAAGATCAACAAGTTTGCAAGAATAGACACAAGTTGTAACTTGAGCGTCATTTACAAAAGGAAGAAAAATCCAGATTAGACTGTCCCTACACTAGACTAAGTGACATCCCTACTTAGCAGGATCTTAACCTAAAAAGGTGTCAGCCGTGGTGACTTCCAAAGAAGATCACTCACTTTCCCTTAGTCTTTGTTGTAAATCTGTGCATCGCAGTTATGTCCTCTCTGCCTACCCATCCGCTCTCTAAGGTTCCTCAGGCCATCTGCTCTAACTCCACCCAAGGGTGCTGTCCCTAATACAAAATCACAATTACAGTTGAAACGCCCCTCAGAGACGCCCCTCACGTACACCTCTCACGTGGTGTCGATTCTGGCTTTTTCCATGCTGATACTCCTCTGGGCTCCTTGTTAGCGTTGACCTTGCTTCTCAGGCTTTTCTCCGGCACGACGGTATCCCCCAGGAAATTCCTGAACCCTCCTCCAGGCCTGTGCCTGTCTCCCAGAACAGAGCATTATTCATCAATCTATTGATTGGAACCCCCTCGCACCTGCAAACAGACACCCATGAAGTGGGCCCCAAATTCTGGCTTCCAGCTTATCTCACAAGTCGTAAACCTTCGAGCATGGTCCACAATTTATGCTTAACACGACCTGATTTTAACTAGCACATGCAGATCAAAAGAAACGACCTTATCTCTCCAGGCCTACTAGAATTACATGAAACAGTCCTGTGCACTCTATGAACCTTTATTTCTCAGCCTAAACAGTATTCTAACTTATTACACACACTGGTTATAGGAAACACTTCTATAAAACATATATTTTCAGTCTATGATCAATAATACTTTGAATTATAACAACAGTAATCCATCTTATGTGAAATTGTAAAGGCACGTTTTCTTTCTCAGTGAACTGCCATGAGGCCTACACATTTCTACGTTTGGCAGCATTACATTCTCCTCTGCAACAGCCACATAACATGGAATTTAATATCATTCTAACATCTCTAAACATTACTACATTAGCTTTTCACACTGATATATGCAGTCTGTATTAATTAAACACTCTTATATGTATGCACTCTATAAATTCAACACTCTTATGTGTTCCTTTAACTAGGCTTGTGCAACGTGCTTGTAAATATGGTGCACTTCTACATTTTACTTGATTTGAGCTCTCTCAAAGCCAAAGGGCTCAGATCTCACAGAGGGGTGGGAAGCACATTCTAAAGGACGACTGCAGGCGACTGTGAGAATGTTGCACCATTCCTTGCACATGGATTTCTTTTTCTAAGCCCTGACTTAAGGAGCGCCCCTTAGCACCTTTTCCTGAATGTGCCTTGCTTAGTGAGCGCATACCTCCGACTCAGCAATGGGCCAGCTCCGCAGCCCGCGACCTGCTCTATCCTCCAACGGCCCAACGTGAATCACAGCGTCCTGTGACAGCGCTTCTCCAGCAGCCACATTTATGAGAAATATTTCAGTAGCTACCTGTTCTAGGGTCGTTTTATTAGCTGTACCTAATTGCCCAGGAATACATCAACTTGAGCATCACAAGACACAGACTGGAACCACTAGAAACGGAGTTGTACACGTGGCCTTAAATGAGATAGGATTCCTTTAACGAAACGGGTCTGAAGATTCCCGAGGTAGATATGCTGCTTAGGGGAGCATGAAAGCAGGAGGTCTACTCACTTAACCGAAAACTGCCCATCTACTCTGTGATGCAATCAGATTTTTTATCTTGGCACCTTCTAAAGCATCCAAAATGGCCTTTTCCCTTCTCAGAATTTCTATCGTCATAAGCAGCAGTGACTGGCAACAGAAATGTTTAATACATGATAATGAACTTATCACACGGTAGTTCTTTGATCTCCCCCCAGCAGAGACCTTCACCAAAGAGGTGTCATTCAAACAAGGCACTATCACCTGGCTGCTCTAAAGCCATGCTTCATGTGTGGCTGGCTGAGACATGGGGCAGCAGGGCACCCTGCTCCGCACCCTGCCAGCAGCGCCTTCCCTTAAGTAGTTTGCCAAGTCATTACCTTGTAGTGTTGATGTCTAATCCTACAGATGCCTTTCTCTTTCTTACAATTCCATACAGAATTAGTTCTGCTTAGCAACTTAAACAGTGGCATGTAGAATATTCCAAGTAATCTGCAGTCCACAGCGTTAGAAGAAACCATCGGCTGAACGCTAAAGTTGGCAGGGGTCCTGGCTTCTATGGTGGTCACGCTTTAAGCAGTTGTACTCATTTCATAGAAGGATGACAACAGATTTAAAATTGCGTACATTTCCCTGCAAATCACTCAAATACATGGGAATGTGCACTTTTCTTAATAAGAAGCTCTTGCGTCTTCAAGTTACTGGACCACCACGAATGCAATACTTTTAAAATTAAACATTTTAGCTGAGTTGGGGGCATGATGTGCACATCATTAGTGTCTGCTGCCACCAACTTTTGCCTTAAACAATCTCGTTGAAGTCATTATAGTTAATAATGCTCCATTTAGCACCAGGAAATGCTGGGTATATGCTTTACTTCATTATAAGGCACAGCAGAAGATTCAGATATTTCGACGCGTAGCTTAAGAAGCATTTGAAATGCAATAGGTCTGGCGCAGCTGTTCTCCAAACTCTATTTCCAGTTCGGAACAAACGTTGTGACCCTTTTGATGCACGGCGTGGGTGGAAAACACAAGCTTTTTATTGTTATTTTCGTGTTGTACGTTTTAACAGACACACTTCGAGGCTGTTCTTGGCACGATGTCGGTGTTCTCCTCTTTCAAAAGTTATTATTTGGTGACTTTGCAAGGGAAGTTATATCATGAAAGCAATCTACAAATATATGTAATACAAAAAGTGTGCAAATTTTTTTATTATCGCACACACCCTTTGTAAGCACTGGTTTAATGATCTTTAACAGAGTTATAAGTATGTGCTCAGACCCCCCCAACCACCCAAGCTAACAATCACAGGAGGATATTAAGTATATTTATTTCTTGAATAGTAAACAAAGCAAACATTTTTTTTATCGCACACACCCTTTGTAAGCACTGCTTTAATGATCTTTAAAACTGCAAATAAAAAATATAAAAAAAATGCACACTCCTTGTAAGCACTGCTTTTATGACGTTTAAAACTGCACAAATATCCCTGAACGCCAACGCCATGTGATGCAGGATTATGTTGACATAAGTACAACACACAGTGGCAATGGCAGTGTATTCGAACCATTGCCACAATGAAAGTTGAGCTTTAGCGTACTCACGCTACCTGCAAATGCCTTGTATTAATGGCTGACTCACTGTCTCTGACTATCACACTCTCACCGACACTCTCACTCTCTCACACTCTCACTGACACTCTCACAGACTCTCACTCTCTCACTGATACTCTCACTCACACTGACTCTCTCACTCACACTGACTCACTCACACTGACTCTCTCACTCACACTGACTCACTCACACTGACTCTCTCACTCACACTGACTCACTCACACTGACTCTCTCACTCACACTGACTCTCTCACTCACACTGACTCTCCACTCACACTGACTCTCACTCACACTGACTCTCTCTCTCTCACTAACTGACTCTCCCACTCTCTCACACAGTCACTCACTGTCACTAACAGACTCTCACTGACCGACTCACTCACTCACTCTCAACACATATTGTATTACAAATGATATAGGTGTCTCATTTGCGAAAGTTTAAGCTATTGGCATTGTAAATGACGATGCTATTAATGTATCTATTTTCAAAAACAACATATAAATAACAAAATTGTCATTTACAATGCCAATAGCTCAAACTTTCCTAATGCGAGACCTATTGCATTGCAAATGCTTGTTTCCTTTTGTTCCCCGATTAAAACCCCCTCCTCCTAATTTTGTCAGCTAGTATGTCTTGCCATATAGGTTTCCCCTTATTTGAGATTTCTTTTATAGGACAGCAGTGATTTTTCTGTGCTTTGAATCTGTCTGGATATACCCATCCATGAGGTTTTGTGTTACTTGGATACAACGTATGTTGACACACATTGCAGGCATGTCCTGTCGGTTTGTCGGGTTTTTTCACTGTTCACGATTGTGCCCCTATTGTGATTATACTTTAATTTTCCCTGCAGTGTATCTTCCTGATCCCTTATATATGGTTCGTGACCTGCTTTCTCAGACCCTTTCCGGGTTGGAATTATCACCGGCAAGGGGGTAAGCTCTCTCTGGATCAATCCCCATTTCTCCTTTCATTTTTCCTTACACTGAGCTCCCTTCTATGGGAGGACTTCGTTTTTAACAAATGCTTTTTTTGCATTTCGATTTATCTTTAGAACACTGCCTCCGTCTATCACGACGAGGTATGTGACTGTGCATACCTCGTCGTGGTATGCACAGTCACCCTCTGTTTTGACACAGCATATCATGTATTTCTCTTCTATGGCTGCACTGGGGTGTATTGTTCATCAAAGAGCGTCATATGGCACCTTTGGTTTTTCGGAAATAAGCTTTTTTAAAAGAATTCGCAACTTACCACCAACTAGAAGTTGGTGGTAATTTGAGAATCCTTATGGGCATTTTTTGCATATTTTTTCTTTGATACATTGCATTTAAGGAATCGCAAAATTTGCGATTCCTTAAGTGCAATCGCAAAATAAGGAATAGCAAATTTTGCGTAGCCTTATTTTGCATCAAACATGTTACATACATACCATTTAGCTAATTAGCATTCGCAAAGGCCGAAATTTGCAGAATTTCGGCCTTTGCGAATGCTAATTAGCTTGATACATATGGCCCTTAAACAAGAACTAACCTCTCCACGGTATAAACTTAGTATTTAGGTAATATATCCATTATACAGTAATTAAATCAACATTGTCCCAACAACAAAGAATATTTAGAAAAGTATATTCTTATTTATTCATTATCGTATCTCAAAAGATTATTTTTTATAACAAAAAAGCATCATCATATTATTCAAAGCAATACATTCTGTACAACAATATCTACAAAAGCCCCACAAGAATAACCAACCATATTCATTCATTCAAAAAAATCATACCAAACACCAAGTACACCCATCCAACAACACAACTCAACGACCATACCATACCAAATAACAATGAACAAAAACATACATAGAATCATTTACACGTCAAAGGAAAAAGAAAAATAGAGGAAGAAGCGCCGATGAGCGTTTCGGAAAAGGACCAAGGGGCAGATTTATAAGCCCCTTGCGCCACTTTTACGTCACTTTTAACATAAGAAAAGTGACGCAAAGTTGGCACAAGGGGCTTGTAAATCTGCCCCCAAGTGTCCACAGATCCTTCGTCAGGGCGCAATGGATACCATTCTTAGTAGGCTTGATTTATTCTTTTTTCTTTCACAAGGCAAAGTTCATTGGTAAACAAAAGCAGTTCTTTGAATCTATGTAATTACACATAGGGGCTTAAATTTTGAAGAAAATTCCAGAATCGAAATTGTAATCTGGAATTCAGAGACTCCCAGATCTACTGATATTGGACGATCTTCGGTATCGGGGAAATTTTTCTTGAGGGGTAATATGCTATCAAACATAGCACGCCATCAGACCCCACAGGGATCTTGGCGCAGCGTACAGAGCCGATCGACAGATGTCCAACTGAGGGCGTACGTTATAGATGACCTAAGGACGGCTATACATATACTAAACTGCTCAGCCAAATTTGGCGTATAGAGAGATTTAGGCAAAAAACAGGGCTTCACACGTGTCTATCAAAGCACTCGAGTCGAAGACCTGGAGGGGGACGGGCACATGCCCTCGTATACTCGACCCACTCGACAAAGATGGAAGCAATTTGTCAACCAGTACGACGTCCACGGGATAACAGAAATCAGCACTGGGGTGTATTTGCATGATGACATTTGATTGTAGTCATACTTCTTTTATATTGCACGGGTCTTCTCTTGAAGACTCTAAAAAAAATGTCTCATCAAAACACTTCTTAATTCTTGTTCGAATTTGTTGTGCATGAACAACGCACGAGATGTTGGAGCATGTCACAACGGTTGGTGCACTCTGACACCTTATGGCACCATTTTATCTTCTTCTAAACGTGGTTCTCAGAAGCCTTAAGAAAGCAAAAGCAGGTCTGTAGGAACCAAGAAAGAAAGTGGCGAAAGACTTATGATAGCGAAAGCAAACTTAAATATAAAGAAACACTAGCTGTCTATAAAAGAATGATTCAGGAAGGAAAAAAGAAACACTTTGAGGAACAAATTGAAAACTCTAAAAATTCATCAAGACAACTATATGAGGTGGTAAAAACATTGGCTGGGAAATCGGAAGACCTGCGTCCTCCTCTTTCGCAGGAATTCTGCGATGCCCTGGCTAACTTTTTCTTTTCTAAAGTACATGACATTTACGCTGAGTTTTCAGCAATAAAATTGAAATGTACTTCATTAGTTAAACCCCGTCCATGTTCATTTTCCCAATTTAAAGAGATACAAGAGGAGGAGACAGCTGATATCATCAGGCTGATAAAAACTGGCTCAGCCCTAGACCCATGCCCCCCCAAAATCTTTCCCTCAATAACTGATCTTATTAGTGAAGTTACAACACAAGTCTGTAATAAGATGTTTACTTCAGGGGTCTTTCCGGACAGATTAAAAAATACTCTATTGAAGCCACTTCTCAAAAAATCTGGTCTTGAGAAAACTATGTTAAAAAATTACAGGCCCATTGATAGCCTGCCGTTCTTGGCTAAAGTAGCTGAGAAAGCAATGAATAAACAACTGTCCCAATACATTGAACAAAACATCCTACCTGACGATTCACAGTTTGGGTTTCGTAAAATGCATGGGACCGAGACTGCACTCATCAAGGCCACTGACGAGATTAGGACCATTAGGGATCAAGGAGGGACAGCGCTACTGGTCCTGCTGGATTTATCTTCGGCCTTCGACACGGTCAATCACTCCATCCTGATTGACCGTGTCGAAGAACTGGGAGTCCATTCCATGGCTAGGGCCTTGCTTGCCTCTTTTCTGTCAGGCAGATCACAGGCAGTAACACTAGGACCCTTTAAATCAATGGATCTTGCTCTTCCATGTGGTGTTCCTCAAGGCTCATCCCTAAGTCCGGCACTTTTTAACATCTATGTGTCGGACTTAGCTAGGGTTATTAAAAGCTACCGGATGAGCCTCACCACATATGCCGATGACATCCAGTTGGTGTTGGCCATCAAGAATGATGGGGAAGAGGTGGCAGCTCAATTTCAGGAGGGCATGTTGGCAATTAAGGAGTGGATGGCAGGAAACTGCTTACGACTCAACTCCGAGAAGACCGAGGTAATCATCTTCGGAAAATTATCTCCTTTGTGGTCTTCCGTCTGGTGGCCTTCGTCATTAGGAACCTTACCGATTCCGGTTCATAAGGTTAGAAACCTAGGGATAATCTTTGACGAAAAGCTGAATTTTACCAATCATGCTAATCAGATAGCATTGGCTGCCTTTCATAAACTCAGACTTCTCAGAAAAATCCTACCATTTCTTCTAGATAATGCGAGGAAAACGGTGGTTAGTACCATGATATTATCATCACTGGATTACTGCAACGGTTTGTTTGTGAATGCTCAATCTAAGGTGGTGGCCAAATTACAACTTATTCAGAATGCAGCAGCAAGGCTGCTGTCAGGCACCCCTAAATTTAAATCCGTTAAGCATGTAATAAGGAGCTACCACTGGCTCACAGTAAGGAATCGGATCAAATTTAAAGTCTTATGCCTTACCTTTAAAGCACTGCAAGGTCTTGGCCCGGTGTTTCTCAGACAGAAGCTCACCTTATATCAACCCAAAAGATCACTTAGATCCGAACATCTGTACCAACTAACAGTGTCACGGACTAGGACGGTCACTTGGGGAGATAGATGTTTTACAAATACAGCGGCCAAACTCTGGAACACTCTGCCGATGGTGATAAGGTCGACATCGTCACTGTGGCAATTCAGAAAGTTCTTGAAGACTTGGTTGTTCGACCAATGATTTTTCTTCACCATACCACTTTTAAAACCTGACAATATTCTTACTGAGACAATAAGATGAGTCACAGCGCCAAGACACCTACAGGTATACGCCGCGCTTTACAAAGTCGTAAAAATAAATAAATAAATAAATAAATACGACAAATATTCAAGGTAACTGCTCTGTTGCCACGGTTTGCCGTTTGCTGCATGGTACCACCCTGCAATGATGCTTGTGTGCAATAGTTTGGCATTTCTTGATGAAATTGTATTATACTGAGTAAGCTCCTTTTGTTCTAATTCCAGCCCTGAAGAGTCAAAGTGGAATGTGCTTTGACGAAACACGTGTCGGCTGGCTGGTCGTTCTGCAAACCTTGCATTAAATGAAACAAGAATAACTCGTGGCAAACTCTCTTTTTTCTATGTGTGTATGATACGTACAGACAGTGTTAATGATTTATATGTGCACAGGTCTTTTGTTTCCTTCCTTAGTCCCCACTGAGGTCAAGAATTACCAACCTATATCCTGTTTAGCACTTCCAACTAAAATTCTGGAAAGGGCCATTAATGAAGACTTGGTGACCTATTAAGAATCTAATGATCTTCTTGACCTATTCCAACATGGTTATCGACCCAATCATTCCACAGAATGGGCATTAGTTATGGCCAATGGGGACATTCGTATGCAGATTGATAGTGAAAGGAAAGCTTCCCTCATCCTACTGGATCTCTCAGCCTCACTTGACACCGTCAACCATCAGGTGTTAATCAGGCGACTAGAGACAGTAGTGAAGTAATCAGGGTTCCCAAGGCCTACATGCTCCAAAGATAACCCACTTACACTCAAGAACTGTTGGCACGGAAACTGTAAAAGGCAAAGAACAAGTTTATTAAGACCCCATGGGGTGGTGGTACACTCAAACAGCACCCTTCGGTAATGCAAGAGGTATCACACCGAACACCGGTGTGACCCCCGATTTATATACAGTTTTGGGGCAATAAAAGATAGGTGGCACAAGTTAGAACACATTTTAGGGACATATATGGTCATGTTTTGGAATACAGCCAGCTCATTGGAGGGGGTACAACTCCGCTGGTCAGTTTGGCGCACATTCTTAAAGGCTCACTGGTCAGTTGGGACTGCGCATGTGCACGCTTGACCAGTACTAAAAATAGCCTGTTGCTGGGCAGACTGAAGTGGTCAGTGAAACGGACAATGGACTAAAGGGCACGCCGGCCACGAGGGCGCTTATGGTCTAAGATGGCTGCCGCAACATTCAAAATGGCGTTTTCATATATAGCCAAGTTAAGGAGGACAACGTGTAGCTTCAGCTAATCGCTAACGCAGCCATGCCAATTACGACAGACGACCCTTTTAGCGTTTAGCTGAATCTACCTCATAGTGAACATAATCAGGATGTTCGTCCTCGATGTCTATTAACATTATTTGGGTTACTTCTTTATGAAGCATCATTTTGTCATGAGCAAGAGCTCGTCTTGATGGTATGCAAGATGATAGGCACATAGAACATAAGGCCGGGCCACATTGAATACATAGGCATATAAAAAACATTGCTCCCACGATTATACATAGAATCGTCAACAGTTTCCAGCCCCAGGTAGTAAGCATGGACCAGAACCATCCTGAAAGTGTCCAAGTTCCATTGTCCGGATGTATCTCAGCTGCAATCTTGTGGAGCTTAGATATGGCATCATAAACAGATGGAGAATTGTCCGGTACGTATACACAACAGCTGCTTCCGATAATTCTGCATGCCCCCCCCACGGTCAGCCAAAACTACATCCAGCACCATCCTATTTTGGAGCTTAACAATTCTAGAAATCTGTAGTTCCTCAGTGATGTTTCCCAGGGCAATGGCAGTGTCAAAGGCAGACTTCATAGCAGACAGTCCATCGACAGCCCCAGAATCTGCACTACGAGATTTTAACGTCCCCACAGCTGACAAATTAACAAAGATATGTCGAAGCGTGAAGTCTGGGTCCCCTAATGATCCGGCCCCGGCCTGGGTATTCTCAGAGGGCCTAACTGCCCTGGAACCCTACAAACCTCCTTTTCCACTCAACGGGTACCGATGGAGTGGAAGAAGGCCATAGTACTGCCTATCAGAAAAAAATCAACAATAAGCCTGGAGGTCCTGGAAAACCTCAGACCCATTTCCCTACTGCCGTACCTGGCAAAGGTGGCTGAGAAGGTGGTTAACGCTCAGCTCACTGAACACCTGGAAAAATGGAATGTACTCCACCCTTCACAGTCAGGCTTCAGGGCGGGCTACTCTACGGAGACGGCCCTCCTTAGAGCTACTGAGACCTTAAGAGCAGGGGCAGATGCAGGTCACACTATGGCCTTGATTATGCTTGACCTTAGCGCGGCTTTTGACACCGTAGCACATTCCATCTTGCTACGGTGTCTACAAGAAGCCGGGGTCGTTGGTCCTGCGCTGGGCTGGCTGCAATCATTTCTGACGGAAAGATGCTTCCAAGTACAGCAAGGGACTTGCCGATCAGTGGAGATGTCACTAGACCAGGGAGTGCCTCAGGGCTCGGCTCTAAGCCCTACTCTTTTTAACTTATATATGGCCTCACTAGCTAAAGTGGTACAGGCCTATGGGGTGGAACTGGTGTCGTACGCTGACGACACCCAACTGCTCATCTCCCTATCACAGAACACCTCCAACACCCCGCACAACTTCAAAGCATGTATGCAGGCCCTAGCTGAATGGATGGATGCCCACTGTCTAAAACTTAATGGCTCTAAAACAGAGGTGTTGGTGGTAGGGGGAAAAAGGGAAGACTGGTCGGATGAATGGTGGCTTTCTTGTCTGGGTCCTACCCCCATACCATGTCAGGAGGCAAAGAATTTAGGGATCTGGATGAACCCTGCCCTCTCCTATGATGGCCACATCAGGCGTCTTGTAGGCAAATGTTTTGGAGTACTTAAGACTCTTAACAAAACTTTAGATCTCCTCCCTCTGTCGGCCAGAAGAACACTAACGCAGGCACTAGTGATCTCGCGATTAGACTATGGCAACATCCTGTTCCTAGGGGCTACCGAAGGCAGCTTAGGCCGCCTACAAGTCATACAGAACTCCGCCGCCAGACTGGTGCTAAGAAGACCCAGGAGAGCCAACTCAAAAAAGGCACTGGATGCGCTCCATTGGTTACCTGTAAAGAAGCGTGTGCGGTATAAGTGCCTCCTTTTCTGTCACCGTATCGTCTGGGACAGATCGCCGACTTACCTCAAGGACCTAATCAGCAGATACGAACCTACTAGATCCCTACGATCAGAGGGCGCCGGACTGCTGATAGTCCCTAGAATTAAGAAGGCAAGAATGGGTGGACGTTCATTTGCACTCCAAGCAGCCCAACAGTGGAACAAACTCCCCTGTGCTATGAGACTGGAGAGCAACGAAACGCGGTTTAGGGCCCTCCTCAAAACTCATCTATACTCCACATAATTCGGGTTGTCTGTATGCTGGTTTCTTGGACAGTGTCAGCGCGGGGACACGCCGTGATGGCGTTACTGTGCGCTCTACAAACTCGATATTATTATTATTATTATTATTATTTGCTACAGCCTCGACAACACTTGTCAGTCGTCTTATCTTCCGACTGTTCAATGCAGCCCCCACGAAGGAAAATAGTCCCAAATTAAAGTCCACATACTGTTGCAAGGCAGTGTCGGTCTGGTCTATGTCATCCAGAACAACAGTCCGCTTAACCCTGTTCAGAACAAAATCATGATACAAGGTATAATCATTGTGATACATTGGTGGGGCAATGAATACAGGAGGTAGCACAAACGATACATAGCAAGTGCCCAACCATCCCAATGGAAGCTGATGGTAACCCTTCGTCCCACAAATGAAGTACGTGTTTCGTGATGCTACAAATGAGATGCCATTCGGGCTATCAAAAGTAAGAGTAGTGTTACATTCGCTTTTTCCCACTGCAATCGAACCCTTATTCCTAATACACAAATCGGCTTTAGTAGCAATGACATTAATGACATGTGCGCTGGATACATTAATATTTCTTTGATTGCTGTACACACGCAGGGCAGACACGTTGTCGGGCCTGTACTCCTCCCATTCAAATCGAGTACCCTCAGCCCGTGGAAACCCATCCTTGTCATGGGTGCATACTTTATTCAAACGGAAAAGCACCCCCCCTTTTGTTGGCCATCTCAAAGTAAAGAGGAGGGTGTACCAGGCGTTGCATGATCCATTGTGCGAAAACGGGAGTGGAATGAGTGGGGTGCCCCCTCTCTTCTGGTGCCCTGGCAACATCCCACACACCCAGCAATTTGAGGTATTGGTCATATTATGTGTGTGATGAAGAATCTGAATAAAACTGTTATTCAGATAGGTTTGCCGATGTCGTTCTTCGTGATAGGGTAATGTAAAGTGAAAATGTTCAGATGGAGCCGGGGTAGTCGGCAGCAAATGTTCACGTACAGGCACCACAAGTTCAACTACCCAGGCTATCACAGCTATTACCACAATAGTCAGAACAAAGAGAAAGGCACCCAATATTCGTTTATCTCGTGATGCCGTTGATGCCATAGTTCAGGAATGTTCGTGCAAAGTCTCAAATAACACAGATTGTTCACAGAGTCTCAGATACACGTGCGTGTATACCTAAAAAAAAAGAAAAATGCGGTGCTGAACTCCGAGGTAGCCGTTGTTTTCTTCTCCGGGCCAAGACGGGTGTCGCTACACTGGCAGAACTGATCCCCCCCCCTTGGAATTCCCGGTTTCCGTTTCACAAACCTGGAGCGGTAACCAACCAGTCATTAAAAGAAACCCAAAAAATCTTCTTATCGAGGACGCAGGTTGTAGCGCTCTTGTCCGGCAGCAGCGTGGTCCGGGAAGGCTCCCTCAACTTCGGCCGACGTCACAGCTGGGCTCTTTTCTTTCTCCAAGATCTCTTTGTAGTCGGTCAGCACAGCAGGAGTCACCAGATCCGGAGAGACACGGCGGCAGTGTGTCGAATGCACCCACCGCTTCCTATTGGTCACTCGTACAGCGGTTCGGGCAGCAAGGAGGACCTGTTCGGGGCCCTTCCACCTGGGCTCCAGACTGCTCGCTCTCTCAAACGACCAGATCATCACGTGGTCACCAGGGCGGAGATCATGGCCCTCTCCAGTAGAGTTGTCAGGGAGCGCTTCTCGAACCTGTTGATGAATAGAAAGCAAATCATTTGTTAATCGTGCCAAATAGTCGTTCATCATAACACAAGGCACATCATGTATTAATCGCGGCTTAGGCACCCCCCAGATGTTCATGGGGCGCCCAAACACCACCTCGTAGGGTGTAAGGCCAGTTCGGGAATGGGGTACTGATCTAAGAGAGAGCAGTGCTAGCGGCAAAGCGTCTGGCCACTTCAACGATGTAGACGCTACAATTTTGGCCAGCTTAAGTTTCAACGTAGCATTGTACCGCTCAACCAGACCTGCCGACTGAGGGTGGAATACAGCATGGAACTTCTGCTGAATCCCTAACCCCTTCAGTACATACTCCACAATCTTTCCAACAAAATGAGGCCCATTATCGCTCCACAGAAATTTGCAAACTCCCAAGCGAGGAAAGAGTTCCTTAAGCAACACCTTAGCTGTTGTCAAAGCCGTATTGTCTTTCGTGGGGAAGGCCTCAACCCATTTGCTAAAAGCACATACCACCACTAGGACATACTTCAGGTTGTTGCAGCGCTCGAGTTGGATGTAATCCATTTGGAGTACCTCAAATGGTGCAGAAGGTGGAATGAACCCTCCTTTCGGAGTATGGGTCCCCTTTCCAGGATTGTGTTGTAAACAAACCAGGCAGGTCTGCACTACTCTCTTCGCAGTATTAGCAATCTCAGGATGTTCCCAAACTCGTGTTAACAACCGAGTGATTGCAAGAGCTCCGACATGCGCCAGTCCATGTGTCATCTGGACCATCGTCTGCAAGTAAGCCGCAGGCAATTTCCATTTCTCCATGTCTTTGCTTCTCCAACAACCCTCGTCATCTAGTACCCCATCTGCTGCCCATGCCACAAGTTCAGATCCAGTAGCTGATTTTTGAATATCCAATATTTCTGCTCTAGCATCACTCCATCGCTCAGCCTGCGATTGTACCACATACATGGGGGAGCTAGTTCGGGACATAGCCGTTTGTCTTGCTATGCTGTCTGCAAAGGCATTTCCTTGGCCCACTTTATCCGTGATCTTTTTGTGAGCACTGCATTTTACTATCGCTACTTTCTTTGGGCCAAGCAACGCGTTTAGGAGATCACGCACTAGCTCTCCGTGCATAATGTGTTCTCCGTGAGATGTCAAAAACCCACGCTCTCTCCAGAGTAGCCCGAAGTCATGTGCTACTCCGAAGGCGTATCGGCTGTCTGTGTATATGTTCACACATAGGCCAACACTCAACTCGCAGGCTCTTGTTAAGGCTATCAGCTCTGCTGCCTGAGCCGATTTCTGTGGTATCCTAGCTGTTTCTACCACTGTCTTAAGTGTCGTAATCGCATAGGCTGCGGAAGTCGTACCATCTGGCAGCCTTAAACACGATCCATCAACCCACAGTTCCCCATCCACATCTGGAAGTGGCACATCCTGTAAGTCGACACAACCCTTTGTCTGTTCCTCGGTCAGGAAAACACAATCGTGATGTTTTTCTTCCTGACCCTCCTCGGCCGGATAGGGCAATAAAGTGGCAGGGTTCAAAGTAGCGCATCTTTTCAGTGTAATATGTGGCGCCAAAAGTGTCAGCTCATATCCTGTTAGCCGTGCACTCGTGAGGTATTGGGTCTTTGTTTGGTTTAGCAGAGCATCTACTGCGTGAGGAACTAACACCAGCAGTTTGTGCGATAACACTATTCCCTCACTCTGTCGTATGGCTACTGCCGTTGCTGCTACCGCTCGAAAACACCCAGGCAACCCTCGTGCTACAGGATCAAGAATGGCAGAGAAGTATGCACATGGTCTCTGCTTATCCCCGTGTAGTTGCACTAACACTGACAACGCGCACCCATCATTCTCGTGCACGTACAATGTGAAAAGTTTCGTGTAGTCTGGTGTGCCTAACACGGGTGCGGAACAAAGGGCCTGCCTCAACTGTTCAAAAGCCTTCTGACATTCATCTGTCCATTCTAAGGGCATTGGTGTAGCTTTGGACAATAACGCTAGCAGGGGTTTTATGATATGTGAAAAACCCATGATCCACTGTCTACAAAAGGACGTCAACCCTATGAAGGCACGTACGTCTCTCTGCGTGCGAGGGACAGGTGTGTCGAGAATTGCCTGAATCCGGTCAGATGTTAATGCACGCCCCTCCTTAGACAACAGATGACCGAGATAGGTCACCTGAGGTCTACAGTATTGAAGCTTTTTCTTCGAAACCTTATGATTGTTCTGTGCCAAAAAGGAAAGCAACGCAAGTGTACTTTCTTCACATTGTGCATAAGAGTCAGCAGCAAGCAGAAGGTCATCCACGTACTGGATGAGAGCAACGCCAGGCTGCAATTTAAAGGAATCTAGCTGCCTTTTCAAAGCCTGGCTGTAGATGCTAGGGCTTTCAGTATAACCTTGGGGAACACGACAAAATCTATACGATTTATTATTTAACGTGAAGCCAAACAAATATCTGCTATCAGGGTGGACAGGGATGGAAAAGAACGCATTCTTTAAGTCAATTACGCTAAACGTGGTGGCCGTGGGTGGGACCAATGTAAGCAAGGTCGTAATATCAGACACCACCGGGTATTGGGGAATGACAATTTTGTTGATCTCTCGCAAGTCAATAATAAAGCGATAGACTTTGTCGTCAGTATCTCTCTTAAGGATCGGAAGAATAGGACTGTTGCAAACATTATAAGGGACCTCCTCCACAACCCCTGCAGAAATTAAATCCTGAACAATATGTGTCAATGCAATTTCACGTTCTCTAGAAATCTTATACTGTGGCACTCGTGGTAGAGGGGCCCCCTCCTGAACAGTAATGTGTATTGGTGGAATACGCATCTCTCCCACATCCGTATCTGAGGTCGCCCATAACGTGTGCGGTAGAGAGGCCAAAGCTGGAATATCTAAAATAGCATAAAACCTGTCGGGGTCAGGATAATTGTCATTCAGGATAACCCGCACTCCCTCAGGAGCGCACCGTATCGTTGCTCGAAAATATTTAAGCAAATCAATACCCAGGATATTATCTGGCGTATGGGGTGATAACAAAAATTGACCAAAACTGAAATATTTGTCAAGACATAGTGCAAGGGGCTTTGACAATGGGCTAGGGGAGGGTGTGCCATCGAACCCTACACATGTAATCATTTCGCCAGACAGGGGAGCCCTCGGAACCAAGTTTTTCGACAAAGCGCTACGTGTAGCTCCGGTGTCGACTAGAAATTGATCAGTAGAACCCAGAATACCCGCTGTTACATATGGACCCTGCTGATCTACCGGCACTTCAACTGATTCCTTACCCCATCCTACGCAGTCCTATCCATGTACATAATCCTGGTGCTCCACATTCTCACCCTCCGAAATCTGATATTGATTTCGTCTATCAAACGTGTTCCGCTCATCCTGGCCACGGCCCCTCTCCTCAACTCTTCCACGATCACTTCCGCCACCTCTCGCTCCCGTATAACCTCCTCTCGACCTACCACCTCCTCGACCACGCTGACTACGCTGCTCACGAAGTACCGGACAATCATCAGCCCAATGCCCAAACTCCTTACAATAAGCACACTGATCCTTCGCTATATCCGTACGACCATATGACGTATTCCCTCCACCTCGTCTACCTCTATCATTCCCTCTACCCTGTGTTCCCCAAACCTGCGCCAACATCACCTTCGTTTTCAATTCCTTCGCCTTTTTCTCAACACTTTCTTTAGCCTCCAATTCCTGCCGCTCATAATACTGAGCCATAGTTAACAAGGACGCAGGGGTCGCCGTGGCCCAGGAACTTTCACTCGACTTCAATCGTTTTGCAATCTCCGGTAGGAGATTAGCCACATACTTATCTACAAACAGATGCCGACCCGTATCGTCTGTTAAAGATTGACCACTGTAATCATGGAATGCCTCCTCGAAACGTGTAAAGAAATCTGAAACCGTTTCATCGAGTTTCTGTTTGCACGAAGTTAACATAGTCCAATGGATCTTTTTAGAGGGAACAAGCGTCTTTAATTTAATCAAGATAGCTGCCGGAAGATCTAGAATTAACTGACAAGGCTTACATGCCGGTTCCCTATCTAAATCGGCAGCATTTATTTCTTTCCATGTGCCCCCCAATATTGTTTCATCATTATTTTTACGAATTTGTCTCCACATATCAGGTGGTAGAATTAGCCCAAAGAACAAATCTATATCAACAAGAGTCATCACACAAGACGAAATAGCCCCTTCCACCCCTTCATAAAATGCCGCCGGATTTTTCCGAAGATCAGGTAGAGAATTTTTCAATGCCATAACATCTGCTCTATTCCAAGGCGTGTATACCCAGTTATATACAAAATACCCTTTCGCATCCTTTGACGATTTATCATCATCTGTACCTTCCCCTTTAGGTGGAACATACAAGGGCGCGGCTTCACGCATAGGCATAACATGCAATGCAAAACTCTTATCTGAACCCCGGAGAGAACACTCCTTAATCTGCCCGTTATTCTCCGATTCGGACTCCTTTTGCCTCCTTTTCCGCTCCTCCCGCAATCTGGTTGTCTCGTCTCGCAG
The DNA here is from genome assembly GCF_964263255.1 of Lissotriton vulgaris. Taxonomy (NCBI): domain Eukaryota; kingdom Metazoa; phylum Chordata; class Amphibia; order Caudata; family Salamandridae; genus Lissotriton; species Lissotriton vulgaris. Next base: position 43,107,017 of record NC_141689.1, read on the forward strand.
CCGGATCAGTTGCGTGAATAGGTCGTCAACATCTGCAAGATCAAATACACCTTTAACCAAATTCTCACGATACACTGACAACGATTTAGGTTCTAACGTGTCTGAAAGTTCACGATACGCGGCAACAACTTCATCCGCCAAACTAGACAGAAAATACATTAATTCAAGATCCGACCACGCCCTCTTCTCCGCAAGCAACTCATCCTGAGAAACACATTTCTTATTCACTTTACGAGCCCAACTGCGTAAATGTGCGGACCTCTCCGCAGTAAACCTGAGAGCAGATACACCCTTCTGTTCCGACTTATCCTGTCCATCATCCTCCGAATCTGCAGCTGGTGCCGTCGGCGAAATGTACGGAGGCGGTGACCGATCTAGCAATGAAAAATCATCAATTTCATTATTAAGGACAGGATAAAGCGGTCGGCGAATAGGAAATTGACCAGTCGTTTGCAATTTACGTTCCCGTTCCTCCCTCTCTTTCTTCTCCTGAGCCTCCTTCTCCTCAAGCTGTAAAGCCTTATCCCGAGCAGCCTTGCGCTGCTCTTTGTCCGCCAAGGCAACTTCACGCTTCATACGCTCACGCACCGCTTTCTCCCACATTCGCACACAATCAAACATGTTTTGTCTAGACCTGCGTTGAAACAAACATTGCTCCACAAACTGTACTTTTCGTAAATCAAACGACCCATGTAGTGGCCATTGCAATTCAGGATCAGCCTTTGTATACTTATGCCATAATTTGCTGTACATAATAGGGGGAAGGCCGAATTTTATGTACATCTCACGATTTGGTGTTCCTTCTGGGGGAGCCGGCTGTGCTTCCGCTAACCTAATTGTGGTACCAGTTCCGAGACAGCACATCCCTCGGAGTGTGCTGAAAACAGGCATGTTCAAAAAGTATCACGAAAGCGTGACACCACACAAAATGGCACTTACAGTACTTCACACAAATGTGCCGCTCAGAGGAAAAAAACAAAGTTAGAGAAACATCTCTACATGCCTGCCTATGTGAAGTGCACTACACATATATGTTCAAAGATCACAAAGTCACAATGTTAGCTAACTCAAATCAAAACGTAGATCGTAGGACTTCGGCAAGCGTCCGAGGACTACCTTACCGATCACAAATCATAGAACTTCAGTAAGCGTCCGAAGACTACCTTACCGAACACAAATCATAGAACTTCAGTAAGCGTCCGAAGACTACCTTACCGAACACAAATCTTACCCAAATTCTCAAATGTCCAGATTCCAACTGCCAAGGTCTTGTAATCAAATCAGCCAAACGGCACTTTCCCAGCAACACAGACACTCGAAAACTCAGTCGGAGACCGGCGCCACCTGGAAGGTCAGATCGGAAGGAAAGGAAGAAACACCGTGGGAGCCAAGACTCGGGTCACTCAGTGGCAGCGCGCGTCCATGGCGAGTTTCCAAGCCTTCGTCACGACCTCTCCTTCGGGCATCCGAGTCGCCGATGAGTCCCTGGTCGTGGTCGCCAATTTGAAGTAATCAGGGTTCCCAAGGCCTACATGCTCCAAAGATAACCCACTTACACTCAAGAACTGTTGGCACGGAAACTGTAAAAGGCAAAGAACAAGTTTATTAAGACCCCATGGGGTGGTGGTACACTCAAACAGCACCCTTCGGTAATGCAAGAGGTATCACACCGAACACCGGTGTGACCCCCGATTTATATACAGTTTTGGGGCAATAAAAGATAGGCGGCACAAGTTAGAACACATTTTAGGGACATATATGGTCATGTTTTGGAATACAGCCAGCTCATTGGAGGGGGTACAACTCCGCTGGTCAGTTTGGCGCACATTCCTAAAGGCTCACTGGTCAGTTGGGACTGCGCATGTGCACGCTTGACCAGTACTAAAAATAGCCTGTTGCTGGGCAGACTGAAGTGGTCAGTGAAACGGACAATGGACTAAAGGGCACGCCGGCCACGAGGGCGCTTATGGTCTAAGATGGCTGCCGCAACATTCAAAATGGCGTTTTCATATATAGCCAAGTTAAGGAGGACAACGTGTAGCTTCAGCTAATCGCTAACGCGGCCATGCCAATTACGACAGTAGGAATAAAAGGGGCTGACCTAACCATGCTCACCTCTTTTCTCTTTTACAGAGAGCAGATGAAGACTTGTGGAAATTTCACCTCCGACTCATTTTCTCTCCCTTGTGTAGTTCCTCAAGGTTCATTGCTGTCCTCCACCTTATTTAACATCTATGTCACCCCTTTGGCCAGACTCATTCGAGCTCATGGTTCTTCTGTGATATCTTACGCAGATGATACACAGATAGCTATATCCATTACATCCGGCGTAAACTCGGTGGCAAGTCAGTTTAACAACTGTCAGGCACATATTATTAGGTGGATGCATGGAAATTACCTAAAGTTAAACACAGATAAAATGGCGGTGATATTATTTGAAATGCTCCTCTTTCTGGAATGTTTCTGGTGGCCTGCTGGCACTGGTTGCATCCCCGTCCTGTAAACAAAGGATGGAACCTTGGAGTAGTGTTTGATCATGAACTCCGTTTTTCAGGACAGATCAACCACATTCCATCCTCATGCTTTTTCCTTCCAAACCATTTGAGGAGGATTTTTCCTTTTATTCCACTAGAGTTACAAAAAACTGTGATACTCGCCTTGATTGTATCCAGGATAGATTATTGTAATGCTCTCTATTTGGGAATCGATAAATGTTTGCAGTCAAAATACAGTCACAGCAGAACGCTGCATCCCGGGTGCTGATGAAAATTCCCAAATTCCGCTCCATACCCATCAGTATCAAGGACCTCCATTGGCTGCCAGTCCAAGAGAGGGTTACATTGAAAGCTCTTCGGTTCACAAGGCTTTGTATGCTGACGGGCCACGTGGCCCCTGGAAATATTCTGTCTGGTAGGTGCCCCAATGTGACTTAAGGCCCAATAATGCTTGTCTGGTCCCCATCCCCAGCATCAGGAAGGCTAAGTGGGGTAATAGGAGCCTATCCTACTGTGCGGCTAAACTTTGGAATGCAATACCCGCCCCTACTTGATCTCAATCTAGCAAATGCTCCTTTAGGAAGCTGCTCAAAACCTGGCTCTCTTCCCCCAAGACTAAGTAATTCTTCTCCCAGCTTAGATGAAGCATTGCTTTTTAATGCCAAGACACCGAGGCATATGTTGCGCTTTCGAAATTATTAACTTACTTATACCTCCCTCAATCAATCAATCAACCAGGATTTACAAAGTGCGGCAGATCACCTTCCGTGGGTCTCAAGGCGCTGCATTGCTACCTGCTTCGGGGTGCTCTATTCATTCGAACAGCCCGGTCTTAAATCCTTTCCTGAATTCCACGAGTGAAGCCGCGTTCCTGAGGTGCAGGTGGAGGTTGGTTCAAATTTTGACCGCCGGGGGCGAGAATGAGCTTGAGGACCCAGATGCTTCTCGGGAACTTCTCCTGCCCCCTCTACCCTTTCTGTCATGGCAGGCTTGCCCACCCATGGACCAAGCCTGATACAGCGGTGCTTCTGATAACACCCACCCGCCATGGAACTCAGTCCACCACATCTGAGCATTATGTCACCATTCTCCTAGCGTCCACAAATCTTTTTTCATCCTTTTCAATACCCCCAGCTCTGTAGTTGGGGCTGGGCGGAATTTCAATTATGCTGGAATAATGTGAGTAATTTTCGAAATTCGGCATTACTCCTCGACACGGAATTACCAATAATTTCACAATTACACCTCCTCGAGTAATTAAGAGTAATTTGATGCTGTCTTTAGTGGTGTTACTTAGAAGAAAATCCATTTGTCTTCTCAGTTTTGAATGTGAAAGTGGATTTTGCATTAAGAAAATAGAGCTAAATGTCAGGAGCAATCTGGGGCAAAATTCCACCCCCAAGAGCACATTCGCTGTTTGTGCCCTGTTGTATTAACCACTATTTCTTAGTACAAAAATGGTTCCTCGTGGCCATTTTGAACATGAAGAGGGCATTTTTACGCTAAGAAATAACGCTAAATGAAGAACTGCTCTTCTCACGTATCCACGTAATCTTGCGGAATTCCTTGGTAATCGTGCGCAATTACGATACACAGAATTACGCGAGTTACACTTCCCCTACTTGTAATGTTCACTACTTCCGCATGGATTATATAAACTTCCAACTCTGATGTTAACTGGTCCCACCTCTTTCCAGATATTAAGACCCATCTCACTATATCTAAATCAGAATCTAATCCAAGTTGCACTCCTTACCGTAAATGTTGTGCTGCACTCCAGCCACTTTAATAATCACCTGGCCAAACATCTATATTTCCTTTTTACCAAACGATTGTATGTTGCCTACCTGTTGATCGAGAAAACATGATTTGATCAATACCTATGGTCTTTGATATTTCACATAAATCACTTTTCCACCTCCAAAACGTTTTTACTCCCTTTCATTCAGATCCCTTTGATAACTTACTGTAGACACGCCTATCCCAAAGGAATGAGTCTCAAATTCTCACCCATTCAAACCATCATTCTGCAGACAAAGTCACAGAATGCAAGACACTTGGCACATTTTTTAAATGCCCGCAGTGAGCACTCAGCCGATATCTTTGTATCACACATGGAGTCTGTTAGAAATGGGGTTTCTGGTTGGCATTATATGCACCTAAGTCATGCAGAACCCACCACTCTAGTCAGGGTACTGGAGATACACACACAAGATAACCCTCTGCTCACCCCCTTGGTAGTTTGGCAGAGCAGTCAGGCTTATCCCAGAGGCAATGTGTAAAGCGTCTGCGCATCACAAACACACAACAGTGACACACAAGGCATACCCCAAAAGAAACTCCACACAAGGTTATATCAAAAATATCCTTTGTATTATGCACCAAACACATTAGACCACCATCACATAAATCACTTTGCCACTAGGCAATTGTCATAACAATACATTTAGTGCAATAAAGCAAATACTTATACATTGCACTTGTCATAGGAATATCACGAAAGGCACCATTACTGTGTGTAATATGCAGTTCCTAAAAACGACACTTTGTTATTTGTTCTTCTCCCACATTAGACTGACAATTATCATAATATTAGGGCACCAAAATGTAGGTGAATGTAAGTCCCATGGATCTTCCCATTTTAGAGCGAGATAGCAACTACTTATAACGAGCTCATAACCTGAAACCATCAGGCCATGAGGACACATAGCACCCCCTCAGGGTAGAAAGAAAAATGCCAGTATTTCCAAAATCCTTAATTACCGCATTTCCCATGAGGCATATAGGGTGCGCCGGTCTTGCACTCCTATTCGGTATCCTACCTATGGTTGTAGTTGCCACCGGAAATCAGGGTCTTTGTCGAAATTCTACCCGGCCCTACAATTACATCGCAGTGCTCCCAGTTCTGGGCAAGAATAAGGGTGGAGAAATCCATGGTAGCGATCTGCGGAAGAACCTGCTCGGTCCCCTCATGCAGAGAAACTAAGGACAGTTGCCCGCCAATGTGCGATGCAGCCACCAAAATTGCGTTGCAGCCCTTTTTGGCCCGAGCGCCTCACACTGACATGGCCCTGTGTGGCTAGGGCAGGGGTAAAGCACGCCACCCAGCTTGGTGTTAAGTGGTGAGCCTGAGGGAATCCTTCATCAAGAAAGCCAGAGAAGCTTCTTCTCCAGCACCTGAAGTGCAAAAGTCGACAAAAGGCACAATCAGGAGTTTGTTAAAGCGCAACTACTCACCCGTAAGGGTCTCAAGGCGCTAGGGGTGGGGGGTTGCAGGTTCCATTCCATCAAGGAGGGGGTCTGTCGAAGAGCCAGGTTTTGAGGTTTTTTGCGAAGATGGGGAGCGATGTTGTCTGTCTGAGGTGGAGCGGAAGGGCGTTCCATGCTTTGGCCGCGAGGAAGGAGAAGGAGCGGCCTCCTGATCTGGTCTTTCTGGTGCGGGGGACCTCGGCGTAGGAGAGCTTGGCTGATCGTAGGGTCCTTTGGGGTGCGTGGAATTTGAGCCGACTGTTCAGGTATGCTGGTCCGGTGCCGTGGAGGGCCTTGTGTGCGTGGGTGTGCATCTTAAAGGTGATTCTCGCCTCGACGGGGAGCCAGTGGAGTGTGCGCAGGTGCTGGGAGATGTGGCAGTGTTTTGGCAGGTTGAGGACCAGTCTTGCAGCGGCGTTCTGGATGTTCTGTAGCTTGCGGATGAGGTTTTTGTTTATTCCGGCGTAGAGTGCGTTGCCATAGTCGAGTCTGCTGGTGACCAGGGTGTGAGTGACTGTCTTTCGGTGTTCGAGGGGGATCCATTTGAAGGTCTTTCGAAGGAGGCAGAGGGTGTGGAAGCAGGAAGATGAGACAGAGTTGATCTGGCGGTCCATTTTGAGCTCGGAGTCCAGGATGATTCCCAGGTTGCGTGCGTGGTCTGTGGGGGTTGGCGGGTTTCCGAGGGCGGTGGGCCACCAGGTGTCGCTCCAGGCGTCGTGGTTTGGGCCCATGATGAGTACTTCTGTTTTGTTGGTGTTTAGTTGTAGGCAGCTGTTTTTCATCCATTTGGCGACGGCTTCCATGCCTTCTCGAAAGTTGCGTCTGGCGGTGTTGGGCTCGTTGGATAGGGAGAGGATGAGCTGGGTGTCGTCTGCGTATGACACGATGGATGTTGAGTCCGTAGGTTCTGACGATGGGGACAATTGGAGCCATGTAGACGTTGAAGAGCGTCGGGCTGAGGGAGGAGCCCTGGGGGACTCCGCCGGTTGTAGGTGAGGGGTCTGAGAGGAAAGGGGGGAGTCTGACCCGTTGCGTCCTGCCGGAGAGGAAGGAGCAGATCCAGTCGAGGGCCTTGTCCTGGATTCCTGCGTCGTAGAGTCTGCGTATTAGGGTGCGGCGGGAGACTGTGTTGAACGCCGCTGATAGGTCTAGGAGGATGAGGGCTACTGTTTCTCCTTTGTCCAGTAGGGTGCGGATGTCGTCTGTTGCAGCGAGGAGGGCGGTTTCCGTACAGTGTTTTTTTCTGAAGCCAGATTGGGAGGAGTCGAGGATGTTGTGTTCTTCAATGAATGTGGCGAGTTGGCTGTTGATGGCTTTCTCGATGACTTTCGCTGGGAAAGGGAGCAGGGAGATGGGTCTGTAGTTTTTGAGGTCGGTGGGGTCCGCTGAGGGTTTCTTCAGGAGGGGTTGACCTCGGTGTGTTTTCAGTCGTCGGGGGATGATGCGGTCGCCAGGGAGCGGTTGATGGTGTGGCAGAGCATGGGTGCGATGGTGTCAGCGGCTCTGTTGAAGATGTGGTGGGGGCAGGGGTCCGTGGGGGCCCCTGAGTGGATTGACTTCATTGTCTTCAGTGTGTCTTTGGTGGTGAGGGCTGTCCAGTCATCAATTGCTGGTTTCCGGGTGTCGGGGGTGGTTGGTGAGGGTTCAGTGTGTTGGTTGTCTTCGTCGAAGTTGTCGTAGATGCTCTTAATTTTGTGGTGGAAAAAGGTGCTGAGTTTGTCGCAGAGGTCTTGTGAGGGAGGGATGTCGGTAGACTCGCTGGTGGGTTGGGCGAACTCCTTGATGATGCTGAAGAGTTCCTTGCTGTTGTGTGCATGGGTGGAGATTCTGCCTTCAATCGCTTTTTTCCTCGTTTCTCTGATGAGTTGATGGTGAGCGTTGGTGGCGGCTCTGAAGATGTTGTGGGCTTCTGTGGATTTGGTGTTTCTCCAGGCCTTTTTGAGGCGGCGGCATTTGCGCCTGGACTCTCGAAGTTCGGTGGTAAACCATCTGGCTTTCTTGGCACAGGTATTGTTGTTTTTCTTGAGGGGGGCTATGGTGTTGGTGCTGTCCGAGATCCATCTATGCAGGGTTCGGGCTGCGGTGTTGAGGTCGTTGTTTTCCGCGATGGTTGGGGTGGAGTTGTTGAGTGAGGAGATGAGCTGGTCGTCAGTGATTTTGGTCCAGTTTCTTTGTGGAAGCAGGTGCTGGTGTCTGTGGATGGTGGGTGTTCTGAAGGTGAAGTGAACGCAACGATGGTCGGTCCATGGGAGTTCGGTGGTGTGGCTGAAGGTGATGGAGTTTCCTGTAGTGAAGAGGGGGTCGAGGGTGTGTCCTGCTGAGTGCGTGGGCTCGGTCACAATCTGGCAGAGTCCAATGTTGTGGAGGTTGTCCAGGAGGCATGTGGTGTTGGGGTCCAGTTGATTGTCGAGATGGAAGTTGAGGTCTCCCAGCAGGGTGTAGTTGGTGGATGCGATGGCCTGTGGGGAGATAATGTCCGTGATGGAGTTGGCGAATGGTCCGTGGGGTCCAGGAGGTTGGTAGATGAGGGTTCCTCGGAGGACTGCAGTGGGGCTGGCCAGTATCTTGAAGTGAAGGTGTTCCATCAGTTCTGTGGACTCGTCAGGCAGTGGGCTCAGGCGGAGGCTGGATTTGTGGACGATGGCGATTCCTCCTCCTGGGTGGGTGGGGCGGTCCTTCCTGTAGATCTTGTATCCTTGGGGGATGGCGATGGCGATGCCCGGTCCTGAGGTGGCGTTGGTCCAGGTTTCGGTGAAGAATGCTACGTCCGGGGTGGTGCTGTCGAGGAGGTCCCTGTTTTCTGTGGCGTGTTTGTGGAGGGATCGGACGTTGAGGAGGATGCATTGCAGGGTCTTTGGTTCGGTTGTGTTCTTGTGGGCGGGTTGTGCTGGATCCGTGTTCTTGGCAGTGCTGCAGGTGTGCCGGCAGCGGTGACAGCTGAAGGGTCCATGGGTGTCGGCTGGTGATGCTAGCTTGCAGTTGTTGTTGCAGCCTGGGTTGAGTGCGTGGAGTGCTGCTGGGTTGTAGCGTTGGCGGGCGGTGGTCCAGGGTTCCTGGTGCTGGTCGCGGATGGGTCACTGACGGGCGCAGACGTGCTTGCCTTTGACGCGCCTTCGGTGTACCAGTGGCTGACATTAAGTAGGGGTCGGGAAGGGCTGGACAGCTGGGAGGCAGGAGCGGGGAGAGGAGTTGGATTGGGCCGGTCGCGCTGGGGGGGGAGGGGCCGCGGGGGCAGCAGCGGCGGGGAAAGGTAGAGGGAGGAAAGAAGGGATGAAGAAAAAAGGTAAAATAAGCAGAAATAAGGCACAAAAGAGCAGAGATGCAGAAAAGGGCAGAAAGGTGAAAGATGGAAAGGGTAGAAAAACGAGTGAAAACGAGTGAAGGAGCAGAGGGAGAGAAAGGGAAAATGGGCAGAAATAAGGCAAAAAAGAGCAGAGGTGGAGAAAGGTGAAAGATAGAAAGGGTAGAAAAACGAGTGAAAACGAGTGAAGGAGCAGAGGGAGAGAAAGGGAAAATGGGCAGAAATAAGGCACAAAAGAGCAGAGATGCAGAAAGGTGCAGAAGGGTGAAAGATAGAAAGGGTAGAAAAACGAGTGAAGGAGCAGAGTGAGAGAAAGGGGACAGAGGTCCACTGGACCACCAGGGATGAGGCGCAGGTAAACCTGCGGGTGGAGGAGGGCCTCGATCACTAACACTCAAGAGTGCAGGGGCAGGGGCACCTCACTTAATGGTGGAGCTGCGAGGGTGGGAGAGCAATTTCTCTGACAATGAGTCAGTGGTCTTGCTCACCTGTACCCGCCGTGGCCGCCATTAAGTAGGGGTCGGGGAGGGATGGACAGGTGGGAGGCGGGAGCGGGGAGAGGAGCTGGATTGGGCCGGTCGCGCTGGGGGGGAGGGGCTGCGGGGGCAGCAGCGGCGGGGAAAGGTAAAGGGAGGAAAGAAGGGATAAAGAAAAAAGGGAAAATAAGCAGAAATAAGGCACAAAAGAGCAGAGATGCAGAAAAGGGCAGAAAGGTGAAAGATGGAAAGGGTAGAAAAACGAGTGAATACGAGTGAAGGAGCAGAGGGAGAGAAAGGGAAAATGGGCAGAAATAAGGCAAAAAAGAGCAGAGGTGCAGAAAGGTGAAAGATAGAAAGGGTAGAAAAACGAGTGAAAACGAGTGAAGGAGCAGAGGGAGAGAAAGGGAAAATGGGCAGAAATAAGGCACAAAAGAGCAGAGATGCAGAAAGGTGCAGAAGGGTGAAAGATAGAAAGGGTAGAAAAATGAGTGAAGGAGCAGAGTGAGAGAAAGGAGACAGAGGTCCATTGGACCACCAGGGATGAGGCGCAGGGAAACCTGCGGGTGGAGGAGGGCCTCGATCACTAACACTCAAGAGTGCAGGGGCAGGGGCACCTCACTTATTGGTGGAGCTGCGAGGGTGGGAGAGCTATTTCACCAGGAATTTTCAAGGAAAGTGAAAACACCAGAAATAAGACTGTGATGTCCCTGAGTCTTCTAAAACAGCCAGCGCGCACAAGCTCTTGGAGATTCTTCCCTAGCAGGATAGCAAAGGAGTCAATCCTTTTCCTTCACCATAGACAGAAGCAGCCACCGCAGGCCAACCCACCCCTCACTCAGACAAGGCAGCGCTCATATCCTACCTTTCACATACAGTGCACCCTGCCCATGGGGGTACCTTGGGCCTCCCTTAGGGGGGCCTAACCTGTAATCAAAGGGAAGGTTTGGGTTTAGCAAGTGGGAGTTCACTTGCCAGGACAATATGGCTGTTCACAACTGCACAAGCGCACTGAGGACACATTTACGGGGCTACTCAAGCTGCAGGCCCACTAGTAGCATTTGATTTACTGGCCCTGGTACACACCGTTCACTGTCCTAGGGACTTATTAGTAAATTAAATATGCCAATCATGGATAACTAATGATATCACAATTTACACAGAGAGCATATGCGCTTTAGCACTGATCAGCAGTGGTAAATTGCCCAGAATCCTATAGCCAAGTAAACAAGCATTTGCAATGCAATAGGTCTCGCCTTTACGTGAGTTTAAGCTATTGGCATTGTAAATGACAATGCCTTTAATTTAAGTTTTAGAAAACAAAAATAATAGGCGTTGTCATTTACAATGCCAATAGCTTAAACTCGCGTAAATGCGAGACCTATTGCATTGCACATGCTTGTTTTGCTATGTGATTCGCTAATCAGGGCCACTTTTATTTTGTTGTCTGGGTGTGCTTTCTGTCCCAGTCCGACACTTAAGGTCTACTTTTGACATTCTTCGCAATATGGAAACAACTCCTTTGAAGGACCAGTATTTATTACATTTTGGAAAACGGTAAAGTGCAGCTCTGCACTTAAACTACTTGTAGGTGCTGCTAACCAGGAATTAGACCGTAACAATCAATTTACGAGAAAACAGTCTGAAGAGACAGTCCAAGGGGCCTTTTATTCAACATTACTTCTGACTAGGGTTACTTACTATCAATCGTCCTCTACACGACCTACTCATCTCAGCAATCATTCTCATGAACTGTTCCCTCCTCCCCCTTTTAACAATCCCACCTACGTCTGTTTAGTCTATCACAAACAGACTGTGGTAAATTTATGGAAGGGTGTCTTTTGAGAAGACAAAACTGATCCCAACAAACAAACCCATCAAATTAACAGCTAACCTCAGGTTCAAGAGTAGTGCGCTACTCAGCATAAAGTACTTTTTTGCCTCGTTAGGGGTAGTAGGAAGTATAAAAATGCAATATGAATACGCGAAACATTGCAACTGTAGCTCAGCAGTGAGAGTCCACTGCAAAGATGTGTGCATAACCTGCAGGGGAAACACGGAGACTGACGAAAAAAGTGCCTTGTATTCTTGTGAAAATATATAGTTATGTTCTTTGAGCGTCTTATTCGGTAGAGCTGCCTGCTTTGCTAAACCCTCCGAACGAAAGTGTCCGTGCACAGGAGTAGTAGGGGACGTACTTCATCAGCCAATCTCGTCTGTCACATTTGGAGGGGGTGATGTGCCCCCTTAACTAACAAAAGTGCAATTTGGATTGAGAGCTGCATTATCCAGTGATTGAACATGCCCGGAAGGAGGTGGAGAGGAGGCCCCTCCCTAACCAGTAACTTGCACAGGGCGGTGTTTGAATGGCCTCACCCTGTAGCTTTCGGCACTTACGGCACTTCCGCCTTTGTTCTGGATGAAAAGTTCGAGTAATCTCCAGCACTTGGTGGACCTGGAGGAGGCTCAGATAATTGTGTTTGGGGAAGGCAGGGATGTGGGTCTGTTCTCACACAGCGAGCAGTTTAGCAGTTATTTTACCTGGCCACAAACTCTATGGCAGTGCGGTGTTTATGATGTTGGTGGCTATATCATTAGATGGCATCTCGTTGCATAGCGTCTCTTACTGGTGTGGTGTGCGATGATAAGTTCCTCAAAGCTGCTCTCATTAAGCGGTACAGTTAGAATAGATGCCGAATGATTTTAAATAAACCCATGCTGATGTGAAAATTACTTAACGTAACTAATCAACGTAGACTGACTAAAGTAAAATGACCGTGGGCGCCTTAATATTTAACAGCATGATAGGTAGGGTGACCAGATTTTCAAAATTAAAAACCGGGACAGGCACAAACATAGAACAAGCTCACGCGCTAGCCAAGCAATCACTTACACACAGGACGGTTTCTTCATTTCCACCACATAGCGGCATTTCCCTTTGACACAGTAGTGTTCGTACTCGTTGGGACACCGAGAAAAACAAGTTTCGTATGGGCCAGGTGCGAGGAGGCGCAGAGCTGCTTTGGCTGGAGCGTCTGGTCACTGCACATGCGCGTTTGAGCCAGTTCCTTTGGGCGGGACTTCCATCTTCGGAAGTCCCGCGCACGCGCCCACGGAGTGCCTGAGAGCGGGGCTCCCATGCCCGAGGGAGAGCCCCGGCTACAGAAGTCCCGAATGGTGGTAAGTGGGGCTTAGTTCTAGGGGGAGGGGGGTGCGCTTGTGTGTGTGTATGTGTGCGATGGCGGCGGCGGCGGCGGGGGAGGGGGGTCTTTGTATGTGTGCGTGCGTGTGTGTAGGTGTGCTTGTGTGTGTGTGGGGGGGTCTCTGTGTGTGCATGTAGGTGCGCTAGTGTGTGTAGGTGCGGCGGCGACGGGGGTGTGTGTGTGTGTGCCTGTGTATGCGTGTGGCTGTGTATGCATGTGGCTGTGTATGTGCGCATGCGTGAGTGTGGGTGCGCGTGCACACAGTCAAATCCAGCACAAGAGAAGCACGTGGCACCCTCTTGTCCCTCATTCCCTCGAGACGGGCAGCTATAAGTCTCCAGCTGGACGCATCCTTCGGATGCAGTACCAGCGAGACCTAAAAAGGGTCAGAAAAATAGGAGGCAAAAGGCAAAAAGTTTGGGGATGACCCTGTGGAAAGAGCCAATTCCAACATAGTCCCATGCACCTTTTCCCTTTTGATCTACTTTGCTCCTATGTAATGTACCCACATCTGTTTTTTATGCATACACTCATCTTGTTTACGAATTTCCCCAAACCCCACGAAACTCCCACTTCCAAAGCTCCAAAAAAGATTAGCGTAAAAAAATCTACGAAACTGATAAAATTCCCAAGTGGGTGTACACTCATATCTCATCTGTCGAACAACCACTTTTTCAAAATATGTGCTGGTATATGTTTCTACTTATATTTTTGTCTTTCATATTCGCTCAACCAACCTTCCAGAATTCTACAAACCAGTTTGCCTTTACCAGGTTCATAACCCTAAAAACACTTCACATAAAGGCTTTGTTAGCCATTTTCCCATCCATAGTCACTGAAGACCAAGCAGCAACCACAATCCTTCAGGGTGAGGCAAAAGCAACACCTAAATTAACCAATGCTCAACCCTCTGGTAGCTTGGCATAGAGCAGCCAGGTTTAACTTAGAGGCAAAGTGTAAAATATTTATGCAGCACTTTAAACAGTAATAAAGTGAAACACAACACAAGAAATATCCCCCACCAATCCAGACAAGTATAGTAAAATGTAATAAATAATTTGACATCAAAAGGACAACATTCCAATCAGTAGAATAAGATATACAGTTTTAAAGATTTAAGTGAAAATAGCTTCAAAAAGCCAAAAGTGCTACTCAGGGCTATTTTGATTGTGCGAGACTATGAGAAAGTCACAAGTTCAGGCCAACAGCAATGGAGCATGGGTCGGATACAGAGACCAGTTTTGTACCACTGTTCGCAGTGGAGGGTGCCGCAACAAAAAGTAGAAGATGTACCTTGTATTTCTTCCTTCTAATTAGAATTTCCAGCTGTTAAATCAAATATGAATGTACAATTGTGATGTTGTCCTTGAGTTTGTCAACGATACTAAAATAGCAGAACGTTCTGAATTTATCTCAGGTCTACACCAGAGAAAGATAAATCCTACATAGTGAAAAAGCAAGGTTTTCAATTCTGCTGAAAATATACAGCAGTAGGGAGCCAAGAACAAGGCTGGGTTAAAATCAACAAGAAATGTGTGAGGAGACATGGGTGAACCAACCCGTAGGAGGCGTATGAAAGTAAAATGTTGAAATCCCAGGGATCTCTGTGGCCATTGAAGCGTGCCATCAAACCTACTCAAGGGGCGACTGAGCTCTGGCCTCTGAAATCCTGGAGACTTACCGGCATTAGGGGAGGCAGTAATAGCACTGCTATGGCTAGGTGACAGTTTCCATTGAAAATACATTTTTTGTTTTCTTAATAAATTTGCAACCCTTTGACAATTAGGTGTCATGCATTTATTTAAAAAACAAGTTCAGGACAAATTTCTTACAGATCTGTTAGGCAGGTGCTTCAAAAAGAGAGTGGGGTCCAAAAACTGACATTTCCCATTGTAATTGCCATAGGATTCTTTGTTTCTAAGTACAAAAAACTTCTGAACAGAATTGCCCCAAAACTGGTAAGTAAATGTAATGTTGCTCACGGATGTGCCTTTGCTCATTGGTGCAAATCCATTCAGTAATTTTTGAGAAATTAGCATTTAAAAAATCCAGTCTGTTCATGAAGAAGTTACATTTTAGTAATTTGTGCGTTCTCCATAGATAATTTTGCAAATTGAGTTAAAAAAATAAAGACACAACATTGGGCGCAAATTCTTTTTCTCCTGCTGTGCATTGGGGATTCGGCCACCTGACTTTAGAATCACAAGTGTACCATGTATGGCGGCTGGCTATCTGTCACAGAAATATGTATGTTACAGTTGCCTTTGCCAAATATTGTGCACCGAGAATTGTGTTGAGAAAAGTCCTGAGCCTGGGAGTCCATCAGTGGTGGCTCCTCTGTTAAGGCCGAGGAGCGTCGCCCCACTGCTTTTAAGCAGTGTAAATAAAGAACACAATTATTATCACTTTATTTTATGTTTCTGTGCTGCTTTGCTGGTGAGCGGGGCTTTCTGCTCTCAGACTAGGGCAGGGGAGGAGTGCTTTGCCCACTCCAAGTGCGCAATGAATGTTTTGTTGGCCCTAATGGTGGCCTGGGTGGGCACTGGGGCACCCATCAATATTAAAAGCAGTCCCCAGGGGATGGGTCCCTGTGACCATAATAAAAAAAATGAAGGTTCTCTCTTTTAATTGCTGCTGAGTATGCAATGGTGCCAAATCACGTAAAAGCTCAGCCAGTTTAGCCCCACTCCATTCTCGTTAACAGTATGCAACAGCGTTCCCGCCATTTTTCAGGCTGATGGACAGCTCAATTTACCAAAGTGACATAACTAAGTTCCCAGGCAATTTTTTTTTTTAAGAACAGATTTTATTTGCCAAATAACAAATATAGCACAGAGCGCTGTAACCCAGCAACTTGTGCATACAAAATGTACATTGAATTGACTTAGACAATTTCATTAATAAATTAGGACCACTGAAGAGCAACGCATTTGAAATATTAACAAAAACAAAACAAAACAAAAACCCCAGAAACCCACTCCCTCATCGCACTTGCACCTACCCCAGACAGCACCACAATAGAACAGTCTTGTCTGCATATACATGATTCATCAGTACCTAAGGGGCGATATTGAATGTTGACTAGAGTGGGAGGGAAGTCAGGTCGGGAGATCTGGCTACGGAAACGGGTCCAGCTCTAAGCCACGGTACTCTGCCCATTGATTCCAGAATTTATAATGCTTAATCGGGCACCCCCTAGCCGCAAAGATGGGAATCTCCAAACCCATACAGAAACCCATGCCATTTTTCCACGCAGATACTGAGGGCGCCCTCGGAGCCTTCCAGGCTCTGGCGATATCTCTCTTTGCCAAAGTGAACCCTAATAACATAAGATGGCGCTTGTATATGTTACCTCCTACGTCGTCCATAACATGTAGCATCAAGTACTATTTACTGTGAAAGCTCATACAATTTAATATGTAATGAAAAATGTGCTGTAAAATTCACCATTTTGGTCTGTCTTTTTCCCAAATTTTCTTGTGGGGAGGACCCCCTAAAACCCCTGTAGTAGTGGTCGGGCGCACTCGCTTGCTAAGTGCCGGACGAGGGCTAATCTGCCAAAATTTGCCAGGCTGCTTTCAGTTCACAGTCCGGCACTGACCACACCACTGTGCTCGGGTGTGACCACACTACACACTGCTGTCCACGACTGTCACTCGAAAGACTTCCACCACAGTGCCAGGGCCGGCTCCTTCTCAAAGATACCCATGCAGCACTGTGTGCTCTTGGGGAGACTAGACTGAATGCTTGTACAGACTAGATGTGTGTATCCAGTGCACATGACCTCCTCGTTCATCTCCCCTGGCCCTTACACATGAGATGTCTCCTACCCGCAGAACATATTCCCATCCCCAGCCAACAAGGTCATTCCCCTGGGATGGCCGCCATTTACCCAGCCATCCCCTCAAGGGGAAACCGTATCGTCACTTCCTGTCGAAATGTCAAGCAAAGCAAAAATACAACAGAACGCACAAAATAGCCAATCCCACCTTGGGGGGAAGGAGGGGGAACCAAGACCAGGACTCGGGCTAGTTAAGGTTGCCAGTAAGTGACCAAGACATCACTGGACACCTGATAAGATGGATAAAGTGATAACGCTGCCTGGGCATGCCAATATTGGATGGTGACACGTTACCTGCATCAGCACTTAATGTGTGAAATAGACAAGTGCCAGGGCCCTCGTCAGGAGGCCGCTGCAGCTTATTCATTTATTTATTTATTTATACCCGTTGCTCTTTGGCCAAGATGGGTTAAAACACACCCAATTCGGATAAACCACTACCAGAATAATGCTCAGGTGTGGAGTTTAGAAAGTTTTAACGCCAAGGTGCTCCCATGAGCAGCTCCTGCTTGGCACGTTTACCTCGAAGCGCTACATAAACACACTGCCATCGTTTACAGAGTGCTGCCATCTGCTGGCAGGATGCACGTGCTCAAGAACCTCACTTTCTTTATATTATATTTTTGTTATTTAAAACAGAGCCAGCGGAATATCTATGCAACATTTTCTACCACAGAGAGGTTTGAAACAGTGTGAACATACTGCAAGATCAGTTGATCTGTGAAAGATCACAGGATACAGTAAAGCCACCTTCAAATCTAGGAGACACAACTCCTGTAATGGACAGGGTTCTCATGAAGCAGGGGTAGAAGGAGGCGTTGAATACAGGGGCACCCTGCAGGCAGCATGGCTGCAGTACCCTTGGTAGTGTCAGCGATCGAGGAGCATTAAAAAAGTATGGGAACCTTGATGCTGCATGCAATGGGGGCGGGGTTAGTAAACATGGGGCGGGTGCAGTGATCATGGGGCGGGGTCAGTGAACATGGGGTGGGGTTAGTCAACATGGTGTGGGTCAAAGGTGTGGCTAAAAAGACAAAATACTCTGTATGTTCTTTTGGTCTTTCACCATCAGCTAGCTACATATAAAATGACACGCAACTTAAATGAAAAATAAATGTAAAACTGTTAGACCTGGGACCATTGGCGTGGGTCTCCCATTTTTGCTGTTGCCTCATATATTTTTCTGGTGTTAGATGCTTTGGGCACTGTGCCACTGGTGTCCAGTGCCACAGTGCGAGTGCTCCCTACAGTAAATTGATTTATTGATTAGTAGTTTCATGATTGGATATTTGGTTTACTTGTCAGACCCTAGTACAGTGCACTGAGTGTGCCCAGGGCGTGTACATCCAAATGCTGCTGGTGGGCTTGCAGCACTGGTTGTGCCACCCACAGAAGCGGCCTAGTAAAATGTGTCTAAGGTCTGCCATTGCAGAGCCTGTGTGCAGTCTGGTACTGCCATGCTGATTGGGCAAGTGCACCCACTTGCCAGTCCCTAAACCTTCCCTTTTCTTCATATCAGACACCCCTATGGTAGGCCCAAGAGACAGGGTGCATTGTAGGTATAAGGTAGGACAAGCCCTGATGTGTGTGGCATGTCCTAATAGTGAATTACAGCCATTTTCATTTTTCACTATTGCAAGGCTACCAGTTCTCCATAGGCCAGAATGTGCTGCTGGATTGTTACATGCTTATAATCCGAGCAGGCTCAGAGAACATGGTGGAAATTCGAGTTTAGTATGCCTGCGCTCAGAAAATTAAAATACATATTTTAGTAAAGTTTATTTTAATATTCTGTGTTTGCAAATACCACTGTTAGAAAGTAGGTATTTGCTTGCCTAACCATTTGAGCCCGCCTCTGCGAGGTTGTGCATTCTTTGTCTGGGTTTGTGTGTGACAGGACTGGGGAATTCCTGGAGACAGGCTGGAGCCACCCGGTGGTGGAATAACGAGATCAGCAACTAGATGGGAGGGAGGACTTGCACCTGGGACCTGAATAGGGCTTGGCCGTCCCTCTACAATGCCGGCTCCACCCCCTGTGGTGTGTCTGATGTCTCTGCCCTGCACACTGAAAGAAGAGAAGGAAGACTGTCAACAGAGTACTCCTGGACTGCACTTGCCTTCTACAATGCTGGCTTCACCTCCTGTGGGGCATCTGATGTTCCTGCCCTGCATGGTGAAAGGAAAGGAGCAGTCTGGTAAACAGAGTGCTCAGGAACTGGTTTGGACTGGGCAGAGGCCCCTCTCCCCTGACAGAACAAAGGATTTTGGGGTATAAGTATTGGGACCCTGATCTTATGAAATTAGATCACTCTTGGAACTGACGAAACCTTTGCTGAGGAGAAGGAACCTAAAGAAACTAAGGAGAGATATTCCCAAGCCGAAGTGCTGCTTGGGGGATTGGCCTGCAATGGGTGCCTGAACTGCCTAGAGAGGAGGAAAGACTTCATGGACTTTACCTTTATTTTCAACTTGTGCAAAAGATCTCCAAGGGCTTGGAAGAGAGCTTGCCCCCTGACTGAAGTCCCAGGACCAGTGGACTTCACCAGCCTGTGTGAATTGCTGCTGGACACAAGTGGCTACAGAGGAAGGGAGCTGTGACCGACTCTCCCGACCAGCTCGGTGTCCTGCCGGCACCGCACTGAGCAATGTCTGCCTTGAACAACGCAAGCTCTGCGCTCACCGATGCTATCAACGAGCCGTAGCCTGCACCGCGACTGGAAGGACACCGCAATGTGCAACGCCTCGCTACACCAAATCGAACTGGTCTTACCAAAGAGGTCACTGCTGCTGACTTTGAGTCCGGTGACCGCACAGGAAATGGGAAACGCCACGCACACTTTGGGACGCACTGCCCGACTCGCACTGTTGTCCGGACTGATCGACGCCAGCTCCCGAACTCCAGCTCAAATGCCGTACCGTAAAGCTGGAAGCACCGCAACGAGCAACGTCCGCCCCGAACATCGCAAGCTCTGAGCTCACCGACGTTGTCAACGAGCCGTAGCCTGCACCGCGACGGAAGGGACACCGTGACCTGCAACATTTGTTTTTTTGTACACCGTGACGATCCCCGGAACCGGCTCGCACATCCGTGCCGGCCGCCCCGAGGAAAAGGTACTGTGTTTGAGTCTGTCGACATTTGAGTGGGCCCGGACCGCCGCGGTCAGCTGGATTTGTTAGACTCTGTTCTCTGAAATAAACCTTGACTGCTCTCGCCACACAACCTAGAGGGTGAGCAGTGGTTATTTTGAGAGAGTAATTCCCTTGCCTTGACTAGAGGAGAGGGTCCCTGCTTGTCACAAGTACCTACCTGTGCCAACCAGAGACCCCGATTCTAACAAAAACCTTCTCCTCTGAAGGAAATGCACTACAGTACATCATGAAACCTGTATAAGTTAATGTATTGCAGAGGTCTGTGTGTAACCTGAGAGCCACAGATCTAAATCTTGGGGTGTAACAGCAGAGTCCAGTTACTTGTGTATTTTTAGTGCTATGAGGTCACAGAAAGCACTGTGAATATATAAGTCATTATTTTTAACTTGCATTACACACAATATAGTATGGAGTGCTTCAAAAGGCGCAGAAATGTTTAAGTTAAAACGGTGCATCCAAAATATAGATTTGAGTAATACCCAGAATGTACATAATGCAATTTTTCTTTTACATACCTGTCCCTTTAACATCTCATCAGGCGTAGAAAGCACTACACAAATACAATTAAAAGCACACAGTTCTCAACTCTTTTGGTACCGCTTTGCACTACCACTCCAAAAGAATAAATTGTTGCCATCTCAAAGCTTCCAATGATTTGATCAATTAAAGTCATTACCGGCTCCCAAGCATTCCTTACATTTGCTTTTTACCCTTTGTATTTGCAGATTAACTTGTTGCACACATTTTCATTTCTTTCCTGCAAGCAGGCACCCTGGCAGGAAGGCTTGTTTGGCTGTCTGCCTCAGCTTCGGTTTCACAGCACAAGAGACCCGCAGGGTGAGACTTCAGAAGAAGAATTGAAACTATCGGCATTCACCATCCCGGGACGGTTGCCTTTTTACAGAAAGTAGGGGAACGTTTTTCATAAATCAAAAAAGTATGCGCATGTCGTGCCCCTCCGATCCTGCTCACTTCGACTCCTTGGTAATGTCTGTAATGACGTGGTGTGGGGTTTTCAGGTGCTCTGCGCCCTCTCAGTACTGAGAGGTTGGGTCTTGCAGTGTGCTGCCTCAGAAGAAGCCGAGGCTACTGGCAGCGTACTGTAAGATGTACTGTCCAGGCTTCAGCAGCTTGCCCTTCTCTCATTGGACGGCACGTCAGCCTGTCTAGATTGAGGCACAAATGAGCGAAAGAGGTGGTTCTCTTGTGATTTCTTTATTTATGCATTTTTATATAGCGCAGACTTTACCCGAAGGTGTCAGAGCGCTTCACACAAGGAACAGCAATAATACATGAGGAGAACATTACAAGTGGGCATGTTACAAGAGCAAACGTTATGTTACATGAGGCAATAGTGACAATTGTGAGCAAACAAAATACAAGAGGTAGAAAACGGTGCATTACAGGAGGAAAAAGTGACATTTGTACAGGTTACAAAAGCGGACAAAGTACAAGTAGAGGTATAATACTGCAATAAATGGCAGACACTCAAGCACAAGAACAAACGTCACGTAGGCAATGGTGGCACTTGTGCAAGTATCGAAAGCAAACAAAATGTAAGAGGTAGAAAACAGTGTGACGTGTGCATGTTACAAAAGTGTACCAAACACAGGTAGAAGGGTAATACTGCAATAAATGGCAGACACTCAAACCACAAGAACACACTGGGAAGGCACTTCCATAGTACACCCATAGCTCTGCTGTCCCTGACCGTTTCCCTTTCTCAGTGCTCGCGGTGAGGTGGGCGAGAGGCTCAGAGCGCCCTCCCACACACATGCGCAGTCTCCATGTACAAGCCAGCCTGCACATGGCTCATGACAGGCAGTGGCGGCTGAAAAACACAGATGATTCCAAGGTAGGGTCATGGGGCATCCATGCCAACCCTCCCAATTCAGACGGGAGACGACCGATGTCAAGGCTGGTCTTCCACCTCCCGATTCCCGATTAGGGATTGAGTGAGGTGATCTGCTGGAAAGAAAGCAAAAGTGAAATGTTGATGCCTGTGACACACGCTCCCATCTCCCTCTCCAAAAATGATCTCCTACATCAAAGGTTAAGGCCTTGTACTTAATTATTGAAGGGGGAGATTAGAGCATGCGACAGGCCTTGAAGTTTTATTTTTAAAAAAAATAATAATAAAGTGTTGACGTCGGTCACGCACGCTCCAATCTCCCTCTCCAAGAATTGCCTCTCACATGGAAGGTCGAGGCTTTGTACTTAATTATTGAAGGGGGAGATTAGAGCATGTGACAGGCCTTGACATTTTATTTTGGGTAGTTTTACACAGCGCATACCATTATGTTATTAAACTGCCAAAAATAAAATGCTGATTGTCTGTCACCATACATGCCAATGGACCCGGTTCAGGCAGACTGCCGAGCTCCAATATAAATCAATGGGAAACTATATTCTCCAGACTATTTTTTTAAAGTCTCCCACTTGCTTGCCATAAAATGCTGGGAAATACGGGGATGCTGTTGGGAATGGTGAAGTCATCCTCAAAGCCGTAGTTCATTGGTATCTGTGCCATAAACCCCACACTTTACAGGGGCTGCAAAATAAATTATACATTTGTAACTTAAACCAAGCCTACCGTCTTTATGAATCATGAGGCAACTTACAAGACTACACCACTAGAGGGCGCCAGCTGACCTCAGTACCATGCTTGTTTTTGCCTTGTGGATTTGATTTCAGGACTCAGTCTTTTGGTGTTGGCCAGATCTATTTTATATCCAGTACCACCATAAAGTGGGCTTTGGAACTGCCATGTGCTTAAGACTGGATAACAGTTTTGTTATATATCTCTGCTCTCTCCACTTGATCGAATTCCTGTGTTTTGCTCACCCAGAAGCATTTCAGTCTGACATTGTCTGATTGTTTGACATGTATCCTTCCACCGCTAATGTTGATTGCAGTCTGCGAGCTACTTTTTTCTTTTTCGTTTGGCAGTCCTTGGGATTTCATGTGCTTTTTTATTGTCTCCCACATGTAAATGTAGTTTTATTTACATAGCGTTTACCACCCCTGACGAGGAGTCACAAAACCATTTCTGCGAGTAGCACGCTACTCCGGAACCCAAAAAGGACTAGTGGTGAACTAGTAAAGGGGAATGTGAGCTAATGTGAGCGGTGGACATGTGAGTCAGTCCGTTGGAATGAAAAGAATCGTGGAGGGATAGAAGAGGGAAGAGTCTAGAACGGGTCTATCGGAGGATCATAGAGTAGTATTAGGAGGAGGAGATTTGGGATGAGTAAAGGGGGGATGGAGTGGGAAAAGTCTCTTGGAAAGCATTAGGGAGATCATAGTAGTAAAATGAGTTTTTAAATGTGTCTTAGGAAGGACACATGAAGCAAGAATGGAGATGGGTTGTTTGGGAGATCATAGTAATAAAATGTTTTTTTGTTTTTCTTTTTAGCAGGAGTAAAATAATTAATAAATAGGGGTTTATTTACAAGCCTCTTGCACCGCCGGTGTGTGACTTTTTCCCATTTTAAAAGTGACGCACGGGCTGTGCAAGGGACTTGTAAATAAGCCCCATAGATACATAAATAAGTGGAGGGTATACATGTATATTGAAGGTATTCTATCAAGATTTAAGTTGTATTTAATAAACTCAGACTTTCAAGTGTTGCTGTATTTTGAGCTAATTTATTTATGCATTTTGTTATCTTTTGAAAAATATATATTTTTCGAATACGAAGTGCTTCCCCCCACTAAAACTTGGCACTGTGGCAATCGACTCTGGGTACTCGATGCTGACCTGGCAGTGAATACCGAGTGTTCCACTCGGCCATCATCGTCCATATCACTGCCTTGATCCTGTGCTTCTGGGATCACGTTCACCTTGGACCTAGGACGCTCGTCCTCTATTTGATCAACAGACTTTCATAAAGTGGTTCATTTTGCCACATGCGGTGGACCTTTTTCCTGTCGCTGGGCACTCCGAAGGCAGATGTGACGGTCTCCCACAATATCTCAGACTTTCAAGTGTTGCTGTAGTTTGAGCTAATTTATTTCTGCATTTTGTTAACTTTTGAAAAAATATATTTTTCCAAAATTTCAATAGTGAAGCAATTGTAGGTAAATAGTTATGACAATATTTACATATTGTGGTAGGTAAATAAACGGAGAACCATAAGCATCTAATCAAATAGCTTATATGAGAATAATGCAGTTACCTTTATAGATCTCAAGCACAGAATAATATGTATGTATTTTAACCATAAGTAATATGTACATCTGTTAAGCAGACGTAAACAATATCTATATATTTAACAGCATAATATGTGTGTACATATTTACACAAAGAAATACACAGATCTAAAGACATACATTTAATCAAAGTAAATGGTTATATTCACAGGGGTATGCTGTGTATTTATATTTGAGTATGGTGGTTTTATTGAGAAGAGGCAACTTTTGAGTAGGCTTCTGAAGATGAGATAGTTATGTATGGTTCTTATGTTTGGGGGTGAAAAGTTCCATAGTTTGACTGCTTGAATAGAGAAGGGTGTGCACCTATGGGTTTTTCCTGAATGATGGGATTTTAAAGTGATGTGCCACTTTGGAGTGGAGACTCATTTATTGAATGTATTTGGTGATTTTGTTCCTGATGAAAAGTGATCCTTTTCCATATATAGCTTTGTGGTTGATGCAAAGCAGCTGGAATGTGAATCTTTATTTATTTATTTTATTTATTTTATCCGTTTTGTAAAGTGCCTGAATCACCCCAGAGGGGGTATCTCTGCACTGAGGACATGCAACAGTAGGCCGCAGAAGGAAATACGTTAGAACAGAACAGTTTTAAGGAGCTTTCTAAATTGACGGTGGTGAGGGCATTGTCTCAGATGGGTGGGGAGCTGGTTCCAATAGATGGGGGCAAGGTGAGAAAAGGCTTTCCCATCTATCCGTGATTTCTTAAACTGAGGAACAATGAGAACCAATTTATTTCCTGAACCAAGAGACCTTGTAGGAATGTAGTGATTGAGTTTCCTTGCAAGGTAAATGGGGCCCTTGCCAAACGCGGCCTTGTGGATGGTGCCACAGATTTTAAACGTAATTAGTTTGCGTACTGGAAGCCAGTGAAGCTGTTGAAGAAGGGGAAGGGAAGCCGTTCTGGGTGGGGCATTCAAAGCAAGGTGTGCCTCGGTGTTTTGTTCTACCTGCAGTTTGCACAACGAGGACTCATTGGCTGAGACCAGGAGAGTGTTACAGTAATCTAGGCGGCTTAGTACCAAAGCCTGAAGGAGAGTTTTGCATGTAGACTCCGGGAGGAAAGGGAAGACTTGTCGTAACAGACCAAGAACATGGAAACAGGAGCCGGCAGTATAAGCCTCATGTTCTAACATGGTCAGTGCCTGGTCTAGGCGTATGCCAAGATTCTTGACAACATTCTTGGGTACAGGGGGATCGCCAAGATCCACTGGCCACCAGACAGGCAACCACAGCAGTAGAGCATCTCTGAAGAGCATGATCTTGGTCTTTCTTGCGTTAAGCTGGAGGAGGAAATTGTTCCTCATCCAGTTGGAAATGGCTATCATACCTGCGGAAAAAGCGCGCTGGGCTGTAAGACTGGATTTATTCATTGAAAATAAAAGCTGAGTATCGTAAGCTTATGAAATGGGAGTGAAACCTAATGTCCTAAGTAGATCGGCCAAGGGAGCAAAGTATATGTTAAATACGGTTGGGCTCAGACAAGAGCCCTGAGGCACTCCCTTGGCCAGCTCCATAATCTTTCACCGAAAAGGACCTAACTTAACGGTCCGGGAGCAGGAGGAGAGAAAGCTCGCCATCCACTGGAGGACTAGTCCTCGGAGTCCAATTTCCCTTAGTCTCCTGAGCAAGATCTGGTGGGACACCGTGTCGAATGCCGCCGAGAGGTCAAGCAGCACGAGTAACATTGATTGCCCGCTGTCCAGGGACAGCCTAATGTTGTCCCTGACAGTGATCAAGGCTGACTCAGTGATATGCGTGGGCCTGAAACCTGATTGAGAAGGCACAAGACTCCAGGTAGATTCGACATGGCCAGACAGGTGTTTATTGATGTGCTTTTCCAGTAACTTGCTCAGGAGGGGTAATAGGGAAATGGGCCGGAAGTTGAACAGGTCCTCCATAGGGGCCTTAGTATTCTTGCAGATAGGAATGACCTGTGCCGCCTTCCATTCAGTGGGGAGCTGTCCCTCTCCTATTGAGAGATTGAGAAGCGAACAAATAGGTGCAGAAAGTTGTTTCGAGAGTGATGAAGCAATTTTAGCAGGAATAATGTCAAGTGGAGCGCCTGATTTTACAGTACGTAGCATTAATTCCACATCAGCACAAGTAAGAGGGGGAACGTTTTCTAACCGCTGCGCCTTTGTGAGGGTAGGTGGGCTATACGATGTAGCATCCTGCTGCAGACTCCCCACTAAGGTGATCTTATCATAAATCAACTCCATTTCCTGTGCAAAGTGCAATGCTATTCTATCACAGAGTAATTGAGAGGGGGCCTCCTCATTATCACAAGCCTTAGGATTGGTGAAGGATTTGAGGATCCAAAATAAAGCTTTGGGGTCATTCCCTGCCTGATTAGGCTGTTGTGCAATAAAGGCTTTTCATGCAGCTTTTATGTTTTTGTGGTAGTGGGTGAGAGCGATCTTATATCTGTCCTTATTGCTCCCATCATGGGTTTGGCGACAGCTGTTTTTCTGTCCAGAGATCAGGCGAGAACCATGCAGTCTAGGGGTGCTTGGCCACGCTGGGGAGCAGTTTCAGAGGGGCTGCCGGATCTATGGCTGTTTTTACAGAGGAATTCAAATGGGCCAGACCCTCCTCGATCTTATCAGACTCCATATTCCATGAAGTAGAAAAGGTAGCCGTGAAAAGGGCCGGGGTAATTATGCCATTGTCTACGGAGGTGACACTCTAGGGCTCTTAATGTGGAAGTCAACTAATGCATGGTCGGTCTAAATCAGCGGACGGGGAGATTCGCATAGGATACTGGACGAGTTGGTGAGGATAAGGTCCAGTGTGTGTCCTGCTGCATGTGTGGGGCTTTCGTTGATCTTAACTAATTCTAAGGAAGCTAGATCTGCTAGAAGCACCGAGGCATCTAGATTTGTCATGCACTCACTATGTACATTGAAGTCCCCAACAGTAAGTCTTTTTTGGTGGAGATAACATGGGGCGCTATTAGTTCTGTAAGTTGAAGTAAGAAATCAGCAAGGGGGCCAGGGGGCTGGTAGACTAATGTGCCTTTATAGCCGTGTTGTGGAAGCAGGTCTATACTGAAGACTAGGATTGCAATCCTTTTGTTGCACTCTTGCTCAAGTATAGATACTTTGATGCAATCTTTATGGACAATGACTAACCCACGTGGGCCTGGCAGCAGATTTATGAATACATTGTCGTTTTTCATAGTTGATAAAGATGATCTGCGGTAGAGGCCATTGGCATAATTAAGTTTAGACAGTACAAGAGGGGGCACTGGGTGGCGCACGAGCGGAATGGCCGCGAAGCTCTGAGGCTCCCGCCGTCCGGCTCCTAATCCTACTTTTATCCTGGTCCACATAACCCTAATGCGGGCAACAAATGCGGCGATATATTGATGAAGACACGGTGGCATAAATAGATGGCTGTCTCCGGCTGCTGAGAGGTGAGTAAAGAGGCATTCGGTACGGTGCGGCGCACAGCGAGACCAGCCTGAAGACACCCTGGAGCTTGAACTGGGTGGTGGCGGCTACTCAAGGGCCGCGGCTTCACAGAGTTGCCCGGGCCGCACGGAGGCGACACAGTACCAGGTTCAGGGGACTATGCTGTGACAAAATGGCGGCGGCGCTTGTGAATATCCTGGCATAGTCAGGCTTTCATTATTGATCCTGCGGGGGATGTTTGGAGGGCTGCATGCCCTTCTATATCTACTGACTGCTCCGTCTGGTGTGCCCCCATATAGCGCTGAAGGGGTCGCGTCATAGATTGCTCCTGTGTTGCAAGGGCGCTGCCGCCATTACGTGACTGTCGCATCCCTTGCTGCTCAGTACCCTATGCCCATACCGGATATATGCTATATGCCCATCTGCGACAGCTGCTGATGACGGAGGCCCCCCACCCGGTACCATATATCCTGTGCTCATATGTGGTGTGGCTACTGCTCTTCATTGTACTGTTGTTATCAACCATAACTCCCTGAGCCTCTCGTAAAATGGCGGCACGCAGTGAAGCGGACTAACCGAAGCAGGATCCTTGCCGCCCCATGATTATAGTGCGACTGCTGGGTGTTGTATTTGCACTGCCTGGTGTATGCTCCCTTTGTGGTGGACTGGCCTGCCTGGCTGATAGGGAGGAACCGCCGCACATCGACACGCTCGGGTGCCTGCCTCTTTCTATCGCAGTGCTCACCAGCCTCAGGGGTATGGTGTCCATTCAGAGGACCTTAAGGATTGCGACAGAAAGGAGGATGGTCCATTAGACTGCACTTTTCACAAGATACTGCTGGCGGGGACTGGAATGGCACAGTGCTGGTGTGCTTCGCTGCATTAAGTAGTAGTGTGGTCTCTGCTGAAGGGGCCTCGTCCTGCAATCATCTGTCTTTCCTGCAGATTGCTGGGGAACTCCATCATTCCTTATCCCCTGGGCTCCCTCACTACTAATCCCGCTGTTGCGCTGGTGAGCAGCATCCACAAGTAGACTCGGTCTTCGGAGGCGCTACCTGGGCTGCAGAGGCATGGGCAGACAGGACTCAGACAACCTCGCCTCACTTTTGAGACCCAAAAGTCTTCCAAAAAAACTCCGGAGGGGGATGAGGCACGGACGGCTGAGATGGCGGGTGATGTTGGAAAATGAACTGCACACTATACTCTCCAAAATGAGAAAGGGCTTCGCCACGATTGCGGACAAGGTTGATACGCTTCAGACCTGTATGGACAACATTGCGCATAAACTGGACGCTCTTGATGCCCGGCTCAAGGAGGCGGAACAACGAATCTCTGACTCCGAAGACGTCACGGAACAACTAAAGAAGGCAATGACCCAAATGGACAAATTATTGTGAGTCATATATGCTAAGAAGAAGATATTGAAAAACGCAGTCGGCGTAACAATGTTCGCATTTTAGGCGTCCTGAAAGCACCAACACAGGGCGCCTGGAACAATACGTCGAGAAGTTACTGACGGCGATCGTTGCTGAGGGGGCTCTTTCAGCTCAATTCATAGTAGAGCAGACACATAGATCGCTGGGTCCGAGACCAACCTCGGGAGCCGCTACACGTCCCATTATAGCGCGTCTCCTTAATTATCGCGATCGCGATGTTGTTCTTCGGGTGGCGAGGGAAAGAAAGCAGCTTAATTATGAAGGCGTCTCTTTCACCATCTTCCCGGATTTCACAGCCCGTGTACAGGAGGAACGACGCAAGTTCAACGTGGTGAAACAAAAGTTGAGCCAAGAACAGGTGGACTATGCTGTACTGTACCCAGCACGCCTTCGCATCTCTCATCAAGGGACACAAACCATCCACACTACTCCACAGTCGGAAGTTTTTGAAAATGCTATGGAAGCGTAAAAATGTTCCTACTGATGAAGACGAGATGGGAGAGGCGCCGCTTTCCGATGTTGAAGAGACTATCACTGCCTGGAAATTCAGTGACCTGCTTCATTTGCTTGCGCACAAGTTGAGAGGGCGGAGGTTGTGAGGCTGCTTGACAATCCAAGACTGTAATGTATACAATACTTGTTGACTTACACGTTATACTATTATCAATCACTTAGATGTTCAGTTTGTTGTAGTGACAATGGTTGACCCTATATCTGTTCTGCCGGACACCCTTGCTTATGTTGGGGGTTATTACGAGCTGTGAGATCCCGGACTAGCAGCAAGGTTCACATGCGCCAACTTGCTGGGCACCCCAATGGGAGTACCCCTTCTGAAATATGGTTTGATTCTGTTAGGTGGGGAGGAGGGGGACGGGTGGGGGTTGTGCTGGAATGTTTGTGATGCTTCAGTGGCTGGTTGGTGGAGGGGTCGGGATGGGGGGAGGGAGTTTCCTTGTAGGGGGGGTGGGTTAGACATGTGGTTCAGTTGTGTACCTTGTATTAGAGTTGCATTCCTACATTTACCGATCCTGCAGAGTACAGTGATAGGCAGCACATCGATAAATGGCAGGGGTAGGGACTGATTCATTCCTGAGACTTATGTCTTGGAATATCTGAGGGCTTAACGATGCTAGGAAAGGCAGTTTGCATACCTGGAATCCCATCAGGTTCATATTGCAATGCTTCAGGAAACGCATATCGCTCCAAACTCTCACTCACTTTGCCAATCGATAGGCAGATGTCCAGCTCTTTTCCTCCTACTCCTCTTACGCGAGAGGTAGGGCTATCCTGATTAAGCGATCAGCACAATTTGTTGTACTGGGGGAGGCCCTTGATCCTGAAGGACAATTTGTCATAGTATGGGGCCACCTGGGGACAGACACGGTTACCCTTGTGAATTGTTATGACACTAATGTTGACACGCTTGAATTTTTCACTGCACTGTGGGGTAAGATTGTAGAAGTTGGTTCTATGCACACTATTTGGGGAGGAGACTTCAATGTAGCTATGATACCCGCATGGGATAGGGCGGATGGGGTTGCACAGTACAAATGCCGATCTAGAGAAGCTTTACTGGGCATAGCGGAGGAGGGTGAGCTAACTGATGCTTGGCGCTTCCTCAATTCAGATCGAAAGGAGGGCACACATTTCACACCCTTGACAGGCACATGGGCGCGCCTGGACTATTTTCTGTTGACCAGGGGGTTGGTTACGGGACCCATGAAGGCTGAACATCTGGCCAGAACCTATTCTGATCATAGCCCGGTTCTGATCCAGTTGCACGTACCGGGATGGGACAAACCTAGGCCTCAGTGGCGCTTGCAACCTACAGCTTTGCTGGATGAGGTATTTAAGGCGGAGTTGGGGGAGGAAATAGCGACCTTCTTTCCTCGCAACAAGGGATCCGTAAATAGTGTGGAAACGGTGTGGGAAGCTTTCAAAGTGACTGTCCGGGGCTACTGTATCTCTAAAAGCTTTGGTGTCTTAAGGGGTAACCAGAGAAATATATACGTGCCCTGGAGCGTGAACTGAAGGGCTTAGAGGCTCTTATGGTACGGGGAGATGCGACTCAGGCGCACTCAGATTTCAGGGTTAAGCTCTTGGAGTATGAGGCAGAAGCTGCGAGAGAGGCCAAGTTTCGTGGGTGCCAATGGACGGCACGGAGGTTTTGTGAAGGGGACTGCCCTGGAAAGGCACTAGCGGATATCACTCGTAACCCGCGCTTTAGTAATACTGTTTTAGAAATCGCTGCGCCAGAGTGAGGGAGATGTCAGGACACTGCAGGAATCCTAAATATCTTTGCATCACACTATAGCAACCTATACACCACACAGAGCTCAGAGGACACAAGATTTGACGACTTCCTAGGGGATGCCGCTCTATGCTGGTTGAGCGATGTGCATAGGGCATTCCTGAGTGCACCGTTTGAATTGGATGAGATTAGGGAGGCGATAATGTCACTAAAAAATGGTAAAGTCCCAGGGCTGGATGGACTTCCTGACGAATTTTACAAGTGTTACATGGATATAATGTCTCTGGTGCTGCGGGAGGTGTTCGATGAATCGTTGGAGGTGGGGGTCCTACCCTGCTCGATGCGTTAGGTGGTAATTACATCCCTTTTAAAACCTGGGAAAGATCTCAAGACCTGCGACTCATATCGCCCGTTATCCCTCATAAATTGTGACGCGAAGATATTAGCTAAGGTGCTGGCCACTCGCTTGTCTCTTTTAATGACCAAAATTATACTCCCAGATCAAGCTGGGTTCGTTCCTGGTAGATCTACTACCCACAATTTAAGGACGTTGTTTTCCCTGATTCAAACGGTGGCGCCTGACTTTCCGGTAGCTGCAATCTTTCTAGATGCCTCAAAGGCATTCGATTCGGTCAAATGGAATTATCTATTTACCGTATAGCAGAGCATGGGATTCCCTAAACTGTTTATGTCCTGGGGAAAGCTATTATACACACAACCTACAGCAAAAGTCCGAGATAATGGCCACCTGTCCCCCTCGCTAGATATTACGAGAGGCAACAGGCAGGGGTGCCCGTTGTCCCTCCTTCTATTTGCTATAGCAATAGAACCGCTTGCGTGCCTGCTTCGTCAGCTTCACCCCACTGGTGCGTTCCGATGTTTCCAGCGTCAGATCGCAGTTTCTCTATATGCTGACGATATGACGCTGTTTTTCACAGACCCTCAACACAATCTCAATCCCCTGCTGCGCGAATTCGTTGTCTTTGGCAGATTATCTGGGGTGCAAATCAGCTGGGGTAAATCACAATTTTTCCCACTGACGGAGGCTGTGCCGGCATTCCCCCTCAACTTTACCCTGGAATGGTGCCATTCTCATCTCCGCTACTTGGGCATACAGGTGTCTAGAGATAAAGATGAGACGCTTCGGCTTAATTATGGCACTGCCATCACCAAGCTAACCTCTACAGTCACTCGATGGATCCCACTCCCTTTGTCAATGGCGGGGAGAGCGTCGCTCATTAAAATGGTGATTTTGCCCCGTTTTCTATATCTTTTTTTAAATGTCCCCTATTATCCAGGAGCCTTTTTTTTCAAAACCTTACATATGGAACTGATTAAACTGTTCTGGGGTGGTAAACAGCTGAGGCTCAAATGGTCGGTACTGGCACAAGCTTACGACAAAGGTGGTTTTGACCTCCGAGACTTTGAATTATACTATATGAGTGCACAGGCATATTATGCCTACCATTGGATGGTGCCTACACCTTATATGCCTCAACTGGCGGCGGAGGACTGGGTTGCACATCTTCTTCCCCTGAGTGGTCTCATACATGGCCCGGTTACGGTCATAGAGACTCCACCTACGACTGTCACGTGCACGATAGATTCATGGCGAAGAATAGCTAAACTGTTATGCTTCATGTGCCTTTATTCGGCGCGAATGCCCTTGACATACCATCCTAGACTGGTGCTATTACGGGAAAAAGAGTTCCAACTCTTATGCCGGCGCCTTCAGATGGCCACATGGGGAGACCTGTTTTTGCATGGGCAATTTCGCACCATGGATTTTTTTTTTTTTTTTTGATCAAATATATTTTTATTGAGTTCCACAAAGCAATGGTATACATTCAATACATGAAGAAACAGAAAGCGATTTCGTGGCGCCCGTCCCCGACCTAGCAGCGCACCCCTCTGAGTGTCCATGAGGTGAGGCAAGTCCGGGCGCCCGGGTGTGCTATCGTGGCGGAGGGGCACGCCCCCCTGCGGCCAGCCGAACTCTTTTCCCCCAACTCCCCAACAAGCCCTCCCTCCCGCCCCACCCCTACTGTATCCTACCCCTTCAACTACCCCCCAGCCCCCCCAACCCCCCCCCTCCCGCCCGGTGTGTTCCTTGTAGCGCCGAAGTTGGTTGTACTGTGTAGAGGCTAGACTTTGTGTTCCGCCCTGGTCCCTTCATCACTAAACCCCTCCGCCAATTTCAGGACCCGGAGATACCTCGGGCATGTGAGCTCCGTAAATTCCTGGGAAAGTAGAGTGATGAGTGGACGCCAGGTTGCTCTGAAGGTTTCGGAGGACTGAGTAAGCGAGGCCTGTATCCTTTCCATACCCATGATGTACCATAACCGGTGTAACCACCCCGTGTGTGTGGGCTGCCTAGTGGACCCCCAGAGTGACAAGATGTGCTGCGTCGCTGCCCCCATTGCCAGTCCCATCTGTTTTCCCCTCATGGATTTGAGGGGGAACGTCAGGTCGTTCGGCAGTCCGAGAACAGCGTATGCTGGGAATCGTGGAATGTCGGTGTCAAAGTGAGTGTCTATGTCCTTGAGTACCGCCGTCCAATATTCCTGTACCCCGGTACAGTCCCACATGATGTGTAGCATGGTCCCCGTGCGCCCGCACCCTCTCCAACATTTAGGGTCTTTGCTCGGGTTCCCTTGGTGTAGACGCTCAGGGGTCAAGTGCCAGTAGTAGGCGATCTTGACCGCCGCCTCCCTGCTAGCGGTGTTCCTGGCCGTGTGATGAGCACGGTGGTATACTTCTCGCCATTCTTTAGCTGAAAGAGCGCGCCCTAGTTCCCTCTCCCAGCGCCTCTGCCCAGCAGATTTCTCCGAAAGGGGGGGAGGGGACAGCATCTGATATAATTCCGTGATGGACCTTGTGTCCGATGTTTTGGTCACTATCCAACGCTCATAGGGGGTGAGGGGGCGCCCAACCAAAGGCGCCACGTCGGTGTGCATCAGCCAGTGCCTAAGCTGGAAGTATTGGTAGCGGAGTGGCTTATCCAGTGAATAGTGTGCTGTCACGGCATTCCATGTCATGAAGCCCTCCGTGTCGAAGAGGTGGCCCGCTGAGCGACACTCGGATTGTCGCCACTGTGGGAATGCGCTCGTGGAGCTGCCAGGGGGGAACGCCGGATTATCCAGCAGAGGCGTCATGGGGGAGGGAAAGGTCGTCAGGCCCCTTGGGACCGCGGTGGCATCCCACACTTGCATGAGGGTCCTGGTGATGGGGGATCTTTTGAGGTACGGTGGTCTGTCTGGGCGCGCCAGGAAGGGGACCTTCCAGAGGGCCAGGCCCGCCATGGCCCTGTCCTGGAACAACCAGTGCTTCTCCGAGGTCGGCCGGGACCACTCCAGGAGGAATCTAAGCTGAGTCGCTTGGAAGTAGCGCTTGAGATCCGGAACCCCCAGACCCCCCTCCGCTGTCGTCCTCGTGGCCAGGTCACGCCGCAGTCTGGACCTTTTATACGCCCATACATAGTGATGCAGGGCATCCTGCAGCTTCTTCAACATCCCCAATGGGGGAGTGACCGGGATGGTTTGGAACACATAGAGGATCTTGGGCAACAGGGACATTTTTATGGCCGCCACCCGGCCCAGCCATGAAAGCGGCTGTTGCTTACACCTCGCGATGTCCCCCTGGACTCGCGACAGCAGCTTGGAATAGTTAAGGTCGACCGTTTGAGCGGTGGACGGCGTCAGGTCTATCCCCAGGTACTGCACGGTGGTGCTGACCTCAAGCCCCCCTAC
The DNA here is from genome assembly GCF_964263255.1 of Lissotriton vulgaris. Lineage (NCBI taxonomy): Eukaryota > Metazoa > Chordata > Amphibia > Caudata > Salamandridae > Lissotriton > Lissotriton vulgaris. The sequence goes on from NC_141689.1 coordinate 43,141,796, forward strand.
GTGCAGCGAAGCCCTGTTAGCTGGTCGGGTGTTGCTACCTAGCGGCAGGACGACGGACTTCTGGACATTCATTTTGAAGCCCGACACTGCCCCAAACGCGGTCATTTCCGATAGGAAGGCCGGCAAAGAGACCCGAGGGTTATCCACCGCCACCAGAATATCGTCCGCGTAGAGGCTGATGGTTTGCTCCACTCCTCCAAACTTGATCCCGGCTATGGCTCGGTTGTCCCGTATCCGCTGGGCAAATGGCTCGATATAAAGGGCGAACAGGAGCGGCGAGAGAGGGCAGCCCTGCCGCGTACCTCTCTGGATGTCAAACGGCTTAGAGCTGACCCCGTTGACTTTGATGGTCGCCCTCGGGGACGTGTAGCAGCCCGCCACCCAGGAGCGGAATCGCGGACCCACTCCGAATTTGACCAGTGTCTGTTCCAGGAACCTCCAGTCCACCCTATCGAACGCCTTCTCGGCGTCCACCGAGAGCAGTGCTGCGTCTGAGGCATTGGCGTATGCTTTGTCTATGACATGCATAATGCGCTTTGTATTATCCGCGCATTGCCTGGAGGGGACAAAGCCCGCCTGGTCAGGGTCGATAACGCCCGGGAGGCACGGGCCCAGCCGGGAGGCCAGGATGCCCGTGAAGAGCTTAATGTCCACGTTGAGGAGCGAGATCGGCCTGTACGCTGCGCAGCGTGAGGGGTCTTTGCCCGGTTTTGGAAGGACCACGACTTCTGCCTCCAACATCTCCCTTGGGATTGAGCCCCGGCCCTCGAATGAGTTGAATAGCTTTGTAAGGACTGGCGCCAGGATGGGGCAGAAGGTTTTATAAAAGCCTGCGGAGAAGCCGTCCGGGCCCGGAGCCTTCAGGGGTTTAAGACGGGCGATGGCCGCTATGACCTCCTCCAGGCGGAAGGGAGCATCTAGCGCTGCGGAGTTCACATCGTTAAGAGCAGTGACCTCCATAGACTCCAGGTAGGTCTTCCCCTCCTCCTCCCCCATGGTTTGATCGGCGGCATACAGCTGCTCATAGAAAGTCCGGAATGCCTCCGCTATGCGGTCATCCTCTCGGACCTCGCCCCCATCGTCACCTCGAATCACAGGGATCTGCGAGCGGACGGTTTTGGCCTTGAGTTTGCTGGCCAGCAGGCGGCCCGTCTTGTCTCCCCCCACGTAATACGCGTGACGGAGGCGGAGTGCCGCATATTCCGCCCTGTCCAGATCTAGACTCGCCAGCTGCGCCCTGACCGCTTTCAGCTTGCGCCAAATCCGGGGGGCCCCTGTCCGGCTGTGGACCCGCTCCAGTTCTAGCACCTGTGTCTCCAAGTCCCGTCTCCGATCCTTTCGCTCCCTGTTTTCGGCCGCGGTGATCGCCATGATTTCGCCCCTGATGACCGCCTTCAGCGCCCCCCACAGTGTCGCCTGGGTCACCTCTCCCGTGTCGTTTTGGTCTAGATAAGTGGTTATGCTTTGGGACAGTTGCTGCACTACTCCCTTGCGTGCCAGTATATTTTCCCTGAGTCGCCACTTGCCCCTATGTGGAGGAGTACGCGGGACGGTCATATGGAGGGTCACCGCGTTGTGATCCGAAAGTGCCGCCGGTGTGGTGTCAATGTCCTGAACCATGGGAAGTATGTCATTCGAGCCCAGGAAGTGGTCTAGTCTGGCATATGTGTGATGCACATGAGAGTAGAAGGTGTATCCCGGAGCAGTTTGATGTTTGTCCCGCCAGATGTCAGTGAGCCCTCTGTCCCCTAGCCACTGCTTCCCTGTCACTGACAGCGCTCCGGAGTCCCCGAACCTCTTCCCAGACCTATCCTTCTCATTGTCCATGACCAGGTTCAAGTCCCCCCCCACTAGTACCAGTCGCAAGTCTCCCGAGAGCGCTTCAGACAGCGCACCTTTCAAGAAAACCTCTTGTTTGGTGTTGGGTGCATAAATGGAGCCCAGTGTGAAGGAGGAGGTGCCTACATGTATCGTGTGTGCTAGGAGCCTGCCCCTGATTTCAGCCACTTTATTCCCAACCCGCCCTTTGAAGTGCCTGGCCACGAGTATAGCGACACCCGCTTTCTTTTCGCCAGTCGCGGAGTAGAATTGGTGGGGGAAGGCCCTAGCCTTCATGCGGTGCCAATCTTTCGCCAAGAGGTGCGTTTCCTGTAACAGACATATTTCAGCCTCCGAGCGCTCAAGGAAGGAGATGACTGCCCTTCTTTTGACGGGATTATTGAGTCCCTTGACATTAAGTGAGAGGATACGTATGGTGTCAGCAGCCATGAGTGCGTGTGCGTCCCTTCTGCCGTGCCCTAGACCTCCAACCAGCCCAACCCCTAGTATCAAACACCACTTGATAGTGAACAAACCGAGCTCCCCCCCCCCCCTCCCCCCAAGCCCCAACTTCCCCCCCAACAGTCCCCTGCCCCCCTCCCCCCCCAACTGGTGAACATTGTCCCAGGCCAATCATGAGACAGTCTAGGCCTGTGGTGGATGAGTCAATGAGTGGGTGTGTGACAGTGGCGGCTCACGGCCCCCCGTCCCCCCCCCCCCATCCAGGAGCCAAAACTTATCTGATGTCGACCTTCACCAAAATCCCTTTAGATGCCAGCGCCCGTGTCTTTGGATACTTCCTGGATTGCTGCAGCCTGTTCCAAGGCCACTGTGTCCGGATCGGGCTTGAGAGGCTTCTTCTGCTGTCTGTTCCGCCGCACAGTCTGCCAGCCGTCCCCTGACCTCCCGGGGGAGCCCGTCCCGGCCCCAGAGGACTGTCGGTCTGCCACGTCGTCTTGTTGTGGGTCCTCGTAGGGGATGCCTAGCACCTCACACGTGTCTCTCAGGGAACGCAGCTGGTGGAGGGTGCCATTCCACTTAAAGACCAGGCGGAACGGGTGTCCCCAGGAATACGGGACCCCCTCTTTACGCAGGAAAGTAGTGGCGACCCTAAACGCCCTCCTCTTTTGTAGGGTGGATGCAGCCAAGTCTTGAAAGAGTTCCACATTGTGATCTTGGAAGCGAAGGGGTTGCTTGTGACGAGCCTCCCTCAGGATGCGCTCCTTCAAGGGATAGTCCGGCAGAAAGGCCAAAATGTCCGGTGGGGGGCCCTGGGTCCGGCGGGCCGGGCCCACACGGTGGGCTCTGTCAATGCGAACCGCGAAGTCCTCTCCTTCCCCCAGCACCATCCGGAAGAGCGCCTGCAGGTATCCCGCCATGTCGTCCCCCTCCGCCTTGAGCGGCACATTTCGGACTCGAACGTTATTGCGTCTGGAGCGGTTCTCCAGATCCTCCGTGTGGGTCTGGAGATCTATCTGCTGATCATGAAGACGGGTGATCTCCTGCCGAAGGAGTTCTATTTCCTCGCTGCGGGCCTGGCCCGAGAGCTCGTTGGCCGCCACTCTCTCCCCCAGTTCGTCGACGTCCCGTCGGAGTTCCTTGTGCTCCCCGGTCATTTCCTGTCGGAACGTTTGAATATCGTCTTTTAGGGAGGCGAAGAGGGTTTCCATGAACGCCTTGGTCGCTGGCGCCTCGCCCTCTGGCAGATCTTTCCCCCCGGGGGGGAGCGTCGTCGCCGGTTTGTCCGGGCTTTTCTCTGGCTTAGGGGGTCCCTTGACTAGCATCTCCGAGATGTTGCGGTTCCCCTTCCGGAGCGACATGGCTATCCCAGCCGTGGGCCCAGCCTGGTCAGGACTCCGCGTGATTCGTCAGGGCGCTCCGGTGCGCTCAGGCCGTAGTCTGAAAAGGCTGGTATCGTGTCCCAGGGGCCTCTTCCCTAGGCCACAAGCCTCGACCCCACTGCTTCCTCCTGTTAGAGGTACAGGGCTGGCTCCCGCCTGGTATCCCTGGGCTGCTGGCCACTCGCTCGGTACTCCCTTTCCCAGGGCCTTCCGCAACCTCAGGCCTTCCCAGATCCTAGTCGCGGTTCAGCCAGGTATGCCTCCAGGTGGGGGGAGTGGGGGGGGGGGGGGGATCCCCCGCTGTGACCGCAATTGCGTCCTGGCCGCCTCCCGGGCGCCGCTCGCCTTCTCTGTATGGGCGCCAAGCCCCTCCGCTGCCCGGGGTCGAGCTGTCACTCCCTAGGGCCGTCACCACTGCAGTATGCCGCCTCCTTCTGGGCCCTTCCGTAGGCTGTGCTGCGGCCTGGCCGAATGCTGCGTGCGCCTCAGGGCGCCTCCCAGATGCCGCGGGGTCCACCGCACCACACTTCCCTGGCTCCAGGTGCCCAGATGTCGTGGACCGGGCCGTTAACTCCGTGTGGACCGTGGCCCCGACCTCTCTCAGCCCTTCCGGCGGTCTTTACTCCCTCTCCTCCACTGGGGGGGCCCCCATCACCCACACACACCGGTGTGCAGTCCACGTTGGGGCACCGGGCGCCGCTGCGGGCGGAGTCGCTCTCAATGGGGCCCTGCGAGGTCACTTCTTGCCTGTCGGGACTGGGGGGCTCCTGATCGCGCCCCCAATGCCTCCGTGGCTGCTCGCTGTCCCCCTTGCTCCTCCACTGCACCAACCGCCAAGTCACCGCTGGTGCCCCGGGTCCTCAGCTCTTCTCCTGGGGGCCGCGGCAGCTCCTGTGTACAGCGAGGGGTTTCCACACTCCTGACCCCCCGCTGATGTGTGCCTCCAGTCCGCTGCTGCTTCCGTCCATGCCCCGCCCGGTGCTGCGTGCTTGCAGGCCAGGCCACCTGGGTGAACTCGGCCACACCTCCCGCGACTAGGCCCAAGCCGGGGCCTCGCTTAGGTCTGGACGCCGGCGGACCCGGCGCCCCTCTATCCGCCTCTTTGTTGCTGGGCTCACCGTCCTCCGCTGCCAGGCACCACACCCGGGCCCCCGCAATCGCCGCCGGAACCTCCGATGCCGCAGCGCCGGTGCTGGAGTCGCCGTGGCAAGTCCCCCTGGGCTGTTGAGCGCCGGGGCCCGTGCCTCCGTTTTCGCGCCTTCAGGCTGCAGCGAGCCGTCTCCGCTCCACGGCGCCTCTCTCCGATTCGGAGCCTCGCCCTTGGCCCCAGCTGCACTGTGGATATATCGGACACTGTCCGCCGTCGGTGGCTGGCTCGGCAGGGTGGAAGGTCCGCTAAAAGTCCCGGTCAGGGGATCGGGTCCGGGGAGCCACCGCAGAACACGTCCTACCGAGCCGCCATCTTGGCCACGCCCCCTCTGGATTTGTTTTTTAAAGATACTCCTCCCACTCCGCTGGATGTTTTTTACTATGTACGGCTGCACCAGGGGATGAGGGAGCTTTTGATGGATTTCCCCCGAGAGTCTGACAGTTTGACCCCCACTACACTTTATGCTCAGCTCACAGGATGGATCACATCTGGTTTCTGGCATCTATGGCAGTATAAGGGCACAGCGGCAGGGGGTTGAGGGGTCTGCCCGCTCCCGCTGGGGAGACGATCTGGACATGGAGGTCACTGATGAGCACTGGAGCTAATGTTGTGGGGTCACAGCCAATATCTCTGCTAGCTGCAGACTTAAGATTATTCACTATAGATTTTTGCAGAGATTGTATTATACGCCTGCCACGAAATTTTGATTTGAACGCTCTGATAATGACAGATGTGAACGCTGTAATAGCACAGGTTTCTCCACTTGGCGTGGGACTGCCCTTCTGTACGGGACTATTGGATGCAAACGCATAAATCATACCGAAAGTTCCTTGATTATACCCTCTTGTTGGCAAAGAGGAGAGTGGCATGTCGCTGGGGGCGGGGGAGAGCCCCAACATTTAAGGACTGGCTCCAGGATGTAATTTATTGTGAGGAGCAAAATGCCATCTATGCTGCCCATGTCCAGCGACCTAAGGACATATGGGGTCCATTGACTGACTATCTTCTATCCCATGGAGAGACGGATGCGAGGGGATTGTTGCCTGATGTGGTCCTTGAGGCGGGGATGAGGTTTGAAGGATCAGAGGGCTCTTGCCTGTGATATCTACTACTATTTATTACTGGAAAATATGACTACTGTTTGGAAGGCTCTGGTAATTGTGGTGCCCTTACTCCTAGATGCTGCCTTTCCCTAAATATTTCCTTCATTGTTTTATGATTTTCTGGTAGATATTGCTAGCCCTTTTCTTCTTTTTTCTTATTTTTGAACTGTATTTATATACTGCGTATTACGAAATCTGCTGCCTTGTCATGCCCTCGCCTGATTTGTATTACTGCGCGTGTACTACCATTCGGGCGACATATACTTGCATGATCTATTGTTATTGATTCACTCCAAGTGTTGATCATTACTGTTTCTGCGGGACCACATGACAACTTACCCCTGTATGCTTATTATTGTTTGCAAAATGACATAAATAAAAATTTTTTTTTTAAAGTTTAGACAGTACAAGAGAGGTAGCAGCTAACTCCTTGGGTGGAAATCCTAGGTGTGGGAAGATGCGTTGCAGAGTGCTCATGGTAACAAACCGTGACTTTGCTCACTTGTCCACTTGGGCCTTCAATAATAACTTGGACTCCATGGTAATTGCAAAATGTCTTACTTCCTTATATACATTAGGAGTTGGTCATAGTTCGTCAGGCTAGGTGCAGAGGGCGAACACCCATCGCAATTAAGTGATCACTTCGCGGGGACATCACAACGCAATCAGAACATGGCAATAACGTTTACATCGTAAGGCACAGCAATGTGTAAAACGTTTACATCGTAAGGCATACCAACGTAAGTCAGAACAACGCACCTTTACGATGTACACGTTAATGCGATGTAAGCATTGCTGCGATGTTATTTTACAAGAAAATTTGAGAGGTGCACTCGGTAAAGTCAATGATACAAAGAGTTCATAGATTTTGTAAATCTTCAGTTGTTTCTTTAATGTGTTCTTTATTTTCTTTTAAAATACACAGGCACAGCCAACGCGTTTCATTCCCTTTCGTGCCTTGGGAATTTCGTCAGGGCATGCAATGAGTTAGTGTTCAGGTTCGACGTTCCAGAGAGTGATCGTACTTGTAAGGCCAGATTAATGTTAGTGGTATGGTCCCAATATTCCTGGATAGTGTAAAGATAAAGTTCCAGGAGGGATATCTAGTCGTAGTATCCTGGCCCCCTTTTAGAAAGTCAGTGTTGACAAGGTGGGGGGTGGCCGCTGGGGAGGAGCAGGAGATTGCAAAGACCCTATCGCAGGTCCCGCAACCTAATAACGATTTTAGAACCCATCTGGATGCTACCCGTCAACCAGCGGCCACCCCCCACCTTGTCAACACTGACTTTCTAAAAGGGGGCCAGGATTTGTACTTGTTCTCGTTTCTACGCATTACTGCGGCCAATTTGTATCCCTCCTGGAACGTTATTTTTACACTATCCAGGAATATTGGGACCATACCACTAACATTAATCCGGCCTTACAAGTACGATCACTCTCTGGAACGTCGAACCTGAACACTTACTCATTGCATGCCCTGACGAAATTCCCAAGGCACGAAAGGGAATGAAACGCGTTGGCTGTGCCTGTGTATTTTTAAAGAAAATAAGGAACACATTAAAGAAACAATTGAAGATTTACAAAATCTATGAACTCTTTGTATCATTGACTTTACCGAGTGCACCTCTCAAATTTTCTTGTAAAATTGGTTTGACGGACATCCTTGGCGGCGGATGGTGAGAGTGTCTGCACCACTAGATATTTGGGAACAGAAGAAGTTGATGTGCTTAACCTTGGTCTGCTGCTGTGTACTTTGGTTTATTGCTGCGATGTTATTCGTAAAAATTGTAAGACACGCACAGACGGGAAAACTGGGACACATGCACAGCACACACACACGGGAAAACTGGAAAACTGGCATGTAAACGTTAATGTGATGTAAAAATTGTGAAAACCGGCTTGTAAACGTTATTGCGCTGTAAAAATTGTAAGCATTGTAAGCATGATGCAATGTTATTATTGCAAACGGAAAACTGGCAAGGTGTTTCCCGCGGCACAACGTCATGTTATAATTGCACAGACCCATCAACTCGCCACTGTTCCTCTACTACAATTCGCAATTTGGTATTTATGGATGGATGGATGAAAGGGTGGATGGCTGAAGGATGGACGGATGGATGGATGAAAGGGTGGATGGCTGAAGGATGGACGGATGGACCGATGAAAGGGTGGGTGGATGAATGTTTAGTGTTGATGGGACGATGGACGGATGAAAGGGTGGGTGGATGAAGGATGGACGGATGGATGGATGAAAGGGTGGATGGCTGAAGGATGGACGGATGGACGGATGAAAGGGTGGGTGGATGAATGTTTAGTGTTGATGGGACGATGGATGGATGAAAGGGTGGGTGGATGAATGCTTAGTGTTGATGGGACGATGGATGGATGGATGAAAGGGTGGGTGGATGAATGATTAGTGTTTTCAAAGCCTTGGCCACTTTTTACCTTTTTCCTGGAGAAGAACACCCTTTCCCTATACTCCATTAATTTAAATATTAGGTTCCTTACCACACCCCATCACTCACTTCTAAACATCCGCCCCTACATTCACCCGTGAACATCGGATGTGGAAAATCCAGTCATAAAGGGTCTCTCTGACAAAAGCTGTAGCCCCCCGACCTATTTACATTATGTGCACTTTGTGATCTGCATTTCGAATGGACTAAGCTAACCAAATAGAACTACTGCGGATTGTTGTTCCCTCTGGAATACATATATTTTCAAAGTCCCTGGCACAGTAAGGTCAGAAATGTTGCATTTCACGCTACAAGATTTTCTTTCAAAGGTCCAATAATAAAATACCGAGCATGTAAAAGTAACGTGATTCCGCTGCCACCAAGTGGCAGATACTAGAAACGCAGGCTGCCGTGTTTTTGGCTACAGCCAGTGCTGGGACCACACGCTTGTTCTCTAACTCTCACTGCAAGGGGGCAGCTCGCCCTGCTATGAACTGAAAGGCCTGCAGCAGCCCCTCTGGGCAAAGATTGCTATCGGCCATTATCATTCTGTTGTCTGCCTGATTATCAAACACAGAATGATAATGGGACCCTCTGTATAGATCCAGCATTTGCTGGGCTTCCATCCTGCCAGAGGTCTTCATACAGTGAGGCGCGCCCCCCTGGGGGTTTGTGACTGCATTCCCAGGGGGGTGCAAATGCCTTAGCAAAGAAGTGGCCTGGAAGTGTTGCCTTCTTTATTGGCACCACTCCAGGCGGTTTCATTGAAGTGTAAAATATACAAATCGTGCTATGGAGGCTGGGGTTATTTGGAGGGGTGGCAGGTTCAAAGAGGTGGCTGAGAAGAACAAACTCTTCTTTAACAGCCTGATTCATGTAGCTAAATTGCACTCGCAAAGGGCCAGATTCTCAGAATCTGGCCCTTTGCGCGCGCAATTTTTGCATTTGGTATTCATGATACCAAATGCAAAAATCGCTATTTAAGAATTCGCATATTTGCGTGGAATGGCATTTAAGGAATCTCTAATAGAGATTCCTTAAATGCTATTCATGACACACAACAAAATAGCGATATTGGACATTTGGGGCCGCTATTTACCGACAGGTCAGACCTGTCGGTAAATAGCAAAAACTCAGAAAAATGCTTTTAAAAGCATTTTTCAAAGTTGCATGTAGCACACACACATGTCCTTTGGACATGTGTGTGCGCAACACCTGTCCAAAAGTGCATTTTAGGGGTGCTACAGGGCGTCCTTTGGACACCCCTGTCACCCTTAAAATCGCTATCTCAGTTGCGAGTAGCAAATTGCTACTCGCAAATCCCCATTCATTCCAATGGGCCTCTTGGCCCATAGGAATGAATGGGGAGTATTTGCGAGTAGCAAATTGCTACTCGCAAATAAAGAACATGTAGGAATCGCTATTTAAGTAGCAATTCCTACATGAATGCCGTTTTGCGTGTCCTCAATAGCGAATCGCTATGATTCGCTATTAGGGACACGCAAAACGGCCCGTACATGAATCAGGCTGTAAGGACTTTATTTATTATGCAGTTACGAACGCAAAAAAGCAACACACACACAATTAAATAAAAAAATTAATTCAAGTTTAAACATTGTGTTATTCTGGCAAATCCTCGAAGCACAATAGCAGCCCCACCTGCCCATTGTCATTCTGTATGCTGACTGATTGTCACATACAGAATGACAATGGGCCAGTCTAGGCTGGTAAAGCATGTGGTTCCCCCAGCCTCTGTCTAGGGCAGGGCATTCTGTCAGACAGAAGAAATGTGCAAAAACGCCAATGTTGCTACATGAGAATCCAGCTCAACAAAAGGAGCTGGTGAAAGAAGTTTAAAGAAGGGGCTAGAGTTCTTTCACAGTCTTGTCAGTTTAGAACTAATGCATTTTCAATATTATATTCAAGGAAGCCAGATTGCTACTTTTTTATTTTATGCAAACTAACAACCATTGACAAAGCCAATAGTTCTGGCTTGTTGCAGGTGTAACATTACTTGTTGTTATATATTTGGATACAATGACAGAAGAGGCAAAATACCGGTCAAGCAGCACACTATATTAAGCACAGATTTGTAGCTTTTATGTTTTAAGCCAGACCCTTAATTACATCGAACACCCCGTCTGGAGGAACCCCCCGATATTTTCATCCCACCTAAAGACCTGGAAACAACACCATCTCACAGTCACCTCAGGGCCTGGCACTGTGCATCATGCATGACCCATGAATTTCATGTTTTCAGATTTCCTTTGTGCAGGGGCATAGGGAACCCTACCTCCCACCCATTGCTTTAGGAACTACAACATGGGTTAGATTCTTGATGGGCCTCTTCTGTCTGCAATTCTGCAGACAAAGGCTCAGCTCATAATTAATATGAAAAGGTGGGCGAGTGAGTAAATGAAGGGATGGGTGGATGGCTGGATAGATTAGTGAAAGGGTGAATGGATGAATGAAAGGGTGAATGGATGGATAATGAGAGAAAGGATGTATGGATGAGTGGAATGACAGATGAGAGAAACAGTAAAAAAGATGTATGTATGGGTGGAAGGGTAGATCGATGGGTAAAAGGGTGGATAGATGAGTGAAAGGATGGATGGATGAGTAAACGGGTGGGTGATGGGTGAGTTAATGGGTGGATGGATGAGTGAATTGATAGATGGATTGATAAATTGATAAGTACAAGGGTGAATGGCTGGACAGATGAGTGAGCGGGTGGATGTAAGGATGAATGAGGGAGAGAAAGGGAGGGTAGATGGACAAATGGATGGATAGATGAGTGAAGGAGTGAAAGGGTGGATGGACGATGGATAGGGTCAATGGATGGCTTCTTGAGTGGATGAGTAGATGGATGGGTGGAAGGAAGGATGGCTAAGTGAAAGGGTCGTTGGAGAGAAAAAGGGACGATGGATTGATGACTGAAAGGGTGAACGGGTGGAAGGATGAGTGACTGGGTGGATGGATGAGTGAGTGAAAGTATGGCTGGATGGGTGAAAGGATAAAAGGCTGGATGTTATGTTATCAGCAATTTATATAGCGTGCGATGGATGAGTGAATAGATGGATGGATAATGGATGGATGAGTGAAAGGGTGGATGGAGGGATGGATGAGTGAAATGGTGGATAGAAGGATACATGGTGGATAGGTTTGCAAATGATTGAATATGTTTGGCTATGGATGGACTTAATTATATTCTATTGCGCAACCTCCACTGATGTGTCTGTAAAACTTACCTTTTGTCCTGAAGTTTTGTCCTGAATTTTGACCTCCTGTCCTGAATTTATGTCCTGAATTTTGACCCTTTGTCCTGAATTTTTACACTCACCGTCCTGAATTTGCACCCATGTCAGTTGGTCACCCTAGCCTCACCATCGATGTCACAGACTCCCTCCAAGCACTGCTAGTGAGCGTGTGATAGCGTGGGGAGGGGGGAAGGGCACTGGTGAGTGTGTGGCAGTGTAGGAGAGACACTGAATCCTGCTCCTGTTACTCGTGTGTGAGTGACAGTATGGCACAGGAATAAAACTGTGATTGCATTCACTGCATGAGTCAGCAAAAAGCATCAGCCTATCTGCTCTTATTTGCTTTCTGCAATAGTTAGCTGAAATAATTCTCAATTATGCAGCTAATGTATCGCATTATTTATGGGTTCATTATGCCAGGGGTTAGAGGCGGGATCACGCATTGGGCCGAAAAAATTCAAAAACTGTGGTAGTACACAAAGAACGCGTTGTAATTATGTGCGATTTGGCTGTCTCCGATGTTATGTACTTGCCAATAGAAAAGAACGCATTGGCATTGCAACAACGTGCAATGGTAAAATTGCTGATGTTGTGGTCTTTGCGATGTATTATACGCATGGTAAAAGCACGCAATGCAATGGTCCGCGATGTATGAACATACATCCGGTGCAGAGTGGGTTATCATTTTTTGAATCGCCACAAGTGAGTATTTCAGTTTTGGACGCATTCAATTTGAGATGGCTCCATGTCATTCACTGATCAACCGCTCGGAGGCAATGGAAGATTTGTGAATTTTCAATGTCTTTGGGACTTTCCAAGTTAAGGACTATTTGTGTACCATCTGCATAGTTGTAGCAAATGAGGTGAAATTCTATGATCAGTGCCGGTGATGACTTCATGTAGATGTTGAAAACCATGTGTGCAATGATAGAGCCTTGCAGAGGCTGGGCTGACCTATTCTTGGTGGGGAATGTTGGAAATGGGTTGGTGCTGGTGGTTTTCCTTTGTTTTAAATATGAGCCTAATGCGAGAAGTCAATGTCAATGGCAAAGTCAAATGCTGTTATATAGCGCACTTACCACCAAAAGAGGTCTCAAGGCGCTTTGCAGAAGAGAGGCAACAACCTACCAGAGCAGAAAAACGTCGCTTGGAGTCTTTATTTGGGAAAGAGCCACGTTTTCAAGCTCTTACGGAACTCTAGATGATTGGAGAGGGCCAGAAAGATGTTTTGGCAACTTATTCCAAAGATGAGGCGCCACTTATGAAAAGGGCCGACATCGATTCCTGGACGTCCGGACTCTAGGCTGGGACAGCAAGAACTTCGAGCTAGAGCGAAGAGCTCGAGACGGGGTATACCTGACTAGTTTTTTAGCTAAATAGGAGGGGCCAATGCCATGGAGGAGTTAATGAGTTAATCTCAAGATTTTAAAATGGCATTGTTGGAAGGCGGTGACCCCAGGGGTCAAGAGGACTCTCCTAACCACCCGGGACCTCCTCTCCCACAATTACTGCCGAGTCTTATCGAGGGGGAGTCCCCGCTGGGGAGGACTGATCGTACACACGGACGACACACCACACCACACTTACGAACGGACACCACACCGTGATTCTTTATCAAGTATGAACTTTATCAAGATAAAAGTAAGGAGCAATACAAAGTGATCGAGGGATCGTGAACGTCTTGTAGCAAGGGGAACGGGGAAGCGGGACAGTCTTAGAGGGCCAGCTGGCATGCCACGTACCCTGCGCTCAGTTCTCAATCCTCGAACTGGGGGGTACGGGGACTGGCGATGGGACTTGCTGTCCTACTCATTTCAGTCTCAGGTGGTCGTGAGGGTAGCGTTGCTGGTCTAGCCGGACCAGAGTATTCTTCAAGCCGCGACGAGGTCAGCAGGGCTTGGTCAGGAGTACTTCGTCGTACTCGTAGGCAGGTGGAGCCGCGACAGTGTCCGCAGGGCTCTGGATGGTAGCCAGTGTCTCTTATCCTTAAGAGTGGGCCGCGACGAAGTCAGCAGGGCTCCGGTGTATCAGATCTTACTCTTGAAAGGGAGCCGCGACAGCGTCAGCAGGGCTCCGGGGGTTCAGGTCTTATTCCTCGAGAGAGAGCCGCGACAGCGTCAGCAGGGCTCTGGTGGTTCAGTTCCGTCGGTTCGAGGATGAGCTGCGATGATGTCAGCAGGGCTCCGGTGGTTCAGTTCCGTCGGTTCGAGGATGAGCCGTGACGACGTCAGCAGGGCTCGGTGGGTCAGAGTCTGTTCTCCTCAAGGTCAGCCGCGATCAGATCAGCAGGGCTTTCTTGTCCAAGATACAACTGCCGGCTAGATGGAAGGCAGGCTGTCTTATAGTCCAGGAGCTCTTTGATGTCCGGACCCTCAGAGGCAGGAGGCCGGAGGTCCGAGGGCCAGGCACCTGATTGTCTGGGTGGCGGTGTCTTTGGTGCTTTTGGACCATGAATCCAGGGAATCCCAGACTCCCATCAAGGCCTGGAGCCAGCTCACTAAGAAGCCAAAAGGTGCGATCGAAACCAGCCCCCAGGGATGGCTCGGAGGTGTGAGGACAACCAGCTCCTTGGGAGGGGGCCGGAGGTGTGATGGAAGTCTTGGTTTCGGGTACTTGGTGAGTCGTTCACCCCCCTGGGCGAGTCGGGGCGCACCGGACGCGCATGCCTGGCTGCAGCCGGGAGCGGCCAGAGGCTGCCAAAAGGGAAGAAGGCGGCCGGCTGGCAGGGGTGGCCAAACATGGAGTCTGCCGGTCACGTGCATGGGTGCAGGCACGCGGTCTGGAGGTCGTTTCAGGTCCGATGTAGGAGTCTCGTGTATAGTTCTGGGTGAACGGAAATTAGTTCTGTCCGTCGTTCTGGGTTATGGGGGTCAGCGAGGGCCACGCCACGAGGCCGGGTCCAACATGCGTCCCCTCCAGCTGAAAGACGAGGAGAACTACCCATCTTCTTGGGGGTTCTCTTCGCTGAGGTGGAAGAAGCGGGACAGGCCGTCGGCGTTGGCGTGGTCGGCACCAGGCCTGTGTTCCACAGTAAAATCCATCCCTTGGAGGGAGATGGACCAGCGTAGCAGTTTAGGGTTCTCTCCTCTCATCTGCATGAGCCACCGGAGAGGACGGTGGTCGGTCTGGACCAGGAAGTGGGTACCGAACAGGTAGGGCCTCAGCTTCTTTAAGGCCCATACTACGGCGAAGGCCTCTCGCTCGATGGTGCTCCATATCTGCTCCCAGGGTAGTAGCCTCCGGCTGATAAAGGCTACTGGATGATCAATCCCCTGGTCGTCCACCTGGGAGAGCACGGCTCCGATGCCATGTTCGGAGGCGTCTGTCTGGACCACGAACTTTCTGGAGTAGTCAGGGGCCTGTAGGACTGGAGCGGTGCACATGGCCTGTTTCAATTCCTCGAACGCCTTCTGACAGGCGGGGGTCCAACTAATCTTCTTGGGGTTGGCCTTGGCTGTCAACTCGGTGATGGGGCCTACAATACTCCCGTACCCCTTGATGAATCTACGGTAGTACCCTGTGAGTCCCAGGAAGGCCCGCACCTCGGTCTGGGTCGTGGGGGTCTCCCAGGCATTGATAGCGTCTATCTTGGGTTGGAGTGGGGCTACGAGGCTGCTTCCGACCTGGTGCCCGAGGTATACCACGGAGCTTTGTCCTATTTGACACTTGCTAGCTTTAATGGTGAGCCCGGCTCGACGCAGGGCGTCCAACACCTCCCAGAGGTGGTGCAGGTGCTCGGACCAGTGGGCACTGAACACCGCAATATCGTCGAGATAGGCTGCGCTGAAACTTTCCAACCCGGCCAGGACCTGATTGACCAGTCGCTGGAAGGTGGCGGGGGCGTTTTTCATGCCGAAGGGCATCACTCTGAAGTGGAAATGGCCATCCGGAGTGGAGAAAGCAGACCTTTCTTGGGCCCTCTCCATAAGGCCGATCTGCCAGTAGCCACTGGTGAGATCGAAGGTACTGAGGTACTGAGCCGACCTATGGCGGTCAATGAGTTCGTCGGCTCGGGGGATGGGGTGAGCGTCGGTTCGGGTGACTGCGTTGAGTCTGCGGTAGTCTACTCAGAACCTCAGCTCAGGAACGGTGCCGGGGGCGACCGCCTTCGGAACCAGGAACACGGGGCTAGCCCATGGGCTGTCGGAGGCTTCTACCACTCCTAGGTCCAACATTTTGGCGACTTCGGCCTTGATGCAGGCTCGAACTCGGTCAGGGACTCGGTAGGCTCTGTGTCGTACCGGAGGGCTGTCCCCAGTGTCCACATCGTAGACGCACCAACTGGTGACGCCGGGGGTGAGGGAGAAGAGGTCTGAGAATTGTCCCAACAAGTGGCGACATTCATCACGCTGCAAGGGGGAGATGGAGGAGGAGAGACTCACTCCCTCTACGGAGCCATCTTGTTCATTGCACACAGGAGGTCTGGTAGAGGGTCCGTTTCCTCTTCCTCTCCGTCGTCGGTGGCAAGGAGTAATCCCAACTCAGAACGCACAAAGTGGGGTTTGAGCCGGTTGACGTGTAAGACTTTCAGGGCGTTCCTGGCTGATTGGGTATCAACGACATAGGTGACCTGGCTCTTGCGCTCTATCACCTTAAAGGGTCCAGTCCACTTGTCCTGCAAGGCACAAGGTTCCACTGGGGACATGACCCAAACCTGTTGGCCTGGTTGAAACTCGACCAGAGTGGCATTCTGGTCGTACCAGCGTTTCATCTCCTCTTGACTGGCCTCCAGGTTGGCCTCGGCCAGCTCGCGCAATTTCCGTGTTTGGTTCCGGAGGGCCAGGACGTAAGAGAACACATCGGGGGGTGTGCTCGGGGGGGCTGTCTCCCAGTCTTCCTTGACCAGGCTGAGGGGACCCCGGACGGGGTGCCCATAGAGCAGCTCGAAAGGGCTGAACCCCAAGGATTTCTGGGGAACCTCTCGGTATGCGAACAGGAGGCAGGGCAGGAGGACGTCCCACTTGCGTCGCAAGGGCTCCTCGAGACCCATGATCATCCCTTTCAGGGTGCGGTTGAACCGCTCAACCAGGCCGTTACCCTGGGGATGGTATGGGGTGGTGCACCTGTACGACACCCCACACTGTTGCCAAAGGGATTTCATGTACTGTGAGATAAAGTTTGTGCCTCGGTCGCTCACCACTTCTCGTGGAAATCCCACCCGGGAAAAGATCCCCATGAGGGCCCGGCCCACGACCGGGGCTGTCACGGTCTGGAGGGGGATGGCTTCGGGGTATCGGGTGGCGTGATCGACCAGAACCAAAATGAACCGGTGACCTAAGGAGGTCCGGGGGTCCAGGGGTCCGACGATGTCGATCCCCACCCTCTCAAAGGGGGTACTGACAACTGGAAAGAGCTGGAGGGGAGCCTTGCGCTTGCCTCCGCTTTTGCCGCTAGCCTGACACGTGGGGCAGGACTTACAGTGGTGTTCCACATCGGCCTGCATGCGGGGCCAGTAGAAATGTGTTACTAACCGTTGGAAGGTCTTATCTTGGCCCAGGTGTCCCGCCAGGGGCACATCGTGGGCCAGGTTGAGGAGGAGGCCGCGGAAGCGTAGGGGTACCACCAGCACGCCGGCTGACCCTAGTACGGCGGTCTTCTGTTCACTATAAAGTAGGCCGTTCTCCCAGTAAAGGTAATGGGAGCCGGACTGGTCTCCAGCGGCCTGGGCTGCGGCCTGTTGCCGGAGCCCCTCAAGGGCAGGGCAGGAGGTCTGCTCTTGGCAGAACTCCTCTCGGGACAGTCCTCCTTCTTGGCGCCACTGGGCCAACTCGGGGATTTCTGCTAGGGTGGGGTCTGGCTCGACGGCGGGTCCGAGGGGACCTTCGTCGGATTCGCTTCCTTCGATGGAGGGCTGGTCGAGGACCGTGGGGTGCTCGCTTCCCTCGGGGACATCAGGGACTGCACTGGGGAACTCGGGCTCTTCGGTCCCGGGGTTGGACATTCTGGCGGTCATGGCTTGGGTGCTCACACAGGCCCATTGGGGCAGACCCAACATTTCTAAATGTGCCCTTCTTTCTACCTCTTTCCACTGGGAACTCTCTAAGTTATTCCCCAGGAGGCAATCCACAGGCATGTCCGTGCGAACCGCTACCCGTAGATCGCCCGAGACTCCCTCACACTCAAACGGGACCTGTGCTATCCTGCAGGTGCGGACGGAATTATCAGCTGCTATCACTCTACAGGAGGTGTGGGGGATGATCATGGACTCGGGGATTAGCGTGTATCTAACAGACGTGATGCTGGCTCCGGTGTCCCTAAGGGCCCCTACGCTGTGCCCGTTAACCTTAACTGTCTGGCGATACTTTTCTGTGTTGTCGGGCAGGTAATCTCCTGGGATCATCTCGCTATTCCCCAGGGCAGCTAAGACCATGGCTGCGAGCTCCCATTCCCCCTGTTCTTCGATCTCTTCCTCTTCTAGGGCCACTGAGGATATCTGTCTGGTGGAGGGGCCAGCGGGAGTGGATTTCGGGGTCATGGGACATTGGGGATCACCGGCATAGTGTCCGGGTTGCTGACACTTGTAGCATGTGGAGCTGGGGCGGAGACCCGGGGGTCCTGCACTCGGGGCGGCTCTCGTCGCGGGAGGAGAGCGTGGAGCCCGGTTTCTGGGGGGACTACGCTGGGGCCCGGACTGGGATCCTTGCTGCTTGCCTCGACCTCCCCCACCTCGCTGGCGGGAAGATCCTTGGTCGTTCCGTGGGGGGTCTCCCCCGGGCCCCTTCTGGACTCGGGTGGCCACCCAGCGATCGGCTTCGACAGCCAGTTTCCGGGGGTTGGCGAGCTTGCTGTCCAGGAGATGCTGTCTTAGTTCCACAAAGCAATTGGCGGACAGGTGCTCGTAAGCGACTAGGTCGACTAGGCCTTCGAAGGTGGTCACATTGCTGCCCTTGATCCATCCATCTAGGGCCCGGGTGTAGTAGTTAACATAGTCCACCCAGGTGGTGCCAGGAATCTTCTTGCACTCCCTAAACCGCTGGCGATACATTTCTGGCGTTAGGCCGTAGCGGAATAGGAGAGCGTCTTTCATGTGGGGATAGGCATTCATGTGTGCGGGCGGTAGGTCCAGCAGGGTGTCTCTTCCCTCGCTGAGGAAGTGGCTCCACCGGCCGGCCCCCCAATCCTTCTCGGGGACTCGGTGGGCGTACATAGCAACCTCGTAGGCCTTGAACCACTCTGGATGTCGTCCCCTTTGTAAAACTCCTTCACGACATCTTTGGGGATGTGCACTTCGTGTCTTTGGGGACCACCTGCTCTCAAAGTCCCGGTGATCCGGTTGCTTCTGATCTGGCTTTCAACTCTAGTTCTTTGAGGCTGAGCTCGTGCTCGAGCTGAAGTTTCCGACCTTCATGCTCCCTCTGGAGCTTCTTCTCCTCTAGCTCTCCCTGGAGCCGCAACTGCTCCACCGCCAACTTCTTCTCTGCAAGTTTGAGTTCGCCCTCCAATTTGAGGCGCGCCAGTTCGAGCTCATGGCTTCGGTCACGTTCTCGGTCGGCCATCTATTCCGATGACCGATTTCTCCCGGTTGTTGGGCTCCGGGTCGGTTGCTGGATTCTCTCACCGGCCGGTGTACCGGGTTCGGTCTGTGGCCTCCCTCCCTCGTCTTCGGACGGGGGGAGAGGTGCTCTGGACTCTACCCAAGCGGTTAGCGCTTTCTGGAAATCTTCCTTAGTACTTAGCCCGGTACTCGGGATACGCAGTTCTCTGCAGAACTGCTTAAGCTCTCTATGGGTGTAGTCTTCCAAGAGGTCTTTGTCGAATGTGGTCTTCACACCAGATTCTGTGGTCGTCATTACTGCTCTTTCTTTCTCGTGCTTTTGCAGCGTGTGGGTTCAGGTAGTGTGTCAGTGGTACGATCTTTAGACGTAGGTTTGTATTGCGTCGCTGCCACCAATGTTGGAAGGCGGTGATCCCAGGGGTCAAGAGGACTCTCCTAACCACCCGGGACCTCCTCTCCCACAATTACTGCCGAGTCTTATCGAGGGGGAGTCCCCGCCGGGGAGGACTGATCGTACACACGGACGACACACCACACTTACGAACGGACACCACACCGTGATTCTTTATCGAATATGAACTTTATCAAGATAAAAGTAAGGAGCAATACAAAGCGATCGAGGGATCGCAAACGTCTTGTAGCAAGGGGAACGGGGAAGCGGGACAGTCTTAGAGGGCCAGCTGGCACGCCACGTACCCTGCGCTCATTTCTCAATCCTCGAACTGGGGGCTACGGGGACTGGCGATGGGACTTGCTGTCCTACTCATTTCAGTCTCAGGTGGTCGTGACGGTAGCGTTGCTGGTCTAGCCGGACCAGAGTATTCTTCAAGCCGCGACGAGGTCAGCAGGGCTTTGCCAGGAGTACTTCGTCGTACTCGTAGGCAGGTGGAGCCGCGACAGCGTCCGCAGGGCTCTGGATGGTAGCCAGTGTCTCTTATCCTTAAGAGTGGGCCGCGACGAAGTCAGCAGGGCTCCGGTGTATCAGATCTTACTCTCGAAAGGGAGCCGCGACAGTGTCAGCAGGGCTCCGGGGGTTCAGGTCTTATTCCTCGAGAGAGAGCCGCGACAGCGTCAGCAGGGCTCCGGTGGTTCAGTTCCGTCGGTTCGAGGATGAGCCGCGATGACGTCAGCAGGGCTCCGGTGGTTCAGTTCTGTCGGTTCGAGGATGAGCCGCGACGACGTCAGCAGGGCTCGGTGGGTCAGAGTCTGTTCTCCTCAAGGTCAGCCGTGATCAGATCAGCAGGGCTTTCTTGTCCAAGATACAACTGCCGGCTAGATGGAAGGCAGGCTGTCTTATAGTCCAGGAGCTCTTTGATGTCCGGACCCTCAGAGGCAGGAGGCCGGAGGTCCGAGGGCCAGGCGCCTGATTGTCTGGGCGGCGGTGTCTTTGGTGGTTTTGGACCATGAATCCAGGGAATCCCAGACTCCCATCAAGGCCTGGAGCCAGCTCACTAGGAAGCCAAAAGGTGCGATCGAAACCAGCCCCCAGGGATGGCTTGGAGGTGTGAGGACAACCAGCTCCTTGGGAGGGGGCCGGAGGTGTGATGGAAGCCTTGGTTTCGGGTACTTGGTGAGTCGTTCACCCCCCTGGGCGAGTCGGGGCGCACCGGACGTGCACGCCTGGCTGCAGCCGGGAGCGGCCAGAGGCTGCCGAAAGGGAAGAAGGCGGCCGGCTGGCAGGGGTTGCCAAACATGGAGTCTGCCGGTCATGTGCATGGGTGCAGGCACGCGGTCTGGAGGTCGTTTCAGGTCCGATGTAGGAGTCTCGTGTATAGTTCTGGGTGAACGGAAATTAGTTCTGTCCGTCATTCTGGGTTATGGGGGTCAGCGAGGGCCTCGCCACGAGGCCGGGTCCAACAGGCATCTTTGGCGCACAGGTAGCCAGTGCAGTTTTTTTGAGGCTGGGTTTGGAGGCAGACCAAGGAGGCAAACCCAACACTAGTCTGGCAGCCGTATTCTGGATAGTTTCAACTTGGTCAGCAGACTCTCATTTATGGAGGAAAACATCGTGTTTCCATAATCAAGTCTGCTGACTATCAATCCCTGACCCAGAGGCTTTCTGGTTTCGGGAGGAAGCCATTTGAAGATTTTTCGCAATTGACGTAGTATACCGAAACAAGTTCCGAATACTTGATTGACATGTGCTGTCATAGAAAGAGTACTGTCCAGCATGATGCCTAAATCTCGTACGACTTCTTTAGGTTCCGGGCAAGGCCCTAGATCATTAGGCCACCAGTCCTGAGACCAGATAGTCTTGGCCTTACCAAATAGCAGAAATTCGGTCTTACTGCAATTGAGTTGAAGTCTGTTTTCACTCATCCAATTATTGATATGAACCATGCATTATTTAAATTCTAGTACAGGTTTCCAGGAATTTGGGACTGCAGGTGATAAGCACCTGCGTATCGTCTGTGTAAGACACTGTGGTGAAGCCGTAGGATTTTATAATGTGGGCCAGGGGGGAAAGATAGAGATTAAATAATAAGGGGCTGAGAATTGACCCCTGTGGAACCCCCACAGAAAGAGGGATATTTACGGAAGCATGGGAGTTCATCTTGACATAAGAAGGACGGTCCTTGAGATAATCCATGAACCAGGCCAGAGCGTTGCCTCTGACACCAATCTCCCACAGCCGGTGTTTCAAAATGCTGTGGGAGATGGTGTCGAAGGCAGCGGAAAGGTCCAATAAGACCAAAATGGCTGATTCGCCCATGTCCAGGGAGAGTCGGATGTTATCCACTATCTCAGTCACAGCGGTTTTGGTGCCGTGGGCGGCACGGAATCCTGACTGCGATCAAGAAGTGCATGTGTTTCAATATAAGAAGAGACACGTTTGTTAACTAAGTATTCAAGGACCTTCCCAAAGTAAGGCAGTAAAGATATTGGTCTGTAATTAGACAAGATGGAGGGATCACTGTTGGGCTTTTTGAGGATCGGCCTGACCTGAGCCAGCTTCCAACAGCTGGGAAAGGAAGCACTCTCAAAAGAGGGGTTGAAAATACTGGTCAAGTTATCTACCAACAATGGGAATATCTCGCTGCACTTACATGGAAACAATGAATCTGTAGGAGATCCTGATTTAATTTTTTTGGAGTGCCAATAGCACTTCTGCTGAGGAGGTGGGCTCAAATTCTGACATGGATGGAGAGTCGGTGGTTCCAAAAGAGGGCTCGAGACAGGAAGAAGCCACCCCACTTAAGGCCACTTTTTGGTGAGTGGGAGGGAATGAGGAATAGATTAGCTGGATTTTATTATGAAAATGATAGGACAATGAGTTCACCCACTCCAAGGTGGGAGCGAATACTGATTGCTCCACCTGTGGGGTGGTGAACTCCCTAAGTATTTTATACAATTCTTTACTGGATTGGGCGCCCTTATTTATTCTTTGTGTAATATAGAGCGATTTGGTTGCTTTTATATGTTTTAGATAGTTAAAATGGGCTAATTTGTAATTCTTGCGATTTTCCGGCATACGAGACTTCCGCCAAAGCCTCTCTGCCGATCTGCAGACCATTTTCTCTCTTTTCAAGGTCTCGGTGAACCAAGGTGAGGCGATTCTTTTTAGGTTAACTTTCGTTTCCGGGATAATTACGTCAAAGGTGTTACGAATAGATGCTTCTAATTGAGTGGCCATTATTTCAGTACTATTAGCACTATTATCTGGAGGCTCAAAATGCGTCAGAAAGGCCTCAGGAGTCAATTTATGCCAAGGTCTTATAGAGGTAGATTCTTTATGAGTAGAGGTCCAAGACCTGGAGGGTTTAGGAAAATTAAAATGTATTAAGAAGTGATCAGTCCAAATCATCTGCAAGGGAGAGTCACAATTTAAATCAGTTATGTTGGAGAATATTAGATCCAATGAGTTGTTGACCTGGCATTTGCTGTCCACTATTCTAGTGGGCACCTTGCACCAGTCCAAACGACCCCTTATTGATGGTAGGTTAAAGACAACCTTTATAGAAAGCTATCCTAGTGGTAGCTGTGGAGAGCAGCCTTCAGGATAAGTCTTGGAGGAATGTAAAGCAGCTTGTGTTACCAGTCTATAATCTTGTGAATGAACAAATAAAAGGAGAACCACACCAGTTATATATATATAAAATATATGTATTTATTCTAAACACATCCCACTAGTCTCTTTCTGAGGCTAGTGACAAAAGTACATAAGTAAAACTTAATAGCACACAGTAAATTAGCACAATATACGCTGAGCCCTTGGGGCGTACCAAACCATATATTAAGAAAGTGGTATAAGAACCACAACTTGCATAGACACAAGGCCTTGAGCCTGTAGAATTGCTGGGGCCACCAGGAACCACTCAAGGTAGTGACAAAGGGGACCCACAGGGAAAGCGTGCAGTTTGTGAACACAGCCGCAAATCACCATTAAATTCTATGGGGAAAGTTACGGTTGGAATTTTAAAGATAAAGGACACTTAGAAGAGGACTTGGAGCAAACCCCTTTAGAACTAGTGGGTTCTAGATCCAACACCCATGGGAGCACTGGAGTACTCGAGTTACCTCACCCGGGGAAGCCGGGTGCATAGGTGTCTTTTGGAGTCGGGTTTTGTCATCATTTTCAACGGCGATCTGCTGCAAAGTGCTGCTGGCGTCCAAGTGGAAAGTGTCCGGTGTGATCCAAGTCTGGATCGAAGATGAGAAGAACCTGAAAGCAGAGGGGACCGAGTCTGGTTCACTTGCCAGTGACCAGGGGCACGATAGTCGAATGCCCACCGATGTCGGGTGATTTCAGGTGAAGAAGGTGAAGCTTGACTCTTCAGCCACGAGGACCAGGAGGTGTCGATGACAACCAGGATCTGGATTCAATTTTTCTTATGAAGGATGTCGAGTGCTGCGGTGTCGATGCCCAGATTGGACCCAACAAGCCTTGGCAACAGCAACCCATGCAGGAATCAAAGAAATACTTCGGTGCATACCAGCAAGGTCTGAGGAGCTCCCCACGCGGTGGAGAGTCAGGGCACATCTAGAGCAACCAGAAAAGCCCAAGGAAAAGTGAGGTTGCCTGCAAGGGGACCCACCAGTTGACAGACCAGGGATCTCGAAGGAACCTCAAGAGGAAATGCAATAAGTGGGCTCATGGAACATTCATGGAGTGTAGGCCCACAATCTTCAGTGCAACCGGTGCTCGGGGCTTGGGCTACAAGTAACCCAAAGCACAATTTCAGTAGATGTCAAGAAATTAATGCACTAGCAAATGTGCAGGGTGTACAGGAGTTCCGGTTCCACATCACTCGTGAGGGCTGCGGCTCTCAGCTTTGTTGGGGACTCGGGTCGGCCTCTGAGAAGTATGGAAATCCTCTTCCTGTATTGCTAATACTTTGGAGTCTGGCGGGAGCTTCAGAAATGCAGACCGGCAAGATGCTTCGTTGGTGCCTGCTTGAGCAGGAGAGGCACTCCTTGACCCCCAGGGAGATTCTTCCATCCTCTAGTCTTTAGTAGAGCGTTGAAGAGGCAGGATTCAGTTTCATAGTTTTGTCCAGGTGTAATCTAAAGTCCTGTTGCCAGGGGTCCCTTACTTATACTGAAGAAAGAGGTTGGGCATACTCTGGGGTCCTACCTATGGGAGGGTTTGGAATGAGGGGTGGCTACACCCATTTCCTTGGTCCAGTTTCATGCCAAAGCAGGGGCTGGTAGCCCCTGCAACCGGTTTGAACTGGGCTATGCATAGGGACACCAATTGTTCCCCCAGTGCAGACTTTCTGCCACTCTCAGAGTGCACCCACCCAGCCCCAATACACTAAAGCCTGTCTGGCAGGTGGTTACACCTCCCTGTGACAGGAAATCTATTGTCCAAGCCTCCCCTGCCGGAGTTTCGTCCAGCAGCAGGAGGTCAGACGTGTGTCTGTGGCAGCAGCATCCATTTTGTGATGCCACAGCTCTTGCTCCACGCAGAAGCGGTCGCTCCCTTCACCTCCCTCTCCTGGTGGTATTGTATGATTTACTGCGACTCTGACTTAAAAAACAATCTGTGCAGCGCTCGAGAACGGTGCTGCTTATTTGTGCTACTGATTCTATTATAGAATATCATTCTGTGCAGCGCTCGTGACCCATGCGCTTTATGTAGTACTGCAATTGTTATTTAATAGGCTTTCTGTGCAGCGCTCGTGGCCTGTGTGCTTTTGTAGTACTGCAACTGATATTTCATAGGCTTTCTGTGCAGCGCTCGTGACCTATTGTTGAATTGGGCAACTGCTATTGGTAATTGATAGCAATCTGTGCAGCGCTCGATAACGCTACTTGCCTCGCATTTATTTCCGCTAGCACTTTCATTGTGGTGCACCTCGAGGTGTGTAGCGCTTTGTAATATTTACTTAAGCAGCGCTCTACAAGTGCAGCCGTGTTAGAAGATCTGCCCCATAGCGCTTCCTCTTAGATTGAGCTCTTGTTGTCGGAGCATTTGTTTATCTTTCAGCCATTTTGTATTGACCCCTTGGCCCGTCCCAGACCCTCCCTGCACCTAGATCCCGCCTCCCAGCTGACCCTCCCACCCACAGAGGTAGAGCCTGCGCTTGCCCTCATGGAGAGCTGTGACCGTCCTGCTCCACGCAGAAGCAGTTGCTCCCTTCACCTCCCTCTCCTGGTGGTATTGTATGATTTACTGCGACTCTGACTTAAAAAACAATCCGTGCAGCGCTCGAGAACGGTGCTGCTTATTTGTGCTACTGATTCTATTATAGAATATCATTCTGTGCAGCGCTCGTGACCCATGCGCTTTATGTAGTACTGCAATTGTTATTTAATGGGCTTTCTGTGCTGCGCTCGTGACCTGTGTGCTTTTGTAGTACTGCAACTGATATTTCATAGGCTTTCTGTGCAGCGCTCGTGACCTATTGTTGAATTGGGCAACTGCTATTGGTAATTGATAGCAATCTGTGCAGCGCTCGATAATGCTACTTGCCTCGCATTTATTTCCGCTAGCGCTTTCATTGTGGTGCACCTCGAGGTGTGTAGCGCTTTGTAATATTTACTTAAGCAGCGCTCTACAAGTGCAGCCGTGTTAGAAGATCTTCCTTTTAGATTGAGCTCTTGTTGTCGGAGCATTTGTTTATCTTTCAGCCATTTTGTATTGACCCCTTGGCCCGTCCCAGACCCTCCCTGCACCTAGATCCCGCCTCCCAGCTGACCCTCCCATGCTCCGCCCCCTCCACTCTCCATTTAAAGCAGATGAACCAACGTGCAGCGTCCACGCGCTGCGGCCGCGCCGAAGGTGCGCCAAAGGTAAGCCCATCTACGCCCGTCCGCGCCTGGACCGCGCCCAGCGCCAGACCCCCTGGTCCCCGCTGCTCCCAGCCCACGAAATTCAAATATGATGCCGCAACGCTCCTCGCCCTCAACCCCGGACGCTCACCACAATACTGCGAAGCTACCCCAGGACGCACTCACAGTCCTTTCGCCTGCCTCTCCTGCAAGTTCAACTGCCTCAGAACCCTCACCAAATCCACATCCTCCAAACACAACTCCGACTCCAACCGTCTAAAGTGCATCCTGCTCAACACCCGCTCGGTCCACAGGCACGCAACAGAACTCTGGAACCTAATCGACACTGCATCACCTGACATCGCCTTCCTCACTGAAACATGGATGAACACATCATCCGCTCCCGACATCGCCATAGCCATACCGGACGCTTACAAGATTATCCGAAAAGACCGCACCAATCAAACAGGAGGAGGCCTCGCCATCGTCCACAGAAACACCATCAAAGTCACAACCAGCTCCGACGACAATCTCGCAACCGCCGAACACCTCCACTTCCAGATCCACACCGACCCCAGGACCACACTTAGAGGCACCCTCATTTACAGGCCTCCAAGCACCCGCACTCAATTCAGCGATGACATCACGGACTTCGTCAGCCCACACGCCCTCGCCTCCGAGAACTACATTCTTCTAGGAGACCTCAACTACCACCTTGAAAACAAACACGACAGCAACACCACTACCCTTCTGGACAACCTGGCCAATCTCGGACTCAAACAACTTGTTGACACCCCCACTCACTCAGCCGGACACACACTCGACCCTATCTTCACCTCCAGCAAGCACATCTCCTTCGATCGCACCACAGCTCTCCATTGGACGGATCACAGCTGTGTTTACTTCAGCTACAAAACCACCCTGACTCACAACCGCCCACAACCGATTCATCGAAGAAACTGGAACAAAATCACCACCGACCAACTCCTCACATCACTCAAACAAAACCCTCCCACCCTCTCAATGAACCCAGACCAAGCAGCCGCCAACTTCAGGCAATGGATTAACCACAGCGCAGACAAACTAGCACCCCTGAAAAAGCACCAGATGGATTCAACCAGCAAAAAGGCTCCCTGGTTCAATGAGGAACTTAAAGAATCCAAGAAGCTATGCCGCACCATGGAGAAGAATTGGAGAAAAAACCCAACCTCAGAAAACATGGCCTCCCTCAAGACAGCCACCCGCAAACATCACCAAATGATCCGATCCGCCAAGAAATCCGCTTTCAAGGATCGTCTCGACAACAACACTCACAACAGCAAGGAACTCTTCAATATCGTTAAAGAATTCACCAACCCCACCGCAGCATCTAACGACATCACTCCCTCCCTAGACCTCTGCGATGCACTATCCTCCTTCTTCTACAACAAAATTGGCGACATCCACAACAGCTTCGAGATTTCTCCCAGCGATCAACCCGCTCCACCCCCTTAACATCCTACTCCGCCAACTAACAACCTCAACGCATGGAACCCAATCTCCACTGAAGACACCTTCCGCCTCATGAACTCAATCCACTCTGGCTCGCCTTCTGACCCCTGCCCCCACCACATCTTCAACAAAGCTGACTCCATCATCGCACCCCAACTCCGCGAGGTCATCAACTGCTCGTTCAACTCTGCCACCATTCCAGAAAGCTGGAAACACGCCAAACTCAGCGCCCTCCTGAAAAAACCCACAGCAGACCCCTCAGAACTGAAAAACTACCGACCCATATCCCTCCTCCCTTTCCCTGCCAAAGTCATCGAGAAAGCCTTCAACAGCCAGCTCGCAGCCTTCCTTGAATCTAACAACTTCCTCGATCCCTCTCAGTCCGGATTTCGAGCCAAACACAGCACCGAAACCGCCCTCATTGCAGCGACCGACGACATCCGAACACTACTTGACAACGGAGAAACAGTGGCCCTCATTCTACTCGACCTCTCCGCCGCTTTCGACACAGTCTGCCACAGCACCCTTATACAACGCCTAAGCAACATCGGCATAGAAGGAAAAGTCTTGGACTGGATCATCTCATTCCTCGCCGGGAGAACTCAAAGAGTCC
This sequence comes from Lissotriton vulgaris, assembly GCF_964263255.1. Lineage (NCBI taxonomy): Eukaryota > Metazoa > Chordata > Amphibia > Caudata > Salamandridae > Lissotriton > Lissotriton vulgaris. The sequence continues at coordinate 43,170,235 of NC_141689.1, forward strand.
GACTTCCCCCATTCTACTCAGAAGCCACCGAAGTCATCTGCGGTGTACCTCAAGGATCCTCACTCAGTCCCACCCTCTTCAACGTCTACATGAGTCCTCTCGCCTCCATCGCGCGTCAACACAACCTCAACATCATCTCTTACGCCGACGACACCCAGCTAATACTATCCCTCACCAAAGACCCCAACACCGCCAAAACCAATCTTCACGAAGGCATGAAAGAAGTTGCCGAATGGATGAAACAAAGCCGACTAAAACTCAACTCGGACAAAACGGAGATGCTCATCCTAGAATCTTCCCCCTCAGCCTGGGACGGCTCTTGGTGGCCTTCCGCCCTGGGCACAGCACCCACACCCACAGACCATGCACGTAACCTCGGCTTCATCCTAGACTCCTCTCTCTCGATGTCCAGACAAGTCAATGCCGTCTCGTCCTCCTGCTTCAACGAACTTCGCATTCTCAAAAAGATCTTCCGCTGGATCCCCCTCGAGACAAGAAAAACTGTTACCCACGCACTGGTCACGAGTCGGCTGGACTATGGTAACACACTTTACGCCGGAATAACAACAAAACTACAGAAAAAACTCCAGCGCATCCAAAACGCGTCAGCGAGACTCATATTAGACATCCGGCGCCACAATCACATCACCGGTCATCCAAGAGACCTCCACTGGCTTCCCGTCAACAAAAGAATTACTTTCCGCCTTCTCACCCACGCTCACAAAGCCCTCTACAATCTAGGACCTGAATGCCTCAACACTCGACTGTCCTTCTACAAACCCACCCGCCAATTAAGATCGTCCAATCAAGCCCTCGCCGCAGTCCCGCGCATCCGGAAATTCACCATGGGTGGCAGATCCTTCTCCTTCCTGGCTGCCAAGACCTGGAATTCACTCCCCACCCACCTCCGCCTTACTCAGAACCACATCTCCTTCAGAAAAGAACTGAAAACCTGGCTATTCGACAAATAATATACCCCCTCCCCTAGCGCCTTGAGACCCTCTGGGTGAGTAGTGCGCTATACAAATGCTCAAACTTGAACTTGAAACTTTTAAATTATTACCGGGCAAGCCAGTGTGTAAATGTCTCTCCCTCTAGAAGGGTGGAATTCTACCCCCGCCGCCAGGTCTGGCGGGGGTTAGGATTCCAAAGTGTTTGACACCAAACACAACATGTTTCCATACAGTCATTCCAAAGTTAGCATTCACTGTGAGGTTATAATGCACTTAGGAGTATATGGTCATGCTGCATCACAGAACGGCCCCAGAGAATAGATTCTGAAAGCTGCAGAGGGGTCCTGCTCATGCATGGGCACCCTTTCATACAAAACCAAGCACTCTGCCTTCAGGATTGATAAGGCCAGCCACTGGAGTGACTGATAGGTTTATATGTGTCGGTGATTAAAGGTAGATATAGGTAACCTACATCTTAGTACGGGGTGCATGCACCTCCTTGCCCAGTCTGCAGTAGCAGTCCTGTGGTGTCATTTTGGAAGGCTTCCCAGGGGTGGCATAATACAAGCTGCAGCCCCCGGTAGGCCTCTGGGGTAACTATGCCCTGAGTACCCAGTGCGCCATATACTAGGCACTCACAAGGGTACCCCAGTACCCAAACTGGGCCTATAGTACATGTAATCAATTTAGAGAGGAAGCAGCTAAGCTGGGGTCCTGGATAGCAGGGCCCCAGCCAAACTAAAGTCGAAAAACAGTGAAACACCAGCAAAAAGTGGGGGTAACCATAGTAAGCAGATCCTACTCTCCGACACCCACCATGTATGCTTTGGTTGTGTAATGATTTGGCAGTTTGTTCGTGAATTCTTGAGTAATGGGTCGAGTTCCTTCTATGCATTTAGGTTTACAGACTTCAGTGAGAATTTTATAAAATTCTTTATTTGCACATTTAGCATTTGAATTCTATCTGATTAGTACTTTCTTTCTAGCTTTTTTGTTTGTTGACTGTTATGTTTCTGTAGGTGTAGTTTGTCTTGACTGCTGTTTGTTTTGAGCCAGGCACATTGCAGCTTTCTAAGTTGCTGTTTTAGAGCTTTTAGTTCTGTATTTCTCTAAGGTGCCTCTTTTCTTTTGTCCTCTTTGTTGTTCTGAGTAGTATTAGGATATCAAAAGCTTCCTGTAGCTACTCATATAGTTTTTTTTAACAGAATGTAGTGTGTCTATAGCTGCAAGAGGTAATATGGGTGGTGGAGTGGAGTGTAAGGATTGTTTGGTAGGTGGAGGGTGTTGGTGGATGAAATGATGGACGGCTGAGTATAGGTTTGGTGGTGGCAGAAAGGGTTCTGTTAGGAGAGAAGGAGAGGGTAGAGCTAGTGTTTTGTATGAACAGGGAGTGGGTGTCTGGATTGATTAAAGAGTATATATCATGTGGATTTATGTTGTGTTGGTGATGTATGGATTTGTTACCGGTATAGGATAGAGTTGTGTTTTGTGTGAGACTGAGGGTGCCATGGTATGGTAGTTGGGGTAGAAGGGTGTACAGTTGTGGTTTGTGGGGTTTGTAGTGCTTGTTAAGATATTGAAGCGCAGATAGAGCTTGCTTGTAGTAAATGAGTAGAGTGCATTTGCTGTGAGTGTATTAATATGTTTGTGGACGTGGATGGCTTAAGGTGAATGAAGGTGAATTGAAAAAAGAGCAGCATTTCTGGCCCTAGACCTGACCAGTTCTGAACAGGCCCAAACAAGCCAAACCGGTAACTGCCTTGCTCCTCTCCGTCCCTAGCCTCGACTCCCGGGATGAGACGCCCTGAGTCCTAAGGTTAAATAGCTCTAGTGATCAGTTGATATCTTTGGCCAATTGGAACTCCAACCCTAACCAATAAGAACACTAGCCCCAAGTCCAAGGATGAATAGGAGATCAGGCCTTCACAACTAATCACAGCCATAGCTGTAGCAGCCAATCCAAAGCTCTCTAACCCCTAATTCCAATAGAAACCCTAGCAACCAATGAGAACCCCAGAACTGTCAGCCAATCGGAACTCTATCCCTAAGACCTAAGTGCAATAGAAACCCTATGTTGGACTTGGGCCTCTTTGCAGGGTCATCCCTGAACTTTTTGCCTTCCTCCTATATTTTTTCTGACCTGTTGTTGGCTATTCTATGACTCTGGGCACTTTACCACTGCTGATCAGTGCTAAAGTTCATATGCTCTCCCTACTGTAAATGATTGTATGCATTAGTGACTCCCTGATTGGCTGATTTGGTTTACTTGTCAGACCCTAGTACAGTGCACTGAGTGTGCCCAGGGCTTGTAAACCAAATGCTGCTAGTGGGCTTTCAGAACTGGTTGTGCCACCTACAGAAGCAGCCTGTAAAAGTGTGTCTAAGGCCTGCCATTGCAAAGCCTGTGTGCATTCTGGTACTGCCGTGCTGACAGGGCCAGTGCACCCACTTGCCAGTCCCCAAATCTTCCCTTTTCTTCATATTAGTCACCCCTGTGGTAGGCCCAAGGGCATGGTGCATTTTAAGTATAAGGTAGGACATGCCCTAATGTGTGTGGCATGTTCTAATAGTGAATTACAGCCATTTTAGTTTTTTATTATTGCAAGGCTATCTTTTCTCCATAGGCCAGAATGGGCAGTTAGATTATATTTTATAATCCTAACTGACTCAGGGAACATGGTAGAAATTCGAATTTAGTATGCCTGAACTCAGAATGATAACATACATCTGTCAGTGAAGTTGGTTTTAACATTCTGTGTTTTAAAATATCACTTTTAGAAAGTAGGTATTTTTTTTTCTAACTATCCAAAGCTTGCCTCTGCTAGGTTGTGTATTCCTAGTCTGGAGTTTGAGTGACAGGGCTGGGGGATTCCAAGAGACAGGGTGAGTCCGCCCAGTGGTGAATAGAGAGATCTGCATCTAGATGGGAGGGAGGAGTTGCACCTGGGACCTGAATAGAACTGTGCCTGCTCCCCACAGAGCCGGCTCCACCCCCTGTGGTGCGTCTGATGTCTCTGGCCTGCACTGTAAAAGGAGAGAAGGAATCATGTCAACAAAGTGCTCCAGGGCTGTGCTTTCCCTCCACAATGCTGGCTTCACTTCCTGTGGGGTGTCTGATGTTTCTGCCCTGTAATGTAAAAGGAAAGAAGGAGTCTTGTCAGCAGAGTGCTCCAGAACTGGTTTGGACTGGGCAAAGGCCCCTCTGCCCTCTGAGGACAAAGGATTTTGGGGTATAAATATTGGGACCCTGATCCCAAGAATTTAGATCACTTTTGGACAAAGAAGAAGAAACCTTTACTGAGGAAAGGAACCTGAAGAAACTGAGGAGAGACTATCCCTAAGCTGAAGTGCTGCTTGGGGGATTGGCCTGTAGTGGTTGCCTGACTGCCAAAGAGAGGAGAAAGATACTTTGTGTACTTTCATCAGTTTGTAAGGATCTCCAAGGGCTTAGAACAGAGCTTGCCTCCTGCTGAAGTCTCAGGGACAACAGACTTCAACCCCCAGCTCCCCAGAGTTCCTTGGGAAGTGCCTGCTGCTGTATCTGGCCTTCTGAGGGACTGCGTGTCGCAAGGAACTGGAAGTGCGACTCAAAAGGAAGAAGCATGTCACCGTCGCTACTGCTGCCATCGCTTCGTGGATGTTGCGGCTGTAGCTGTCGTATTGCACAGCATCGAGAGTAGCATCTCCCAACGAAGAGGAAGCGTGTCGCTGTCGCTGCTGCTGCCGTCGCATTGTGAATGTCGGCGCTGTGGCTGTCGTATTGCACCGCATCAAGAAAAGAACCCGCATCCCCGGAGAAGCGTGCCGCCGTCGGAGCTGCTGCCGTCGCATCTTGGATGTCGCTGCTGTAGTTGTGGCATTGTGTGGAAGCTTCTCGCAACGTTGGAGAAGCGTGTTGCAGCCAAGACTGTTGCCGTCGCATCACTGAACAAAGGTGTTGCCGCTGCATTTGACGCATCAAATCGAGACTCCTCCCATCCTCGGGGAAGTGTGCCACATGTGGAATATCTTCACGTCTTTATTTCTTTGCACGGAACGTTGCCACATTTCCATCGCTGCAACATTGTTTGTTGTGGAAGCGCAACGCATCTTAAGGTACATTGATGCGAAGTGTTGTATCTTAAGAACTGAACAGAACTAAAGCTAAAACTACCATATTTAAGTATAGTATTGTGGATGTTTGTCGTTTGTGGTCTTGTGTTAAGTCTATATAAAGAATACTTATTTTTAATATACAACTGTGTGGTGTCCATTTGTAGGGTTGTCACTTGATTACTGTATGTGTTCACAAATGGTTTACACACTGCCTGAGATAAGCCCGTCTGCTCGTGCCAAGCTACAAAGGGGGTGAGCAGGGGTTATTTTAGGAGTGTACCCCCTTACCCTGCCTAGAGGCAAGGGTCCCTATTTGTCACAAGTACCTAACTGTGCCAACTAGAGACCTCCAAATCTAACATTGGTGGCAGCGGTGGGATTCTGGACTTGCATTTGTGACTGATATACAGTGATGGTTGAACACTACTTAGTGAGTGCAAACCATAATGCATCCACATGCTATTTTTCCCTGTTTCCCTTTGGAATTTGCTTTTTGGACCTCTGGTTAGTTGTTGCACCTGTTAGACCTTGTCAAAATGGAAGTCAACTATTGTCACCTGTACATCTACAAGATAGGGGGGCTAAAAGTATTTTGCAAGGAGGGGGGTTGCCTGTGAAGAGGAGATCCACCTGGCAGGATCTTGAGGCAACCCTGTATAGCTATGAGGTGATATGCTGGGAAGCAACACTAACAAATTACTCTGAGGGGGAGGATCCCCAGCCTAAGGAGGAAACATTTTGGGAAATGTTGGCTCGTGAAGAGAGGCATCGGATTCATGCTTGTGACCAGGGGCTCAGGCAGCTAGACCGGGAGTGCAAGGAAATTGAGCGAGGCTTAGCTGAAAAGAAAAAGTGTGTAGCTCAGGAAGTGAGCTTGGCTGAGTTGGAGGTGGAGTCCAGCTCAGATGGTGGCAGCAAAAGTGAGTTATCTAGTGCTGACGGAGTTGTACACACACCTAGAGATTTGGCACCTGACTTGGATGGGGTTAACATGCACCAGGAGGTTCAAGGACATGAGGTAGCTCCAGTAGTGTGCAGTGTCCCTGAGGAGAATGGGGGAACTGACGCAGGGGCTCGTGGTCCTAATAGTGGTAGGGACACTCTACTGACTCTAGATGAGAGGTGCAGGGAGAAGGGTTCCCCTAATGCTGAAGTCCTGGTATGTGAGTGTAAAGATCGCCCAGAAGAGTGTGGGTTGAATGACAGAGACAGTCAGATACTGTCTTGCCAATCTCAGGAGAGTGGTGTGAAGTAAGTGTGAGAGGCACTGGATGGAGAGGTGAAGGATAGTTTGGTTAACCCTTGTAGGGGGCTGTATGATCCAATTGTGGGAGAACATTTTGTAAGTCCCTGTTTTTCAGAGCTATGCCAACTAAGTATGAGCGCAAAATCCGTTCCGCTCGCGGATTTCGTGAATTTTCGGTAAATTCGCGATCTGCGAACTCCTGCGAATTTACCGCGAATTCGCAAATCCGCGAGCGGCGGATTCCGGGGGCAAAAGTTGAAGCCTGGTTGGCCTGTCAACTTGTAACTATTTTACGATGGCGCCGGCAAGCTGCCAGCGCCATCCTAAAATAGTTACTAAGTTAGCTTCAACAGGAAGCTCTAATAGATAAAATAAAGCAGGTGCTCGCACCTGCTTTATTTTATCTATTAGCGCTTCCTGTTGAAGCTAATTTAGTAAGTATTTTAGGATGGCGCTGGCAGCTTGCCGGCGCCATCGTAAAATATTTACAACATGCCCTTCCTGTGACTCATTCATCAGCCCAAAAACAATCGTGAGCGTCGTCGAGGCAGGTGTGCCTTCTTCCCAAATCTACAGTGGAAAATCAGCTGTGATGCTGGATAGAGGCTTTTGCATCCTTGACTTTCACGAGCGCAATACCCGTGCTGTTCCTGTGACCAGGAGCTTCTTTCTCTTCATCTGCTGAACTGATCTTTCTCTGACCTTTTATACACACAAGAAGCATGTGTGAAGTCACATGGAATCCCTGCCCGTTTGGCCCCGCCCACACACTTGCGGTTTGCACCGTCTTCCCGCAATTCACCCACTATGATGGACAGCTCACCCAAGGGAACCCTGCGCCCCTCGGGGCGATTGTATAGTAACACACACATGGCCGCTGAAAGCCGTGGAAAATCAGCTGTGATGCTGGATAGAGGCTTTTGCATCCTTGACTTTCACGAGCGCAATACCCGTGCTGTTCCTGTGACCAGGAGCTTCTTTCTCTTCATCTGCTGAACTGATCTTTCTCTGACCTTTTATACACACAAGAAGCATGTGTGAAGTCGCATGGAAGCCCTGCCCGTTTGGCCCCGCCCACACACTCACGGTTTGCACCGTCTTCCCGCCATTCACCCACTATGATGGACAGCTCAACCAAGGGAGCCCTGCGCCCCTCGGGGCGATTGCATAGTAACACACACATGGCCGCTGAAAGCCGTGGAAAATCAGCTGTGATGCTGGATAGAGGCTTTTGCATCCTTGACTTTCACGAGCGCAATACACGTGCTGTTCCTGTGACCAGGAGCTTCTTTCTCTTCATCTGCTGAACTGATCTTTCTCTGACCTTTTATACACACAAGAAGCATGTGTGAAGTCGCATGGAAGCCCTGCCCATTTGGCCCCGCCCACACACTCGCGGTTTGCACCGTCTTCCCGCCATTCACCCACTATGATGGACAAATCCGCGGATCCGCAAATCCGCCGATTTTGCGGATCTACGATCCGCAAATCCGCAAAATCCGCGGATCGTGGATTCGCAAAATCCTCCCATCCCTGATGCCAACACCTGTTGGAGAGTAAGTTCTCTGACCCCTGGGAGCTCACTTTGGAGGCAGACATTTTGGTGGATTTCAGAGGGTCTGGAGAGGCATTGGGGAATGACCCTGTGGGGAGTGGCTCAGGTAGCTTGTAATTGTAATTGTAATTGTAAGATAGTTTTTATAGAGCGCATACTATCGCTCCAAGGAGCATCTTGGCGCTGTAGCTAGTAGCCTAGAATGGTGGGCCGGTAAACGCTACTCACATCAATTTCATAGTACCTGAGGGATGTTTAGAGCTTTAGACTAGCTGTTTGCTAACCGTGTCTGGTAAATTCCCACCTGGTGTTCCCTCAAAGAACCATCCAGGCTATGAGACTGGGTTTCGGTCACCTTGAGACACGCAGCCCCACACTCACTCCTTCTCCACTGAGACAGGACGTGAGCCCCTATACCCCTCCCACTACAACGGGACCTAGCTGGGCTACTCTGAACCCCTTCCAACACTCTGGGTTGAAGCCAGTTTCAGGTGTTGTCTGACCTGGAGGAAGGGGCGACTGTAATCAGTGTCCTGACCGATGTAGCTTCTAGGGGTGTCACTCCAGGTGGGAAGGTACAGCACTCTGGAAGAGGGTGCAGAGGGAGGGTGTCCTCGCCTCTGACCCCGGTGCAGCCTGAGGGTTTAGACCCTAGGTTGGAGGGGCCAGGTTCAGGGTGTCCTTCCCTGACCTGGTAGCCCAGTTGCATGATAAAACCCCTGAACTGGTGAGCAAATTGTGCAGAACACCTGCTACAGATACTCTGACAATTCTGAAAAGGGGTACTTCCACACTAGACACATTCACGACGTACACATCATCGCGCAGCATTTAATCACACGAGTCTGCACATACCAAACTTGTGCTTGCACTCCCCACGCATCAGGAACTAACATGGACACATACATTCCCCATGCGGGAACTGAAGAGCCACTTGATGAGTAAATACCCGACATAGAAAAATTAAGATGACTGAGACGTTCACCTACAAGAATGGAGGTTGCTCCTCGTCATGAAACATGACTGCTGTCGTGTTCAAGCTGAGGCTAGACACCGATAACTATATCTCACAATCAAACATTTAACTGCTACCTCATTGTATTTATCTACCCATTTCATCCTTGCGATGCACTTGAATGCCTTATAACCCTACCCCACCGAGCTAGATGGGATATTTCTGACCTGAGCTCAGCCTGCTCGTCATCTATTGCTAATTGGGCATTTAATAGGGGTATATATATCTAATCACGTCCCTACAATACACTGCCTTCTACCTCATATCTATTTGTTACTATTAATGTTAATATAATGTCTATATGTCATTTCTTTACATGTTAAGCACCTACTGGTAATTGCACAGATAATAGGAACACTCATAGCTAATCACAGCGTTGAGTATAGTACCTGCTACCTCAGATCAATTTGTTATTATCAATGCTATTTGAATGTTGATATGTGTATTTCTTTCCTTGTGAAGCGCTCTGATACCCACGGGTCTTGTCCGCGCTATATAAAACTCTATAAATAAAATAAATAAATAAAATAAATAAAATTCCTATGGGAGGGCAGGCCAACCTCACTACACGCACGCACTTTACCCTGGGACACAGTGGTAAAGTGCGCAGAAACCAAAAATCACTAACACCAAGTCACCTTAACAAACAAAAAGTTCAGGGGTGAACCTTCCAGAAGGGCCAAGTTCAACAGACTCCATGATTGGCTGATTTGGTTTACTTGTCAGACCCTAGTACAGTGCACTGAGTGTGCCCAGGGCTTGTAAACCAAATGCTGCTAGTGGGCTTGCAGCACTGGTTGTGCCACCCACAGAAGCAGCCTGTAAAAGTGTGTCTAAGGTCGGCCATTGCAGAGCCTGTGTGCAGTCTGGTACTGCCATGCTGACTGGGCCAGTGCACCCACTTGCCAGTCCCCAAACCTTCTCTTTTCTTCATATCAGAAACCCCTATGGTAGGTCCAAGGGCAGGGTGCATTGTAAGTGTAAGGTAGGACATGCCCTTATGTGTGCGGCATGTTCTAATAGTGAAATACAGCCATTTTCATTTTTCACTATTGCAAGGCTACCTGTTCACCATAGGCCAGAATGGGCAGTTAGATTATTAAATTTTATAATCCTAACTGACTCAGGGAACATGGTAGAAATTCGAGTTTAGTATGCCTGAACTCAGGATGATAAAATACCTCTGTTAGTGAAGTTGGTTTCAACATTCTGTGTTTGAAAATACCACTTTTATAAAGTAGGTATTTTCTTGTCTAACTATCCAAAGCCTGCCTCTGCTAGGTTGTGTATTCCTAGTCTGGAGTTTGAGTGACAGGGCTGGGGGATTCCAAGAGACAGGGTGAGCCCGCCCAGGGGTGAATAGAGAGATCTGCATCTAGATGGGAGGGAGGAGTTGCACCTGGGACCTGAATAGGACTGTGCCTGCCCCTGACAGTGCTGGCTCCACCCCCGGTGGTGCGTCTCATGTCTCTGCCCTGCACTGTGAAAGGAGAGAAGGAATCATGTCAACAAAGTGCTCCAGGGCTGTGCCTTCCCTCCACAATGCTGGCTCAACCTCCTGTGATCGTCTGATGTTTCTGCCCTGCACTGTGAAAGGAAAGAAGGAGTCTTGTCAACAGAGTGCTCCAGAACTGGTTTGGACTGGGCAAAGGCAACTCTGCCCTCAAAGGACAAAGGATTTTGGGGTATAAATATTGGGACCCTGATCCCAAGAATTTCGATCACTTTTGTACAAACAAGAAGAAACCTTTACTGAGGAGAGGAACCTGAAGAAACTGAGGAGAGACTATCCCTAAGCTGAAGTAATGCTTAGGGGATTGGTGTAGCGATCGCTACCATCGACAAGGCCAAAGGTAAAAGATTCCGTATTTCCAGTCCTTTGCGGAAGCACTACAAGTCCCAGAAGGCCATCCGGCGCTGGGGGTTGGCTCAATGGGAGGACGTTATATAAGCTCCACCTTCGGAACACAACGGGGCTTGTCAATCGTGTTCTGTAATTGCTCATAGTGGATGAGCCTTCTCGCTACGAGTAGGATTCTTGAGGACGACGCCGATCAAAAGCCAGCGTGGTCAGTTGTACCCTATTCTGCACTACGCCAATAAAAAGCCAGCGTGGTCATTACCTTGATCTGCACGACGCCGATGAACAGGCAGCGTGGTCAGATGTCCTGGAGATTCTCTGTTCCGAGTCATATCCAGTCGTGCAAGTACCCAGAGGAGTGCGGGCTCGCATCCTCTTCTTTGTGTACCTTTTCTGTTTAAAGCGGTATCAAGCTGCCGCCATTTCTTGTTTACTTTGCGGGGAAAGTCTGTGTTCGTTGTCAGTGGCTCCTGACATTATCTGATACTTGGTCTACTTAGTTCCACAAGGAGGATTGTGGTTCTTGTAAGCGTAGTGCTTCCACGCTTGTAGTTCGTAGTCCAGAGAAGTATTTTGTGCTTACAATCTGGTAGACAGAGGAGTGACGTTAACTTCTCAGTACTTCTGGTTAAACTATTATTTTGGTACATTGCTTTGAATTCCTTTAAGGATACATGGGGTGGATAAACTGGTGAGTAGGGAAGACTGGGGAAGAATCCTGGGTTCACATAAGTTCTGCTGCAGAACTAATCTTTTGTTCTCTGTCTCCTCCTCTGCCTGCAGTGTCCCTGTACCAGTAACCTCATGGTGTAACGAACAGACGATACCAGAAGTGCCATTCCCCGATGCCAATCCACCTCCCGGCCCCTATTCGTACAGGCTCAAACAGTGGGTATATTCCATTGTAGGGGTTTGTGCGGAGCGGAGTCGGAAGGACTATCGTCTATCGTCTCTGCTGGCCATCAGAGTAAGGTTAGTGGTGCTTGCGTATTCTTGCGCTGCTCTCAATCCCGACAATTGGCCTGCAGTGGTTGCCTGACTGCCAAAGAGAGGAGAAAGGAACAGACTTTGTGTACTTTCATCAACTTATAAGGATCTCCAAGGGCTTGGAACAGAGCTTGCCTCCTGCTGATGTCTCAGGGACAACAGACTTCAACCTCCAGCTCCCCAGAGTTCCTTGGGAAGTGCCTGCTGCTATTTTGGGCCTTCTGAGTGACTGCGTGTCGCAAGGAGATAAAAGCACGATTCAAGATGGAGAAGCGTGTCGCCGTCGCTGCTGCTGCCGACGCAGCGTGGATGTCGCCGCTGTAGCTGTTATTTTGCACCGCATCGAGAGAAGCGTCTCGCAATGAAGAGGAAGCGTGTTGCTGCTGCTGCTGTCGCATCGTGAATGTCGTCGATGTAGCTGTCGTATTGCACCGCATCAGGAGAAGGGTCTGCAACGAAGGAGAAGCTTGTCGCTGTTGCTGCCGTCGCATCTTGGATGTCGCCGCTGTAGCTGTCGTATTGCACCACATCAAGAAAAGCGCCTTGCATCCCCGGAGAAGCGCGCCGCCATCTGAGCTGCTGCCGCCGCCTCTTGGATGTTGCCGCTGTAGTTGTCGCATTGTGCGGAAGCTTCTCGCAACGTCGGTGAATATTGCCGCAGCCAAGGGTTTGCCGTCCCATCGCTGAACAAGGGTGAGGGCGCTGCAGTTCACGCATCGAATTGAGACTTCTCGTATCCTTGGAGAAGCGTGCCGCATCTGGAAGATCTTCACATCTTTATTTCTTTGCACCGGAACTTTGCTGCATTTCCATCTTTGCAATATTGCTTGTTGTGGAAGCGCAACGCATCATAAGGTACATTGACGCAAATGAACAGAAGTAAAGCTAAAACTACCATTTTTAAGTATAGTATTGTGGATGTTTGTCGTTTGTGGTCTTGTGTGAAGTCTCTATAAAGAATACCTATTTTTAATATACAACTGTGTGGTGTCCATTTGTAGTGTTGTCACTTGATTTATGTATGTGTTCACACATGCTTTACACACTGCATCTAAGATAAGCCTGTCTGCTCGTGCCAAGGTACCATGGGAGTGAGCTGGGGTTATTTTAGGAGTGTACCCCCTTACCCTGACTAGAGGCAAGGGTCCCTATTTGTCACAAGTACCTACCTGTGCCAACTAAAGACCCCCAAATCTAACACCCTAGTACTAGTAACCAATCAGAGCACAGATGCAATGACTAGTAAGAAGCTTGTATTAGGGGTATGTGACCTTAAACACAGGCTGATAGCGAGGGGGGCAGGGAGCTGCTCCTGAAGTCAGAATCTTCTTGGATACAGAGAGGCTCAATCCACTCTTTGCAGGTCCGGTTTTACGCTGCAGGTAAGGCCCAAATCTAAGCCACTGAAACTACTGCTTTTCGTGCACCTAACCCCTTCACTGTTAGGCCTCCCCATGCAAAGTCTTTTTTTGGCTATTTGGGATAGTTTTTGCTTCGGACCCTGTAACCTGTTGTCCACATAAGGTATCCACACCAAATTTCCGTCCTTCTCTACCAATATCTTGAGGCTTCTAAACATACCCAGGGTTTGTGGATTCCTCTGAGGGGAATTGATCAAATTAGCCAAAATACAGCTGAAATTTGTTTGTTTTTTGGAAAAATTGGAAAAAAGTACTGCAGAGGAAAGCGTTTGGTTTTTCCCCTATAAATGGTATCAACAAAGACTTTATGGTACTAAAATCACAATCTTCCCAGCTTTCAGGAACTGTCAGGCTTTTGTCAGAAAACCAAACTTTTTTTATACAGTTTTGGCATTTTACTGGGACAAAGCTTATTTTTCCTATTTTTTGTGCATTCAACCTTCTTCCAGTTAGTTGTAATAATGGGTGTAAATGCAATATTGGATCCCAGAACACTGTACATTACAGTTATGAAAAGTAGACAAAATCCTGAATTTTAGCAAGGGTTCATTTTTGTAGATCCTTGAAGGTTTTTCTATGGAAACTAACAATCGAAATAAAAAAATATTGAACTTGAGTTAAAAAAAACAGCCATTTGTGCTAACATTTTCACCTGTAACTTCTTCTAATTATGACAGCTGTTTGAAAGCAATATGCCTTTACATCTGCTGGACCCTTCTGGTTGTGGGAATATATAGGGCTTGTAGGTTCACCAAGAACCCGAGGTACCCAGAGCCAAAAACTGAGCTGTGTTTGCAATGGTTTTTCATTGTGCACTGGGTATTGAGCAATTCATTTAGTAAAATATAAAGTGTGTCAAGTCAAAACCACTTTATTCGATTATTTAAAATCATAAAAGTATGCTATACATATACAGAAACATTAAAAATCTGATAAAAATCTGTTATACAGAATTAAAACACAAATCATAATCAATTAAAATGCGTGATCAATCGTGCCCACGTTTAAGCAGTTGATAGGGATACAATTTCTGTTATTGAGAGGATTCAATTTCTTGTACAACTTTCTGTCTATCCCTCTTATTTCTAACAGACGCGGCGAGAAAGCTGGCGACACAAAACATAGTTACTGGGGATTCTAACAATTGTAAAAACATTAAAGCGGGTTTACCCTGAATAAAATTCATTTTTTTTAATAATGGGAAAATAAACCTTTTCCTGGCATCTTGGTACAATGGGCAGAAAAAGATAAAGTGCATAGTGTCTTGCGATGAAAAATCATCGAATTTGCATGGAGCAGCATCTTCAGGTCTACTCCAACCCTCCAAATCCCAAAGAACTGTGTGTATTTGGTTAAACCGCAATTTAGTCAGTAGCCATCTATGGAAAGAATTTGTCACTATGATCAGATACGGTGACATTGCAAGTGACTGGGTAACCAAAGCATGGCCCCTAACTAATGGTTTACATAGTTCTACTCCTTCCCGCTCTGCCTCCCTTAACTTGATGAAATTAGTTTTTACCCACTCAATGTCAGCCTTACAGAGAGATTCTGGGTTAGAAAAGATCTCTGGTCTCCCCATGTACGTAGCTAACAGTTTTATGTTAGACAACCACTGGATTTTATTCATATTGTCTAACCTAATACAGTCCTTTAAGATCTTATGGTTTAGGGAGAGGTTCGGATTTAACCAGATTTGAATCCATAGCAGCATTGGGGGTATTTTAATTATGTCTGCTATGTAACCAATCCCCAATTCAAGATGGACCGAGTGGGAAGCAGTAGATTGCGGAAGGCCTAGGAGGGAGCGTAGGAATTTGTTTTCTTCCGTTTGAATAGCATCAGGTTTGATGTATCCCCATATTGCTGCCCCATACCTTATGATGGAAATAGTCTTAGCTTTGTAAATTGTTAAAAGTGCCTCAAAGGGTTTCCCCACCAATCTTTTGGCAAAACCTAGCACTGCGGCTGAAGAATTTCTCGCCGAGTTTACCTTTAATAAAAGCTGAGGGGACCATAAACTCTTGTCATCGAAGACTACTGCCAAGTTGGTAAATACCTTCACTCTAGTGATTTCTTCACTACCACAGAAGAAGGTCTTAACTTTATTTTTTGTGGGCCCCAATGACATAACATGCGATTTACCGTTATTTACTTCCAGATCCAGGCTTTTCATAAAATCCCCAAACGAATCCAGCAATCTTTGCAGGCCCAGAGGGGCCCTTGCCAGTAGGACAGCGTCATCCGCGTATAGGAGCACCGGAACCGGTGTGTCTCCCATACGCGGAATGTCCAGAGTCGCTGCTAGCAGGTTTACCTCCAGTGAATTTATATATAGCGTAAACAGCATAGGGGCCAAGATACATCCCTGGCGCACCCCTCTACTGGACTTAAAACTGGACGTACATTTCCCCTCGTTTGTCATCCTGATTGAGGCGTTCAAGTCTTTATGCAATTCGGCCAGGAAATACACAAGGGGCCGATCAAGTCCCAGCTCCAGGAGCATTGTCCACAGCTTCGACCTATTGACTAGGTCAAAAGCTGTGGACAAGTCCATGAACCCCAGATAAATAGAGCCCCTGGTAGCCTTAGTGTATTTAGCTAATATTAAGTGTAGGTTCAGACATTGGTCCTCCGTACTCCTCCCTGCTCTAAAGCCATATTGGGCATCTGACAGTATATTATTGTCAGAGACCCACCCTGTAATCCTTGCTAGAATAACCTTCCCCAGAATTTTTATAGAGGAATCCAGCAAGGATATGGGCCTGTAACATCTAGGGTCAGCCCTTTGGCCCTTCTTGAACACCGGGATTATTGTTGACCGGGACCAGGATTTAGGGAATCCTACACAGGCCGAGGAATTAAAAACATTAGTCAGGATGTTAGCCCAGTACAATGGGTTAGCCTTATACATGTCTGTGGGGACCCCATCTGGTCCTGGTGCCTTTCGCCCTGCAGAGTCTTCAATTGCTTTAACAACCTCCCCTAGGAAAAACCTAACTGGCATGGCGGGAGGTTCTGAGGGTGGCGCCACAAAGATTTCTAACTCAAGATGGCTACCATATATCTTTTCAAAGTGGCTCAACCAGTCCTCCTCTGCAATATTTGCTTCTAAGACTTTATTTTTGCTGTTAGAAAATAGGGGCGTATTAATAATAGACCAGAATTTTGCACTATCTTTTACGGTAGCTTTATCCATAAGCTCAACCCAGGCATTGTGTTTGATTTCAGTTTTCCTTTCCTGTACTGCTTTTTTGTACTCACTTCTGAGCTGTGCGACCAAAGCTTTATTCCTTGGACGCTCCTGGAGGGCTTTTGTGAGGAGATTATGAGATTTAGTGCATTTGTGGTCAAACCAGCCCGAGAGCGAGTTATTTATGGCTGGTCGGCTTTTAGAGGTAAGTTCTTTGGCCACTTGGGAGCAGATAGCTTCGTAGGAGGATTTTACTTGCTCCCCAATGAAAAGGGGATCTCCACAGGTTTCTAAATCCTGAGCATCCTTTGTAGTGATGATATTAAAGAACTCCTCTGGCATGACCTTACTCCAATTAAGCCTCCTCCCCTGATCTTTTGCTTTCACTTCAACTACCGCCGTAGATGGAGTGGATTTGTTTAAAAAAGAGAAACCATTTACCAGTTCAATTACCACTGGATTATGGTCGCTAAAAAACGAGGGTATAGCATTATAAAAAAACTACGTATTTTAAAAGTCCAGAGGAAAGAAATATGTAGTCAATTATTGTTTCACAATCCCTGCCTATAAATGTGGGACCACGGGAACTTTTATCAAAAAACCCAGGTTCAAACAAATCATTGTTAGTTAAGAGTTTCTCCAGTGCTTCCCCCTTACTTGTATGCTCAAAATGTTGCGGGATGTGAGGTCTGGCCCATCATTATCAGTTAGTGAACAGTTTTGACTACATAGGTAGGTGCACATTAAAATCACCCAACAGAATATATTGGCAGAAAGTGGTTTGCTTTAAAGTATAAGTTTAAAAAATTGGACAACCATACCAAGTTAACATTCGGGGAGTCCCCTTGCTGTGAATTATAGCAGTTCACTAGAATTAATTTGGTGTGTTAGTAAGATTAAATTCCAGGATGAGAAAATTATTAGATAAACAGTCTATCCTGCTAACTTTCCCTCTTATGTTCACAGAAACCAAAACCACAAGTCCCCCTATGTCTCTCCCGGCCAACGATTTTAATGCTGGGACAAAATATGAAGTGAAACCATCCATCCAAAAGTCACAATCTGTGTCCCATGTCTCGCCCTGCTCCTCGCAGAAGAGGTCGCTCCCAACGCTGCTCCCTGCTGCCCTTACCGCCAGACCGATAAGTGCTTCCTGCCTTGCTTGCACAACTTATTGCATTTTACCTGCGCAGATTAATTGCATTTAAACCTGATTGTAGCGCTTGACTGCTTTGCCACTTAACCTGCCCACAGATCGTAGCGCTAGACTGCCCTACCTAATTTGGATTTGCTTTTATTTCTATCTGCTCGCGCTCGACGGCGTCGCATTGCTACACTGTAGCTTTCTAGTGCCAAGTAACTCTCCATAGCGCTTAGCTGCCAAGGTGCGCTTGCACTCGAAGCTATTCCGATTGCGGCCATTTTAATCGCACTGGTGTTGTTGTTGTTTAACCTCCCTGACCTCAGCCCCTCCCCGCTCCCGCCTCCCAGCTGACCACCCCCTCCCACGGATACTGCTCTCCTCTCCCTTCCGCCCGAACGCTGTGACCGCCCTGCTCCTCGCAGAAGAGGTCGCTCCCAACGCTGCTCCCTGCTGCCCTTACCGCCAGACCGATAAGTGCTTCCTGCCTTGCTTGCACAACTTATTGCATTTTACCTGCGCAGATTAATTGCATTTAAACCTGATTGTAGCGCTTGACTGCTTTGCCACTTAACCTGCCCACAGATCGTAGCGCTAGACTGCCCTACCTAATTTGGATTTGCTTTTATTTCTATCTGCTCGCACTCGACGGCGTTGCATTGCTACACTGTAGCTTTCTAGTGCCAAGTAACTCTCCATAGCGCTTAGCTGCCAAGGTGCGCTTGCACTCGAAGCTATTCCGATTGCGGCCATTTTAATCGCACTGGTGTTGTTGTTGTTTAACCTCCCTGACCTCAGCCCCTCCCCGCTCCCGCCTCCCAGCTGACCACCCCCTCGCCCCTCCCCTTCCCAGTATCCATATATGACAGTCGCACTTGCGCGCAGCGTTCACGCGCAGCGACCGCGCCCAATCCGCGCCAAAGGTGCGCCAATGGTAAGCCCGTCTACGCCCGTCCGCGCCTGGACCGCGCCCAGCGCCATACCCCCTGTCCCTCGCGCTGCCCAGCCCTCCCGCATTACCTACGATGCCGCCACCCTCCTAGCCCTTAACCCCGGTCGCATCCCCAACTGCGTCCAAGCCGCTCCCGGACACACCCATGGACCTTTCTCCTGCTACTCCTGCAAATTCAGCGGCACCGACAACATCTCCGCTACGACCACACCACAGACTCCCGACCCCAACCACCTACAATTCATCCTTCTCAACACCCGCTCGGTCCACAGACACGCCATTGACCTATGGAATCTACTAGACACCATTTCTCCAGACATCGCCTTCCTAACGGAAACATGGATGAACGCTTCCTCCGCACCAGACATCACCATTGCCATCCCTGAAAATTATAAGATCACTCGCAAAGACCGTACCAGCCACACAGGAGGAGGAATCGCTATCATCCATAAGAAAACAATCCGCATCTCAACCAGCTCTGATGCCAACCTCGCCAACTCAGAACACCTTCACTTCCAGATCCACATCGACCCCAAAACAACACTCAGAGGCACCCTCCTCTACAGACCACCAGGACCCCGCGCAAAATTCAGTGAAGACATCACGGACTTCATCACCCCTCACGCGCTCCCCTCCAAAGACTACATCCTTCTGGGAGACCTCAACTTTCACCTTGAAAAGATAAACAACCACAACACCGCCACCCTCGTGGACAACCTCGCCAACCTCGGACCTAAACAACTAGTCACTTCCCCCACCCACATCGCAGGTCACACACTCGACCCCATCTTCACCTCCAGCAATCATGTCTCCTTCAGCCACACTACGGAGCTCCTATGGACCGACCACAGCTGCGTTCACTTCTCCTACAACAAGCCGAAACCCATCAACCACTCCCAACCTACCCTGCAAAGAAACTGGAACAAAATCACCACAGACCAAATCTCCGCATCGCTTCTTCGAAACTCCCCAGCCCTCTCATCTAACGCCAACGAAGCCGCCGCCAACCTCACCCTATGGTTATCCAACACCGCCGACACCTTAGCTCCACTGAAAAAACGTCAAAGCAAACCTGGCAGCAAGAAAGCCTCATGGTTCAACGATGATCTCAAGAAGTCCAAGAAACTCTGCCGCTCCCTTGAAAAGGCCTGGAAAAAAGACCCAACCACCAGCACCAAGGACGCCTTCAAAAGCGCCACCCGCACTCACCACCAACTGATCCGAAAAGCCAAGAAAACAGCATTCAAGGATCGACTTGACAACAACGCCCACAACAGCAAGGAACTTTTCAACATCGTCAAGGAATTTTCCAATCCCTCGGCCAACGCCAACGACATCACCCCCTCTCAAACCCTCTGCGACTCCCTAGCCTCTTTTTTCCACAACAAGATTGCAGACATCCACAACAGCTTTGACAACCATCCCGGAAACCAACCCACCCTACCATCTGCTGAACATCTTCCCCCCGTGAACACCCTTAACGCCTGGATCCCAATCTCCACTGAGGACACCACCCGCCTGATGAATTCCATCCACTCAGGATCCCCCACAGACCCATGCCCTCACCACATCTTCAACAAAGCAGACTCCGTCATAGCACCGCACCTCCGAGACGTCATCAACTTCTCCTTCAACTCCGCTACCTTCCCAGAAGACTGGAAACACGCTGAACTCACCGCCCTTCTGAAAAAACCAACAGCGGACCCCACCGAACTCAAAAATTACCGCCCCATCTCACTTCTTCCATTCCCAGCCAAAGTCATCGAGAAAGCCGTCAACAACCAGCTCGCCGCCTTCCTCGAAGCCAACAAATCCCTCGACCCCTCACAATCTGGCTTCCGAGCAAAACACAGCACTGAGACCGCCCTCATCGCAGCAACAGACGACATTCGAACTCTACTGGACAATGGAGACACAGTCGCCCTCATCCTCCTCGACCTCTCTGCAGCATTCGACACAGTCTGCCACAGCACCCTTCTACAACGCCTCAATAACATCGGAATTCAAGGAAAAGCACTTGAATGGATCACCTCGTTCCTCACCGGAAGAACCCAGAGAGTCCGCCTTCCTCCATTCAAGTCCGAGGCCTCTGAAGTCATCTGCGGCGTACCTCAAGGATCCTCACTCAGTCCCACCCTCTTCAACGTATACATGAGCCCCCTCGCGGCCATCGCACGCCAACACAACCTCAACATCATCTCTTACGCGGATGACACTCAACTGATCCTTTCCCTCACCAATGATCCCAGCACCGCCAAAACAAACCTACACGAAGGAATGAAAGAAGTTGCCGAATGGATGAAACAAAGCCGTCTGAAACTGAACTCAGACAAAACAGAAGTCCTCATCTTAGGCACATCCCCCTCCGCTTGGGACGACTCCTGGTGGCCGGAAGCCCTCGGAAAAGCACCCATCCCGACAGACCACGCACGGAACCTTGGAGTCATCCTGGATTCTTCACTCTCAATGAACAGACAAGTCAGCGCCGTATCTTCTTCCTGCTTCAACATTCTTCGCATGCTCAGAAAAACATTTAGCTGGATCCCCTCCGAAACAAGGAAAACAGTCACCCACGCTCTGGTCACGAGCCGACTGGACTACGGAAACACCCTCTACGCAGGTACCACCGCTAAACTCCAGAAGAAACTCCAACGAATCCAAAACGCCTCAGCCAGGCTCATATTAGACATCCCACGCAACGAACACATCTCTGATCACCTTAAAGACCTCCACTGGCTACCCGTCAATAAGAGAATCACTTTCCGACTGCTTACCCACGCACACAAAGCACTCTACGACATCGGACCAGATTGCCTCAACTCTCGAATGTCCTTCTACACCCCCTCCCGCCAACTTCGTTCTTCCAGCCAAGCCCTCGCCACTGTACCCCGCATCAACAGGACCACCATGGGAAGCAGATCCTTCTCATACCTGGCTGCTAAAACATGGAACTCACTCCCCGCTTACCTTCGCCTCACCCAGAACCACCTAGCGTTCAGAAAGCAGCTTAAAACGTGGATATTTGACAAATAATCCTCCTCCCCTTCCTAAGCGCCTTGAAACCCTCTGGGTATGTAGTGCGCTATACAAATTTTATGACTTGACTTGACTTGACTTGGAAAGCCACAATATCATGTTGTTTCACAATGTTTAGCCAGTTGGTATCTTCTCTCTTTGAACGTAGACCAGCGACGTTCCAACTTAACATCTTAACCATTGACCCATTAGCGTTACGCAGAGTTACAGGGTTAAAATGGGTAGCAAGAGGAATCAAAGTGGAATGATCCGGTGCCTGGGGGACCAAACCAAGGTGAGATTCTTCCCCAGTTCCCTTGGTAGCCTCTCGTCAATCACACAACTCCAAAGTAGAAAGTACATCAAATCTATTATGTGTGGGGATGTTAGGCCCAAAATTAAAGTAATTTTCTCCACCAGGACCCTGAAGTGTAAGCGGCGTCTGAGCTATAACAGGAGTGTAAGGTCTCAATCTCGCGCTATGTGGGGGCACTCTAGTAAGCTGATTATAAAAAAAACCAAGGGGACGCACCCAGATGCTGTTGACATCATGCATCTGGAAAGGCGGGAAATTTAATCTAGAATTAGAACTTTAAAATCCTGTCACAGGTCGATTAGACCTTTTTACCTGTCATAGAGTGTAGAAGGTAATCTTTCTCAACAAATCAATTTGAAACACTTCCATTTCCTTCCCCAAAGAACCACTGACAAAAGATCAAGTTTGAAAATTTATTATAAAGCCAAAAGCAATTGTGTATATAAACACCTCAGTAAAAGGTTCAGCAAATACACAGGTACTAATACAAACATAATCCTACGGAAAAGTCTCAAGCGACTGAGAAACAGCACTAATATAATTTCCAAGACCACCAGGCTTGCTAGAATTGCTATAATTTGGGTCTTGGTAGGCATGGAAGAAAAGAAGAAATACATCAGGATAAGTCTATCCCTACACTATACTAAGTGTCATCCCTACAACCAGGTTCTCATCTAATAAAAGGTGTCAGCCGTGGTGACTTCCAAAGAAGTACACTCACTTAGTTCGAACTTAGCCTCTTGAGTTCATCTCGCGCAGCAGCTCTCTGCCTACCCAGCATCTTTCTTCGCCCTCGTGCGCTTCTACTCTGCTCTCCTCCCGGGGTGCTGTCCCTAATACGAAACCCACTATTCGGTTGACACGCCCCAAGGGACGCCCCTCTCAGAGTGTTAGTTTTCAAAGGGTCTTCATCTTGATGACTTCATACTTGTTGATTGAAAAACGGCCTTGGGTCCCACAATCGTCTCCTCTTGAAGTTGCTTCCCTAAAATTCCACAGCCACTCCTCCGGGTCTGTAACTACCATCCTAACTCTCATGCACAATGGGCCCTTCTTTACTATCTTTGGCTAACCTTGCACCTGCAAAGGAACGCACATAAATCGATTCGCAACAACATGCTACTTGCAATTAATTCTTTAAGGCAACCTTCTAGGAAAAAGGCAGTTCCATGATTTAACGTTAGCAGACACATTCCTAGCTCGGCCTACACAGTCTGCTCTCCCCACCTGGGCCTCTGCACGTTCGAGATGTCACCCCTAACATTGGCAAACAGCTTTACTCGTTAGGCCTACATCATTATAGCAAAAGAAAGAATACATTTTCCCACAAAACATTTCTATGTCGTTACATGAATATAATAGTGAATTACTAACGTACATTAAAATACATCCATGCCTATCTAAGTATCCCTTAACTGCATTAGCATTACTTCACAAATACATTTCTAGGTTAACATGGCATTAATATTTCAAAACACTTCACGTTACAGCTGTGTATAATTCTGATACATGGTTTCACAGCTCCGTGTCTTTCTCAATCGTGATTATGAGCCTCTATATATGCGGGTGCGGATTACTAGTGAATATGATGCACCCCTACAATTTCTAACACAGTCAAATTGTGTCGGTGTGCATATGAGGTATCTATGGTTTTAGTTGGAATGAAAAAATATCTAAGTCTATCCTCTGATTTATAGTAATCTCATTTGTTCAAATGCTTATAATTTGGGACTTCTGGTAACACAGCATCATAATTCGAAAAGAAATATTCAAAATGAGATCTCCCATAAAATATGCTAAGCAGCAAACTACATGAAATTCCATACGTTAATGGCAGGTGATGGTATCTAATACCCTCGTCTACTGAAGCTGGCAATTGCATACACACGTAACAATCTTTTGCATCCATCGCATCAATATACTCATACAGCAATTTAGCATAAGCATTCTTCCCAAAGTTTCCTTTGGACAAGTCAGCATGTAATCTACGGCTCTCTTCAGCTAGCAAAGCTTTTTCGGCTCCTATGTTTACCTCTTTGTGTCTAGGAGTGGTAGGTGTAGGTGTTCCCCTTACCTCCGCTTCCTGCTCTTGTGGTGCTAAATAAGAAACTAAAACTACAACAAATATGAAGAAAATCACTAACCCTAATAGTGTACCTATAATACATTTTGCCCTACGAGTCGGGTTCCCAGCCTCCATGGTCTCGGACAGTGTGATTCGATTCTAGCAGCAACACAAAGTTTGGCAATACAAAGTCTCTTGCTTGGCTTTATGAATTTCCTTGAACCACACCAAGAAGCAGAGATCCCCTTTCAGATTTTCATTGTCCATTTCGCGTTCAGGTGACCCTACCCTTCTCCGTCCTCTAAGGGATGTCCCTGAGTTTCTTCTTCTTCCACTCGGCTCTAAATATCTTCTGTAGCTATTTACAAAGTCTTTACTGCGCATCAATGATAAGATTCTCCCCAAGTGCACAGAGTACGTAATCCAAGAGTTCCATATGAAGGACTATTGCATCATAGGCAGGTATTTCAGGGCCAAATGTAGGGAAAGTCAATCTGTTTAGGATCAAATCACTTATCTTGCTTAGGAAAGGGGGATTAGGAACAGTGATTGTCAGTAAGCCTTCGATTTCCAGTCCGGGTACTAACAATATCACTTCCAACTTATAGTTCAGGGCTGTATCGGTCACCAACACCGACCTCACCCTCCCGGATCTCAGTACACCTGGCATTTGTCAAAGGGTAGGTCCACTCCGGAGTGGCGTATCTTCTGCAAGGTACTCTCACCCTCCATGATCTCCTCGGACCCTTTTCCTCTGACACTTGGTCTCCTGTTTCCGGGTCTGATTCTTCGGATACAGGCGCAAGATCTTTTTCAGAGTTCAACCTCACATTCAACTTCTTCCGCCTTTCTGGCCAGCTTGCCTCTGTGCCTTTTACTCCTCTGTTCCTTGTCGGCACAACCTGCTCATCTCGACCTTCAGCTTCTCCAAAGTTGGGATCACCCTCACAGCAGCTTTCCCATTCGGAGGCAGATTCGGTGTCACTGCCGTTATGATCTCCCTCAGCTCGGTCAGATGAGTTACCAGCCTCTTCAGACGCCCCCACAGCTTGGCTTGTCCCCTCTTGTGGATCTTCCTCCACAGCTGGATTTTCTTCAATGAGAGGAGCTGTTTCTTCCAGGGGCGCTGGGACTCTTCGGGTATGTGAAGCGTGGATCCAATTTGGCAGTCCACCACACTTCACAGCAGTGTTCGTCACCAGGATGACTTGGAATGGCCCTCGCCAGCGGACGTCCAGGCAACTCTTCCTCACGTGTTTCCGCACGAGCACCCTATCTCCGGGACACAGGTCGTGACAGAGGTCTCTAGAAGTCGGGATTTCTGCCGTCTGCACCTGATGGGACACAGAATGGATGACGTCAGACAGTCCTTTGCAGTAATCAAGGATCAGATCATCTGTGATATTCAGCAAGGCTGCTGAGGGGACTGATGGTAACCTCATAGCTCTTCCCATCAGCACCTCATGAGGTGAAAGTCCTGTTCTCCTGTCTGGGGTACTACGCATGCTCATTAACACCAACGGCAAAGCATCTGGCCATTTCAGGGACGTGGATGAACACACTTTCGCCATTCGTGCCTTGAGCGTTCCGTTTATTTGCTCCACTATGCCAGAAGCCTCTGGCCGATAGCTACAATGCAATCTCTGATCAATGTTCAATGCAGAACAGAGCATCTTCACAACTTCACTGTTGAAATGTGTTCCTCTGTCCGATTCCAAAGAGGTCGGGACCCCAAATCTAGGTACTAACTCCCTTAACAATAATTTAGCTACTGTGAGTGTATCGCACCTACGAGTGGGATATGCCTCGACCCACCTGGAGAACACACATACAATTACCAAAACATATCTGAGGCTGTTACACTTTGGCATCTCAATGAAATCCAATTGCATTCTGTTGAAAGGCCCTCCAGACCTCCCCACATGGCTCAACGTAACTGGTGTCCTCTTCCCAACATTCATCTGTTGACAGGTAACACACCTCTGACACACCGCTTCGGCAGCCGTTCTGAACTTTGGGTTATACCAAGTCTGCCTGAACACTCGTATCATTGCATCCCTTCCCAAGTGTACAGAACCATGTATCTGACGAGCCATCGGGCTCACCAGTTCATTCGGCAACACAGCTCTCCCATCTGCCAAAATCCACAAATCCAGATCCCCCTTCGTACAGCCAGAAGTCACCCACACTCTTTTCTCAAAATCTGACGCTTGTTCCTGCATCTTTCTCAATTCGTCCCAAGTGTCTGCCACTTCAAGTACCATGTTTAGCTCGGTCCCTCTGTGTATTCCCTCAACAACCTGGTCTGTAAAGGAGTAAGCTTGCTCGGCACAATAACGTGCTACCTCATCCGCATATCTGTTACCCAGGGACACAAAATCAGCACCTTTACTATGTGCTGTGCATTTCACCACTGCAATTTCTGCTGGTCCCTGCAGAGCTTCCAGCAGTAACCTGACAAATTCTCCATTCCTGATAGGGGAAACTGATGATATCATGTAACCCCTCTGAGACCACAACTGACCGAAGTCATGAACCACACCGAACCCATATCTGCTGTCGGTGTATATGGTGACTCGAATCTTGTTGGCTGCCAAACAGGCACGCGTCAATGCAACTATCTCAGCCACCTGAGCGGAGTATACTCCTTCTAGGCAGGCGGCTTCGATTATCCCATGGATCGTACAAACGACAAAAGCCGCTCTCAACTGTCCAGCATTGTCTCTTATACATGAGCCATCTACAAAGAGAATTTCATCTGGGTCTTCTAAAGGCTCATCAACAATGTCTGGTCTTGGTTTGGTGCATAGTTCAGTCACTTCAAGGCAGTCATGGTCTTCACAATCATCATATAAAACATTTGGCAATGGCATCAATGTAGCAGGGTTCAAAACTGAACATCTTTTTAGAGTTACATTCTCTGCAGCGAGTATAACCTGCTCGTAACGTGTGAGCCTGTTGTTAGTCAGGTGCTGCGTTTTGGTCCTTGTCATTAACAATTCTACTGAATGCGGAACGTATACCACCAATGGATGCCCCATCATAATACTCTCACACCTCTCAATGCTGACACCTGTTGCAGCAACGGATTTGAGACATCCGGGCAACGCTACGGCTACTGGATCTAAGGTAGCCGAGAAATATGCAACTGGCCTAAGGGCACCTCCGTGATCTTGGGTCAAAACTGCTAACGCGCAGCCCTCTCGCTTGCAGCAGAACAATGAAAACAATTTGGTGTAATCAGGCATTCCCAGGGCCAGAGCCTGACATAAGTCTTCTCTCAACATTAGGAAAGCCATCATGCAGTCTGTGTCCCATGGTACCGGATCACTCACGTCCTTGAGCGTCAGTTTCTGTAAAGGCTTCGCTTTTAGTGAGAAGTTTGCAATCCACTGGCGACAGTAGCCAACCATTCCCAGGAACATTCTAACCTCTCTTTGTGTGGTAGGCACCGTCATTTTCATTATGGCCTCTATTCTGTCTGGGGACACTTTTCTTATTCCCTTCTCTATCCTGTGCCCCAAATACTGTACTTCAGGAAGACAGTATTGTAACTTGCTAGGAGATACCTTGTGACCATTCTCTGCTAGATGGTTCAACAAAGCGATGGTGTCTATTCTACAGGCATCTTCTGTCTCTGACGCAACAAGGAGGTCATCTATGTACTGTACAAGAACCGAATTCTGGGGCAGTACTAGACTTTCAAGATTCTTCTTCAATAATTGATTAAAGATCAATGGACTTTCTGTATACCCCTGTGGGATACGACACCATGTTAATACACGGTTTTCCAGCTTAAAAGCGAAAAGAAATTGGCTCTCCTCATGTAACGGTATAGAGAAAAAGGCCTGACACAAATCAATCACGGTGAACCACTCAGCCTGTGCTGGAATCTGAAACAGTATCACTGATGGATTCGGTACCACTGGACAGCATGGAACAACAATGTCGTTTATCTTTCGTAAATCCTGCACAATCCTGAACTTCCCGCTAGGCTTTTGCAAGCCCATAATCGGAGAGTTGCACGGACTGCCCATTATTTCCTTTAGGATTCCTTGCTTAATCATGGACTCAATCACAGGTTTTATTCCGGCGATCGTTTCTGGGGTCAACTTATACTGGGGTGTTCTTGGAAATTCTGCATCTCGTCTTACTTGTATTCTGACTGGCTCTACACCTTTGATTAGTCCAATCTCTTCTCCTGTGAAATCCCAAACCTCTTGTCTGACTGTCTCCCTTAAGTCCCAGGGGAGTTCCTCCACGGTTAGTGCAGGATACAATTCTATGCACACACGTGTGTTCGCAACCTTAAAGGCGGCATCATCATCATGTGTCTCCAATTCTACTCCCTTTGGTGTATAATATATGGTGCAGTTGAGTTTACACAACAGGTCCCTTCCTAGCAGACACACAGGACTAGAATCACATACCACAAATTGATGGTTGTCCCTGAAGTTTCCTATTTTCACTGGAACTGGCTCGGTCAGTGGGTTCGTCATTTTCCTATTTGCTACACTCACAACTTGAATGGTCTGACCTGACAGAGGCAGGTTAGGGACCACTGCGGACCGTACAGTAGAACGCGTTGCACCCGTATCCACCAGGAAGGTAGTGGGGTGTCCGGCTACTTCCGCATCCACAAAGGGTCCTCTCTGATCTATCTCTAATGCTGCTCCTAAGGTGCATTCCTCCTCTCCATCCAGACACCTTCCTGTCACTGGGTTAAAGGCATAATACTCGTCTCCATCTATCAAAAGAGGCATCTGTTGGTATATCCTGTTCCCTGCTCCGATCTTCGGTGGCTGGGGAACGGGAGCTCTAGGAGCGGAAGTCCCCCCTTTTGCCACCTTGAGCTTGACTACTGTTGATCTCGGAGTTTGGGGAGTTGGACTCTCCTCTTCCTCCTCCTGTACTTGATTCTCTGGGTTATGGGGACACTCACGCCTCCAGTGCCCGATCTCGTGACACTGATGGCACCTTGTTGTCTTTTTCAAAGTCGCCAGATCCACCCTTGGCCTTGAGCCATCCTCACTGTCCCTTTTCTGGCTGTTCGATCTTCTCCCCAACGTTCCACTTCCTGACTGACCCTGTCCTCCCGATTGCATTTGGACCAGCATCAGTTTATCTTTAAGCTTCTTAGTCTTAGAATCTATCTCATCACTGCAGTACCTTGCATATCTCAAGATCTCGTCTAGAGGCTTGTTCTGCCAACAAATCAGATGTTGTTGTATCATTAGACAGATCTCAGGTCTCAAGCCCAAAACAAACTTGGACACAAACTGTCCCATGTCCTTTGGATCCATCACATCCAGACCACTGCACTGCTTAAATATCTGTAACAGTCTCTCATAATATTCATGAACTGTCTCCTTCGGTTCTTGTCTAGTTCGATCTATTTTTACCAAATCTATGTCTTGTGCTGGCACCTTGGTTTTCAACCACGTAATCACTTGCTCATATTTTACCATCACTCTTGGTGAAGTTCCATTCGTGTGTGCATCCCGTTCTGGCTCCTCTGTGGGCCACTCGACACTGACCTTACACGCTACCCACAGATCTCCCGGAACCACAATGTCAAACAGAGTGTTCAAGTCAACCCACAGTACCTTTGAAATTTTGACAAACCTCTCTACCTGCTTGTACCATTCTACCGGGTTTTCCCTCAACTTTGGGAATGTGTTCGTGAAGGCAGCCAAATCTCCCCTACTCCAGGGTACGTGTACATATCCTCCATGGGCAACCTCTCTCAAGGGGTACGCTTCTGCATGCATTAGCCCCGTTCCTGGAGGCGTCTCTATAGTGCTCCGTCTAACGCTTTTCTTTTTTGACCATTTTTCCTCCCATTTGTCCAATTGGACCCATATTCGGATTCCCACTACTAGTTCTCTGATGTGGGTTTTTAATCCGATCACTCTCTTCTCATCAAGATCTTGGTCTGTATACTGCAACCTATGGCCACCTTGGAACGCCTTTATCCTGGTCAGATCCACTGAGTATTTATTTGCTAATTCTGTTAGTTTCTCGGGAGCTGCCCTAGCTCGACGAGTAACATCCTTCGCTACAAACAACAGTTCATCGGGTTCGTATAGTTCTATTCTTTCCAACGGTATTGTACCTTCCACTATCTCTTCTACCTCTGACTTGAGTCTCAGCACATCTATTATTCTTGCCTTTATCACTGCTCTCAGTGTGCCTTGACTAGAGGTCTCACTCGAATCTTTCCCTTTACATTCCTGACTCACCCTTCTGTCTTCCTCAGGGGTGTTATGGGGAACGCTTCCTCTCCCCCATCTTTCGCAATTCCACTCCTGTCTTCTTTCTGCAGTCCCATGGTTAAGCATACCCCTATTTTCCTCACTCTCACAATCACCTTCTTGCCTACTTCCATTAGACCTGCAATGGGATACTTCCCTATTCTCCGAACCCCACTGTCTGCAGTCGTCTCGTGACTTGTCACTCTGGATATCCGCAACTGTCTCCCAGGTTCTCAAATCTGGCCTCAATTCTCTAATAGACTGGGGCCGTGGTCCTCTCAGATCCATCGGTCCTCTCAAGCCTCCCTGTTCTCTTGAGGAGTCTGCTGATGCTGCCAAAGGGGTGCTCCTTTCTATCGGTCTGGACCATTGATTCCATTCATCTGCCGCATTACTCCTACCTTCGTTGGTATTTCTTTCCCTGTCCATCTGTGACAGACTCTCGGTTTGCGTTTGTTCTGGATTGTATACTGACACTATCGGACCTATGGTAACAGGTACCGTAAGGGCATCTGGTAATCTCTGAGCATTGGCCCCCTCTTCACAGTGTACTTTCTGTACAGTGAATCTTCTCACTACTCTTGCTTCCACTGAAACGGCCCTGTTCCCTACCGGACCTAAGTCACTCTCTCTTAGGATACCGCCGTCCACTGCCGATGTTCCCCTTTCTGTTGGTGGTGGTGAGGTCCCTTCTATTTCTGGATTATATGGAGGTGGTCTGTCCGAGAACAGCCTCTCTATCAGACTATCTTCCGTTTCACTGTCATCGTCTTCTGTATTCTTTTTCTGCGCTTCTTTCTCACTAACCAACAATGGGTACAACCTATCCCCTTCTATGGTCTGTACTCTCCATCTCTTGGCTAGTGCGTCCCACCTCGCGTCCTGCACTGCTCTAACTGATCTGTTCACTCTTTCTTGTCTTCTGTCCCTGTTTTTTCGTGGGCCGCCCTGATCCATGCATTCAATGCTTCGAACTGTGTTGGCCTAGGCAAAGGTCGCAAGGAAGACATAATCGCTTTGAGCTGGTACAACACCTCTAATCTGAATGTCCCGTACTTGGGAAACGTCAGTTCCTCATTCCCCTCAGTCATCTTACACCAGTTCTCAAGCCACAATATAGTATGTAACCCAACGTTCGTAGCCATGTAATGAGCTGGCGTATCCTCGGGTGGAGCCTCTTCCCCACCCCGAGGTTCTCGCCTTTTCTCTCCAGAAAAACAACTTCGCAATCCTTTTAAACATTTCATGATGATACCCACAACAATTTGTTGTTTACTACTTTCGTTCGTTTCCTAATGACAATCCACCAATCCCAGCGCGGCTTCACTCTGGCCGTCCTATCCTAACGCGGCGCTTCCTGACGTCACTCACTTCCCGCTAACTGCCCTATCTCAGCGCGGCTTCACGCTAACCGTCCTATCCCAGCCCGGCGCTTCCTGACGTCACTCTCCTCCATTTGCAGCAGTTCCCCTCCTTTCTCTGCTCGTCTCTCGGTCATGCATGCGTCCCAATCATACACTTTGAAATGATCACTTCCGACCAAGTAACCACTTCTCTGACTGTACGTCCACAGTCTGACTGTAATTGTCGCCGACTGGCAAATGTCTGTCCAATTAAAGAACAACAATCGCCTCTCTGGTAGGTTTCATACACACGGTAACTTCTGACCAGCGTCCGTTACCCACGCACTCACACATTCGTTCCCCCTATCTCGGTCCTGCGGGCAATCAATGGTACCTCATGATCCCCTTACAATGGTCGACAATTACTGTGGGTGTTCGATACACCCGAACCACTTAAGTTCTCCTTGAGCTTAAGATTTTCACCGGTTGCGCACGCTCACAACCTGATCTCCTTTCACTCTACAGGCACTCAATCTCCGCTAGACAATACAATACAACAACACAATACACACCGCAATCTAACACGCATGACCCTTTTTATACTCACACTCTTACGACCTGTTGCTTTCTGCCGCACCGTCACTCTCCGTCATCTTCCGTGGATCGCCATTCTCCGTCCGCTGCTCTATGGACGCACATCTTTAGATCTCTATGGGCCTTGGGGAAATCTTAACCTATGTGGATTACCTTCACTCCAGAAGATAAACCATCCTACTCTGCTACCAAATGGAAAGGCGGGAAATTTAATCTAGAATTAGAACTTTAAAATCCCGTCACAGGTCGATTAGACCTTTTTACCTGTCATAGAGTGTAGAAGGTAATCTTTCTCAACAAATCAATTCGAAACACTTCCATTTCCTTCCCCAAAGAACCACTGACAAAAGATCAAGTTTGAAAATTTATTATAAAGCCAAAAGCAATTGTGTATATAAACACCTCAATAAAAGGTTCAGCAAATACACAGGTACTAATACAAACATAATCCTACGGAAAAGTCTCAAGCGACTGAGAAACAGCACTAATATAATTTCCAAGACCACCAGGCTTGCTAGAATTGCTATAATTTGGGTCTTGGCAGGCATGGAAGAAAAGAAGAAATACATCAGGATAAGTCTATCCCTACACTATACTAAGTGTCATCCCTACGACCAGGTTCTCATCTAATAAAAGGTGTCAGCCGTGGTGACTTCCAAAGAAGTACACTCACTTAGTTCGAACTTAGCCTCTTGAGTTCATCTCGCGCAGCAGCTCTCTGCCTACCCAGCATCTTTCTTCGCCCTCGTGCGCTTCTACTCTGCTCTCCTCCCGGGGTGCTGTCCCTAATACGAAACCCACTATTCGGTTGACACGCCCCAAGGGACGCCCCTCTCAGAGTGTTAGTTTTCAAAGGGTCTTCATCTTGATGTCTTCATCCTTGTTGATTGAAAAACGGCCTTGGGTCCCACAATCGTCTCCTCTTGAAGTTGCTTCCCTAAAATTCCACAGCCACTCCTCCGGGTCTGTAACTACCATCCTAACTCTCATCCCTTCTTTACTATCTTTGGCTAACCTTGCACCTGCAAAGGAACGCACATAAATCGATTCGCAACAACATGCTACTTGCAATTAATTCTTTAAGGCAACCTTCTAGGAAAAAGGCAGTTCCATGATTTAACGTTAGCAGACACATTCCTAGCTCGGCCTACACAGTCTGCTATCCCCACCTGGGCCTCTGCACGTTCGAGATGTCACCCCCTACATTGGCAAACAGCTTTACTAGTTAGGCCTACATCATTATAGCAAAAGAAAGAATACATTTTCCCACTAAACATTTCTATGTCGTTACATGAATATAATAGTGAATTACTAACGTACATTAAAATACATTCATGCCTATCTAAGTATCCCTTAACTGAATTAGCATTACTTCACAAATACATTTCTAGGTTAACATGGCATTAGTATTTCAAAACACTTCACGTTACAGCTGTGTATAATTCTGATACATGGTTTCACAGCTCCGTGATGTTCTCAATCGTGATTATGAGCCTCTATATATGCGGATGCAGATTACTAGTGAATATGATGCACCCCTACAATTTCTAACACAGTTTTGCGCTCTCTCACATCAATGAGGCTGCCCTTAGCAGGACTGTGGCCACGTGTTGTGGATGTCTAAAGTTAACAATTATACAGTCCCCTTTACAGGTCTTTTTAGAGGGTCCAATCCAGTTTGCCCTTCTAGTACTTATGATATCAGGGGCACATTTTGTGGGGAAACCACAGTTCCTGTTTAACCATGACACAGTTTTATTTTTAAGGGAGTCATGCGATTCCTCATGTGTCTGGCCAGATTGCATATCTTGGGGCAGTACGTTTGTTAAAACAACAACATAGGGAGTACATGCTGGGGGTAGATTTATAAATCTACTTCTCATTACCAAGTTATTGTTAGATAAACAATCGGACCCTATTGTTGATCTAGTAGCTTCTCTCACTACAGTGGTGGGGGCTGTTATAGCTAGATTATTATTATTTAGATGCTGGGTAACTTGTTGCTGATTTTCTTGTTGCTGATTTTCCACTCTAGCTACCTGCACTGACCCTCCTATGCCCATCTCCACCTGTTTGTTACTGTCAGCCGTTGATAAATGTTTTGCTAACAGTCCTCCTAACCTCTTAACTTCAGCTGTCATACTGTCGAGTTTCCGCACTAGGGGTTGTACAAACTGTTCTAGTTTGGCTTCAAACTTGGCTTCCAGGGATCTAAGTAGTTGGGAAAATTGGTCAGGGCTTAAAATGTTGTTAACAACAGCGCTATCATCTTGTACTTTAGTGAGCTCATCTGTATTAATCTGAGCTTGTACAGGGGTGTCAACCCTTTTTTTAGAATGCTTCCCCCCCTTTTGTTTTGTTGTTTCCTACAGTTTCTAACCGGTCTAGCAGCAGGGAGTGTTTCATCGTTGTCTTCACTCACTAAGTGTATATCTGATACAGGGGGCTCAGAGTGAACCTGGGCTATGACCGTAGAGACCACAATGGGATCCGGATCAAGGTTAGCAAGCTCTGAGGGGCTCACCACCGGAATCAGCGGGACTAGAGTACTATTGGGAGGGCTATCCCTTCCCAGAGAGGCCCTCCTGTCGTTGTTTATTTTGTTTACCATCTTCACCAGATAATTATCAAGAGGACCTGACCCCGAAGTAAATGTTTCCTTTGAGCCACTTGGCATGGTTTATCCTGATACCTAAAATCAATTACTAGGGTGGGGATAAGACCTCGGGGATATCTGCTGCAGTGCTAACTAAATTATGAGAAATATAATAGGGGGAACACTTTACCGGGTAAGAAATCTTCAAAATCCAAATAGTCCGGTTCGAAATGGTCCAGGTTGTATGGCCCAGCCCTGCCTCTTCCTGTCTATGACTGTCATAGACTGTCCCGCCCTTGTCCCAGGCTTCTCCCGGGGCCCACACGCGCGCGTCCCGCGACGCGGGGGCTGTCGCTGGAATTTATGCGCCCCTGGCGTGGTATCCGGGCACTAGGGCTGATGGGGATTATGGTCCAGCAGGCAAGTTCCCAATAAAAACGCAGTGAAAGGTGAAATATAAAGTGTGTAAAATAGGTAGGCTTGGGCTGTAAATTCCGTTCCACTCGCGGAATTTGGGTAATTTTGTGCTCTGCGGAGAACGCGAAATTGCCCAACATTCTGCATTCCGCGACTTCGCGAAATGTTTCCTTGTTTGCGTTCTCAAAATGCGCGTTCGCGAGATATTTCCCCCCCAGCACGCAAACAGCAATTGCAAACAGGAAAAAAGCATTGCGAAGAAGCAATTCCGCGTGTTCATTGAATTTCTGTGTATTCGCAGTGATTTTTTTACTGTTTCGCACGGATTTGCGTGACACGATTACGCAAATTCCGCCCACCCCTAAAAATAGGTACCAAGGAAACCTATACATTCCCGAAATGGGAATAAAATATAGAGTTGAGAAGCAGTGCTAATTTGCACATCTCCAAAATTGTAGGTACCCATACAAGTATGTGAAGTAGAGGTAATTTTTCAAAATGACTTCTTTTGTACACATTGTCTTATATTTGGAAGTCAGAAATGCAAAGAAAGTCAATTGGTAATAACACTTGTTCTGCTATTCTGTATTCCTCTAGATTTCCCAATAACAATGGCATCTCCCTTGTGTGGGTAGGCCTAGTGCCTGCGACAGGAGAAGGCCCAACATGCAACGTAGACACATCACATTTTTCCAGTGAAAGCCAACCCTTTTTTGCAATGTTCCTAGCTGTGGATTTTGGACCCTAGCTCACCCAGCACCTAGGGAAACCTAGCAAACCTATACATGTTTGAAAACTAGACATCCAGAGAAATTCAAAATAGGTTGACTTGTGTGGCTCTCTCTAGGTTCTGTTACCCGGAATCCCTTGCAAACCTAAAACTTTGGTCCAGGGAACTCCGGTCCAGGGAAGACATGGCTTGGCAGTTCGGGCTGGACTGTTCCCATGAGGCACCGGATCAGACTGATTTGCATATAGCCATGTCTGAACTGGGGTGGCAGAGTGGGCTTAAGAACGGTGATGGATTAAACCCAGATCTTTTGACTGGGTGTGAGTATTTGATTGATTCAGGTGCTCCGTCCATCGCCTCCCCCTTTTGTACTGCTTTTGGCCGCCATAAGATTGGCAGGGTATGCTCAGACGTGAGTCCCTTGCTCACTTTGCCACTGGATTCAAGCAAGCTGGGCTGAAGATGGCTGGAATGCCAGAAACCGGTCCTCGGAAGCTTGTTTCCGGTCCAGGGAAGACATGTCTTGGCAGTTCGGGCTGGACTGTTCCCATGAGGCACAGGGTCAGACTGATTTGCATATAGCCATGTCTGAACTGGGGTGGCAGAGGGGGCTAAAGAACGGTGATGGATTAAACCCAGATCTTTTGACTGGGTGTGAGTGTTTGATTGATTTAGATGCTCCGTCCATCGCCTCCCCCTTTTGTACCGCTTTTGGCCGCCATAAGTGTGGCAGGATATGCTCAGACGTGAGTCCCTTGCTCCCTTTGCCACTGGATTCAAGCAAGCCGGGCTGAAGACGGCTGGAATGCCAGAAACCGGTCCTCGGAAGCTTGTTTCCGGTCCAGGGAAGACATGGCTTGGCAGTTCGGGCTGGACTGTTCCCATAAGGCACAGGGTCAGACTGATTTGCATATAGCCATGTCTGAACTGGGGTGGCAGAGTGGGCTAAAGAACGGTGATGGATTAAACCCAGATCTTTTGACTGGGTGTGAGTGTTTGATTGATTCAGATGCTCCGTCCATCGCCTCCCCCTTTTGTACCACTCCTACTAAAGACACAGCAGAGGCATCTCCATCATCCACAAGAACTCCCTCAAAAGCACCGGCTTGGACGATGACACAACACGGATCATGAAACCACTCAGCTATCAGATCCAACCAGATGTCAAAACAACCAGAAAAGGAGCTCTCACCTACAGACCCGTCGCCCAGCTTCTGCTGGGTCCATTCCAGACTTCTTCCCCCTGCTGGCAATGACTACAACCACTACATCTTCCTGTGAGACCTGAACTTCCACCTAGAAGACCCCAAAGACTTCAACTACACCACCCTCCTAGAGAACATGAACAACATTGGCCTCTCACAGCTGGTCATCACCCTTACGCACAATGCAGGACACACACTAGACCCCATCTTCTCTACCAGCGACAGAATCAAGTTCTCCCACACTACAGAGCTAATGTGAACTGACCACAACATCAACCACTTCAACCTCTATGGCCTGCTTGAGGGCCTGACAAGCCCTCCCACCCACCAATGCCGAAACTGGAGCAGAATCAAGGAACCCCTCTGGATCTCTACCCTCAAAGAAGCAAGACCTGTCCCTTCTGGCACCCCCAAACTCAGCATTCATGACTTCTCCAACAGGATCCCCACAGCTGCCGACACCATTGCCCCGCAAAGAACACCACCAGCAATAGACCCACAAAGCACGCCAGTTGGTTCACCCCGGAGCTACTCACGCTCAAACACCACTGTAAGAAGCTAAGGTGACAATGGCGCTCCAGCAAGACCCCCGCTAACATCGCCACATACATAATCACCCATAATAGCTACCTCCACTATCTCTGGGAGGCCAAAATGGAAGCCCTCACCAACTGCATCGAAGCGAGCACCAATCACACCAAGGAGCTCTTCAGCATTGTCAGAGAATTCTCCTGCCCCACCACCACTGAAGACATGATCCACCCCTGTAAGCCCTCTGCGACAATCTGGCGGACTAATTTCACCACAGGATCACTGCATCTACAGCAACTTCGACCCCCAACCACCTCCACACCCAAACCATCTCCTCTCACTCCAACCGAATCACTGGCTGAAAGCAACTTGTGACTGAAGACACCATTTCCATCATGAACTTTATTCACTCAGGTGCCCCAAAGGACACCTGCCGGCACCACATCTGCAACCTAGGAAGGAAGGTACTCGGCAGCGTCCTTGCAGAATTACTCAACACTTTCATCACATTAGCCACTGCTCCCTATGCCTGGAAGCACGCAGAAGTAAAGCCGCTCTTGAAGAAATGCTAAGCCAACCTTAACAAACTCAAAAGCTACTACCCCATCTCGCTACTCCCCTACCCTACCAAGGTCTTGGAAAAAGCCATCAACGGACAGCTCATGGACTACCCAGAAGAAAACAACCTGCTCAACCCCTCCCAATCTGGCTTCCGGCCCAACCACAGCACCGAGACTGCCTTGATCACAGCAAAGTAGGACATCAGATGCCTCCGCAACATAGGTGGAACAGAAGTCCTCATCTCCCTCAACCTCTCGGCAGCCTTCGATGCTGTCTCCTACCGCACCCTTGTCGCCAGACTGGCAACCAAGGCAGCACACTAAGCTGGATCTCCTCCTTCCTCTCTGGCTGAACACAGATGATTCATCCACCTCCCTTCTCCTCCACACACAAGGTATTATC
This sequence comes from Lissotriton vulgaris, assembly GCF_964263255.1. Taxonomy (NCBI): domain Eukaryota; kingdom Metazoa; phylum Chordata; class Amphibia; order Caudata; family Salamandridae; genus Lissotriton; species Lissotriton vulgaris. The sequence continues at coordinate 43,208,683 of NC_141689.1, forward strand.
TGCTGCATCTCCCAGGGCTCCTCCCTCAGCGCCACCTTCTTCAACTCCTACATGACACCTCTTGCAGGCATCATGCACAACCACGGACTCAGCATCATCTCATATGCCAACGATTCTCAGCTCATCCTCTCACTCTCAGAAGAGACTGAAACCACCAAGACCAACTTCCGTAACACCATTCCCGACATCGCCACCTGGATGAAGGCCAACTGTCTAAAACTTAACACGGACAAAACAGAGGCCCTCATTTTTTAACAAAAAAAGCCCTCCCCTTGGGACGACACTTGGTGGCCCATGGCACTCAGCCCCTCTTACACCCACACTGGCCATGCACGCTACCTCAGAATTGTCCTGTACAGCAAACTGATCACAATGCAGCAGTCTCATCTGCCTACACCCTCTGCATGCTCCACAAGATCCTCAGATGGATCCACGTCTTGACCAGAAAGACAGTCACCCAGGCCCTCATCTCAAACCGACTTGACTGTGGCAACTTGACCTCTCCATAAGAACAAGTACCTCCCTTCACCTCAGAGGCCTCCACTAGCTCCCTGCCCGAGAAATAAGCCTCTTCAAACTCCTCACTACCACCTACAAATCCCTCCACAATTCCGGACCCGCCTATAACAAATGCCTGACATTCCACCATCCAACTCGGAAGCTCCACTCCTCCACCCTCCCCTTGGCCAACAACCCTGCATCCATCGAAGTCTCATCGGAGGTCGTTCCTTCCCTACCTCACCTCCAAGTCATGGAACTGCCCTCCCACATACACACCTGCCCTTCCCTGGAGGTCTTCAGGAAGAAGCTCAAGACCTGGCTCTTTAACTGCCACAGCCATCTAACTGAGGCTCACATAACATGAGCACCTGTAGTTGTGTGTTACAAGACCTACTGATTGGTTGTTCATCATCCACCTCTGGGTTCTCATCCTTTAGCTCAGTGGGGGTGCGGAAATTCTGACCTGAGTGCGGACATAGAGTTAGTAGTCGTAAGTGCAGTCGTAAGTGCATTATGTGAATACCATAAGTAGTAAGTTTAGGATTTTGTCTCAGATTACTTCTGTGAATCGGCCCCTACATTTTTAAATAGGATTTATTTTCAGTTAAAAAAGTCAACACTTAGTGCAATTTTCAGAAGCTGCAATGCTATCCTATGGGAGGAGTAGTCAGTGCGGAATTCAGGTACAGTACAGTGACTTACGGGACCAATCTCTAGGTGTTAAGGTGAGTGGGGGGCAAGGTCCAAGGCAGCACCAGCAGAACACAACCAGCCACACTAAGGCGGCTGGGTACAGAGGTGGAAAACAGAGTTGGGTGCCCAGTGTTACTTTATGGGGATTGGTCTTCACATAGAGAGGATGTAGGCTCGGACTGGGAGGCCAGTCGGGCTGACCCAACAGGGGGCTCAGGGCTCACGATTCTCAGGGACGAAGGGACACCTTTAGTCCTGTTCTCCATGGCTCAGGGGTGACCAGTGCAGATGTATCATTTGGTTTCAGGTCTTTCTTACCGGGAGCTGTCTCATTAGAGGGAGCCTACGGAGACTGCAGGTGACGTTGGACAGTTCACTGGGGGTGAAACCATGGTAGACTTGGTCTCTAGAGGGAGATGACACAGTTGGCCCACTTCAACTCGGGCTTGCTGCTACAGGTGCAATGGTGTCTTCAGGCAACACATGATTCTTTCAAATCAAACAAACGCAAAGGTGCACCACAAAACATGAAACAGTAAGTGCAAATGGAGTTTAAGCACAATAAGGAGATATTCCTCAGAGATGTTGAAGTTCTTCTTTAAATCTTTATTTTCCAAAAGCAGTGAAACACATACAGCCGACGCGTTTCGTCCCAAACTGGGACTTCTTCAGGGCTGTCGGTAAAAACATATATACATATAATCAATTTTTATGTACAAAAATCAACTTACGATCTAAAAACATTTACAGTACCAAAACATATTAAAAGCATTACTACGATAGACGTGGAGCTTATGCATACGTTTGATGTTGAGGCGTTAGCCCACTGCCAATCTATCAGCAGGGTAATACAAGTTGGCCTATGGGTATGTACACGTGTGTAAACATTATTTACAGTTAAAATATGCATAGTTGGGGTATACACATACATCATGCGATTTCAAGAAATAGGAAGCAGATATGTACAAACGGCATACGGCCCATGTGTCTGACCATGACACAAAGAAAGGACTAGGCTGAGAGAAAGATACATGTCTATGTTTAAGGAGAGCACAGTAAAGAACAGACAACCCATTTTGGGGTTAGGCTACTTCCATGATGGCAGCTTAGTGTTGTTAATTAACACTGGAGCATGCTCCAACATATAGTAAGAGTGAGAGAACAAAAGGATTTATAATCCCATTATACCTAGCAAGACATTTCACTGGTACATAGAGTATAATACTCCTTTACCTTCTAGTTAGTGGGACGTCCCATGTGGGGAAAAGTGTGAAAGGAAGCGGGGTCCAAGGGTCACCTTCCCGGCTACTGTAATCCTGTTACGTATTGATTCAATCAAGAGTTGATTTTGCAAGCATGGACCTTAACTGGGACATAAAAGAGAAAAAGGATATCTATGTTACCCTACAAGACTCTGTTACTGATTAAACAGCAAAGTTAGGCTGAACTTAATGAACATTGTAGCATGTGGCAGGGGGCGTTAAGCTCCCTATCAAAAAGTTTAGTTCATCTTGAGAAATAACTACTTACTATAAGCATGCTATGTGTGTACTCGGAGTTCCTAGGTGGTGTATAGAGACATGCCACCTTGATGATATGATTGTCTCAGTCCGTTTGCTGGAAGACATGAAAAAGCGAAAAGCCAGCTTATACCCTGTGCAAGGACTTGTTACATTAATGCGCGAAGACATTAAAAAGCAAATGGCCAAGGGTCAAGTACAGAAGATCAATGGCTGCGAAATATTAATTACCTGAGTCAAAGATAGAACTGATGATGGACTGAAGGTCCTATTAGTCCAATAGAGGAGGGTGTGGGCACTGTATCCCAGTAGGCCTGTTAATTAAAAGTAAGTAGATTGCTGTTTTAAAGTAAGGTCTAACTCCTAGAGCATGAAAAAACACAATTCTGCGTGGATTTGTATAGTTAGGTGTGACCATTGTGAACATGGTCCCAAACTATCCCGCCCCAGGTTTTGAGTCCAAGATGCAAATACCATGTTCCAAAAACTTCGTGATTAGCAGACTCTTATTATTTATTAAATATTGGTCATTGAAAAGGTAAAAAGATTCCCAGAGTGTGCTGAGCCCCTTAACTTAGATGCTGTAATGAATAGTGGTAGCCAAAGTCTGTAACAGGGACTAATTCTAGTGTGGGAGATAAGCCCAAACCCCGACCTAAGCTGGGGACCAATAATATGTGAGGAATTACCAGAGAGGATCAGCCGGTTGCAGGTAGGCAAACAACTCACCGTTGAAGGTAAAGACGGCCGGCGCCCATCCACAGCCCTCGTCCTGACGAAAACACCCACAGCGACGTCGTGTTCAAATGTTGTGAACCCATCCTGTGCATTTTATAGCAGGAGTAATTGGGTTAAGGGTCTGCACCTGTCAGAACTCCCGCCAGCGCGTAGGAGCGCTGTGTAATGACAAAGGCGAAGCGCGATGCCGACTTATGTGAAGGAGTCGGCCATCTTAGAATGTCTAAGAGGAGCACTTGTATATATATTCCTCAATGCCCAGTGCCTAATCTACTATGAGTATTTCGTCCTCCGTTTTGCCCTGTATGGCTAGTTATTTGTTGTCAATATCCCTAAGTATAATGACCGTATTAACGTGAAAGACCGTTAAATCAAACAATGCTTGGAGCGAACAAAGGGTACGATCGCACGTATTGCTAGATTATCCGTTTCATTAAACAAAGGATCGGAAACCTGTTTTGTAGTGGAAAGAGGTGTATGAGCAAGTGATGCGAGGGGGACATCTATTATAGTTCGCGGTCTGTCTATGTGAGAATGGCGGCCATCTTACAGTGTCTGGGGGGAGTGTGTTAATCATCATAGGTTTGAGCCTGGAGCCCGATTTAGTATGGGTGTTCAACCTATGCGCTGCCCCCAGTACCTGGCTGACTAATGTGAACAGCCATGAGTGTTTTAACCAATATAACGTGTGAAAACGACATCGGAGGGTAAATAAAATAATATCCAAAAGACGGTCGCGCGTAATTCTAAGCGACCGGCTGGTTTAAGGTGGAGGACGGAAGTCTTGTTATTGATGGCTTAGAGAGCAAGGGCATGTTATGGAAGGGTGCACTTCAACAAATGTAGTGCAATGTATGGAAAGAACAATGTCAAGGCGGCGGCCATCTTTGTCAGAGTATCCGCTTGAAAAGTGGAAGTGGATGATAATATGGGAGTTATAACGCTGGGCCAGACTCTAAATAGAAGAGCTTCTAATATGTATAAAAGTAACGCTAATCCAGACAACAAGGTGCAAGGGGACAGGAGAGTGAGTCAAAGAATTGCAATGGTATTCGAGACCTCATGGGCGTCTGCAACATGTGCATAAGTACTCCAGTTGATGTACATAGGACTAAGTAATTTCGTATTTACACATATACTTCAAGAAAGGAAAGAGATATATACAAATGCACAATTTACAAGCGAACAGACCACTTTTGATGTCAGATTGTAAAGACGTGTCATGCTGAATATGATTCAAATTTTGACTGATCTGTGTGGTGAAACCAGAACAGCACAGAGAGTGATCAGTTTGGGCGGGTTACTCCAGGAAATAATGTAGCTCGTCTTCGGTATTAAGGCCGAGTTCTGTACATCGTAGTCTACATATCCAGCCCGCCTCCCGTTGTCTTAACGCTAGTTCCCTATTACCTCCCCTTGGGTGTATGGGTTGGTGATCAATGCCCATGAACCACATGTTGTCTGTGTCTTTATGGTGTTCCTGCATGTGGAAGGTCAAGGGATATCTCATGTCACCATTACGTCTTGCACGGACATGTTCTTGGATGCGGATCTTTAAGGCTCTCTTGGTGCTACCAACATAAATCTTATTGCAGCCGCAACCCTAAATATAAACAACGTATTTTGTATTGCAGTTGATCAAGTGATCTATTGTGTAGGTTTTGTTGGTATTGAAACGGAATTCCTTGGTTCTATTTCTGCCTAGTGCACACATGTTGCACTCGCTGCATGTGAAGAAACCTTTAGCGGGAGTAGTTAGCCAGTTGGACCGCTTTTTGGATTCTATATAGCTGGGGCAGAGGATATTCCGAAGGTTTCTTCCTCTCCTATAGCATATTTTAGGTGTCCTGGTAACCGAATCCTAAAGACTCGGTATATCCGCAATCAGATGCCAATGTTTTCTTAAGATGTTAAAAATTATGCTGCTTTGATCAGAGTACTGTGTGTTAAATGACAGGGGTCTGCTAGTATCTGATGGCCTATTTTTGGGGGCCAAGGTGCTTGATCTTGACATATTTTGGACTTTTTTATTGGCTTTCTCAAGAGTCTTTCTAGGATAGCCGCTTTCACAACTTGACACATCTGTTGACATTGAAAATGTGAGGAATGAACTGAATATTGTTGAGGATGTACATATTGAAAGTGGATTGAAACCAAGATCTAAATTCACCCCCACAGGCACCCATCCAAATATTGAAATCTTCCGAGAAAAAGTCAGCCATTCATTCCACCAAATGCTTGAAAATCCTAAACGTGCTCCCCCGTCCAGATACAATCTTACCCGGACAGAATCTGAAGCCCTAAAAAGACTCCAGCCAGATGAAAAAATTGTTATCCGAGAGGCGGATAAAGGGGGAAACGTAATCATCATGAATAAGGAAGATTACATGAATGAAATTTCCCGTCAGCTCTCTGATCCCACCTGCTACACCAGACTTGGCCATAACCCTATTGAAGCTCTCACATCCTATATAAACATGAAGCTAACAGAATGGCGTGAGATAGGCTTACTTAGCGCCGAGGAGTGCCAATACCTAACAGTAACAACCCCCTCTTATCCCTGTATCTATATACTCCCCAAAATTCATAAGGGAGGCCCCTTCCCACCTGGCCGCCCCATTATTTCTGGAGTCAACTCACCCACGGAAAGACTTTCCGAGTATGTGGACACTTTCATCCAACCTATGGTACAAAATCTTCCTGCCTATCTGAGAGATACTAAGGACATATTGGGCAAATTGGAGGGCTTTTCCTGGACAGACACCCTACACCTAGTCACCCTCGATGTAGTAGGGCTTTACACCTGTATTAAAAAGGAATTTGGAATAAGGGCCCTGGAAACCTTTCTGGGCAAGCGTACAGCAGACCATTTGTCACACAATGGTGTCCTTCTTGAGATGACAGAAATTATACTGTCAAAAAACTACTTTCTACATGATTCGACATGGTACCACCAAACACAAGGGACCGCCATGGGCTCTAAATTTGCCCCCGCTTACGCCGGTCTTTTCATGGGCTGGTTTGAGCGGGAGCATGCATGGGGTCGCCACGCGGCCGCATGGATGAACAACATCATTTTCTGGGGTAGGTACATCGATGATGTGATCATGATCTGGGATGGACCTACCCCGGATCTTTTGGATTACTTTGGCTACCTCAATGACAACCCGTTCAATGTTCGCTTCACGATGACACACAATCAGAAAGCAATCGACTTTCTGGATGTAAAACTTTTTGTAGAGAACAACAAGATCCAGAGCTGCACACATCGCAAGGCGACAGCCTGCAATAGCATTTTACACTATGAGAGCGCACACCCCAGACATGTCATTGAGAATATCCGATATGGGGAAATGACCCGGATGCGCCGCAATTGCAGCACGGAGGACTCTTTTCAACACAATATACTGGAAACGGAAAAACGGTTCCTTGAAAGGGGCTATCCTAGAAAGACTCTTGAGAAAGCCAATAAAAAAGTCCAAAATATGTCAAGATCAAGCACCTTGGCCCCCAAAAATAGGCCATCAGATACTAGCAGACCCCTGTCATTTAACACACAGTACTCTGATCAAAGCAGCATAATTTTTAACATCTTAAGAAAACATTGGCATCTGATTGCGGATATACCGAGTCTTCAGGATTCGGTTACCAGGACACCTAAAATATGCTATAGGAGAGGAAGAAACCTTCGGAATATCCTCTGCCCCAGCTATATAGAATCCAAAAAGCGGTCCAACTGGCTAACTACTCCCGCTAAAGGTTTCTTCACATGCAGCGAGTGCAACATGTGTGCACTAGCAGAAATAGAACCAAGGAATTCCGTTTCAATACCAACAAAACCTACACAATAGATCACTTGATCAACTGCAATACAAAATACGTTGTTTATATTTTGGGTTGCGGCTGCAATAAGATTTATGTTGGTAGCACCAAGAGAGCCTTAAAGATCCGCATCCAAGAACATGTCCGTGCAAGACGTAATGGTGACATGAGATATCCCTTGACCTTCCACATGCAGGAACACCATAAAGACACAGACAACATGTGGTTCATGGGCATTGATCACCAACCCATACACCCAAGGGGAGGTAATAGGGAACTAGCGTTAAGACAACGGGAGGCGGGCTGGATATGTAGACTACGATGTACAGAACTCGGCCTTAATACCGAAGACGAGCTACATTATTTCCTGGAGTAACCCGCCCAAACTGATCACTCTCTGTGCTGTTCTGGTTTCACCACACAGATCAGTCAAAATTTGAATCATATTCAGCATGACACGTCTTTACAATCTGACATCAAAAGTGGTCTGTTCGCTTGTAAATTGTGCATTTGTATATATCTCTTTCCTTTCTTGAAGTATATGTGTAAATACGAAATTACTTAGTCCTATGTACATCAACTGGAGTACTTATGCACATGTTGCAGACGCCCATGAGGTCTCGAATACCATTGCAATTCTTTGACTCACTCTCCTGTCCCCTTGCACCTTGTTGTCTGGATTAGCGTTACTTTTATACATATTAGAAGCTCTTCTATTTAGAGTCTGGCCCAGCGTTATAACTCCCATATTATCATCCACTTCCACTTTTCAAGCGGATACTCTGACAAAGATGGCCGCCGCCTTGACATTGTTCTTTCCATACATTGCACTACATTTGTTGAAGTGCACCCTTCCATAACATGCCCTTGCTCTCTAAGCCATCAATAACAAGACTTCCGTCCTCCACCTTAAACCAGCCGGTCGCTTAGAATTACGCGCGACCGTCTTTTGGATATTATTTTATTTACCCTCTGATGTCGTTTTCACACGTTATATTGGTTAAAACACTCATGGCTGTTCACATTAGTCAGCCAGGTACTGGGGGCAGCGCATAGGTTGAACACCCATACTAAATCGGGCTCCAGGCTCAAACCTATGATGATTAACACACTCCCCCCAGACACTGTAAGATGGCCGCCATTCTCACATAGACATAGACCGCGAACTATAATAGATGTCCCCCTCGCATCACTTGCTCATACACCTCTTTCCACTACAAAACAGGTTTCCGATCCTTTGTTTAATGAAACGGATAATCTAGCAATACGTGCGATCGTACCCTTTGTTCGCTCCAAGCATTGTTTAATTTAACGGTCTTTCACGTTAATACGGTCATTATACTTAGGGATATTGACAACAAATAACTAGCCATACAGGGCAAAACGGAGGACGAAATACTCATAGTAGATTAGGCACTGGGCATTGAGGAATATATATACAAGTGCTCCTCTTAGACATTCTAAGATGGCCGACTCCTTCACATAAGTCGGCATCGCGCTTCGCCTTTGTCATTACACAGCGCTCCTACGCGCTGGCGGGAGTTCTGACAGGTGCAGACCCTTAACCCAATTACTCCTGCTATAAAATGCACAGGATGGGTTCACAACATTTGAACACGACGTCGCTGTGGGTGTTTTCGTCAGGACGAGGGCTGTGGATGGGCGCCGGCCGTCTTTACCTTCAACGGTGAGTTGTTTGCCTACCTGCAACCGGCTGATCCTCTCTGGTAATTCCTCACATATTATTGGTCCCCAGCTTAGGTCGGGGTTTGGGCTTATCTCCCACACTAGAATTAGTCCCTGTTACAGACTTTGGCTACCACTATTCATTACAGCATCTAAGTTAAGGGGCTCAGCACACTCTGGGAATCTTTTTACCTTTTCAATGACCAATATTTAATAAATAATAAGAGTCTGCTAATCACGAAGTTTTTGGAACATGGTATTTGCATCTTGGACTCAAAACCTGGGGCGGGATAGTTTGGGACCATGTTCACAATGGTCACACCTAACTATACAAATCCACGCAGAATTGTGTTTTTTCATGCTCTAGGAGTTAGACCTTACTTTAAAACAGCAATCTACTTACTTTTAATTAACAGGCCTACTGGGATACAGTGCCCACACCCTCCTCTATTGGACTAATAGGACCTTCAGTCCATCATCAGTTCTATCTTTGACTCAGGTAATTAATATTTCGCAGCCATTGATCTTCTGTACTTGACCCTTGGCCATTTGCTTTTTAATGTCTTCGCGCATTAATGTAACAAGTCCTTGCACAGCGTATAAGCTGGCTTTTCTCTTTTTCATGTCTTCCAGCAAACGGACTGAGACAATCATATCATCAAGGTGGCATGTCTCTATACACCACCTAGGAACTCCGAGTACACACATAGCATGCTTATAGTAAGTAGTTATTTCTCAAGATGAACTAAACTTTTTGATAGGGAGCTTAACGCCCCCTGCCACATGCTACAATGTTCCTTAAGTTCAGCCTAACTTTGCTGTTTAATCAGTAACAGAGTCTTGTAGGGTAACATAGATATCCTTTTCCTCTTTTATGTCCCAGTTAAGGTCCATGCTTGCAAAATCAACTCTTGATTGAATCAATACGTAACAGGATTACAGTAGCCGGGAAGGTGACCCTTGGACCCCGCTTCCTTTCACACTTTTCCCCACATGCGACGTCCCACTAACTAGAAGGTAAAGGAGTATTATACTCTATGTACCAGTGAAATGTCTTGCTAGGTATAATGGGATTATAAATCCTTTTGTTCTCTCACTCTTACTATATGTTGGAGCATGCTCCAGTGTTAATTAACAACACTAAGCTGCCATCATGGAAGTAGCCTAACCCCAAAATGGGTTGTCTGTTCTTTACTGTGCTCTCCTTAAACATAGACATGTATCTTTCTCTCAGCCTAGTCCTTTCTTTGTGTCATGGTCAGACACATGGGCCGTATGCCGTTTGTACATATCTGCTTCCTATTTTTTGAAATCGCATGATGTATGTGTATACCCCAACTATGCATATTTTAACTGTAAATAATGTTTACACACGTGTACATACCCATAGGCCAACTTGTATTACCCTGCTGATAGATTGGCAGTGGGCTAACGCCTCAACATCAAACGTATGCATAAGCTCCACGTCTATCGTAGTAATGCTTTTAATATGTTTTGGTACTGTAAATGTTTTTAGATCGTAAGTTGATTTTTGTACATAAAAATTGATTATATGTTTATATGTTTTTACCGACAGCCCTGAAGAAGTCCCAGTTTGGGACGAAACGCGTCGGTTGTATGTGTTTCACTGCTTTTGGAAAATAAAGATTTAAAGAAGAACTTCAACATCTCTGAGGAATATCTCCTTATTGTGCTTAAACTCCATTTGCACTTACTGTTTCATGTTTTGTGGTGCACCTTTGCGTTTGTTTGATTTGAATTAAAATTCCCTAGGGAATAGGCACGGTGATGATGGGTGCCATTCAGTGTGCACACAACCCCCTTGATTAAATTTAAGGGTTAAGATACCTCACGGGGGAAAGATAGTCAGGTGCTGACTCTAGGAAGGGTCCATCATTTATTCAGTATTTAACACATGATTCTTTGGTTGCCTGCAGGATGTAGGGAAGCAGGTCTGCTACTTCTTGGGAGTTCTTAGTTCCTGAGTGAAGTGCTGGCAGGTCTCCAGGGCTTTGAGGACTTAGCAGCTGCAGGACAAGTCGACTTTTGGTGCAATTGTCGAAGGCAGTAAGCAGGCCGGCACAGTTGGTTCCAGATTAGTTGCCTGGTCTTCAGTTCTTGCGGGATGCAACTCTTCACGTTCTTCATCTTTCAGGTCTGCAGGATCTGTTTTCTGGTGCCAGGGGCTCTCCAAAATACTGAGTGTAGGGGTGTTAGGGGAGTGTAGGGTAGTAGTCAATGAGCTACTGACCCCTGGGGTCACTATGCCCACTATATGACCATATCCTGTGAGAAATGGGCATATCCTTGTCCCAGAGTTCCTAAGTGGGCCAACACAAAGATGACCACTTTTGAAAAGTTGTGTACACCTCAATTTAGCCCACCATAGTGGTGGTGCTACACTGGGGTTGGCACGCCTACCTGACTAGCTAATTTTCCAACCTGCTCACGTGCCAAAGGGGCCTTGGACAGAGGGGACCGGCTTCCTTTCCTTTGAGAGGAGCCAGTTCACATTTGAAAGATGGCAGCTCTTGAAACTTGCTAGCCTTGGAAGGCTAATCAGCAGGTCATCCTATGGGAGGGGCTGTGACACCCTCTACCAGGACAGGCTTTTTTTCTTTGTCTCCTGAAAGCAGAAGGCTCTCACCATAGGATGCCTGAACAGTGTCTCAGTGGCAGACTGGCAGAAACCAGTCAGCGAGTGCACCAGAGGCTGGTAGGCTTTCAGAAGTGTCTTCTGAGTGCGTGTATTGGTACACCCAACACTGGAATCAGTGTGGGTTTCTCAATATGAAATGTTTGATACCAAACATCCCTATCTTCAGTGAAGCCATCATGTGGTTAGGAAACTCAGTTTCACAGTGTCCAGCACATGTTTTAAAATGGCTTCCCTGGTCACTTGTACTGGCAGTAATAGGACTGTCCAGCACAGGGGCATATCTGCTCAGGCAGGAATGCCCTCACATGAAATATTCAGTACTCTGCCTTAGGGCTGTTAGGCCTGCTGATGGGTGACTTTCCCATACTACCTGCATTGGTAGGGGACATGGCACCCAGAGATGTGTGACATGTTGTGTTTTCACTTTTGCCTACACCAAGACACACAGCCTGTGATGGCAGTCCTGCATGTACTTGGTGAGGGGTCCCTTACGGTGGCATAATTTGTGCTACAGCACCTGAGTAACCCTCTTTAATACCCCAGGTGCTACCAGTTGTAGGGAGTTACAGAGGTTGCTAAAGGTATTGCCAATTGGGGGAATCGATAGTACAGTGTTGGGAAAGAGCTCTGACACTGGGACCTTGTTAGCAGGAGTCCAGTGCATTTCCAGGCAAAAAGTGAGAATGACCATATGAAAAGGGGGTACTTTCCTACAGGGACATATGAAGCTAATCAGAAGGGGCTCTCTATTGCATCTCCATTTTTGGCAAGTTTCCAGTGACATGTGGTGGATTACTGTTGCAAATGTCCTACAGCGGGCAATCAAAGACGGCAGTGGAGGCTTTTCTGTGGAAGGCAGAGGCAGGTGTGAGTGCTGTCTTCTCAGAGTGAGCAGGATCCTGATGGAAATAAGTTGAGACAGTGTTGAGCAAGAGGTAGCCAAGCTGTTAAACGCAACCACTTCCACTGTTTCCATGGGGTGGCGATGGAGAGAGCAGGGCCAGTAGTTGCAGGGGTATGCATGCGGCCAATGTACAAAAGAAAGCAGTGAGAGGATGGAGTGGTGTGTTAGATTACAGGTTATAACTGTGCATGGACTGCTATGATTTGGGAAGGAATGAGGTCTGCTAGGGCACTCAATCGATTACTTTGTGGAAGTTAGGGACCACTTCCTCATTGGAAGTTGGAGTAAATGCTTTGAGGGAGGCAGCTTTGGAGTTGCAACGATGGCATGATAGGAGTGAGGTAGATGAGGATGTGAGTGAGTTGCGCAATGTTGTGGTCTTTGAGGAGACTAAGGTAGTTTCAGCCTCCTCAAAGAGGAGGGTCTAGTATTGTTGCAATGAAGGGAGAGTAGTGATTGTAGCCTTTGGGATGCTGGTATGGGCTCAGAGTGTGTAGAATGGATTTTTTGTGTGGGCTCAGTATGAAGACTAGATGCTATAAATAAATAAATATATAAATAAATACTGGAAGCAGGTGTGGGCTCAGAGTATGTAGATTGGATGCCGGTGTGGGCTCGGAGTGTGTGGACTGGATGTCCACGTGGGCTCGGAGTGTGTGGACTGGATGTCCACGTGGGCTCGGAGTGTGTGGACTGGATGCAGGTGTGGGCTCAAAGTGTGAAGGCTGGATGCCGGTGTGGGCTCAGAGTGTGCGAACAGGATGCAGGTGTGGGCTCACCGTGCAGACTGGACAGCAGTGTGGGCTCAGAGTGTACGGACTGGACGCCGGTGTGGGCTCAGTGTACAGACTGAATTCCAGTATGGGTTCTGATTGAGCAAACTGGATGCCAGAATAGGCTCAGATTCTGCGGACTGGATGCCGATGTAGGCTCAAAGTGCACAGACTGGATGCCGGTGTGGGCTCAGAGAGTACAGACTGGATGCCATTGTCCACTCAGAGAGTGCGGACTGGATGCGGATGTAGGCTCAGAGTATGCAGACTGGATGCCATTGTCCGCTCAGAGAGTACAGACTAGATGCCGGTGTGGGCTCAGAGTGTGTGGACTGAAGGCCAGTGTGGGCTCAGAGTGTGCGGACTGGATGAAGGTGGGGGCTTAGAGTGTGCGGACTAGATGAAGGTGGGGGCTTAGAGTGTGCGGACTGGATGCCGGTGTGCGCTCCGAGTGTGCAGACTGGATGCCAGTGTGGGCTCAGAGTCTGCAGACTGGATGCCTGTGTGGGCTCAGAGTGTGTGTACTGGATGCATGTGTATGCTCAGGGATTGTGGACTGGAGGACTGTGTGAGCTCATAGTGTGTAGACTGGATGCCGGTGCCGGCTCATAGTGTGCAGACTGGATGCCGGTGTGGGATCAAAGTCTATAGACTGGATGCTGCTGTTCTGAGTTTGTGGAGTGGATGCCTGTGTGGGCTCAGAGCGTGCAGATTGGATGCCAATGTGGGCTCAGAGTGTGCAGACTGGATGCGGGTGTTGGCTGAGAGTGTACAGACTGGCTGCCGGTGTGGGCTCAGAGTGTGCGTACAGGATGCCGGTGTGGGCTCAGTGTGCAGACTGAATTCCGGCATGGGTTCTGATTGCGCAGACTGGATGCCAGTGTAGGCTCAGATTATGCGGACTGGATCATGGTGTGGTCTCAGAGTGTGCAGACTGGATGCCGGCGTGGGCTCAGAGTGCGCAGACTGAATGCTGATGTAGGCTCAGAGTGCTCAGGCTGGATGAGGGTGTGAGCTCAGAGTGTACAGACTGGATGCCGATGTGGGCTCAGAGTGTCTTGACTGGAGGCTGGTGTGGGCTCAGAGTGTACAGACTGGATGTCGGAGTGGCCTCAGCGTGTGCAGACTGGATGTCGGTGTGGGCTGTGAGTGTGCAGACTCGATGCCGATATGGGCTCAGACTGTGTAGACTGGATGCCAGTGTGGGCTCAGAGTGTGTAGACTAGAGGCTGGTTTGGGCTCGGAGTGTATAGACTGGATGCCAGTTTGGGCTCAGCGTGTATAGATTGGATGCCAGTTTGGGCTCAGCGTGTGTAGACTGGACGCCGGTTTCAGCTCAAAGATTGTAGACTGGATACCAGTGTGGGCTCAAAATATGTAGATTGGATGCCGGTGTGGGCTCAGAGTGTGTAGACTGGATGCCAGTGTGGGCTCAGAGTGTGCGGACTGAATGCCGGTGTGGGCTGAGAGTGTGCAGACTGGATGTCGGTTTGGGCTGTGAGTGTGCAGACTGGAAGCCGGTGTGGGCTCAGAGTGTGTGAACTGGATGCTGATATGGGCTCAGTGTGCACAGACTGAATTCTGTTATGGGCTCAGAGTGTGCAGATTGGATTCCGTTGTGGGCTCAGAGTGCACGGTCTGGATGCCCGTTTGGGCTCAGAGTTTGTAGACTAGATGTCTGCATGGGCTCAGAGAGTGTAGATAGGATGCCCATGTAGGCTCAAAGTGTGCAGATTGGATGACGGTGTGGGCACAGAGTATGTGAATTGAATGCTGGTGTGGGCTCACAGTGTGTGGATTAGATGCCTGTGTGGGCTCAGAATGTGTGGATAGGATGCTGGTGTGGGCTCAGAGTGTGCAGATTGGATGCCGGTGTGGGCTCAGTGTTCAGATTGGCCAGCATTGTGGGCTCATAGTGTGTGGACTGGATGCCAGTATAGACTCAGGGTTTGTGGCCTGGAGGACGGTGTGAGATCAGAGAGTGTAGACTGGATGCCGGTGTCGGCTCAGAGTGTACAGACTGGATGCCGGTGTCGGCTCAGAGTGTACAGACTGGATGATGGTGTTGGCTCAGAGAGTGCGGACTGGATGCCGGTGTGGGCTCAGAGTGTGCGAACAGGATGCAGGTGTGGGCTCAGTGTGCAGACTGGACGGCAATGTGGGCTCAGAGTGTACGGACTGGATGCCGGTGTGGGCTCAGTTTGCAGACTAGATGCCAGTGTAGGCTCAGATTCTGTGGATTGGATCATGGTGTTGTCTCAGAGTATGCAGACTGGATGCCGATGTGGGCTCTGAGTGGGCAGACTGGATGCCGTAGTGGGCTCAGAGTGCGCAGACTGTATGGCGATGTAGGCTCAGAGTATGTATGTGTGTTCTTATATAGCCCTCGACTTACCCTTGGGCATCTCGGCGCTTGCATTGGGAACCCGTCCTGGCTTTTCCCTGTGAGATAACCCGTACTGGGCATCCCCAAGGTGAAAGCCAGGCATCCTGCCGCGGGGGGGCCGTTGTGGGGATTAAGCAAGCTTGTTGCCCAGAGCTGCATAGTGTGAACTCGTGCTTAGAGTGGGCACCAAAGCGAGAATTATCGAGTCCGTGGACAATTGGGCTCCGGACCCTGCCGCGTCGGGAATCGAACCCTGGTCCCGGGTCTGAACTCTGCTTCAGGGTATGCCTCCTCTAACCAGTGAGCCACACTTCTCCACAGAGTGCGCAGACTGGATGCCGGGTGGGCTCAGAGTGTACAGACTGGATGCAGGTGTGGGCTCAGAGTGTATAGACTGGATGCCGGTGTGGGCTCAGAGTGTATAGACTGGTTGCCGGTGTGGGCTCAGAGTGTATAGACTGGATGCCGGTGTGGGCTCAGAGTATGCAGACTGGATGCCGGTGTAGGCTCAGAGTGTACAGACTGGATGCCGGTGTGGGCTCAGAGTGTACAGACTGGATGCCGGTGTGGGCTCAGAGTGCGTAGACTGGATGCCGTGTGGGCTCTGAATGTGCAGACTGGATGCTGGCGTGGGCTCAGAGTGTGCAGACTGGATGCCGATGTAGGCTCAGAGTGTGCAGACTGGATGGTGGAGTGGGCTCAGAGTGTGCGGACTTAATGCTGGTTTAGGCTCAGAATGTGTGACTGGATGCCGGTGTTGGCTCAGAGTGTGCGGACTGGATGAATGTGTGGGCTCAGTGTGTGCAGACTGGATGCCGGTGTAAGCTCAGAGTGCGCAGACTGGATGCCAGTGTGGGCTCAGAGTCTGCAGACTGAATGCCCGTGTGGGCTCAGAGTGTGTGGACTGGATGCCAGTGTAGGCTCAGGGTTTGTAGACTGGAGGACGGTGTGATCTCAGAGAGTGTAGACTGGATGCCGGTGTCGGCTCATAGTGTGCAGACTGAATGCCGGTGTGGGATCAGAGTCTATAGACTGGTTGCTGCTGTGGTTCAGAGTGTGTGGAGTGGATGCTGGCGTGGGCTCAGACTGTGTGGAATGGATGCGGGTGTGGGCTCCGAGTGTACGGACTGGATGCCAATGTGGGCTCAGAGTGCGTAGACTGGAAGCCGGTGTGGGCTCAGAGTGTGCGGGCTGAATGCCGGCCTGGGCTCTGAGTGTGCGGGCTGGATGCTGTTGTGGGCTCAGAGTGTACAGACTGGATGCTGGTGTGGGCTCAGAGTGTACAGACTGGATGCCGGTGTGGGCTCAGAGTGTACAGACTGGATGCCGGTGTGGGCTCAGAGTGTACAGACTGGATGCTGTTGTGGGCTCAGAGTATGCAGACTGGATGATGGTGTGGTCTCAGAGTGTGCAGACTGGATGCGGGTGTGGGCTCAGACTGTGTAGACTGGATGTGGGTGTGGGCTGAGAGTGTGCGGACTGGATGCCGGCGTAGGCTGAGAGTTTGTGGACTGGATGCCGGTGTGAGATCAGATTGTGCGGATTGCATGCCATTGTGTGAGTGTGCAGACTGGATGCCGATGAGGGCTCAGAGTGTGCGGACTGGATGCCGGTGTGAGCTCAGAGTGGGCAGACTGGATGCCGGTGTGAGCTCAGAGTGGGCAGACTGGATGCAGGTGTGGGCTCAGAGTGTGCAGACTGGATGTCGGTGTGGGCTGTGAGTGTGCAGACTGGAAGCCAATGTGGGCTCAGAGTGTGTAGACTAGAGGCTGGTTTGTGCTCAGAGTGTATAGACTGGATGACAGTTTGGGCTCAGAATGTGTAGACTGAATGCCGGAGTGGGCTCAGAATCTGTGAACTGGATGCCTGTGTGGGCTCAGAATCTGTGAACTGGATGCCTGTGTGGGCTCAGAGTGTGTGAACTGGATGCTGATATGGGCTCAGTGTGCACAGACTGAATTCTGTTATGGGCTCAGAGTGTGCAGATTGGATTCCGTTGTGGGCTCAGAGTGCACGGACTGGATGCCGGTGTGGGCTCAGTGTTCAGACTGGACAGCAGTGTGGGCTCAGAGTGTACGGACTGGACGCCAGTGTGGGCTCAGTGTGCAGAGTGAATTCCGGCATGGGTTCTGATTGCGCAGATTGGATGCCAGTGTAGGCTCAGATTCTGTAAACTGGATGCCGGTGTGGGCTCAGAGTGTGCGGGCTGAATGCCGGCCTGGGCTCTGAGTGTGCGGGCTGGATGCTGTTGTGGGCTCAGAGTGTACAGACTGGATGCTGGTGTGGGCTCAGAGTGTACAGACTGGATGCTGGTGTGGGCTCAGAGTGTACAGACTGGATGCCGGTGTGGGCTCAGAGTGTACAGACTGGATGCCGGTGTGGTCTCAGAGTGTGCAGACTGGATGCCGGTGTGGGCTCAGAGTGTACAGACTGGATGCCGGTGTGGGCTCAGAGTATGCAGACTGGATGATGGTGTGGTCTCAGAGTGTGCAGACTGGATGCCGGTGTGGGCTCAGAGTGTGCGGACTGAATGCCGGTGTGGGCTGAGAGTGTGCAGACTGGATGTCGGTTTGGGCTGTGAGTGTGCAGACTGGAAACCGGTGTGGGCTCAGAGTGTGTGGGCTGAATGCCGGCCTGGGCTCTAATTGTGCGGGCTGGATGCTGTTGTGGGCTCAGAGTGTACAGACTGGATGCTGGTGTGGGCTCAGAGTGTACAGACTGGATGCTGGTGTGGGCTCAGAGTGTACAAACTGGATGCCGGTGTGGGCTCAGAGTATACAGACTGGATGCCGGTGTGGGCTCAGAGTGCGTAGACTGGAAGCCGGTGTGGGCTCAGAGTGTGCGGGCTGAATGCCGGCCTGGGCTCTGAGTGTGCGGGCTGGATGCTGTTGTGGGCTCAGAGTGTACAGACTGGATGCTGGTGTGGGCTCAGAGTGTACAGACTGGATGCCGGTGTGGGCTCAGAGTGTACAGACTGGATGCCGGTGTGGGCTCAGAGTATGCAGACTGGATGATGGTGTGAGCTCAGAGTGTACAGACTGGATGCTGGTGTGGTCTCAGAGTGTGCAGACTGGATGCCGGTGTGGGCTCAGAGTGTGTAGACTGGATGCCAGTGTGGGCTCAGAGTGTGCGGACTGAATGCCGGTGTGGGCTGAGAGTGTGCAGACTGGATGTCGGTTTGGGCTGTGAGTGTGCAGACTGGAAGCCGGTGTGGGCTCAGAGTGTGCGGGCTGAATGCCGGCCTGGGCTCTGAGTGTGCGGGCTGGATGCTGTTGTGGGCTCAGAGTGTACAGACTGGATGCTGGTGTGGGCTCAGAGTGTACAGACTGGATGCCGGTGTGGGCTCAGAGTGTACAGACTGGATGCCGGTGTGGGCTCAGAGTATGCAGACTGGATGATGGTGTGGTCTCAGAGTGTGCAGACTGGATGCCGGTGTGGGCTCAGAGTGTACAGACTGGATGCCGGTGTGGGCTCAGAGTGTACAGACTGGATGCCGGTGTGGGCTCAGAGTATGCAGACTGGATGATGGTGTGGTCTCAGAGTGTGCAGACTGGATGCCGGTGTGGGCTCAGAGTGTACAGACTGGATGCCGGTGTGGGCTCAGAGTATGCAGACTGGATGATGGTGTGGTCTCAGAGTGTGCAGACTGGATGCCGGTGTGGGCTCAGAGTGTGTAGACTGGATGCCAGTGTGGGCTCAGAGTGTGCGGACTGAATGCCGGTGTGGGCTGAGAGTGTGCAGACTGGATGTCAGTTTGGGCTGTGAGTGTGCAGACTGGAAGCCGGTGTGGGCTCAGAGTGTGTGAACTGGATGCTGATATGGGCTCAGTGTGCACAGACTGAATTCTGTTATGGGCTCAGAGTGTGCAGATTGGATTCCGTTGTGGGCTCAGAGTGCACGGTCTGGATGCCTGTTTGGGCTCAGAGTTTGTAGACTGGATGCCGGTGTGAGGTCAGAGTGTGTGAATTAGATGCCTGTGTGGGCTCAGAATGTGTGGATTGGTTGCAGGTGAGGGCTCAGAGTGTGCAGACTGGATGACGGTGTGGGCTCAGTGTTCAGACTGGACAGCAGTGTGGGCTCAGAGTGTACGGACTGGACGCCAGTGTGGGCTCAGTGTGCAGAGTGAATTCCGGCATGGGTTCTGATTGCGCAGATTGGATGCCGGTGTGGGCTCAGAGTGTGCGGGCTGAATGCCGGCCTGGGCTCTGAGTGTGCGGGCTGGATGCTGTTGTGGGCTCAGAGTGTACAGACTGGATGCCGGTGTGGGCTCAGAGTGTACAGACTGGATGCCGGTGTGGGCTCAGAGTGTACAGACTGGATGCGGGTGTGGGCTCAGAGTGTGCGGACTGGATGCCGATGTAGGCTCAGAGTGCGCAGACTGGATGCCGGTGTGGGCTCAGAGTGTGCAGATTGGATGCCGGAGTGGGCTCAGAGTGTGCGGACTGGATGCTGATGTAGGCTCAGAGTGCGCAGATTGGATGCCAGTGTGGGCTCAGAGTATGCAGACTGGATGCCAGTGTCGGCTCAGAGTGTGCGGACTGGACACCTGTGTGGGCTCAGGGTGTTTGAACTGGATGCCGGTGTAGGCTAAGGGTTTGTGGACTAGAGGACGGTGTGAGCTCGGAGAGTGTAGACTGGATGCCGGTGTGGTCTCAGAGTGTACAGACTGAATGCCGGTGGGCTCTGAGTATGCAGCCTGGATGATGGTGTGAGCTCAGAGTGTACAGACTGGATGCCGGTGTGGGCTCAGAGTGTACAGACTGGATGCGGGTGTGGGCTCAGAGTGTGCGGACTGGATGCCGATGTAGGCTCAGAGTGCGCAGACTGGATGCCGGTGTGGGCTCAGAGTGTGCAGATTGGATGCCGGAGTGGGCTCAGAGTGTGCAGATTGGATGCCGGAGTGGGCTCAGAGTGTGCGGACTGGATGCCGATGTAGGCTCAGAGTGCGCAGATTGGATGCCGGTGTGGGCTCAGAGTGTGCGGACTGGATGCCGATGTAGGCTCAGAGTGCGCAGACTGGATGCCGGTGTGGGCTCAGAGTGTGCAGATTGGATGCCGGAGTGGGCTCAGAGTGTGCAGATTGGATGCCGGTGTGGGCTCAGAGTGTGCGGACTGGATGCCAATGTAGGCTCAGAGTGCGCAGACTGGATGCCGGTGTGGGCTCAGAGTGCGCAGACTGGATGCCGGTGTGGGCTCAGAGTGTGCAGATTGGATGCCGGAGTGGGCTCAGAGTGTGCGGACTGGATGCCGATGTAGGCTCAGAGTGCGCAGATTGGATGCCGGTGTGGGCTCAGAGTATGCAGACTGGATGCCAGTGTCGGCTCAGAGTGTGCGGACTGGACACCTGTGTGGGCTCAGGGTGTTTGAACTGGATGCCGGTGTAGGCTAAGGGTTTGTGGACTAGAGGACGGTGTGAGCTCAGAGAGTGTAGACTGGATGCCGGTGTGGTCTCAGAGTGTACAGACTGAATGCCAGTGGGCTCTGAGTATGCAGCCTGGATGATGGTGTGAGCTCAGAGTGTACAGACTGGATCATGGTGTGGTCTCTGAGTATGCAGACTGGATGCGGTGTGGTTTCAGAGTGTGCAGACTGGATACCGGTTTGGGCTCAGAGTGTGCAGACTGGATGCCGGGGTGGGCTCAGAGTGTGCGAACAGGATGCAGGTGTGGGCTTAGTGTGCAGACTGGAAAGCAGTGTGGGCTCAGAGTGTACGGACTGGACGCCGGTGTGGGCTCAGTGTACAGACTGAATTCCCTTATAGGTTCTGATTGCGCAGAGTGGATGCCCGTGTAGGCGCAGATTCTGCGGACTGGATGATGGTGTGGTCTCAGGGTGTGCAGACTGGATGCCGGTGTGGGCTCAGGGTGTATAGACTGGATGCCGGTGTGGGCTCAGAGTGTGCGGGCTGGATGGCGGTGTGGGCTCAGAGTGTGCGGGCTGGATACAGGTGTGGGCTCAGAGTGTGCGGGCTGGATGGCGGTGTGGGCTCAGAGTGTGCGGGCTGGATACCGGTGTGGGCTCAGAGTGTGCGGGCTGGATGGCGGTGTGGGCTCAGAGTGTGCAGGCTGGATACCGGTGTGGGCTCAGAGTGTGCGGGCTGGACACCAGTGTGGGCTCAGTGTGCAGAGTGAATTCCGGCATGGGTTCTGATTGCGCAGATTGGATGCCAGTGTAGGCTCAGATTCTGCAGACTGGATGCCGGTGTGGGCTCAGAGTGTGCGGGCTGAATGCCGGCCTGGGCTCTGAGTGTGCGGGCTGGATGCTGTTGTGGGCTCAGAGTGTACAGACTGGATGCCGGTGTGGGCTCAGAGTGTACAGACTGGATGCCGGTGTGGGCTCAGAGTGTACAGACTGGATGCCGGTGTGGGCTCAGAGTGTACAGACTGGATGCAGGTGTGGGCTCAGTTTGCAGACTGGAGGATGGTGTGGTCTCAGAGTGTACCGACTGGATGCCGGGTGGGCTCAGAGTGTACAGACTGGATGCCGGTGTGGGCTCAGAGTGTACAGACTGGATGCCGGTGTGGGCTCAGTTTGCAGACTGGATGATGGTGTGGTCTCAGAGTGTACAGACTGGATGATGGTGTGGTCTCAGAGTGTACAGACTGAATGCCGGTGTGGGCTCAGAGTGTACAGACTGGATGCCGGTGTGGGCTCAGAGTATGCAGACTGGATGCCGGTGTGGGCTCAGAGTGTACAGACTGGATGCCGGTGTGGGCTCAGAGTATGCAGACTGGATGCCAGTGTCGGCTCAGAGTGTGTAGACTACAGGCTGGTTTGTGCTCAGAGTGTATAGACTGGATGACAGTTTGGGCTCAGAATGTGTAGACTGAATGCCGGAGTGGGCTCAGAATCTGTGAACTGGATGCCTGTGTGGGCTCAGAATCTGTGAACTGGATGCCTGTGTGGGCTCAGAGTGTACAGACTGGATGTCGGTGTGGGCTGTGAGTGTGCAGACTGGAAGCCAATGTGGGCTCAGAGTGTGTAGACTAGAGGCTGGTTTGTGCTCAGAGTGTATAGACTGGATGACAGTTTGGGCTCAGAATGTGTAGACTGAATGCCGGAGTGGGCTCAGAATCTGTGAACTGGATGCCTGTGTGGGCTCAGAATCTGTGAACTGGATGCCTGTGTGGGCTCAGAGTGTGTGAACTGGATGCTGATATGGGCTCAGTGTGCACAGACTGAATTCTGTTATGGGCTCAGAGTGTGCAGATTGGATTCCGTTGTGGGCTCAGAGTGCACAGACTGGATGCCGGTGTGAGGTCAGAGTGTGTGAATTAGATGCCTGTGTGGGCTCAGAATGTGTGGATTGGTTGCAGGTGAGGGCTCAGAGTGTGCAGACTGGATGACGGTGTGGGCTCAGTGTTCAGACTGGACAGCAGTGTGGGCTCAGAGTGTACGGACTGGACGCCAGTGTGGGCTCAGTATGCAGAGTGAATTCCGGCATGGGTTCTGATTGCGCAGATTGGATGCCAGTGTAGGCTCAGATTCTGCAGACTGGATGCCGGTGTGGGCTCAGAGTGTGCGGGCTGAATGCCGGCCTGGGCTCTGAGTGTGCGGGCTGGATGCTGTTGTGGGCTCAGAGTGTACAGACTGGATGCTGGTGTGGGCTCAGAGTGTACAGACTGGATGCTGGTGTGGGCTCAGAGTGTACAGACTGGATGCCGGTGTGGGCTCAGAGTGTACAGACTGGATGCCGGTGTGGTCTCAGAGTGTGCAGACTGGATGCCGGTGTGGGCTCAGAGTGTACAGACTGGATGCCGGTGTGGGCTCAGAGTATGCAGACTGGATGATGGTGTGGTCTCAGAGTGTGCAGACTGGATGCCGGTGTGGGCTCAGAGTGTGCGGACTGAATGCCGGTGTGGGCTGAGAGTGTGCAGACTGGATGTCGGTTTGGGCTGTGAGTGTGCAGACTGGAAGCCGGTGTGGGCTCAGAGTGTGCGGGCTGAATGCCGGCCTGGGCTCTGAGTGTGCGGGCTGGATGCTGTTGTGGGCTCAGAGTGTACAGACTGGATGCTGGTGTGGGCTCAGAGTGTACAGACTGGATGCCGGTGTGGGCTCAGAGTGTACAGACTGGATGCCGGTGTGGGCTCAGAGTATGCAGACTGGATGATGGTGTGGTCTCAGAGTGTGCAGACTGGATGCCGGTGTGGGCTCAGAGTGTACAGACTGGATGCCGGTGTGGGCTCAGAGTGTACAGACTGGATGCCGGTGTGGGCTCAGAGTATGCAGACTGGATGATGGTGTGGTCTCAGAGTGTGCAGACTGGATGCCGGTGTGGGCTCAGAGTGTACAGACTGGATGCCGGTGTGGGCTCAGAGTATGCAGACTGGATGATGGCGTGGTCTCAGAGTGTGCAGACTGGATGCCGGTGTGGGCTCAGAGTGTGTAGACTGGATGCCAGTGTGGGCTCAGAGTGTGCGGACTGAATGCCGGTGTGGGCTGAGAGTGTGCAGACTCGATGTCGGTTTGGGCTGTGAGTGTGCAGACTGGAAGCCGGTGTGGGCTCAGAGTGTGTGAACTGGATGCTGATATGGGCTCAGTGTGCACAGACTGAATTCTGTTATGGGCTCAGAGTGTGCAGATTGGATTCCGTTGTGGGCTCAGAGTGCACGGTCTGGATGCCTGTTTGGGCTCAGAGTTTGTAGACTGGATGCCGGTGTGAGGTCAGAGTGTGTGAATTAGATGCCTGTGTGGGCTCAGAATGTGTGGATTGGTTGCAGGTGAGGGCTCAGAGTGTGCAGACTGGATGACGGTGTGGGCTCAGTGTTCAGACTGGACAGCAGTGTGGGCTCAGAGTGTACGGACTGGACGCCAGTGTGGGCTCAGTGTGCAGAGTGAATTCCGGCATGGGTTCTGATTGCGCAGATTGGATGCCGGTGTGGGCTCAGAGTGTGCGGGCTGAATGCCGGCCTGGGCTCTGAGTGTGCGGGCTGGATGCTGTTGTGGGCTCAGAGTGTACAGACTGGATGCCGGTGTGGGCTCAGAGTGTACAGACTGGATGCTGGTGTGGGCTCAGAGTGTACAGACTGGATGCCGGTGTGGGCTCAGAGTGTACAGACTGGATGCGGGTGTGGGCTCAGAGTGTGCGGACTGGATGCCGATGTAGGCTCAGAGTGCGCAGACTGGATGCCGGTGTGGGCTCAGAGTGTGCAGATTGGATGCCGGAGTGGGCTCAGAGTGTGCGGACTGGATGCCGATGTAGGCTCAGAGTGCGCAGATTGGATGCCGGTGTGGGCTCAGAGTATGCAGACTGGATGCCAGTGTCGGCTCAGAGTGTGCGGACTGGACACCTGTGTGGGCTCAGGGTGTTTGAACTGGATGCCGGTGTAGGCTAAGGGTTTGTGGACTAGAGGACGGTGTGAGCTCGGAGAGTGTAGACTGGATGCCGGTGTGGTCTCAGAGTGTACAGACTGAATGCCGGTGGGCTCTGAGTATGCAGCCTGGATGATGGTGTGAGCTCAGAGTGTACAGACTGGATGCCGGTGTGGGCTCAGAGTGTACAGACTGGATGCGGGTGTGGGCTCAGAGTGTGCGGACTGGATGCCGATGTAGGCTCAGAGTGCGCAGACTGGATGCCGGTGTGGGCTCAGAGTGTGCAGATTGGATGCCGGAGTGGGCTCAGAGTGTGCAGATTGGATGCCGGAGTGGGCTCAGAGTGTGCGGACTGGATGCCGATGTAGGCTCAGAGTGCGCAGATTGGATGCCGGTGTGGGCTCAGAGTGTGCGGACTGGATGCCGATGTAGGCTAAGGGTTTGTGGACTAGAGGACGGTGTGAGCTCGGAGAGTGTAGACTGGATGCCGGTGTGGTCTCAGAGTGTACAGACTGAATGCCAGTGGGCTCTGAGTATGCAGCCTGGATGATGGTGTGAGCTCAGAGTGTACAGACTGGATCATGGTGTGGTCTCTGAGTATGCAGACTGGATGCGGTGTGGTCTCAGAGTGTGCAGACTGGATACCGGTTTGGGCTCAGAGTGTGCAGACTGGATGCCGGGGTGGGCTCAGAGTGTGCGAACAGGATGCAGGTGTGGGCTTAGTGTGCAGACTGGAAAGCAGTGTGGGCTCAGAGTGTACGGACTGGACGCCGGTGTGGGCTCAGTGTACAGACTGAATTCCCTTATAGGTTCTGATTGCGCAGAGTGGATGCCCGTGTAGGCGCAGATTCTGCGGACTGGATGATGGTGTGGTCTCAGGGTGTGCAGACTGGATGCCGGTGTGGGCTCAGGGTGTATAGACTGGATGCCGGTGTGGGCTCAGAGTGTGCGGGCTGGATGGCGGTGTGGGCTCAGAGTGTGGGGGCTGGATACCGGTGTGGGCTCAGAGTGTGCGGGCTGGATGGCGGTGTGGGCTCAGAGTGTGCAGGCTGGATACCGGTGTGGGCTCAGAGTGTGCGGGCTGGACACCAGTGTGGGCTCAGTGTGCAGAGTGAATTCCGGCATGGGTTCTGATTGCGCAGATTGGATGCCAGTGTAGGCTCAGATTCTGCAGACTGGATGCCGGTGTGGGCTCAGAGTGTGCGGGCTGAATGCCGGCCTGGGCTCTGAGTGTGCGGGCTGGATGCTGTTGTGGGCTCAGAGTGTACAGACTGGATGCCGGTGTGGGCTCAGAGTGTACAGACTGGATGCCGGTGTGGGCTCAGAGTGTACAGACTGGATGCCGGTGTGGGCTCAGAGTGTACAGACTGGATGCAGGTGTGGGCTCAGTTTGCAGACTGGAGGATGGTGTGGTCTCAGAGTGTACCGACTGGATGCCGGGTGGGCTCAGAGTGTACAGACTGGATGCCGGTGTGGGCTCAGAGTGTACAGACTGGATGCCGGTGTGGGCTCAGTTTGCAGACTGGATGATGGTGTGGTCTCAGAGTGTACAGACTGGATGATGGTGTGGTCTCAGAGTGTACAGACTGAATGCCGGTGTGGGCTCAGAGTGTACAGACTGGATGCCGGTGTGGGCTCAGAGTATGCAGACTGGATGCCGGTGTGGGCTCAGAGTGTACAGACTGGATGCCGGTGTGGGCTCAGAGTATGCAGACTGGATGCCAGTGTCGGCTCAGAGTGTGCGGACTGGACACCTGTGTGGGCTCAGGGTGTGCGGACTGGACACCTGTGTGGGCTCAGGGTGTTTGAACTGGATGCCGGTGTAGGCTAAGGGTTTGTGGACTAGAGGACGGTGTGAGCTCGGAGAGTGTAGACTGGATGCCGGTGTCGGCTCAGAGTATGCAGACTGCATGCAGGTGTGGGCTCAGTTTGCAGACTGGATGATGGTGTGGTCTCAGAGTGTACAGACTGGATGATGGTGTGGTCTCAGAGTGTACAGACTGAATGCCGGTGGGCTCTGAGTATGCAGCCTGGATGATGGTGTGAGCTCAGAGTGTACAGACTGAATGCCGGTGGTCTCAGAGTGTGCAGACTGGATGCGGTGTGGTCTCAGAGTATGCAGACTGAATGCCGGTGGGCTCTGAGTATGCAGCCTGGATGATGGTGTGAGCTCGGAGAGTGTAGACTGGATGCCGGTGTGGGCTCAGAGTGTGCGAACAGGATGCAGGTGTGGGCTTAGTGTGCAGACTGGAAAGCAGTGTGGGCTCAGAGTGTACGGACTGGACGCCGGTGTGGGCTCAGTGTACAAACTGAATTCCCTTATAGGTTCTGATTGCGCAGAGTGGATGCCCGTGTAGGCGCAGATTCTGCGGACTGGATGATGGTGTGGTCTCAGGGTGTGCAGACTGGATGCCGGTGTGGGCTCAGAGTGTGCGGGCTGGATGAAGGTGTGGGCTCAGAGTGTGCAGGCTGGATACCGGTGTGGGCTCAGAGTGTGCGGGCTGGATACCGGTGTGGGCTCAGAGTGTGCGGGCTGGATGGCGGTGTGGGCTCAGAGTGTGCAGGCTGGATACCGGTGTGGGCTCAGAGTGTGCGGGCTGGATGGCGGTGTGGGCTCAGAGTGTGCAGGCTGGATACCGGTGTGGGCTCAGAGTGTGCGGGCTGGATGAAGGTGTGGGCTCAGAGTGTGCAGGCTGGATACCGGTGTGGGCTCAGAGTGTGCGGGCTGGATACCGGTGTGGGCTCAGAGTGTGCGGGCTGGATGGCGGTGTGGGCTCAGAGTGTGCAGGCTGGATACCGGTGTGGGCTCAGAGTGTGCGGGCTGGATGGCGGTGTGGGCTCAGAGTGTGCAGGCTGGATACCGGTGTGGGCTCAGAGTGTGCGGGCTGGATACCGGTGTGGGCTCAGAGTGTGCGGGCTGGATGGCGGTGTGGGCTCAGAGTGTGCAGGCTGGATACCGGTGTGGGCTCAGAGTGTGCGGGCTGGATGGCGGTGTGGGCTCAGAGTGTGCAGGCTGGATACCGGTGTGGGCTCAGAGTGTGCGGGCTGGATGGCGGTGTGGGCTCAGAGTGTGCGGGCTGGATGGCGGTGTGGGCTCAGAGTGTGCGGGCTGGATGGCGGTGTGGGCCCAGAGTGTGCGGGCTGGTTACCGGTGTGGGCTCAGAGTGTGCGGGCTGGATGCCAGTGTGGGCTCAGAGTGTGCGGGCTGGATGGCGGTGTGGGCTCAGAGTGTGCAGGCTGGATACCGGTGTGGGCTCAGAGTGTGCGGACTGGATGGCGGTGTGGGCTCAGAGTGTGCGGGCTGGATGGCGGTGTGGGCCCAGAGTGTGCGGGCTGGTTACCGGTGTGGGCTCAGAGTGTGCGGGCTGGATGGCGGTGGGGGCTCAGAGTGTGCGGGCTGGATACCGGTGTGGGCTCAGAGTGTGCGGGCTGGATGAAGGTGTGGGCTCAGAGTGTGCAGACTGGATGCCGGTGTGGGCTCAGAGTGTGCGGGCTGGATGCCAGTGTGGGCTCAGAGTGTGCGGGCTGTATACCGGTGTGGGCTCAGAGTGTGTGGGCTGGATGAAGGTGTGGGCTCAGAGTGTGTGGGCTGGATGCCGGAGTGGGCTCAGAGTGTGCGGGCTGGATACAGGTGTGGGCTCAGAGTGTGCGGGCTGGATGGCGGTGGGGGCTCAGAGTGTGCGGGCTGGATACCGGTGTGGGCTCAGAGTGTGCGGGCTGGATGGCGGTGTGGGCTCAGAGTGTGCGGGCTGGTTACCGGTGTGGGCTCAGAGTGTGCGGGCTGGATGGCGGTGGGGGCTCAGAGTGTGCGGGCTGGATACCGGTGTGGGCTCAGAGTGTGCGGGCTGGATGGCGGTGTGGGCTCAGAGTGTGCGGGCTGGTTACCGGTGTGGGCTCAGAGTGTGCGGGCTGGTTACCGGTGTGGGCTCAGAGTGTGCGGGCTGGATGGCGGTGTGGGCTCAGAGTGTGCGGGCTGGTTACCGGTGTGGGCTCAGAGTGTGCGGGCTGGATGGCGGTGGGGGCTCAGAGTGTGCGGGCTGGATACCGGTGTGGGCTCAGAGTGTGCGGGCTGGATGGCGGTGTGGGCTCAGAGTGTGCGGGCTGGTTACCGGTGTGGGCTCAGAGTGTGCGGGCTGGATGGCGGTGGGGGCTCAGAGTGTGCGGGCTGGATACCGGTGTTGGCTCAGAGTGTGCGGGCTGGATGGCGGTGTGGGCTCAGAGTGTGCGGGCTGGATGGCGGTGGGGGCTCAGAGTGTGCGGGCTGGTTACCGGTGTGGGCTCAGAGTGTGCGGGCTGGATGAAGGTGTGGGCTCAGAGTGTGCAGACTGGATGCCGGTGTGGGCTCAGAGTGTGCGGGCTGGATACAGGTGTGGGCTCAGAGTGTGTGGGCTGGATGGCGGTGTGGGCTCAGAGTGTGCGGGCTGGATGGCGGTGTGGGCTCAGAGTGTGCGGGCTGGATACCGGTGTGGGCTCAGAGTGTGCGGGCTGGATGGCGGTGTGGGCTCAGAGTGTGCAGGCTGGATGCCGGTGTGGGCTCCGAGTGTGCGGGCTGGATACCGGTGTGGGCTCAGAGTGTGCGGGCTGGATGGCGGTGTGGGCTCAGAGTGTGCGGGCTGGATACCGGTGTGGGCTCAGAGTGTGCGGGCTGGATGGCGGTGTGGGCTCAGAGTGTGCAGGCTGGATGCCGGTGTGGGCTCAGAGTGTGCGGGCTGGATACCGGTGTGGGCTCAGAGTGTGCGGGCTGGATGGCGGTGTGGGCTCAGAGTGTGCGGGCTGGATGGCGGTGTGGGCTCAGAGTGTGCGGGCTGGATGGCGGTGTGGGCTCAGAGTGTGCAGGCTGGATGCCGGTGTGGGCTCAGAGTGTGCGGGCTGGATACCGGTGTGGGCTCAGAGTGTGCGGGCTGGATGGCGGTGTGGGCTCAGAGTGTGCGGGCTGGATGGCGGTGGGGGCTCAGAGTGTGCGGGCTGGATACCGGTGTGGGCCCAAAGTGTGTTGGCTGGATGAAGGTGTGGGCTCATAGTGTGTAGACTGGATGTAGGCTCAGAGTGTGGAGATTGGAAGGGTGAAGTAGGGTGGACCAGGCAGCTTTGCAGCCATCCACGTGTTTAGCAGATGTTCTTCCTTTGCTGAGGGTGTCTCTGTATTTTTGTCCTTAATGCTCAGATGACAGGGGCTTCCGGGGCCAAGAGTGTGGCTTGGTGGGAGAGAAGAAGTGGGAAGAGTAGGATGGAAATGTAGGGACGGAGAACTCTACCTGCACATACTTTTCCCACTTTCTGGAATTCACAAGGGTGCCCAGGAGCACCCCTGGAAAGCAGGCTTGTTGCTGGAAAGTCCTGTAACATTGCTAGCGGGATTCTATTTCCACTGTGCAGAGTTCCCTGTAGTCTACGCAGGTGGGACAGGATCTCCTGTACAAATGTACACTTTTTCCTGCAGTGAAAATATTTTTCCTGTGGAGAAAGCTCTTCCCCTCTAACCCCAGTAAATGTGGCCTTGGTTTGTACTCCTTCCCATTCCAGCATGATCTGCGGAGGAGGTTGGACATACTTTAATGTTCCCAGATAATTAAGGGGTGTTAGACGGACCGGGAGGGTCGGCCGAGGATAAGGGGAGAGGTCTCCAGGGAGAGCCGTCTCCAGCGATCGTACAGACAAGTAACTTCCCCCCCACAGACGGACACCACACAAGGTTAAAGTTCAACGAGACTTTATAGGCAATTCTTTAAGTTACGATGGAATGGTACAAGGAGGTCTGGACTCAGGGGTCCCCTCGATTCTGGTCTCTGGTTCGGGAAAAGGGTAGCGGGACAGTCTTGTTACCAAAAAGATGGAAATAGCTCTCAATCCTCGAGCTCGGCGTTCTAGATGATCGGGCCGCGGCGGAGCCAGCAGGTCCCGAGATGGACGAAGGAAACGACGGTCCACGGCGGAGCCAGCAGGTCCCGATGAAGATGATGGTTACAACGGTCCACGGCCACGCCAGCAGGTCCCGACGACGATGAAGGATATGAAGGTTACGAAGGTTGCGGCAGCACCAGCAGGCCAGACGATAGTGCACAAGACAGAGCTACGGCAGCGCCAGTAGTCCGTCAAGGATGAGTTCTTCTTTGCGTCTCTCGACTCCAAGATACAACTGCCTTCCTGCTCTGGAGCTGCCCCAGTTATAGGGCTGGTGTGCTTTGATGTCCGGACCCTCGCACTTGGAGGTCGGGAGGTCCGGGATGAGGGAGTCCAGACACCCAGCAGGGGGGTGGAGCCGGCGCCCGGGGAGGCGATGGGCGAGCGGCACTTGGCGGGGGAGAGCCATCGACACCTCTTTCTCCCATTGACTTGCCAAGTAGCCCGCTCACCTCCTGGGTGGATGGTGGTGCCGGGATGTCTGAGGCCTGGCCAGGCCCAGGGTTGAGGTCGATCGGGGGCCAGGCGGCCTCGTGGTGGAGTGTCCAAGATGGCGCCCCAGGATGGGCGCGAGGGCCGGCAGTGGATCGGACTCACGAGGTTGACATGCTCGAGGGCAGGGGTCCCTGAGGGGACAGAGGACGTGCAATGGTGGTGTGTGGTACTTGTGGGCCTGGACTCGGGCCTGGTTGGGCCGGGGGAGAGCGGCCCTTCATGTGGCCTGTCCAACATGCGTCCCCCCCAGCTGAAGGCGGGGAGAGTTACCCATCCTCTTGGGGACTCTCCTCGTCGAGGCGGAAGAATCGGGACAGGCCATCCGCGTTGGCGTGATCTGGCCCAGGCCGGTGTTCAACTGTGAAGTCCATACCCTGCAGGGAGATGGACCAGCGTAGTAACTTCGGGTTTTCCCCCCGCATCTGCATCAGCCACTGCAGGGGTCGGTGGTCGGTCTGCACCCGGAAGTGGGTGCCAAAAAGGTAGGGCCGGAGTTTCTTGAGGGCCCAGACTACAGCGAAGGCCTCCCTCTCTATGGTGCTCCAGCGTTGTTCCCGTGGTAGGAGTCGCCGGCTGATGAAGGCCACCGGTTGATCAAGGCCTTCGGCGTTCACTTGAGACAGGACTGCCCCAATGCCATGGTCGGAGGCATCCGTCTGGACGACGAACTCCCGGCTGTAGTCGGGGGCCTGGAGCACAGGGGCGGAACACATGGCGGCTTTCAATTGTTCAAATGCAGCTTGACACTCGGGGGTCCAGTTGACTTTCTTGGGCTGATTCTTTGACGTGAGTTCTGTGAGGGGCCCCACCATCGTACCATAGTCTTTCACGAACCTTCGGTAATAGCCCGTGAGGCCCAGGAAGGCTCGTACTTCGGTCTGGGTGATGGGGGGCTGCCAGGATTGGATGGCGGCAATTTTTAGCTGCAGAGGGGCCACCAGGCCGCTTCCCACCTGGTGCCCGAGGTAGGTTACAGACCCTTGCCCAATTTGACACTTGCTGGCCTTGATCGTGAGGCCAGCTCGCTGAAGGGCTTGCAGCACTGCTCGGAGGTGGTGGAGGTGTTCGGACCAATGGTGGCTGTATACAGCGATGTCGTCTAGGTAGGCGGCGCTGAATTCTTCGAGCCCCGCCAGGACCTGATTGACGAGCCGTTGGAATGTTGCTGGGGCATTCTTCATGCCGAAGGGCATGACTGTGAAATGGTAATGGCTATCGGGGGTGGAAAAGGCAGAGCGTTCTTGCGCCCGGGGTGTGAGGCCGATTTGCCAGTAGCCCGCCGTCAGGTCGAAGATGCTGAGGTAGCGGGCAGCTCCCATGCGGTCGATTAGTTCATCTGCCCGGGGGATGGGATGTGCGTCTGTTCTGGTGACCGCATTCAAGCCCCGGTAGTCAACGCAGAACCGGAGTACTGGTGTGGTGCCGGGGGCAGCTGCTTTGGGGACCAGTACTACAGGGCTGGCCCAGGGGCTGTCTGAGGGCTCGATGACCCCGAGCGCGAGCATCTTGGCTACTTCTTCCTGGATGCAGGCCCGTACCCGATCTGGCACGCGGTAGGCCCGGTGGCGGATAGGGGGGCTGTCCCCCGTGTCCACATCGTGCACACACCAGGAAGTGACACCTGGGGTGAGGGAGAACAGGCTGGCGAACTGTGACAGGAGGACTCGACACTCCTGGTGTTGCTCTCTGGTGAGGGCCTCCGAGAGTCGGACCCCATCCACGGAGCCGTCTTGCTCCCGAGTCCGTAGGAGGTCAGGGAGGGGCTCGGAGTCTTCTTCAGCCCCATTGTCTGTGGCCATCAGGAGGCTGAGTTCTGTACGCACAAAGTGGGGCTTCAGTCTGTTAGCGTGGAGGACCCGGAGGGGGTTCCGGGGCGATTCCATGTCGATGAGATAGGTGGCAGGGCCCTTGCGCTCGACTACTTTGAAGGGCCCCGTCCATTTGTCTTGCAGGGCGCATGGCTCGGTGGGGGACATCACCCATACCTGTTGGCCAGGTTCAAATTCAATGGAAGAGGCATTCCGGTCATACCACTTTTTCATGTCCTCTTGGCTGGCCTCTAGGTTAGCTTTCGCCAGCTCCCTGAACCGCCGGGTCTGGTTGCGGAGGGTTAGGAGGTACCGGAAGACATCTGGAGGGTTCTTTAGCGGGGGCATCTCCCAACCTTCTTTGACTAGGCTGAGTGGTCCCCGCACTGGGTGTCCATATAGCAGTTCAAACGGGCTGAAGCCCAGGGATTTCTGAGGGACCTCCCGATAGGCGAAGAGGAGGCACGGCAGCAGCACATCCCACTGGCGACGGAGGGGTTCTTCCAACCCCCCGATCATCCCTTTTAGCGTGCGGTTGAACCGCTCAACGAGTCCGTTCCCTTGAGGGTGATAGGGGGTCGTGAATCGGTAGGTAACCCCGCACTGTTGCCAGAGGGATTTCATATATTTAGAAATAAAGTTCGTGCCTCTGTCGCTGACGACTTCTCGGGGGAAGCCCACCCGGGAGAAGATCCCCATCAGAGCCCGGCCGACTACCGGGGCTGTCACGGTCCGCAGGGGGACAGCCTCAGGGTAGCGGGTGGCGTGGTCCACTAGCACCAAGATGAATCGATGGCCTTGTTTTGTGCGCGGGTCCAGGGGCCCCACGATGTCTATCCCGACCCTCTCGAACGGGGTGGTGACCACGGGAAAAGGTTGCAGGGGGGCCTTTAGTTCGCGGCCGCTCTTTCCACTGGCTTGGCACGTGGGGCAAGACCGGCAATGCTGGTGTACATCGTTCCTCATTTTGGGCCAGAAGAAGTGGGTCACTAGGCGACTGTAGGTTTTATCTTGTCCCAGGTGTCCTGCCAGGGGGACATCGTGGGCCAGGTTCAGCAGAAAGTCTCTAAAACGGAGTGGCACCACTAGTACTCGGCTGGCCCCCAGTTCTGCGATTCTTTGCTCACTGTATAGCAGATCATTGTCCCAGTAGACCCAGTGAGTTCCGGAGGTATCCCCTGCGCTTTGGGCGAGTGCTTGCTGGCGGAGTCCCTCGAGGGAGGGACAGGTCTTCTGTTCGTGGCGAAATTGTTCTTGCGTGGGCCCCCCCCCTTGAGGCCACTGGTCGAGGTTAGCGAGGTCGGAAGGTTGAGCTGGTTCGGGGGGAACGTCACGGTCGGTTGTTTCGGCTGGGGCGACCGGAGGCGGTGGCGCCGGCCATTCGGGCTCCTCTGGGCGGTGGTTGGCACGGGCGGCCATGGACCGGGTGGTGACGCACGCCCAGTCCGGGACGCCTAGCATCCCCAGGTGTTCTCTTCGTTCTACGGCTGCCCACGGGGAGCTTTCAAGGTCATTCCCCAGGAGGCAGTCTACGGGGGCATCGTCTCGGACCATTACTTTCAACATGCCGGAGACCCCTCCCCATTCGAAGGGGACGCAGGCCATCCGACACAGACTTTCTGAGTTATCGGCTGAGCGTACAGGGCAGAGAATGTTCGGTAGATACTGTTCTGGGGTCACCAGGTGACAGCGGACGGCTGTTACACTGGCCCCGGTGTCACGAAGGGCTTCGGCCCGGCGTCCATTGATGCTCACCCATTGGCTGTACTTCTGGGTGTTAGCGGGTAGGGGGACCCGCGGGACCATGTCTTTCCCCCCTAAGCATGCTAGAGCCATGGCGGCTGGCTCCCATTCTTGGTGCTCTTGTTCATATTCCTCTTGTTCCTCTGTGATCTGTTCCTCCCCTAGGGCAGCAGCAGCCACCTGGCGGGGTCTTGGGCTCTGGTACTGCGGGCAGTTTGGGTCGTTTGCATAGTGGCCGACTCGTTGGCATCGATGGCACGTAACATTGGCTCGGTACCCCGGTCGCGCTGGGGTGCTGCCCCGGTTGGCCGGGGGGGTGGTGCTGGTAACGGGGGCGACCGGGCCGTTGTCTCTTCCGCGTCCTTGGCCCCCTCCTCCTCCTCGGGGTCGGTGCTGACCATTGTTGTTCCGGTTCTGGTCGTAGGACCCATTTCGGCCTACTCTGGTGATCTCCCACCGGTCAGCTTCGGCTGCGAGCTGCCGGGGATCCGTTAACTTGCTGTCGAGGAGGTGCTGGCGGAGTTCAATGAAGCAGTTGTTCGACAGATGCTCCCATACCATGAGATTGAACAGTTGTTCGTAGGTTGTGACATTGCTTCCTTTGATCCAGCCCTCGAAGGCTCGGCTAAAGTAGTTTACATAGTCCACCCAAGTTGTACCCGGGATGCGGGTGCAGTCTCGGAACCTCTGGCGGTACATCTCGGGTGTGAGGCCATAGCGGGTGAGGAGTGCAGCTTTCATATGGTCATAGGAGGTCATCTGGTGATCCGGGAGCTGTAGTAGGGCATCGCGGCCCTCATTGAGGAATCTCCCCCATAGACCGGCTCCCCAATCGCTTCTATCGATCCGGTGTGCAGTCATAGCGATTTCATAAGCCTTAAACCATTGTTGGATGTCGTCCTCTCGGAAGTATTCTCGAACGACATCTTTGGGGATGTGTACCTTTTTCTCTGTTGCCCCTGGGGTGTGGGTTTGCTCGGGCACCCCTACTCCTTTATTCTGCTTGCGTAGGTTGATCTCCGCTAGGTTCCGCTCGTGTTCGTACGCCAGTTTCTTTTCCTCGAGCTCCCTTTGTCTCTGTTTCTCCTCTCTTTCTTCTCGGAGACGCAGGTGCTCTAAGTTAATTTTTTGTTCGGCCAACTTAAGTTCAACGTCCATTTTGAGTCGGGCCATTTCCAGCTCGTGTAGTCGGGTTTTTTCTCTTTCCTGGATCTCGTCTTGCGAGAGACCCGTTCTTTGCTCTTCCGAGGCCGTGGTGGTTTTTGCTGTGGTGCTTTGATCGGGGGTTCCGGCAGCCCCGGTTTCTGCCCAAGATTCTAGGGCATGCTTAAAATCGTCTTTTGTACTTAGTCCGGTGGTAGCGATACCTAGTTCGATGCAGAATTGTTTTAGTTCACGATGGCTGTACTCATCCAATTTTTCCATCTGAAACTTCTCAGTTGATCCGCTTTCTTTAGTTGTCATTGTGATTTCTTCGTGGGGTGAGCTACTCTCTGTACGTTTATGCGGGGATTCGGATCCCACCGCTGCCACCAATGTTAGACGGACCGGGAGGGTCGGCCGAGGATAAGGGGAGAGGTCTCCAGGGAGAGCCGTCTCCAGCGATCGTACAGACAAGTAACTTCCCCCCCACAGACGGACACCACACAAGGTTAAAGTTCAACGAGACTTTATAGGCAATTCTTTAAGTTACGATGGAATGGTACAAGGAGGTCTGGACTCAGGGGTCCCCTCGATTCTGGTCTCTGGTTCGGGAAAAGGGTAGCGGGACAGTCTTGTTACCAAAAAGATGGAAATAGCTCTCAATCCTCGAGCTCGGCGTTCTAGATGATCGGGCCGCGGCGGAGCCAGCAGGTCCCGAGATGGACGAAGGAAACGACGGTCCGCGGCGGAGCCAGCAGGTCCCGATGAAGATGATGGTTACAACGGTCCGCGGCCACGCCAGCAGGTCCCGACGACGATGAAGGATATGAAGGTTACGAAGGTTGCGGCAGCACCAGCAGGCCAGACGATGGTGCACAAGACAGAGCTACGGCAGCGCCAGTAGTCCGTCAAGGATGAGTTCTTCTTTGCGTCTCTCGACTCCAAGATACAACTGCCTTCCTGCTCTGGAGCTGCCCCAGTTATAGGGCTGGTGTGCTTTGATGTCCGGACCCTCGCACTTGGAGGTCGGGAGGTCCGGGATGAGGGAGTCCAGACACCCAGCAGGGGGGTGGAGCCGGCGCCCGGGGAGGCGATGGGCGAGCGGCACTTGGCGGGGGAGAGCCATCGACACCTCTTTCTCCCATTGACTTGCCAAGTAGCCCGCTCACCTCCTGGGTGGATGGTGGTGCCGGGATGTCTGAGGCCTGGCCAGGCCCAGGGTTGAGGTCGATCGGGGGCCAGGCGGCCTCGTGGTGGAGTGTCCAAGATGGCGCCCCAGGATGGGTGCGAGGGCCGGCAGTGGATCGGACCCACGAGGTTGACATGCTCGAGGGCAGGGGTCCCTGAGGGGACAGAGGACGTGCAATGGTGGTGTGTGGTACTTGTGGGCCTGGACTCGGGCCTGGTTGGGCCGGGGGAGAGCGGCCCTTCATGTGGCCTGTCCAACAAGGGGCATATGTACAAGCCCCTATCGCCACCACAACCTCTCTTTTACAGACATTGTGGTGGCGATAGGGGCCGCGCCTTATGTACAAGGCAACATTAATGCCTTGTACATGCGGCACCCTTTCACGCTATGGTTAGTGTGAAAGGGGCGTGCAGTGGGTGTTGTGATGGGCGTTCCACTGCAACACCCATTGTATTTGACGCTGCCCCTATGTACAAGGGTGGCATACATAGGAAGCAGCTCCAAAATTAAGACCAGGAAAACCCTGGTCTTAAATTGGCGAGACAAGGAGAAATGCATTATTTCTCCTTGTTTTTGCTTTTCCCATGTGTCCTGCCTTTTGCAGCACACATGGAAAAAGCAAAATGCCATGGTTTGTTTATGTACAGGAAGGTGTTCCTTGCATGATGCAGCATACATGAAAGTTACAAAATTGAATTTTAGGTTTGTTTATGTGCAGGAAGGAACACCTTCCCACACTTAAAAAATTCTCCCCTGCATGCAGACACCCTTGCACTCTGGTGCAAGGGTGCATGCGCTGGCGCTAAGTTCCTAAACTTTGCGCCATCGCAGGTGGACACGCAAGGCTGCACCACATTCTTGTAAATATACATTCTTGTAAATATGGTGCAGCCTTGCGTTTCACAAGTGAGGCGTTAAGCCTTGTGTCTACTAAAACTACCGGACACATCATGGACACACCAAGGGTAGAACGCATTTCTGGGCCATGGGACTGTGCGCCCCCATGGGGATGGAACCTCTTGGGGCTTGAGGGACCCAAAGTATCACAGTCCCCAGCACCAGCAGGTGAATCCCAGCAGCCCAGCACATCTGTAAAGAGATCTTCCTCCTAGGGGACACTCCTCCTTGCTTCATGCTCCTGTGTTCCTCGAGAGGTTGTTTTAAGCACACTTCAAGCACAAAACCTACTTTTGTGTTTTTTTGCGAAAGAGTAAACATCCTGCTTCCTGTTTCCAAACACGAGAGCTGAGATGGGGGCATGCAAATGAGAGAGCTGGGCTGAGTGACACTTCTTGCGAGCATGACGCCTCATTAGGAGCTGAGAAGCCATGGGCAGCTTCCAGTAATTAGATGTTACTTTCTGCCTTTAATCTTCATCTCGCCCAGAATTGCACTGCCAATCCTGTTGTTTATTTGTAGATAAAAAGGTTTCCTTGATAAGCACAATAACAGAAGCAGCTTTGTCTGCAGTATTGCTGCGAGAGGTCTGTCTGGGCTCTTGAGTCAGTCGAGCTCGCAGACACACAGCAGAGTTTGAGAGCAGAAATAAACCCGCGCAAACAAGCTGGCTCCCACCTCTGGCTTCTCTCTGACTGCTAATGCGATTCTCTGCAGATTAAAGCTCCCCGCACCTTGAACCTGCTCTGCTCGGAGACTCTCCCTCGGGGCCGAGATCTGAGCGCCTCTGAAATTAAAATTCCAGCGGCAAAGGGTGCATATGTAACAAACTGTGAACTGCGCGAGGCTGCAACGTTTCTCAGCACACACACCTCAAAGGGCAGATTTACTCTAATATATGTGAAGGGGCCGAGAGCAGCGCAGAGCCCTGTTTACTAAAACCCCCTGCGCGGGCAGACAGACAGACAGCTGGCGCCACGGACACGCACGAACTATGCTGTCCCAGTACAAAATCCTATAGTAAGACATGTTGAAAGCATTTCACACATAGGCTGTTTGCTGTGCAGTGATGCAAATATGCAATTTGTGAACTATTTGGAGAAATAAATATATTTCGTCATCTTTGCGTCTGCATAAGGGAGGAGATATATCTTGCATCAAAAACATGGGGGCATGGGCTGGACAGGGGCCAAGTACCACCCGCGTAACACCCCAAAACACTATGGGGCTTATCTATGAGAGGCCTGCGACACTTTTGCACCATGTAAAGTGGGACATGTGTGATGCAGGGCTCCCATAAAGATTTATAAAGCCATCAGGACCCTGCTAGACAGCGGGGAGACTGCAGCACTCATCCTCTACGCCGCCTTCGACACCATCTTCCACAGCACACTACGCAAACGCCTCCACGCCGCAGGGATCTGAGACAAGGCTCTGGAATGGACCACCTCCTTCCTCTCCAGCAGAACCCAGAGCGTCCGCCTCCCCCGTTCTGTTCCTAAGCCTCCGACATCATCTGCGGTGTACCCCAAGGATCCTCCCTCAGCCCGACACTGTTCAACATTTACATGGCCCCGCTCGCACACGTCGCCCGACAGCACAACCTCAACATAATCTCCTACGCCGACTACACTCAACTGATCCACTCCTTCACCAAGGACCCCATCACCGCCAAAGCCAACCTCCATGAAGGAATGAAGGGTGTCGCTGACTGAATGAAGATCAGCCATCTGAAGCTGAACTCGGACAAGACGGAGGTCCTCAACCTCAGCTCCAACCCGTCAGCCTGGGACAACTCCTGGTGGCCAATGGCACTGGGGGCAGCCCCGACCCCCACCGACCACGCACGCAACCTGGGAATCATCCTCGACTCAATGCTCTCAATGACCAAGCAAGTCAACGCCGTCTCCTCCTCCTGCTTCAACACCCTCCGCATGCTCCGCAAGATCTGCAGATGGATCCCGACAGATAGAAGAAAGACAGTCATCCAGGCCCTCGTCAGCAGCAGACTCGACTACGGAAACGCCCTCTACACGGAAGCCCTGACCAAGCTCATCAATCGACTACAACGCATCCAAAACGCCTCGGCACTGCTGATCCTCAATGTACCACGACACGGCCACATCATCACCCACCTGAGAAACCTGCACTGGCTCCCCCTCAACAAGAGGATATCCTTCAAGCTCCTCATCCACGCACACAAGGCACTCCACAAGACCGGCCCAGCCTACCTCAACAGACTGCTCTCCTTCTACACCCCCAACCGCCAGCTACGTTCCGCCGACCTCTCACTCGCCACCATCCCGCGCATCCGAAGAACAACCACCTGCGGGAGATCCTTCTCCCACCTCGCCACCAAGACATGAAACGCCCTCCCTCTGAGCCTACGACAGACCCAAGACCTGCTGACCTTCAGGAGGATTCTAAAGACCTGGCTGTTCGATCAGTAGCGGCACCCCCCTCTGCCTCCAGCGCCTTGAGAGCCTCACGGGTATGTAGTGCACTTAACAAATGACTGATTGATTTGTGGCTTTGCGTGACCTCATAAATCATGAGTGAGACGACGCAGCGCACATTGCTGCGTTGGCTTACTCCACGCCTGGTAGGCATTGCAGTGGGTTTTGTCATGCAGCACCCATGGAATTTGACACTACCCCAGATTTTCAAAAATGTTGTAAACCTGGGGAAATGCCAAATCCGTACGCCACCGACGTGTGGCGTAGCAAAGAGAAATATGTTTATTTTTCCTTGTTTCTTCTTTTCATCTGTGCTGCATTCTTCAGCACACATAGAGAGAGGAAAACACCTCTCAGGATTGCTTATGTGTAGGAAGGTGCCCCTTCCGGCACACAAACAATCCTGCATCCTACAGAGGCCCTTGTACCATGGTGCAAAGGTGCCTGCATTGGCACTAGGCAGTCAAAATAGTGCCAGTGTAGGGAGAAAGGACAGGAATGCAACGTATTGTTTAAATACGGTGAATTCCTGTTCTTTCACTTTGGTGTAAGGCAGTGCAGGAAGGTGCTGTTGTGTTCTAGTTTATCTACGTCTGGGGCGCAACCGGCGCACAGCGTAGGCCCACGTAACCCGGCTAATAATAAAAAGGGTCTACGAACGTACGTACGCCAGTAGGCGGCGGCGCAAGTAACCATCTAACATAGCCCAAGTGTCCGTGTATTCATTGCTAGGCCCAGGCCACGTGCCCAAGAGGTAGATCACTTAGATTGCCCCCACAGTGTAGACTGACCCCTCACCCACCACGGTGGGCCCGTCACACAACACAACAGCTGGCGACGAGGGTGAGATCACCCTCGCTGTGTGTGTGCGCAACATCTTCCCGCAGGGCGGCCGCGAGCTCGGTCTTCGGTTCGCGGCGCTCGTGCCCCGGGGCCCCAACAGCGGTGCAGCGATTCGCCCAGACCATCGACCGGGACTGCACTGGTGCCCGTCAGATCATCAGGTGAGCTGCGCCTGCTGGGGAGCATCCGCCCAGACCGTCGACCGGGACAACTCTGCCACCATACACGGGGGAAATCACTGCGCGCATCGGCGGTGCACGCGCGGCTCCTCACAACCAGCCGCCCCGCTTCCGGCCCGCCTGCACTCCCGCGCAGATTCTTAGAAGCCCCGACAACCACGGGCAGCGCCGCATCCAGGCGTACAGCCGATGCGCTGAAGCGCACTACCGCCACGAGGCCGTGGCCACGCCCCCGTCCCTCTCCGTGCTACCTGGGAAGAGGGCGCCAGAGGTACTCAGCGGGTGGAAGGGACATGAAAGCTGCAAGACGCTCTCCCCAAGAAAGTAAAGACACGCGGCCAAACAAGCACTGGCAACCCCAAGGGCAACCAGACAACAGGACACACCCGTCAACAAACACTGGTAGCCCTAAGTCCTCTACACACAGTGGCACAAACGTTACCCTACGTGGAAAAGATTCCCTGCACTCCACGCTAGGAGCCTGTTCACACCCCCAATAAGCAGTGGCAAAATCCACCACTCAAAGCGAGGAGCACAGAACTCCAGAGGGCCCAACAAGGCCAACGGCACGCGCACTATCTCTTAGTCAGCGCAACATCACCACAAACATGGCCACAATACCGCCCATTGAACCTTTCGTAGTGGAAGGGTCACCATCGTCACTAGCTCCGAAGTGGAAGGACTGGGTTGACAGGCTGATAATCTTCTTTGAAGCCACCAAAGTCCATAAGGACCAGAAAAGAGCCATGGTCCTGCACCTTGGGGGTAAAGACGTCCACAACATTTGAAAGACGCTAACGGAAGCGTCGCCGAAGACCCACCGCACATTGATAGAAGCTCTGAACAAGCACTTAGAGCCTATGGCTAATCAGGACTATGAACTCTTCATTTTCAGACAGGCGCGACAGCTGCCTGAAGAGTCGCTAGACACGTACCACGCCCGATTAAAGAATCTGGCATCAACCTGTGGATTCGCGGACGTCACTGAGGAAATAAGGGGACAGATTATTCAGGGGTGCGCGTCAGCCAAACTCAGAGAACGCATCCTCGAAGAATCAGGGAAGCCCTTGGCGGACATACTAACCCTAGGGCGAACCAAAGAGCTATCAAAGGCCCGAGTGGCCCACATGGAAGCGGCCCTTCAGGCCCCGGTGAAAGCCGAACCGGACAACAAAGTGACCGTAAAGCCCCCGACGAAATGGAACAAGAAGGGCACCAGTGCGACAGCCGGCGCATCTGGAAAGACATGCAGATATTGCGGAGGACCACCCCACCAAGCAACAGAATGCCCGGCCAAAGGAAAGCGATGCTTGGGGTGTGGTTGCTTCAACCACTTCGAAAAAGTCTGTAGGTCCAAAAAGTATCGAAAACCAAGACAAGTGGTGAACACCATACCAGAGGGAGACCCTAGTCAAAGTGACATGGACGATGACGAGGAAGAGGAGAGGGTCGTCCACAGGGTACACATGATCGGCGCGGCGGTCAGCCGGACCAGGCGACTACCACAATGTGGCATCCAGGTGGGCAACCAGGACCTCATGGCTGTGGTCGACACCGGAGCAACCATCAATCTCCTAGCGGCCACGCTGTACCAGACCATGGACCCACCTCCCATGCACAGCCTGTCACCCATCCCGTCTTCACGTATGGGCAGGACACCCCTCTTAAAATTCGAGGGAAATTCAAACATCCAACCCCCGACAAGGTTAAAGACGTTAAAGCCGCTGCTCCTCCCACAACTGTCACTGAAGTCCGCAGCTTCCTGGGGATGGTAAATTACTGCGGGAGGTTCATCCGAGACCTGGCCAACCTCACACTACCGCTGAGAGACCTCACCAAAGAGAACACA
The DNA here is from genome assembly GCF_964263255.1 of Lissotriton vulgaris. Classification (NCBI taxonomy): domain Eukaryota; kingdom Metazoa; phylum Chordata; class Amphibia; order Caudata; family Salamandridae; genus Lissotriton; species Lissotriton vulgaris. The sequence continues at coordinate 43,252,180 of NC_141689.1, forward strand.
CCGTGGAGATGGGGACCGGAACAAGCTAAAGCATTTCAGGAGATCAAGGAGGCCCTCTCAGATGCCACCACTCTGGCCTTCTTCGACCCCCGGAAACTAACACTAGTCGCCGTGGATGCGGGCCCCGTCGGCCTGGGAGCAGTCTTGATGCAAAGACAGAGAGCAGATGAAGATTGGACCCCGGTGGCCTTCGCGAGTCGCTCTCTCACCGAGACCGAACAAAGGTGCTCACAAATCGAGAAAGAGGCAATAGCTATCCACTGGGGGTGCCGGCATTTCCATCTGTATGTATACGGGAAGCCCTTCACAGTAGCTACGGACCACAAGCCGCTGGTAGCCCTCTTCTCAGGCACATCCACGAAACCTCCCCCACGCATAGAGAAATGGATGCTTCAACTCCAAGAATATAATTGCCGAGTAGAATACCAACCAGGGTCAAGAAATCCGGCGGACTATCTCTCCCGACACCCGAGAGCTGCGACCAGGGAAGAAATGGAAGATGCGGCAGACACTGAAGCTTACGTGAGGTGCATCACGGCCAGATCCTGCCCACTGCCGGTATCTCTGGAGAGTATTGTAGAAGCCAACCAGGTGGATGACTGCCTGCAAAAGGCCCGAGAAGCGCTCCAGAGTGGAAACTGGTGCCGAGCCCGGGAAAGCTGGAAGATATTGACCCCAGAAGCGCAACGCATTTTGGAAAGTCTATACCGTGTGCGTGAGGAACTCACCGAGGATGACACCGGATGTCTACTGCGGGGCCACCGACTGGTAATGCCATCTGCCCTCACGGCTCACATGGTACAGCTGGCTCATGTAGGCCACCAGGGAATGGTGAAAACAAAGTCCCGGCTAAGAACCAAGGTATGGTTTCCCCTCATGGACGATCTCGTGGAGGCCACGGTGAGATCGTGTGCAGCCTGCCAAGTCACAGGAGATGCCCCACGAGAAGCTCCCATAGTTGTAGAACCCCGGCCACAACATCCTTGGGAGTGCGTCAGACTAGATTTCGGCAGCCTTCCGGATGGACGGCACACCATGGTAGCCATTGATGATTACTCCAAGTACCCCGAAGTGGAAATCATAGCGACCACTAGTGCGGCGGAGGTCATCCCCAGATTGGAGAAAATCATAGCAACCCATGGTCTGATCAAAGAACTACGAACTGACAATGGCCCTCCCTTTCAAGGGCAGGAATTCGCCAACTACCTGAGCATCCTGGGGATACGACATCGCCGGATAACGCCCCGCCGGCCACAAGCAAATGGAGAAGCCGAACGCTTCATGAGGACCCTCAACAAGGTCATCAGAATAGCTCATGAGAAAGGGCAATCCGCGGAATTGGCCATATTCACATTTATTATTATTATTATTATTATTATTATTAGGGGACTTTGTAAAGCGCCTGGTTTACGCCTACAGGCGTGTCCCCGCGCTATGAAAAGTGGGGTAAGCAGTCCAAGCAGCCAGCACAACCGTCTACCGTCTGAATAAGTGAGTCTTAAGTTTTCTTCTAAACATGGATTCTGAGGACTCCAAGCGTAACTCTGATGGAAGGTCATTCCACTGCTTCGCTACCAGATATCTGAAAGACCTTCCCCCCATACGCGCTTTCTTAATTTTTGGAATTTTCAGGAGACCTGTGCAGGAGAAGCGCAGAGTCCTTGTGGGCTCATACCTGGTGACCAGACTCTGTAACGGGGCAGGGGCTTTGCCACCCAGAATGCGGTGACACGTGGCAGGAGCTCTAAATTCTACCCTGCTCCTAACAGGAAGCCAGTGCAAGGCCTGGAGTGCTGCCTTTGAGGATGATCTTCTTGGAAGCCTCAGAATAAGGCGAGCGGCAGCATTTTGCAGCACCTGGAGGCGATTCAGAACCTTTCCCGTGGCCCCCAGATACAGCAAATTGCCGTAATCCAGGCGTGAGGTGACTAAGGCATGCACCAGCGTCCGGCGAGCAGTAATGGGCAGAAAATCCAAAACCTTTCTCAGAGTTCTTAAAACTCCGAAGCATGCCCCCACCACTAGACCAATCTGGGGGCCAAAGGCAAGGTCAACGTCCAACCACACCCCTAGATTCCTGACGTCCTGGCGGGGGACAGGCGTCTCTCCTAGGCAGGGCGGCCACCAAGCCGACGTCCATACAGATGGGCATCCCCCACCACGAGTACCTCGGTCTTACTGCCATTAAGTTTCAGGCAGTTGGCGGACATCCAGGTTGCCAGTTCTTGCATGCACACTCTGAAATTGTCCGCCATCAGACCAGGTACGCGTGAGAGGAAGATGACCAGCTGCGTGTCGTCGGCGTAGGACACCAGGCGTAGTCCATAGCTTTCAACTATGGCCACCAGCGGGGAGACATACAGATTAAACGGAGTCGGGCTCAGGGACGAGCCCTGCGGCACGCCCTGGCCCAACCCAATTTCCCTAGAGTAACACTCTCCCTGGCGGACCTGAAAGCATCTGCCTGTCGGCAAACACCCAACACGACCACGGGAGTCGCCCCAGGACATGCTCTCAAGGGGAGAGTGGTCGTGGACTCCATCCTCACCACCCTAGCTGGAAACAGGCATCCTGAAACGAAGAACAGATTAAAGCCCGACGGCGGAAGTCATATACCCAGACAAGCCTATGCCAGAGAGCCAAAGCTCCACAGATCACCCGTGAAAATCTGGTACTGCTAAAGAATCGCGTCACCAGTGGGAAGTTCAGACTTACATATGAATCTCGACCATGGAGGGTAGTCAACGTGAAAGGAACTCGAGTAATAGCAGCCCGCGGTCGAGAGGTGATTACTCGCAACATATCTCACTTTAAAATCTTTCATCCGGAGGCCGCGGCGGTCTCTCCCTCTGAGCCCCCAGCGAGCCCAGAATTGAGCAGCCAAGAGTCTCTGTCCCTGCCCGTAGCCTCAGACAACTTTGAGGAACGAGAGCCCCTCAACTCCACCAGAGAAGAAGACCATCGTCCGAACACACCCGAGAACCTTGGCATTGAACAGGGTGAAGGCAGTCCTGGAGCCAATGAACATCAACAACCATCCCCGGCCGGGGCTGGTGCCACGCCGAACAGGGGTCCAGGTCGCTATCACCTGAGACGGAATCCAGAGCCGTCTCGCCGCCTTCGAGACTACTTCACGTAAGACTGTTCCACTATTTTTGATTGTGTTTTCACATGCCCATTCCTAGACTGTATGCTGATGTCACCTGATGGGGTCCTGAACATTTCCATGCAGAACTGTCCGACTGTTTCAGTCTTGTTTGTTTTCTTTTTGTGGTTGGAAAGGAATGTTGTGTTCTAGTTTATCTACGTCTGTGGCGCAACCGGCGCACAGCGTAGACCCACGTGACCCGGCTAATAAAAAGGGTCTACGAGTGTACGTACGCCAGTTGGCGGCGGCGCAAGTAACCATCTAGCATAGCCCAAGTGTCCGTGTATTCATTGCTAGGCCCAGGCCACATGCCCAAGAGGTAGATCACTTAGATTGCCCCCACAGTGTAGACTGACCCCTCACCCGCCATGGTGGGCCCGCCACACAACACAACAGGTGCCTTGCTGAGCTGCCCAACGCTAAAAACCCATTAATAAGCCCCTATTTGCGCAAAAAAAAGAAAAATTCCAGCACAGAAAAATGATGCTCTAGGAAGTACACAACCTTCCAAGACTTTGCTCTACTTTGTGTCACATTGTGTGACTTTCTACTGGCACAACACCTCACCCGCGTAGCTAAGGGGGGCGGACCGCCCCAGGCGGCATAATTTTGGAGGCGGCCGCGGCTGCGCGCTACAGGAGGGCCGTTGTGGCCGCGGCGGCCTTTATAATTTATTTGGAAACAAACACAGTGTCCCCAAATAAATTATAAAGGCGGCCGCGGCCGCAACGGGCCAACGGCCCTCCAGTGCCGCGGTCGCCCGCGGCCCAGTTTAGAAGTACAAAGCAGCGCTGCACTCCGCTCCATCTCCTTCTGACCTGCTTTGGTAACGCTGAGCTTGTGCAGCGCAGCTTTGCACAAAACGTGAGGTGTCCAGGCCCGGTCTGGCCATAGTGGGCACCGGGCAATCCCCCGGTGCGCCGCAAGGGTGGGGGCCGGTTTTGAGCCCCGGGGGCCGATTTTGTTACAGGGCTTTTTTTGCAGCATAGCTGCAAAATCGGCCCTGCAACAAAATCGGCCGAAAGTTAACCCTAGCAAAGCGCTCGCCTTTACCAGGGCCGGTTTTGGTTCCCAGTCCGGCCCTGGTGTCCGGGCGGCACTGCATATTACGTGCGCTGCTGCCCGCCTGTGCATATTGATAGAGCGCGCAGTTCACCCGGGTCACCTTTTTACCAATTTCCACGCACTGGGCCCTGGCGTGCATATGAATGACAGTGTTTTTGCGTGAACCGGGTGATTCTCCACATGCTACTATGAGTAATTCAAGGGGGTGACTCTCTCACCACCTACTATTCATGTACCTGACTTACCACAGGCACATTACTCCTGATGGATCAGGAGCTAGCAGTGGACAAGTAGCAAGATTCCTAAAAGGAGTAAAAATACCCTATACATTCAGTACATTTAATAACACTAGGTGATACGTAATGACCACAGACACCTGATGGAGTTTAAAAGGTTTATATATGAAGATAGTTTTCAGAATGCGTATGCCATAAGTAACAGGCAGATACAAATTAGAACATCAATGATAAAGATCATAACAAAAATGTAGCTATGGATTAAGGCAAGCACCATAGATTACTGAGGGAATACTACTGGGTGTGCATTTGGGAACATGCTATTCAGTACGAATTTAAACTAAGGCAGGGGGCGTGAGACAGACCTAATATGTGTACTTATTCTTAAACTGAGTCCTAAACCTTATGTTATTCTTACTAAAATCACAGCAACCATACTAAAGGGAAGGGAAAAATGGAACAAGCTAAATATGCAATCAGTTTTATAATCCTATAGGTAGGGGGAAAAATGGAACATTACTAATAACCAATTTTGCATAAAGTTACTTTCGAAAGGGTGATAGGAGAATATCACAGGCAAGAGTGCTTTATTAAGAAAAGGAAAAGTAAGAGTATAGTTTGACAGACACCCACATATATATTTACCTAGGACAGAATGAGGAATAACCCTGGCCACGGGTCAGTTTGGGAATATGCGGGGACAAGGACCCTCAAGGATTCGGAAATGCCAGTAGGCGAGCAGGTACAACTCAGGACAGTCAGGACAGGATACCACTCAGGTTTTGGGTCAGGACTGGGCTCATCAAAGGGCACGACCAACACCTGCAGCTTCGGATGCAACGCCTGCGTTACCCCCTCTCTGCACGGAATCCGCCAGTAACCCCGATTGGGTTTTTCGAATCTCCCAGCAAAGTGCTTCGCCAGCACTTAAGACTATTTCCACCCCTTGGAGTTTGTGGAAAATACGGACAGAGTGCTCCGCAGCGCTCTGTATCAATCACCTATAGAGTTCGTAGGGTCAGTGACAGGTCAGCTACTCGGACAAGTCGGACAATTTTTCTAAGCTAAACTAGACTAGTTATACTGTTTTGGGACCCCTAGACCACCCACAAATGTTGCAAGCGACAAGGTCCCATCTTTCAATTGGTCAAGAGAGGTGGTTAGGTCATTTTCACCTCCCAAATCCTATGTTCCCATAATTAATATTCATTTTTCAGTACCCACCCCTTGCATTCCAGTTCCCAGGGTATGAGAAAGGTGTCGGGCAATAGAACACACATAGGACTTATACATTTGTATCAAATTTGGTACAGCCAAATTCTCTTCCCAGAGCATGGAAGATGTTCTCAGGCGCATCTCAGCTTCAGGAGCCAGCTGGCTTGGGTTTGCTTCTGCGCGGTTCGGCTTTTCCCTCATCACGTGACAGGGTTGTGGGAGGATTCAAATATGGCGTCGCTCCCCACTCCCAGGCCCCAAATACGCGGTACATGAAAAGTAAGCGAAAACAAATTAGAAACACAGAAAAAATGAATACACTGTCTACCATGAATAAGCTTCACTGCACCCCTTACTGTGTAATATCTATAGCATTTAGGGTTAATGCGGAAAGACAGATATGCAAAAGCGGCATGAGCTAGCAGAGAGCATGGTTAAAGTCAAGCGGCCATATTTAGCGACAATGCGCATGAGCCACAATATCCCTCCAAATTGCGAGTGCGTCACATCACGTGGGTATGACCGACGCATGCGCAGACTGGATTTCTGCGAAGCGGCCATTCAGTAGTGCAAGCATCATTACAATTAATAAACATAGATGCGAGCTTCTCTCGGGCACCCACGTGTACTGGAAAAGGTGAAAATTAAGACGGACAGGATTGGTTAATGCTTGTTAAAGGTTAGACGAGGTTCATGAATGTGAGCAGGTCACTTTACGTGCGAATCCTTGCTCCATCAATCCCCTCTTTGATGATATTTACTATCATCACTATAACTGGAAACAGATGCCAACCTCATTCTTGCATATCATTCATTTCTATCTCCACAAACTTGTTGAGCTTTCTCCCTGCATCCTTATTAGGGTGAGAGTTTTTAGCTCTCTTATAAATTTCGTTCTTCAATTCTTCTAATTCTAGCTCATCAACATTTCTCTTCACTCCTCTCTTGTTCACAGAATATCGTTTTCTGCACTTTTGACATTTGCAGCAGATAAATATACTCAGTACGACCACACCTATTCCAGCTATTGGCATCAGTATTTTCCATAAAACATTTTTACCCAAGTTAGAAAACCAACTACCTACAGAGGAGAGACCATCAGTCAGTCTCGTCCAGGCACTATCAACCTCCAATGGTTTGAGTTATTTTTCCAAACTAGTTATGTTTCTTACATATTTCTTTATTTCAATGCTTTTATCAGGAATGTAAGTGCAACAATGTTGCGCCTTCAGCATCCTGCAGACTCCGCCCTCTTTTGCCAATAGGGTGTCAAGAGCAAGGCGATTCTGTAAAACCATTGATCTGATCACAACCATTTCAGTATTGACCAGCAGGAATCCAGCAGTAGTGTCAGTTGATAACCGATCCACTACTGTAGACAATTTGCAGATATGGTGAGTATTCAGAACTACCCCCATTCCAGGTATCAGTGCACTAAATATATCACCTATAATTTCCCCTACACTTTCACGTTTGCTACGCACTAAGCCATTAGTAATCTCATTGCTTCCAGCTGCATTGTTCACATGGTATATTTTCGGGAAAACAATGCCAAAATAGCAGCTTCCATACCAGTGATCCGGCAATTTGAAATAAGCCTTGTTTCCACATATATAATAAATTCAGGGAAACACAGGTTCTGACCCATTTTTGAAACCCCAACCTCCAATTACCTTGTAATTATGTTCACACTCGCTGGAACCGATGAATACATTGTTATAATAACTGGTGTTTTCTCTATGAAGACAGAGTTTCCCTTCCGTTCAAAATCCAGCAACAATGCAGGACTAGCTTCGCCTTCTGAGGTGCTTTCCATATTCTCTGCCCATCTAGGGATCCTATCCTTCTCGTCAGTGGCCTTTTTCTGAAACATTTCTCTCCTCCTTTCTGCCATTTTCAAAAACATCTTTTCCTGCTCCTGTAGGGAACAGGTCAGATTATTTTCTCTAGCTTCATTTAAGTCTATGTCACCTATGGTCAGGAAATATTCTCCCATATAACGGGTTACCTCGCTTCTAATATGTACAATGTTTAGATTTCCTCAAACAGGAAGTTCTGAAAAGATTACGTCAGTGTTTGAGTAGTAGTACTGTAAAGTGCTTCTATAGAATAAGCTTGCTAATATACTACAGGAAATTCCATAGGTCAGGGGTAAATGGTGATATGTCACGCTTTCAGCTACAGAAGTAGGTAGCTTCATACATACCTAACAATCTTCTATTTCCATAGCTTCTACATAGTGCACTAAAAGATTAGCGAAGACATTTAACTGAGTTCTGTTTTTCATTTTGTGAAAATGTAGTCCACCCTCATCTGATGCATCTAAGTCGGTTCGTTTTTGTGTCAGTACAGCAGTGTTGTCACGTCTTTCTACACTTCGTGGTGTTTCTTCAGTCTGTACAGTTTCTGTGTCTAGAGTCTCCGGGTTAGTGGGATACAAGTTAGGGTCTTTACTTATCATAAAAGGTATAAAAAACTGTTAGTCCTATCCATATTATTATCAGTACGGCTATACTACAAAAGCAGAATTTACAGCATGTTTTACAACAGCTAAATTTGGATCTTCCATTTACACTCGAATCAGACATATTTGCTTACAGTTGGTTTTCCAACCCCTCTTTGTTTCTCTTCACCAAAGGTTCTCTTAGGTTTTCTCAAGGCGGGTCTTCGTCAGAACTCCGATCAGTAATGGACTCTTCGTCACTATTGCCACTGTGGTTTGGCTCATCAATTTCTTCCAATACCAACTAAGTCCATTCAGGGCTCCGATACAGTTTGTTTTGTTTCTTTACTCGTGAGCTTCGTCGGTTAGACTGGACTCGGGCTTCTTTTCTTTCACTGGCAGCCCTTTTTCGGTCTTCTAGTTTTTCTTCAACTGTTTTGATTCTCAGTCTAAGTCTTTTTATGTATCGGGGTTCATTCTTTTTCTTGAGCCTTTTAGTGGTTGAGGAAACTTGTCCTTCCTCGTGAATTCTCTTGTTTTCGCTTCGTTGTGGCACTCTTGTGTTGGCAGTGTCTATTTCCCTTCCTGTCTGACTAGTCCCAGGTATTTAAATCTCGCGTTCACGCTGAACTACAGATTTACTTCTACTCACCCCTGAGGCGAAAAGCCGGGGGCTCTCCCTGCTATCCCTTTCATTTCTTGCATTTACCGCTACATTAGCACTGTTTGCAGAACGTTTTTAAAAATTGTAGTATATTTTAAACTGCCCGGTTTTACCTGCTGACAAAGTCTATTTACTCGCGCCTTGATTAATATTGGGCCGAGGACCCCCGAGGACATTGCCTGACCGGTGCAGCCGATTTTAGGGCTGACGCCGGCAGGTCAGAAAGGTCGCCATCTTGGGGAGGAAGGAAGGAAGAGGGTAGCGGTCCAGTTGTTGGACGCTCCCCGAGTAAAAAGGTATTTAAATCTCGCGTTCACGCTGAACTACAGATTTACTTCTACTCACCCCTGAGGCGAAAAGCCGGGTGCTCTCCCTGCTATCCCTTTCATTTCTTGCATTTACCGCTACATTAGCACTGTTTGCAGAACGTTTTTAAAAATTGTAGTATATTTTAAACTGCCCGGTTTTACCTGCTGACAAAGTCTATTTACTCTCGCCTTGATTAATATTGGGCCGAGGACCCCCGAGGACATTGCCTGACCGGTGCAGCCGATTTTAGGGCTGACGCCGGCAGGTCAGAAAGGTCGCCATCTTGGGGAGGAAGGAAGGAAGAGGGTAGCGGTCCAGTTGTTAGGACGCTTCTCACCCCCCCCTACTGGATATAAGGATGACATCTTCCCGTCCGCGCAGCGGGCGGGCGCGCCGGTGGCGCGCCGAAGGCGCGCCAAAGGCAAGCCCGTCTGCGCCCGTCCGCGGCAGATCGGGGCACGGGGCCAGAACCCCTGTCCATTCCACCCCGACTGCCATTACCAATATGACACACATTAAGTATACCACTAAGGATTTGCTTGACATACGTCCCAATGTTAAAGATAGCTGTCGCCATAGTATGTCAGTAGACTCTCCCACGAAGAACTGTGCGTCCTGCCACTTTACGATTAAGGATAGAAAAAATGGTGAGTTAAGAGGGAAGATTTTGAAAATGTCACTACTCAATTGTAGATCCCTCAAAAAACACAGATTAGAGATACATGATCTTGTGGTGGATGGTGAGCTCGATGTGCTCTTTTTAACAGAGACGTGGCTTGACACAGCCTCGACTCCAGAAACCTTGGAGGTGGTCCCGATAGGATACAGCTTGCTTAGAATTGACAGAGAAAAACAGATAGGAGGAGGATTGGCTATAATTCATAAGAGCGACCTACACTGCACTTTAGAGAAGACTACCTTGCCGAACAGTGAGGGTGGGTTCTTTGCGATTAAAACTAGTTCCAAAAGCAATATTAATGGACTTTTAGTATATAGGCCCCCTGGTAAGTCCTCTCAATTTGCTACTCAGCTGACAGAATTAATAACACAACATGCGCTCCGACATAAGAAATTTCTTATTTTAGGAGACCTTAATTTTCATTTTGAAGATCGCAAATGTAGGGAGGCACAGGTCGTGATACAGGCTCTGAAACCATTATCATTAACACTGCAATCCACATCTCCTTCTCATCAACTTGGTCATCTTCTTGACCCGGTTTTTGCTAACTGGGAGGATCTTAAAATAAACACCCCGTTGCAAATTACATGGTCCGATCATTTTGTTATCCCCTTTGAGGTGGAAAATGTTCTACAGGAATGCAGTACGACCAACTCTAATGTGCCCAATTCTAGACCCTTAAAACGCAGAGACTGGAAGAACTTCACAGAGGAAAAGTTTAAATCTGCCCTATGCAGAGAACCTCCTCCCTCTAACGACACTCTGCTCAAGGCATGGGAGGGCTATGAAAAATGGATGTCCAAAGCTCTGGACACAGTAGCACCATGGACATCTAAACCCCCTGTCAGAAAGACTCAAACGGCTCCTTGGTTCTCCAAAGAACTTCAGGAAGCTAAAGCTAAATGTAAAAACATTGAACGTGGATGGAGAAAAAACTATGATCCAGAGGACAAGAAAAAATACAAAAAGGAATTAAAAATGTATCACAAACTTATAAGAGCAGCGAAAGGTGTGCATTTTAAAGAACGTATTGAATCCGCAAAAAACCCTACTAAGGAACTTTTTTCAATATATAAAGAGCTCACGGTGCCCACCAGACTTGAGGCTCAAGATACATACTCTAATGAGTTATGTGATGAGATTGCGGACTTTTTTGTGAAAAAAGTAGAGCTAATACATGCCACTTTCACAGACAGCTCACACGACTCTCAATCCATAGTGAGAAATGCTCCCGTTACCAAGCTCCAGTTAACAAGCTTCTCAGTCCCTAAGAGATCAGACCTGCTTTCCATCATGAGAGGAATTCATTCTGGATCCCCCCTGGACGTAATCTCCCCTAACCGCTGTACAGGAGTTCTTGATAGTATGATCGAGCAGATTGAACAGCTTATTGCTCTCTCTTTTCAGGAGTGCCATGTGCTGGAGGCTTGGAAAACCGCACAGGTTATACCCCTGAAAAAGAAAGCAAATATTCATATCTCCCAACTACAAAACCTCCGCCCTATATCCCTCCTCCCCTTTTGCGGAAAAGTTGTGGAGAAGGTTGTGAATAAGCAACTTATGAAATTTATTGAAGAGAACTCCCGTCTTCACCCAACCCAGTCAGGATTCAGAGCAGGATATTCAACTGAATCCGCGGTCCTCTTTTCCATTGAACGCCTGAGACAACTGGTTGATGAAGGGCAGACAGCAGCGTTGGTACTTTTAGACCTTAGTGCAGCATTTGACACCGTGCTGCACTCAACGCTGCTGTCACGCCTCTCCGATATGGGAATAGAGGGTCCAGCCCTGGAGTGGATAAAATCCTTTCTGGAAAATAGGAATTTTCAGGTGCATTGCCCTCCTTACAAATCATCTCCTCGTAAGTTGAGGCATGGAGTTCCACAAGGCTCAAGTTTGAGCCCCACGCTGTTCAACATTTATATGGAGCCTTTGGCACATATTGTGGAATCCTATGGTGTGGATATCGTCACATACGCTGACGATACCCAATTAATAATCCAACTTGCCAACAACCAGCCTGAGGAAGCCGCTAACTTTTCCAATTGTATGCGGGCTGTGGCAGGATGGATGAACAGCAACTGCCTCCGCCTAAATGGCGACAAAACGGAGTTGTTGGTGGTCGGTAAGTCCCCCTCCACCTGGTCGCAGGACTGGTGGCCAACGGAATTAGGGCCAATCCCCCGCCCAGCAGAGGTGGTCAAAAATTTGGGAATTATGATCGATGCGGAGCTTTCCTTCAAGCAACAGATTAATAAAATCACTGGAAAATGCTTCGGAATATTGAAAACTCTCCGCAAAGTTCTCGATCTGCTCCCCTTCGGTGCCAGGAAGAAACTTATCCACGCCCTGGTCACGCCACATTTGGATTATGGTAATGCCCTTCTTCTTGGCCTGAGCAAAAAAGGCATTCAACAGCTACAGGGTGTCCAAAATGCCGCGGCCCGCTTGGTACTCAATCTTCCACGCAGGGCATCCGGTAAAACAGCATTGCGTAAACTTCATTGGCTCCCTATTGTGGAGCGCATCAAATTTAAGGCACTATGTATGGCTCATCGTATTGCCCAGGGAAAAGGCCCCAACTATCTGCAAAAACTCCTCACTATCCATCGCCCCACCCGAAATCTCAGATCCGCCGGAGTGATGTTATTCCAACTTCCCCGTGTTCACAAAACCAGAATGGGAGGTAGCTCCTTCCGTTTCTTGGCTTGCAAACACTGGAATAGCCTCCCCCTAAACCTTCGTATGGAGCCCTCCGAAACAAGATTCAGACAATATTTAAAAACTTATCTCTTCCCCAAATAAATAGTACTCTGGTTCTTTCTGTCTCATCTGGGAGTAGTAGCATTTCAGCGCGGGGACACACCGTCATAGGTGTAACCAGGCGCTTTAAAAATGGCTTTATTATTATTATTTTATTATAAGCTTCTTCTGCCTGGTCTCTAAACTGGCCTTGTTCAGGTCTACTTTGTATTTGATCTTTATTTTCAGGTGATCTGGACTCTGCTTCCTGAACACGTTCGTCTATTTCTATCTGTTCCTGTTCATGCACTTCGATCTCTTGATTTTCTTCCGCATGAACTTCAGCTTTAACCACTATCTGTCCCTTTCCAGATTCTGAAGTTTCAGGAGGAGGGTTGATAACTTGGTCTGTCCCTACTTGGCCTATTTCCTGATCAGGTTTGTTGTGAGTTTCGATGACCTGACCTTCGTCCTCTAATTCTGTCTCACCTTCACTATCCCACTCACTATCTAGGTAAGAATATTTTTGGGTTCTTATTGGGTCAAGAACTTGGTCGTCGGCAGAGAACCACTCAACGTCCTGACTTGAGCTCAGTAGTTCGATGTCAGCGAGATCCGGACTCTCTTCTGGAGTCTCCTCAGCCGCGCTACCTTCAGCTTCAGTCGCGTTTTCTCCTGTCACTGGCTTCGAATGGCTGGCATGGATCCACTTCGGCACACCCGCACACTTCACAGCAGTTGTGGTTACAAGGATCACCTGCCTCGGCTTTCCCCACTTTGGTCCAAGGCAACTCTTCCGGGTGTGTTTCTTTAACACCACCCAATCACCAGGTTTCAAGTTATGTGCTGGAGATGTAGGCCATTCGACAGCAGTCTCTCCAATCTGGTGAGAGATAGAACGCACTTGGTCACCCAGCTGCCTGCAGTATTCTAGCAGTAAATCATCAGAAATACTTAGCAGTTTGTGTCCAGGTACCCATGCCTGTCGCATTACTCTTCCCATTAGCACCTCATGGGGACTTAGGCCTGTTTTTCGGTTTGGAACACTTCTCAAACTCATCAGCACAAGGGGCAAAGCTTCTATCCAGTTCATTTTGGTGGAGTCACACACTTTCGCCAGTCTGGACTTGATGGTGCCATTCACTTGTTCAACTATTCCAGAAGCCTCTGGATGGTATGCACAGTGCAACCTTTGCTTCATTTTAAACGCTGTACAGAGTTCTTTGAGGATATCGTTAGAAAAATGCCCACCAATTTGGTCAGCGTATCGGTTTCCGGCTGTCACATCCTCACTTCCAGACCTGTGAGCAGCACAATTGACCACAGCCAATTCTTGGGGTAATTGGATCGCTTCCAGTAAATTCTGTACCACCTTTCCATTTCTGATAGGGGTACCTGCAGAAGTCATGAATTCTCTTTGTAACCATAGTTGGCCGAAGTCATGAACAACCCCATAACAGTACTGACTGTCAGTATAAACAGTTATCTTTTTGCCTTTTCCTAGTTTACAAGCTCTTGTTAATGCGATCAATTCGGCTACTTGGGCAGACTTTACATCGCACAGGTAAGATGCTTCCAAGATTGTCTCTAACGTGACTACAGCATAGGCAGCACTCAGACCTCCATCCTCATGTCTTAAACATGAGCCATCTACAAACACCATTAGATCTTCATCAAGTAAGGCTATTTCTTTGATATCAGGACGTGGCTTGGTGCTGAATTCAGTTAGGTCCATGCAGTTATGCTCAACTTCATCTTCTTCAATATCTAGGGGGATGGGCAACAGTGTTGCGGGGTTCAATGTATTACACCTGGAGATGATTACATTTTCAGCACCTATAAGAATTCTCTCGTACTTAGTCAGCCGACTAGGGGTGAGATACTGGGTCTTGGTTCGGGTCAGTAAGATCACAACAGAATGTGGAACATATACAGTGACCGGATGTCCCATAACAATGTTCTCACTCTGTTCTAGACTGGCACAAGTAGCAGCTACTGCTTTCAGGCATCCGGGTAATCCAGCAGCCACTGGATCCAGAGTGGCCGAAAAGTAGGCCACTGGACGCCTATTCAGTCCATGTTCCTGTGTTAGGACTGAGAGTTCACAATTGTCTCTTGTATCACAGAACAGTTCGAAGTTTTTGGAATAGTCAGGCATTCCCAAGGCAGGGGCGGAGCACAGGCAATTTCGCAATTTTACCCAGGCGTTCATGCTTTCATCATCCCAACTAACTGGATCTTCCACCCCCTTCTTGGTCATTTTTATCAAGGGCTTGGCTAGAGCTGCGAATCCCACAATCCATTGCCTGCAGTACCCTACAACTCCTAGGAACATTCTTACTTCTTTCTGGGTTCTGGGTAGATCCATTGCTCGAATTATTTTGATCCTCTCTGTAGTAACTTTCCGGATCCCTTTTTCTATCTGGTGCCCCAGATATTTCACGGAATTTTTACAGAACTGCAATTTGTCTGGTGACACTTTATGTCCTCCCTTGCCTAGGTGATTCAATAGGGCAATGGTATCAATGACACAGTCGGTTTGGCTTTTGGATGCTACCAGAAGGTCATCTATGTACTGTACCAAAACAGACTCCTTTGGCAGTACTAGAGATTCAAGGCATTTCTTTAGGATCTGGTTGAAAATCGAAGGACTTTCAGTGTACCCCTGGGGGACACGATTCCAGACATAGATATGGCTGTCAAATTCAAAACTAAAAAGGAACTTGCTTTCGGGATGCAATGGGATGGAAAAGAATGCATGGCACAGGTCAATGACAGTGAACCATTCCGTATCCCAAGGAATCTGATACAGTATCACTGCGGGGTTGGGCACAATGGGACAGCAAGGTACAACAATTTGGTTTACCTTGCGCAGATCCTGCACTACTCGGTACTTTCCACTAGGCTTTTTGATTCCAATTATGGGCGAATTACAGGGACTGCTCATTACTTCCTGTATGATGTTTGCTTCAAGCAACCTGTTTATTTCAATCGCGACTCCAGCTTTTACTTCTGCACTCATTTTGTACTGTCTGGTTCTGGGGTAAACAGCATTTGTTTTTATTGCTATTTTAACTGGGTCTACATTTGCCATTAAGCCTACATCTTTCCCAGTGAAATCCCACACTTCAGGAACCACTTTTAGCTGTAGTTCTTCAGGTAAGTCTTTAATGGACAGGAGGTTAACTTCTGTGTCTGGTTTTAGTAACATCAATTTGTACAGGCTATCTTCATCTGGGGTCTGAATTTCAACGCCATTTGGTGTGCAAAAGATGGTGCAGTTCATTTTGCACAACAAATCTCGTCCTAGCAGGTTCACAGGACTGGAGTCACAGACCACAAATCTGTGCATTTCCTTGAAATTTCCAATGGAAATCTCCATGGGTTCAGTTACTGGAGTACTGATTATTTAATTTGAAACACCCACTACTTGGATGGCTTCTCCCGAGAGGGGTAGGTTAGGAACATCCACTGTTCTAACAGTGGAACGGGTAGCACCAGTGTCCAACAGAAAGGTGACGTCTTTACCTTCAACCTTTCCTTCAATGTATGGTCCTGTCTGGTCTACCGGTAAGGAGGCGCCAAGTACGCACTCCTTGTCCTCCCCCCTCAGGCCCCGTCAGTATTGATCATCACAAGGAAAAGAATCGTTTAACAAAAACTGTGAAGCTGCTGAACTCCTTTCATTCTCTCCTTCCCACACTTCGGCCCTTTCATTCTGCTGAGCCTGATTTTTATAATTCTGTCTAGGAGCGCGAGGCAAAGGAGGCTGCTTTACCTGTGGTTGGTTCTTCCGTGTCCCCTCTTTCTGCACCTGTGGATTTAAACCATTTACGGGGGCATTACCAGCCAGCAAATGTGGACATTCGTCTCTCCAATGCCCCATCTGACCGCACCCGTGACAGGGGAACTTCTTCATAGCCTCTTCCCGACTCATTTTTACCCGGGGTTTTCCTCCTCCCCCAGCAGTGGGACTTTGTGCATTATTACTATTCAATTTACTTAACTGTTTTTCTTGCTGTTCTGCCAATTTCACTTGTGCCCACATGACCTTTTCTTTAAGGGCTTTCTTTTTGTTCTCTATTTCATCTTCGCAATACTTGGCATATTTTAGGACATCATCTATGGGCTTACCTTGCCAACTGATTTTATTATCTCGAATCCACTGTGATATCTCAAGTCTTAATCCTAACACGAATCGGTAACTGAAATGGGTCATGTCTTTCATGTCTACGTTATCGATTCCACTGTAAGTTTTGAACACCTGTAGTAACCTCTCATAAAAGGAGTGGACGGTTTCATCGCGCTCTTGGGTAGTTCTGTCTATCCGGGTCCAATCAGTTTCTTTTGCGGGCACCTTTTTCTTTAGGTATTGTATGACTTGATCATACTTTCTCATTACCTCAGGTGAGGGGGCTCCGGTTTTGGAGTCTCTCTCATATTCATCATTTGGCCAGTCAATTTCAATTTTGCATTCGGTCCACAAATCTACAGGTACCACAATGTCGAAAAACCCATCCAGGTCTTTCAGAAGACATTTCTGAACCTTTATGAAACGCTCGACCTGTCTGTACCAGTCGACTGGTTTCTCCCGCAGTTTTGGAAAGTCATTAGTAAATGACACAATGTCTTGTCGGGACCAAGGGACGTGGACATATTTCCCCCCAGGTACCTCTCTCATGGGACACAATTTTTCTGCTGGACCTACTTCTTTTAGTACATATTCTGAGGTCGGGGTTTTAGCCTTATTATCCTCCCTTTTCTTTGCCCACCGGGTTTTCCATTTCTCCACGTCTCCCCATTTCTGTAGGATTTTCAGTAATTCCTTTATTTGGGTTTGTTTTCCTGACACGTTCATGTTCTCTAAGTCCCTGTCAGAAAAGTCTGCTCTGTAAGGTTTCTGAAGAACTTTGGAACGACTAACATCAATTCCCATGGCAGCGGCAGTGTCCATTAATCTCTCATGGAGCAATCTAGTGTTCCGGGTAAGGTTTTTGCTGATAAACAGTAATTCGTCTTCATTAAAGGAGTTTAACCTGTCCAATCCTATATTACCGGCCATTAGTTCCTCTATTTCTATCCTTAGTTTATAGATTTCTAAGGGTTTTGGTTGGGGTGTGTCCTTTTCTAACTCTTTGGTCCATCTATCCAACTCTTCTGGAGTTACCACAGTGGCACTCCTGACCCCTGAAGTGGTTTCAATCAGGACCTCCTTTGCCCTAGCTTGACTCCTTGCCCTTGGCACACTTGTTCCTGGTTCCCTTATGGGCAGATCCATTAAGGAAATCACAGACTCAAATTCACTTACTTGGTCATCGACTATGAGCGGCTCTTTTCTTGGGGGAGGAATGATAGGAGTGGGTACAATTGGAGTTATAATAGGAGTTCTTGGACTAGTCAGTCTATCCCCATAAAGAGGTATAGCAGTACCAATAGTTACCAGGATAGTCAATGAATCTGGACTGGGATTTATTTGAGCTATGGTCTGAATTAACTCAATCCGCTGTCGGTTCAGGGCTTCCTTTTCTCGCTCACGCAAAACCCTTTCTGAAGAATTGTCATGCATTACACGGGGTACCAATGTAGGGTAAATATTTGGGGCAGTCGGAAGGACCAAACTTGGTCGGTCTTCCCCAAAAGGTTGGTAATTCGGGACTGCGGTGCTAGGTCTGCAAAACCCATCACTATCACTGGCTTTACTTTCCGTACCCATTACATCTGTCTCACTGGCCCTCCTACATCTTGGATATTTAGAAAACGGGTTTTGTGAATTTAAAGATTCGGATTCCGCAACATAGGGAGGTGGGTTTTTCATCAATAAATCCTCTAGGTGCTCATCTTCTGAGTCCCCCATAGCCATGAGGTGTCGGCTTTTTTCCGTACACTTTCCTTTCCCCTCTTCGAGTACCCCAAACATGGGAAACAATCCCTCAACCATCATGTTCTGTCTCCACTGTTGCATCTTTTTCTCTTTAGTTTCTTTTTGGACCTTTGGATACCACTTACTCACTCCCTTATCCATTCGGGGTCTGTCTCGTTCTAGAGCTTCAATTTCCCACTCTTCTAACGGTTCATATTGAGTTAATCTAGGTCGGGGATGCAATTCATTCATTCGGGTTCTTAAGTTAAACAGGATCCTACCATTAAAGGTACCATTAAGGGGAAATGCTAAGACTCCATCGTCTTCTGTGTACCTTACCCAGTTCTCCAACCATACACAGGTATGGTACCCTTTATCAAACATCATGAAGGAGGCGGGAGTATTTGGAGGTGGAATGATCACACCCTCCCTGGTTCGTATGGGCTTGTCTTTCTTGAAATAGTTTTTAATCTTTTCGGCAAATGACAATTTTCTCTTTCCTCCGTACATATTGTAAGGTCTACCTCTTAGCATCTGCTCCTTATAAAAACCTAGATTCTGAAGATTAGGCAAGAATTCAGGATACCACATACACCTTTCCAGACTCGCTTCTAACTCGGCTTGATTTTTTTTTTTACCTTTGTGCTTCCAATGCTAGCGCGACTTTTATTTCGCGACAACCAATCAACACAGTGATTACAAAAACCCTTGTCCAATGGGTGCGCGGCCTTTCGCGAGACGCGGTCTCACCCTCCGGCACTCACCCCTCCCTTACAATTTCAGCTTCACTACACGCCCGCTGTTTTGACCAATACCAGCGCAGCATGGAGTGACGTCAGAGCAGCCTTCCGACTGACTCCCTCCTTCACAAGGTAACGGTAACTTTGAATTTTTCTTAAAGTGCAAGTGCTAAACTTAGTCAACAACACGTAACGTTCGCCGCTGTGTCTGAGTGTTCTAAAAAGAGAGAAAGTTTTTCTTTCGCTACAAGTAAACCACTTCTGTCTACTTTTCATTCACTTCGGGTAGACTTCTCTGTCTAACCTCCCACACACGCAATATAGAACCTGCTACTTCCCTGACTTATCCACTTCTTTCCGAGATATATACTAAGTCAGGCTTTCACCAGCGGACTACCTTGCTTACCATTCAAGCCTCTGAGACCCTATTACTCCTTTAGTGTGACCCTTTCTAGGTGATATCAGACTAAAGTTTCTATTAGCAGTCTCGTCACTATCATTTATTCAATGTCCAGAAAAAGAATCCTAATTAGCGCTTCCAGTTCTTCCTAACCATGCACTAATAACTCACAACAAGCGACCTCATCAGCTAACCGGATTCTGTTCACCGTTTAGCTATATACTTCCCCGGGGATTTCGGACTACACAAAAACTCTCACTGACAATCTTGTTAATATTACATATAACACTTATAGCAGCAATGCAAAATCATTTACATATATAAAAAAAATTTAAAATATTTGCGCAATATTTGAAGCAATACAATCAATATATAGCAGTATTGAAATCTCAGCAGCACATTTTTATTTTCATGGTTTATTTATTTAACTATCTTGTCTACCTATCTTAACTTAGTCCTAACCATAACTCTGCTACCAGAAAATTACTGATAGAACGCGCAGTTCACCCGGGTCACCTTTTTCCCAATTTCCACGCACTGGGCCCTGGCGTGCGTACGAATGACAGTGTTTTGCGTGAACCGGGTGATTCTCCACACGCTACTATGAGTAATTTAAGGGGGTGACTCTCTCACCACTTACTATTCATGTACCTGACTTACCACAGGCACACCACTCCTGATGGATCAGGAGCTAGCAGTGGACAAGTAGCAAGATTCCTAAAGGAGTAAAAATACCCTATACATTCAGTATATTTAATAACACTAGGTGATACGTAATGACCACAGACACCTGATGGAGTTTAAAAGGTTTATATATGAAGATAGTTTTCAGAATGCGTATGCCATAAGTAACAGGCAGATACAAATTAGAACATCAATGATAAAGATCATAACAAAAATGTAGCTATGGATTAAGGCAAGCACCATAGATTACTGAGGGAATACTACTGGGTGTGTATTTGGGAACATGCTATTCAGTACGAATTTAAACTAAGGCAGGGGGCGTGAGACAGACCTAATATGTGTACTTATTCTTAAACTGAGTCCTAAACCTTATGCTATTCTTCCTAAAATCACAGCAACCATACTAAAGGGAAGGGACAATGGAACAAGCTAAATATGCAATCAGTTTAATAATCCTATAGGTAGGGGGAAAAATGGAACATTACTAATAAACAATTTTGCATAAAGTTACTTTCGAAAGGGTGATAGGAGAATATCACAGGCAAGAGTGCTTTATTAAGAAAAGGAAAAGTAAGAGTATAGTTTGACAGACACCCACATATATATTTACCTAGGACAGAATGAGGACTAACCCTGGCCACGGGTCAGTTTGGGAATATGCGGGGACAAGGACCCTCAAGGATTCGGAAATGCCAGTAGGCGAGCAGGTACAGCTCAGGACTGTCAGGACAGGATACCCCTCAGGTTTTGGGTCAGGACGGGGCTCATCAAAGGGCACGACCAACACCTGCAGCTTCGGATGCAATGCCTGCGTTACCCCCTCTCTGCACGGAATCCGCCAGTAACCCCGATTGGGTTTCGAATCTCCCAGCAAAGTGCTTCGCCAGCACTTAAGACTATTTCCACCCCTTGGAGTTTGTGGAAAATACGGACAGAGTGCTCCGCAGCGCTCTGTATCAATCACCTATAGAGTTCGTAGGGTCAGTGACAGGTCAGCTACTCGGACAAGTCGGACAATTTTTCTAAGCTAAACTAGACTAGTTATACTGTTTTGGGACCCCTAGACCACCCACAAATGTTGCAAGCGACAAGGTCCCATCTTTCATTTGGTCAAGAGAGGTGGTTAGGTCATTTTCACCTCCCAAATCCTATGTTCCCATAATTAATATTCATTTTTCAGTACCCACCCCTTGCATTCCAGTTCCCAGATATGAGAAAGGTGTAGGACAATAGAACACACATAGGACTTATACATTTGTATCAAACTTGGTACTGCCGAATTCTCTTCCCAGAGCATGGAAGATGTTCTCAGGCGCATCTCAGCTTCAGGAGCCAGCTGGCTTGGGTTTGCTTCTGCGCGGTTCGGCTTTTCCCTCATCACGTGACAGGGTTGTGGGAGGATTCAAATATGGCGTCGCTCCCCACTCCCAGGCCCCAAATACGAGGTACATGAAAAGTAAGCGAAAACAAATTAGAAACACAGAAAAAATGAATACACTGTCTACCATGAATAAGCTTCACTGCACCCCTTACTGTGTAATATCTATAGCATTTAGGGTTAATGCGGAAAGACAGATATGCAAAAGCGGCATGAGCTAGCAGAGAGCATGGTTAAAGTCAAGCGGCCATATTTAGCGACAATGCGCATGAGCCACAATATCCCTCCAAATTGCGAGTGCGTCACATCACTTGGGTATGACCGACGCATGCGCAGACTGGATTTCTGCGAAGCGGCCATTCAGTAGTGCAAGCATCATTACAATTAATAAACATAGATGCGAGCTTCTCTCGGGCACCCGCGTGTACTGGAAAAGGTGAAAATTAAGACGGACAGGATTGGTTAATGCTTATTAAAGGTTAGACGAGGTTCATGAATGTGAGCAAGTCGCTTTATGTGCGAATCCCGCTTCAACACTCATCATGGCGCGCATGCGTTGAGGCCTCAGGTGTTGCGGGGAGCCTCAATGCTCACCTCTGCCGCTGCGCCAAACACGCGCGCTCAGAGTGCCAGAGGACTGTGGGGGGCTCCCTGACTGACTCGACACGTCGCGAATGCCCGCCTGACACTTAGTCAGACTACATAACATAAGTAAGTATGTTGGTCAGGCAGCGCGCCTTACCCTGAACATAATGCAAACTAAAAGGGTTATTCCATGTATTACCCTCAGGAACCCGCAATTTTGAAAACGAATATTCATGGTTTTATTAATGGTATAATTTGATGGAATCCGTCCTTAAGTCTCGACAGAGCATTGTGTTTACCTGTGTTACAGTGCTGTTTACTTAAAACCTTTTTATGTCTCAATATATATTCATCACAATGGATGCCTCCTTTACTTTTGTGCCATCGCATCACCACAAGCAACACACAAGCTTCTTTTTCTGCCCACCCCCCCCCCCCCCCCCCCCCCCCCTACGTAAGTTACGGTGATTATCACAGTTGCCAACTCTTGGAAGCAAAGAATGTCCAGTTTCTTAATTAAGAAGTGCCTGGAAGCAGCAGTGCGTGTGTTAATATAACATGCTGTGCTGTGGGTAAGTTGTCTGGTCGCAGTGTATGGCAAACACGACCTGCCAACACTTCATTATTCACAGCAAGGAAAATAGTGTAAAGTTACCGGATACACTTCATCGAGCCATTTTTGTCTGTAAACATATTTTAATCTTACTGTCTATCCACAAAAACAGACACTTCTAGCACGTGTAAACGAGTTTGCTAGTGTGTAGTTGAACACCGCCATTCCGTGCCCGAGTGTGAAGGGCAGGCTGCAGACACTCCGAAACGTCTTGGGATTGTATCAGAAGGGGTGGTGTATCCATGGGGGAAAAGATTTTCCAGTGAAGGGAAACAAATCGTACGGTTTAACAGTGGGGTTACCTTTTCCCAGTGCGGAAACATACTGTGCAGGGACTAGCAACATGTAAGGTCGCATGATATTGACAGCAGTGCGCATGTGACTAGCAGTTTTCCAGTTGTACTACTGGCAATGTTTGAAAATGGCAAACTGTTTGCTGTAGTGCTTCTACTAATACAGGTATTTTTTGGGGGCGAATCAGTCCCACTTTCTTTTACGTAGCATGACAGCATACTAATATTCAATACGTGTATTCAGCTACCAAGTAGTATTGTTCTGTGCTTTTGTAGAGAGAGACGCTTTTTGTATTCCTGGTAGTCTGGGCCTGGCAGGGAGATTAAAGTGTTCACAGTCCTCTACATGTGGTATTTTACCACTTTTTGACGAGGGCCTCATCATTTTGAGTTACAACACTATTCAGGGACAAACCCCACACCTACAACTGTGCAGTGGATGGAGAGGTTTATTGTCCCTGTGTGACTGTCAGCGCCACCACGGAGGGGCCCGAGTCTGATGATCTGATCATCAGCTGAAAAAATTAATTTTACACACAAAAGTGTCTGCAGCAGGCAGGGCTGCTCTGTCTCATCATCCTTCCTGAGTGAGCCTGGTTTATCTCCAGTCTGACCATCTGATTTAATTCACAGTAAATCTGCAGGCCGCAGGGCTGCTCTGTCTCATCATCCTTCCTGAGTGAGCCTGGTTTATCTCCAGTCTGACCATCTGACTTAATTCTCAGTAAATCTGCAGGCCGCAGGGCTGCTCTGTCTCATCATCCTTCCTGAGTGAGCCTGGTTTATCTCCAGTCTGACCATCTGACTTAATTCACAGTAAATCTGCAGGCCGCAGGGCTGCTCTGTCTCATCATCCTTCCTGAGTGAGCCTGGTTTATCTCCAGTCTGACCATCTGACTTAATTCACAGTAAATCTGCAGGCCGCAGGGCTGCTCTGTCTCATCATCCTTCCTGAGTGAGCCTGGTTTATCTCCAGTCTGACCATCTGATTTAATTCACAGTAAATCTGCAGGCCGCAGGGCTGCTCTGTCTCATCATCCTTCCTGAGTGAGCCTGGTTTATCTCCAGTCTGACCATCTGATTTAATTCACAGTAAATCTGCAGGCCGCAGGGCTGCTCTGTCAGAGTCTCCTTACCACTGGGCTCCAATAGTAAGGTTGCTCTTCACAGTCAGTACGGGTCAGTGTGTGACAGTTTTACCAGGCAGGGCTCTCTCTGCTCTCTTGGCACTGCGACGGACGGGGGCAGGCGGGAGGGGGTAGTGAGGGGGTACCGTCATTCCTCAGAGACCCCCTGTCCGCTCTCATGATCAGAGTTGTTCTTACTTCAGCCACAGCGCGGATCGCACCACGCATTGCATATGAGATCTGATAATTGAGACACACAGTCAATTCAATTCAATTCAATAATAACTTTATTCGGTAGTTTTACAAAAACACCATAAAAGTTCAGAAAAGACAGTTACAAATTTATCAAAAAAGTTAAAAACCG
This sequence comes from Lissotriton vulgaris, assembly GCF_964263255.1. Taxonomy (NCBI): domain Eukaryota; kingdom Metazoa; phylum Chordata; class Amphibia; order Caudata; family Salamandridae; genus Lissotriton; species Lissotriton vulgaris. The sequence continues at coordinate 43,276,725 of NC_141689.1, forward strand.
TTAAGTATGCATTTGTTTAAAAGAAAGCATAAAAAATAGCAAGTACTTCTCAGTTCAATTTGTGCAAGTTTTTCGGCATTTGTAGTGACATACAATTTTCCTGTTATCTTAGTTTCTTTCATTTGTGCAAAATAGCAATGTTATTCGTACTCATAAATTCATGCGATGACGTATACAGAATTTAAGGTAAAATACGATCGCTTTAGCGTAGTTTTCATTTTCAAGGTACTGAAGTGCCAGATACGCTGGGCGACATTGACGAAGACCCCAGAATTTCAAAATAGGCAGTATCCAGCGTTTACGGGGTTCAGTAAAGAATTTACAGAATAACATTGTATGTATCGTTGATTGTGAAGACACTAGATCACAAGGGCACATAGGAAGTGTGGATGTCCTAGCATTTTGCTTTGGAAATGCAACCAATAAATGAAACAGGTCAAATCTGAAACGGGTGAGCAGCATTTTTTCAAACTGTGTTAATTTAAAATTCAAGTAGGGTTCAACGGTAAACACAGTCTGGGCTAATAAGGAGTGTTGAACAGATGGTTTGTGGACCTCGGATAGTAAGCGTAACTGGCGCAGATGAACAAGGCACTCCCTTTTTAAGTTCTTTTTTGGGATTTCTTTTATCAGTAACGGATGATCAAAATACTTCCTATATCCTAGATCTGTTAATAGCGCTTTGACATAGGACAACCATTTAATCTTCTTAGAGTAGTCTAATGTTAAGATGTCTTGAATGATCGCCCTAGTCAAGTGACATTGCTCAGTGACCCATATTCTACGCCACAACATTATTGGCTGCAATTTTATAGTGTCTGTGATGTAATCAATGCCCAACTCAGAATGGCAGGCATAGGTGGAACAAGTTTTTGGTACCGCCAACAAATATCTCAGGAAAAAGTTCTCTATTCTTTGTATTGAGTCCACATTTGTAAAGCCCCAAATCCCCGCCCCATATGTTGCTGTACTTACACATTTTGAGTTATATATTTGCAATAATTCTTTAATTGGTCGCTGCCCCAATCTGTGTGAGAAGGTTTTTAGCGAAGATGTCTCTCGGAGGAATGCCAATTTCCTTGCATTGATAGCTGGGCTCCATTTAAATTTTTCGTCAATGACGATCCCTAAATAGGGATAGGTAGTGGTCCTATCCAGATGTTCACCCTGTACCAATAGTTTCCTGTGTTTTACATTTCTTTTCTCCCCTGCATGCATTGTATAGGTTTTTTTTGCATTTAATTTCAGGTTCAGACTTGCCATGAAGGCACAATATCTGTTCAAGGCCAACTGTAGTTCATTTAGTGTTCTTGCTAAAATTACGGCATCGTCGGCGTATAGGAGTGCTGGTATCTGCCGACGAGCTATTAAAGGAAGGTCCTTACTGCCTTGTAACATGGCAACCTCCAAGCCGTTCGTATAAAGGGTGAATAGAAAGGGGGCCAGGACGCACCCCTGCCTGACCCCCTTTTCCACCCTAAAGGTGTCAGTGAGCTCACCCCTCACCCCGAATCTTACCCTGCCTGTAGTGCCTGTGTACAATTCTCGGAGAAAGTCCACGATTGGGGTAGGAACTCCCATTTTCAAGATAGTTCTCCACAACGTTGAGTGTGCCACGCAATCGAACGCTGCGGAGAGATCGACGTATGCCATATGGAAAGAAGACCCTTTAGCTTCCAGATATTTGCCCGCCAGTAGGGACAAGTTTAGGGCCTGGTCAACTGTTCCTAGCCCCTCCCGGAAACCATATTGTAGGTCTGAGATGATTTTGTGATCGGTAGCCCATTCCTGGAGACGCTCAAGGAGTATTCGTCCTGCCATCTTACCTAACGAGTCCAGGAGGGAGATCGGCCTATAGCATGATGGACTGTTTCGATCTCCTTTTTTAAAAATAGGTACCAACGTTGATGTTTTCCAAGAGTCCAAGAGGCCCACTTCAATGGTAGCGTTCAGGACGTTAGTCAATAGAGGGGTCCAAAGATCCGGGAGATGTTTGAAAACGTCAACGGGGACACCATCCGGGCCTGGGGCTTTAGCTATTTTTGAGAATTTTAAGGCTTTTTGAACCTCTTCATGGGAGAAATAAAGGTTTAAAGGATAGGCGATGTGTGGCAGAAATTCAGGTTGATCTGTGTCTTCTGTCGGATCTTTCGCAAAGACTTTTGTAAAATGGCTCACCCATTCATGTTGACTTATAGCAACATCAATTGATGGAGAATTGTCTTTGTCTATTAAGAATGGGGAACGAACTACCTGCCAGAACAAGGCACTATTTTTTAATTCCGAGCTTTGGATCAGTGTTGGCCATAGTTCAGCTTTCACTTCTTTTTTCCTATTGTTTAAGGCAGCCGTGTACTCCTTTCTGAGTCTGGTGATTTCAACTCTGTCCCTGTGATCACTATTTAGAGCTTCCTTTAAATGTGTAGATGCTTTTGTGCATGCTGAATTGAACCAACCTTTCTTTAACTGGGGCCTTTGTTTGTGCATCCTGGTTAGTTCTTTTTGTATGCTTGTTGTAATTGTCAAGAAGCTCTTTATAATTTCGCTTGATTGTGTGGTAGAGTCCAAGCAATTTATAATATCAGTTTGATTGTTTATAACTATTTTTTTGGTTGATGCTTCCTTGTCAATACTGCCCCACTTCAGTGTAAAGCCATTCAAGGAGCCTAATTCTAAATCACATTGATTTAGGGCGGTCATGATGTCATATGGTTTGTTCGTTGTTGTTTCAGCAAGAACCATAATGATTGGAAAGTGGTCACTTAAGGGATTTTTAGGGACCTTGAAATCTTCTACGGTGAATCCTATGGGTGGTGAAATCAGTATAAAATCAATTAGGCTTATTAGACTCTTCCATTGAATGTGGGCTGGAAAGGAACAGATGGAATCTTTGTTTCATTAGCAAAACTTAGTTCTAGTTCAGCCATAATTTCGGTCATTGTTTCTCCCACGTTAGAGTGTATAAAGTGCGTAAGGTTTATGTCGGCCTCATCGCTAATACCGCACTTATTGTTATCGCTGTTACTGCATAGATGAAGGTTAAAATCTCCTCCCCAGATTATTGTGCATGTCTTTTTGATGTATTTAATTCGTTGCTCTTGTAGTGTTGCAGAGATCTCTGGGAGAAGAGTAATCATATCAGCGTGAGAGAGGTTGTTATAAAAGTTTATAATTAGATAGAGTCTTTGTTTAGTGACCTTTAGCACTATGATCTGGAAATTTGTATCTAATCTTAGGGGGATTACCTCATCCACGGGAAGAGTATTTGTAATGTAAGTCGCTAAGCCTCCGCTGTTTCTACCAGAGGTTGATTTCTTCGCAGGTGACCAGAAAGTTTTAAAGCCCACCATGTGTATTGGCCTTATGGCCCAAGTCTCCTGAAGGCAGATACAACCGCTCAAAATTAATCTGGCTCAGGAAATCGGGGTCAGTCTTCTTTGCAGAAAGACCTGCGATATTCCAAAAAGTAAAATGAATCTGCATAGTATCTGGAATGAGATCAACGGGATTACCTGTATCAGCCAACCGTTCAGCGGCTTCCAAATTAATTGAGGCCGATGTTACTGTTGGCATAGCATTTATATTATAATGATTTGTTATTGAACAGTTGGGTTTACTAGGGGCTAAGGACAAGTGTGTTGACATTGTTTCGGAGGCAGGGCGTGAATTAGATAGTAGGATCAACTCTGATTTAGATGGTTGTGGAAATTCCCCGGTAGAATAAAAGTTGGGAAGTCAATCGTTAAAATCTAGGCCAGAGAGAGCATTAAATCTATTGTAAGTTGGAATATTATAAGGAGTAGCTAGTGGGGGGGCTGCTTGTCTCCATCGGTTATCTCCGTTCTCTTGATAAGGGGTTTCAGAGAGATAAGGATGGGTAGCTGGCGGTATGGGCGTTTGGCTCTGATGCCACTGTACCGAGCCTGTTGGGTATAGGAACTTAGAGTTCTGGTATGAAATGGGAGGGTAAGAAGTGGAGGGGTAAGATCTTTCTGGAAACGGAATCATAGAGGTAGGCGGGATGTTGTTGTTTGTGTTTAGTAAATGCCTATAGAAATAGCCCAATGGGAGAAGGGTTGTATTGAATTCCCATGTAGAAGGTGGGGGTGCCTTAGCTAGTGTCTTTTCGGCCCACTGGGGATTTCTAAAGGTGATAGCTACACAGTCCCCCTCGAATTTTTTGCGTAGGGGGCCTATCCAGCCTACTCTTTGGGTGTGGGAAATTTCCCCAGCACATTCTATTGGGAAGTTACAGTTCAAGCTTAACCAATGAAGTATCTTGTTTTTCAGGGATGATGTTGTTTCACTCTGTTCTTGTTTGAGTGTTGGTACGTTTACCAATACAAGGACATAGGCTCCACATTCAGGGGGAAGGGTAATACGTGCTGGAATCTGTCTAGACCTATATGGTTGTTCATATGGTATCTTTGGCTGCTGGGCCTTTGCAGTCGAATGGTTAGATTGTGTGGATTTCTGTGTGGATTTCTGTGGTCCTTGTTGAGATGATACGTGGGAGTTCCCTGGCTGAATAGTGGCTGGTTGGATGTTCGTATTGGAAGTAAGAGATGAACTGTTAGATGTTGGGGGTTTGTTTACAACGGTTGTACTATTGCTGTGGGGGTTCTGTTTCGGGAGAGTTATTGGGGTAGGGATAGATTTCTGTGCTGTGACTGCCTTAGCATGGTTGGCAGTCATAGGAGCCAAAGAAGCTAGAGTGGTAGTGGGTGGTTTGAGATAACTAGTGTTGTTGATTAATCTTGCCATCTGCTTTTCAATATTGTTTAAAGTTCGCTCTATTGGTAATAGTTGGGTTTTTATAAGGTCCTTAATTATGTCTAGCACTTGTGAGTTAAGCTCAAGATAGATTGAGTTGGCAGCACCATGACCCCTATGAACGTCATCCGACGATACAACTGAAACAGAGGGGTCATCCACATTAACCGGCAATGAGTGGCTTGCATTATTTCGGTAGTTGGTACGGGGCGTTTTTTTGGACCTAGTGCGCTTTGGTAGACTATGTTGCTTAGTCTTAGTCTTAACTACTGGTCTTGTGCTGTCTTTATCAAGAAAGGCACCCTCCCTTAGCTCCTTATCAGTTTTTGAGGGAGAAACTACTGCTGGAGATGGGGACTCAGTTAGGTATTGCGACCCAGTCAAAGTTAACAGGGGAATTTAGGTGGTTTGGGTGGGGCTAATCACCAAAGTAGGTGTTTTCTCCAGGTCTTCCAGAGTAACTTCCCCAAGTGATAGATGAGTGACAGATAAATCGACGCTCGTTGGAATGGTGTGGATTTCAGCACGGATTTCTCGCAATAATGGGACATTAGTTTCCTGTTGAGTAGGTGTTTTCGCTAAAGCCAAAAGACCCATTGAGGATCTTCGTGCTGCTGCAAGGTCCTGGGAGACACGTCTTTCTAGGAGTACGATCCCCTGATTGATCGCGTCATTAGCTTTGTTGATAAATTGGTCGATCGGCCCAATTACCGGACCCACTCCTTGTGCCGTCTTGTTCCTCATTGCCCTAGTTGTCATGGTGGCGCTATAATGCAGGTGAATTCTTGAATGTTGTAAATAATAGCAAGGGGCAACCAAGATGCAATGTAGATAACAATGGGTAAGTGGAGAAGAAAATGGGTTGGCCCAGACCAGACTTGCCCAGGCTTGAACGGGCTTAAAAGGGCCCGCCCTTTGCCCGGGCTTCGCCCCGGGCTTCGCCCCGGGCTGCGACCCGCGCGCGTCCCGCGATGCGCGTTATAACACTTGCTTATGAGGGTGTGAGGGGAGGGCGGGGCACTGGGAGGGGGCGCGGCACCCTCGGGAAGAGGAAACAGCTGATGTTAGTAGCGCTGTACCTCGCAGTCCCGGGGCCGCGCCTCTCGCCTCCTCTGCGGCCTCGCGGTGATTAACTCCTTCCTCTGTGGCACAATGAACTTGATGGAGAGTCTGCTACTCCAGTAGCAAGTGGCAGGTCAAACAGGACAACGCTGGCAATACCTCTGAAGGCGAGACACACAGTCAAATCGGCAGGCGCAGGGCGCTCTGTCTCGTCATCCTTGAGGGTTATAACTAGATCTGAGAGTCGCGTCATCCTTGAGGGTTACAACTAGATCTGAGAGTCGCGTCATCCTTGAGGGTTACAACTAGATCTGAGATTTCAGTTCAAATTCAGCCACAGACTAATAATCTCAGCACTGGCCGCAGGGCTGCTGTGTCTTGTCATCCTTCTTGGGTACCAGGAGCGAGCACTAGGGTTAGTGTCCTTCCGTTTCTGGTGCTCAGCAGCAGTTTCAAGAAGTTTTTGGAGTTTCGTGTTGCTCAAATGGCTGTAATTTCAGATATTTAGCAGTTTCCCTCGTCTTTATTGCATGGTTTTTGCTCACGATAAAGTGTCACTCATAGTCGTTGAAATGTCACTCATAATTTTACTGAAATGATAAAAATGTCACACATGGCAATCTGAAACCTTGGCAGCTATGCCGAGAAGGCTGAATATTCGGGGGGAGACCCAAGGCGTCACGGAAGCCCTGGTGCAAGGCAGGCCCGGCTCACATTCTGATGCAGACGAGCTCATTGTGTCTTCGTGTGCAAGGGATTCACGTCACATCACTTTAAGGCGCCAAACAACGAAGGGGTGAACGCATGGCTTGTTTCAAGCACTTATCGACACCCTTATCGACGTGCTGTGTGGGAACGCTGCGGGGGGGGGGGGGGGGGGGTGGGGGGGGGGTGAAATGCAAAGATTACAGTTAGCAGGAATCCGGTACCAGCAGAACTTCGAGGAAAAGGCTCGAGTACCTACAAGTCTTACACCCCCCCCCAACCCCCCTGCGCACCGGCAGAGGCTTGAATACCTCAAAACCATCGCCCGAGACCGGCCGGAGTGCGGGCCCAGCAGTGAAAGGCTTGGCCCTGGGCCAGGTTTCTAATCCGGGGAAGGGGGCGGGGGGGGGGTGGGGGGGTGGAAGGGGTGAGGGAGGGAGGGGAGGGGATAGGCTTAAGTGCAGGTGCCTCCGTCTGCATGGCATGAACAGCAATTCATCAAAATGTCTTGGGTAACGGAGCCGACATGCCGGGTCACTTAACCTTTACTTTCACTCGCACAGGTATGTTTACACATAAATCCACACCCTCGCCTCTCCCACAAGCACGCACACAACAAAATCATGTGATTTAAAACAAAAAAAAATTCTTAGCTCAGCTGCCAGGGAGAGGCATGATCCAGCAAATTCTAATCTATTCTTTATTACACTAATAGTGAATAAAAAAAATATTATTCACTATTGGTCTCATAACAAATCATTACAGTGATTTGAGACCTCTGACACCAGGGGTTGCAAAGTCAGTGCCGGGGGTTGCTGCTGCGACCCCTGGTGACCCCTAATAGATGTCCATGCTGCCTAACTGTGAACGGGGGTGAGAACAGTTTCAGGTGGCAGAAAGGCTGAGTCAACTCTCCCTCCCCCCTCTCCCTCCACCTTTCTACAACCCCCACATTAGGTCTTGCACAGGCTTTCTACTGCTCAGTATTTATTTCAATGCAAACATAAAGTGCACATTCACCTGTGGACATCATGACTCTGGATAAATGTTTATTGTTACCCAACTCAATGGTACTCATTTTATCGACCTCAGAAGGATGAAAGGCTGAGTGGACCTGTTGGGATTTATACCCGTGACCCTGAGGTCAAGCACAGGCCCCTGCATCGGAGGCATTAGTCCACTAAGACCCCAGACCCGGGCCCAAAGTAATTTAAATAAACCACAAACTGCCCAGAACCCCCCACTAGATTTCCATGTGGATAAAGAAAAGAGACCCCTGACTGCCAAGCTGAAGGGCTCTGGCTTGGCTACCACTTCATCAGATGGTTGAATATCGAGTATTGCTTCGGTTGCTGACCAGTAATCTTCTTTATATCCATTCGTAAGAAATTGTGTATCTGGTTGACTGGGCGATGCGCCCTGGTGAAGCATCAACCACAATCCTAGTCAGGGTAAGACACCAGCGAACCCTACATTAGCTCATGCTCACCCCCTTGAGAGTTTGGCCAAAGGGCAATATGCAAAGTATTTATGCAACACTGAAAAAGTAACAGTAAAAACACACCACAAAAGGAGCCCCCAACTGATTAGAGAAATGAAGTAACTTTTCGTAAATAAGACAATATCAAAGTGACTAAAATCCAATTAGTAGAACCAGAGATATTACATTTTTAAAGTTTTTTGTGTGAAAAAAGGGCTAAAAAGCTCACATCGATATTGGAGGATCTGGTCACATCAGCACAGGTACGGGCCCACCAGTATTGAGCACGGGCCGACTACAGGGACTTCGGCCCGCTGAACAAAGTATATTAAACCCTTTATGCAGAGCGTTGAGTGGATCCAGTAATGCAATGTGTCAGTTCCGAGATGCGGCACAGAGAGGTCCTGTTACATAGACGGCAAGGATTCAGTCGATGAGACTTGCAATGTGAAGGCTGCTGTTCGGGATGCATCACATAGTCAAAACGATGCGTCAATTCTGAAGAGCAGTGAACCTTGGATGCGGTGGTTCAGTATCGTTATCAAGGCTGCCATCAATAAGATATGTTAGAATCTGCTCTGGAAACATGGCGCACAGCAGGGCTTCAAAAAGTGCTGCATCAGACCCACGATGCTGGATGTGGCGGTGATGCAAGTCTTTTGTGACGGATCTTATCTACATAGCGGCGGCGATGCGTCGGTCCCGCTCAGGGATGCACCACTCATCTGAGGAGATGCATTGATTCTGCTTGCAATGTGCCACGCAGCTGAGAAGATGTGTTGGTTCAGCTGGAAAGCAACTTATGCCCACTTACAAGAGTCCAGGGCTGGGGTGGCACCACTTGACAGAGTAGACTCACAGAAAACACCTAAAAACCTGGCTGCTTAGGAGAAGCTCAAAACAACATAGGGGTAGCCCAGTCACCCTCTTGGTCCTTTCTTTCGGAATTCAGCATGGGGACACTCCAAACTAGAGTAACCATGCTCTCTACAAACTGCTAACGTAACACGGCAGAGTACATGTGCAGAAGCAGGTTGGTTGGAAGTGTGTTATGTCTCGGACAGTTCAGATCAGGAGGCCAGCACTTGGAGTCACTCTGGGTTCAAGAGATGCAGGTCCAGCCTTTCCCGTCCAGGCAAGAGGGCAGCAGGTCAGCACAACAAAGCAGGAGTCCAACAGAGTGCAGGCCAGCAGATTGGCAGTCCTTCAGCAGCGCGGCAGACTTTCCACAGGTCCCGTAGTGTACTGAGGTGGTATCTGAGGTCTAGTTCTTTATACCCCGTTCTGCCCTTGAATTAGGAGAGATTTCAAAGATATGCCTTTGAAATGCACAGATGTCCTGTCCTGCAGACTAACTACAGGGGTATGCAGCCCTTTGTGTGAGATAGGACACAACTTATTCAGGTGTATGTGAGGCTGGGTCCAGGTCCTCCCTCCCACCCTGCCAGGATGACCCATCAACTCACACTTAAGCTCCTTTTGTGTATGATTGTCCAGGGGGAATACATAAAGTCCAACTGCCAACTAAACCAAGCCATGTGCCCAGAGACAGCCACCAAATGACTTAGGAAAAAAATTCCAACTTTCTGAAAGTTGCATTTTCAGAATTGTAATTTAAAATCCAACTTCACCATAAGTTAGGATTTTAAATTGTGATTCCAGAGACACCAACTGTTGGACTTGGCCCTCATGGCAGGTTCCCCCCTAATTTTTTTGCTTTTAATCTGTGATCTGTGTTGATGATTTTTGGTCTCTGCGCACTTTTTCCCTGTGTCCCAGAGTAAAGTGTGTGCATGTAGTTAGGCTGGCCTGCTCTCCCATAGGGATGCATGGGGAATGTCTGTGTCCCTGGTAGTTCCTGATGCGTGGGGAGTGCAGACTCGAATTTGGTATGTGCGAACTCGTGAGAATGAATGCTTCGCAATGATGTATGTGGCATGAGTGTGTCTTGTGCGGAAGTGCCACTTCTAGGAGTTGGCATATTAGTATAAAATATGCCTGGCATGTGATTGGCTGGAGCTGGCTGGTGAGCCTGGCTCCAGGAAGGCTGGATGGGTCTGCCCGGTGGTGAGTGTGAGATTAGCATGTTGATGGCTTGGGAGGAGTGCACCTGGTCCCTGATGGGCCTGGACATTCCCCACACAATGCTGGCTCCGCCCCCTGTGGTGCGACTGATGACCCCAGCCCTGATAGTGAATGAAAGGGGTGGTTGAGGCATCAAGGGTGCTCCAAAACCAGCTGCAACTGGTTTCTCCCCCACCCTGCACCTACAGACAAAGGAATTTACAGTATAAGAAGGGGCTGTGTCCCCTAACAAAATGTTCTCTGCCAGGATCCTAGCCGAGGGGGCTGCTGCTGTTGCTGGGGCCAGGAGGACCGCCACTTGGAGTGTCTCCCTGCCTGGAGACCCAGTGAGCTGGCTCTGGGCCCAGCCTTGCCCCCCTGCCTGCCTCCAGACCCTGCTGGAGCTATACTTTGCCAGAGCACCTGGAAGCGCTTTTATTTGACTTATGAAGAACAAGGAGGGGTTTGGCCCAATAGGGAAGAGGGTAGGTAGGGCCCATTAATAGCAAAAGAAGAAAATTTACCTATGCCTCTATACACATAGTTGCAACATTTAATGTAATTAAAGAGTAAACCACACTGTTAGTCAACTCAGACAATTGATTTATGTCAGTTATTTGTCGAAACTCATAAATAATTCATACTTTGTGGCAAGAGAAAAATACATAGTCAACTTGACATTGAACACACAAAAAGAGATTTTTGCAAGGGATAAAGCGAAACAAACAACATATGAACCAAAATTGTGTGAATTATCGTGAACAAATCAACAACAAGTGCATATACATTGTACACAGTGAGTAAATTGTGTCAAAACAACGAACAACAGTTTTTCAAAAGTTATATTGGATTCAGAAAAAGCTGCGGGGGTACGTCTTATTCAATGCTTGCCCCATTGCCTGTAACACTATTGATTATGAATACTATGTTGTGAACAGGACAAAAAATTATAAAACCCAACATGAATTGGGACCAGCCCAGAAATTTGGGCAAAACAATGATGATAAATGCCAACGCGTTTCGAATGCCAATGTATGGTTCATCGGATTCTCATCAGGGCGTGGATTGAATCCATTTGAAACTGTTGGGGAAGAGGAACAAGGGATTTAATTAAAAACTAGGATTTTGACTTAAGGAAGCTTATCCCATGTGAATGCTTCATCTGCTGTGACATACCTTATGCGACCAAAGTGTTTTGGTCGATTGGGTCTTTATTTGTGAAGACAGTTATCCTAAGCCGTGGAAGTCAACCTGTAATGTAGTGACATTGGCATAATCAGTAATTGTACAATGAAGTACAGGCAGGCACTGGTGTGTGCATGCATTATGAGCAATTATTACCTCTGTGTTAGGAGCAGCCGCTCCGAGGTTGAGGCTGAGAAGGCGCAGTTAACAATTTAATAATTTCCTTTTGAATGTGATCTGCAAACACAAAGGGATTGTGTATTTAGCGAGGGAGAAAATTGTGTCTCGTGACCAATAGAGTTTGATAAAAAGGATTCTCTTACTTGTGTCCGTAGGAAAAAAAGAGCTCTTCGCCGAGTTCTGTAAAGAAACGGAAGACAGCGGGGAGCTGATAAATGCCCTGTGTTTGAGTTTCCCAGTTGCAGTGAAAAATAAAATAAAAGTGCGCCGGTTGGCGTCTTACCGTGAACTTGGACCCTCAAAGCATCGGGTCACCCGTCTGTTAGGACGGAATCGTCTCTTGTTAGAAATTAATTCTGGAGGAAGGACAGAAAACCGAGCGAGTTAGTGCCGCGGTCATGCTCAAAAAAGCGCGTGTGTGTGCGCTGATGGCCCAAAAAGGGTCTTACCTGGGTTGTTGGAAAACCGTTTCTTGTATTTGGGTTCTGGGAGGACACAACAGCTCGCCGCTGCGAGTAAAATGGACTAAGTTAGAAAGTTTTGTCACATGATGCCGGGAACCAATCGGGTCCGGGGGCCCTCTCGCTAAGGGTTGTGGGACATGTAGTTCTACAGACATGAATTATATTCTAGTGACTTCACTAAGGACGTTAAGTCCATTATTGACAGTGTTGAATTTCATAATAAGGTAGGCCTCCTTACGTAATAATGCCGCCTCAATGTCCTGTACATACTGTTTAGGGTCTGCCCATGCAAGGACCGTCCATTTGAAATCAAGTTCCCCATGGTCATGGCTCATGAAATGTTCTACCATGGGTGCTGAGCACACCTTTTTCTTTATTCGGGATCGGTGTTGTGTGATGCGTGAATTGATAGGTTGACAGGTTTTGCCTATGTACACTTTGTCACAGGGACAAACCACGGCGTAGATAACATTTTTTGTACGACAATTAGTGAAACTATCATGTTTCCAAGTGACCCCGTCATGGTCAAATGTATTACCTTCCAAGGTAGAGGAACACGAAATGCAATTGCCACACTTGTGATGCCCGCTGATAGGTTTTAGTTTCCATTGTGAAAGTAAATCACTTTTGGGTTTCGGAATATAGCTGTCTGCTCGAATCAGTTGTTGACCAATGCTTTTATTCTTGCGCATGGCAAAAATGGGCTTTTGTAATGGACTTGGTAAATCTTCCAATAGATGCCAATTGTTTAAAATAATGCGTTTGAACTGATTCGTGTGTGCTCCATAAGTTGTGACACACACCAACTCAGCCTGTTCAATTTTGTCCTTTTTCATCAGGAGGTTTTCCCTGGCAGTGCATCTAGCTCGTTTTTTAGAATGGTTGAGGAGTTTTTTAGGGTAGCCCCTTTTGGCCATTTCTGCGCAAAAGTTTGTGGCATGTTGATCAAAATCCGATATCTTAGTACAATTTCTTCTTATTCGTAACAGTTGCCCAAAAGGAAGGTTTTCTTTCAGGCACTGTGGGTGCGAGCTTTTAAAGTGAAGAATGGTGTTTCTGTCAGTGAGTTTTTTATGTAGGGTCGTGGTTAGGATGTTTTCGCGGACCCCTACTGTGATGTCCAAAAAAGTCATTTTGCTTGTGCTAAATTCAATAGAGAAGCTGATGTCTCTATGCCTGGAGTTGAGCCAATTGTAGAACTGGTCTAGTTCCGTCTGGCTCCCCTGCCACAGGAGCCAGACGTCATCAATGTATCTTAGCCATTGGGTAATATGGCCAATAAATGGATTATTCTCGAATATGAATCTTTGTTCATATTGTGCCATATACAATACCGCCATCTCAGGTGCGTATGGACAGCCCATAGCGATGCCCTTTATTTGGATAAAAAACGCATTCTCAAACTTGAAATAGTTGCTGCGTAATGTGATTTCAGCCAATGACAGGATGAAGGAGGTGGGGACCCGATGCGGTCTTTCACGTTGTTCAAGATATATTTCCAAGACCTGCAATGCTTCGTCCTGAGGGATTTGGGTGTATAGTGAGGTGACATCTAGTGTCACCATCAACTGAGTTGTTTGATCAAATGATTGTCCCTCTATCTTATTGATGAAATCTGTTGTATCTCTGAGATACGACTTAACCTGCGGTAGAAAGGGTTTGAGAAAAAAGTCAATGTATTTTGAGACCGGTTCCAGTGCGGAATCGCACCCCGACACAATGGGTCGGCCAGGCGGTGTTTAACCACCGCCTGGCCGACCCATTGTGTCCGCACTGGAACCGGTCTCAAAATACATTGACTTTTTTCTCAAACCCTTTCTACCGCAGGTTAAGTCGTATCTCAGAGATACAACAGATTTCATCAATAAGATAGAGGGACAATCATTTGATCAAACAACTCAGTTGATGGTGACACTAGATGTCACCTCACTATACACCCAAATCCCTCAGGACGAAGCATTGCAGGTCTTGGAAATATATCTTGAACAACGTGAAAGACCGCATCGGGTCCCCACCTCCTTCATCCTGTCATTGGCTGAAATCACATTACGCAGCAACTATTTCAAGTTTGAGAATGCGTTTTTTATCCAAATAAAGGGCATCGCTATGGGCTGTCCATACGCACCTGAGATGGCGGTATTGTATATGGCACAATATGAACAAAGATTCATATTCGAGAATAATCCATTTATTGGCCATATTACCCAATGGCTAAGATACATTGATGACGTCTGGCTCCTGTGGCAGGGGAGCCAGACGGAACTAGACCAGTTCTACAATTGGCTCAACTCCAGGCATAGAGACATCAGCTTCTCTATTGAATTTAGCACAAGCAAAATGACTTTTTTGGACATCACAGTAGGGGTCCGCGAAAACACCCTAACCACGACCCTACATAAAAAACTCACTGACAGAAACACCATTCTTCACTTTAAAAGCTCGCACCCACAGTGCCTGAAAGAAAACCTTCCTTTTGGGCAACTGTTACGAATAAGAAGAAATTGTACTGAGATATCGGATTTTGATCAACATGCCACAAACTTTTGCGCAGAAATGGCCAAAAGGGGCTACCCTAAAAAACTCCTCAACCATTCTAAAAAACGAGCTAGATGCACTGCCAGGGAAAACCTCCTGATGAAAAAGGACAAAATTGAACAGGCTGAGTTGGTGTGTGTCACAACTTATGGAGCACACACGAATCAGTTCAAACGCATTATTTTAAACAATTGGCATCTATTGGAAGATTTACCAAGTCCATTACAAAAGCCCATTTTTGCCATGCGCAAGAATAAAAGCATTGGTCAACAACTGATTCGAGCAGACAGCTATATTCCGAAACCCAAAAGTGATTTACTTTCACAATGGAAACTAAAACCTATCAGCGGGCATCACAAGTGTGGCAATTGCATTTCGTGTTCCTCTACCTTGGAAGGTAATACATTTGACCATGACGGGGTCACTTGGAAACATGATAGTTTCACTAATTGTCGTACAAAAAATGTTATCTACGCCGTGGTTTGTCCCTGTGACAAAGTGTACATAGGCAAAACCTGTCAACCTATCAATTCACGCATCACACAACACCGATCCCGAATAAAGAAAAAGGTGTGCTCAGCACCCATGGTAGAACATTTCATGAGCCATGACCATGGGGAACTTGATTTCAAATGGACGGTCCTTGCATGGGCAGACCCTAAACAGTATGTACAGGACATTGAGGCGGCATTATTACGTAAGGAGGCCAACCTTATTATGAAATTCAACACTGTCAATAATGGACTTAACGTCCTCAGTGAAGTCACTAGAATATAATTCATGTCTGTAGAACTACATGTCCCACAACCCTTAGCGAGAGGGCCCCCGGACCCGATTGGTTCCCGGCATCATGTGACAAAACTTTCTAACTTAGTCCATTTTACTCGCAGCGGCGAGCTGTTGTGTCCTCCCAGAACCCAAATACAAGAAACGGTTTTCCAACAACCCAGGTAAGACCCTTTTTGGGCCATCAGCGCACACACACACGCTTTTTTGAGCATGACCGCAGCACTAACTCGCTCGGTTTTCTGTCCTTCCTCCAGAATTAATTTCTAACAAGAGACGATTCCGTCCTAACAGACGGGTGACCCGATGCTTTGAGGGTCCAAGTTCACGGTAAGACGCCAACCGGCGCACTTTTATTTTATTTTTCACTGCAACTGGGAAACTCAAACACAGGGCATTTATCAGCTCCCCGCTGTCTTCCGTTTCTTTACAGAACTCGGCGAAGAGCTCTTTTTTTCCTACGGACACAAGTAAGAGAATCCTTTTTATCAAACTCTATTGGTCACGAGACACAATTTTCTCCCTCGCTAAATACACAATCCCTTTGTGTTTGCAGATCACATTCAAAGGGAAATTATTAAATTGTTAACTGCGCCTTCTCAGCCTCAACCTCGGAGCGGCTGCTCCTAACACAGAGGTAATAATTGCTCATAATGCATGCACACACCAGTGCCTGCCTGTACTTCATTGTACAATTACTGATTATGCCAATGTCACTACATTACAGGTTGACTTCCACGGCTTAGGATAACTGTCTTCACAAATAAAGACCCAATCGACCAAAACACTTTGGTCGCATAAGGTATGTCACAGCAGATGAAGCATTCACATGGGATAAGCTTCCTTAAGTCAAAATCCTAGTTTTTAATTAAATCCCTTGTTCCTCTTCCCCAACAGTTTCAAATGGATTCAATCCACGCCCTGATGAGAATCCGATGAACCATACATTGGCATTCGAAACGCGTTGGCATTTATCATCATTGTTTTGCCCAAATTTCTGGGCTGGTCCCAATTCATGTTGGGTTTTATAATTTTTTGTCCTGTTCACAACATAGTATTCATAATCAATAGTGTTACAGGCAATGGGGCAAGCATTGAATAAGACGTACCCCCGCAGCTTTTTCTGAATCCAATATAACTTTTGAAAAACTGTTGTTCGTTGTTTTGACACAATTTACTCACTGTGTACAATGTATATGCACTTGTTGTTGATTTGTTCACGATAATTCACACAATTTTGGTTCATATGTTGTTTGTTTCGCTTTATCCCTTGCAAAAATCTCTTTTTGTGTGTTCAATGTCAAGTTGACTATGTATTTTTCTCTTGCCACAAAGTATGAATTATTTATGAGTTTCGACAAATAACTGACATAAATCAATTGTCTGAGTTGACTAACAGTGTGGTTTACTCTTTAATTACATTAAATGTTGCAACTATGTGTATAGAGGCATAGGTAAATTTTCTTCTTTTGCTTTATTTGACTTATAGCGCTGGCAGCGCTTTATTTCTGCCCCAGCGCTCAATAGCGCTTTGCTTTGCCTTCTGGCGCCTCGGAGCGCCGAAATTGACTTAACGCTCAGAGCGCTGTTCTTTTTGCCAGGCGGCTGCCACGCCGCATCTGCCCCGTTTTACTTTATTATTTGAAGCCGGAGCCCACCCGGCATTGCCCCGTGTTTTCACCGCCGCAGCCCCGGAGTGTTCTCAGACGTTGCCGGGCCGCTGCCTAGGGCGACCTGGAAGTGTTGGGCCGGCCGGCCAATCGCTGCGCGGCCCGGGAGAGGCGGACGGAAATCCCGCCCCCGCAGCCGGGCAGCGAGGAGAGAAGCGCCGCCAGCGAGGCCCCGAAGAAGAGGAGCCCCGCCCGCAGCCCCAACGAACAGCCGGTGAGTGTTGCTCCAGTCTGCCCACGTCCGGGGGCAGTTTCCTTTCGCCTTGAGCGGACCCAGTTGGCAGAGGGCCGCTCCGACGAGCCTCAAGGCAGTTCTTGAGAGCCCATAGGAGGCTCAGGGGCATTTCTTCTTTCGAGTCCACAAAGGACTCCAATGTGCCGCTGTTGTGTGCAGAGCCCCGAGGCTCCCACCCCTATTTGATTCAGAGCCCCGAGAGGCTCAACAGTGCCGCAGTTGGGTTTATGAGCCTGCGAGGCTCGAGTGCCAGTTCCTTGATTTAGAGCCCAGAGAGGCTCTGGGGGCATTTCATTGTTTCAGAGCGCAGAAGCTCTTAACTGCCAGTCTATTGTTTTGCGAGCCGGCGAGGCTTTTGGGGGGACACAGGCAGTTGGTTAGAGCCCCGTGGCTCCCACGCTGTGTTGCCCTCACCCGTGTTCTTGAACCACGAAGCTCCATTGTTGGCTATCATTGATTTACAACTGTCCAGCATTTAGTGGACAGTTGCTACGTTTAGGCTTGTGTTCTGCGCTGCCTGCGCAGCCTCCCTGACATTTGGACTCAGGGCATTTCAGCCCTTGCGAGGCCAGTTGGCCTGAGGGACAGTTCTAGTGTTGTGCTATGTGCACCCTGCGCATTGTGATTTACTTGCTTATGTGATTCCTGCGCAAATGTTCTACCTACACCTCTGAATGTGTTTTAATCCTTCATGTTCAATGTGTTTATGTTTTATCCCTTTTGCTAAAAGTGACCTGCTTAGAGGATTGTTTATGTGCCTATAGGTCCTGATATTAAGGGCCTAGTTCCCTGCGTGATTTTCCTACAGTGTTTAGGGTTGCGTAGGAGGTATTTACCCTTTACCAGTGATTACTGGTTGTGTGCTACATTTACTATTTTGGTGCTACAGTCATTATATGTTTATGTGCTAAGTGTTATACCTACAAGTGCTAATTCTAAAAGTGCCTACCCCTGACAGTGGTCCATGTGGCCCTGTCCTGTACATAATCCCTTGTAAATTCTGCCCTTGCCTGTTGGCACATTGTAAAGTGTGTGGTGTTTTTCTAATGTGTCTTTACCATAATACAAAGGCTATTTTTTATATAACCTTGTGTGGAGTTTCCTTTGTGGTGGGCCTTGGGTGTTGTTGCTGAGTGCGCGCGCAAACGCTTTACACATCGCCTCCAAGATTAGCTTTGCTGCTCGAGTCACGTTACCTAGAGGGTGAGCAGGGGTTATCTTGGTGTGTAACTCCCTTGCCCTGACCTTGGACATGGTGATCTCTGACTGACTTTGGCGTGAGCCTTCACCAGCCGTGGATCCCGTGTCTAACATTGGTGGCAAGCGGTGCGGATTGGACTTGCGTTTGAGCTGTACCACAGTGGCAACAGGCCGCACCACCCCCTTTTGTACCGCACTACAAAGCTCTACATTTTTAGATAACCTCATTTTGGAGGTTATTGTTTTTTAGGTGAAGTCTCAGTATTGCTTCTCCTGAAAGGTGTCATTTTGTAATAGTGTCCAGTACCTTGTTCCCCGCCCTGCTCCCAGATTGGTACCTGTGTCGCTTATGGTCAGGTTGAGAAATCAGGGGTGGTAGAAACTGCCTTACCGAGGGGGTGTGTGTGTGAATGAGTGGTGTGTTACACTGGACAGAGGAGTGCAAGTTATCCAAGATAGGGAGATTGCTGAATTTTGTTGATTGTATTCTCCTGTTAAGCTCAGACCCCCAGGTTCCCTGTGTCAAACTTTTCTTGAGAACGTCCGCCAAAATGGAGCCTGCTTTTGATCTCTGTGTTTTTTTTAGATACAGTAGGTTAGAGCTGGTCAGATTCTGTGTCAAGGGAGGCATAGAGGTGAGTGAGTCGGATAATCAGTCCCAGCTTAGGGACAGCCTGATCCTATGGCAAAAGGATCAAAGGGATCTTGAGCACAGTGAGAGAGATAGGGCCCGGGCCGCATGCCATGAGGGTGGTGAGTCTGTGGAGAGCCCTGAAGAAGGTGAATTTGATGAAGATGACAGTGAATTAGCACCAGCAGATAGTGAGGACTCCATAGGTAGGGAGTCCCTTGCTGGGTCCAGTGTCAGTACCAGTGCCCCATCCCTTGTACTGTCCCCAGAGGAGTGGTTGGATAGGAAGGAAGAGCGGGAGCATCAGCTAGCGATGGAACAGCTCAGGTTAGAGCATGCCAAGCTAGAGGCTGAAAGGGCCTTGTTCAGGGAGAAGATAACCCTAGAGAGTAGGTTGTCCCCTGAGCACAGTTTGAATTTTCTGGATTCCCCAGGGAGGGTTGAGTCCAGTGGTGGCAGCTATTTCAGTGTAGATAGTCCCACTCCCAGTTCCCCGAGTATGGTACCTGTTTCCCGAGAAGAGGAGTGTCGGTGGAAGTTCAGGAACCTTGGGAAACCACCTCACCAGAAGTGGTGTTATTTTGTGGATGACTGTTCGGATGCACTGGAGGATTGGCTGGCGGCTAACCCGGACGATGAGAGGGACGGAGTGGTGAATATGTTCCTCAAAGAGCAGTTGCTCAGTGTTGTTTGTCCAGAGTTGCGCCAGCACCTGCTGAAGTTGAAATGTTTTTGTCCTTGGGACCTTGCAGAAGAAGCAGAATGCTGGGAAAGTGCGAAAGGTTCTTTAGAGTCACTAGTGAGTGATTCCAACAATAGAGGGTCAGGTGTCCTCCAGCCCAACGTGGTGGAGGAGGGTGAGAGTAGCCCAGCTAGGTCCCAGTATAGTGAGGAGGGTGTAGGGGCTTACTGCCTGTCTCAGTGGAGCAGGAGTGAGTGTGAGACCGAGAGTCCCCAGACGCCCGAAGCCCTGCCTCAGAGCCTAGATGGTTTCTTTAGGGAACACCAGGATGGGGACCTAAGCTTACCTGTTAGTTCACTTGAGGGAGATCTCCTAGTGTGTAGAGGACCTGGAGCATCTGTAAGCAGAGCTTCTACGGTTATAGAGTCTGGCAGTACTGCTCCAGTAGGGAGGGTACAGGAGTCCAGCGAAAGGAGTGATTGGGGAATAGTATGTGAGTCCCCAGAAGTCCTGGAGTGCCAGGCATTGGTTCCACCAAAGGTTTTAGACCAGAGGTTGGAGGGCCAGGTTCAGGATTCGCCTGACCTGAAGGGTGGGACTACTGTAATCAGTGTCCTGACCAGTTCTTCCTCCAGAGGGACCGCCCCGGTTGGGAGGGAGCAGGACTCTGGAAGGGGGTGCAGAGGGTGGGAGAGCCCATCTCTGACCCCGGTACCACCTGAGGAGTTAAACCCTAGGTTGGGAGAATGGTGTTTTGAGGGTACCTCTTGCAGGAGGAGGAGGAACCCTAGGAGAAGAGGTCGGGGGAGGAGAGCCTTCCCTGAGACTCCTGGTCCGCCTGAGGTGTAGACCTTAGGCTGGAGAACCAGTGGCAGTCTAGCCCTGCCTTGCAGACAGGAAGAGTGGAGAATGGCTATTATGTGCCAGGGATTACTACCCCCAACTTTGGTGAGTAGGCAGGAACCAGTGGCACCTGGGTGGCCTAGGGCCTGGTCCTGGCCGAGGGCAGCAGGAGAGTACCAGTGGGGTAGCCCAGTTAGTCCCTACAGTAGTTTTAGAAAGAACCCCAGGGGTTCACCGTGGCGTAAAACAGGAGGGTGTCCCTGCAGTTGCGGGCCCGCGTCCGTGTTCCGTGTTATGTGATTCCTGCGCAAATGTTCTACCTACACCTCTGAATATGTTTTAATGCCTCATGTGCAATGTGTTTATGTTTTATCCCTTTTGCTAAATGTGACCTGCTTAGGTGATTGTTTATGTTTTATTACCTTTGCTAAAAGTGACCTGCTTAGGTGATTATTTTATGTTCATTCCCCTTTGCTAAAAGTGACCTGCTTAGAGGATTGTTTATGTTTTACTATTGCTAAATGCCACCTGCTTAGGTGATTGTTTATGTGCCTATAGGCCCTGATATTAAGGTTCTAGTTCCCTGCATGATTTTCCTACAGTGGTTAGGGTTGCGTAGGAGGTATTTATCCTTTACCAGTGATTACTGGTTGTGTGCTACATTTACTATTTTGGTGCTACAGTCATTATATGTTTATGTGCTAAGTGTTATACCTACAAGTGCTAATTCTAAAAGTGCCTACCCCTGACAGTGGTCCATGTGGCCCTGTCCTGTACATAATCCCTTGTAAATTTTGCCCGTGCCTGTTGGCACATTGTAAAGTGTGTGGTGTTATCTAATGTGTTTTTGCTATAATCCAAAGGCTATTTTTTATATAACCTTGTGTGGAGTTTCCTTTGTGGTGGGCCTTGGGTGTTGTTGCTGGGTGCGCGCTCAAACGCTTTACACATCGCCTCCGAGATTAGCCTTGCTGCTCGCGTCACGTTACCTAGAGGGTGAGCAGGGGTTATCTTGGTGTGTAACTCCCTTGCCCTGACCTTGGACATGGTGATCTCTGACTGACTTTGGCGTGAGCCTTGGCCAACCGGGGATCCCGTGTCTAACACCAACCTTGAAGGAATTATCTCTTCTCATTTGGAAAATATGCTTACGAAATGTAATAAGGCAACTACAATGTCATCCTATAGGAGGGATAGGCCTTGCAGTGGTGAAACACAAATGTAAGAGTTTCTCACCACTAGGATACGTAAAAGTACGAAGTACATGTGCTGCCTTTTAAATACATTGCAGTCTGCCCTCTGGGCTGTCCATAGCCTATCCTATTAAGGACATACTAAAAAGGAAGGTTTGGGCCTAGCCAAACAGTTATTTTGCCAGGTTGAAATGGCAGCTTAAAACTACACACAGAGTCTCTGCAATGGCAGGACTGAGGCATGTTTATAGGGTTGCTTAAGTGGGTAGCACAATCAGTGCTGCAGGTCCACTGGTAGCATTTAATTTATAGGTCCTTGGCACTGTAATGCACTTTACTAGGGACTTAAAAGTAAATTAAATATGACAATTGGGGAAAAGCCAATATCACTAGGACTGGGTGGAACTCATTGAGTTTTGCTTTGCCTAATTCAGTGAAGTGTCCAAAAATCTGCCTGAGATTCGACTGAACTTCACAGATGGCAGGAGGCCTTCTCTGCACTGCTTTTTTACACAAAGTAGCGCAATCTGGGCTTCTGAGCTTGAAAAGTAGCGCAATAAGCACAACCTCGTCTGCATGAGAGAGGCCATTTTGTTATCTCTGCTTTCCTGTTTTGTGCATGGTGCTGGGCCTGATTTTCTATCCAACATTTACCTTTATTTTATTGTTGTGTGTCTTTGTGTTTGTTTATTTTACATTTTATGTTTTATTTTTTTATTTTCTATGACTTTTTTGTACTTTCTTTTGGTTTTCCCTTTACTTCCTTAGTTCTTCCTTTCTTCTATTAATTCCTTCCTTTTCCCATGCCTTCTTTTTTTCCCCACCCAGCGCCATGGAAGTGCAGGGGGTGACAGGGAGCAGTGGCACAAGTGCAGCTGCTACCCTCACACCTTGCAGTTCCCGGGGCCACCAAGGGGTGAAGCCCAGTGCCATTTTGTCAGAGGCTGAGGGGGCTGCACTAGTTTTTTATGTGCAGCTCAACCATCCCTCTATGTTGACAGAAGGCAACAGGCCTGGGGTTATTTATGTCCTGCAGAGCATTAGCTCCTGTGGGAGAGGGTGCACCAGTGTCTGCCCTGAAACTCTGGGGTCCATCTCACACAACAGCAGTTGTTGCACCGCTGGGCCGATATCCTTGACAGGGAGCCGAGCCAGACCTGTTCAACCTGCTTGGCATTGAGGTTCCCGGGCTCGGTGAGTAATTATTTATTTGTTGTGTTCTAAAATGCTAATATTTTTATATCACTGACAATACATGATTTGAAACAAATATTATTGTCTACGAGTGCTCGAGTAAGACAATTTCCATGGACTGGAATCTAAAGAGTGCTAAAGTGATTCTGGCATTTTACTGACCTCTGCTGGTCGTTTTCTATCTTGAAAGTTAAATAGTGGCAGTTGACCAGAAAAAATACCTAAAAAGCAGGTATCTTAAAGAGTGAGATTAAGGGGCAGCAGTGTATGGTAGTGAATTAAAGAGGCCCGATTAGAATTGAACACTACACCGCTTAGGTATGCGGCACACGAACATTCAATTGTACAGGCCGCAGGCTTCTAAGCAGAGCTCGGGGCACAGGGACCTACTCTTTTACAAATTAAGCACCAGCAGCAATGTGCTTACACACCCTCAAAAAGAAATTAATAAAATAAAAATAGTTATTTTCTTTCAATTCAGCCATGTTACACAACAGCCAAGACTACTGTATAATATGATCTACAAAAACATTGAAAAAACCAATTGATCTTGCATAGGCAAAAACTATTGGCTTTGCCAACATGGCTGAAAGTAAAGATAATAGAGCTGTGAGGTCAATAGCAGAGACAGTGAAGGTGAAGCTGAAAATCCATTTTGCGGTTACGTGACCCAACTTTCATTTTTAAAATTGGGAATTTGACCTACATATCAATTATGCAAAATGAAAAGGGTATTTTATAAATATTGTGTTTCCTTAAAACAATAAAACATGTTTTTGGTGCCAGAAAACAGTTTCGGGAGTACATATTTTTAACAAATCACCATAGGATTGCTTATTCACGGATGACCTATGCTTTGTGAAATAAGAGGATATTTACACCTCAGGCACATATGATACTGTGCTTAATCTAGGAGAGACAGTTATTTTGGAAAGTCCTGAAGGAGGTGAAGCAAAATCATTTAGCACACCAAAATGCGTTGACGCTCTTTTATTTGTTAAATTCGAGGAACGTTTGAGTCTAATTTCTGAGAGTGATATACTCCAACCCTTTAGATTCAGTCGAATTACCATAACTTTGATGATTTTTAATGTCACTTGTCTTTGTCTCTTAAGTATATTGACTTGTTATGTGTATGAATGGATTTTGATATAATTTGTATATGTTGAAGCGTGTCTCATTTTATCGATTGCCTTTCAATAAAAGAAAGAAGTTTTTATACAGTTCAGCAGAATTTGTTTTGTGTATATAATTGGTTGATGGGTTCTCATAATTATAGATTTACGACATGTGTATGATGTTTGGCTGAAGGTAATGATTGATCATCTGTGAATTGTAGTCTAAGAAAAATCTTTCTGTACCTGGCACCCCATATTTTGGATAGTGGGGCCACTCCCTTTCTATTTATAATTTTCAGTGATATGACTGACCTCCGAAGGCCCTGCTATTATATTAAAAACAGAGCCTTGGACTATACCATTTCCAGCTAAAAGGCAATATTTCTCTCCATGTGTTTCCATACCTGGCGTGTCACTTACTTTCCCTCCATGTTAAAGAACAATAGATGTTTCAGCACCCTGGCTAATGTGCTTCATAACTAAATACATATAAGGTCTCAAAGCGAGACCGATTGCATTGCAAATGCTGGTTACTGCCTGTTTTTCCTGAAAGTGTTTGAACTTCTGGGCGGTTTTCTCAGTCTATTTAAACAACCCAGCCCCTGCCGCTTTTATTTGCAAAAGCCCACTGACCACACACGCCTACGCTCTGTTTTGTGCATAGTTGTAGCACATGTTGAAAGCCTGTCTGAGAGAGGGCGAACTGGGGACCCTTCCGAGCCCCCACTAAGGGTGTGGTCACGTTTCACTGTGATCTGAAGTATTGTCTCAATAATGCACTGAGAAAGAAGGAACAATAATGTGAGGTGAAAACTTTTTTCAAATTGGAGTGGCACTTTATTACACAAAAACACAAGTATTTCAATAAAACGCATTGCTAGTGAAAACTCTTAAGAAAACCTGGCTTCACTCTGCCAGGACTACATGCTAAATAGAAATCGCTTCTAAAATGCTGCGAGGGAAGCTGAAATGAGTAACTCTTAAAAATGCATAATGGAAAACTGCTAGAGATCCAAAGACATGGAGTACATTTGTTATAAAATCATAGTGCCTAGAATCAAGCCTTTCTGATGAGAACTATAAGGCAAGCTGGAGTGAGGATCCATTAAAAATCACATTTAAATCTGCTAGAGACTCAGAAAGACACAGAATACATTCTATGAAAATATAGAGAACTTGAAACAAGCCTTCCTGAAGAGAATAATTCATGCAGGCTAAACATTTTAAAGAGACCCAGAATGCGAGGGGCCAGGATTATTAAAAAGGCACAATTGAAATTACTTAGGGAATGAAACCCACATTTCTGGAGTGAAGGAGAAACTCAGGCACTGCAAAAATATTTTAAATCTATTCAAAATGCAAACTACACTTGACTGCAATGATAGTAATGCACATGTTAAGTTAGGAGGAACAACGTTAGTGCTTTGCAATTGCAATAATGTTTTAGAATAAGGGCAACGCAGAGGAGAGGGAAAAGGACAATTTTAAAGTGCCAGAAACAATTAGAGCTTCAGCCAAAGATGCTTAGATAGAGGGCTGAAGGAGACCACACAGGCGTCAGCGACCCAAGGGATCACTGCAACGAGGTAGTCTGGTGAATAAGCTGAGGAGCTGATCTTTATACTCTTTCAATGATGAACCATTAACATCATGATGACGACATTATCAGGTGTCTTTGACCTACAGGACATGACACATTTTGGTCACGTCTGGAAAAATTTAAGAAAACAGAAGTGCCACCCACACTACAAAAGGTTTTGCAAAGGTCACAGGATGTTTGACCATTAATCATAATGAAATTGCACATCTTTTGACCAGGATTTGCGTCACTTCAGGGAAACTTTTATAAGAAAGAGAAACATTTAGGAAGATATTGGTTGCATGTCTTAGTTACAGCAACAGACACAATAATATGAAAGATGAGAGATGGCAAGTGGCCCCAACCATCAGGTATTTCGTGATGTCTCTTTTAGCTCGGGAAGTTCCCTGTTCTTGCGGTATTGCTATTCTTGTGGTAGCTACGTGGGTGTAAGAGAAGAGGTGCAGATCGAGGAAGTGGGGGCCCCGGGGAGCTGAGCCTCGCTGAGAAGATTTGTATGAGAGAGACATTTTGGGGCCTATTCATAGAAAAAGAACAGCTGGGACAATTGGGTCAATTTAACAGATTCCTTTTATGCTAGCTGGTGGGGCTTATCAGGGTATCATGCCTCAAGGGTGGGCAGAATTGGCCTGGGGTAAAAAATAGACCCTGCTTCATGTCTTTTCAGGATCCTTTTATTTAGTACAAGCTTACACGTCGCGCTTTGCTGCGATCTCAGAAGAAAGGAAATTTAAGGAAACTTGATAACATTCAATTTACATTGTGTCATTTTTATTGAAACGTATTCATTTTAATATGGAAAACATTTTAAAGTGTTGTTTTAATTCTGTTTATTCATTCGAGTACTTGTGGATACACAGTATTTTTTGTTTTTTTGTCTGGTGCGTACACGAATAAATCCGAAGGTTTTCCGACGCGTGAGCAGGCCACATACAGTTGTCCATGTGAGAAGCAGGGATTCTCCAAATCTCCACACACTTGCAGCGATTGTCCTTGTGCTTTGTTGATGGTCATTGCAAAAGCGAGTCGCACCGGAAACTGTAAACGTTCAGTATTGGAAAGATTATGAGGGCCCTGGGGGGCCGATATTTAACATTTTTTTTTTTTTTTAAACTTTTGCCAGAAACCTTTGCGGAGTGTACTCAACAACTTCCCAAAGTTTCATGCCGATCGGATGAATGGTGTAGTAATGCATAAAGGACAAACAGACAGACATACTTTCGCTTTTATATATATATAGATGAGTCACTGCTCTATATTAAACCATCAATTTTGCTGAGAGTTGTCTTCAGGCCAGCATACTGTTACTTATTTAACGGGTTTAGCCTTTCCTCCAGACAGACATATGAGCTTCCATTTGGCTCATGGCTTCGCTTTCACTGCTTCCGAATCTGTGGGGGGGGGGGGGGGGTTGGGAGGGGGGAAGGGGGTTTCTCAGCTTCTCTTGGCTTGTCACAGCAAATACACCCCGACCGCTTTTATTTATATAAGCCCAGAAATAGTGCATGCTCATGCTGACATAGTGCATTTTTCAAGCCCCTCTGAAAAATCATCTTTCCTTTAGTTTCTTTTGGATTTAGCACTCGTTTCTGTTTTCGAATAAATAATTGATAAATATTGCAAGGTCACACCCACCTCAACATATGTCTTGATGGCCTGTACAGAATGAACCCACGGGAAACTTAAAGGAAAGAAGAGCCTTTGGATCTTTAGCACATGTCCAATAAAGAGCAACACGATTTTCCTTCTCCCGGTGTGAGGACGGATGCCCCACTTGGCATAAACGCGGCTCTTCCATCCGTCTATGGTGTGATTACGGTCGGGCGCTGCTTTGATAGACCGTAAACTCGGCACACTGGTGCTTTGTAAGGCCCTGAGCGCTCATACGTGGCTCATTGTTCTCTGCTAACTTAATTCCCTTGTCTTGATCCATGATCATAAGAACCTGGGAATGGGGTGATTTTGGGGGAATTTTTCGTGTATGCCTTTTGACTTTGGGAACGCGCTCTTTTATTTTATATTCTTACTTTACTCTGAAGTCCGAATGGGTACTAATTGGTCTGGCAGGCCTTGGCCAACGCTTGCATTTTGGCTGAATGCTGGGATTAATAAGGACTCTTTCTGTTTTGGGGATGGCACTTCACTCTCTAGGTGGACTTTAGGGCTGAGGATACCGTTTATATTTAGTCCCACTTCATTGTTAGGGCCCTGGTGCAATGCTTTGCTCAGTACCTTTACATTATATGTTCACAGGCGTCAATCAATCATTCAGGGGTCTGGTAAGCGCAGCTACTCACCCGTGAGGGTCTCAAAGTGCTTCGGGGGTAGGATGGGTGGCGGCTCCGTTGGTTGTTGGGGTCATCTGAAGAGCCAGGTTTTGAGGTCCTTCCTGAACTGGAGCAGTGTAGGGCTTTGCCGGAGGTTGAGGGGGTGGTCGTTCCAAGTGTTGGCTGCAAGGTAGGAGAAGGACTTTCCACCCGTTCTGGTCTTTTAGATGCGTGGGATGGTGGCCAGAGAGAGGTCGGCTGATCGGAGGTTTCTCTTGGGCGCGTGGAAGGAGAGGCAGTTGTTTAGGTAGCTGGTCCAGGGTTGTGGAGAGCCTTGTACGTGTGTGTGAGGAACTTGAAGGTTATTCTTCTTTCAATGGGGAGCCAGTGGAGATCGCGGAGCTATTAGGTGATATGGCTGTGATGGAGGATGTCTAGAATCAGTCTGACTGCTGCGTTCTGGAGTTTACAAAGGAGTTTTTTTGTTGATTCCTGCATAGAGGGTGTTGCCGTTGTCCAGTCTGCTAGTGATGAGGGCAAGCATGACTGTTTTTCTGGATTTGGAGGGCGTCCATCTGAATGTTGTTCAGAGTATACCGAGGATGTTGATGCAGGACAGGGATACAGCATTGATCTGGTGGTTCATAGGGAGTGATGAGTCCAGTATGATGAAGAGGTTTCGTGTATGGTCTATCGGGGAGGGGGGGTTTCCGAAGGTATGGGGCCACCAGGTGATGTCCCATGCTGAGGGGGTGGAGCCCAGGATGAGGACTTCTGTTTTCTCTGAGTTGAGTTTCAGGCAGCTCTTCTTCATCCAGGTGGCGACGGTTTTCATCCCATCTTGAAAGTTGTGCCTGGTGATGTTGGGTTCCTTGATGAGTGAGAATATGAGTTGGATGTTGTCGGCATCGGAGACAATGTTGAGCCCGTTGTTTCTGATGAGGTTTGGGAGGGGGGCCATGTAGATGTTGAAGAGGGTGGGCTGAGGGAGGATCCCTGGGGTACGCCACATCTTTTTTTAATTTATTTTATTAGTTTGAAAAAATAGGAAAACATATAACATTCACGTCACATGAAGTACACAGACATTTGCTTATCTATACATTTTATATGCTAACAATGACAGGCATAAAAAAGCTAAATTTGACAGTATCCATTGTAGCATCTTGCAGGATGCTGGTAATACACAAGATGTACACAATGATAGCCTGGATCTTTGGAGCAGAAGAAGCATGAAAAAGAAACAGGACAGTCAAGTCCCAATATTTTCCCAGAGTTGCATAAATGCGCAAATCATGGTTAAATAACATACAGTAGTATAGCTAGGTCCCATTAGCCCTACCCCAACCCCATCTACATGCTATTCTTCGTTTAGCCAGTAGTAGCCCTAAGGAAATAAATCTTCGGTATCACGCCTCTATAGTCTCTGTGCAACGGAGTAGTTAATGGTCACATCACCACTAGGGGCAATGTCATCTGTTGCAATTCTTCAAAGACTTGTGTCCAATATTCTGTGACACTGGGACAGGTCCATGCAAGATGCAGACAACCTGCCTTTTTGATCCCACACCTGTCACAGTGGTCCATTATCCCGCAGTCCGAGTCTATACATTTTGATGGGTGTATAATATATGTGCTGCAAAAACTTGAAGTGCATAATGCGTAAGGGACAGCTTGATGATACCAGTTCTGTCTGTTTGCAGCAGTATATCCATTGTTTTTCTGTGACTGTCTGTCCTAATTCTATTTCCCATTTTGTCCATGCATCACAACGTACAGGGGCTTGGTTGGAGTATATTTTATGGTATAATGTGGACACCACATGCGAAGTTGTCTCCATTAGTAACAGAGGGTGTAGGGGAACTAGTGTTTGTGGTTCATGTGGACATGATGGCATGTGTTCTTTAATGCCTTGCCGCAGTCGGACATATAAAAAGATATCCATAGGAGAGGGTGCGGGTGTAGCGAATATCTGCTGCAATGTACAGAATTTCCAGTTCAGGTATAGAGCTCCCCAGTGGCGAATGTCAAACTTGGCTTTAGTATGTTTAAAAAACCCTCTTATAGGACCGGCATCTTAGGCTGATACGCTAGGGGGAGTATAGGTGAGTATATCATAGGCACTTGTAGGCACGTGGCTATACGTTGCCAAGTTTTCACTGTGCATGTGACTGCTGTAGAATCGGCCTCCCAGGTTTGGGGCGTGCTTAACAGGACTCCCTCCAAAGGTATGGGATCTGCCAGCCAGTGTTCCACTGCCACTTCTGGCATGTATTTAGGTGGGTAAAACCAGTACTGGGCGTAATGTGCTTGCGCACAAATATAGTAAAATTGTAGATCTGGGATATCAAACGCTCCATGAGAATAGGGTCTAGTGAGCAACTCCCACTTCAATCTGGCTTCTTTGCCTCCCACAATAGCCTAATCATATCAGTGTGTAGAGCCTTAAAGAAATGTCTACCGGAGTCAGACGGAATGTTTATGAATAGATACAGCAGCTTGAGGAGAATAACCATCTTTATGAGAAAGGCCTGTCCCGCCATGGATAGAGGAAGGCCAATCCATCTTGTGACACAACTGGTGATGTCTTCCAGGGTTCTGCCATAATTCAAGCGCATTAATTCTTCCCGATCAAGGGAGACATGTATCCCCAGATATTTCCCCTCTGTAGCGCACCATTCTATTGGGAAGTTGGGCTCAGTTTGCACCGTAGACGAAGTGAGAGGAAAGAGCTGGGATTTCACCCAATTTACACATATCCCAGACAGTTCCCCAAAGCGGACAAACGCGTGCAACATGGGGTTTAAGTTCTGCTGAGGGTCTCTAAGTTACAGGGTGATATCATCTGCATTTAGGGAGATGAGTATTCGATGCATTTGGCATCTCAGGGCTTTATCATGATGTTGCTGTCTCATTTTGGCCGCAAGGGGCTTAATTGCAAGAGCAAAGAGAATCGGGGAAAGAGTGCATCCCTGCCTCGTTCCTCGCGTAATGGGAAACAGCAAAGAGACCAAACCATTCATCAGGACTTTAGCTACTGGTGAGTTGTATAGTAAGCTTATCCATGTCAAGAATCACTTGGGGATTTCCGTACACAGTAATATGTTCAATAAATGGTCCAATTCGACTGAGTCAAAGGCCTTCATGGCGTCTAGAAAGACCGCAGCGAGGGCCAGTTTAGAGTCTACTTTATGGAGTATAGAGAATAGTATGCGAAGGTTATGGGATGTCGCTCTCCCTGGAATGAAGCCCGCCTGATCAGGCAAGACTATTTTCTCCATCAGGAGGCTCAGCCTATTAGCAAGCATTTTGGCGAGTATTTTTGCGTCATTATTAATTAAGGACAGTGGCCGGTAGGAATCACATGAGTCTGCAAGATTGTTTGGTTTCAAGAGAGATTTAATGAGCACTTCCCTCATTGAGCTCAGGAGGATTCCTGTTTCATGGGTCTCTTCATAGACTTCTTTCAGTTTAGGGATCAATCGGTCTATTTAGGTCTTGTAAAAGTCTATTGGGAGGCCATCCAACCCTGGGGCCTTACCAGATTTCATTTGCATGATAGAAGTGTGTATCTCCTCGCTTCAAATGGCACTGCAAGAAATTCTGTCTGCAAGTTTCCCAACCAACCAATTGCTACATCCTTTAAATAGCCAGAAAGGTCCAGTGGGTGTTGTCTGCGGGTGTTATATAAAGTTTTATAATAGGCAGTGACAGCATCTAGTATGTCCCCGCTAACTCTGTCTCACACCAGTATCATCGTTCAATTCTGCAATATAATTAGAGAAGCAAGGTCTACGGATCCCTTCCGCCATTGTTTTCCCCGGTCTCTCCCCTTCTAAGTATCTACGCGCAGTGACATATTTCCCCCTGAAGTGAATTTCTCTTTCAGCTTTGTCTTTATATTCCAAGAGTCTATCTCTAAAGGCTGCCTGGAGTGTGCCATTTATGTCATTCTCCATGTCTCGTTCCACTGTCTTAAGCTCTCCTTCCAAGTGGCACAGGTGTCTTCGAATGTCTCGCAATACTCCAAAGCTCTTGGCCATACAAAAGCGACGTGTCGTGACCTTGAAGGCTTCCCATACTGTACCCACTATGTGACCGAACCAATGTTTCTTTGGAAGAAATCAGTGATTTCCTTTCCTAATTTGGACTTAACGGCAGTGTCTAGCAATGTCTCTGGGATGAGTCTCCAGCTCCTGGGAGCCAGACACGGTGTCGTACGGGACAATGTCAAGCAGACCGGGGCATGATCGGAATACGTCTAGCCAAGTGTTCAGCCTTAACTATCCATGGCCCACACCCGAGTGACCACCCGACGTCAAGTCTGGCCCAAGTGGAGTGTATAGTAGTGTAATGTGTTCCCTCCCGTCCCTCTGGGTGAACATATCTTCAGGCATCCAAGAGACCGTTAACAGCAAGCAGGTCAGAAAATATATCTTGTGTTTTAGTGTAGTGGTGCGGAAGAGGCTTAGATCGATCTGCATTGGGATTTATTACTGTGTTAAAATCTACGCCCCAAATTACATGTGTGGCGCCTACTTCAAGGATTTTACCCCAGACTGTAGTATAGAATTCTGGGTCATCTACATTTGGTCCGCAGCAACACACCAATATAACAGAATGGGAGGCCAGCCTGCCCTGCAACATACACTATCTACCTTTTGTGTCATAGGTCATGCCCTACATGATGAACAGAGAAGTTCTTTTCATCAGGATCACTGTGCCCCTAGAGGAGAGGTCTTCAATCTGTGGGGTGCGACCCCCAGGGGGGACCCAGAGTCCTGGGAATGGGAAGCGCATTTCCAGGCCTAACTTCTGCCTAGAATTCAAAACCTGCTCTTCCTGTTGGGCAGAGGTCAAACGCGATCCTTAAAATGCTCCAGCTGAAGTTAATGGAGTGTCATATGCTGTAAAACCAGGAGGCCCTGCAGACAGGTAAAACACTACTTCAAATCAGCCTTCATGCCCGGGTGCCTGTTTGCCTGAATCAAATTTAAATATGTGCAAATGTAAAGGATGCTTGGGAGGGGTTCTGACTTTGATTGCTCGAATCACTTCAAGCATTGTGATGGCAAAGGTGTTTTTTATGTGTTGGTTAGCAACTGGGCTGTAAAGTGTGTGCTTTAATGATAACTATATTTACACAGCGCTTAGTATCCCTGAGGAGGTGTTGAAGGGACAGTTATGTAAAAAAATAATGCATTACTTTTGGTTTGATATTACACAAAACTACATTTTGGAAGCTCCATTTTATCCTAAAACTCTTTGCACGTTTTGTAGCAGTCTATCTTATAATGTGTGTAATGCACGTATAAAATAATGACTTACACATTCACTGTGCTTTCTGTCACAGACTGTGACCTCATAGCACTAAAAATGCACAAGTCATATTTTCTACTGCATCAACTACATTTAATTATGTGGCTCTCTGGTTACACACAGACTTATGCAGTGCATTAAATAATAGGTTTTTATAATGTACTATATAGTATTAACTTTTTAAATTTATTTTTCATTTAAGCTACCTATTATTTTATGTGTAGTTACCTGACGGTGAAAGACCTAAAAATATTTTGGGGCTGATTTATAGGAGGATTGTGCTGCTGGAGCGTCAGTTCTTTGGAAGCTTTGGCGGCGCAAGCATCTCAATCATATCTATGAGGTGAGGCAAAGTCACCCTGCGTCATAGATATGGCGATAAGACAAAAAAGCACAAGTTGATGCGTTTCCTTACTCTATGTGAAGTAGGCGTCCCATAGGCGTTGCGGTGGGTATACCCACACAACGCCCATGGATTTTGACGCTGCCCCAGATTTACAAAACCATGTAAACCTGGGGCAGTGCCTAAACCTTATGCCTCCCCACACCAGGCGCAATGGGGAGAAATGTTTTCATTTCTCCACGTTTTTTCCTCTTTCCATATGCACTGCATTCTGCAGCTCACATAGAAAGAGGAAAACCCCAAACCCCTCTCAAGATTGTTTTTGTGCAGGAAGGTGCCCCTTCCTGCACGAAAACCATCCTACCTATGTTGGCGCTAGGCAGCAATTTGTGTGCCAACATAGGGGGAAAAGGACATGAATTCACCATATTTCATAAATAAGGTGCATTCCTGCCCTTTCACATTGGCGTAGGGCAGCGCAGTAATAAGACTTGTGGTACTGCCCTACACCAGTCCCTCATAAATGAGGCCCTTTGTGTGCAGCCACACCTTGGACCACGCCCCCAATCATTGACCTTTAGTTTGCTAAACACGGTTTAATTTATTTTCTCAATGTATAAATGATTTGCTGTGGGAATTGGGGGCATTTATGGTTGTCGATAGTTGGCAATGATGAGGAGGCCCAAGTTCTAGAAATCTTTGTCAGGAAGAGGTCCTTACGTCTAAAAGTTTTTGACAGGGGGGTCTCGGCATCAAAAAGTCTGAAGACCTCTGCCCTAGAGTATGAGGAATAGGAAGAGAATACCATGTGTACGTCACATATATTAGCAAACATATGGGGATGTGCCGTGTCAAAGTGTGTTTCCTGAAGCGTAGAAATGTGTATATGATGCCAATTGAGGTATGCTAGTATCTGCCGGCGTTTGCACAGGTCTCCCAGCCCCCTGACATCCCACATCCATAATCGGATTTTTAAAGTGTCAGTGTCTTGAGACATAGGGGAAGTGTCAGATGAGTGCTACAGAAGTATACAAATCCCGTCCTGTCAAAGGTGCTCTGTGCATGCATCAACATATATTTAAACATTTCAAGTTATACCATATGAAAGTACAAAAGAACAGTCTCAATCCCACCCCCTCCCACATCAGCATCCCAATCATGCTTGTATTTGTTTTGACACCCATCTCCCATACAAAACAACTGGCCATGCAATCTTTAAAGTCCCAAAGTATGTGGGGAACGCCCTTGGGTGTACATTAGGGGGCACACAAGGTTCTCTCTTCCCGCCAGATGATGGAGGAGATCCACCTTATGTTAAGATGGAGGAAGGGAGTGGCCAAGCATTGTTCGCATTCAGTCCCGCATAATATGACAGTTCCTCTCACTCCGCCTCCCTGCTACACAATCTACTTATCTGAATGTAGTATCTGGTGATGTTGGCCTAGAATATTGCATGGTAGGTATTCAGTCAGGCAGGTGGTTCTGAATAAGATTAACAGTCTCTCCGATCAGTAGGGTATGTAAAGATGCCAGGTGCCCATAGAGCTCCACGACAGTCCCAAGGGACAAGAACCATTCATCTCACTCTGATGTCAGTTACACGGATCTGGATGGGGTTCCCTGCGAAATGCAGGGAGAGGTGTGTCTTTTGAATCGTTTAAGAAAGTCCTCCACTTGCTGTGCGTCATTGAAGAAATACTGTTTACCTTGTTCTGTGACACGTGGGCGCACCAGATAGAGCAACGCATAATCAATTTGTGCCTTGCGCAGTTCAAGTTTCATTTTCAAAGCCAAATCACGGTCCTGAAAATTGAGGAAACGAGCAATGATCGGGCGAGTATGACTTCCTGGGGAAGTTTGGGGCCCGATGAGTGATGTGCCCTTTCGATTGACAAAGGTTGTGAGAATTCCTCATTGCCGAATGTCCAGCGAAGTAGGCGTTCAACAAAGTCCTCCATCTTGCCAGTGTTGGTACTTTCTGGAATTCCAACAATATGCACATTGTTACGCCTACTACGTGCTTCTAGGTCCTTGTTTTTGCAGCGATCACTTTTAGAACTTTATCCATTTGGGCGATGTGTTTTTGCATTTGGGTCGTGGTGTCCTCTCCAACCGAGATGCATTTCTCCACCTCCACGATCCTGTCTTCATGTTTATCCAATTTATATACCACCGAGTGCATTTGAGCATACATTCAGTCCCTTTTGGACTCTATGGAGGTAAAGCTGTGCTGCATTGCAAGCAGGAGGGCTTTTACGTCATCTTCCCGGGATGTTTCTGGGTCTTGTATCGCCACTTCTCCGAGATTATCTGGGTCCTTCGCACTAGAGCCTGTGACGGTTTTCCTGGCTTCAAAGGGCAACTTTGATTGCTTGCTGTCCGCTTTCCCCACACTGAGTCTAACGCAATAACACTGTGCCCAGGGCAAATCTCCAGGGAAATTGGTAAAGGTTTTCGGGGAATCAGTGTGGTTCCAGTAGACGGAGGAGGATCGAACACCCCTGCACAATAGACTGGTCTTCGGCGTAAATATTTAGTAGAAATCCTCTATCAGTAGGGCTGTGCCAATCGGTCCCGCATGGTAAAACCGCAGTGCAGTGCGAAATGGCCGTAGCAGCCGGAGCAGGTTTGAGAGAATTCAATTCTGTGTGTAATCCAGCTTTCCACGGCACACTTCAGGGATTGTGTATACTGGAATGTGTAGGGTATATTAGCATTTGGGTCCATGAGAGATAGGCCTGCTTAAGGGGCGATGTATGCTGCATCAGCCCAATGCATCTAGAGCTGCCCAGTTACCAAGCGGGTACCGGTGGCTCAATTTGTGAACGAGCATCGGAACGCCGTCTTGCAAAGCATTCCAGCACTTCCTCACAGTTAGGTCCGTAGGCATCAGGAGGACAACGGAGAGCATCAGAAGAACTGCCACCCTGGTCAGGTAGGTCAGAGCTACTTTGAGGGGGCCCCAGTGTTACAGCGACAGCCACGGCAACTGAGGCAGCCACGAGAGAGTGTAGCAGAAAGTTTCCCTGGGCTTCCCGCCGCACATCTAGGCCCAGTCTCTGCCACACCGGGAGGAGTAAGGCGTGATGGAGTAAGGGGCTCAATTGGAAGTCTTGGCAGAGCTAAGCTGTGTGCCACTACAGCACAGCCTCCCCGGGGCGGCCCAGTACCCACATGTGCGCCGGGGAACTCAATTGGGCAGACAACTCTGACATGCCGTTCAGCAGTGCTCACCAGTGTCTCTGTGCTGCCGTTTTTGCAGACATTGGTACAGCTCCCAGCACCCGCACTCCACTATTTTGGCATCAGTGGGCAGTGGAGGGTGTCAGGATCAATCAGCACGACATCAGGAGCAACTCAGTCTTTTGCGGGAAGGATAATATGCAGGATAATGCAGCTGGTGGCAAGAGCCCCACTACAGTGCTGCCATATTGGTCGTTCTCCACCTAGCACCCCTTGGTACTCTACATCTGGTCACTGTTGGTTCTGAGAGGTAGGGCTCTAACTTGCTGAGTTTTGCCTATGAGAAAGAGCGTGTGCAGTCGAGCGCCTTTCCTCGGATGCCGCGTAGTGGAATCTGGTGGCGAGTGTGCAGTGGGAGATGGTGTCGAAGGCAGCTGAGAGGTCCAAGAGGACGAGGGCTGCTTCTTGGCCCTGGTTGAAGAGGATGCGGATGTCATCAGTTGCGGCGAGTAGGGCAGTCTCGGTGCTGTGGTTGCATGTGGAACCCAAATTAGGAGATGTCCAGGATGTGGTTGGCTTTGATGAAGTTTGCTAGCTGGGTTTTGATGGCCTTTTTGATGACCTTGGCTGTGAAATGAAGCAGTAAGATGGGCCTGAAGTTCTTGATATCTGCCGGGTCTGCGGTTTCTTCAAGAGAGGGTTGACTTCAGCGTGTTTCCAGTCGTCGGGGAATGTGGCGATCTTGATGGAGCAGTTGATCACCCAGCGCAGTTCGGGTACAATGGCTGTGAGAGCTCTGTTGACGATATGAGGGGGACAGGGGTCTTAGGGTGCTCTGGATGGATGCTCTACATGGTCTTTAGAAGGTCTTCTCTTGTGAGCGGGGTCCAAGTGAGTAGGGTCTGTGGGGTGGCATTGCTGGGATTGGGAGCTGAAGCGGTGCAGAGGTCTTGGTTGTCGAAGATGTCATAGAGCTTTTTAATCTTCAGGGTGAAAATGGTCCTGAGTCTGTTGCAGAGGTCTTGGGTAGGTGGAATGTCTGTTGTTTCGCTGCCTGGGTTAGCAAATTCTTGGATGACGGAGAAGAGTTCTTTGGAGTTGTGGGCATTGGTGTGGATACTGTCCTGGGGGAAGTTCTTCTTTGTGGATTTGATGAGTTGGTGGTGTGCTGTGGTGGCTGTTCTGTAGGCAGTGCATGCTTCTGGAAATTTGCTGGTCCTCCGTGTCTTTTCGAGTCATTGGCAGGAGCACTTGGATTCTTGGAGTGCAGGGGTGCACCAGCTTGCTTTCTTGTTGTGACGTCCTGTAGCTTTCATGAGGGGGGCGAGTGTGTCTGCACAGTTAGTGGTGAGGATGTTTTCAGCGGTGTTGGTGTCTTGCATCGTTGGAGGAGGATTGCTGGTGAGTGCGGAAGCGAGGTGACTTTGTTCCAGCTTCTGCGGGGGTGGTGGAGCACATGCTTGTGTACAGTGGGTTTTCTGAAGGAGAAATGGATGCAGTGGTGGTCTGTCAAAAGAAGTTCCATGGTGTGGCCGTAAAAAACACTGTTTCCTCCTGTGAAGACGGGGTCGAGTGTGTGTCCTGCAGTGTGCATGGGGGCAGTGACGAGTTGCCGATGTTGGCAAGGTTCTCCAGGGGGGCTATTGTGTTGGGTTTATCGTAGTTCAGGTGAAAGTTTAGGTATCCGAGTAGTATGTAGTCTATGGAAACGAGGTCATGGGGTGTGATGAGAACGGCAATGGTGTCGGTAAAAAGACCATGGGGCCGGGCCGCCTGTAGATGATGGTTCAGCTGAGAGTCGTTTTGGGGTTGGTCTGGATCTGAAAGTGGAGATGTTCTATGGGGGTCGTGGCATCGGCTGGGTAGTTGGTGGTCATGCGGAGGGAGCTTTTGTGGATGATGGCTATGCCTCCTCATGGGCGGGGGGCAGTCTTTTCTCAGGATCTTGTATCTGTCGGGAATGGCAGTTGCGATGTAGGGCGTGGAGTTGGAGTTGGTCCAGGTTTCTGTGAGGAAGGTGAGATCCGAGGTGTGGGTGATGAGAAGGTCCCACATTTCTTTGGCATGCCTGTGTAAAAATTGCACATTGATGAGGGTGCAGTTTGTTAAAATGATGAAGGAAGCAATGACAAGTCTTGTAGAATAGGATCATAGGTTTATTAGATGTTAGTCAGATCCATAGGAATGCCCCACCAGGAGCAGGCTCTCCACTGCTCAGCCCATCCACACCATTTGACACACTCTTCCAATCCAAACCAATCAACATTCCATCTGACATCATCACTGGCTGAGCAGCAGGGAGAGAACTTCTGTAGGGAGGGTGCACAAAGTACAAAGTACATTAAAGTACATTACAACACATCCCCCCCTTTATAATGATAGAAAACAAACAAAACATGTGAAGATGATAAACACACGTTCCAACAAAAGAGGATGCAATAATAAGAAAAAGTATACATCATCCTCATGCTAAAGTGATCACAACAACAAATGCATGAAAGTTGCCAAACATACAAATGAGGAGAAACGAAGAAGGACGAGAACTCAAAAACTACACCCATCTCCCTTTCATAACGATCACAAACAAAAAGAAAGCAAGTTAATTAAAACATACTTCAAGACCAGTGGAAACTATCCACAACTATCCACAAAACTCACGTCCCAAACTATGGGCACAATCATGAGTAGCCAAGTGCATCACAAACTAAGGCACACAACAGTGGCAGAAGAGGGATCTACAACCCCCAACTGCACAAACCAAAGAACCAATGTGCGTATCCTTTAACCCAAAGCAACCATTATTATGGTCAGCTTAACTCCAAAACAAATTAATCACCAAACTCAATGTGCACAACCAAAGAGCACAGTCCAAACACCTAGTAGAGGCATTAACCATATACAGGGTAACAGCAAAACCAAATAGGAGAAAATTACACCAGAGGTAAATTTCCCACGTGTGCACCCGTAACACACAGTCCGAAAAATACTCTACAATAACGCACAGTCCAAAACATAAATCAAACCAGGATAACCCTAAACCCAGAATACAGTCAAAATTCCCTTTGGGAACCATAAATCCAAAACTAACATATTATAAGTATCCTATAACCCAAATGACAATCTAGGGTATCCTTAAATCCCTGACAATTCCAGGAATCCTTGAATCCTAGACAAAACTGACCAAAACTTGAAATTCAGAAAAACGGAGCACAAACGTGCAGACAAAACACTCTTACAACATACACTAGAATTCAGTACACATAAACCCAAACATAATGGCCAAAACCTGGAATAAAGAAAATCAAGAGAAAATGAGCACAGTCCTGAACACAAGCAATAGGGAACACACCATCAGTCAAAATGATGTGACAGTTCACACAACCTACAGCTACCAGTAGGTAAACTTTCCCTATAAACAAAACACACACACAAACCCCCAAAACCCTTCCAGATATTATAAAATCATGACACAACCTCAAAAATACAATAGACATAACATGGTAAAGCTTCATAGATATGAAAACAACGTGCAATTGCAAGGTATAATGCATTATATCAAAACTGGCTTGCATCATTTTCCCAATTGTGTGCTCCTTGCCAGTCTTAGCCTCACAGTCTGTTGGATCATCCAAGACCTTCTGAATCATACACCAGGGCTCGATCTTTGCTCCCGAGGAATGTCAAAATGAACATAGAGACAATGTGAAAAATACACAGTACCTTGACTGAAGCAATATTTGGTTTCATATCGCTCCGCCCATATTACTTACCAATGCGTAGCTGATCTCCTCTAAAAAACGTGGTTGGTGTTGTGAAGAACTCTAATTCAACAAAACGTAGCCAGCAAGGTGCAATATGAGCTCCACAACGCTTTAATACAATGTGACGGAAAGCAAAGCAGTGTTATCGGTCATGCGCAAAGGACTCATACCCCACAGCGTAAACGGAGCGTGGTTTGCAAAAGACCAGCCAAACCAAAGATGGCGGCACGTTTTTTAACATCGTGCCGGATGGCTCACAGCATGTAGGTGCTGAGCGGCGTCTGTGAGCAGATCAACAACAATGACGTCACAGAAGAGCTTCGCTAACTCCTCGAAGCATTCTAAGCACGTCATCAGAAGGACGGCAGACGGGAAGGATGGAAGATCGCTGCTGGCCAACCGTCGACCAACGGACATCGGCATCCAGGACGGTGAGTAAACGAGCTCGGAAAGGCACAGCAGAAATCTTTATTTAAAACCTGAAAATGATTTCTCACCGTTTTCTCTGCCGCCTTAAATTACAGCTTTGCACAAATAGTTAGCCAGGAAAAGACTTTGCCAAACACTCCTCGGGGCTCGACACATGCCCCCGACAGTGGAATGCCTCCCAGACAAGCTCGTATACTTTTAACCCCAGAGTTACAGTTTTCAAAGTCCATGCACGACTGGCATTGAAAACACACACTGCCAGTTCATTAATTATCCAGGTTGTAGATTGACTTTAAATTCATGTTGATAACAATAAACTTTAATCCAACTGCCGACACGCTAACACTGCTGGTTTACTTCATGAGATATGCAGACTATGACACGAACTATAGCGTGCCTCCAAACCAAACAGTTGATCAGTTCTTAAAGTTAAACTTGATGCAGACCAAAATAGAAACAGCTGGGCTTTCTTGAGGGTTTGATGAAGGGAAAATCCAGTCCAGTTGCCAATTCTTTACATTAAAACCAGAGGGCTCTCTTAAACTTTCACTAAGCTAAATCAGTTATATGCTGAAACTTTCTTCCCAGGCTGTAGGCAGGATAATAGAAACTGGCACAATCTAGTAAGGGCGAATGTTGGCAGGGTCACTGGTGGGGCAAGTGGGTGCCTAGTAGGCATGGGCGGAAAATCCGTTCCGCTCGCGGATTTTGCGGATTTTCGGGAAATCCGCAATCCGCGAGATTCGCGAATCTCCCGCAAAATCCGCAAATCCGCGAGCAGCGGATTTTGCTCGCACTGCTCGCACTGTTCGCGTGAGTTCGCGTGAGTTCGCGCCCCGCGAATAAGTGCAAAATTGCAGAAATACGATCTTAGCAAAACTGAAAGTAACTACTTACCAGGTTCAAAAGTTCAGGCTCATCATTAGTAGCCATTTCCTGTAGTGCTTCCTGAGGGGCCCCTCCAGAGTTCAGTTGCCAGTTGAAACTATTATGTGACCCTGCTCTGAACCTCAGAATAGTTACACATATGCCACAAAGGTCCTGAATTACAGCTAAGGGAGACAAGCAGGAGCCAGGCTGGAAGTTAAAATCCATTAATCAGCCCCTAATTCATTATTGTCAGTTGGGGCAGGGCAGGTGTTGTAACTAATTTTGCAACAATGAAAGCACTTAGCAAGTGCAAAAGATCACTAATCAGGGCGCACTAAGGAAGCAGGTGCCAGCTAAAAAAATATTCTGTGACACATTAATCAGCCCCAAATTAATTCAGGTCACTTGAGGCAGGGAAGGTGTGCTTTGCTTTGCCGAAAATAATGTACACTGGACAACCAGAGGGTGTGGTGATGAAACAGAGGGTGGCATGGGTGGGCCAGAGGGTGGCATGAGTAGTCAGAGAGTGGCAGTGGTGACAGAGAGTGGCAGTGATGAAGAAGAGTGTCCCAAACAGGCTGGACACGTAGAAACAACAAGTTCGCGAAACTTGCGACCCGACAGGTAAGTTCGCAATTTGCGAAAGTGTACAAAACCCTCGCGAACTGGCAGAAACACGGGCGAACACAAAAAAAAAAAATCCGCAAATTCGCGGGAATTCGCGGATTTTGCGGATTGCGAATCCGCAAATCCGCAAAATTCGGGAACGCGAGATCCGCAAAATTCGCTCACCACAGGTGCCTAGTTTCATAATATCCATAAGTTAAAGTTCACTTACTTGAGTCTTTAAGTCTTTTAGTTCCAAGTCTTTATATCCATATTAAAAACGCTATTTCATTTGCTTCAGATTTAAAAATCAAATTAGTCCAGGTAGCTCCATGGGTTCTTTGAATCGTCGCCAGTGTTAAAATGAAGAAAGAAGCGATGACAAATCTTGTAGAATAGGATCATAGGTTTATTAGATGTTAGTCAGATCCATAGGAATGCCCCACCAGGAGCAGGCTCTCCACTGCTCAGCCCATCCACACCAACTGACACACTCTTCCTATCCAAACCAATCAACATTCCATCTGACATCATCACTGGCTGAGCAGCAGGGAGAGAACTTATGTAGGGAGGGTGCATAAAGTAGAAAGTACATTAAAGTACATTACAACACAGTTCAGTGTTTTGTGTGCGGTGGGGTCCGGTAGGCTGAGGGATGCTGCTGGGGTCCGGAGGTGGGTGAAGGTGCAGCTGCAGTGCTGACAGGAGATCGGGCCTTGGGTGTCACTCGGTGTTGAAAGCTGGAAGTTGTTGCTGCGTCAGGGGATGAGAGCGCAGAGGGTGCTGGGGTCATGGCTGAGGCAGGCCGGGGGACCAGGGTCCCTTGGGCTGGTCGGGGTCATGTCGCAGACTGGCACAGACTGTCTTGCTTTTGGCACAGCGGCAGCCATTAATTAAGGGTCAGGTCTGGTCGGGCGGTCAGCTGGGATTCGGGAGCGGAAAGGAGACACTGGAGGGGAGAGAGGCCACGGGGCAGCAGCGGCAGGGAGCGTGAGAAAATAGGAAAGAGAGAGCAAAAGGAAGAAAAAGAGGGAGCAAAAGGAAGAAAAAGAGAGAGCAAAAGAGAAAAAAGAGCAAATGGAGAAAAGAGAGCAAAAGGAGAAAAGAGAGCAAAAAAGAAAAGAGAGCAAAAAAGAAAAGAGAGAAAGAAGACAATAGAGAGCAAAATGAGAAAAGAGAGCAAAATGAGAAAAGAGAGCAAAACGAGAAAAGAGAGCAAAAAGAGAAAAGAGGGCACAGAAAAAAGCCAAGAGAGGAGGAACAGCAGAAGACCAGAGTGCTCTCCCACTGGACCGTCAGGGATGAGGGGCAGGCAGGAACCTGCGGGTGGAAGAGGGCCCTTAACCTGCAGCAGCAGAACGGAGAGCACAGGTCTCTCAGGGCAGCACTTAGT
Source organism: Lissotriton vulgaris (assembly GCF_964263255.1). Classification (NCBI taxonomy): domain Eukaryota; kingdom Metazoa; phylum Chordata; class Amphibia; order Caudata; family Salamandridae; genus Lissotriton; species Lissotriton vulgaris. The sequence continues at coordinate 43,320,496 of NC_141689.1, forward strand.
GGTGGAACTGCGCTTGGGAGTGTATATACTTGTGTACAACTTTTAACAATTTTGATATTCTTGAGAGGTGTATATCCAGCTCTACGTACTAAATGAATATATTGTAAATTACAATTTAATGTTATATGAGATGTGACAAAAAGAAACATATGTAAATACTGATTTGAGTAGTCACTGAGCCACTTGCACCAGAATGATTAATTGATGAGGCATGATGGTTAAGAAATAAGGTCAGATGGAGGTTACTAAGTTTGGTTACTCTATACGTGTCCCTTGCCCGTAGATTGTAATGTTCTCAGGGGGTCCCTCTTTTTGCATTTACTTTAGTATATACTTTTATATTTATTTGAGAGTTTCATGGAGTGCTAGCTAGACTCAAGGGTATCAGAGCGCTTTACAAGACATTGCTGTTGACAACTAAATACATGAGGTTCCAGCAAAACCTCAAGTTCAGCGCCAAGAAACCAATCGTTGTATGAGCGCTTTATAAGAAATTTTTACGTAACATAACATAACAGCATTGATAGAAGGTTTCACAGATAACACTGTATCAGGAGTGGATGAAAATAGTGTAACATTAAATTCATATCTGAAAGAGTAACAGATTTATTTATTTTATTTTTTAATTTAGACATAAAACATGAGAGGTTTTTTTCTCGAAAATCCTTCATGACATAGGTACAGTTTTTTCAATTTTCAATTCCCCAGTCCCCAAGACGGTTATTAATTGTGGACTTACAGCCTGCCGACTGCTTTCATTTCCATGTTTCAGTGTCCTTAAAAAATCCTTGTTTGCAATGTAAGGTCTGTAAAGCTCAAGTGATATGTCCTTAAAATGAATGCATCACTCATTGCATCCAAATAATCACATAAAGCCCCCAACCATGCAGTACGTGGGATTTTTTCATGCAAATTTTAGTTTTTCTTTTTGTTGATTGTATACTACGTTCAACAGAGGAATTTGCAAGGTTTCTATTGATTCTTAGATTTGTTGTTACATTTTTGCAGTAAATATTGTCAATTATATTTTGAATGCTATTTTAGTTATCTGAAATGTTCTAAATCTCTACAAATCAAATCCCCTCTTGTGTACTCAGTTGTCTCCAAAGGACAAAAGATTGTCCTTATTATTTTTTGTAGAAGTCTAACACAACCCCAAGCCCTTATCCTTCCCACCCCTCCTCGGCAGTGTCTGTCATGCTACTAATTCCACTGCTTATAGAAGAAAATTATACTTTTTCATTCTTCCCTTAAATGTGTTGCTTTATGCAACCCCCAACCTTGGGAAGAATTAGCAATGATTTTTGACGTACGTTTGGTGTGTAGATAAGTGGTGATAATCACTTTCCACTTGTCGCCTTCCATCTTTGTAAAGGATAAATACGTTTATATAAAGTTGGATTCAGTCCCATCATCCCCGCCCCACTCATTGGAAACTTTATTCACTACCTGTCGCCTTTATGCAAAATCAATATCATGTTTCCCTCACTTCCTAATGTCTTTAGAATTAATGGGTAACATTTGATATCAAGGAACAGAAGTAAAATAATGCAAACTGTTTTGTTTTCTATCCCGATCTTGGGGTGAGAGATCCAAACCCTCTTTCACGGTTTTTGTGCTTTCCTTTGTTTGCTGTCCAGAGGCTTAAGAATGTATATTAAAAAAAAAGAAACATTAATCTATTAAAATATAGGGCTATATGGCTGAAATAAAATGCCTATTAGTGTTTAAGCTTCTATGTTAAAGAACAGTAGACGTTGCTGCACCCAGGATAACGTGCTACATGGCTAAATACTTTTAAGGTCCCAAAGGTGATACCAATTGCATTGCAAATGCTTGTTTACTGTGCCTATCTCCTTTTTTCAACTCCACTTCATTCTATCTAATATTTGTCAAATTCTTATCTTATCTTTTCCCAGCATTATTGTAGTTCTTTTCTATATTTCATGTTCCTGCAGCTAAATTCCTCCTGTCTGAACTAGTCTGTAGAATTCTTCTGCTTTGTTTGTAAGCTTTCACTGTCCCCGTCATTACACTTCCATCACAGGGAGTCAGCATAGCTCTGCCCCTCCATTGGGAAAAGTTTTTGGTTGGCTTGACTACCTGGCTTTTCTAACACGGTCAACCAAAAAAATGCCCAAAGTGATACTTTTGATGGAAAATACTACTAACTGAACTGTAGTGATGTATTTGTGGTTGTATTATGTTTACAAATAATAATAAGGGGAAGCATATCTGGTATCTAATTTGTGTAATGATTTTTTGAGTCGCACAGACCACCAGTGCCAGGGCCATCAGCAGCGCCAGTGAAACAGACAGGGCGGTGGTTGGAGGGGGAGTCCCAGCGAAGGCAGGAATTGGTGGTGGTAAGTCACATTGCTTGCTTATTGACACCTACTAGTATATTCACTGTAAGGGTGCCGTGAACCCCCTGCTTTAGCAAATACAGCGGGGGTTGAGTTCTTAATGGCCTCTTCTATCTGCAGCTCAGCAGACAAGATCTCATAATGAACAGACACTACAAAGAATAGGCTGATGGAAAAGGGAAACAAGAATGTAAGGTTAAAAGAATAGATAGGTGAAATGGTATGTGAGTGAAAGGATGCATGGTTTGTTGAAATGATGTGTAGGCGGGTGATAGGATGCAAAGGTGGGTGAAAAAATAGATGAAATTGTATATGGGTGAAAGGATGCCTGGGTGAATTAAAGGATAGGTGAAAGGATGGAGAGATGGATTGGAATGGTGAAAGGCTGGATGTGCGAATGTAAAGCTTAAATGGTGGGTATCAAAGGGTGACTAGAACAATGAAAGGATGAATGGATAATTGCTTGGATGAAGAAACAAAGATGCTCTTCGGGACAAGGATGTGCTCACCTACTTCACTTGCTTTGTTTAATCATAGTTTAGGTTCAAAATGGGGGGGGACTTTTTAAATTTCTTTCTACTCCACTCCCTTGACTCACTGTGGGGCATATTATCAACAACTAGCGATATTTATCGCTAAATAAGCTTAGCAGCATTTTTTTTATCGCCGCGTATCGCCGGATTTCATTGCAGAGATAACGTGCTATTAGCAACGTTCATCTCCAAAGCAATAAAATATCCGGCGATAGCGGCAAAATGTGTGAATATCGCTGGAAATCCAGCGATATTCAGGCATTATCGCTAATAGGTTCTTAACCTGAAAATCCACCTCCCATTGGATATACAGGCTAAGAAGTGGCCTGAGCAGGCGTTAGGTTTTGGCGATATTCGCGCTTAGCGAAAAAAAAATCATCGCTACGCCTGCGTTGGTAATAGTCGATAGCGATGTTAGCGACTGCTTTCAGTCGCTAACAGGTTGGGTACGCCCACTTTGCATGTCATTAGCGATAAATATCTCTGACATGCAAAGCGGGCCCCAAACCGCTCGCTATCACCTACAAGCTGTCGCTAACTGCTGTTAGCAACAGCTTGCTAATGGCAATACAATTATCGCCGCTTTGCGGCAGTAAACGGCCGCTAAAGCGGCGATAATCTCAAATCGCCCCCCACCTTGATAATATGCCACTATATTTGTTAAGCTGGGCAGATATGTATCCCACCCATCATCATTCATCACCTTCCTCCGCCATGGCATTCCGCCACCCATGATCTTAGTGTATTATGGCTCAGTTCAGCACTACAGTGTTGACTATGCAATGTCTGTCTGCTTTAGTTAATGCAGCATTTACTAAGTTTTCAATGCATTAAATACTTGCCACACCCACTCACCCACTTGGCCTACTTGACTGCATCGGAAGGGGTTCATGGCCATGGTAGGAGTAGGAGTTGGAAAACAGCCATGGCTGAACATGGAGTTCTTACCTTTGAATGACAGTGAAAAGCTGCTCTAGGGATTTGAGCTGAGCCTACCCCTGTCAGTTTTCCTTCGGAATTCCTTGCCGTTGTTGGGACCATGGACATCAGGGCCGCCATTGGCCTTAACGCCACCTCCTTGTCCAATTTCATTGCTCCTTTGATGCTCCGCATGGTGACCTGCCCCACGTTTCATACAGCGACCTTTGATCTCACTGCACTACAGCATTACATGTGGATGGTGGATGGTGTTTGACCTAGCCATTGGTATCTGTCCTTGATCTTTGTATTCTGGGTGATGGGCTCAAATAATGAAATAAGCAACTGTCATCCCTGCTGCATGGTGTACTGATATACTAAAAATACAGCTCTGCATGTGGGTGGTGGCGGCGACTCATCAAACCATGGGATAGAGTTACGTGGTCATTCATTGCTGTCCTGCACGGCGGTGTAGCAGAGCAGCTGAGTTGCAGAACCCCACTGTCATTTGACCTATTACATCCCTGACTCAGTGACATCGATTTTGACTATTACCTGACCACCACCTTGACTTTTATCTATACCTACACCTAAATCTACCTATGGTCCCATCTTCACCCACACCCTCTCCTTGCTGCTTGAAAGACCCAATTTGTGCCAGCATCTGCTGTGTCTCCCACACTACATCCCCCAGTGAGCATCAGGCAAAGAGAGGAGCTTTGGGGGGCAGCAGAACACCACCAGCATCCTACAGCATCCAGCCTAGCTGGATATCAAAGATTAAAGTTGCCTGGGCTGGGCCACAGGTATTAGTCTCCAACTTAGACTTACGGAAACTGAGATGTCCACATTTGCTCTACTTTCCAACATCTGCCAACATTACTACAGTGACTGTACACCTTGGCAATGGGGAAGAAATTACTTGGGTGGGGGAGGGCTCTCCACTACTCCAGCCAATAAAACAACCTCTATAGATTGTATGCTCGAGAGGGCAATGCAGGTAGTTTCCTCTCAGATTGCTCTCTCGGAAAGGAGATTATCTTTGAATACTGACTGCGCTACAGCTCTCCTCTCTCTTACTACAGAATTAGCCTCTGAGCCTCAAGAAACCCCTGTACTCATACAAGAAGTCCCCAACAAAGCAACAATTATCCTAAGATCTTCCGGGCAGTCGAGCTAAAAAAAAATAAAGTTAAAAAACGTTTGCCAGACAACAAACCTACAGCAATGGCGCCTGAACCCTAAGTCAGAGGTAGCGTGACAGAAACAGCAACAGAGGGAAACAAAGGTTGATACCTCCTCAACCTCCTTTGGGTTTCCAGCAACACAAGCTACACCAAGTGATAGAGCCCCACAACCTATCGATCAGTCTCCCCAGCAACATATGAATATAATAAGTGAGACAGTCTTTGGGGTTTCACCACCGCTACAAAGAAGATAGTGGAAACATGTGTCAACCATTTTAAATGCTAATGGCATCACAGGTTGTCAGTGGGAGTGTCGGTTTCCCGTCTATGTGCACTTTTTGCTCCTAGTTAGAGATAGAAACAGTACACCGCATGGTGTGTTTGGTCAAGCATACATAAAACCAAGAGGGAAGTGGGTACGGCCACTATGTTCTATGCTGACATGTTTTATGAAATAACCTTCTGAAATAAACATTATTACTACGATGCATTGCAATTTGCAAACTGGAAACAAGGTTATTCCCTTCCCTACAACTACAGTGACTGACTATGCTAAAGCTTAGGAACATGATGATGATCAATGACATCCCACTATTCTATAGAAAAACCGCTACTTTCCCAGCCTAACCCGTAAAACTTATCATGCAGCAGAGTAAGTTAAGTTTCCTTCCTTTACTGCCAAGCGAATATATTTGTTGGCAATCATTTTTGGTGGAGGGTGCGGCCAGGGAGTAAAGTGGCACTAAGTGCATGATTTCAAGTTTGCAGATGTGATGTAGTATTGTTATTATAGATCTGCATCTTTTGAGTCAGGGTGGAATTGAAAGCCATTTGGATAAAAGCAGGACCATTGAAACTTTTTTTTATGTGAGGCATGTACTGCTACTGTACCACAATACAATTTTAAACAAGAGTTTGCCCAGAGCATTGTTTACAATATGTCTTTTATCTTTTTTTTCTTTCTTGATATTGCTTCTTCTGCTGGTACACCACCTACATGGCAGAAGATAGCAGCCTGGATGTGGTAGCAGAGGTTCAGGGCCATCCAGGCAGAGTATCAACTGCGGGTGGCTCTGAAGGAGGATGCGGCTCAGGCATTTGCCACTGCCCCATGCTCTAGTTCCACCAGCCAGCTGCCAGCACCTCAAGCCTCCTGGCAACAACATCACCAGCACTGCCTGCAGCCTCCCATGCAACCACTGCTGCTCCCTATCACTCAGACCGCCAATTTCAACGCCAAAGCCAGCACCAGCAGCCACAGCTGAGCTGTCAAATGGTATGCCTGGAGGAAGACCAGGAGCAGCTTCAAAACCACATAGACAACACCCTCTTCTAAGCCCTTTTTTATATTTTACTTTTGGTGAGAGGGACTTATGCTGTGGGCGAAGAGGGTGAGATTTTGGAAGGGACCGTGAGTTTGGACTTGCACCAGTCTTCTTGGGACATTTGTTTTTGAATATTGGTTGGGGACATGTTGATTTGTTTGGGGAAAGGGGTGGGCCTATTGTGGGAGGAGATGTTGGGTTTTAAAACAAAACACTGATGCTCTGCGAAGCCCGCCCTTAACTCCCTACACTGGCTTCCAATACCTGAAAGAATCACTTTCAAAACCCTCTGCATCACTCTCAAAATCCTTCAAGACAAGGGACCCCTATCTTGAGATCCTTGGTCAAAACTTTTATTTATATTGTTGAAAGAAAAAGGAAAACGTGTTCCTCTGAAACTTTATGCCTGATGTATTTTTTAGTGTTTTACCTTTACCTTGCACTGTTTCCTATTCACTGAGCCTGTTTTTTCAATCTTCTTTATCAAAGTATAAATATAGTTAGTTATAGTTATACCCATGTCCTACTACCCTCCGTAACTATAATATTGACCATTGGGGGTAGGGTATGATGCCATTGCCTATGTTGCCTACAACAACCTAGATAAACAAGGAAAATCAAAGTACTTATCTGCAGCAGAAGCTACTTACTAATTAACTAACTTAGTTCACTTCAATCCATAGTTCTCTTACCTGAAAAGATGAAGAAGTGGCCGATCTTCCAAAACGTACTGCAGGGTTTCTCAAGGTGCCTTCTTAATCGTGGTGGTAGTATTAGCAGGCTAGTGAGCTAACAGGGAATGCCTCACATTCACAACAAGAGAGGTCCAACTCCCACCTAGGTGAGCTCCAACTGTGGGATTAATCAAAAGGATTTTCTAACACAAGAAAATAATTTGAAAGAAAAATACAGAGTTAGTGACTTTTATATATACTTAGTCATAATATCAGGTATTCTTTGTTGTGTCATGGTGGTAGTATTCTGAGCTCAGTCTTTGTAATGCTATGATACATACATATATCATAGCTATATGTAGATATCCTAGGTTTACAAAGGCCGAGACCAGACAACTACCACTATAACACTACAAAAAGAATGTATATATTACCTACTGGCCGTCGCCAGAAGGTATATATAGTTAGGACCTAGTTTCCATAGGAAATCCGCAACATTCTATTGGGAATAACTTTGGCATACATATTTACATATTTTTTTGGTTTTGCCTTGGGGGTCCTTTGGGACCCCCTGAGCAACCCGAGGGGGGCAGGGTGCTTCTATCCTGCCCCCTTTTTGAGTTCTACACATTTGGTTTTCTGCTTTCTTCTGCCTCAGTCTACAGAGGCACAAGATGGCTGCCAACAATTTCTGTTTTGGAGTGCTGACAGACAGTGGCAGCCAATCAGCATGCAGCTCGTGCACGGGAAGGTACGCGTACCGTACGCGTACGTGCGTGCACGGGTGCGTGCACGGTGCGCGCTTATAGATATATACATTTTTTCTCTCTTAATTTTCTCAGGAACTACTGGAGGGATTTACACCGCCAAATTTTGTGTAATTCCATTCAGCGGTTCGGGCTGTACCGTGTCTAAAGGTCCTATGGAAATTAACATGGGGAACACACATTTTGGATCCCCCCTTTTTTCTCGGCCCCCACTTGACGAATCTACCCGAGAATTTCAGGGAAGAAGCAGTGCGGGACGGGCCATCTTCTTTGAGAAATTCGCAAAGATTCAACAACCGGCGCCAAAGTTATTCCCAATAGAATGTTGCGGATTACCTATGGAAACTAGATCCTAACTGTATATACCTCCTGGCGACCGCCAGTAGGTAATGTGTATATATATATATATATCCAAACACAAAAGTTTGGCCTGACAATTCTGAAATGCTCGTGATGTTTCTCCATTCGGCATACCTTTTCCTGGTGCTACCACGCATTGACGTGACAGCAGGACTGTACAGCCTGTACAGCGGGGCTCACCTCGCGACTCAGACTGCGCCGCTTCATATCCAAACACAAAAGTTGCCTGCAGTAAGGGGCCCACTCAGGTATGTTCATTAAACCACAAATTTTAATGGAAAAACCGCATACAGCCTGCCAAGTTGGTTCGCCTTAATTCCAGTTCCGCCTGACGCGTTTCGTGCATGAGCACTTCCTCATGGGCTGCGGGTTGTAGGTGCATGTAAACGGCAATTCTGCAGCACCCTTTCTCCACACAAGTGTCTCCGCCCAGATGGGCAAGGCCACACAGGTGGCCTGATGGTTAATGTAGTGCTGCTGGTTTTCCTCGTGTGAGTAGCCGTTCATGAACACTGTTTGCCAAAGTATTTCCCCAGTGGGTTGCGAGTAGCAGCCTGACAATTCTGAAATGCTCGTGATGTTTCTCCATTCGGCATACCTTTTCCTGGTGCTACCACGCATTGACGTGACAGCAGGACTGTTAGCCTGTACAGCGGGGCTCACCTCGCGACTCAGACTGCGCCGCTTCATATCCAAACACAAAAGTTGCCTGCAGTAAGGGGCCCACTCAGGTATGTTCATTAAACCACAAATTTTAATGGAAAAACCGCATACAGCCTGTCAAGTTGGTTCGCCTTAATTCCAGTTCCGCCCGACGCGTTTCGTGCGTGAGCACTTCCTCATGGGCTGTGGGTTGTAGGTGCATGTAAACGGCAATTCTGCAGCACCATTTCTCCACACAAGTGTCTCCGCCCATTGGGCGTGGCCACACAGGTGGCCTGATGGTTAATGTAGTGCTGCTGGTTTTCCTCGTGTGAGTAGCCGTTCATGAACACTGTTTGCCAAAGTATTTCCCCAGTGGGTTGCGAGTAGCAGCCTGACAATTCTGAAATGCTCGTGATGTTTCTCCATTCGGCATACCTTTTCCTGGTGCTACCACGCATTGACGTGTCAGCAGGACTGTACAGCCTGTACAGCGGGGCTCACCTCGCGACTCAGACTGCGCCGCTTCATATCCAAACACAAAAGTTGCCTGCAGTAAGGGGCCCACTCAGGTATGTTCATTAAACCACAAATTTTAATGGAAAAACCGCATACAGCCTGCCAAGTAGGTTCGCCTTAATTCCAGTTCCACCCGACGCGTTTCGTGCTTGAGCACTTCCTCATGGGCTGCGGGTTGTAGGTGCATGTAAACGCCAATTCTGCAGCACCCTTTCTCCACACAAGTGTCTCCGCCCAGATGGGCGTGGCCACACAGGTGGCCTGATAGTTAATGTAGTGCTGCTGGTTTTCCTCGTGTGAGTAGCCGTTCATGAACACTGTTTGCCAAAGTATTTCCCCAGTGGGTTGCGAGTAGCAGCCTGACAATTCTGAAATGCTCGTGATGTTTCTCCATTCGGCATACCTTTTCCTGGTGCTACCACGCACTGACGTGACAGCAGGACTGTACAACCTGTACAGCGGGGCTCACCTCGCGACTCAGACTGCGCCGCTTCATATCCAAACACAAAAGTTGCCTGCTGTAAGGGGCCCACTCAGGTATGTTCATTAAACCACAAATTTTAATGGAAAAACCGCATACAGCCTGCCAAGTTGGGTCGCCTTAATTCCAGTTCCACCCAACGCGTTTCGTGCGTGAGCACTTCCTTATGGGCTGTGGGTTCTAGGTGCATGTAAACGGCAATTCTGCAGCACCCTTTCTCCACACAAGTGTCTCCGCCCAGATGGGCGTGGCCACACAGGTGGCCTGATGGTTAATGTAGTGCTGCTGATTTTCCTAGTGTGAGTAGCCGTTCATTAACACTGTTTGCCAAAGTATTTCCCCAGTGGGTTGCGAATAGCAGCCTGGCAATTCTGAAATGCTTGTGATGTTTCTCCATTCGGCATACCTTTTCCTGGTGCTACCACGCATTGACGTAACAGCACGACTGTACAGCCTGTACAGCGGGGCTCACCTCGCGACTCAGACTGCGCCGCTTCATATCCAAACACAAAAGTTGCCTGCAGGAAGGGGCCCACTCAGGTATGTTCATTAAACCACAAATTTTAATGGAAAAACCGCATACAGCCTGCCAAGTTGGTTCGCCTTAATTCCAGCTCCGGCCGACGCGTTTCGTGCGTGAGCACTTCCTCATGGGCTGCGGGTTGTAGGTGCATTTTGTTCCTTTTTAAATTTAATGTTTTCAGACTTACCACTTCATTCCAATCAAGATGGCTTCTGGTGTGCCATACTTTTGTCATAAGTAAGACTGTTAGCGCTCTAGTTGTTCTTTAGAACACTCTGGGACATTCTGTCATTGGGCTATACTTGGGCTACATCTGGGTGATATTTGGGCTACATTTGGGATCTTTTGTCTCTGGTGGCCATCTTGGGAGACTGCATGTCAGAATATTTTAATGAAATAGAAGAGGATTTGAGAAGTCACTCAAAATGTGCCCTAATTTTTCTTTCTGCAGCACTAATCATACTTTCTATGGCAAAATACACCCCCTCATTTTGTTCCTTTTTAAATTAAATGTTTTAAGAGTTACCACTTTATTCCAATCAAGATGGCTTCAGGTGTGCCATACCTTTGTAATAAGTAGGACTGTTAGCGCTTTAGTTGTTCTTTAGAACACTCTGGGAAGCTGCAGTAGAACACAAAGGAATCAACTGACGGTCTCTGTCCTTGTTCGATGTACATGTTTTACTGAGAATGTCAGACTTCATTCTCACATGACTGAGAAAGATAATGTGAATTTACAGAAAATATGCTTTCAGTTTAGCTTATAGATCCCCTTCCAAACCACTGTGGGAAAAGCATGAGATAATAGTTTTCTTTCAAACATGATTCATGATATCCCAGCAGAAGGCTTTTTCACATGGTAAAATCACCTTAGAACACACCACAATTCCTAATATGAGTATGGTGCCATCAACAAATGATGTATAATGTAACTAAAGTCCTAAAACCTTCTATTAAATGCAATGCTTTTTAATGAGGTGCTATCATGTATATTGGTCCCAAGATGGCTGCCAACACTTCTTGGATGAAGTGCTGAAAGCCAATCAGATCTCACGATGAGATGTGTGGTTAGGCTCCGCCCAGATATATAATTTTTTTCTCTCTTAATTTTTCAGGAACTACTGGGGGGATTTACACCATTTAAGCAAAAGGGCTATCTGCGAATCAGACTCCACCATGTTGCCAAATTTGGTGTAATTCCGTTCAGCGGTTCGGGCTGTAGCCGTGTCTAAAGGTCCTATGGAAATTAACATGGGGAAAACACGTTTTGGGACCCCCCTTTTTTCTCGGCCTCCACTTGACGAATCTACCCGAGACTTTGAGGGAAGAAGCGGTGCAGAACGGGCCATCTTCTTTGAGAAATTCGCAAAGATTCAACAACCGGCGCTAAAGTTATTCCCAATAGAATGTTGGGGATTTCCTATGGAAACTAGGTCCTAACTATATATACCTACTGGCGACCGCCAGTAGGTAATATATATTTATATATCACGCTCCATGGGGTGTCCAGAAATTGAGCAGCATACAAGACCACAGACCGCTTGTTCCCCATCAAGCCTCCTATCCAGTCCTTTAAAAGCAGCCGAGCGCGTCTGACGCATTTCAGGATCAACTCTTCCTCAGAGGCAGTAGCGGTCAAGAGAAGGCATGGAGGACTGCAGCTTCCTGATATGCGAAATTGTGGGTCCGGATTGGTCCGCTCTACATGAACAACACGTTGCAGTCTGGGAATTGCAGTCCTTAATATTACCACTGATGGATGCCCCCTTTGAATAAATGCTCTGATGGAGCCCTCAATGAGCCCCGGAATATGCGTCTGTTTTAATGCATGGTCTGTGCTCCACATGAGAGTCCCGTAACATCGAGCTCCATGGCCCCCTGTTTCTGGGATGGTGCCCGCTCGGAAGCAGGACTCATGTGGAGCACTGACCATGGATTAAAACTGAGGGCCACAAATAAGTTCCGCTAGTGGAATTTGCAGATTTTCGCCAATTTCACAATCCGCGAATCTCACGAAATCGCCCAAAAATCCGCAAATCCGCTCGTGGGCGGATTTTTTTTTGGGCCCATAGGAAGCACTTACAGTTAAGGCAGGTGCTCGAGTTGAAGCTAACTTTGTAACCATTTTAGAATGGCGCCGGCAAGCTGCCAGAGTTGAAGTTGCAACTTGCAAGTTGCAACTTCAACTCTGGCAGCTTGCCGGCGCCATTCTAAAATGGTTACAAAGTTAGCTTCAACTCGGGCACCTGCCTTAACCCTGTAATTGCTTCCTTTGGGCCAAAAATTAAACCTCAACAGGAAGCACTTACAGATATAAATAAAGCAGGTGCCTGAGTTGAAGCTCAAATTCAGTAACGTTTTAATCAGCCCAAAACAGTGAGCACGTCAAGGCTGGGCAAGTGTGCTTTAACCCCATATCTGCCGTTGGAAATTAGCTGTAATACTCGAGGGAGGCCTTTGAATCCATGAGTTTCTCGAGCGCAATCCCCGTGTAGTTCCTGTGACCACGAGGCTGCTTTCTCCTCACCTGCTGCCCTGCTCGTTCTCTGACCCTTTATACACAAGAGGCATGTTGACATGCATAGAAGCCATGCACCACACACTAGCGGTATCAAACGTCTTCCCACCCTTTCCCAACTATCATGGACAGCTCCCTCAAGTAACAGGCACACATGGTCAGTGGAGACAAATCTTCTGGCCCTTTACACAGCTGCAGTGTAGGAAAAGCACTTTATATGTACCCAACGAGGAGCACTTACTGGATTAGCCAATAGAAAGTATTCCAGTTGAGTAGAGATATTGCGCAATATGGTGGCATCTTCGTGGATAACTATGCAGGGCAGGATTCATTCTGGCACGAGGCTCCTGTCACAAAAATTAAACCTCAACAGGAAGCACTTACAGATATAGCAGGTGCCCGAGTTGAAGCTGAAATTCAGTAACATTTTAATCAGCCCAAAACATTAGTGAGCATGGTTGAGGCTGTGCAAGTGTGCTTTAACCCCATATCTGCCGTTTGAAATTAGCTGTAATACTCGAGGGAGGTCTTTGAATCCATGAGTTTCTCGAGCGCAATCCCCGTGTAGTTCCTGTGACCAGGAGGCTGCTTTCTCCTCACCTGCTGCCCTGCTCGCTGTCTAACCCTTTATACACAAGAGGCATGTTGACACGCATAGAAACCCCGCACCACACACTAGTGGTATCAAACGTCTTCCCACCCTTTCCCAACTATCATGGACTGCTCCATCAAGTAACAGGCACACATGGTCAGTGGAGACAAATCTTCTGGCCCTTTACACAGCTGCAGTGTAGGAAAAGCACTTTATATGTACTCAACGAGGAGCACTTACTGGATTAGCCAATGGAAAGTATTCCAGTTGAGTAGAGATATTGCGCAATATGGTGGCATCTTCGTGGATAACTATGCAGGGCAGGATTCATTCTGGCACGAGGCTCCTGTCACAAAAATTAAACCTCAACAGGAAGCACTTACAGATATAGCAGGTGCCCGAGTTGAAGCTGAAATTCAGTAACATTTTAATCAGCCCAAAACATTAGTGAGCATGGTTGAGGCTGTGCAAGTGTGCTTTAACCCCATATCTGCCGTTGGAAATTAGCTGTAATACTCGAGGGAGGCCTTTGAATCCATGAGTTTCTCGAGCTGTGACCAGGAGGCTGCTTTCTCCTCACCTGCTGCCCTGCTCGCTCTCTGACCCTTTATACACAAGAGGCATGTTGACACGCATAGAAACCCCGCACCACACACTAGTGGTATCAAATGTCTTCCCGCCCTTTCCCAACTATCATTGACAGCTCCCTCAAGTAACAGGCACACATGGTCAGTGGAGCCAAATCATCTGGCCCTTTACGCAGCTGCAGTGTAGGAAAAGCATTATACATTTACCCAACGAGGTAGCACTTACTGGATTAGAAAGTACTCCATTGCAAATCGCAAAAAAATCAGCGTATTCGCAGATTTTTTTTCAATTTTGCGTGAATTCGCGGACCGCAGATTTGCAAAATTCGTTCATACTTAATTAAAACAGGCGCATATTCCAGGGCTCATTGAGGATTCCATCAGAGGATTAATTCAAAGGGGGCATCCATAAGTGGTAATATTAAGGACTGCAATTCCCAGACTGCAACGTGTTGCTCATGTAGAGCGGACCAATCAGGACCCACGATTTCGTATATCAGGAAGCTTCAGTCCTTCATGCCTTCTCTTCACCCCTACTGCCTCTGAGGAAGAGTTGATCTCGAAACGCATCATGTGGCTGCTTTTTAAAGGACTGGATAATGAGTGCTGTTTGTACCAATAAAGGCTTAATGGGGAACAAGCGGTCAGTGGTCTTGTGTGCTGCTCAATTTTTGGACACCCCACGGAGCGTGATACATATATATATATATATATATATATATATATATATATATATATATATATATATATATATATATATATACACATATATATATGTATTCCAATGGTCCAAAAGCTTCAAAGAACGCACTCCCAGCAGTTTTAAACCATCTGGCTTTTATTGTTCACGGAGAACCGGCATCTTGTATTTCAGGTAACATTTATCGCTGACGCGTTTCAAGGACATAGGCTCTTCCTCATGGGCAGCTCAGGCTCACACAGATGTTTAAAATTGCTGCTTTTAATTACATGCAGAGACCCCCAGTGGGTCATGAGCAGGGCTTGTGTACAGTATATTGCATGTTGGGACATCGAGTCCCCAATTGGAAAGTAGTTGTCCTCATAGTGAGTTCTGTGCAAACCTTAACCCCTTCCATGCTCATGACGAGCTCAGCTCGTCATGCAGCACAGTGCTTGTGTGCTTATGACGAGCTGAGATCGTCATGAACAAGGGGATTCAAGGGGGTTCAGCATCCAGGGAGAATTGCTGTAGCATTGAAGGTGTTAATTAAAGAGCATTTCTCCCCCTCCAGTGGGGCCTCAAATGTCCTGCAGATTTCTTTATCTCCAAACTTCTGGACTGATTGCAGCTACGGCAAAGCTCAAAAGCGCCGCGCAGCCTCTCTTTATTGTCGAGACGGTGCATTCTTTCACGTCAGGGCTGCCGTGTAGTTTATGTATTCCAATGGCCCAAAAGATTCAAAGAACGCACTCCCAGCAGTTTAAAACCATCCGGCTTTTATTGTTCACGGAGAACCGTCATCTTCATTTCAGGTAACATTTTTCGCCGACGCGTTTCAAGGACACAGCCTCTTCCTCATGGGCAGCTCAGGCTCATACAGATGCTTCCAATTGCTGCTTTTAATTACATGCAGAGACCCCCAGTGGGTCATGCGCAGGGCTTGTGTATAGTACATTGCATTTTGGGACATCAAGTCCCCAAAAGGAAAGTAGTTGTCCTCATAGTGAGTTCTGTGCAAACCTTAATTAAAGAGCATTTCTCCCCCTCCAGTGGGGCCTCAAATGTCCTGCCGATTTCTTTATCTCCAAACTTCTGGACTGATCGCAGCTACAGCAAATTTCTAAAGCGCCGCGCAGCCTCCCTTTATTGTTGAGAAGGTGCATTCTTTCACGGCAGGGCTGCCGTGTAGTTTATGCATTCCAATGGCCCGAAAGCTAAGGGCTAGTGAGAGCCCATGGCGCAGTTTGCTTAAAGGGCCAGTGAGGGCCCATGTCGCAGTTCTGATTCCAAGCTGCCCAGCAAGTAGCAGGCAGCTGCACCATTTAGGTTTTTCTTTCTAGGGGACATGTTCTCTTGGACTCAGGAGTGAGTCGCACTCCTTCGCCCCTACCTTGGCCTTCCACAGTTGCACAGCACTTAGTGCCAGCTGCAGCATTTAGGCCCCAGTGTATTGTTCTCAGCTGCCCAGCAAGTAGTGGGCAGCTGCAACGTTTAGGCTTGGCGCAGTGGCACAACCTGGACTTTTGCTGCTTAGGCAGCAGCCCTGACTCTGTGGACATAGGGCATTTGAGCCTCTTCCTAGATGGCCAGTTGGCCAGGGGGGCTGTTACATTTATAGGGCGCAGGCCCTAATGTGATTTATGTGCTAGATGTGATTTATGTACTGATGCTTTGGGCGCTAGGAAAATGTATTGCGTATAGTACGTTTTGCGCACCCTGTTGTGATACCTCTAGCTATGATTTCTGCATAGGAGGTTGTTTTACCTGTTTAGGTTTATGTTAGGTAGATTATACTACCCTGTGTGATTTACGCCCCTAGTGTAATGTTTACTTTTGTGGTTAGGGTCTAATGTAGTTAGACTGGTGGGATACTGTGCATGATGGCTTTCATGGCACAGACTGTTGCAAGTGCAGTGATTATGAGTGTTTACTGGCTGTACGTTCTATGACCTATTTTTACATATATGTTTATGATTTAGTTTACCTTGACCAAGTTATCTATTTTTACCAAGTGCTGATGCTGACAGTGGTCCATGTGGCCCTGTCAGGTGTACATAATCCCTTGTAAATATTGCCCGTGCCAGTTGGCACAATGTATATGGTGTGATTACTATCTGATGTGTTTTGAGAATACAAAGGCTATTTTTGATATAACCTTGTGTGGAGTTCCTTATGTGGGGGGCCTGGGATGTTGTTGCTGGTGGGTGCGTGCGCAGATGCTTTACACATTGCCTCTGGGATAAGCCTTACTGCTCATGCCATGCTACCAATGGGGTGAGCAGGGGTTATCTTTGGCGTGTAACTCCCTTTCCCTGTCTAGAGTGGTGGTTTCTGCCTGGCTTTGGCGCAACCTCAGCCAACCAGAAATCCCATTTCTAACAACTTGTAATAGTGATTTTATAACACACTAAGTATGAATTGCTATCTATATCAATAAATAAAGTGGTGTTTGTGTAAGTGTGTAGCTTAGTAAATATAAGTATGATCAATTGTTTGCATAAGTGAGTAGGATGACTGCATAAGTTAATAGGATGTGTGCTGGTGTGTAATGTTGATGTAGGTGTATAAGTATATTTAATAGTATTCTATTAATCTTCGTTAGCATGTATGAGTGAATCTATAGGTAAGTGTTTAGATGTGTGTGTAGATGTAGGAATCACTAAGTGGGTTTTTATAAACTTTTATTGGTGTGTCATTGGTTTCAAGTATGGTACTTCATATTTTACGAGTGTTGAAAAGTTATACTAGTGTATGATAAGATGTATCAGATTGTCATGTGGATGATGTCATCAGTGATGTCATCAGTGATGTCATTTGAGATGTTATCAGTGATGTCATCAGTGATGTCACTGACCATGTCATGAATGATGTATTATGTGACATCATCAGCAGTGGATTGCGGTCGCACGAGTTATAGTTAGTACAACTAACTATAACAGGGGAATTTCAATGGTTTTGTATGAGTGAAATGTCCAACTAACTATAACACTCCTGAAACCTGTGTTTTTTCAGTGAATTTCAAAGGTTTTTTAGATGCTAATTACTAACTATAACATGTCTGAAACCTATGTTTTTTTCAGTGAATTTCAAAGGTTTTGTAAATTACAATTTTTAAATGTATTTATTCTGCTATTTATTTTTTTGATACTGATTTACAATTTTTTTTAAAACGATTTATTTTTTTAAAATTTTATTTTTTAAATTGCATTACGTTGTGTCCCCCTTCCATTTACTTTTTTTGGGCCCTGGGGACCCTATCCCCCACGGCCTGACTCACAAATCTAAATGTATTGTTTTTGTTTTTCATAGGAAGGGGATTCCTATGGCAGGAAATACAAGTTACTTGTAAGTATGCTTAGAATTACTTTTCAGGGTTAGTACTGAGCTAAAAGATGCAACACTGGGTTCACTCTTGATAACAGGTGAGTAAATTGGAATTCGTTGTTCGTATGTTTTTAGGTGAATATTTTAAAGGTCCAAAACTCCACCCTTAGAAGAAATTCCAAGTGAAACCCGTCAATGTTAGCCTATGGAAGGAAATTCACTTAGCAGGTAAGTAGTGTTATCTTTACCTTTTCTTACTCAGTGGTAGATCATGGATCCAGCACTGCTGCATCTCCTCTAAACAGTTGAATGAATGCAAATTATAAAAGACCCGCAAAAGTCCACGTTTCTTTCTTTTTTTTAATATCACTAGAATGCGTGGATCATACGTGCACCCTGCGATTTTTTCCCCCCGCAAAAATAAAAATTGGGGGGACCGTGGGGGTCCTTGTGGAACCCCCTGAGGAGATCTAGAGGGTCAGGGTGTGTGTACTCTCCCCCTTTTCACGATTTAAACACAACTTTCACAGACTTCTTTAGCCTCCCTTCTACCGAGGCATAAAATGACTGCCAACAGTTTCTAGTTTCGAATGTTGACAAACACTTGACAGCCAATTAGCATTCAGTGCGTGATCGGAAGGGAGCGCTTATGGTACGATGATAATGTTCGCAGTATCCGTATTCATTTTTTTATGGGAAGAGACTCGCGTGGCTCCCCTCCCGTGGCCAATTCCGGGCACGGGGACCCCATCCCCAGGGCCTGGCCAATTATTATTTTAGTTTTTTATGAAGGGGTCTCGTTAGCCCCCCCTATTAAGGCCTCTTCCAGTCCCCGGGGAGCCCATTCCCCGGGGCCGGCCTTTTTTAAATAAATTTTTCTTAATGGGGAGGGGACTGCGTGGCCCTCCTCCTGCGCCACTTGTAGCCCCTGCGAGCCCATCCCTGGAGCTGTCCCTCACCATTGGGGACTGTGGGGGGTCTCCAATCCCCCCACAATCCCGCCGGCTCCCCACCTTCTGCGGGAGCTGGTGTTCTATTGATATCCGAACCCCATCTGTGTGTGTACCTCCTAGGATTTGCCTTCACTTTGCATATGTATGTTTGTGGTAGCGCATGCATGTTAATGTTGTGCATGCGCACAATACGTCCCACCATCTGGCCATGTACCCCTAACGTATTTCATTTTATTTGTGCATGCTCAATTACAACATGCCCAATCACAGCTCTCACACCAGTGACATCATGCGCAACCAATCATCATTCTGCAAACCATTTATAACCTTCCAACCTTCGAACTTTTCCTATTCCGGAGTCACAGTCATTGATAGTGTTTGTATCAACTACTTTGTAGGTGAGCACTTTTTTAAGGATAATTAAGTTAATTAATCTGAACGATTTTTAAGTACCGCGTAAATACAAATTTTTGTTTGATTTGGCAATGTTGTTTTTGAGCACGCTTTCCTGCTTTTTTATATCGTTAAAGTTGATTTTGTAACCATTGTTTCTGTGCAAATCACTTAATTCTGCTGTGTTTCTTTAATTTGCCAATCACCACATGGACGTTCCAGCAGTAGTGTGCTACGTGTTGCTTCCTCCATGCAGTGCACATGTAATCGATTGGCCAATGTTGTATTTTAGCACGCTCTCCATGTTTTTTAATAACGTTAAACTTGATTTGCTATCCTTTGTTCTGTGCAAATCACTTAATCCTGCAGCATTTATTTAATTTGCCAAGCGCCACATGGCCGTTCCCGCAGCAGTGTGCTACGTGCTGTTCAAGTTAATGCGACGTAGTTTTTCTCGTGTAATTAGTGCATCACGTCCCCCAGGCATTGCAAAAGTAATGTTTTCGGCAATAGTGTATTTTACCACAGTTTCCAGCTCTTGTACGTTGAAAATTTTGCCTTGATAGCCGCTATTTCTGGGCAAATCACTTAATCCTCCCGCCTTTCATTTTTTAAGAAGTGCGCCACGTGTTGCTATCTCCCCATGTAATGCACATGTAATCGATTGGCCAATATTGTATTTTAGCACGCTCTCCATGATTATTAATAATGTTAAACTGTATTTGCCCCCTGTTCTAGCTCATTATACAGATGTCTCAACCATGGGACATATTGTTCGCCACAAGCTGTTTATTCCTGCCCATGCACTATTCCAGGTTGTGATCAACAACTCGGCACACCAGATCCACTGATTGCTCTCCATATGCTATCAGACGAAAATTGCAATGGACCTAATGGAGTTATCAGGTTTGACATTAACATGTCATGATAGAAAAGCATTCTGAGATAAGCATTTGTGTATTTCATGTGTTTGCAGACAGATAACGGTGCAGTTGTCATGTTTTGGTACAATTAGTGGGCATTCTGGAATTTTTTTATTTGAAGACATGTCTTTCAATTTTCCTTGATGTTCAGAGGAGAGTTAGTGCTTCTGACAAATTGCAAGCGAACAACAAGAAAAGGAGGCATTTTGGAGCATAAGTTTACTGGACCGTACCGTATTGGCAATATGCAAGAAAAGCTTGTAAAATTAGTCAATAAAGCTAGCAAAATGCCTTTACGTACAACTTATAATCTCAACATGTTGAATCAAAGCGAAATAGTTAACATAACCATCTGTATGTCTCTAAAAGGTTTTCCTACAGATATTAAAGCATCCCGAATATGATCAATCAATCAATCAATCATAGGCATTTATATCGCGCACTACTTACCCGGAGGGTCTCAAGGCGCTTGAGGGGGGGGGGGGGTCCGCTACTGCTCGAACAGCCAGGTCTTGAGCTTCTTCCTGAAGGAGAGGTGGTCTTGGGTCAGACGTAGGTCGGGAGGGAGGGAGTTCCAAGTCTTGGTGGCCAGGTGGGAGAAGGACCTTCCTCCTGTTGTCGCTCTGCGGATGCGGGGGACCGCGGCGAGGGCGTGACTGGTCGAGCAGAGGTGGCGTTTGGGAGCGTAGACCTTGAGGCGGCTGTTGAGGTAGGTCGGGCCTTGGTTGTGTAGGGCTTTGTGTGCGTGGGTGAGGAGCCGGAAGGTGATTCTTTTGTTGATCGGGAGCCAGTGCAGGTCTCTCAGGTGTCTGGAGATGTGGCTTCGTCTGGGGACGTCGAGGATGAGTCTCGCCGAGGCGTTCTGGATCCACTGGAGTCTCTTCTGGAGCTTGGTGGTGGTTCCGGCGTAGAGGGCTTTGCCGTAGTCCAGTCGGCTGGTGACGAGGGCCTGGGTGACCGTCTTCCTGGTCTCGGTGGGGATCCACCGGAAGATCTTACGTAGCATGTGCAGGATGTTGAAACAGGACGAGGAGACGGCGTTGACTTGTCTGGTCATGGAGAGGGAGGAGTCCAGGATGAAGCCCAGGTTGCGTGCGTGGTCTGTCGGTTTGAGTGCGTTGCCCAGGGCGGGGGGCCACCAGGAGTCGTCCCAGGCGGAGGGTGAGGAGCCCAGGATGAGGACTTCCGTCTTGTCTGTGTTCAGTTTCAGGCGGCTGGTCGTCATCCACTCGGCCACGTCTTTCATCCCTTCGTGTAGGTTGGCTCTGGCGGTGGCGGGGTCATTGGTCAGGGAGAGGATCAGCTGGGTGTCATCGGCGTAGGATATGATGTTCAGGTTGTGCTGGCGTGCGATGGCTGCAAGGGGGCTCATGTAGACATTGAAGAGGGTGGGGCTGAGCGAGGAGCCTTGAGGAACGCCGCAGATGACTTCCGTGGCTTCTGATCTGAATGGGGGGAGGCGGACTCTCTGTGTCCTTCCGGCGAGGAAGGAGATGATCCACTCCAGTGCTTTCTCCTCGATTCCGACGTTGCTGAGGCGCTGCACTAGGGTGCGGTGGCAGACAGTGTCGAATGCCGCGGAGAGGTCCAGGAGGATGAGGGCCGCTGTTTCTCCGTTGTCCAGCAGGGTTCGGATGTCGTCGGTGGCAGCGATGAGGGCGGTCTCGGTGCTGTGGTTGGCCCGGAAGCCTGACTGAGATGGGTCGAGGGATCCAGTTGTCTCGAGGAAGGCTGCCAGTTGCTTGTTGACGGTCTTCTCGATGACTTTGGCTGGAAACGGGAGGAGCCAGATGGGGCGGTAGTCTTGAGTTCGGTGGGGTCCGCCGTTGGTTTCTTTAGTAGAGCGCTGAGTTTGGCGTGCTTCCAGCTCTCAGGGAAGGTGGCGGTGTCGAAGGAGGTGTTGATAATGTCCCGCAGGTGGGGTGCGATGACAGCGTCGGCCTTGTTGAAGACGTGGTGAGGGCAGGGGTGGTTGGTGATCCGGAGTGGATGGAGTTCATCGTGCGGATGGTGTCTTCGAGGTTGATCGGTGTCCAGGCGTTGAGGGTGGTGGTGGGGGGCGTTGGTGTGGTCGTGGAGAGCGTTGTTTGTGTGCTGAAGCTGTTGTGTATGTCAGCGATCTTGTTGTGGAAGTAGGAGGCGAGGGAGTTGCAGAGGTCTTGCGATGGGGTGATGTCATTGGTTCCGGCGTTGGGGTTGGAGAGCTCTCTCACGATGTTGAAGAGTTCCTTGCTGTTGTGTGCGTTGTTGTCCAGCCGGTCCTTGAATGCTGTTTTCTTGGTGGCGCGGATCAGTTGATGGTGCTTTCGGGTGGCGAGCTTGAGGGTGGTCATGTTGTCCGGTGTTGGGTCTCTTCTCCAGGCTTTCTCGAGGGCACGGCAGTACTTCTTGGAGCTCTTGAGTTCTTGCTTCTGGGTCTGCTGGGCGGGGTCCTCAGAGGGGCGAGTTCGTCCGCGCAGGTGTAGATCCATTTCGTGAGGTTGTCGGCGGCTTGGCTGGGGTTCGCTGAGCTGGCGGGAGGGTGCTGGATCAGGGATGCGGCGAGTTGGTCGGCTGTGATCTTGTTCCAGCTTCTTCGTGCGGCCTGTTGCTGGTGGTGGTGGACCGTGGTTCTTCTGAAGGTGAAGTGGATGCAGCTGTGGTCCGTCCAGTGGAGTCCAGCGGCGTGGCTGAAGGCGACGTCTTTGCTGGACGAGCAGACGGCGTCGAGTGTGTGTCCGGCGAGGTGGGTGGGGGTGGTCACCAGCTGCTTGAGTCCGAGGGTGGCAAGGTTGTCAAGCAGGGTAGTGGTGTTGCGGTCGTTGTTGTTCTCCAGGTGGAAGTTGATGTCCCCGAGGAGGATGTAGTCGGCGGAGGGGAGGGCGTGCGGGCTGATGAAGTCGGCGATGTCTTCGCTGAATTGAGTGCGTGGTCCCGGGGGTCGGTAGATCAGGGTGCCCCTGAGGGTGGTCTTGGGGTCGGTGTGGATCTGGAAGTGCAGGTGTTCGGCGGTTGTCAGGGTGTCGTCGGTGTTGGTTGAGATGCGGATGCTGTTCCTGTGGATGATGGCGATACCTCCTCCAGTCTGTTTGTCGCGGTCTTTCCGGATGATCTTGTAGCCCTCTGGGATGGCGATGGCGATGTTGGGCGCTGAGGATTCGTTCATCCAGGTTTCCGTGAGGAAGGCAACGTCAGGAGCTGTGGTGTCGAGGAGGTTCCAGAGTTGGACGTCGTGTCTGTGGATGGAGCGGGTGTTGAGCAGGATGCACTTGAGGTGGTTGCTGCTGGTGTTCGGCTTGGTGGGCGCTGGTGCAGTGCAGGTCCGGATGCAGGTGAACTTGCAGGACTGGCAGGTGAAAGGTCCGTGGGTGCGTCTCGGGGTGGCTCGGTAGCATCCAGGGGTTCGGCCGGTGTTGAGTGCGTTGAGGGTGGTGGCGTCGTACGTCCGGCGGGTGGGCAGGGGTCTGCGAGGGTCAGGGGTCCTGGCGCTTGGCGCGGTCCAGGCGCGGACGGGCGTTGACGGGCTTACCTTTGGCGCACCTTCGGCGCTCAATCGGTGCTCCCGCTGCGCGGTCGCTCTGGGGGCGTCATAAGAGGGGAGCCGGGAGGGAGGGTCTGCGGAGAGGCGGGGAGCGCGGGAACCAATCGGCGGGCGGGGGGGCGGGGTCTCGTGGGAAACCGGCGGGAAAAGACTGGGGGCTCGGCGGCGGCCCTGCGGTGGCTGGGGCGGCCCTGCGGTGGCTGGGGCGGCTCTGCGGCGGCCCTGCAGCGGCAGTTAGTGATAGAATCTAACCACAGATAACACGACAGCTACAATTGTGGTTTTTTTTGCATGCTGGTAATGATACTTCCAAAAACATTAATTTCTTGAAGATACATAACTTTATGTGATTTTATGTTAATAACTGTTTTCGTTAGAATCGTTGTAAATAGGAAAGAGGGCTTTTAGGGATGACACTTATGAACGCCTACTGAGCGTGTCCATAGTGCCCATCGGAAGCATATTGGTATTCGCATATGATTTTGTCTAACCAGTAGTATGGTCCTAACGCGGTTGATTTGAAACCTCTGATGATTACTTTTCAATGCCAATCCTATTGAGAACAATTTCTTTTATGTACATTGAAAGTAAGCTTGGACATTTTTACAACATACACATTTTTAACTCGTTTTTCAGTTTGCAGAATGTTACATAAGTCAGCAGCCAATAGCCGAGATTGAAGAAAGAATAGCCTCGTTTTCTAGTTCATTACTCCAATGTCTCAAATATGGAACATACTAGTTGTGAGAAGCTGAATGAAAATTGCAATGGACCTAATGGAGGCATCAGGTTTGACTTTAACATTTTATGATGAAAAATGTATAATACCGTAGTGGTGTATTAAACTTCGGATTACTTGGTACTTTGTTTTGTCTTTGAATTTTTTTTATAAAAAGGCACAGCTTAAAATTTGGTACTGTCCTATGTACTCGAATGGTAAACCCCTGAAAACATGTAGAAAATATTGCAAATTAGGTACTACAATTTGTACCATTGCTGTTATTATTATTATTATATTATTATAGAGGCTTTTGTAGCGCGCTCTGTTACTAAAACAATAGTATCCTGGCGCGAGAGAAAGGGGAGACAGATCAGAGTAAATCCAGAGTAGAGAGACAGCCATTAAGCAGTGATGTTAAAGAGATGGGTTTTTAGGCCCTTCCTAAACACCATGATGGATGAGGATGTTCTCAACTGGAGAGGAAGGGTATTCCAAGCTCTCGCCGCTCTGACAGAGATGGATTGGCCACCAAGCCTGCTGTATTTAAACTTTGGAACATTCATTTGGTGAAGATTGGTTGACCTGAGAGGGCGATTAGGAACATAAAGGGAGAATCTTTTCCTTAGATAAGCTGGGCCAGTTTGATGGACTGCTCGGTATGCCAGAACAAGGATTTTAAATAAAATCCTTTGAGCAACTGGAAGCCAGTGAAGGGTTCTAAGAGGTTGACGGACATTAGAGCTTCTGGGTATATTAAACAACAGCCGAACCGCAGCATTTTGAATGACTTGGAGGCGATGAATCAAATAGGCCGGAAGTCCGCAGAAAAGGCCATTCGCATAATCCAATCTGGATAATATAAGAGCGCGAATGACCGTCTCCTTGGCCTCTCTCTGGAGCAAAGGGAGAAATCTGCGTAATGTTTTGAGTGTAGAAAAGCAAATTCCAGTAAGTTTTTTTAGATGATCCTCAAATCTGAGGTTATTATTAAACCAAACTCCTAAGTTTTTTGCAGGTCCACCGATGGATTTGGGGCATGGGAGATCGGTGGGCCAGAGAGAGTCACTAAAGTTATCTGGAAAGACGCCATACAGCAGGATTTCAGATTTGCTCTCATTACATTTGAGTTGGGCACAGGCTAGCCAGCGAAAGACCGATGATAGACAAAATTGAACTCTCGACGTGTCCAAGTTGTTTTTTGGCCATGTGAACAGAAGTTGTGTGTCATCGGCGTAGGCCATAATTTTTGCTCCCAGCTGTTCCGCAAGATAAATGAGAGGGGTCATATATATATTAAAAAGCAGGGGGCTGAGGGTGGAGCCCTGTGGAACACCAGTTGTAAGTTTTTTGGGAGAGGAGGCAAAGGGCGGCATCCACACTTGCTGAGACCTATTATCTAAAAAAGATGTCAGCCAGGCCAGAGCGGAGCCAGTTATGCCTATGTCCGCTAATTTGGTAAGTAAAAGGGAGTGAGGAACCGTATCGAAGGCGGCAGAGAGGTCCAATAAAATCAGAGCCGCTCTGCCACCTCCGTCCAAACATTCCCGGATAGCCTCAGAAACTTCAACTAAAGCCGTCTCTGTGCTGAAGGCAGCTCTAAAGCCTGATTGCGCTGGGTGAAGAGCCTGAGAGCTTTCAACAAATTTATCCAGCTGTGTAAAAGCAACCTTTTCGCATATCTTTGCCAGGGCCGGCAACAATGATATGGGCCGGAAGTTAGCGGGGACCGTAGGGTCTAAGCCATTTTTTTTAAAAAGTGGTAGCAGTTTGGCCTGCTTCCAACATGCCGGAACAGTGGCAGTGGAAAGAGAGAGGTTGATAATGTGTGTCACCTCATGGCCGACTGTATTAGCCAGGCCCGCAAGAACTCTGGCAGGGCAGGGGTCAGAGGGGGATCCTGATTGTAGAGTAGCAAGAATTTTAACAACGTCTGTTTTATCAACTGGAGTAAAATGGACAAACTGATCCATAGGGACAGGCATAATGGGGGGTGGGATAATCATTGAGGATGGAAAATTATTACAGACAGTGAGTAAATCGTCTTGAATTTTGGCGATTTTGTCCACGAAGAACACAGAGAGTTCTTCACACCATTTGGCCGAAGAGGTTAGAAGGGGTTGAGCAGCACATGGTGAAACAAAGCTTTTAACAATAGCAAAGATTTCCCTGCTATTGTTATTAGCCTTGGTTATTCGCCCATCGTAGTATAGACTTTTTGCCGATTTAATCGCTGCGTAGTACCTCTTTTGTGCCATCCTCAGTTCTTTCTTAGCCTCAGGGAGATAGGCTTGTCTCCAACGTCTTTCAAGTTTTTTTTACGCTAATGTACTTCTTTTTTACATTTAGAGTCTTTCTCTACTGTATGGAGCCAAAAAGATTCACAATTTTTTAACGGATAATGTTAAGGTAAATACTCTCAATATGATTAGACGACGAATTTAAAAAGTAACAGATATAAGTACTTGAGGGGTTTTTAGTGGCAGATAATCTCCAATTCACACTTGTACGGATGGGTCTGATACAGGGTGGATGTCTGTATAACTAATGGATGATTAGGTATTAGAGTACCATTCAGTGCTCCCAACCTTCTTACTTTTTCTCTTAAAGGGTTCCAAATTGGGGAAGAATATTAGGCTGTGCAGTAGAGGTTGACGGTGTTGCTCCACTGGTACTTGGGCCTTCTCATGAAGCAGGAGGAGCCTCTATCAATCTCCTTAACTCTTCCCTTGCAAAGTTGACCGGATGCTTGGTCTGCAAGTTCTTCCGCATACTTGCAGTTCCACACCAGTACTTTTTATTGGGGTCTCCTCTTGAATCAGTCCTGCATATGTGGCAAGTAACTTTTCTTGCATTCACCTTTTTTTAAGACTTGTGGAAATTAATTTTAAAACATTCAATATTGTCGTAACGCACTCAGCCAGACAAGAATGAACACTACAACTGAAGTGCATTACAGAAAGGTAAAAAGCATGAAATTAGATAATTGGGTTTTAGGATGGCATGCAGGACTCACATATAAAGTGGTTTCCCAGCCTTCTTATTTATTCTCTTGAAGGCTTGATAAGGTCTTTCCAAGAGAATTTGAAAGGAGAAAGTAGGAGATGAAGAACAGAGTTAGGACGTTGTTAGAAATGGGATTTCTGGTTGGGTGAGGCTTGTGCCAAAGCCAGGCAGAAACCACCACTCTAGTTAGGGCAAGGGTGTTACACTCCAAAGATAACCCGTGCTCACCCCCTTGGAAACGTGACACGAGCAGTAAGACTGATCCAGGAGGCAATGTGTAAAGCATTTGCGCACGCACCCACCCGCAACAACAACATCCCAGGCCCCCCACAAAAAGAACTCCACACAAGGTTATATCAAAAATAACCTTTGTATTCTCACAACACATTAGAATAATAATCACATGATGTACATTGTGCCAACTAGCACGGGCAATATTTACAAGGGATTATTTACACAGGACAGGGCCTCGTGGGCCACTGTCACACTTAGCAATCTCTCCCAGCACATTTCCCCACGCAGCCGATTTGAACGCTGCCGCGGGTCGCTCAAAGGAGCGACGCCATTCTGGGGAAGCCCTCTGTCTAGGCCACGCCCCCTTTACACTAGGCCACGCCCCCACCCTCATTTAAAGCGCGCTCTAACCATCGCGCGGCCAGACAGCCACGAACTCCTGAGGCGGAAGCCGGGAGCAACGAGTGTTTTTTAAAAATTGTATATTTTGTGCTTTAACTATTTACCTGCTCCCTGCACTTTGCCACAATCTCTACCAGCACATTTCCCCGTGCAGCCGATTTGAACGCTGCCGCGGGTCGCTCAAAGGATCGACGCCATTCTGGGGAAGCCCTCTGTCTAGGCCATGCCCCCTTTACGCTAGGCCACGCCCCCTGCCCTCATTTAAAGCGCGCTCTAACCATCGTGCGGCCAGACAGCCACGAACTCCTGAGGCGGAAGCCGGGAGCAACAAGTGTTTTTTGAAAATTGTATATTTTGTGCTTTAACTATTTACCTGCTCCCTGCACTTTGCCACAATCTCTCCCAGCACATTTCCCTGCAAAGCCGATTTGAACGCTGCCGCGGGTCGCTCAAAGGATCAACGCCATTCTGGGGAAGCCCTCTGTCTAGGCCACGCCCCCTTTACGCTAGGCTACACCCCTTCCAGTCCTCCATTTAATCATGTGTTTTTCCCATCCGCGCAGCGAACGGGTGCGTCGGGCGCGCCGGCGGTGCGCCAAAGGTGCGTCAAAGGCAAGCCCGTCTGCGCCCGTCCACGCCAGGCCGGGTCTCGGGGCTCCTCACCGTGCCTGTCCCCTTTCCTACCTGCCCAACCAACTTCTGGCATATCGTGACGACTGGCCTATTAGCTCTTCAACTCTAACCCATATTGTTTCATTTGAAATTGCTCGAAAAGATCTCTCTGACTCCGCATGTTGTCATTCCAGCCTCCATAAGGAACTGCCTGGTTCGGCCTCCCCTCATCTCTGCCCTAAACCTACGACCGCTCTTCCTCCCACAGCTTCAGTCGCCCTTCTTAATTCCCGGTCCGCGGTCAAGCATCAACTGGAACTCTTCGACCTCCTTGATACCCATAAACCTGAGATTTTATGTCTCACTGAAACCTGGTACACGACCGCCTTTATGCCTGATATCCTCACTCCCCTCACTGACTCTTATTACATCCTTCGTGCAGACCATCCGGAATGCAAGATCGGCGGCGGAGTAGCTATGATGATACGCTCAAACCTTCAATTTCAAATTCTCCCCCACCATCCCATTATTTCAACTGATTTCTTAGTGGCTCGTTCCACGAATTTAGTCTCCCCTCTCACTATTGTGCTTTTCTACCGTTCCCCTCAACTCATGCCCCACTTTATCCCAGCTATACAAGATCTGTTCGCCACCCTGGTAGTCAATAACGTTGCCGTTCTCCTTTTGGGTGACTTCAATTTTTGGCCAGAACACCATGTCCAGGGATTTTTCCGATACCCTTCACTGCCTCAATTTCACGCCACATATAGCTGTCCCCACCCAGATTCACGGGCATACCCTTGACCAGGTCTGGTCAGTAAACCTGTTAATCTCCACACCTAGTATATCCCCCTGCGCCTGGTCTGATCATTCCCTGATCACATTCTCGGCCCCCTTGAGGGAGACCAACATCCCTCTTCGTCCCAAAAATATTTACGCCTGTAACTGGAACAGGGTCGACCTGGTTGGCCTAGGTCATTCCTTAGCCTCCACTGCCCCAACCCTGATAGACCTACCCCCTAATATGCAGGTAGAAACCCTGGATAACTGGCTTTCAGAGGCCTGTAACCCTGTCGCCCCACTCAAACTTATCAGAACGCGTCGTTTCCACGACGCAAATAGGTGGTTTACCAATGCCCTGAAAAACCAGAAGCTGGCTTTGCGACAGGCTGAGCGCCATTGGCGCTGTAGATATTGCCCCGACCTCAAGATGTCCTACTTGACCCTTCTACGGGCCTACAAAAAAGCGATACTCGGCGCCAAGCTAGAGTACATCTCTCAGAAAATCAATCAGGCAGCAAATCAAAACAAATCCAAAGAGATTTTCTCTATAGTACATGAGCTGGCTGATTCCAGTAGAGTGGTGTCCAGACCCATTCCTTCCCAATCCCTCTGTAACACTCTCAATGATTATTTCATTGAGGAAATCGCTATCATAAAACAAAATATTCCTTCAGCACCCCCTCTGTTTGTTTGTCCCCCCACTCCCTCCGCCCCCTTCCTCTTTTGACAAATTTCAGCTGATTACAGAAGAAGCGTTCTCCGCCCTCCTGGGCAAAGTTAAGACGGGCTCTCCCGCCGACTTTTGCCCAGCACATGTCTTGAGGGAGCTCTTCTCTTGCTGCCCAGCCCCTCCTCTCACTCTGCTTAACACTTCTATCACCTAAGGAACTGTACCTGATGCTTTTAAATCAGCTATGGTCATCCCCATCATAAAGAAACCCGGTTCCGATGCTACTATTTCTTCCAACTTTCGCCCTATTTCCCTCCTACCACTTCTGAACAAGATCCTAGAAAGCCACATCACCTCCTCGCTTTCTACCAATATTGAAGCTCACCACCTCCTGGCTGACCACCAGGCTGGCTTCCGTCCGGTACACTCGACGGAAACGGTGGTCCTCTCTGTGGTTGATGAGCTCAGGCATGGTGCTGACACCAACTCCCCCCAATCCTTAGTCTTACTTGATCTCTCTGCGGCCTGGACCCTCACCACCTAAATAAAAATTACTCTAGGGGCGTAAACCATACAGGAAAGTATTATCTTCCTAACACAACCTAACCAGGTAACACAGCCTCCTATGCATAAACTAGATCTATCAAACAGGGTGCGCAAAACATACTATACATAATACATTTCCTAGCACCCAAGCATTAGTGCATAAATCATATCTAGCACATGAATCACATTAGTGCCTGCGCCCTATAAATGTAACAATCCCCCCTGGCCAACTGGCCATCTCCAATAGGGGGGGCTCAAACGCCCTATGTCCACAGAGTCAGGGCTGCTGCCTAGGCAGCGAAGGTCAAGGTTGCGCCACTGTGCCAAGCCTAAACATTGCAGCTGCCCACTACTTGCTGGGCAGCTGAGAACAATGAACTGGGGCCTAAACGCTGCAGCTGGCACTAAGTGCTGCGCAGCTGTGGAGGCCAAGGTAGGGGCGAAGGGAG
The DNA here is from genome assembly GCF_964263255.1 of Lissotriton vulgaris. Lineage (NCBI taxonomy): Eukaryota > Metazoa > Chordata > Amphibia > Caudata > Salamandridae > Lissotriton > Lissotriton vulgaris. The sequence goes on from NC_141689.1 coordinate 43,351,703, forward strand.
TGCAACTTACTCCTGGGTTCACAAAGAACAAGTCCCCTGAAAAGAAAAACCTAAACGGTGCAGCTGCCCACTACTTGCTGGGCAGCTGGGAAATAAACTGCGGCTGGGGCCCTCACTGGCCCTTAAGAACAACTTGCGCCACGGGTTGGAGCCCTCTGGGTCTGGAAATGAATCATGCGCAAAATGTTGGAGCCCTCTAGGCTCTGAACACAACTGTGCCCTGGGTTGGAGCCATCTAGGCTCTGGAAATAACTGTGGCCCTCAGGGGCAAGAACACGGGCCCCTCTGGCCCTCGGGACCTCCACTGGGGCCTTTTAGATAATTAGGGCCATCGTTGGAGCCACGCATGGCTCGGTAAAAGCGGGGGGGCGGCCCACTGCCATCTGGGGCCGCCCTAACTCTGTGCTCCACGTGGGAGCGGCCTGCTGCCATCCGGGGCCGCTCTGAAGACGGGCACCACTCTGGTGCCTGGGGAACCCCCACTGGGGCCCCTTCACTGTAATTGGCCATGCGGCTCTGAAACAAAAGAGGCCACCCGGGGTGGACATGTTGCCTTCCCCCCCGCCCCAGCCATCTCGACTTACCGGCTCTCGGCGGGGAAAGGCTCCTCCGTGTAGACGCCGCGGGGGCAGGCAGCGGCAATGTGGCTCAAGCCCCTCCGCGTCTCCGCACTCTCGGTGGCGCCTGCGGGGCTCTCACTCCTCGGAGAGCCCCGCCTTCGCAACGCCAGTTTTTACCCAGTCCCCCATCTCAGGACCGGGACTTGTGAATCTCGGGCAGCGAGCGGGACTTCCTTCCAGCAAGCGGAAGTCCCGCCCCACTCCAGGCGTCTGGCCGCCTGACTTCTGATTTCGTCCGCGGCTGAGGCAGTGAATCTCGGGGGCCAAAATGAGGGGTAGGCTCCCTCGATACCAGAAATAGAGATAGCACGCGGGGTGGGCACCCGCGGTAATAAATAACTAAATAGCGAGGTGGCACACGCGTTGGTAACAAAAGGGCAGGAGCGCTCCCCCCTGAGGGAAAACGACACCCTCTGCCCATGAATCAAGATAAAGCGCTCCCAAGGCGCTGGGGGCACATAAACCACCAAGACCCCAGAAATGACCCCTTCAGCAAGAAGGGTCCCAGCAACACAGTCCTCACAGGTGAAGAGGACAGGAGAGTCCCAGCAACAAAGTCCATCAGGCATTCAGGGGCTGGGAAGAGCCCAGGGAGGCAAACCTTCCCCTTGGCCCCAGCAGCTACATGCCCCTGGTAGTTTCAAGTTGGAAAACAAGAACATTTTCATTTGGTCACAGCCCCTCTTTTATACACAGAAATCCTTTGTTGTCAAAGGTGCAGGCAAGGGGCGAAACAGATGCAACTGGTTCTTGAGCACTTTGTTTTGCTCAGCCCCTCTGCCTATTAACAGGACGGGTCAGGGACATTAGGCACACCACAGTGGGGGGTAGCCACCATTGTGGAGGGAAGGCCCAGCCCTATTCAGGTCCCAGGTGCACTCCTCCCTCCCATCAACATGCAGATCTCTATTCATCACTGGGGCAGACCCATCCTGACTCCTGGAGCCAGGCACACCAGCCAGCTCCAGCCAAACACAAGCCAGACAGTCAATTCACATTTACTGCACATACATGCTAACTTCTAAAAGTGGCGCTTCCACACTAGACACATTAAATCCACACACATCATCACACACCATTTAATCTCACGAGTTCGCACATTCCAAACTCGAACCTGCACTCCCCACACATCAGGAACTACCATGGACACACATATTCCCCATGCATTCCTATGGGAGGGCAGGCCAATCTCACCACACGTACTCAGAGAGCGCCCGCACGTTACACTGGTTAACAGTGCGCAGAGACCAGAAATCACTATCAATATGTAATATTAAAAGGCAAAAAGTTCAGGGATGAACCTGCCAAAAGGGCCAAGTCCAACAGACGTTATATCTCAAACTGCAAAAATGGATAAAAAGGGTGGACCAAAGTCTGCATGTACAATGGCCAGTGGAACCGTTTGGAGAGGGAGTAGTACATCCAAGGTCAAGCGAAGAGATTTGATTGATAAGGCATAGCAAAGGAGGTGGCAAAACAACTGGGAGGAAGGTCCAAGGGTGGGAGAGGCTGGGTTTGTAAATCTGCTCCATCTATAACTCTCTCTTGCACAGTTTTAATGTCATTTTCTCTCTCTTTCTCTCTCTCACTCTCTCTCACATCATTTCTCTTTCTCTTTTAAAGTTATTGACGCTGCTGTCCACTCTGACATGTAGAACCAAAGGTGAGTTGAAGTTGTGAACTCTACTGTTTACAGTGTTTACACAAAGTAAGCAGAGCGGCCTAGATATACAATACCTCCAATTAAATGCATTAGAAATAAAAGAGCTTATTTACAAACCCCTTGCACCACTTTTGCATCACTTTCAACATGAGAAAACTAACACAAAAGTGGCACAAGAGTTTTGTAAATAAGCCCTAAAGAATATTGTCCTGCATAATGACTTGATCTCTCACCTAATTCAGTCTCATCTCGGAATCATTTTGAAGACCTGTTGATCTGTAATATAAATATGACACAGTAAGCACTTCTATACATACACCGCTTGAACGCAAGCCTATAATACAAGTGAAATGTATAAGGCACAATTGCCATGTAAAAAAAAAAGTCAATATCATCAAGTGTTACTTTGACTTGTAATGTTTCACCTCATTTAGTCACATCAATCTAATTTTAAACACTAATTTTCTTTTTTGTTTTGCTGATTACCTACTGTACTTCTATTGGAGTCCATATTACATGTTGTTTATTATATTGTTTTGTTAAAGTTATGGTTTTAGTTATTTATTGTATTGATATCTGTTAGTTATGTTTCCAGTTATTTATTGTTTTAATAAAAGTTAATAAAAACATATATATACGTCTTTTTTTGTGAGGGTAGCAGTCCCCAATAGAAATTATATTTTTAATTTGAAGTATAATTCTGAGGCTAACTCTTTACCAGATCTTTACCAGAGTCTATAGCTACAACTAACGGTTGATATGGAAAAGTTTTAAAACTACAGCACAATTAGCAACATTGGGGCATATTATCAAGCGGGTTTATCTCCGCTTTTTTGGCTTTAAAAGCCAAGAAAGCGGAGATAAAATTATCTCCCTATTACCTAGCTGTCACTAGCACCAGTTAGCGACAGCTAGTAGGAGATAGCGACCATTTTGGGCCCCACTTTGCATGTCAGTGATATTTATCACTAATGACATGCAAAGTGGGCGTGCCAAGATGTTAGCGACTGGAAACAGTCGCTAACATCGCTATCTCCTATTACCAACTTTTGGAGATATTCGCGCTAAGCGCGAATATCTCCAAAAGCTAACACCTGCCCTGAGCAGTTCTTAGCCATGTTATCCAATGGGAGGTGGATAACATTGCTAAGAGCATTAGCTCAGTAATGCATGAATATCGCTGAATTTTCAGCGATAGTCATGCATTGCGGCCGATTTTTATCGCATTTGAAATAAACCTTGGTAATACCAAGGTTTATTTGCCATAAAAATCGCCGCAGCTTAGCGGTAAATTGATGTTTCTAACCAAGCAATAGCGATAATTATCGCTATTGCTTGGTAATATGCCCCATAGTGTGGTGAACTTCTAACCTCTGTGCTAATTTAAGTGCTCCATGAACTGCTACTATGGTAACAGGCAGTAAGCAGTTTGGGGGTAGGGTTGAAAGGTACTGGCTGTACAGAAACCGTTATATTTACCCAGGATCCTCTACATGACAGAAAGGAAAGCAAACTAAGACAGAACACTGTGTACCGGATTTACAACCCCCTTGCACCACTTTCGCGTCCAACCTTCCCTGCCCACAAAATTAGAAGTGTGTCGGCCTCAACAACCCCCCTCAAGCCCCGGGAACCACCACCCCCGGGTATTTGTGTATTACGGGAGGCAGACTGCGTGGCCCTCTGCCTGGTGCCCTCTAGGGCCTTGGGTACCGGCACGCCCGACGGGCAGCCCCTGCAATGTCCGGGCTGCCTACCCCCGGGACACTGCTGATTGCTTTGACAGGGCGGGACTCTCACGACTCCCGCCCTCCCATAGCAAACTTAGTCTGCATTTTGAAAGACGGAGCAGTGAAATCTGCTCTCACTTTCAAAATCCAAAGCAGATTGCATTTCCACATACAAATTAGCATATTCCCTGTGAAAAAGCAATGCCGGCTTCCGAAGAACACAAACGTTCATCACACAATGTTGCTAAATAAAACAGCAAGTGTGCTTGACTTCTCAATATACCAGCTTATCCTACATAATGTTATTTTCAATCACGTTCCGATAACCAATATGAATCATGCTTTTAAAAAACAGAAAACATGCACCCTAGCTCTCAGTATAGAATGTGGTCAAACAACCAATCATTTCTTTTCTGTTTTTCAACACTGCATATTATCCACCATTTTAGAAAAATCTTAGTTTTCAAACTGCCATTTCATTTACAGAGACCATCTGAGTGCATCGAGACCTCCTTTCAAGATGCTTAGAGTGTGAATTGTGGGACACAACTATATTTCCTTGAGCCAAAGAGACTATAGAATGGGGTCCATTTACCACAACAATCTGCGTTTCAATATGCATGGCATCTATAGGAGAGATGCTGTACATTTTACAGATGAAGGTAACAGAGTCTTCCTCATGAACTTTAGACTCTGCATCAGTACTTACATGTAGGTTCTAAAATATCTCAATAAACACAAGGGCTCCTTTTAGAGCCACCCAAGGTCTAAACACATAAGCTTGATGTATATCTAAAAAATACATGCTTCGTTTTATTCAGCGGCGAAATGCGCAGATCCTACGCTCATCCCGCGACTTTAAAAAAAATATATATATATTTCTTTACTTTTTTGCCCTACGGGTCCTTATGGGACCCCCTGAGCAGGCCTAGGTGGTCAGGATGTATGTACCCTGCCCCTGTTCATGTTTTGCACACATATTTCACAGACTTCTTCACCCTCGCTTCTACCGAGGCACAAAATGGCTGCCAACAGTTCCTGGTTTCGAATGTTTACAACCACTTGACAGCCAATTAGAATTGAGCGCGTGATCGGGACGGTGCGCTTATGCTACGATGACAATCCTCGCACAAACCGTTATCATTAAATCCCATATTCAATTGGTATGGATAGAGACGCATCGGATCTGTTCGAAAATCTTGAGAAAGGAACCCCTATATCAGGCCCTTCCACCAGTGGGAACCAACAACGTAACAAGAGTCTAAAGGACAAATTCATTAAACTAGAAAGGTTGAAAAAGACAGAAAATTCACGGTGGTGGGACAGTGCCACTCTAAAACAATACCGGAGACTTAATAGAGTACCAAGAGGCCTTCGCTCACAAATCTTCCCCACCTTTGATGACCTAGACGATGATTTGCTAGGGAAGTGAGAGGAGGTACTCACGGTCAATTCCACTACACTTATCCTGATTCTAATTGAGAACGCAGAGCGTAAGGTAAACAAATTACAAACAGAAATCGCACAATTAGAAACAGAGATCAGGGACCTCAGTCTGACCGAAGCAACCGAAAAAAACTACAAAAACCTGAACGACATATTGAGCAAACATCAAAACGAAATCAAAGACAGGAAAAGCAGACAACTAAAGAGGGTCGCGTATTTACATTCGCTAAGAAATACAACCAATTGGTGAAGAAAACTAAAAACACTAACAAACCAGAGACAGGAGACACATCTTCCATCTCCTCAAGCTCCTCCTCACTCAACACCATACCCAGCGACATCGAATCCGAACCACAAATGGACGCCCCTGGTTCAAGTTTTTTACAAGAGGTCCAAACCATACGATGGGAAAACAGGATGCAGTGGAGAAAAGGTACGGTGGAAAGAAGACCCACAAAGGGAAAAGAGCAGGCAAAGGAAGAATACAAAAAGAAATTGAGATCGGGGACACGAAGAAATAGATAACAACCAAAAAAAAGTGGACGTAGTAAACCTTTCCTCCAAACCACTCGCCCAAAATATGGTTTCACTCCGAAGTAAAGGTCTCAATTTCAATCCACACGAGATAGGAGATCTATGCAAAATCAAAATAGACCTTTTTAAATTCATAAGAAGTCTCAAGCTGAGAAAACACTTTGCCGGCTTACCAGATAAACCCCACAACACCAGAGAAAGTGAAAAAATCCCCCACACTCTGCTTAGCATCAAAGACATCAAGGCAACCCACCTATTAATGACACTAAGTGACATGGACGAACATCCATACACTAAGGAGCAGCTCATGCAGGAGCTTAAAATTGAGAATGATATATCAATTCCGAGCGGCCTTAAAAACAATTCAAAATCGACCCCCACGCTCCCGGGTGGCAACCCTATCGATACCTTTTACAATCTGGTTCTGGCTGATCTAGACAAACAAGAAATGAAACTTAACAAACACAAACATCGAAACAGGGACAATCTCACAAGAAATGAACGACTGGCATTGAAAACTCTGACGTCCGACCAAGAAATCATCATAAGAGAGGCCGACAAAGGCGGCAATGTGGTCATTATGAACCTTACCGACTACCATGATGAAATAATCTCACAACTTAATGATTCCAACTGTTACACACCACCAGACCACAACCCCACCAACAAACTCACCAATCTCATCAATACACACCTTGGTGATTGGCATAGGACAGGGCTGTTGGATGACGACGAAGTTTTATACTTGAAAGTCGACATACCTTTCGCACCATGGCTATACACACTCCCTAAAATACACAAACCAGCCACTTTTCCACCGGGCAGGTCCATCGTGTCAGGAAATAGGGGGACCCACCGAAAGACTGGCAGAATATGTGGATCTTTTCCTTAACCCCATGGTCAGGAACCTCCCCTCATACATCCAGGATACAAAACATATACTGAGTATCCTGAACGATTTACAGTGGCAGCCTGACATGTTCTTAGCCACACTGGGTGTTGTGCCTCTGTACACCTCAATCAAACCGGACGTAGGCCTAGAGGCAGTAACAAAATACTTAGAAACAAGATCCGCCTCCCAATGGCAACACAACAACATGCTCATAACAATGATGGACATCATTCTACAGAACAACTGTTTTATGTACAACAATAAATGGTATAAATAAACAAAGGGAGTAGCCATGGGTTCTAAGTTCTCGCCCTCCTTCGCTAACCTTTACATGGGTAACCTGGAGGAAACCATGATATGGGGCGAGAAAGGTGCACGCTGGACCGATTCCATCATATACTGGGGTCGCTACATCGATGATTGCTTACTACTATGGCCAGGATCACTACATGGTCTCGATGATTTCTGCAAACACCTCAATTCAAATGATATGGACATGAGGTTCACCTGTTCCCAGAGCAAGGCAAATATTACATTTCTCGGACCCCTGACCATCGCTATACGTATACGGCGGAAGAACTTCACTGTTTAGATAACGGTCAGTTGTTACTCGATCAAGGTGCCATTGCTAGGCTTAAAAACTATGCCATATTGCAGCCTTACAATAGGAGTTCTAGAATCCAATATCCGGTTCTAAAGATAGCTAGTCTGAACACTAGGTCTCTTCACAGTCATCATGTGGAGATCTATACCCTACTCCAGGATAGAGACCTTGATGTCTTGACACTTTCAGAAACCTGGATGGGTGAAAACTCCATGCCGGACATTATTGCCGCCCTCCCTAATGGCTATGACGCAATATGGCAGAACCGTGCTGGGTCGGCACGGGGGGGTGGGGTAGCGATTCTATTTAAAAAAACCCTATCTGTGGAGGAAATAATATCAGAAACAGTGGATCTAGCTGATCTAGTAGGAGTAAAGATTTCCCTAAACAACTCCTGCTGGGTGATCCTGTCGATTTACCGCCCGCCCAATTCATCCCCACTTTTCAACGATTTATTTGCCCCATCATATCTGATCTTAGTACAAGGTACAAAAAAATTGTGATATTAGGAGATTTTAATTTGCATTGGTATAGCCCCCAAAGGGACTTGCCAACACGCCAACTGGACACTACCTTGTCCGCTCTGAGTTTTAGCCAACTTGTGGAAGTACCCACACATATTAAGGGTCATACCCTTGACTTAGTATGGACCACAGACCCAAATGTCCTTCTTAGAGACGTGGTTCCTTGTGTCTGGACTGATCACTACCTGGTGACTTGTGAGGTAAATGTTAAAGATCACTTAAAGCACCTACCCCGAGGTACCAGAAGGACCCGCAAATGGGTCGAGGTTGATTTAAAAACCCTGACCCCGGTGCTTCCGAAAATGGCTGGTCTGATGAATACAGATAGAAGCCTGGATGTAGAATATGCGGATTTAATCCAGAGCCTGAACACAGCTATTGATCAGATAGCGCCGGAAAAAATTCAGCCAATAAAAGGACCTGGTAAAGAGGCTCCATGGTTTACCCCATTACTAAGGGAACAAAAAGAAAACTTCGAGCTCGGGAGAGAATCTGGAGGAAAACTAAGCAGGATATAGCAAGGAACCAATATAAGGACTCACTCCATCTGTATAAAAAAAAATCTCACAAGCTAAGGCAGAGTACTATGAGTCTCGCCTACAGAAGGCCAAGAATACCCAGAAGGAGACCTTCCAAATCCTGTCGGAGTTGAGTAAAAAACAGGAGAATTCTGAGCCTCCCATAAACTGTAACACCTTCCAGGGGTACTTCTTAGAAAAAGTAAAGACTATCATCTTGGAAATTAAGAATAGTATGGTGAACTGTGATACTATACATTCTGAGGCCCACAATCCTGCTCACTGCTCTATAGTACAGTTCCCTGAGTTGGATGAGCTGAGCAGAGCAGCTAATGGGTAAAACCAAATCTGGCTCCCCAGCGGACCCATGTCCTCCGAGTATCTTCCGTGTGGCACGGCCGCTATTGGAAGCTCGGATCATTTCCCTCCTTAATAGGTCCCTAGATACAGGGTACTTACCTGGTGACCTCAAGGAGGCGCGGGTTAGACCCCTATTAAAGAAACCAGGCGCAGATCCGGCTGTCCTGAAGAACTATAGGCCGATTTCCCAGCTGCCTTTCCTTGCAAAGGTCCTAGAGCAACACGTGCTGAAATCCCTGTCCCTGTACCTCGAATCCCATGGCTTACTGCATGAGCGACAGGCAGGGTTTCGAGCGCATCATAGCACCGAGCTAGTAATGCTCTCGGTGTTAGACGAACTGAAAGGCATGGCTGACGGCAAAAAACCGAGCGCCCTGATTTTACTAGACCTGTCAGCGGCGTTCGATACCGTCAGCCATGACCTGCTTCTGGGAAGACTGGAGGATCAAAGGCCTGGCCTTCAAGTGGCTGCAATCCTTCCTTTCAGGAAGGTCTCAGAGGATACAACTAGGGGAGTCAACATCTGAAGTGGGGTTTTTAGAGTGCGGAGTACCACAGGGCTCCGCACTGTCCCCACTTCTGTTCAATCTTTACCTGCAGCCTCTGATTGCATCCCTGGCCGAGATGGGCTGTAGAGTCTTAAATTATGCTGACGACACTCAGCTACTACTGAGTATCAATAACACTGGGACAGCACAAATCCAAGCTCAAAACATCTTGAGGTACACTGTAGGATGGATGACGGAAAACCTACTAAAGATCAACCCGGACAAGACCGAGGTATTGGTAATTCCATCTACCACCTCACCGTGGAGTGATCTGTACTGGCCAGCAGAGCTTGGATCAGCCCCAAAACCTAGTGCCAACGTAAAGAGCCTGGGGATTAAAATAGATTGTGATCTGTCAATGTGCAGCCAAATTTCCACCGTTGTTGGTACCTGCACAAACATCATCAGACAACTGAGAAAGCTAGCTCCCTTCCTCTCTCATTCCATGATGCGCTCAATTGTAGCAGCAACCGTCATCTCACGGATCGATTACGGGAATGCCATGTATCTTGGCCTCCCAAAAATATTGACAAATAGACTTCAGGTCGTAATGAATGACGCCGCTCGACTAATATTTGGTTTGCCCAGACGAACAAAGGCCTCCCCTCTACTCCAAAACCTTCATTGGCTTCCTGTTAAAGAGAGGGTTGAGTTTAAGAGCCTCTGTATAGCGCACAAGGCGATCTACGGCCATGCTCCGGCCTACATCAAATCTCGCCTGGAAGTATACAACCCAAAGAAAACTCTTAGATCATCGGATTCTCAGTTATTGGTCTGCCCCCGCTACAAATTAGTGACTAAGGGAGGGAGAGCCTTCTCTGTTCTGGCCCCCCAGCTATGGAACAAGCTACCTGAGGGGCTACGCAGGGAGGTGAATCTTCTACGGTTCAGGAAATCACTGAAAACACTGCTGTTTGGAAGAGCCCTGACCGCAATGTAGTCCTTTGCTGCGTATTTCGGAGGTGTGAGCCAAGTTATTGTAATGACATCGATTTCCAAGCGCTTAGAGACCTGCAGGTGATTGGGCGCGCTATAAATCTAAAATAACAATAACAATAACAATTTCTTGATTTAGAACTCTATGTGACAAACAACACCCTTAATAGCAAACTATTTCGCAAAGAAACAGCATGCAACGCGATCCTCCATGCGGACAGCTCTTACCCAGCACACCAGTTAGATTCCATTCCCTATGGTGAACTAGTAAGAGCATGCAGAAACTGCAGCAACGACACAGATTTCCTTGAATTCATATCAGACATGGAAAAAAGATTCCTCAGACGGGGATACAAACCTAAAGTCATGAACAAAGCTATCTCCAGAATTAAACTACATGAGAGGGCCAAGACGCTAATACCCAAGAAGGAGAAAACACTGAGTACCCAACAACCGAGGTTGATTCTTGATTACAATGAAATGAGTACGGGGAATCCTTGACTGCCCGTGTTGCTGATTGCCCGTGCTGTTGCCGTTACCTCCAAACACCTATTCTGTGCCTCGCAGCCCTTCGCGGACCCGCCCGCCAGTCTCCCGCCGTTCCTCCGCTTTTTTATCAACTGAAGCGGGAGCCGCCGAGTGGAGACCGGCGAGGGGCAGGACTTCATCACCCATAAGCCCTACTGGGGTCCGCGTTACCTGGAAGCGCCAGGAGGCGCATAAATTTGTCGTCACCACCGCCCCCCGGGCAAAGGGCGGGCCCTCTTAGGCCCTCAGAGGCCTGAGGAGACTGGACTGGGCCAGTCCCCTTAGTCGTGGGACTCCGTCTGAGTAAGTTGTTCAAATTTTCTACAGTTTGGTGAATTACTGCCACCGCACTTCAATGTCTACCATCGTGCTAAGTCCGGGTATTGTTGCTTCTGAAAAAACAGGGGGGCTGATGAATGGAACCCTGGACAATTACTTCACCAAAGCTGTCTCTGAAGGTTCAAAGGAATTATCTTTAGCAGAACGGCGGGCTGACCGCCGCCGTTCCATTGAACGTATTAAGAACAGGACTCTGTCTGAGCCAATTCCTGTTGTTACCCTGGATAATGAGCTCTGTGCTGATACCACGGATGCCATCTCACCTGTGGCCAGCGTGCCCCTACTGCTTAGGGAATGCTTAGCACCCTCCATCGGCCTTACTCAAACTGAAGCAGATATTATTCCTCTTGATTCCTCTAGTACATCTAATGTATCAAAGGTTATGATTTCACCAACACCTAGGCCAGGGAAGGTAGTAAGAGGAAAGACCATGAGGTCTTTGCCACATAAAATCTATGGCCCTCCGCCAACTAAAAAGAGACGTAAGAGGGTGGATCAAACCAAGCGAAAGTTGAGCCATTCTGATTTTGGGAAGAAGTCTAAGCCTACTAGCACCGGAGCCACGGGAACTATAGCCGTTAAGGAAGCTGCAGGAACAGCGTCAGATCCTTCAACATTCCTACCACCATCTTCTCACTCAGCCAATGAGTTTAAAACTGAATATGATCTAATGGTTGAAGGGTCTCAATCAGCCTCTACTAGTAATCTACTGGATAGCATAGAACTTATTGTGAGAAGCTACACATTAGCTATAGTTGAAAGACTAAAAGGAATGGAGCAAAGACTAGGGAAAATAGAGGCAGATCTGGCAAGACATGGAAATCCTACTAGGACTTCAGAAAATAAAGGGTTAACAACAGTATCAATCCCTTCCCAAGCCTCTACATCGGCACATATTTCCCCACCAGCTGAAGTTGTAGCAGTACCGTCTACCATCATCTCACATAATAACATGAAACCAACTATATCGGCTGCTACCAATCATTTATCTACAAGTATAACATCTGTACCTAAACATCCCCTTAATCCAAATACAAATCAGCCAAAAATACCAACAACAAGACCGATTACAAAATTGAGCCGCATTCCTGATATTCCAGCTAATAATTTAGCAAGGGAAATGGGCAATTCATTAAATGGGCTACCAAGATTGGACGAGGAAGAAGCGAGATATACAAGAGGGGTTCAAGGCAGGAGACCACCTACTGAACTCCCGCCGGAAGCCGTACCATACGTGGTTGTTCTCACCGGGGTACCAGAGTTGTCTGGAAACAAGCGGGAAGGTTTCTTTCAATTAAAGAATAAGATAATGCATTGGTTGACCTCACATAGACCAATAGCCAGTAATATCAATGGCGAAATAGTCCATGTCCGACGCCTGCCGTGGCTAGGTGGAAGACCAAAGGACATAGGGGGAGATGTGGTCGTAGTAAATTTTAGGGATAAAAACGCAGTACAATACATACTAAATTGGCCACACGGCAATGCGAACAATTGTATCACGCCGCGCCCATTAACCTACTTCTATCCAAGATCTGTAGTATTTCCACCTCAATCGGTACCCAGTAATGCTTTCTTTAACAACCATTTCTCAAATATGGAGTCTGCTAGGAACCCTGCTTATATGTACCAACCAGCACCAGCCCCTGTTACATCCGGGTAGAACACCGTACCCCCCAGACTCAACACATTTGAACACAGAAGTATGGTTCATCTTATGCCATTCACGCCACTGGAGCTATCGAATAGGTGTGACATATTCAGTGGTCTGGACGAATGTGATTGAAGATTAATGAATAGTGAGGAAGACAGTGGTGGTGCAAACATCTCTAGTTTAGTCGGAGCTGAGGAGGAAGAAGGGAACAGATCCCCAAGGGTAGAAATTGCTATTATTGCAACCAGTTCAATAGAAAATTCAACTTATCACATTCAGTATGAATCTGGAAACCCTGACCCATGCAATGAGTTCAATGGAGTTGGAGAGACAGGGAAAATTATACCTAATGAATCCATTGCTAATGATATCCATCTTAGTACCTCAGTAAAAGGAACATGGTGTGATCTAATTAAAAGCACTGACACCGGCAAGGTACAAGGTTTAGGAAACGCAATTCCTAATCTTACCTTGTCCAAGGAAAGAGAAACTGGGACAGAGGGAACGATGGTTATTGGTCAGTGCCAGCAGGGGCATAATGCTCACTCCGGGGAAGCTCGCCCTAGGGGCACTAAGGTCAATAATGCATTAGAGAAACATACGGGGGTCAGTTACTAGTATCTTGGAATGTGGCAGGCCTTAAGAACAAGATGGCTTCTACGGACTGGGCCACCTTTATTGATAACTACCTGATAGTCACCATGCAGGAAACCTGGGCTGTAGAACCACTATATAAACCAGGGTATCTTCATTTTGCGATAGCGGCAACCCATACTAGTAAGGGAAGACCAATGGGGGGCCTAACCACTTGGGTCAAGCAGGATGATAGATACACTACATCACAACTTATAACAAACTCTGAGGACATACTGGTGGTCAAGCTTAAATCCCCCTCCTTTGGTGAATTAATAATTTTCAACGTATACGCCAGAGGTAAACCAGGGGGCAAACTGTCAGAGGTGGTTGAGGCATTAGGTCACTATGTTAGAACCTGGAGGGGAGGTGCAAACTTACTAATTTGCGGAGATTTTAACTGCTCCTTTGAGCCCCTGGATCATAGTGACCTCGAGCTCACTGTAGAAGAAGATACTTGCTGGCAAATACCTCCATTAAGAATACCCCCAATAAAAAGGTGGACACAAGCTGCCCTTCAGTTAAAGACTCTTAGTCTGGAATCCGGGCTAAGAGCAGTAAATGGGAGAACGCGAGGTGACAAACAGGGCAATCCACATTCAACAACGGCCTGAGTACAAGCCGAATTGACTACATACTAGTGAACCTTGAATTCTTGGCCCTCAGTTTGCGATATGTCCGTAATTCAACGGACCGAGAGTGACCATAACCCGCTTAGTCTTGAGTTATTGCTTTTTGAGGGACAAGCGCCACCGAAAGACGATTTGGTGGTCGACATAGCCATGACAAACGACTCAAGGCGGGTAAGATGGGCAGAGTGTTTGGGCAATCCCCATTCTATTAACGAAATGGAAGCCTTGGTTAAAGAAGCTACCGTGGAAATGCAGGGTCAGCTATCGTATGAAGATTGCGACATCAGGGCAGTTCATGTTCACTCGACCCTCTTTTTTAAACTTGCAAAATTTTTTAATATTCCAAAGAAGAACTCTTCCGGTAAAGGTAGACGGAAACCCGAGTCATGGTATGACAAAACCTGTCGGGCCGCATACAAATCTTTAGTGTCGGCAGTGCGGTCCAATGACAGGGAGGCCATACAGGGTGCTAGGAAGCACTACAAATGGACACAACATGCTGCAAAACAAGCTTGGGATAACAAATATTGGGATGAGCTGTATGAAGCGAGCAAGCATAGAGATATGACGGGTTTCTGGCACCTGGTGAGGTGGGGCAGGGGGGACCAAAAACCTCAACCGGAAAACCATGTCCCTCCTGAACACTGGATCATGCACTTTAAATCACAGTTTGCTAGTGTAAATATTCTACCAAAAATAGCTCTGGACATTACTAGTTGTTTTAAAACTACAAACCCATTAGTTTTTACAAGAAAGGATGTGGAACATGCCCTTAAACTAATACCTAAAGGCAGAGCCCCGGGCCTAGACAAAATTCCAGCAGATCTTTTCTTACACAATAAAGAAGTCTGGGTCCCGTACATAGAATTGTTGGCAAATGCCATAGCCAGCGGCACTGCCCTACCGGACACATGGCGAGGAGCTGAAATTATACCTATTTTCAAAAAGGGGGACCGTACAGATCCAGCAAATTACAGGCCGATTAGCCTAATTGCTTGTATCCAAAAGGTTGCGGCCAGGATGATACTCCTTAGGATCCAAAACTGGATAGAGGAATCGGGGGTCATGTCTACTTTACAGGCTGGCTTTCGACCCTCTACCAGTACAGTAGATCAAGTATTCAGGTTTACCACCTTATACTGGAAATGGGTGATCTTAGGGTGTGGAACACTCTACGCAGCCTTTGTCGACCTGAAGGAAGCGTTTGACCTTGTCCCTCGAGACAGGCTGTGGCAAGCGCTCTACGAACAAGGTATGCCACCTGAACTGCTCGCAGTTTTAATCAAACTCCACAACAATAATTACGCTCAGGTGAGATGGGGCAACCAGAGTCAGGTGACAGACAGATTTCCAACAGAAAGAGGTGTCCGTCAAGGATGCGTGTTGGCACCTACACTATTTACTCTGTATATTAATCGGGTCATTGACTATTACAGGGACTCGCAAACAGACGCACCCAAACAAAATGGTATCTCGGTTCCCCTGTTAATGTTTGCCGACGATACCCTTTTAATATCCAAAACCCAGGAAGGGCTTCAAAAGGCAATTGGCTGCTTCGAAAAATTCTGTAGTGACTATGGCTTATCCGTAAACGTTTCAAAGACTAAATTTATGGTAATGCATAAGCATAGGAACATCAGGGGTAGAGTTTACATGAATGGGGAACCCCTAGAGCAGACGGACAGCTTCAGCTACCTGGGCCTTACACTAGGTTCCAGGTTCCAGTGGAAGCCACATATGTCCTATCTAATCTCCAAGCATGCACAGTTGGCTGGTGTCCTCCTAAGAGAGTTTAAGTCCTCAGCCACAAACCAATGGCCCCAGTACTTAAAATTTATGACACCAAGGTGAAATCATCCATGCTGTATGGTGCAGAACTGTGGGGGGTGTCCGATACCACAGGCTTAAAAAATGCACACAACAAATTTCTTCGAAGCCTAACAGGGCTCCCACCCTCAACACCGTTAGTACCTCTACGCATGGATTTGGGGAGTCATAGTATACAGGATATCTGCAGGTTTAGACCAATCGCTTACTGGAGGAGATTGTGGATAACGCTTGAACTCAACCACTATGCGATAGCACTCTTGGAGGTGCGAAACATGGATACTGGAGGAAAAATCCTATGGTTCAGGAAGGTTAGATCCCTACTGAAGGCCCTATGTATGGAGGAACTTTGGGAGAACCCCCAGGAGAGCATCTTTCACTCAAAACAAAAGTTAAAAGAAGCGTACTGGGCACTGGTATCCGAGAAGGAGTTTCAGTCACACACGGCTCCTTCATTTACTAAGGCTTTCTTGGAGCTAAAACATACTCCCTCATATGAGAGGTATTGGGACCTCATTACATTGCCACTAGATAGGAAATTGTTCCATCAATTTAGGACAGGAACCCTTCCACTTAATTCGATTACCTGTAAATGGTCATCAGGCAATAATGATCATATGTGCCCCTTTTGTATAATACATCAGGAAAGCATATCTCATGTCCTCTTTGTATGCCTTGAGTATAATGCTCCTCGCCGCAAATGGATTAGGTCGATCTGCATCCAAAAGGGGATCCAGACTGGGACAGTGGCATTAAGGATACTTCAAACTGACTGTTCAGATACTATGGTGATTGCGATTGCTAAATTCTTAAAATGGATGTGGACAATCCGCAGTGGCAAACTGAAAGCATGTAGCCCCAATTAATTTCGCAGTGGCATGTCGCGGTATTTCAATTATAACAATTTTAATTGTTTTTTAAAATATAACAATTATTTATTTTCTTAACTGGCCGAGTTGGTATAACATGAATGTAAGTAGTAATCTTAACTTAAACTGTATTTCCCTGTCAAAATTAATAACCAGGTACTGTAAATGAATTGTGTTTTTAATATGTTAATGTCTGTCTTTTATGACTAAATAGTCGAAATAAAGACCTATTTGAATTTGAGTACGGTCATCAGGAAGAGCCTCACCAAGCACTGGCATATCCTAAAAGCGGACAAATCACTCAGCGACGACATCACCACGAGACCACTCATCGCATACAGGCGGGGAAGGACCCTCAAAAACAGACTTAGCCCCACTGTGCCTCACACTAACAGAACCTCAACTTGGCTTAACAAGCACACCAAAGGATTCCACAAATGCGGAAATTGTGGGGTATGCAAATGGGCAAAAAATGGCGTCAGAAACTTTGAAGGCCATAACAAGGAACAATATGAGATCAATATAAACATAAATTCCAACACCAACTTTGTGGTGTACGTTCTACAATGCACATGTGGTAGCCAATATGTAGGCAGCACCATTAGAACAGTAAAAGAACGTGTTAGTGACACGCTAGAGCCATCCACCAACAGGACGCCCGATACCCAATGGATCTACATATAGACTCTTGCCCCTCACAAGGACCTCAGAAAAGTTTCTCCTTCTTTGGTATTGACATTGCAGAACCAAACATAAGGGGAGGCAACCGCAAACTAAGACTGAGACAACTAGAGGCGACATGGATTATGCACCTTCACACCGTGGAACACGGACAGAACTCTGACCACGAGCTACATTACTTTCTAGGTAGCTAGTCACAGCACTCCCCCCTTTTTTCTCCTACGTGCTTGACTATAAAATCCCCATGATGCAATTGCTCGCACCACCCTCTAATATCTCTCTTCATTCCTAAATTATCTGTACAAAATGTTAAGAATCGGTTGTGTATACGTTCATCTGACCATCTAGTTCAACACACACCAAATAATGATGTCTGTCACATCTGTCGAAATATCACTAAGCATGTTTACTTTTCTCCCAATATTATGTTTGTGCTTATGTCTAGTCATTTTACTTCTTGCTGCAGCTACCATTGCAGCAATCCACTTTATTTTTATTTTCGTTATGGAGCTGCTCAATATGTATGTCAGACTCAAACTAAATTGGTAGCAAGTGCTCTTGTATGTACTACCATCATGTAACAATATTCGTAACTGATGTATCAGTCTCACCGTTTCATGGTTTTGCAATACTCGTATTATCACTTCAGACTCAATCATGTGATTCTCAGAACATATGAACCTTTGACCACATATCCATAAGAGGTCCATGATACATTCCCAAACTCGCTCATTTCCTTTCACCATGCATTTCACAGTACACACATAGTGTACCATACCGCCCCCGATACTACACTTCCGGAGGGATACTCCATTTTGCAGTTAGCGGTCTAGCTGTTCCACGTGACTTACGCTTAAAACACACTTCCGGCCCTCATACTCGCTCTCCGACACACTCCTACGAGAGACGAGTAACCACGTGGACCCTGAACCACCAGGTATTTCTTTACCCACAATTAGACTGACGAGGCGTTACTTTACAGGACTGCCTTCCAGACGGCCATACCGGCTTGTGAGAACCCACGTACCGGGTTGGAATTATCACCGGTCTTTAAGTGAGTAACCCAACCATGGGTTTTACTTCTGGCGGGACACATATGCCACACCCCGTACTAATTATAGTTTTGTTGTTACTCTTTTTCCCATAGACTATCTCTACAAGCGCTTCAAGGTAGGCGGCTTATTTGTCATCTTGGCACTTGTTTGCATAATATTTTACTCACACACGGCACTCGTACCTGTCATCCCACCTTCCCTAACTACACGGTGTAGACTGTGAACATAACCTCTGGACTTATTTGACCACACTGGCCTCGCCCTCAGGCCTTTAGCAAACTCAGCGCCTGACTCTATGCACACGCAACATTTTTATCGTCTAGGTTTTATGTTGATCCGTAATTTTGATTAAGTGTTTTTAGAAATGTCATTTTCTTATTTATTTGTCACCCTCACCGCGCACATGCACGCACTATTATTAGGAATGTTGATTCTGCCACAGAGGCATTTGAGCACTTATCTTGAAACAACATACAGCTAATCTAACCTTCCTTTCTGTATTTTGGTCCCAGACCTTTGTTTTGAAACTATATCTCATGACCTTGTGTTTTAATTGCCACAGAATCTTTTCACACGATTGCCCCCACAATTTGCACCTCAGCACGGGTTTAGATAATTTTGAGACCTCAAGTGTTTACCGTCGCTACAGTGTTTCGTTTTGTTTGTTTTTTCTAACACCTCAGCTTGTAACACCTACTTATTCCTTGAGAAGCACTAGGTATGCTGGCCAGGTGAATCATTCATCATTCCCCTCCCAGTTTCCAAATTCCTTGCAAAGAACTACTCTGTATGCCTTCCAAGTGAATTAAAAACTCCAGATACCTTGTACCTTTCGACCTGTACAGATGAATACATGCTCTCTTTATTTTCTGTAAGTTCTTCCCCCTGATTTTATCGGTCACCATAGGGTTTCCACTTTAAATGGGTGCTATTCGTAGTCACCTCACAAATAGGTACTTTCACCATGCTTTTCATGCATTTACTGCTATTTACTTTATCTCTCATGTATTTCTTCATGCCATATTGTTTCCCAGCCCTGAAGAGTCACAGGCATTGACCTGTTGACGAAACACGTGTCAGCTGGCGTTGTTGTTTTTTCCATGAAAATCTTCATAAAAATCATCCCTATAGAAAACCACCGGTGTCGACCACTTCATTGCCTACAAATGTATTAACTTATGATCATACATGTGTGCCCAGGATTGTGTTAACAAACCGCAGGCCCACCGCATCCATAGATATATAAATGACTTTAACCGTAATTTTCTCAGAAACTACTGAACAGATTGACACCATACAAGCATAAGGCACAAGTCGGAACTGAGGACTACCTCTCTTCCAAATTTGGTGTAATTCTGTTCAGCCGCTTGGGCTGTAGCCGTGTCTAAAGGTCCAATGAGAAATTGCATGGGGAAACACATTTTGGGACCCCCCTTTTTTCTCAGCCCCTACTTGACCAATCACCCTCAAACTTTCAGGGAAAGAGTGGAACTGAGCTGGCCAAATGTTTGGAAAATTTCAATAAGATTCATCAATCGAAGCCAAAGTTATTGCCAATAGAATGTTGCAGTTTTCTTATGGATAATAGGTCCTAAATATATCTACCTACTGGCGACCGCCAGCAGGTAAAATTCACTGAAAAAAAGGGACATTATATTTGGTTGGGCATTTCACTCAAAGAAAACCATAAAAATTCCCCTGTTATAGTTAGTGGAGCTAACTATAACTCGCGCCCCCGCAATGCACTGCTGATGACTTCACATATTATGTCATTCATGACATGGTCAGTGACATCACTAATGACATTGCAAATGACATCACTGATATGATATAAACTTATATTATAGTAAATGTATTTTCTCAAAATCGTGTCGGGTGCGGTCTCCTTGCTCGCTGAGTGCGCGATTGCCATCCAACCTTAAAAAAAAACATTTGATTGGTCCAAAACATTTTCCATTGTACCAGTTGGAAAACACCACCCATTTTAGTAATTCTCTCTACAGCATTTGATGAGACACACCTCTTCTGCCTAGAGAGCTTTTTTGAAAACTTTTTGCTATGTTCACATATCTTACACTACACACAACATGCAACCATCATCTTCATCAATATTCATGGTCTGTAAATTAGCCTTCCACCTGTTATAGGCACACACCTAAAAGTTACATAACAAAAGTTTTCCCCACTGCCAGAGGTAACAAGGTTGCATACACTGTCCACAGCACAATGTAACGTGGTACGGCTGAGGGGCAGTATCATGCATAGATAATGAACACACAGGCACAGATAGATAGTGGAAGAGGATACAGGCACGTGCGATCGACACCTTTTTATTACCAGGGTCACATATCCAGTGACGTCTGTGCTGGATGCGTGTGGGATGAGTGTAAACCAGCCCTCAGGGAATGGTTGCTGCTAACATCAACTACAACAGTAATCATTGGATCACACACAGAGATTCAATAATAAAAGAGTCAATAGTTTGTACTGCAGTAAGGTAGGGACAGTACATGTAAAATAATACAGAAAACATTCTATCGTAAAAGAACCATAACTTGTGCTATACTGCGACACAGGCAATAGATCTGAAATAATACACAAAAAGATTGTTTCATAAAGGGTCCAGCAGTTCTAGTGCACTCTGATAGCCAAATCAAAAGCATTCACCATGTGCACAGCCAGCGATGATGCATGCTGTGGGCTGGCCGTACTAGGAGCAATGTCTGTTGCCATCAACACTGCATCATCTGCAATAGCGACTCGTTCTGAATTGTGAACACTACTGTCTGTAGTGTAGGCCAGAGAGAGCGGTCAGCAAGGGCCCATGGCTGCGTAACGTGGATTTGAGCTGGCCAGTTTGTCAAATACGAAGCAACAAAAAGCGTGTGCGGAGCCTGCAATAATGCGTATGCGTGGTGCGGACAGAGCGCACTGGAGCAATGTCTTTTCCTACAGGACTGCGTCATCTACAATACCGACTCGATCTGAATTGTGAACACTGCTGTCTGCAGTGTAAATTGAAGGCAGTAGTCACACAGACATTCATGAATACTTTTTCTCACTTCCTCTTCATAAAATGCAACACATAAGTTACAGAAAACTCTGCAATAAATAAATCAAAACAATTCGAATTTCAATTTCTGCTGTCCACAGTGTAGACTAGTCAGTGTTCCTTTGAACTTGCAAGATGAATTTCACCACTATAGTAAACCTATAACTCATCTAAAAAAAGTTCTTCAAGCAAGCATACTAAAAGGATATTGTGTATATTTCAATAGACGTTGTAGTTAGTTGCCTACTGGATTCTGTAATTAAACAATCACCACTCAATCTGAATTGTGAGGCCTGCTGACCACAGTGTAGGCCAGAGGCAGTGGTCATTAACGCCTCACAGCCATGTGCCGTTGGATTCGGAAGCACGGAGTTGGTTGCACCTGATCGCAGGGGGTATGCAGAAATAATCACAGACTTTAACTTCTGACATCCTCAATCATATAATCAAGACCCTGTTTCACTGTTGGGACCTTCTGTACTGCGGTGTACTCCACCGACTGGTGTCAACCAAGCACAATAATCCTGTGCAACAGTTAGCTACGCAAGTACAGATTCTGATGCACCTCAACGGATGGAGCTCTATGAAAACCCAGCAGCAAGTAATATAGGACATTTTCCATTGTGGGATCAAGACACCGTTCCACTGTTAGGACCTAGAGTAGGGTGCTTCTGGTCGAAGGGAGTACCTTCATCTCCACTCTCAGATGCAGTTCTAACATCGTTTATTGTGGGATCAAGACATTGTTCTGCTGTTGAGACCTAGAGTTCGTTGCACCTGGTCAGAGGGTGTACACAGAAATCATCACAGACTTTAACTTCTGACATCCTGAATCATAGAATCTAGACCTCCTGTCAGACCTGCTGTACCGCGGTGTAGTCCAGAGACTACAGACAATGAAGCCCAATATTCATGAGCATCAGTTAACTACGCAAGCACAGAGACTGATGCACCTCAACAGAGGGAGTTCTATGAAAACCAAGAGCAGGTAATATCGGACATCTTCCATTGTGGGATCAAGACACTGTACCACTGTTGGGACCTAGATTTCATTGCACCTGGTTGAAGGGAGTACCTTCATCTCCATTCTCAGATGCAATTCTAACATCGTCCATTGTGGGATCAAGACACTGTTCCACTGTTCGTACCTGTTCGACGGATGTATGACGTTACAACGCATACCATTACAACTACCTACCATTACAACGCGACCATTACAACGCATACCATTACAACGCATAGCGCTTTGGGGTGCTGGATAGTGGTAAGTATAATTTACTATTCTAACTCCAGTCCCCGTGGACCCTAGGGAAGGTGTTGGATAGTAAATTATACTTATTCCCTATCCTAGAGCGCCCCCCAGCGCAATGCGTTGTAATGGTATGCGTTGTAAAAGTCGCGTTGTAATGGTAGTGCGGAGTAAAAAATGCGTTGTAACAGGTGTATACCCTGTTGGACTACTGTGTTAGTAGTATACAGAGCACTCCACACTGCTAGGCCTCAGGCTGGGCGCTGTGTACCTGTGTTGCGGTAGCCAGCGTTGATCTCAGGAGCCTTCCGAGCTCGCAGGCCGCGACCCAGGAGCTTCTGCTGGCACGTGGTGGGCCCTCTTTCACATACGGCGGTGTCGAAAGATGCATATATGCGTCACAGTGGCCATGACGGTTTCTCGGTACTAGCACGCTGAGAGCATCATTCACGCAGCCCCCTTCGCGCACGGGGTCAACCTCTTGGTGGTGTAAGCTGCGCAGACCTGGCAGACATGCTAGTCATTCCGGAACAAAACCACACCCAGAGAAACTTGCCTTTTATTCATACCCCTACGCTAGCCTTGGGTACACCGAGCAAGCCCACTACGCTGAGGATTTAGGGGGGGGGGACACGTACACACTACGTTTCCGTAATCTTACCTACTGACTGTACTATCATGGTTGCGTCCACTGTCTACTTCACTCAATAGACCATAAGTATATTTTGATATGTACATGTCTGTGCTCTACATACTCAAGTCTGTCCAGCACATCCCCTCAACACTTTGCATTGTATACTTTTATATTGAAAATCACTTGCCACCTTTGCACATACTTTGCTCCCATCTCTACCCGCATTCTGCATTGTGAAACAGAGGTGCCATGCCATGTTTGGTTTGTGTACATGGCTAGCCACGGTTCCCACAGTACGTAGTGTTGTTGTGTCTGCTAGGTGTATGTTGGACTTGGCCCTTCTGGCAGGTTCACCCCTGAACTTTTTGCCTAGTGACTTCTGGTCTTTGCACACTTTGACACTGTGGCGCAGTGTAAAGAGCTCAAGGAGACCTCTTAAAATTTGTATTCAAGAACACTATCGGAACATTCATAAAACAGACACCAGACAATCTCTAGTGGAACATTTCTTGAAATAACATGGACATCACCTAACATTTTCCTTTGTAGGTATAAAAAGACTAAAAACTCTGAAACGAGGTGGCGATTTGGACCGCCTCCTACCAAGAGAAGAGAGCTCACTGATCATAAAAATGGAGACAGTTGAAAAGGGCTTAAGCCAAGAAAACGAATGGCACCATTGGCTGGAGTAAATTGTGCCTGTGAACTAGACTCTGATATAAGGACTCTATGGCTGTGAACTGACTTCTATCATGAGCAAAATGCCCTTCAAAACCATTGAAAAATACTGAAAGTACTGGACTCACTAAATTGATCATATCATCTCTCCAATTTTATGTTAGCTAAACATTTTTGCGAATGTCCTTGTTATATGCTGATCCTAGGTATAATCAAAAGAATCCATATTTTGAAAAACCTAACTTTTGTTGGAAAGCAGTACGAATAATGATGAAGAATTGCAATGAGCAAATTGAATTGTAAATAGCCTTGAAAAAGCCCTGGCGCGAATCGCCACAGGGGGCGAAACATGTGTTGGCTGTTCATGTTTTTACTAAAATCAATAAAGAGCCTTTTTCTACACAACAGTGAATTTTTGACTCAATCTATATGAGCAAGGATTCAGCCTAATGATATAAACAACTGTTGTTAACACACTCACTACCCCCCTAAAGACTTTATTGTTCAAAACTCAAGAGGTCCAGAGTTTTTTTGAGTGTGTTTCTCCTACAATAACCACGTGAAGACTGATATAGCCTTGGATTCTCCTTTGGACCACCCTTCTTTTCTAGAAACGTAGTGTTGTTGTGTCTGCTAGGTGTATGTTGGACTTGGCCCTTCTGGCAGGTTCACCCCTGAACTTTTTGCCTAGTGACTTCTGGTCTTTGCGCACTTTGACACTGTGGCGCAGTGTAAAGTGCGTGCGCTCCCTGAGTGCGTGTGTGAGATTGGCCCGCTCTCCCATAGGAATGCATGGGGAATGTCTGTGTCCATGGTAGTTCCTGATGCGTGAGGCGTGCATGCTCAAGTTTGGTATGTGCGAACTCGTGAGAGTGAATGCTGCGCAATGGTATGTGCGGCGTGTATATGTCTTGTGCGGAAGCGCCACTTCTAGAAGTTGGCATATTAGTGTAAAATATGCCTGGCGTGTGATTGGCTGGAGCTGTCTGGGATGCCAGGCTCCAGGAAGTCTGTGTGGGTCTGCCCCAGTGGTGAATGGAGAGATTAGCATGCTGATGTGAGGGAGGGGCTGCACCTGTGTCCTGAATGAGGCTGGGTTTCCCCCACACAATGCTGGCTCCGCCCCCTGTGGTGCGATGATGACCCTAGCCTGCCTGATGAATGAAAGGGGTGGTTGAGCCATCAACAGTGCTCACAGACCAGCTGCGACTGGTTCTGCCCCCACCCTGCACCTCCAGACAAAAGAAAAGGTGTATAAAAAAGAGGCTGTGACCTCTTGAAAGATGTTCTTGTTCCCAACTTGAATCTGACCAGGGGCATGCTGCTGCTGGGGACCGGGGGAAGGCTTGCCTCCCTGGGCCCTGCCCTGCCCCTGGACTCCTAAAGGACCTTGCTGGACTATGGACTTCCCTAAAGCGCCTGGGAGCGCTGGATTGTCTACTAAGCGCTTGGGAGCGCTTCCTTTCTGCCACAGCGCGCTGAGAGCGCTTTGTTTACCAAGCCGGTGCCCACCCGGCATTTGTGGAGTTCTACTGCGCTCGGTATTTATTTTATGAGTGCCCACCTCGCTTTATTGTTATTTTAAAGCCGGTGCCCACACGGCATTGCCCCGCTGGAGTGCCATCTCGTGCCAGTTATTTAAAAGGAAAGCCGGTGCCCACCCGGCATTTGCTGCTGTCTACTGCCGGGCCGCCGCTCTGCCTGCGACGACCCGGAAGCGGTTGGGCAGCCGGCCAATCCCGGCGCGGCCCCAACCGGAAGTCCCGCCTGACGCCACCGGCGGGAGAAAGAAGCTGAGTGATGGCCGCCCGGGGCTCCCGTGAGCTGGGGAGAGCCCCGGGCCCGCCAGGAAGCAGCCGCCGGATGTCGCGGGGCTCCCAGGACCAGGAGGGAGCCCCGGTGGAGGAGGAGAGCCGCCGCCAAGCACCAGAGACCCGGTGAGTGTGTGCGGAAGGGAGGAGGGCGTCGGGGCACATTGCCGGTGCCCGCCCCTCCCCTCCAGAGCGAGACCCTTGTCCAGAGAGGCCCTTGAGGCCTCGAGTGATGCCGAGTCCCCCGAGAGGGACTCCGCCTAACCCCCCACCTTGAGCCACGAGCCCGAGAGGCTCTGAGGTGCCATTCTGCTTTTTGAGCCCAGGAGAGGCTCATGGGGGCATATTGGATCAGAGCCTGAGAGGCTCCTTAAGGCGCCACCATTGTTTTAAGAGCCCACGAGGCTCAAGGGGGCATTCCTTTGTTCTCGAGTCCCCAGGAGGGGGACTCCAATTATTCCCGCAATTGTGCCTACAGCCTAGAGAGGCTCAGGGCACCCCCAGTGTTCCCGGGTCCCCCGTGAGGGACCCCACCGCCCAGTGAGGCTACATCTTTTTGTTGAGAGCCCCGAGAGGCTCAGGGGGACATTTCATTTCTACAGAGCCTGTGAGGTTCTCAGAGGCCACATTTGTTTAAAGAGTCCAGCGAGGCTCCCACATTGGCCCCATTGATGTTCTTGAGCCCTGGAAGGCTCCAACGTATCCCCACCAGCGTTCCTTCAACTGCCCAGCACTTCGTGGGCAGTTGCACCGTTTAGGACCCTGACATTGGGACTACCACAGGTTGTGGTTTACGTGACTGTGTTGCATAGTTGCTTGTCATTACACCTCTGAATGGGTAGATTATTCATCATGTGTTTCCTGCACCTCTGAATGTGTTTTTATACGTCATGTGCTTTGCTTTTACACCTCTGAATGTTTTTTTAGGCATCATGTGTTTCCTTCCTTACACTGCTGAATGTAGGTTCTGCATCATGTGTTTTCCTTCCTTAGACCCCTACAGGTATTGTGATACTTAGGTGGTTGTTTTCTTGCTAGGACAGGTGTTGCTAGCAAAGCCCAGGTTCCCTGTGTAATCTCCTAAGGTAGTGAGGGTTGCATAGGTGGTGCTCACCTGGTACCAGTAGTGACTGGTTGTGTACTACATGTGTTATTTTTGTGCTACAGTGATTATTCTAAGTGCTAAGTTCTAAAAGTGTTGATCCCTGACAGTGGTCCATGTGGCCCTGTCTTGTACATATCCCCTGTAAATTCTGCCCATGCCTGTTGGCACATTGTTAAGTGTGTGTTTTTATCTAATGTGTTTTGGTGTAATACAAAGGCTATTTTTATATATAACCTTGTGTGGAGTTTCCTTTGTGGTGGGCCTTGGGTGTTGTTGCTGGGGTGCGTGTGCAAATACTTAACTCATATCGCCTCCAAGTTTAGCCTTTCTGCTCGCGCCACGTTACCTAGAGGGTGAGCAGGGGTTATCTTGGCGTGTAACTCCCTTGCCCTGACTTAGGAGTGGTGGTCTCTGACTGACTTTGGCGCAAGCCCTGGCCAGCCAGGGATCCCATTTCTAACAGTGTACATGTTGTTTGTCATGTTGTATGTGATTATACAAGGTAGCCTGTTTATTCAAGAGCAGTGGTTTTCCCCTATTTACATATCACTGTCTTAAAGAGCATACAGAAGTTTTCCTCCCAGGTGAAAAGTGCGACCACAATGGCAGTCATTCATTACTAGGCAAGAATGTCCAACTGCACGACTTTTCTAATCTAACCGCCCCCAATTTTGCGTGCTTTCTTGAAAGCACGCCCACTCCCACAATCAGTCCAACATTCACACAGCTAGCTAACGGCAGTTATCTGCTTCTCAATAACATGCACTCCTACGGAATGTGAGCTGGCATACCGTATGTCCTTACTGTTTCAAACCAAGTAACTTCCTGTGGCAATGTCTATTCCCATCCACGCAAAATAACTCCCAAACTTCAACTTGGCCTTCAATCCCTACTTTGAAAACAGATTTCATTAAACTAACCAAACTAAAGCGCTTTTGTTCAGAACAGAAGTGGCCCTCACTTCTGCAAAATAAATGTATCGACTGCAGGTAGCACGAACTTCAAGTAAAATACAATCCCTTTTAAATTCGAACCTCCCATTACACTTTCTGAACACAGTCGCCTCCGACGTTCTCACAGGCTTTCAAACTGTTTTTGGTATAATACCAGAGTAGACTTCATTCATTCGATCATCTCTGGAATAACAGGAACAGTGCCCATAATTCTCGCTCTCTTTGTTGCCATCCTACTACTATTTTTGCTTGTAAAAAATGGTTGCGCTCCCTGTGGTAACAAGCATGTCTGACAGAATACGCCTCTACGCGAAGCTCCACCAATACCGAGAAAAAATTTAACTTCTTTTCGGCTGCCTGCCTCTATCTGTTATCGGAGCCATCTACAACATGACATTTATTTACATATATGCAATCTGCGTGCAACCATCGTTTTATTGCAAAACTTGCCCATTCGACTGGCGAATGGATGTATGCCTTTGCCGACATCTCAATAATCGCTCTCGATATACAGCAGGTTATGCAGTATCTTGACAACCATGAACTTGATTGTTCAGGCAGTGGAGAAATGGTGGATGCAACACAAAAAGTTATCATGGCGGAATGGGATTCCTGCTCAGCTGCGAAAGACCTCTGCAACATGCGACCTTTCACAAAATCGCAGATTGCCTGCCAATTCAAATTGCAGTTCCAACATTCGAGGAACATTACTGTCCCTTTGAGGATATGAATTGGATCGCTTTGCTTTTCTCACACGATATAGTTATATAAGAGGTGGGTGACCCAATATACCCTTGCGAGCTTGGGCTAGAGTTTGATTCAATAAAAATGCCAACAAGGGAATTTTTTAAAGATTAAATCACTGGTGATTGATCACTTGAACTTTTGTGCTTCTGATCAACTAAATTCAATTGTTAGCTGTTATTATTGTAATTTGTCTTATAAATTCAGACATAGTAATCAAATTACTGAGGAAGAAGAAAAAGAAAAGCTACACGGTTATTGAATTTGTAAAATAATATCTCTTTATATATATTTGATTCTAAAGGGTACTGTTACAATAAGTAAGAAAAATTCATCAAAGACAAATGGACTGGAAATGAATCAATTGTTCTTCAAATCCACTTGCGCTGTAGTCCACTCTTAATGAATAAATAACAATGAATCTTGTATAACCTAAAACAATGATTCGATTGTATGAGTTATTTCAACTTAGAAGATGTGGACAAAAAAGTCGACGTTTCAGCCTTGTAGTTGTTAAATCCTTAAGGCCATCCTCAGGACCATTCAATCTTTGGAGAGTAGAGACCCCCCTGTGAAAGATACCATAATCAATTTATTACCTTTCTTGAATGAGAATTTTAAAAGCTTTAAACCGGTTGCAAATAGAGCTATATAGCTCTCTCAAATACATGTCTTCTTCACTATAGCTGATTAAATATATACATTTTTACATAAATTGGACTCCACATTTCGAAATTTGACAAAAAAATCATACAGTGGTAAATGAAACCATTAACTGGAGTGTTTCTTTAGTTGAACTACCTCGTAGAATACATTCTATATTCATATCATAATGCAACTCAAGTATCACCACTGCATTTTTAAATCATTATCATATTATGCGGTACCAGATAACCATTACTTTCCAAAACTCCTAGCCTAATTGTTGGTTTTAGTTATCACACGGGACCACCCGAATAAAGTTCCTTCTGGTACCCCTGCGCTATTTTAACTTCACATACTGTCTACAACCCGTCTGGCCCCTCACCCACCTTTCACCCAAGGGCAGTTGGATCAAAAGATCTCCGCCAAAGAGCCCCTCTTTGAGGTGTTGCCCGTTGGGTATTGCACCGCCCACCCAACGAGGAGCAATGCCCATGATGAAGCATGACACCTGCAAGGATGTGTGAGGCCAATATATCCAACAAAATGGATACCCACATGTGGGTTACCTATTAACCTCCTACACATATCCACTCCCCGTTGACCTGTACTTTGAACCCAGGAACAGCCCAGTCCCCTCCTTGGTACCAGTTATCTGAGGGCCCACGCTGTGGTCTTGACCTTCCACTCTTTCTTGAGTGGTAAATTGGCCCTCTGGATCCACAAAGATCCCCCTTCCCCCCCTTTTTGTATACATTGACTAGAAGGGTACCAAATGTGCTTCTCAGAAGTGCAATGTTTGTGTTCCTCCTCAAAGTTCCGATGTGGGTAGAACTATTACCAATTCTGACACGCAGCAGATTGAATCTACTGTACAAGAGATTGCTTCTGTTGATAATTTTGTGTAACAAAAAAGGAGTATCAGGGTACCTAAGAAGTTTGGTGATTACATTTTGCAATTATTTGTTTTGTTTGTTTTCTTAAAAGATACATGTGGTAATGGTGTCCTACCTTTATTTTCATTATAGAATTTAGATTCATTCAAGTGTAATAGGTATTGTTTATGACACATTGAACTGTAACATGTAATGTGGAATTCACTAATGCAGGAGCTTACGTTTGAATACAGCAAAAGCGGTTGGAGTTTACCTCATTTTCAAGCTTTAGCTCTTGCACCAGTGGGTCCATTTATGGCACTTAAATAAACACACTTTTTATATAACTTTCAAACTCCATCCCTATATTACACACAGCCACTTTCTTAGACACACCTGATTTTACCATTTGTCTTCTGTGGCATTGCAACATTCTGCATTATATTCGTCACGATTATTTCTTCATTCCTCTTTGCTAAAACACTGCATTCAAGTCTTCAGACCGGTAGGGGTGAGTAGTTCGCTTCCCACTCCCTGTAAAGTATAAACGCATACTAACACTACTTACACAGGTATGCTACAGTGGCCAGTATCCTACAGGCCCACAGCACATTATTTTACAGCAATCAGATCACGGATTAGGCTCACGGTTTCATCCCTGAGTCTTCAGACCGGTACCATCGAGTAGTTTGCTTCCCACTCCCTCTATACTCTAAACGCATACTAACACACCTGCACAGCTATGCTACAGCAGGTAGTATACTACAGCGCCCAAAGCACATCAATTTACAGCATTCACCTAACGGTTTAGGCACACGCTTTCATCCCCGAGTGCACCGGCACCTCACCTCAGCACCATCTCACTGTGAGCAAAACAACACTTTCACACCGTTAGAGTTAAATATTTCACTTTGGCCAGTATGCTACAGTTCCCAGCGCACATCAGTTTACAGCACTAAGCTCACGGTTTAGGCACAAGCTTTCATCCCCGAGTGCACCGGCACCTCACCTTAGCACCATCTCACTGTGGGCAAAACAGCACTTTCACACCAGTAGCGGTAAATACTTCACTTCACACTCCCTCTACAGCACCGCCTAACCACTCCACAGAGGTCACAGCGCTCCTAGCCTCCTCTTTCCTAGTTTTTTCCCCTTACTCACTTCAACGTTAACACAATATGGCTGCCAACACTTCCTAGTTGCAACCGTTTGTAGCCAATAGGCAGCAAGCTTGTGCTCGTAACGCCTCAGCCAATCAGATGACACAATTCCTAAATATCAGACCCTAGTACAGTGCACATCGTGTGCCCAAGGCTTGTAAATCAAATGCTGCTGGTGGGATTACTGCTCTGGTTGTGCCACCCACAGAAGCAGCCTGTAAAGTGTGTCTCAGGTCTGCATTTGCAGAGCCTGTGTACTGTCTGGTACTGCCCTGTTGACTGGCAAGTGTACCCACTTACCAGTCCCTAAACCTTCCCCTTTCTGCATATCTGTCTCCCCTATGGTAGGCCCAAGGGCAGGGTGCATTGTAGGTCAATGGTAGGACATGCCCAGATGTGTGTGGCATGTCCTGATTGTGAATTACAGCCATTTTCGTTTTTCACTATTGCAAGGCTTCCTGTTCCCCATAGGCCAGAATAGGCAGTTTGATTATAACATCTTATAATCCTAACTGACTCAGGGAACTGTGTAGAAATCCGAGTTTAGCATGCCCGAACTCATAATGATAAAATACACCTTTTAGTGAAGTTGTTTTTCACATTCTGTGTTTGAAAATACCACTTTTAGAAAGTAGGTATTTTTTTGCCCAATTATCCAAGCCTGCCTCTGCTAGGTTATGTATTCCTTCTCTGGAGTTTGAGTAACATGGGTTGGGGGATTCCAGGAGACATGTAGTCAGCACAGGGCTGAATAGACCCATCTGCATGTAGAGTGAGGGGGGGGGAGCACCTGAGTGCTACATATGGCTGTGCTTGACTTCTACAATGCTGGTTCTATATCCTGTGGTGTGTCTGATGTCCCTGGCCCACACTGTCAATGGAAAGAAGGAGTCTTGTCAACAGAGCGCTCCAGGACTGACCAGAACTGGTTTGGACTAGGTACAGACACTCTCAGTCTTCAGACAACAAAGAGTATCAGTGTATAAAAGGGGGAACCCAGACCCCAGAAATTTAGATCACTTTTGGGAAACAAGAAGAACCTTTGCTGAGGAGAGGAACCAGAAAGAAATTGAAGGAGGAGACTATCCCTAAGCTGAGGGCTGTTTGGGGGATTGGCTTGCAGTGGTTGGGGGGATTGGCGTGCAGTGGTTGCCTGACTGACAAAGAAAGGAGAAAGGAACTTTGTGCTACTTTCATCAACTTGTAAAGGATCTCCAAGGGCTTGAAGATAGAGCTTGCCTCCTGCTGAAGTCTCAGGGACAACAGACTTCACCAACCAGCTCCCCTGAGTTCTTTTGAAGTACCTGCTGTTGGGTTGGGCCTTCTGAGGGACTGCATGTCGCATCACCGGAGAAGAGTGTTGCCGTCGAAGCAGACGCCGTTGCATCACCGGGCAAGCATGTTGCCGCCGCATCCGCTGTTGTCGCATCACAGAAGAAGACGCCATTTTGTTTCATTGCACCGGATCTTCATCGCATCACGGCGTTGCGGTCGCATCACCACGGAAGCGCAGTAAGAAACCGATACATCACCTCCCCATGCAGGGAAGAACCGACACATCACATCCCTTACACAGCAGTAGAGATCTGGTCTTGTGTTAAGTCTATATAAAAATGCTTATTTTCATACTACAAATTGTGGGATGTCCATCTGTAGTGTTGTCACTGGGTTACTGTATGTGTTCACAAATGCTTTACAGACTGGCTCTGAGATAAGCCTGCCTGCTCATGCCAACCTACCAAGGGGGTGAGCAGGGGTTATTTTAGGAGTGTAGCCCCTTAACCTGACTAGACGCAAGGGTCCCCGTTTGGTCAAAGGTACCTACCTCTGCCAACTAGAGACCCTCAAATCTAACATGCACCATTCCAAATAGCCAAAACAATGTGTCAACAATAGATATGTATTAATGCATGTAAATTAACATTGCATATTTAAAGTTCAATTGATTTTAGAGCAATCTGCTCCATGTTCTGCAGTATCTGATGCCAATAAACTCCTTTATCATATTGCAGGTCCCACATTTCGCTTTGCGGAAGTAAGCGTTCTAACAGAAAAATATCATAAGGGTTGAAAGCACATTACATGATTAGGAAAACTAACCTACTGCTGTCTGCATTTGACATTACCCCCTAGAAGATTTTAATCTGGCTTGTTTCTTCTTTCTTTAAGGTTACTGGATTGAGAGTTCACCTTAGGAAGAGCCGTGGACCAAACAGCGAGCAAACCGCAATTGTATATGTTGTGAAACCTATACAGCAGGGGAGTCAGATTGCGGAGGCTGACTTCAACAGAAAAACTGAAATGACAAGTAATCCCTAGAAGTTGTGGTTTTAATAGCCAATTTCAATAGCCGATTTCTTTCAATATGGCTGCCAAGTCTCTCGAGACAGAACGCAATGTTGGCCAAACGAGGACCTAAGTCCGATCTCCTCCTGATTATCAGAGATCCATGCATGCACGTAATGCGCCTTCATGAAGAAAAAAGTCACTGTTTTTTCCCATGATAAGGTTTGAATTCTGAGATTTGACGGAAAGGCCCAGTCAGGCCTGACAGGAAGTTGGTATAAAGTGCTGTGCTAGCCAAAATCTACGCTGTTACACTGCTTGGAAACCGGTGCATCTCCATCGACACCAAAACATTGCTGCTGCTACAAGGAACATAGTGCACTCCATCGCCCGGGGCTCATCTCCTTCAAATCTGACACATCTCTGACTTTGCATGGCTCTAAACATATGCATTGCCTAAATCCTAAGGCCGGACGACAACACATCACCTCCTCGGCTCCTCACATCTCCTGCGACGTCAATGCAAACAAGGTAGTTTGCAGTGAGCCAAGGGTGGTCCCTGTATCCGGCCCGTGCTTCATCGTGATCGGCCTGTACGTTTGGATTTGACCCGGTGCACTGCGACTAGATCTCTCCAGTTGGCACAATATGCTTTTTAGCAATATATTTCAGTAAATGATTTTAAATGTATAACTCTGGCTCTACTTATTGGATTTTTGTTGTTTTGGTCTTGTTTTGTTGATTATATTAGGCTCTATGTTTTAACCAAGTTTGATATCTTTTTTAGTGGTGTTTTCACTGTTTCACTATTTGAAGAGGTGCACAAGTACCTTACGCATTAACTCTTAAGTTAAACCTGCCTGCTCAGTGCAAAGTTACCAAGGGGTGAAAACAGGCTAATTTAGGGTGTGTATGTGACTTATACTAAGTAAGATTGTGGTCATGTTTGGACTGGGTGAATACCTCTGTCGACCAGGATCCCAATTGCTAACACCCCTTTAGAGGTGACACCCTCTATGCAAAATTTGTAACACATTTGAGTAGAACTAAAAGTCCATAAAATCATTAGGTGTAACGGGACCCCTCCCTGTACGTCGAGACCGACCTCATCACATCCAGGTACTGCACCTCACAAATGCCTGACAGCAAGATGGCCACCAGGGGCTCCGAAGCCACCCAGACAACGAAAGTTTCACCGGTGAGTCACAAACTCCTCCTATAGTTGTGACCACAACGCTCTCGGCCTCTGCCGTACCTTGAGAATTATCCAAAATGTTATAGTGCAGAGAGCTCGAGCACACCCGAGACTGCCATTCAATGTGGCTGACCTTAAGATGGACGCCTGGGGCTATAACTCACCCAAATCCACTCCGGTGATTCACTAACTCTCAGAATAGCTTCCTCTACTCCTACATCTTGTCTCGCCTTGACACTCCAGCCACATCATCAAGGTAACATAAGCCCCAGCACCCTCGAGGCTACCAGCACCCCTCCCTACTGTGCCTGACCATAAGATGGCCACCCAAGGCACTTAACTTACATCATCAAACTCCTCACACAAGCGAATATCTAAATTTTTGCACACAGTGGGGATCCCAGCAATCTCTACCACCCTCATCTCAATCCACCAGCACCCCGAGTCTCTCAACAACTAGCCCAAGAATAACAGTACAAATATCTGTATTACTCCCATACTACCCTCTAAGGACGGCTCTGGAAACACTTTCCCACCTTTCCTAAAGGGTGATTGCCTCTGTCCTACCTAGGCACAATGCCTTTCACCACGTCAGCCAACACCATGCTCTTTTCTGCAAACAACTCAAAACCACACAGCCCGAAATCCTTCATCAGTTTCCCACCTAACCTCTCACCCAAAGTAAAAAAAACTTCAAGCAAAAACTGATCAGAAAACATCCTTAATCTCTATTCACTGACATCTATCACTGCTCCTCCAAAGGACAGGTACAAATGGATCTCATTTTCCACATCGAATGACCTGAAATATGAAACTCCATCCTCAGATCACAGCTCAATGTTTCCAAAACAACTAACACTTCACATAGCTGCAAACTGACATTATCAGCTCCAAACTGCACTAGGCGTACTGAAAACACCACTATGACCATCTACTCTAACGGTACAGTCCTGATACAAGCCAACAACGACAATCTAGAGTCCTTTGATGCCCTCTTCCCATCCCTCTGGGCTGCCCCTTCTCATGCACTCCTCCCCTTCCCGCCCCTACTCCTCCCCCTGAAGAACCGGACCCACCAGCCAAAGTCATCCACGATTTCGGTGCTCCCTAGTAACTACACCAGCCCTTCGCCATGCGACATCACCCTCATCGCTACCAGAGAGAACAAGACCCCACGACTCCCCCCATCTGGCATTCACCCCCACCCCCCACCTGTCCTCCATTCCCCCAACCCACCTCAAAAGACTTAAACACACAATCTCTGATGCCAAACCACCTCCCCAAATCCACATGCAATAAAACACTGACACCCCAACACGACCCCCGTCACCCTGCACTCACGGCCCGCCTAGAACCCACACGGACAATACACCCACAAAAGGCAACCCAACAACGTGAGACTCTCCCCCAAAGTCTAACATACCGGCCCAGAACACGCTCACCAACTTAGAGACTGGGCAGTGAATCACCCTGCTTGAAACCCAGATAGCAACTCTAAGCCAGGGTTTTAGCGAAATCCTATCCAACCTCGCCGCACCCCATCAGCCTCTGCGTATCTCCTCCTTCCCCACCCGTACACAACAAAGACCTTCCAAGGCTCTCCACCAGGAGATGGATCTCTACCCCCTCTCCAATCAGACACAGAGACCCAAAAGAACTAGAGATGAAATGTCTCAGAGTGAAGCGGCAGACCTCGCCTCCTCGTATGACAACCCTATTACTGTCACCCTCCAATCCATAATCCAGGTGATCACCAGACTAGGAAGAGACCAGGCCCTTCGGAAATCCCCCAGACCCCTGTCCACCCGCACTACGAACGAAGAAACCCAAACTAGAGACGGCTCCCACCAGCTGCATGCTCATAAACTGCAGATCAGCCACCAAGCATGCCACAGAGCAAGCGGAATCCTTCCTCACTCACGACATAGATATAGCATTCATCACCGAAACTTGGCTAAATGATTCCTCCCTACCACTCCTGGATATTCTTGTCCCCCCAGGCTTTGCAATCACCAACAAAGATAGAAAAGACCAAAGAGGATGTTGCATAGCAATCATCCACAAAAACAATATTTCCGTTACGGAAACAGACTCCTTGAACTACAACACCTTTGAACGCCTAACCGTCAACATTAACACCAGCAACAACAAAACACTAATCTGCCACCTTATCTACCACCTCCAGGCAACACCACCACATTGACTGAACACCTATCTGACCTGAGTTCCCACTGCTCTCTCTGAGATGCGAACAATTTAATTCTGCGTGACCCCAACCTACACTGGAATGAAGAAAACAACCTGCTAATCCAGAACCTGAATGAGCTGCTACACAACAACAACCTTACCCAACACTGCACAGAGGAAACTCACAAAGGTGCAAACCTAGAAACCATTATCGCCAAACGCTACACAGTCACGATAAACCACACCCTGCCCGTGGAATGATCAGATCACCACTTAATCCTCTTCCACCTCACTCAACTGATCAAATTCCAACCCCCCACCCAAGCCTATCCTAAATGGACCAGAAACCTCACTCAGATCAACATGACTGACCTTGAGGAAAGGATTAACTCCCTCACTACCTACGCATATGAACTATCTACTACAGAACTCACTGCTCATTACAACACAACCTTGACAACCATTCTAGGCAGGTAGCCCCCCTGAAACTAAAAAAAAACAGGAACATCCCATCTAGATCCTAGTTCATCATGGACATTAATAACAAAAGGAGACAACTTAGAGCTACAGAAAGACTATGGAGGAGCAGCCCCTCCACAAGCCTACTCAAACAACTCAAAGCAGCCCAAAGGAAGTACAAAAAACACATTGTCAGTGAAAAATCCACCTTTTTCTGCTCTGCCTTGGACAACGCAAGAACCAGCTCCAATGAACTGTTTAAAATCATCAAGCAACAACCCTCCAAACCCCTCGAATCCTCAAAGCAGGCCTCCATGGAATTGTGGGAAAATGTCTCCAACTCCACAATGAAAAAATCACGAAGTTTGAGCTCTCAATAGACATCAATGCCAACCCCGCCTACAAAAGCTTGCCCCAGTGTCAATAGACAGCACGTGCATGCATCCCAAGAAAACATGGAAGTCCTTCAACCCCATCCCAGAAGCCGAGATCTTTAAGCTGATCTCCACCTCCAAACCCGCCTCTCACGTTCTAAACCCTATACCCACCCAATTGACCAAAAAACTGAAACTCTCCATGGCCCCGTTCTGGTGCAGAATCATAAACAGCTCCATGAGAACCGGCAACATACCTGAGTGTCTCAAAGTTGGCCAAGTCACGCCACTACTAAACAAACAGGCCTTGACTCCAAGGACCTGGATAACTTCAGACCTGTCTCCAATCTCTCCCTCCTATCCAAAATCCTCGAAAAATGCATCTTCTTACAACTGACTCAGCACATGGACAACATCAACCTTCTTGATCCCCAATCGGGGTGCAGAAAAGGCTATGGCACCGAGACCGCGATCCTCAACATCACAGACAATATCCACAATTCCCTCGATACCCATCAATGCTGCCTCCACATTCTCCTAGACCTATCAGCAGCGTTTGACACGGTTGATCACCAACTACTCATCAAGGCTCTACAAGAAAGGTTAGGTGCTGATGAGGTGGTCTTACGCTGTTTCTCCTCCTTCTTACACAGCCACTCACAAAGGATAAAAATCAAAAACCTTACCTCCGACCTACACCCCGTCAGCAGGTGCGTCCCCCAAGGTTCAGTGCTCTCACCACAACTGTTCAACATATACATGGAACCCCTCACCACCATACTTAAAAATGGCAACATCCCTTTCCACCTATACTCATTTGACACCCAGATCTATCCAGAAACCTCCTCCTTAGATGACATCCACAGGCTAAATGAAACTCTGAAAGAAATCCAACATTGGCTGTCTCTAAATCATGTAAAACTCAATCAAGACAAAACTGAGATCCTCATCTCCAACAAAGAAGAGAACCCTCAAATTGCAGAATGGCTAAAAGCTATGGCTGCTCTCAATGGTAATCTCATTCTGGCAAACTCCGTAAAATCATTAGGAATCAAACACATTAAAAACTGCGCAAAGAGTGCCTTCCTCAGTCTGAAGTTACTCAACAAAATTAAACCATTCATCCCTACCTAAGATCTCAAACAAGCCACCCAATCACTGGTGCTATCCAGATTAGACTATGGTAATGCAACCCTCACTGGTACAACAAATCCCACCTAGCTCCCCTCAAAACAACTCTCAACGCAGCAGTCAGATTGGACACTGGAATTATGAAATACGATCACATTTCACTAACACTCAGAGAACTAAAATGGCTCACAGTCGAACTGCCAGCCCCACGCACAAAGCCCTACACACAGGAAAATCTGACTACCTGGCTGCCAAACTCAAGAGGGCTGGTCAGACTAAAAACCTCAGGAGCTCCAATACCCTACTTCTCATTCCTATGAAAGAATGTAAACAAAGAACCGCTGCATGGTCCTTCACCAGAAATGCACCCAAAATCTGGAACTCAATCCCAGCAAATATCAGAACTATCTCGTCCTTCACAAAATTAAAAAAACACCTTAAAGTCCTCTTCTTCAACCGCTCCCTCCTGAATGGATAGCCACAGCCTTAACGCAAATCCCTACTCGCTGTTGCTCCCTGACATTGTATTCACAAAGACCTACCTCCTCCCTGCTCTCTGACCACCTCCTGTTCATCCCCCCAAGAGATTCAACCCAAGACAACATGCACTCGAACTGCCTGCCTCACGCACAAAGCCCTACACACAGGAAAATCTGACCACCTGGCTGTCAAACTCAAGAGGGCTGGTCAGACTAAAAACCTCAGGAGCTCCAATACCCTACTTCTCATTCCTATGAAAGCATGTAAACAAAGAACCGCTGCATGGATGCTCACCAGAAATGCACCCAAAATCTGGAACTCAATCCCAGCAAATATCAGAACTATCTCGTCCTTGACAAAATTAAAAAAACTCCTTAAAGTCCTCTTCTTCAACCGCTCCCTCCTAAATGGATAGCCACAGCCTTAACGCAAATCCCTACTCGCTGTTGCTCCCTGACATTGTATCACAAAGATCTACCTCCTCCCTGCTCTCAGACCACCTCCTGTTCATCCCCCCCAAGAGATTCAACCCAAGACAACATGCACTCAACGAGGTTATCTCAGGTTTCATGCACCTCCTCAATACTGCACAGCACACTAGGACTTCCGAACCAATATGTATAACACTGCTCTAGTTTATGACTATTGCCAAAAACTGTTGTAAAGCGCTCCAATGCCCCTGGGTCCGGCCAGCGCTATATAAAACTCCTTAAATAAATAAATAAAATTAAAAAAATTCAACTCATCTTTATTAGTACGACAAGGTGCTTTTTTGTCAGCTTCAATAGGATTCAGTTGGGGATTCACACCATCACAAAAGATTGTGTAACCCAAGTATTTCACTGACTCAATACCTATTTGACATTCTTCCATTCTTAGGGGGCCATTAGGATGGCGGGGGATTGGGACCGCCCGCCATATGGCCGGTGGTCCCGTGCGGGAGATTAGGATGCGCCCGCCACAGCGGCGGGCGCATCCTGCATTCCTGACATTGTGGCGGGCGGTGCACTCAGTGCACGCATGTTGTGCACTTCCATGCACAACATGGCAGGCACTGTGCGCTGCCTGTCATGTTGTGCATGGAACTGGGGTGGGGGCTACCATAGGTACCTCCCATCATCCTGGGGGCCCGCAACGGGCCCCCAAATACAAACACCGCATGCCGGAAAGGCACCCTCCGGCCTGCATCCTGATATGGATGGCGGTGTCTAGCATACACCGCCACCATGTGAAACCCTTTTCCGCCCGGTCAACTCATTGGCCGGGCGGAAAAGCGGCGGACGGTCGTCCCGTCCACCTTGGTCCCCCGCGGTCCCCCACCATACTAATGTGGCGGGGGGGAATTGGGTGGCGGGCGGGCTAGGATGTGGGCGGTGGCGATCCGCCCTACATCCTAATGGGCCCCTCAGAGTCCGATTAGGATCTCGCTGGGAAAGCCCTATGGACGACTCAGGCCAGTAGAGCTTTCCGAATGACACGTGCTCTCGGGCTCCAAGCGAGCCAGTACAATGCAAATGCGCGCTGACGGACTCAGGTCACTCGGAGTCCAGTTAAAGTCTATGGGAGCCTGTTGTACATCGCGTACATACGCTCCCATAGAAAAAAAAGGGAGTTCATGGAAAATGGTGCCCCCTGTTACGGGGACGCCTTGGTGCCCCTGCACCGTGTATGCATGTGCCCAGTGACCGATTTGTAGGACTATAGGTGAAAGGGGGCACACTATGGGCCCCTAAAGTATGTCCCTACAACCGGGAAGTCCCATCAGGAGCAAGTCTATCTATCTGACAAGTGCCATCATCGTACTTGCTCGCTCGGAAATCGGCCCCATTGCGTAGGGCGAGTTAACCATGTTAGAATCCTCCGGAAGGCATCACTGACAGGTACGAGTCTTTCGGAGTGCAAGGCTATATACGCATCATACTTGCTGGCTTGTACAGCGGTACGAGTCGTTTGGAAAACCAGGCAGCGAGTCGGGCTCGCTCTTATGGATGCGGTCCATAGCCCTATCCGAGCGAGATCGTAATTGGGCCCTTAGAGTCAACCCTGCTTTTCTAAACCTTAGTAAAGCATTTTTTAGGGCTTCATTATAGTCTTGATCAGATGCACCATAAGTAATAAGGATAGCATCCTGAAAACAAGTCCTGTTAAGAAGGCTTTCTAGGACATTTTGCATGATACGCTGGAAAACAGCAGCAGCTGAGGCTAATCCAAACGGCATGGGAATGAACCTAAATACCCTTATGAGTTTGATAAATGAAGTAAGTGGTCTATATTTAAGATGTAACTTGACCTGGTGATAAGCAGAAGATAAGTTATCATACTGAAGCGATTTGCATCTCCAATAACACTGAGAACCTTGTGGATTCTTGGAAGTTGATATAGATAAACCCAGATATTAGAACTGAGGTCTCTTAAATCCATACATAATCTGATGTCTTCTCCCCCCCCCGCTACATTTAGATGCTAAAACTATTGGGAACAGCCATTCTGAATTTTCAGTGGGTTCAATTACATCTTGAGCAATGAGTTTTTCTAATTCTGCCTTTAGCTGCTCTCTCATAAGGTGAGGTTTAGCACAACCTTAATGGGTCACAGGTTTGGCATTCATCTTCAGTTTGATGTGCTGTTGGTAATCCATTGATTTACCCAACATGTTAGTTAAAAAGATCAGGAAATTCACTTCAGACATCCTTTCCATTACTACAGGATCACCTTCAATATGATCAAGTCAGATCCAGTTCTGCTTCTGGTGTCTCAACCCCAATAGATTAGATCCTTTGCTAGTTATTTAAACCTGACCCAATGTAAATCTTTCCATCCCCTTAATTGTATTGGATCTTTACTGTATCCCCTGGTATTTATGTCATGTTTTGAAGCACATGGTGGGATATTTTCAAGTAAATGGTGAAGCGTGGCATTAAGCAAACATTGCTAACACCATGCTCAGCCAATCTGAAAATGCTGTGCACCCCTGTGTTTCGCTTAGAGATGATGCTAAATTTAGCTGCCTAGCGCTAATGCAGGCACCCCTGCAACATAGTGTAAGGGTGTCTGCGTTGAGGGGAATGATTGTATATGTGCCGGGAGGCACAGCCTCCTGCACATGAACAATCATTCATGGCGATTTGCTGTTTCTACGAGTGCTGCATATTGCAGCACACATAGAAACAGCAAAAACTAGGTGAAATTAAGCATTTCTCCTCTTTTTGACATGTCGAGACCAGGTTTCCCCTGGTCTTTTTGGCGCTGCCTCCTATTTATGCCACCCTTGTAAATAGGGGGTAGCATCAAAATCAATGGGTCTTGCGGCAGAACGCCCACCGCAAATCCCATTGTCCGCCCCTTTCACACTGATTGTAGCATGAAAGGGTGCCTTATTTACAAGGCGGCGTTAAACCAGGTTAAGTAGCTTAACGCCTTCTTGTAAATAAGGTGAAGTGTTTATCGCCATAGGAAAGTCATAAAAAGTGACATTCCTGTGGTGATAGGGGCTTGTAAATATGCCCCATAGTCCTCATTTCCAAAGTGTTGTTTGAAATGTTCATTATCAGAGAGTACATTTAACAGGAATCAGCAAGCACCTTATCAATGTTATTATTTAACATGATACCACAACTTGGTAAATCTCTAGAACCATTCTGCACTTAAAAAATCTCATTATAATATCATTGCAAACTCTGGCAAAATGCTCCTTGTGGTCACATTTTCTACACAGAAAGTGTTTGAGTTGACAGCCAGCACCTCCACATCGGTAGCATTTCAATTTGTTGCAGTCACTGATATTCTTATATCTGGTCGATAAAACATCTTTACTTTTCATGTTAAGCTCTACCTTTTTGGTTTCATGTAGTTCACACACAATCATTCACAGATGTAATTTATTTGACACAATCCTCTATATGTTGAATTCCTTTGACAATGTTTATGCTTATTTTAAGTCCCCTCTTGAAGCTGTGGATTGTTAGTGCATCTCACTAGTGGACCGCCAATTATTGATTCACATAAGGGACCAAATTACCACGCGGTAGGTAGCCCACTTAAAATTGCTCTGTAGGATTCCATGGTTTTTAGGGCTCGCTTCCTGCGTTGCACTGCGCAGCAGTGCACACACAGGTGAGAGCCCTTATGTGGAGGGTTCCAAATCAGAACCCAGAATCGCACACGCTCGTGCGTGTGCGATTACTTTCTGTCCACGGTATTGGAGTTTGTGGTCATCTTTTTTAGAAAGACAGCACGCAATAGGCCATAGGCGTTCGCGTTGCTCCGTCCATGGCCTATTGGTGTCTGTTACCCGCAGGTCGACATCTTTTTTTAATTATCGTGCCCAGACACAGGCGTAATATTTGAAAACAGATCTTTCACTGCGGCGCGCACGCACTATTCGCGGGCCTAGGAAACAGTGGCTCCGAAATCATACTGGGAAAGGTGTCCAGGCTGTTCAATCTATTACTGAAGGAAGCCCACCTCGCAAGCCAATTGTGCTTTGAGTTTGGGCTGATAAAACTGTCTTGGTCATTTCAAAGCTCTTTCCTCAAGATGAGTCATAAATTTAAAATGGAGTATAAAACTCTCCAGCACGATAAGTCTGGAAACAAATAAATAAACAGAATTAGCAGTCCATATTCATCCAAACATTAGCAGAAGCACAACAGTTTCTACAATCTTTCAAGTGTGGAATACCCAGGTGTTACTAAATTAATAAAAAAAAAAACTTAACATAATGACCAACGCCCTCTCGTAAGTAATACCTAAAGGCCTCTTAAACCCCAACCCTATTTTGACCAGGGGTATGCATACCATGTAAAGCTAAAGTTTATGCAACTCTGGTTAGGTGTTCAACCAACACAAGACTCGATTCTCACTTGGCTAGAATCAGATGATGCAGTAGACTGC
The DNA here is from genome assembly GCF_964263255.1 of Lissotriton vulgaris. Lineage (NCBI taxonomy): Eukaryota > Metazoa > Chordata > Amphibia > Caudata > Salamandridae > Lissotriton > Lissotriton vulgaris. Next base: position 43,396,204 of record NC_141689.1, read on the forward strand.
AGGCTGTGTGGCTCGGTCTATGGTCCATGTCCTCTGTACTTGCTAGGTCATGCTGCCTGAACGAACAGAGAGGCTTCGAGGTGGTTTCAAGTAAGCTATGATGTAAACCTGCAGACAAGCCCTCATCACAGCACTTAGCACATCCAACTAAAGGTACGGGGATGACGTTTTTAACAATATTCGATACAAGGGGAAAGGAGGTCACAGAGCAGAGTAAACCTCAACATTGCTGTAACAGTGAACTCAAGGTCGAAGCATGATGCTGTTGCCAGGCACGTGACTGGACCACCTTGTTCTCACTTGCAAATTCGCAATGCCATTAAGGGGTTTCCCTCTTTCCAAAACTTGGGAAATGCTGGCTCCGGAGTTAGGCCGCCCCTAGCGGTGACGGAGGGCAGTGACCAGGGAGAAGGGAGAGTGCGCAGTCTTCACACTGGGGGACGCGTTGAGAGAGCTTCACTTCTAACGTGTAAGTTTTACAGAGATCCAACTTCGCGTTTTTCTAACTTCTTTACACTTGTAAGTGTTGTTTGTTCTTCTTTTTTCTTCTTTTACGATTAATTTACTTTCCTCGACTAAAATTGAAACGTGGAAAAGGAACAGCATGTTCTAATTCTGAAAATGTTCCTGACAATAATTGTGTATTCCGGCTAGGAAGATTTGTAGGGAACATCAAGGAAATGTGTTAATCTGCGCTTCACAGAGCCTTGATCATATTTTTTAAGAAACGAAAGTTATAAATGCTTAATATTTAGAAGATAAGATTTCTTTCATACAAATAGACAAATAGTGAAAGTTGCACTACAAGGCTTTGCTGTAATCCAGCGGCAAGTTATTTTATATAATGTATATGGCAGTTATTTAATGAGGTATCTTAAAAGGTGAGTCTGACAGGAAACAGCGCGTTGGGGCATTAATACAACTTTTTGATCACATCTTACATTGCAGACACAAATGGAACTCTATAAGAAATAAATAGTCGATTCCGAAATTGACATTTGCACCTGAGTGTTACAGAAGCACAAACTCTTCATCCAAAATGTAATGCAAATATACCAGTAACAAAAAAAATGGGCAAAGTTAAAACAGCATATCCCCTCATTATAAAACTGGGAGAAGAGCAGGCAGACGTATTCTGTTCTGGTTCTCTTCCACCCCAGTAGATGGTGATGTGTGGACATTTCCCAAAGATGTTCAACAATCACAGACACGCCAGAACTTGTTTTGGACTTCTTTTTATTTTAAGATAGTTGACATACTTTCTCAAAAAGGGACGCAGGCGCAATACTTGAAAACAGATCACTCGCTGTGGCGCGCGCGTGCACACCACTCGCGGGCTTAAGAAACAGTGGTGCAATGTTTTCTAATACAGCACTGGGCCTGTTTTTAGAATTGTGTTTTACATCAGTGCTACAATGTTTTTAAATACGGCACTCATGCGTTCTGCTCTATAATACAGCTCTTTAGAGCGCATTTCGTTTCCACAGCGTTTTGTTTTATACCCGCCGTTACCAAATACAATTCGGTTTAACTTTTGAAGAATTATGTTTTAGAGCAGTGCTGTAATGTTTTTAATACGGCACTCATGCGTTCTGCTCTGTACTCCTGGCTTTAACAATGCAATCTCCTTTATATGGGGGAATGCTCCTCAATCAACGGCACAACGTTCCTCACAAACATGTTTTGCATCTTTTTCTCGCAAAACAGCGGCGCTGCGGTCTGCTCTTTATTATAGCTCTCCACAGAGCATGTCGTTTCCACAACCTCAGCGTTTTATTTTATGCCCGCTGTTACCATTTACAATTCACTTTCTCTTTCGCAAACAGCATGGCGTTTTATTTTTTTGTTAGTGTGAGGCCCGCTTACAGCTCCCAGTGTGTTCTACTTCAATCAATATAATCGCGCTTTCTTGGTCAAAGCCATATCCGTCTTTTGTGGCCGGGCGGTTTACAAACTTTTCTTTCTCTCTAAAAACAGTGCTTACAAGTGTTTATGCAGTTTCCACCTAATTGGCTTAATCGTAATTAAATCCTTCCTCCTTAAGAAACAGGCATTTGCAATGCAATAGGTCTCGCATTATTAAAGTTTGAGCTATTGGTGTTGTATTATTTAGCAATGCCAATAGCTCATACTTAAATAATGCGATACCTATTGCATTGCAAATGCTTGTTTACCTTGAACCCGTCCAAAAAACTTGTGACTTTCTTGCACAACATTGATCTTCTCACTATTGGACTCTAAATAACTAGGATATCAGAATACATTAGGAAATAATTGTACCACTAGCATTTAAGAATTAAAATATCCCACATTCTGATAATAATATTGAAAGGAAGTGAATCTCCACACAGGTACGTGAAGGGAGAGTAATTTATTAGTCCAGCCACAGTGACTTCCATTTAATAGGAGGTATACCTGCAGACTGTAAAAAGGGAGGAGGTGCCAAAACACGATCCATAATGGCACGTGGGTGAGTTGCTGCCCCACAAGGATACTTTAAGAATTGAAGACAAACAAAACTGCAAGGAAAACAACGTGTTAAATAATACTGCGCAAAATAATTAGCATGGTGGTTGAGCAAGTTATCATGAAACTGTGTATATCAGTGATGTACAAAATGTTAATTAAACACAATGCACTATTGAAGAAAGCTGTGCACATCAGCGAAACTGATGGAAACTGTGTGCATCAACGAAATTGCCAAGGAAATAGTTTCGAAATTGCCAAAATAATGAAGATATGAAATGCGCGCTTACTGCCCTGAAATGCGCGTTTACTGAGCGCTTTTAATGCCAAGCTGTGCGAATCAGCGAAGTTGCCATGGAAATGATTTTAAAATGGCCGCACGCAATGTCAGAACGTTGCGTGCACGTCCGAAATGAAGGTCAGGCAAATCGACAATGCGCAGGCGTGAAGACGCGAAAGCAAGCAATAGCTCGATCACGTATCAAACAACACAGAATACCTCAAAACGACGAATTTGTTGATGTATAGGCATCAGCAGCACAGCACAACCCAAGGGCAGGAGGAGCAGGAAACCGGAGCAACAGCACCAGCACACGAAGCAAAAGCACGGGCATACGAGGCTGGAGCAGGACATCAAGTACAAATGGCTCATAACACCACGATCGTCGATGGGGAGGCTGGAAGCTGGAGTATCGTCGCCAATGAAAGGAAGTGAATCTCCACACAGATACATGAAGGGAGAGTACTTTATTAGTCCAGCCACAGAGACTCCCCGGCAGCAACTGCCGATGTAAGAACACTCCACACAATATGTTCCACGCAGGGAACGTTCTTGCACCAAGGTTCCCAGATTTTAAGGACCAGATCCCAACAAATATCCGTGGTTTTGAACTAAGCATTAGCAGAAATAGTAATTGAAGATTTCTGTAAGGCAGGCCGAGCATAGGCATTTAAAACTTAATGTATCCCACATTCCACTAAGAACATTATGGAGGGATTTACAACTAAACATCAGCAGGGACAGTGGCAAAAGATAATAGTAAGGCAGGAAGAGCATCATCCTATTTTATTGCAATTGGAAACAAAATGGCATGGGAATAAGGTTCTGTGCAGGTCAGGAAATATTTCTGTGAACAGAAGTGTTGTGAAGAGAGTGCTGGGAACTGCAGAGGCGCTGAAAATGAACAGAAGTAGTGCTTTAAATATGTTAAATGTGGAGAAAACGACTTCAGGGAGTGTGTTAAAAGGTAGGATTGTTCGGATACAAAAGGGTCTTCGCAAGGGGAGGTGTGGAAAGTAGGTTTATTCATGTGCACAGGGACATCTTAAGGATTTTGGGGGCCCTGGGCCAAACATATTTTGGGGGCCCCTGTTCAGAACAGCTTTGAATTTATGATACAATTTGGAGCCCCTGTTTCCCACTCAGTGTCCGCTTCCTCAACCGCGTTAGCGATCCAGTTTGCATCATAGGCATTAGCCTATATATTCCTGATGTAAATGAACATGCTAAGCTGACAGCGGTAGAATTTAGTGTTACCTGTACTGCTACTAGGTTTTTAATATTTTTTAAATTGTATATGTGTGGTTGAATTACTCTGTGCTTTTTAACAATTTCTCCTACCTACGCGCACTTGCACTTTACTTGATTCTGCTTGCTTACACCTCCTTAGCTGCTCCGATTCACATCTCGCTTTTCCCCCAGTCCTGGTCCACCGCGGCTGATATGACAATTGTGCGAAGGTCCTGGGTTACTATCGGGCTTCTCACTTAAGCCCACGCAGTATCAGCTTCATCACCTGCGTTAGCCTTCCAGTTTGCATCATAGGCATTAGCCTATATATTCCCCATGCAAACGGATGCGCGCAGCTGACAGCAGTAGGATTTAGTGATTACTGGGTTTTTAATACTTTTTAAATTGTATATGTGTGGCTGATTCACTCTGTGCCTTTTACCAATTTCTCCTATCTACGCGCACTTGCACTTTACTTGATTCTGCTTGCCTACACCTCCTTAGCTGCTTCGATTCACATCTTTCTTTTCCTCCAGTCCTGGTCAACCGAGGCTGATACGCCTATTGTGCGGAGGGCTGGGGCTACTATCGAGCTCCTCACTTCTGCCTGTGCAGTTTCCGCATCCTCAGCTGCGTTAGCGATCCAGTTTGCATCATACGCATTAGCCTAAATATTCCCAATGCAAACGGACACCTACAGCAGACGTACACAGTGGGTGCGCTGCTGGCGCACCAAAAGCGCACCAAAGGCAAGCCCGTCTGCATCCGCAGGCGTCCGGCACAGGCCCTGCTGTGGTTCTGAAAATTCTGAACCTGTGTTTTAAAATATCATGATTCTGTTACGAATTTGGTATCAGTGAACCGCAAATGACGAATGCGGTATGCATGAGTGTTTTCATCATGTTACACCAATGGATTCACTGTGTATTTGAAGGTTCTGTTTTAACCCTCGGGTTCCATCTTGTGAATAGCAGCCATTTTGTGCATTGCCCTTACAGTAGGCTCTCACCATGGGAGAACAAGTATTTAAGGACATAACCTTAGCATGGGTTTGTGTTGACTTCTGCATGACTTGACAAAAGCTGACACTGTTGCTTGAGGCTAACCTTCTCAAGCTAGTTCCTGCCTTTAGCTGATCAAGAGGCTAACCTTCTCAAGCTAGTTCCTGCCTTTAGCTGATCAAGATTATAGATCAGAGCACAGGACATTGTAAAGATTTACTACACACAAACGTGCCTATCTTACTTCCATCTGTTCCTGTTCCTGCCTCCATGACCTATTTATGACATGGGCTGTGTTCTTAATGTTTTGGGTTTATCCGGCCTTGTCAGCTAGAGAATGTACGCATTATGTGGACATTGTTTATGGCTTGGACTTATCTTGAAAGTGGGTTTGTCATCATACAGTGCTTTGTGTGCACGTCCTGGGAGTGACCAACAATAATGTTCTTCAAAGAAAGAATGTGTGCCTAGGGCATAATAAATTGTATAAAAGGTCTGTGCGGAGACCATTCAGGCAGACTATCTCATTCAGTTGCTTTAGGTGTGACTGGGCGACGTAGCCTCACAATTAATTGTAATAAAGATGTCTTTTCATATTTCAGATTCTCTGTTGATTTATTTGCTGCTTTTGAATGGACTACTTATTGGTAAGACCCCTGAGAAGGAGTTTGAGGATTTTTAGGTTTCTCAGATGGCGCAACCAACTGTGGGCCTCATCAAGAAGTGACTACCTGGAGGAGTAATCTTGTCAAAGGACAGAAATCTACTGGGGAAGGCAAGACAGAAATCTACTAAAAGAGGTACTCTGTGCACGGAGGTTCTGGGGGATTATCTGTCTTTGTGGCTCAGTATATTTTGATTTTTCTGACTTAAACTCTCCAAAAGATGTCACTCCTAACTGAACAACCCTTTTTATTTTTGGCGTAAGTTTTTTTTTTAAGAAAGAGACTGTTAGTGCAGTAAGAACTTGGCAGTTAGAATTTGGACAAGGTTTGTATAGGTTTGTATATGCGAATTGCAATTTGTGTAGGCAGGTAAGGAAGGGATTTTTTTCTCCATCTGCTTTAGTTGAAGTATAAGTGGGTCGCTCCCAGTCCTTTGTTTTGTGGTTCTTTGCTTGGTTTGTTTAGTCCTTAGTACTATTTGAAGATTGCATTTTTCAATAACCAAGGGTTTTGTATATTTACAAGTGTATCGATAGAGATAGCCCCTTGAAGTTTGAAGCTAGATTAGTGAGCTATAAGATGCCTGATCTTAGCAAATTTGAAGATTTGTGTGGCCAACTTTGTATACGTTTGGATTAGCCGGTTTACAAACATATTTCTTCCTTGGTGATTTTGTATCCCCAGGAAATTAAAATATGACATAATACATAACAAGGATCCTTTGCTCTGTGCAATTTTATGAATGGAGATGCAGAACGATTTTTGGTGTTCTGCCAGCTACAGCTAGTGAATTGAGTGTAGTTTTGGTTTCCTGTACATTCCGTGATCTGTTGAGCTGTTTCTGCAGTTTTTTTTTTTAACACTATTGAGAAGTGCTTCTTGTAAATATGACTAACTGCTACGTACAGTCTGGACTGTCCTGTTTTCGTCCTGAGTGTTGATTTGTGGGTTTAAATGTGTGTTTAAACGTTTATGTGATTTTTCTCATTAGTGTAACTTCAGTATGTACATAGCATTCGCGCAATTTATGAAAGCACTGTATTGTGTGTCCTGACTGTTTCAACACTCTCTGTTTAGGTCTGAAATGAGCTCAATGTGTGTCGGTCACATTCAATGGATCAAAATAAAGCCCCAAACAAAAACGAAATTACCTATTTTTGTACAAATAAATAAATTTACAGCATTTTCCTTAAATGCACTGTATTACATGTTCACAGGCAAACCTTTTCAGCTGCAGTATATTTGATTGGAATGTTCATTCAGCCAGCACTTTTTCAGTTAAACACGGGTGGAATTTTGCATAACAGTCCTTTTAATTAAATGTGGCGCAAAAATGTGACGCGTTTTAAGTTAGGCATCTGCGCTTAGGTTTGTGAGTTACTGCATCTATATGATAGGCAAGGGATGCAGCGGACTCTTATATGTAGAACAATCACAGAGAGGAATAATTTGTTTTATTAGAAGGTAAAAAAATTATTAATTATGAAAAAATAATTATTACAAATTAGTGCTACAAAAATCGTTTTTTAATATTTATAAAGCTTAACACTCATACTATGACTTCCTAGCATTAAAATTTGATTTAAGTTATGTTGCATCACTAAAATGACAAGCATTTGTGTGTATAATTACCCCTTGCCATAGGCGCAAGCAAACTCATTTTTATGAAGTATAAGTTATTATTTTCAAATGCCTGATTCATGGGTTATGTAATAGACATTCTAGTAATGCATATTATGCAAGAAAATTGTAGGATATTCATTTTCTAATGCCCAAAATATGGAAGTCGATTTTGAGTAAAAGCACTGTTTAAACTGCATTTTGCTTTCATTCAGAGTACCTTTTACAGTGTCTCAGGCTTGAGCAAAAGCATACATTTATGTTTTTATATATATATTTGCAGGTTGTGCCTTCTTATGATTCAGTGGGTTAATGTGCCAGTACAAAGGCTTGTTTTAATATCAGGGTTGAAGGCTCTAGCTTCAGGTAGGCCTACGGAAAGTTTGTTTATTTAAGTCTGATGAAGTGTGTACCATAGGATTGCAACAAGCATTTACTCTAAAAAACTGGTCTGTGTGTCTTTAGGTTTTGAGAAACATGGACAGTTAATGTAGTTTAATGATCTGGGAATAGAGATAATTTTGGCGCCTAAAAAAAGAGAAATTATTTTTCAAAATAGAGTGAATTATTGCAGGTTAGCTAGAGCCTACTGGCTTTGTCAGCTTCAATGTGGCAGAGGCTGGGGGCCGGGAGAATTTGTAGAGGCTGGCTCGAGCCGCGCTGCTGAGATGTTATCTTTTGGTTTCCTGTAAACAATGGAGAAGGCTGTCATGTTGACATTTGTGACCCTTCAATTAGGACTTTGCCTCTGAGGAATGTAGAATGACCTTGCTGAACGGGCCTCTAGAGGTGAGGTTTCTGGTTTCTCCTTGAGAACATCAATAAAATGAAAGAACTTAATTTAAAAATGGAAAATAAATAGGGGTTTCTCTGGAGGTCCCAAACATGGGTTAAATAATATGCAGTACTGATACATTTTTGTCTCCGCGCTAAGGAAAATAATGTTTGCTAGCTGTGTTTATTTTACAGAAAATGAATTGTTGCATTAAGTCTTAGATAGAAAATAAGATGCAGCCCTTTTCCAAAATTTTGAAGGCTACAGGCTACGGGCCTCAGTGAAATAACGATGTGCTCATTAGATATTATTTTTCAGTGCACATTATAGGTACCAAATTAATATGGAGTGTTAGTATAACCATTTCTTTAAGAACGGTAAACATAAGATGGCTTAATGTTGCGAGGTGGACTGATCAGAGAGTAACAGTTAAGTAATGTAACTTTATTTTTGTGTATGTTACAATTTTTTTGTGCTGTGTATTTTTATGCTTCTGCCAACAGATTATTCATGGATTGTTCTAAGGCAGACAAGACACGTGAGTTTGGTTAATTGAACAGAGATGTGTTTTTGTGTAATTTCTTTGGAAAGAAATGTTCATGTGTTTTTATGTTAGTGTATTTGGCCCTATTGTGAAATATTTTAATTGGTCCTGTATGTTAGGAGAGAGACAGTAAAGTTATACTTGACAGTAGACTCCAACGATGTTGTGTTCTACTGTCAAAAGAATGGTACAGGCCCAAATATTGGGTTTTTTGGCTGCAGGTTTACAGAGCATAAAGTACATATGCTATGGTGCTGTGTGGCACCGCCAACAAGTATATCTGATGGCTTGACATGTGCATTTTTTTTGTATGTTTTGTTTTATGTTGTTACTATTACAAGTTCTCCTGTGTTGTGAAGGGAGCCGTATGACGATACGTATCGTTGCACAACTGCTGGACGAATTTGGTATAATGATAAATTTCACAGATATGGTTTTCATACAGTGAGGAAGACAGGCAGCATTTTTACCAGTGCATGCCTAAATTTGGCTATATTGATATTGAAGAAAACTAAAAAGATATACAGATTCAAAGTGTGTCATCTGATGTTGGTCACTCACTGCACATTCCCTTAAAGGAATAGGCAGCCCTAAATTGTTATGTATCCTTGATTGGACCTAAGGATGGAATTATAGATTTGTGACTCAAGGTGGCCTAATTTCTGTATTGCATTACTTAATCATGTTCTGTTTCCCAAATAGCATATGGCTTTGTCCCTTGAAAGGAAAGCAGGTTTCATTTTTTCCTCTCCTGAAGAGAGAACAGGAACATTAGTTAGGATTACCGTATATTGTGTAGTTGCCCCCTTTTCCATATTCCTTTCACCAGTCAGCCCATTTATATGGGTGTATTGTTTTTGTGCACATTTCTAGACTACAGTGATGTATCAGGGACCCCCCATGTTATGTATAATTTCCTTTTGTATGACCAGACTGGTTTTTAAGAATTTTCTTTAGGCCCACTTCAATGTTTTTTCAGACTGACTGACGGGGTAGTGTTAGGCTGGTTAACTGACCCAATATTATAGTAAGACAAGTTTTCCATCTCAATAGGAGATACCTTAAGTTTATCCTTTTGAACATGACGAATTTTCAATGTCTATTTTAATTTTTCAGTTCTCTTTTGTTCCTGCTGCTTTAATTTTTGGTGGAATCAGATATGTTCTAATCATGCAACTACCAGGACTTTCTAGTGCTTGTCCTTTGTCTGCACATTTGATCATTAGCCTTTGTATTGCATAGTGCACCTGATGCACATTTTTTTAAAGGGACTTTTCTTCATGTCCTTGATAATCTGTATTATGTAATTTCTCTATTTTGAGATGTTTTAGATAAGGAATTTAGGAACACCTAGGCTTAATAATTGAGGGAAATATGTATTTACCCCATTATACAATGCCACTGTGTGAGGACACCCATTTAGGTTCCTATGACGTATTGCCACTCCCTAGCAGATTGCAGGCCACCTGTTTGCAGTCCCCTTGTTAAAACACATGAACTGTTTTTGTGCTTGATTTGAAGGAAACTAACAATTGTGTTACATTTCCTACATCACTAGGTTCTGCTGGATCTTCCAGAGTCAAAGGAAGAGTGATTCCCTGCAGACCTGTGATCAAGACTAAGTCCACTCCCCATCAGGGACCGCTACAGATGAATGACAGATTTCTTGGCTCTACAATTCCTGCAACAAGAAAGTCGCGAAGCTGGACAGCGATCATCAGCGCGACATCAGTGGTAACTCCCAAGCAAGGCATTTGCTTCAACAAAAGGCGTTGCAGAAAAAAGGAGGAGCTGGTTCTTTGTTTGCCACAGAATGGGAGCTTCTGTTTGTTTGGGCTTTGTACCTGTTATGTGCTGGAAACCTCTGTCAGTGTACAGTCCCTTGAGCCCTTGGCCCGAGTTTTGGCCACACACACACCTCTTTTGCTTTGCTCCAGCGGAAAGGCAGTGCACCCAAGGATCCACGTTTGGAAAAAGGCACTACATTTTGGCGTACATGGGAAAGCAGCTTGAGCGTCCTCTGACACTAAATAATGAGTGTTGGAGTCTGAAAGTGCTGCTGATCTTGAAAGGTTGGTTCTCAGTAGTGCTTGGATCTGCACGAGATGCTTTGTGCCCTTGATCAATGAAGAGCACATCATTTGTAGTGTCTGCCACAAAGAAGAGACACTGGTGCATTTGTTTTGAGACATTGAGACTTTCGAGTGAGCTGTGGGTGTTTTGCCAGGAGGGCACTCCAACTAAACAGTATTTTTTTCCTCATGAAAAAGCCTGAATTGAAGAGGCTCAACGTGGAAGAAAACAATGGAAGCGGATTTGTAGGCCAAGAACTATGACTATGGACTAATAAAAGTTTTTTTTCTTTTTGATTGTGCAGCTCTCTCACCCACGAAACTTACTCATTTTTGATTTTCGAACCGCCATCCGGTTCTGCTGCTAGGGTCGCGGTTGCCACAGTCTTGGGAGTGCAAGCCTGAGACACTAGGTCGAGGGTTCTGTTGGCCCGAGGCAGCCTTCCTGGGTTTAGCAGAGGCACTCCTGAGCAGAATCAATCTCCCACCGCGGGCAGCAACTTAGAGGATGGAGTTTCCCAGGATGGAGAGACCTGCCAGACCAACGAACTTTGAAACCAGAATAAGCACTGTGATGGCGAAAAAACGATTTTTAATAATATGCATTTTTATGTTGTGTAGTGTGATGATGTTTTTAATAGGTTATGTTTGCTTCACTTTAAGTGACATCTGTACCCACTACACAGCCCATACCTCCTTCTACTGTTTCCTCGCATTTTTTCATCCTCTGCTTGAATATGTCGTCTGCTAGAAGATTGGAGTTTGTCAACAATTCATTCGTTCAGCTTTTACACCAACACCAGTTAGTGATGAATATAGACCTGGACTCAGATTAGCATGAGTATAGGTTATTGCCTATGTAAGGGCAAAAGGATGGTCTGTGGTTCTGAAAATTCTGAACCTGTGTTTTAAAATATCATGATTCTGTTATGAATTTGGTATCAGCGAACCGCAAATGATGAATGCGGTATGCATGAGTGTTTTCATCATGTTACACCAATGGATTCACTGTATATTTGAAGGTTCTATTTTAACCCTCGGGTTCCATCTTGTGAATAGCAGCCATTTTGTGCATTGCCCTTACAGTAGGTTCTCACCATGGGAGAACAAGTATTTAAGGACATAACCTTAGCATGGGTTTGTGCTGACTTCTGCATGACTTGACGAAAGCTGACCCTGTTGCTTGAGGCTAACCTTGTCAAGCCAGTTCCTGCCTTTAGCTGATCAAGATTATAGATCAGAGCCCAGGACATTGTAAAGATTTACTACACACAAACGTGCCTATCTTACTTCCATCTGTTCCTGTTCCTGCCTCCACGACCTATTTATGACATGGGCTGTGTTCTTAATGTTTTGGGTTTATCCGGCCTTGTCAGCTAGAGAATGTACACATTATGTGGACATTGTTTATGGCCTGGACTTATCTTGAAAGTGGGTTTGTCATCATACAGTGCTTTGTGTGCACGTCCTGGGAGTGACCAACAATAATGTTCTTCAAAGAAAGAATGTGTGCCTAGGGCATAATAAATTGTATAAAAGGTCTGTGCGAAGACCATTCAGGCAGACTACCTCATTCAGTTGCTTTAGGTGTGACTGGGCGACGTAGCCTCACAATTAATTGTAATAAAGATGTCTTTTCATATTTCAGATTCTCTGTTGATTTATTTGCTGCTTTTGAATGGACTACTTATTGGTAAGACCCCTGAGAAGGAGTTTGAGGATTTTTAGGTTTCTCACTGCTGCCCAGTTTCCCTCCCGTGAGTTTCTTCCACTATTTTAAAATAGGAAAAAACTGCTTAGCCTTAGGTGGCTACAATTATGTCAGTGTACAGCAGCTGATCAGAGTTTCGAGGTAGTGCAAACTGGTCTCTCCTCCAGCCCAGGAAACTCGCACCCAAGATCATCCCATGCAACAGCAAGTGTAAAAACAATTAGAAAACAGAGGACTTAAAGGCCACCCTTTTAAATTGTCATTCTATGCAAAAGCATGAAGCACACATTTATGTCCTACTTTTAGACGAACAGCCTGATCTTTTATTTCTCACTGAGACCTGGCTGTTTGAAGCCTCCAACCTTACTATCACCTCGGCCATCCTGGCGGGTTATAAAATCCTTAGGATGGACCGACCGAGTGGGAAGGGAGGTGTGTCGCCATAATTTACAATAAAAAACTAGACTGCTCTCTCATCCCAATGTTAAACATTGAGAGCGCAGAGTCCTTAGGCTTCCGCTGTACCTTATCCCCCCATCATAGCATCGCTGGTTTTCTGATTTACAGACCTCCCAGTTCTTCTGGAAATGTTATTACTACGCTTAATACAGCCACCACTAACTCCCTGGCCTTAATATACAACAACTGCCTTATTTTGGGAGATTTCAATATACCTATGGACAATGGAAAAGACCCTCTACCAATTTCTTTGTTTGAGACGCTGCAGGCCTGCAACATGTTTCCATCTATTTCTTCGGCCATCTAGGAGAAGGGCCATACCCTAGACTAAATCTTTCATAACTTTGACAGATCAGTAAGCCTACCTCCTCCCATTACCTGGTCTGACCCCCTCCTATTTAAATTTGTCATTCCCAACTCTGCCACAGCCCCTCGGGCTAACGCTGGGCAGAGGGTTTCTAATTACAGGATGTCCCATAAAATATCCATCCGGATGTTAGCAGACGCCCTCAGTCATTCCTCACCGGAGCTGTCTGGCTGCACTGACTCGGACGCCCTCTCAATAGATTCATGGCTCCGAATCAACATTGATGCAGTGGTACTGGTTATTTCCCGCTCCTCAAAGAGGTTTGCCCCACCATCTCCATGGTTTAACGATTCCCTCAGATCTAGCAAAAGAAATTGTAGAAAAATGGAATGGAAATAGTGTAAATCCTATCTACCTGAGGACAGGAAGGTGCATAAAGACACCTTAAAAACTCATTACATTCTCGTGAAGGTAGCCAAGAAAAACTTCCTTCAAACCAAGATAGAAAATGCCCAAAATAAGAGTAAGTAAATCTTTAGCATACTTTAAATCTTTTACCGCCCCGAAAGCCGGCACAAAGGAAGGGCCATGCATGGAAGAATAGTCTAAGCAAATAGCTCAATTCTTCCACACATGATCTCTGAAATCCAAGAAGCCTTCATTAACATCTCAGAGGAAGAACTGACCTTCTATATTGGTACTAATAGCAAATTTCACCTCTTGGATCCTCCATCTTTACTAGCATTCCCTGAGTTTCAGCTTGAAGAGTCACTGACCCTTCTCCAAAGCATTAAGTCTGGCTCTCCCACCGACCCACATCCAGCGAATATCCTGAAACTATTAGCTCCCACCATAAACCCCATGGGAAACCAGCTCTTTAATGCTTCCCTCTCCTCAGACAACATGCCGAAATTATGGAAGAATGCTAAGATACTTCCACTGATAAAAAAGGCTAATGCCAAACCGACGGACCCTGACAACTACAGGCCAATATCCCTTCTTCCGGCCCTCTCCAGAGTATTAGAGAAGCATGTAAACAAGGCCCTCCAAAAATTCATTGAAGATGGGAATCTCCTTCATGAGTCCCGATCCGGTTTTAGAGCTAACTACAGTGCGAGGCTGCTCTGCTGGAAGTGACTGAATTTCTCAAGGGTAAGCTGGACGAGGGAGGCAAGGCTGTTCTGATACTGCTTGATCTGTCGGCGGCCTTCAAATTGGTCCCAAATGAGAGGCTCCTGGAGAAACTTGCTAACATCGGCCTGGGGGACTGCCTTAACATGGATGTCATCTTTCTTGACAAATAGATATCAGGACATCTGCCCCCCCCCCCTTTCTCATCCCTGGTTCCGGCTCTGAATGTAGGTGTCCCTCAGGGCTCCATTCTCAGTTCTACCCTTTTTAATATATATCTATCCCCCCTTGGATTTTCTGGTAGAGGAAGAGGGCACCAAAATTGTTTCCTATGCTGATGACACTCACAAAGGTTTTTAACTGACTTAAGATCAATCAGCCGAAGTGCAATCCTGACAAAACTTTGGTAATCCAGAAACGCCTGACTGGAGCTCTTGGTGGCCAAAAGATCTGTTGCCCCGTCCATGGAAAAGAAGAAAGTCAAAAACTTAAGAATAGTCATAGACAAGACACTCTCCATGCGCTTTAAAATCCAAAATCTAACTGGCGCTTGCTTTGGCATACTCTGGATGCTAAACAAGTTCCTGCCACTGTTACCGCTTGAGAGCAGATAGATTGTGTTGCAGGTTCTGGTGGCATCAAAGCTTGACTATGTCAACAGCTTGTACCTCGGTCTTCCCAAATCCCTTATCCAGTGCCTACAAGTGGTACAAATCGCCGTGGCCAGAGCCATCCTGAGACCTAAACCCAGATCCAGTATGACCCCTATTCGTAAGTCTCTACACTGACTCTGCATAAAAGAACGGATCGACTTCAAAGTGATGACCATCTTCTTTAAAGCTTTCCATGGCTTAGGAGACTGCTACCTAAATAAGCACATTAATCGCTACACAACATCGAGACCCCTAAGATCATCCAATGCCAACCTGGCAATCGTGCCTAAAATATGCAGTGCCTGCACTGGAGGTAGATCCCTCGGCTTTCTAGGCACAACATTGTGAAATAGCCTCCCTGAATATCTGAGACTAACCACAGACCTACTCTCTTTCAGGAAGAACCTAAAAACATGGCTTTTTAATAACTAATGGGTCTTTTACGCACGTTTTCCTCCCAGTGTCACACACCAGGACACTCTAGTCTGAGTAGCTGTGCGTTTTTTCTGAATACACTATTCATTAGGTCCCTGACAGTGCAAAGGAACACTCAGTCAAATTCTAAGGGCCTTATTTATGAGGCCTTGCTTCACTTTTATGCCGCTAGTGCGTCACTTTTTATGACGCACCGGCAGCGGAAAAAAATTGCCATGTTGCGCTCTATTTACAAAGTGAGGCCTCTAGGCAGGTGCGTCACTTTGTAAACCCCTGCGCCACATTATACCTGCGCCAGGCATAATGTATGCAGGGTGGGTGTTGCCCTTCAAAAAGCCTTATAGAAGTGGTGCATTGAAATCTATGAAAACTCAGTGCGCCACTTCTGGGACGCCATTGCGTCAATATCTTACACCTGCCTCACAGCAGGCGTAAGACTGATGCAGGCACTTTCACATGGGGCTTGCCCCATGTGAAAGGACACATTGCTGGAGTTGCGTCTATTTTCAGACACACCCCAGCAATGCATCACTTTTGCGCCTACAGATACGTCAGAAAAACGGATGTATCTGTAACTCCTTGCGTCATGATGCATCATACAGTAAATAAGACACATCCATCATGTCGCAAGGAGGGCGCACTAAGAAGTGACGCATCCCTGTTTTCACACAGCGATGCATCACTTCTCGTTAATGAGGCCCTAAATGTGTTTACATTCAATATTCAGGGATAGTTATGTGTCTCTGTGACGCCCTCCCATTTCTTATATGTTAGGCCTTGTTTTGATCTATATTGCATGAAACATAAACATTTCTCTTCAAAATGGCAGTACTAGACTCTCACACATCAGGTACATAAAAAATAAATTAAAGGAAAACAGTATTTAAAACAAACTGTTTACATAATATTCAAGGCCATTAGGGCAAAACTCTGGAGAATGGAACTGACTCTGTCAGGGGGCCCCCTGAAAGGCTGTGGCCCTGGGCCAGAGCCCACTTTGCCCATGCATTAAAACGTCTCTGCATGTGCATGCCCTGGGAGAACCATCACAGCCATCCTCTGTTGGCCAGGTTCCAGCTAACAATTCAACTCATAACATTTCTGCAGAACTCATTGAGGATAAACATCAGTGGAATGTGGCATACTTACATTCAATAACAAGCCCCAAAGTACCTCAGGGTATTTGTGCTTGTGAGCACGCAAGATTGAACAGCTCTGAGGCTGAAGAGAAAATGAGTGACACAGTCAAGAGAAATATGATTGCATGACACAAAGTGGGGCCAATTCACAAAGATAAACTTAAACTTTTGGTCCAAAAGTATATCAAAATGTTTACAACTTAAGTTATTCACAAAGGGCATTTACGAGTAGTACCTTTACGTCTGGTCTCAGGACAAAGTAAGTCTAATTGCATGCACCTGCAGATTATCAACATCACCTGCAATCCCAGCACTACACACCACATAAAAGCAGCCCACAAACAAGGCCCTGGTTTGTCCACTAAGGAGAAGAAAAATTATACCGACGAGGAGACACCTATGATACTTAGACCACTATGATGCTCCAGTTCGTAGTGAGGCACCACAAAAGACTGTATGGTCTACACCACCACATCAGCAGAAGTGATTACATAGAATCCATCAACAGTCCCAAACCTTTGAAATGAACTAGGAAATATTGTGCATCCCCTGTGTCAACTAAAATGAAAACAGAAAACACACATATCATTGTACGCCTGGTGATATCCAGAAATACACAGCCTGCAGTGATCTCTGTCAAATGTACAGGTGTGTTGTATAGCATTTAAGGACCCTAGTGTAATTTTCCAGAATCATGCCCTTATATAGGTATAAATCACCATATCCTTATATAGGCATAAAAATCATAACCATATTTAGCTCCTGCAGTCCAAATACGGCATGGCTACTTCCACTAGTTCCGAAAATCTACAACGATTTCTTGGAAAACTTGGCTTCAGCAGTCAGGCACTTCCCCTTGCTTGAATATTGATTCGTCCAAAAACTCATGGAGTTTTCAAAGAACTGTGAGTCTTTGATGACGTTATTATGTCCAACCTTACGTCAAACTCGGCCCCTTCAAGGTATAAATATGCCAACACTTGCCATAGCAAACACACAGTGGTTTGGAGGAGTTTGACTATCTACTTGCCCGAGGCATCTCTCTACAGCAAGTGCCGAAGGAAGCTGACCCTCCAGCAGACGCACTGAGAGAGACGCTGTCTTTTCTCTTGCCGAGAAATCCAGCTCCAGTGTTTCCAAACTCCCCTTGCGGGGTGTTGGGGAATCGAGTCCTGAGACAGAGAGATACCAGACCTCCTTCATTCTAAACCAAGGACGGAGCTGATTAGACCCTAAGAGAAATCTTAGATTCTTGGCAAAAAGAATACTAACTTATGCTACACCATACTTACTTTGTCCCTTGTACTAGACTTAGGTTAGGTACATCGGGGTAGGTGTATTTTAGAAGCACCAGTTGTGTACTTTTTAGCCTTTATTTATTTATGTATGTATTTTATGGCTTAGAAACCATACCATGCTTTTACAGTATTATTTTATAATACTCTTCTTGCTGTACGCATTATACTTTAGAGCCAGTATTATGATTGTCTGGTAAAACGAAGCATGCATAAACCCTTCCTGTTTATTCGAGAAAGTTTCTAGTGACCTCTGAGCTAGCTGGCACTCACAATTAAGTCTAATATATACGGTAGCGACCTAGTAGGCATAAGTCCTACGTCACATCTATAGAATATATTATTCCAATGTGCAGAGCCTATTGGAAATATAGGAACTACACTACAGGTGTTACATCTGGTCAGGCACCACACACTCGCGAATGCAGGACAGTGGTAAGTGTACCTAGATATGACTTTACCAAATGCTCATGCTCCTAAACTGTGGATTAAATGTCAGCAGTATGTGGTGTGTGTCTAATATCACTGATGTCACTGATCTCCATGTGCTCACATATGGCTCATAACAGTAATCCACTTCATAACATGTTGGCTAATAAAAGGTTGACTAAACATGTCTGTGTACAGCATGTACCTAAGTGCTCATATTGGCCCTCGTCTATGTGGATTTGGGGTAGGCCAGCGCAGCAATTCTTTACGTTACGTCGTTACACCTCACCTCAGGAGGTGTAAGGTTTTGGTGCACCCCCAGGTTTACAGGCTTTTGCAAATCTGGGGAAGTGCCAAAATGCATGGGTGTCTTGTGGTCACGCCCTCCCTGAAAAGCCCATGCAATGACTCCCGGGTGCAGAGTAAGGCAACCCAGCGATTTGCACAACCTTGCCTACCTCCAAAGCTATAACGCCATTCAAAGCTAAGCAAAATGACTTTGCGTGGCCTCATAGATATGAATTTGAGTTTGCACTGTTGGAGCTGCAAAAAAAGTGCCGCTCCAGTGACTCAAGGGGCTCATAAATATGCTGCCTCGTCTCTTATGGAGAGGAGCAGCCACTGGTTTGAAAGTCAATGACATGGATATTTGCTGACAAAATCCCAGGGCCCAGGAGGTATGGTAATTGATGTGGAAAAGGACCCCACTGATGCCTGCTGGGTTGTGGTTTATGAGGGGGTTGGGGCTGGTAAGGTGGTGTAAAGGAAGTAAAGCATATACTTCTGGTGGCTATGCACCACGTGAAACCAGTAAAGGTGGGGATCATCCCAGCTTCTTCACTTGACCAAATTATGCTGTAGTGTAGTTCCTATATTCCCAATAGGCTCTGCGCATTGGAATAATATATTCAGCAGTGTAGACGTAGGACTGAGGTCGACTAGGTCTCTGCTGACTATATTAGACTTAAGGTTTGCCAGCTAGCTCAGAGGTCACTAGAAACTTTCTCGAATGAATGAGGAGGAGTTTAACCTCCCTGGATAGACAAGAAGGGATTAGCTTCCGACAACCATATATCATGACAACTTTGCTCCCTCAGAATAAGAGTACATCTCTAGAGTCGTGTGAAAACAATAGACAGCTATTTCACCTAGTCAATTGTGCGTTCTTAGTTTCACCAGAGTGCTGAGAAGATAGAGACGGGCGTTTTCAATAAAAGGTATAATTTATTGAGCAGTCTTCCTTCTCATGCAAGAGAAATGAATTGCCACAATTGCAATACTTAATGTAAAGTAAAGTGCATACAGTAAAAGGAATATTATGAAATAATACTGTAAAAGCATTGATATGGTTTCTTAGCCATAAGATTCTTTAAAATGGATAAAATATATACATACATATATACATTGACTAACGTACTCAACTGGTGCTTCTAAAATACGCCTACCCCGGTGTACCTGACCTAAGCCTAATACGTGGGAAGGAGTAAGTAAGTAGCAGTTTAAGTTAAGTTGGTTTTGCCAAGAATCTGATTCAAGAATTCTCTTTAAGGGTTTAGTCAGCACCGTACCTTGGGAATAGAATGTAGGAGGTCTGGTATCTCTTTCCTCAGAACTCGATATTCCAGCAACTCGCAAGGGTAGGCTGGAAACGCCGGAGCTGGATTCTCTCGGCTGGAGAAAAAGACAGCATCTTTCTCAGCGCGTCAAAGAGGAGGGGCAGCGTCCGTGGGCTCTCGCATCAGCTAGGCTCTTGGGCAAGTAGATAGCTGCTCTGCTCCAAAACCACCACCGTGTGTTTGCTTAAGGCAACGTTGGTATATTTATACCTGAAAGGTGCCGAGTTTGACGTAAGGTTTGGACATAAGACGTCAATAAAGATGTCACTAAGAACTGGCCGTTCTTACAGTGCTTCACAGGAGTTCTAGGATGAAATCAAAACAAAAGCAAGTGGGGATTTCCCAGGTTGCTGGAGGTTTGGTGTGTTGAAAGAACTCATTGTGCTTTCTAGGAATCTGAGGAAGTAGCTTTGCCGTGCTTTGGACTGCAAGGGCTATTTACTAAATATGGATCTGATTCTTATGCCATTATAGGGATATTATTGATTATAGCCATATAAGGGCATAAAATAGTGATATTGATTTAGGTTCCTAGATAAAAACACAATAATGCGATCATGTCCAAATGTTGATTTTCCCTATGCCTCCTCTACCTCCATAATCACATACAGGTAAAAACTGAAATACAGGACTTCAGGATGTGAGCTGTACAAAACCTTAGCCAGTGTCAGTTAAAATAGACCATGATGTTGTTCATGTATTATGTGAACCCAAGCCAGCCGAAGAGTGAACAGCAGAAATGGTTGACCTCCCAGTCCACAATGGGCAATGCTGTCCCAAGTGGGAGGTACACGAATGAATGTTACTCAAATCTTGGTTGTTATTTCTACATATCAACTTTGTACTCTGTAATGCACTGACATGAATGATGTGAAAAAGGTGAAACATGTCTGCATGTCGAGGAACACACCTTTAGATTTTTTAAGAGACCACATGTTGATTATGATGCTCCTAAAAATGATGGCGTGTCCATAGGTAGGTGGTGCAGGGCACCCTAGTTACTTCCTTAATTTAAATAAAAGCAATCTTCAATTACACGTTTACCTAAATAACAGTAACCTTCAATTACACGTTTGCCTGTAAATCTAAAACCTTGTTGATGTCATGGGCATGTTGAATTAACAGCTGTCTAGTGCTGCTATTGACCAGGGGGGCACATGTAAAGGTCAGGAGGCTAAGGGGTCCATTAGGATGGCGGGCAGATCATCCCCGCCAAGCCGGCGGTAGCCACTGCTGGCCTGGCGGGGGCGATCTGCCCACCATCCTTGCAGGAATGATCCCCCACCATATTATTATGGCTGGGGGTTCCGCGGCGGATGGAAAGACCGTCCACCGCTTGACCGGGGTGGAAAAGGCTGCAATATGGCGGCGGTGTCTGTTTGACACCGCCAGCCATATTACAATGTGTGCTGGGGAATAACTTTCCGTGGTGGCACCAGCGGGGGCCTGTTGCGGGCCCCCAGGGACTTTGGGGGGTGGGGGTGCACATGGGGGGGTACCTATGGTACCCCCCTGCATTTCAAAGAACATCATGGCAGGCACCGCGCGGTGCCTGTCACGTTGTGCTTTAAAATGCACAACATGTATTTTTAGCATGTATGCGCCCACCACTGTGGCGGGCGCATCCTAATTTCCCCCACAGGACCCCCACCCTTATGGCGGGTGTTCCCTTTCTACGATGGGATGGCGGGCGGACAAAGTCCACCCGTCATCCTAAGGGGCCCCTAAATGTGGCCCCCACCGATAAATTGCAGATCACTGGTCTATACCTATGACATATACATTTAGAATCATTACCATCATCCCAGAACTTAAATATGAATATGTATGTCACATTAAAGCAGCTGGCAGGACTTCCTCAGTGATACAGATGACACTATCCATGGGTTAGGGAGATATCCTGGCTGCAGCAGTCAAACCCATTGCCTTCTGTCCATCAGGTAAGCGTGCCTTGTAGTCAATAATCAAATCCTTGGGGAAAGACTTTAGCAAATATAGCCACTTCTGCATTGCATCTTAAGATGGTGTGAAAAATTTCCCCAACATAATCAGTGATTTGTGTGACAGGTGTGCATGTTCTCATATAATTTGTGCAGAACAATAAGTATGGTGTCACTTCCTACTCAAGCTTCTGAATCGAGGACCACATCTTCTGCTACACACTCGGGGAGGAATTCAATACCTCATGGAGCTGTGGTTGGAATTGGTGAGTTTGCTTTTGTATTGCACATCTGCTTTAAACACCTCAATGCTACCCTGTTAGATGGAGCGTGTAGGTATACACAAACCAGGTGACATATGTAACATCTGTTGATGCAAAGATCATTTGGCTCAACCCTTGTGTTATATTCCCAAGTTAGGAGAATGTAGCAAGGCAGCTTTTTACTTAAATTGCCCTCACAAATAACATTTTGAGCTGTTACCTTTTGCACATATTTGCGTGTGAGACAATATTGGATTCGTTCCCCTGAAACTAAACTTGTTTACACATCTAGCTTTGCACAACATTATCACAACGCCCTGAACTTCATGTACAAGATCTCGTTTCGCACTCTGTACAAATGTCATCACTATCTTCATTCCCGGGGCGACAGGGTTTCAACATAGCCATAATATCACTAACCTATCCGGACATCGCAAGGCTGCTTTCTATTATAAAAGATGAGCATCCCGATAGATTAGCAGAGGAGGCACTTCTGCTGACATAGAGGTCCTTGTGTGCTGAGAAATCACCATGCAGTGGTCTGACATCTCGTAAGGGATGTCCGGTACGTGACCCAGACGGGGTCCTTCATTCTATCCCATCAGGTAATAGGGTTGGATCGTCGTTTAGGGGGATTCTCGGCTTCACACTTACGCACACGCTAGATACACATAGAGTAGGGTTCGTATCATAGGAGTACCCTAAATTACTGCCTTCTGCTATCTGCCCCCATATATACTTTGTTTTAGCACCATGGTAGAACTATATCTACTATTTACTCTTTAGATGCTGTTAAACACATTTATCTGCTTCTGTCTACTAATCATTGCAGACCGAGTGGTCGCTCCCCTGTGGTATCGTTGTGGTATCGTTGTGCAGCGCTTTTGAAACTGATTGCAACCTATTACCTTTGATTGCCGCTTTGCTTATTTGTATTTGCACTGTTAAACCGCCAGCGCAACCTTATTGCCGTTTGTGATATCATTGTGCAGCGCATTCTCACGGAAACTGCTTATAATCTTTTAACTGATATTTGCCTCTGACTGCCGCTTTGCTTATTAGCATATCACAATTGCTAGCGCTTAATCCTTGCTGTAGTCGCGTTCTCCCCCAGGCGCTCTCGCCGTGCTGACCCCTCCGCCTCCATTTTGTTGTTATTGACCTCCTACGTTGCCCGCCCCGCCTCCCAGCTGAGCCGCCCTCGCCCCTCCCCCTCCACTATCCATATATGACAGTTCTTCCCGCGCGCAACGTTCACGCGCAGCGACCGCGCCCCAGTCGCGCCGAAGGTGCGCCAAAGGAAAGCCCGTCTACGCCCGTCCGCGCCTGGACCGCGCCCAGCGCCAGTCCCCCTGCCCCTCGCGCTGCCCAGCCCTCTCGCACTACCTATGATGTCGCCGCCCTCCTAGCCCTTAACCCCGGTCGCGCCCCCAACTGCGTCCAAGCAGCTCCTGGACTCACCCATGGACCTTTCTCCTGCTACTCCTGCAATTTCAGCGGCACCGACAACATCTCCGCTACGACCACACCACAGATTCCCGACCCCAACCACCTACAATGCATCCTCCTCAACACCCGCTCGGTCCACAGACACGCCATTGACCTATGGAATCTACTAGACACCACCTCTCCAGACATCGCCTTCCTAACGGAAACATGGATGAACGCTTCCTCCGCCCCAGACATCACCATTGCCATCCCTGAAGATTATAAGATCACTCGCAAAGACCGCACCGGCCACACAGGAGGAGGAATCGCTATCGTCCATAAGAAATCAATCCGCATATCAACCAGCTCTGACGCCAACCTCGCCAACTCCGAACACCTTCACTTCCAGATCCACATCGACCCCAAGACCACACTCAGAGGCACCCTCCTCTACAGACCACCAGGACCCCGCGCAAAATTTAGTGAAGACATCACAGACTTCATCACTCCACACGCGCTCCCCTCCAAAGATTACATCCTTCTGGGAGACCTCAACTTTCACCTCGAAAAGATCAACGACCGCAACACCACCACCCTCTTGGACAACCTCGCCAACCTCGGACTCAAACAACTGGTCACTTCCCCCACCCACATCGCAGGTCACACACTCGACCCCATCTTCACCTCCAGCAATCATGTCTCCTTCAGCCACACTACGGATCTCCTCTGGACTGACCACAGCTGCGTTCACTTCACCTACAACAAGCCAAAACCCATCAACCACCTCCAACCAACTCTGCAAAAAAACTGGAACAAAATCACCACCGACCAAATCTCCTCATCGCTCCTTCTAAACACCCCAGCCCACTCTTCTAACCCAAACCAAGCCGCCGCCAACCTCACCCTATGGTTATCCAACACCGCCGACACCCTAGCACCACTGAAAAAACGTCAAAGCAAACCTGGCAACAAGAAGGCCTCATGGTTCAACGATGATCTTAAGAAGTCCAAGAAACTCTGCCGCTCCCTTGAAAAGGCCTGGAAAAAAGACCCAACCACCAGCACCAAGGACGCCTTCAAAAACGCCACCCGCTCTCACCACCAACTAATCCGAAAGGCCAAGAAAACAGCATTCAAGGATCAACTTGACAACAACGCCCACAACAGCAAGGAACTTTTCAACATCGTCAAGGAATTTTCCAATCCCTCGGCCAATTCCAACGACATCACCCCCTCTCAAGCCCTCTGCGACTCCCTAGCCTCATTCTTCCACAACAAGATTGCAGATATCCACAACAGCTTCGACAACCAGCCCGGAGACCAACCCACCCAACCATACGCTGAACATTCTCCCCCCGTGAACACCCTTAACGATTGGAACCCAATCTCCACTGAGGACACCATCCGCCTGATGAACTCCATCCACTCAGGATCCCCCACAGACCCATGTCCTCACCACATCTTCAACAAAGCTGACTCCGTCATAGCACCTCACCTCCGAGACGTCATCAACTGCTCCTTCAACTCCGCCACCTTCCCGGAAAACTGGAAACACGCTGAACTCACCGCCCTTCTGAAAAAACCCACAGCGGACCCCACCGAACTCAAAAATTACCGCCCCATTTCGCTCCTCCCATTCCCGGCTAAAGTAATCGAGAAAGCTGTCAACAACCAGCTCGCCGCTTTCCTCGAAGCCAACAAATCCCTTGACTCCTCTCAGTCCGGCTTCCGAGCAAAACACAGCACTGAGACCGCCCTCATCGCAGCAACAGACGACATCCGAACTCTACTGGACAATGGAGACACAGTCGCCCTCATCCTCCTCGACCTCTCTGCAGCATTCGACACAGTCTGCCACAGCACCCTTTTACAACGCCTCAGCAACATCGGAATACAAGGAAAAGCACTCGAATGGATCACCTCGTTCCTCACCGGAAGAACCCAGAGAGTCCGCCTTCCACCATTCAAGTCCGAGGCCACTGAAGTCATCTGTGGCGTTCCACAAGGATCCTCACTCAGCCCCACCCTCTTCAACGTATACATGAGCCCCCTCGCGGCCATCGCCCGCCAACACAACCTCAACATCATCTCCTACGCGGATGACACTCAACTAATCCTTTCTCTCACCAATGACCCCAGCACCGCCAAAACTAACCTACACGAAGGAATGAAAGAAGTTGCCGAATGGATGAAACACAGCCGCCTGAAACTGAACTCAGATAAAACAGAAGTCCTCATCTTAGGTACATCCCCCTCTGCATGGGACGACTCTTGGTGGCCGGAAGCCCTTGGAAAAGCACCCATCCCGACAGACCACGCACGGAACCTGGGCGTCATCCTGGACTCTTCACTCTCAATGAACAGACAAGTCAGCGCCGTATCCTCATCCTGCTTCAACATTCTCCGCATGCTCAAAAAAACATTTCGCTGGATCCCCACCGAAACCAGGAAAACAGTCACCCATGCTCTGGTCACGAGCCGACTGGACTACGGAAACACCCTCTACGCAGGTACTACCGCTAAACTTCAGAAGAAACTCCAACGAATCCAAAACGCCTCAGCCAGGATCATATTAGACATCCCGCGCAACGAACACATCTCTGGTCACCTGAAAGACCTCCACTGGCTACCCGTCAATAAGAGAATCACTTTCCGACTGCTAACCCACGCACACAAATCACTCTACGACATCGGACCAGAATGCCTCAACTCACGACTGTCCTTCTACACCCCCTCCCGCCAACTACGTTCTTCCAGCCAAGCCCTCGCCACTGTACCTCGCATCAACAAGACCACCATGGGAGGCAGATCCTTCTCATACCTGGCTGCTAAAACATGGAACTCACTCCCCACTTACTTTCGCCTTACCCAGAACCACCTAGCATTCAGAAAGCAACTTAAAACGTGGATTTTTGACAAGTAATCCTCCTCCCCTTCCTAAGCGCCTTGAGACCCTCTGGGTATGTAGTGCGCTATATAAATTCTCTGACTTGACTTGACTTGACTAAATATTATTTAAAATGTCCCACTGTGTATTTTCTGTATATTTCTATGAGAATGAGGAGCACGAGTAACTGAGCGAAAAGTTCTGAACACTATCCCTCAGGGCGATGCCTTGGCTACAAAAATGATGGTGGACATGCTGAAGCTAATCCAAAGTCTAACTTCATGATCAACACATGGAGGGAACTAACACATCTACCTTCACCACATCATACCTGGCCATTTCTACCAAAACCTGCACAGGTAAGGAGAAGAGGAAAGGAGAAGACACAGCAGAGTGAATGCTGCTTAGGAGAGGGGAGAGGTATGTACTGAGAGCTCTACTCCAAACCTAAGTACCCCACCAGTGTCACACAACTATCCACCATGCTCCCGGAGGAACCTGGCTCTCATAGGTGTGTGCAAGGGTCTGGGTTGGAAAGGGAGGGGAGGGGGAGGATAGACGCTCATTGAACAGTGCGGCCTGAAGTAATCGTCTCACAACAAATATTCAAAATAAATGAGAGCTATATTTGTCTGTGTTTATTTTCCCCTAATGCTGAACACGCCACAGAAACACAGATATCTATCTACACCACTCACCCCTTATTTTTGTGCCGACTTTTCAAGGATGTTGACTTTGTTCCTAGCCCCTGGTTAATGGCTTGTTTGTACCTGAACCCATGAGATGTGCTGGCTTTGTTTTATTTGATTTTGGGGGTGCAGGGACAGAATATCAAATAAAAAATATCGAGTTGCATAAATATCGAGTTGCAAATATTGTTGGTCAAAAATTTTGACAGCAAGAATATCGTGGTCAAAAATCAACTTAAGGTAAGTAAAAATATTGAAGTGTTTGCAAAAATATAGGTGTTAAAAATATCTATGTTTCTTAATTTTATGTATTTTAATATATATTTTATATGTATTTGTATAACATTTCTTTGCATTTTTAATATATGTGTTAAATTTTAGTACCTAGTACTTACATTTTTTTCTATATTTGAATTTTGAGTTTTTAGTTCCATAGCGGGTTGTGGGTTAATAGGGGAATAGGGTGGGAAGTAATATAATTATATCAAATGTATTGATTATTTTTTATTTATTAATATTTGTTTAATTGAGATGTTATAGTGTTAAATGTGTAAAGTAATGTATTATTAATTAATTAATAATTGGTTGTTAAATAATTGAAATAATTTAATTGGTAATTAATTATGGTAATTGTGTAAATAATTTTTGACATGTGTTGTGGTGTTTATAGGTGTTAACGGTGGGAGGTAATTTCTTTTTAATTGATGAATTAATAATGTATTTTTAATCAATTAATTGGTAATTAATTATCATAATTGTGTATTTTCTTTTAGGTGTGTGTTGTGGTCTTTATATATCTTAAGAGTGGAAAGTAATGTTTTTTTAATGGATGAATTAATAATTGGATGGTAATTCATTTTAATTGAATAATTATGGTAATTGTGTAATTCATTTTAGGGGTGTGTATTGGTATTTATGGGAGTAAAGGGTGGGAAGTAATTTGTATTTAATTAATTTTTATATAGTTGTTAATTAATGTCAATTATTTGATATGTATTATTTGTCTGTTGCTTTTACTGTTAAAGGGGTAAAGGGTGGGTATTGAATATATCTAATTACTTTATTATTAGTTGTTAATAGTAATAGTTTTTAATTTTTAAATACGTTTTAATTGTGTTTTATCATTTTCTTGTTTAATTTAGGTGTGTGTTGTGGATATCATAGTGTTAAAGTATGTGTAATCAATTAATGTTTCTTAGTTATTTTGATTATTAATACTTTTTTATTGATTATTAATTATGGTAATTTTGGAAACAATTTAATAAAAAATGTTGAAGCGTTTTGTTATTGTTGTGGTGCTATAGGGTAGGGAGTTCAAAAAATACATTTATGTAATAATTCATGTATTCATTTGTAAATATTTTCTAGTTTAAAAGAATTTTATTTGATAATGTATTTATTCTTTTATATGATATATTATTTTTAGTTTTTTATATGTAATTAATATTATACTATTAATTTTTGTATATTTAATATTTTGGATTTTTCATTTCTAAATATTGTTAGGTAATTTTTGTCTCTTCATTATCCAACAGTTTCCCTACTGTTGCACACACTGGAGTGGGAATAGTAATTTTCACCCCTCTGCTGTCCAACACTTTCCCTACTATTGCACTTACTGGAGTGGGAATAGTAATTTTTACCCCTCCGCTATCCAACACTTTCTCCACTGTTTAACTCACAGGAGTGGGAATAGTCATTTTCAACTCTCTGCTATCCAACAGTTTCTCTACTGTTGCATTCACTAGAGTGGGAATAAAAAAGGTTATCCCTCCTCCATCCAACAGTTATTCTACTGTTGCATTCAGTAGAGGGGGGAATAGTAATTTAAACCCCTCCTCCATCCAACACTTTCCCTACTGTTGCACTCTTTGAGGTGGAAATAGTAATTTTTACCCCTCCGCTATCCAACACTTTCCCTACTGTTGCACTCTTTGGAGTGGGAATAGTAATGCTTACTCCTCCGCTACCCAACACTTTCTGTACTTTTGCATTCTTTGGAGCTGAAATCGTAACTTTTTCCCCTCCGCTATCCAACACTTTCCCTACTGTTGCACTATTTGGAGTTGGAATAGTAATTTTTACTCCTACGCTATCCAATACTTTCTCTACTGTTGCATTCACTGGAGTGGGAATACATTTTTTTATCCCTCGGCTATCCAACAGTTATTCTACTGTTGCATTCAGTGGAGAGGGAATAGTAATTTTTACCCCTCCGCTATGCAACACTTCCCTATTGTTGCACTCTTTGGAGTGGGAGTAATAATGTTTACCCCTCCACTATCCAACACTTTCCCTACTGTTGCACTCTTTGGAGTGGGAATAGTAATTTTTACTCCTCCGCTATCCAACACTTTCACTACTGTTGCATTCTTTGGAGATGAAATAGTCATTTTTTTCCCCTCTGCTATCCAACACTTTCCCTACTGTTGCACTCTTTGGAGTGGGAATAGTAATTTTTACTCCTCCACTAACCAACACTTTCCCTACTATTGCATTCTTCGGAGTTGGAATCGTAATTTTTTCCAATCCGCTAACCTACACTTTCCCTACTGTTGCTCTCACTGAAGTGGGAACAGTAATTGTTACCCCTCCGCTATCCAACACTTTTCCTATTGTTGCACTCACGGGAGTTGTAATAGTGAAGGTAATTATTTTGCTATCCAACACTTTACTTGCTGTTGCACTGATTGTTTTGGGCAATTTAAGTTTAAATATTTTTTAATAGTTTAATGTTTTAGTTCATTATAGAATGTTTTTTATATTTTAAATTATTGATATATATATATACATATTATTTTTATATAATTTTAAAGTTTCGAAATAAAGTAAAGATCATAGTGTATTAATTAATTTAAAGTAAATATATATATGTGTATACATTATTATGTTTGTGTGTTTAGCTTTTTTTTAAATTAAGTTTATGTGTTATATTTTGTTAAAATGTATATTAAATGTAATTTACAAGCATTCAGCACACACCTGCAATTGGGAGGAGGAGTCATGGGACTGCTTCATAGGGAGCGGTCTCCGAATCATGCCCAGGAGAATTCCGGCAGCCTGTGAGACCGGCACTGAAGACGGCCATTCCGGCCAGAAACGCATCTGCCCTATACAAAAGCGTTTCATGGACTGTAAAGGATTGTGCTCTGCTTTGCTCATTAAATCCTGTGTCTGTACCGGGAGCTGTGTCCTGCTTGCTTTTTACATGAGGTGAGCACTGGATGTGTATATATATATATATTACCTACTGGCGATAGCCAGTAGGTATATATAGTTAGGATTTTTTTCCTATGGGATTTTTGAAAATTCTATGTCGAATAACTTTGGCGTTTGAGGACAGAATTGGCTGAAATTTTCAGGAAAATGGAACATTTTGTTTCTGAGCAGCCCCTGAAAATTTGGGGGGGTTTCATCAAGGGGGGGCCGAGAAAAAAGGGGGGTCCCAAAACGTGTTTTTCCCATGCAATTTTCCATAGGGCGGTTGGCCTCACTTTTAGCCTGAACGGCTGAATGGATTTACACCAAACTTGGCAAAATTGTAGGGACTGGTAGCCCGATGTGCCTTTGCTATGTCTCAAGATATAGGCTCCAGTGGTTTTTACGAAAATTAACTTTGAAAAATATATATTGGGCTACATTGGGCTTTATATATATGTTGGAGCCCAAATGTAGCCCAATGTAGCCCAATGTAGCCCAAAGATGGCCACCAGAGACAAAAAAAACAAATGTAGCCCAAATATCAGCCAGATGTAGCCCAACTATAGCCCAATGACAGAATGTCCCAGAGTGTTCTAAAGAACAACTAG
Source organism: Lissotriton vulgaris (assembly GCF_964263255.1). Classification (NCBI taxonomy): domain Eukaryota; kingdom Metazoa; phylum Chordata; class Amphibia; order Caudata; family Salamandridae; genus Lissotriton; species Lissotriton vulgaris. The sequence goes on from NC_141689.1 coordinate 43,427,048, forward strand.
AGTGCTAACAGTCCTACTTATTACAAAGGTATGGCACACCTGAAGCCATCTTGATTGGAATAAAGTGGTAACTCTTAAAACATTTAATTTAAAAAGGAACAAAATGAGGGGGTTCATTTTGCCATAGAAAGTATGATTAGCGAATATATGACGAAATCCCGCATACCATCAGTCCGCAAAAAAAATCCCGCATGTACTATTAGGCCGCAAATTAAAATAACGAAAACTTTTAGAACGAATATGCCTTTAGCATACACTAAACAACTAAACTACCCTAAACCCTAAAACACTACCCCCAGCATGACCCTACACTACACAAACAGTACAACACTACCCTAAACCCTAAAACACTACCCCCAGCATGACCCTACACTACGCAAACACTACAACACTACCCAAAACCCTAAAACACTACACCCCAGCATGACCCTACACTACGCAAACACTACAACACTACCCTAAACCCTAAAACACTACCCCCCCCATGACCCTACACTACACAAACACTACAACACAACCCTAAACCCTAAAACACTACCCCCAGCATGACCCTACACTACGCAAACACTACAACACAACCCTAAACCCTAAAACACTACCCCCAGCATGACCCTACACTACGCAAACACTACAACACTACCCTAAACCCTAAAACACTACCCCCAGCATGACCCTACACTACGCAAACACTACAACACAACCCAAAATCCTAAAACACTACACCCCAGCATGACCCTACACTACGAAAACACTACAACACTACCCTAAACCCTAAAACACTACCCCCAGCATGACCCTACACTACGCAAACACTACAATACTACCCAAAACCCTAAAACACTACACCCCAGCATGACCCTACACTACGCAAACACTGCAACACTACCCTAAACCCTAAAACACTACCCCCAGCATGACCCTACACTACGCAAACACTACAACACTACCCTAAACCCTAAAACACTACCCCCAGCATGACCCTACACTACGCAAACACTACAACACTACCCTAAACCCTAAAACACTACCCCCAGCATGACCCTACACTACGCAAACACTACAACACTACCCTAAACCCTAAAACACTACCCCCAGCATGACCCTACACTACGCAAACACTACAACACTACCCAAAACCCTAAAACACTACCCCCAGCATGACCCTACACTACGCAAACACTACAACACTACCCAAAACCCTAAAACACTACCCCCCAGCATGACCCTACACTACGCAAACACTACAACACTACCCAAAACCCTAAAACACTACCCCCAGCATGACCCTACACTACGCAAACACTACAACACTACCCAAAACCCTAAAACACTACCCCCAGCATGACCCTTCACTACGCAAACACTACAACACTACCCAAAACCCTAAAACACTACACCCCAGCATGACCCTACACTACGCAAACACTACAACACTACCCAAAACCCTAAAACACTACACCCCAGCATGACCCTACACTACGCAAACACTACAACACTACCCAAAACCCTAAAACACTACCCCCAGCATGACCCTACACTACGCAAACACTACAACACTACCCAAAACCCTAAAACACTACCCCCAGCATGACCCTACACTACACAAACACTACAACACTACCCTAAACCCTAAAATACTACACCCCAGCATGACCCTACACTACGCAAACACTACAACACTACCCAAAACCCTAAAACACTACCCCCAGCATGACCCTACACTACGCAAACACTACAACACTATCCTAAACCCTAAAACACTACGCCCAGCATGACCCTACACTACGCAAACACTACAACGCTACCCTAAACCCTAAAACACTAGCCCCAGCATGACCCTACACTACGCAAACACTACAACACAACCCTAAACCCTAAAACACTACCCCCAGCATGACCCTACACTACGCAAACACTACAACACTACCCTAAACCCTAAAACACTACCCCCAGCATGACCCTACACTACGCACACACTACAACACAACCCTAAACCCTAAAACACTACCCCCAGCATGACCCTACACTAAACAACCACCGCAACTCTACACTACACTAACACAACACTACACTACACAACACTACACTACACAATCACTAACCCACGAAAAAATTAACACAAACCCACTTACCTCTCTCGTCATCGTGGTTTTCACAACGCAAATGCATTTACCATACATGCCTTTAAAACGTAATTCTTTGTAAAGGCATGCGCGATAAATGCACATGCGTTTTGAAAAAATGCGGGATAATGGTATGCGAGGTCAATGACCTTGCGGGATAATGGTATGCGGACTGAAAGTCTGCAGGATAAAAAATGCGGGAAAATGGCTGCAAACCATGATTAGCAGCAGACTTCCCTGGTGAGCACTAGCTTTACTACAGTGATCTAATGAGCAAATAGAGTGCTAACATTCAGAATTTATGGCAAATGTGTTAAACATCTGAATGCCTTCTTGATAGAACCAAAGTAAACAAGCATTGAAAATGCAATAGATCTCGCCCTCGTTTAAGTTAAAGCCATTCTGTTTGTAATGAGGTGGCTTTTTAGCTTTGCTTTTATTAGTGTTTTTAAAACTTTCATGTAAATAACATGCATATGTATGCATATATGTATATGTATGCATGCATTTATATTTATATAGATATGCAGATTATATATGTTTATATATGTATATTACCTACTGGCGATAGCCAGTGGGTATATATAGTTAGGATTTTTTCTCTATGGGATTTCTGAAAATTCTATGTCTAATAACTTTGGCGTTTGTGGACGGAATTGGCTGGAATTTTCAGGAAAATGGCACATTTCGTTTCTGAGCAGCCCCTGAAAATTTGGGGGGGTTTCGTCAAGGGGGGGGCCGAGAAACAAGGGGGGCCCAAAACACGTTTTTCCCATTCATTTTTCCATAGGGCGGTTGGACTCACTTTTAGCTCGAACGGCTGAATAGATTTACATGAAACTTGGCAAAATTGTAGATATGGTTTGCCCGATGTGCCTTTGCTATGTCTCAATATATGTGCTCCAGTGGATTTTGAGAAATTAACGTTTAAAAAAATATATATATCTGTGACAGCGCTCCGGTTAGCGCCCCGGTTTGCGTACCTGACGCGTAACGGAACTTCGCGAAGCGAAGCTGATTGGCTCTCCGGTGTCTGTCAACATTCTAAACAGTCCGGAGCGGCCGCTATCTTGTCTCTCGGTACGATCGAGGGACAAGATGTGGTGAAAAACGAAGGGGGAAATGAAGGAAAGGGGGAAAGGTAGACCACTCCTGACCCCCTAGGATTGATGAGGGGGATATTAAAGTGCCCCGCGGGGCAAAAAAAAAATAAATAATTTTTTTGCGATTTTACGCCGTAGAGGCGCGTCCCGGTACGCGAACCGGGCAGCTCACCGGGCAGCTAACCGGGCAGCTAACCGGCAGCGTAGCTGTCAACATTGTAAACAGTCCGGAGCGGCCGCCATCTTGTCTCTCGGTAGGTTCGAGAGACAAGATGTGGTGAAAAAAGAAGGGGGAAATGAAGGAAAGGGGGCAAGGTAAACCCCTCCTGACCCCCTAGGATTGATGAGGGGGATATTAAAGTCCCCCGCGATTTTTCGCGGTAGAGGCGCTTCCCGGTACGCGAACCGGGCAGCTAACCGGCAGCGTAACGGGAGTCCGCCATCTTGTGTTTTTGGAGCGTCCGGTTCGCGTCCCGGGTAGCGTCCCGGTAAGCGTAACAAGGGGAAAACCAAGAGAAACAGTAAAAAAGAAAATTAAGGGAATAGATTTCCAGCAAACTTGACAAAATTGTAGGGACTGTTTGTTTGATGTGCCTTTGCAAGGCCTCAAGATATGTGCACGTGTGGATTTTGTCTAATTAAGGTTAAAAAAAATATATATATCTGTAAGCGTGCTCCGGCACGCTTACGTTACGGGTTTTGTTTGCGCTGCAGAGCCGATACGTCACGGTTATGCGACGCGTCATGAGGCGTCTCACGTGGCTACGTGATACGTCACGTAATAAAGAATATATTTTACAGCTATAGATATTAGCTTTTAAAAAACCAATGAAATTCACTGAAAAAAACATAGGTTATAGACCATATATAGTTAGGAATTTGCATTTACAAAACCTTGAAAATTCACTGAAAAAACCATAGGTTAGAGACCATATATAGTTAGCTGGACATTTTATTGACATAAAACCAATGAAATTCCATATATAGTTAGTTGCACTAACTATATATCGCGCACCCGCAATCCACTGCTGATGATGTCACATATTACATCATTCATGACATGGTCAGTGACATCACTGATGACATCACTGATGACATCTCAAATGACATCACTGATGACATCACTGATGACATCTCAAATGACATCACTGATGACATCATGACACACCAATACCAGTTACTACATACGCAATCACTGATTCCTACGTCTACACACACATTCACTCATTCACCCATACAATCACTCATACATACAGTCACTCATTATTACAACACTATCATATGCACTCATACACCTATGCAGACACTCACACACTGCCACTCATCCATGGAGTTACTCACACATCTAGTCAGTCCTGTAAAGAATCAATCACACTTCCATTTCCTCATCTATACAGTTAAACACAGAACACCATACTTCAGTGACATCACTGATGACATCACTGATGACATCTCAAATGACATCACTGATGACATCTCAAATGACATCACTGATGACATCATGACACACCAATACCAGTTACTACATACGCACTCACTGATTCCTACGTCTACACACACATTCACTCATTCACCCATACAATCACTCATACATACAGTCACTCATTATTACAAGACTATCATATGCACTCATACACCTAGTCAGTCCTGTGAAGAATCAATCACACTTCTATTTCCTCATCTATACAGTTAAACACAGAACACCATACTTTTCACACATATACTAACACATACTTACTCTCTTATACAATCACTGATACAAGTACACATTGATATGCACAGAGTCACACACCTCCCAGCCAGCCACACACACACTCAGTCTTCCATACATCCACTCATTCTTCAATATGTAAAACATATTTAAACTTTACAAAAACACACAGACACTAGATGATGTCATCAGTGATGTCATTTGAGATGTCATCAGTGATGTCATTTGAGATGTCATCAGTGATGTCATCAGTGATGTCACTGACCATGTCATGAATGATGTAATATGTGACATCATCAGCAGGGGATTGCGGGTGCGCGATATATAGTTAGTGCAACTAACTATATATGGAATTTCATTGGTTTTATGTCAATAAAATGTCCAGCTAACTATATATGGTCTCTAACCTATGGTTTTTTCAGTGATATATATATATATATATCTAGATATATATCTAGATATATATCTAGATATATATCTATATATATATATATCTAGATATATATCTAGATATATATCTATATATATATTCACTGAAAAAACCATAGGTTTCACACCAGTTATAGTTAGGAATTAGCATTTAAAAAACCTATTAAATTCACTGACAAAACCATAGATTTCACACCATTTATAGTTAGCTGGAAATTTTACTGACATAAAACCATTGAAATTCCCACGTTATAGTTAGTTGGACTCACTATAACTTGCGCGCCTGTAATGCACTGCTGATGACGTCACATATTACATCACTCATGACATGGTCAGTGACATCACTCATGACATCACTGATGACACCATCCAGTGAATGTGTGTCTTTCTGAAAAATAAATTTGTTTTATATATGTATTTGTAAAGGTCGATGGAAGAATAAATGTTTAAATAAGTGTGTAAATGGATGTTTTTTTTTTAAAAAATTGGTTGGGTAACTGGCTTATTACGTGTATCTTAGTGAATACATATATTAGCGAGTATTGTTTAAATATTTAAATGTTTGTATCAGTGTTTCTCTTTGTGTATAAGTGGCTGCAGGGGTTGGTGACTGACTCACTGTTTGTATGTGTTTTGAAGACAGCATATGTGCAGGACTGTATGGGTGGATGAGTGTGTATATGTGTGTGTTAGTGAGTGAATGACTGTCTCACTAGTGTCTTCATTAGTAACGACATATGTTTTAATCTAGTATATGTGAGTATTGATGTATATAAGTGAGTATAGTATATATAGTGAGAGATTGTAGGAGTTCCTGTTTAAATAAGTATGTGTTTCTATAAGTGATTGTTTAAGAGAGTAAGTATGGGTAAGTTTCCTTAGAAGTAAGGTGGTAGTGTGTGTATAAATGTATATGCAAATAAATGGATGTTCAATAGTTTATTTGCATGTGGGAGTATGTGTGTGAGTAACTTTTGGATGACTGCTGATGTGTAACAGGATGTATAGGTGTATCACTACATATGATGAGTGAGTATATATATAAGTGACTATATAGAACTGTTGGTGAATGAGTGGATGTGTATATAGATGGTGGAATTACTGAATTGGTTGTTGTTACTGGTTTGGGTATCTCCATTTTTTTGAAAATGTTTGTTTCTATTTTTGAATATGTGTTTCAAGCGTTACATTACACTGAAATTAGGTCTGTCACTCTGTCACAAGGATGGTGTCATCAGTGATGTCATGAGTGATGTCACTGACCATGTCATGAGTGATGTAATATGTGACGTCATCAGCAGTGCATTACAGGCGCGCAAGTTATAGTGAGTCCAACTAACTATAACGTGGGAATTTCAATGGTTTTATGTCAGTAAAATTTCCAGCTAACTATAAATGGTGTGAAATCTATGGTTTTGTCAGTGAATTTAATAGGTTTTTTAAATGCTAATTCCTAACTATAACTGGTGTGAAACCTATGGTTTTTTCAGTGAATTTCAAAGGTTTTTTAAATGCTAATTCCTAACTATAACTGGTGTGAAACCTATGGTTTTTTCAGTGAATTTCAAAGGTTTTTTTAATGCTAATTCCTAACTATATAAGACCTGAAAGCCCACCAGGAATCTCCAGTATGCGCCAGGGGACTGCATTGCAGAGAGGTGTAATGAAGCCACAACCCTTTTTACACCTCTCTGCAACGCAGCCCCCGTGCATGTTTGAAGAGGGGGAACTAATTCCCCTTGCATACTGGGGGCCCCTGGGGGCCAATTAGCCCACCTGGAACCTCCAGTATGCGCCAGGGGCTGCATTGCAGAGGTGTAATGAGACTATGCCCCTTGTTACACCTCTCTGCAACGCAGCCCACTGCCGTGTTTGCAGAGGGGGAACTAATTCCCCTTGCATACTGGGGGTCCCTGGGGTCAACTGGTCCACCAGGAGCCTCCAGTATGCGCGAGGGAGCTGCATTGCAGAGAAGTGTAATGAGGCCACACCCTTGTTACACCTCTCTGCAATGCAGGCCACTGGCACGTTTGTAGAGGGGGGACTAATTCCCCTTGCATACTGGGGGTCCCTGGATCATATCTGCCCAAACACCGATATTCCGAACGATTGTAAATTACTTTTCTTGAGAAACATTTGGATTTGGATTATCATGTCCTATACTTTGGAATTTTTGAAAGACTGACTTTGAGGATGCTATAAATTACTCAAGTCTGCCCGAATTGTGTGGGTAAAATTGATACCTAGTCACTTTGAATAAGAATATACTTATGTCTCGTCTAACATTTGGAAGAAATATCTAGTTATATGACAACTGGATACCGACATAACTTGAAGGAAATAAGAACGCCCTGAAGAAGTTCTGTTGTACAGAACGAAACCTTTCGGCTGGCTGTGGTACATAAACTTAAGGAAAATAAAAGCATTTGAATATACACCAAGATTCAGCGCTTCAATAAGGACTCTAAGTGATATGATTTGATTGGACTCATTGTGAAAGTGGTGCTGTGCCAAACTTTGGAATATTCTCCACTACTCTCTACTACTTACTCTCTCCTACTCCACTACTCTCAAATACTCACTGTCTACTACTCATTCTCTACTACTCTACTACTCTCTACTACTCTCTCTCTACTACTCACTCCCTACTACTCGCTACTCACTACTCCCTACTACTCACTATCTACTACTCTCTACTACTCACTCTCTACTACTCTCTCTCTACTACTCACTCTTTACTACTCACTACTACTCTCTACTACTCACTCTCTACTTCTCACTCTCTACTACTGTCTACTACTCACTCTCTACTACTCTCTCTCTCTACTAGTCTCTACTACTCACTCTACTACTCACTCTCTACTACTCACTACTATTCTCTCTGCTACTCATTCTCTACTACTCTCAACTACTCACTCTCTACTACTCACTCTCTACTACTCACTCTTTACTACTCTCTACTACTCACTTTCTACTGCTCTCTACTACTCACTCTACTACTTACTCTCTACTACTGTCTACTACTCACTCTCTACTACTCACTCTCTACTACTCTCTACTACTCACTCTACTATTCACTCTACTACTTTCTACTACTCACTCTCTGCTACTCTCTCTACTGCTCTCTACTACTCTCTACTACTCACTCTCTACTCTCTATTACTCACTCTCTACTCTCTACCTCTCTACCTCTCTCTTCTTCTCTCTCTACTAATCTCTACCTCTCTACCGCTACCTCTCTACCTCTCTACCTCTACACCTCTACCTCTCTACCTCTCTCTACACGCACACATATACACATATATGCATATATATATATGCATATGCATTTATATATATATGTATGTGTATGTATAAAAAAAAACAACAAAACATTTTTTTTTTAAACAGCTACTTTTAAAACTGTCATTCTTTTTCCCCATGGTACGCTCCCCGGTACGCTTACCGGTGCGCGTACCGGTGCGCGTACCGGGCGCTCACCCCGCGAAAATCAAATTTTTTTTTTATTTTTTTTTTGCTCCGCGGGGCCCTTTTATGGCCCCCACATCAAACCTAGGGGGTCAAGGGGGGTCTACTCTGCCCCCTTATGGTCATTTCCCTCTTTGTTTTGGCCACCTCTCGTGTCTCGATCCTACCGAGACACAAGATGGCGGCCGCTCCGGACTGTTTAGAATGTTTACAGACACCCCAGAGCCAATCAGCTTTCTGCGCGCAAGTCGCGGTAAGCGCCCGGTGCGCGTACCGGTGCGCGTACCGGAGCGCGGCTATAGATATATATATTTTTTTGAACCTTAATTACTCAAAATCCACTGGAGCACATATCTTGAGACATAGCAAAGGCACATCGGGCTACCAGTCCCTACAATTTTGCCAAGTTTGGTGGAAATCCATTCAGCCGTTCGGGCTAAAAGTGAAATCGACCGCCCTATGGAAATTAACATGGGGAAAACGCGTTTTGGGACCCCCCTTTTATCTCGGCCCCCGCTTGACGAATCCCCCCCAAACTTTCAGGGAAGGACCGGAACGCCGCGAGGCCATTTTGAGGAAATTTTCAGGCAGATTCGTCAACCGGCGCCAAAGTTATTCCAAATAGAATTTTCAGATTTAACATTGAAAAAAATCCTAACTATAACTACCTACTGGCGACCGCCAGTAGGTAATATACATATATATATATATATATATATATATATATATATATATATATATATATATATATATATATATATATATATATGAAAATCCAACAGTATGCTTCACAGCAAAAAATGCGCACTCAGGAATCCAGTATCAGCATAAGGGTTTATTTTCAGTTATCACGCTACGCGTTTCGACACTCTATGTGTCTTGATCACACGTGAACCACCCTGCACAGTGTGGCGTGTTATGCTCAGAAAAGGTAAACATGGAAGAGGTGACTGCATATTGTAAACAGAGCATTTCCTGACTCGAACAACTCGCCATTTTGTAATGGGGTAATTCTCAATCACATTGTATTCTTATACAAAGGACATTTAATAACACTCTACTTTACACAATAAAAAAGTAATAAGTGTCTAACATAAATGCGCACAATGCTGGTATGATACTATCTGGGCAAATATTAGAAGATCAGTGAAAAATCGGCATTTCTCAACTTTTCATATACATAATATCCAGAGTATGGACTGCATAGGATCACATAAAGGGTTGTGAGGTACATGCAGGAGTGGTATCTAATATATACCAGCTAATAGTGACTTGCAAACGGTATAGTGCCCGTGGTCATAGCATGTATTATTAGCAAGTGTAATTTGCCTCTTCTACAATTATTGAAAGAGAAAATCTAATATAATTCTTTCGGTCTAGTGCCTAGAAACTATAATAAATTGTATCTAGCTCATCATGTAAAATATGAATATCCATTACCATAGGCAGAGCATACTCACACCCACACAGACAGGTACGGTATTGTGTAAAGTAGAGTGTTATTAAATGTCCTTTGTATAAGAATCTTAACTTAATCTCCCCGTGCCTAACAAAAACAAGCATTGGCATAGCCAATAGGTCTCGCCTTTGGGACCTTATAAATGTTTAGTTATGCAGCACAATATCCTTGGTGCAACGACATCAACTGTTGCATGGCTAAACACTTATAAGGTCCCAAAGGCGAGACCTATTGGCTATGCCAATGCTTGTTTTAATTGAGTCCTCTTAATGCACATGGAAGTTACAGAATGTGCAAATCAGAGCACCCCTCTGATTTCCATTTGGCACAAATCGTTATTTTATGGTTATTACTGAACCAGATTCTCAGCAAGTTGGACCTTCCATTAAACATCAGGCAAAGAGCGTTGAGTTGAGATTTGCCAATAGCACATGTGGAATTAGCTTGTGGGCAAACACCACCGGATTTGAAACTTTGCACCGGAAACTGAATTAACACCAAGATTGCCTGAATGAATCAGGTCAATGCTTCTTGCTCCCATTAGAAATAAAACTGGAGGCCATGGGCGCTGAATTTCAGCAAGAAACCATTTTAACCGTATTTCAACTTCGAGGCCTCTTGACAGATGTGTAACACCCCTAAAATACTGCTTCAGTGCGCCTGGCATCTGTGGTAGTCCTTAGCTCAAAGGCCCCGGCCATCTTTCAACATAAGGCGCAGGCTCGAAGTTGGGAATATATACATCCAGAGAAATGTGGACTGAGACTTGTGTCTTTACAGGTGCCTTAACGGGCTTTGTACCAAACAGAAAATAAACAAAATTAAGGGGGCACATCAAGAAAACTAGGATAAATCACAGCTTCCCTGCTTAAGTCGGGTGCTCTTTGGCTAAATGGCTAAAAGACATTAACAAAGCCAATAGATTTCCCATAGGTGAGAACTATTGGCTTTGCCAATCCTCTTTAATTATAAGAATAGAATATTGTTATAACTTGCCATCACACCCTATTCCCTTCCCGAACACATTCAGCTGGTATTTTTCCAGACATCAGGAGTACACATCATCAGCATAAAAAGACTGGGGAAAGGCTGAATCAGCCTGCTGGGATTGCACACTCATCTCGTGAGGAGCACGCGCACGTGAATGCTGCATTTTGCTAGCGATGAAAATACTTACAGAATAGCAGATGAGTGCAGCACTTTTTTCAGATCCAGGTTTTCTGAAGTGGTGGATGTAGGTCATCGGTACCATTTGAAGCCCTGGTTTCAGGGCGGGTAATGCTCTCCACGCCCACATAATCCCATGGGAGGAGCTGGTACGATTAAAGACATTATTCCACTTGGGCCTGAGAGAGGGTACACGCAGCAGAGACGGGGTGGGGGCAAAGGGGGTTGTAAAGAATGACTGAGAGTGCGTCACAGCCTCGTGCCTCTGAAACTGACGCTTGCTGGACGCGAGCTCAGTCACACAACACCTTCCGGTTAATCAGATCCGTCTGTACCTGGCATCATCCTGTATGTTAAGTATTTGATGCAATAAATTGTATCTTTTATGCAAGTTTGAGTCAAAAATGCACTGTGAAGGCGTGCCAGGTTCTCGCAAGGTGGCAGCTTTGGGACGAAGTCAGTCATATGCAACGTTCAAAGGAGTGTGTAGGTTTTGCTACAGCTTGCTGCCCCCTGAAAGAAGGAACGATTGAGGCAGAAACTGTCCTGTGTCCGGCTGGAAATCTGGACATTACACAACAGTTTCCTTCTTAATGGCTTTCAGTTCCCAGCCAGTTATATGTCCAAGTCACCGAATTCTGAAGACATTGGGGGTCATTAGGACAGCGGGCAGACTTCATCCGTCCGCAATCCTATTGTGAAATGGGACTGCCTGCCATAAGGGCGGGGGTCCGTGGGTGCCATTAGGATGCGCCCGCCCCAGTGGTGGGTGCATCCTGCATTCCTGACATTGTGGGGAGCGGTGCACTCAGCACCGCCCGCCACAATACCAGGAAGGCATGTCATGCACAACATTGCAGGCACTGCGCAGTGCTGCCATGTTGTGCATGGAACTGCAGGGGGGTACCATAGGTAGCCCCCACCCCCCCGAGTCCCTGGGGGCCCGCAACGGCCCCCGCAAGCAATTCCTGCATGCCTTTCCGTGGCGGGCATGTTTCCGCACCCATAGTAATATGGCTGGCAGTGCGACCATATTAAACTCTTTTCCCCCACCATATTAAACTCTTTTCCGTCCAGTCGACTTGTTGACCGGGCGGAAAAGAGACAGGCGGCCTTTCCGTCCGCCGCGGCCCCCCGCCATTGTAATATGGCGGGGGGAAATGGGTGGCGAGCGGGGACGGATCTCTGGCGAATCGCCATCACCATGTGGGCGGTGGAAATCCGCCTGAGATCCTAATGGGCCCCTTCGAGTCAGCCTGTGAATGGATGATAGTTGGTACGGTTAGGGCAAAGCCGCCCATGGTAATCTGGACAAGCATGGACGCCTCGCGCTGAAAGTAAAAAAAAAAAGTTTGACAAGGAGAGTAGGAGGCAGCAGGGGAGGGGCGAGAGGAGGGGGCCTGCGCCTGTTTCCCTTGCGGGAGCGAGCTGGAACCATCTGTTAATTACAAACAAATGGTTTCAAAGCTCACTCCCGCAAGGGGATTGCCAAACGTGCACGCGTTGTCATTGAAAGCAATGCAAAGTGTGCACGTTTTTGCAAAAAAAAGGGAATCGATTACTAAAGGTCTCCTCATACGCAGCCCATGCGCGCTGCATAGGCGAGACCTAAAAATGAATGTGTCCATCTGTAACGAAACTGGTGCTCTTGTAAAGTGCTCTGATACCTGATAACTTCGGGTCTAGTTAGCGCTATATAAAACTCAAAAAATGTTGTTTTTTTTTTAATGCAGTCTATGGTCGGAATTAAAAAAGGTGCATTTGAGGGAATTTCAAAGTCTATTTTGAAAGGTTTCTTCGGCTGCATCATTATAATATAACAATTCACATATAACAGAAATCTCGCATTTCACTACATCAGAATGTTAACTTCGTATTGTCGATATATTTCTCAGAGGTGAGACGTGTGCTGATAGTCGCTAAGAGGCACTCAACCTTTCAGCCATGCAAGGACAATACATGTAGAGTACTCTTCTAATTAAGAGCGCTATACATGACTCTACAAGCTATGGATAATAAAAAATAAGAAGTAACGTAGTTGATGGCTCTTTGCATGAGGGGGAGGCACAGTGCTGTACTGCACCTTTACTATATATATATATATATATATATATATATATATATATATATATGAAATAAATTAAGCAAACTCTACCTCTTTGGGTCCTTTTCGTTTTTCTATGCCGACAACCGAGTGAAAGCGGAGAAAGCGAAGTTCTGGTAATGTTTATACACCGTTTGGCTTCCAGGTGTGTTTACGGACCCCTTCAGTGATTGGGCGGAGCGGAGAGGAAGCAAAGCTTTTGGTAACCCGGAAGCATCCAGCGTTCCGATAGCAGCAACCGCGGCAAGCCCCCGGCAAGCAACACCGATCCGAGGTCGGAAGAACCCAGCGGCGAAACGCTCTCACGGCTGTGATTGAGTGTACGCCAGGAACGACTGACTTCAAGGGATCTTTGTAAAAGACATCGTGCCGGTACTGAAGTAAGGCCGGACTAGACGAGTGCACCAACATGTCCGCCACCGACGTGGTCAGAAACAGAGAAGAAGCGGCAATGGAGATGTTTGACAACTCACCGATAACCGATGCTCAGTTGCCAATCAGCAGTGTACAAACGGAAGGAGGGGTCAGCGCTATACGGGACCTCTTCAAACAGCTGGAGAAGGCGATGAAAACGGAACAAGCCAAGTGGTGGGAGCAGAAGTCTCTTACCCGCTACCTGGAAGTGGGACGCATACCTCGTGGCCTACAGATTATGCTGGCCCCCAGCTTTGAAAATCCCGACCCAGATATGTTGTAGGATTGGGCAAAATGCTATCTGGAAAACTCAAGCCGGCTGGTAAAAATCCTCATTCAATATGCAGAAAGTGATGGGGTGAAATTACAAAAAAAGATCCTGGACTTGAATGAACAGATAGGAGCACTGGCAGATCAGACACAAGAGAAAAGACTCAGAGAAGAAATGGCGCTGAGGTTAGCCAAAGAGGAGGACATCATAAAAAAACGTAAAACATTTAAATTTCAGCGTGATAAATTGGATTATCAAAATGGGCGGATTTTCACATTTTCACGCAAGTATGATCCCCCAAAGAACACCACAGCGCAAAACAATTCGCAGGGAACTTCCAATACAGGTTGCACCTCAGCGTCCTCTACGGATATCAGTTCTGTGCCTGACAGTGACTCTGAACAGGAACTGCGCCCAAACACGATGCCATTGGGGTTTACAAAGCGGTCGTTGGGTCAGGAGGTGGACTGCCTCCGCAACGACCGCAAACTAACACTGAGGTCCCACGCAGCAAGCTCAGCATCAGCCAAAGGAAAAACATCAAACGCAGACAACGCAGGAAGTGCAGGACTGCAAGGTCCAGCGGGAGGACAAGCACCAAAAAAGAAAACTCGCAAGAGATGGAATCGCCGGCAATAAGACAAGTAAGAGATGCAATGACTGTGATTAATTTGACGGAAATGCATTTAAGTGAAAGAGAGATTAGAACGTTGTCATTGGGGTTAACCTATTGTCCACCTAGTACCTTCAATTATGCCCGCACCAGGATGGATGTTTTTAAATTTGTGCGTAAATTGAAACTGCTCAAATTATATTTGATGAACAAGAATAAAAACACCAAGACCACTACAGTCAGTGGTGGGGGCAATGTTAAAAATCTGGGAGTCACGGCAGGAGAATTTGATCTTTTTTGTGACTTACAAGATCTAAATAAGGAAGGTGGGACTGAGGAAAATACACAGGAGGAGAGGCGTTTGAGAACTAACACCCCAGGGGCCACCTCCTTTAGAGCAAAGTCAACGTTCAATCCAATAATGGCCCATGACAATATTGACGTCTTCAATGATCTTGTACAGCAGAGATAAAGAAACTACATAAAGCATCAATATGTGATGACAAGAAGAGTAATCATTGTAATCATGCTTTTGGCAGTCTAATGAAGAAAATACAGAATAATAAGGACATAATTGTGAGGCAATCGGAAAACGGGGGAAATATTGTCCTCTGGCCTTTAAAACTGTATATGGAGGAAGCTCTGAAACAATTGAACGATAGACAATGCTATTGTAGGAGTGACCCCCCAGAAAGCCAAATCAGCATGGGACAAGTTTAACATCAAAATTTATGGGTGGATAGGTAAGGGACTTTTAAGTGGTGATGAACTCAAGTTCCTCAAAACAAACTACCCAGTAATGCCAGTCTTTTACATGATTCCCAAAGTCCATAAGGACCTGTTAAAACCCCCAGGAAGGCCTATTATCTCGGCCAGACAGGGAGCCTTTGAGAACACTTCACGCTACATTGACCATTTTCTTCAAGAACACGTCAAAAGTTTACCATCGTACTTAAGAGACTCCATGGATTTTCTGGACAAAGTAAAGAAAGTGGTTTGGCAGAATGATTTTTTATAAATCACCCTTGACGTTGTGTCACTATACACAAGTATAAATCACCAGGATGGTCTGAAAGCAGTAACTCACTTTCTAAAGACCAGACCAGCTAGTATGTTGGAGCACAATGAAATGATCATTGAAATGATTGAGATATGCCTGACCAATAATTACTTTTTGTTCCAGAACCAAGTATTTCAGCAGTTAAGAGGAGTTGCGATGGGGGCTTGCTTCTCCCCGAGCTACGCGTGCTTGCACATGGGGCAGTGGGAGGAGCAGGTCCTAGGAATCGCACATGCTGAAACAGTGAGAACTAACATAGTGTCACTACACAGGTTTATTGATGACCTTTTCTTGATCTGGAGAGGATAAAGGAAGGAGGCTGAGCGCTTCATTTCTGAAATTAATGTTAACAACCTTAATTTACACTTTACTGGGACAATTAGTGAGAGTCATGTCAACTTCCTTGATGTTGAAATACACATTGAGGCAGGTAAATTGCAGACCAGGTTGCACAGCAAAACCACAGCGGGCAACACGGTCCTGCACGCATCAAGTCATCATCCTGCCCACCTGATCCGAAGCATACCCTATGGGGAGATGCTAAGGCTCAGGAGAATATGTAGTACAGAGGAGTCTCGCTTAACAGCACAGGAAAGCAGCAAAGACAGATTTCTGGCACGAGGTTATCCTTTAAGCTTGATAGAAAAAGCTATAACAAGAGCCAATACAACTGGTACCTTCATGCAATGTGAAGGGGTTGTTGACCCATCTCAAGCGAAAACCAAAAGTGACAGTGATCAACCAAGACTGATAACAACTTACAGTCGCCAGCACAAACGTATACATAAGATCATTGGCAGAAATTGGCCTATTGTCAAGGGTGATCCTGTAATTGGAGGAACCCTGGCATTACGCCCCGCCATTACATATAGCAGGGCAAGATCAATGAGCGACATGCTGGTTTCAAATAGCCCAGAAATAGCCAAGAAAGCAGACTGGCTGCATAAAAGCAAGGGATTCATCAAATGGCCTGTATGTAAAGCTTGTACACTGGGGAAAAACAAAACTGCATATACGACCCCTTTTTCTGAGACATCAACTTTGATTTCCCAAAAAATAACTTGTAAGACAGATTTCGTTGTGTATGTGCTGGAGTGTGCGTGTGGCCTGCGGTATGTGGGAAGTACCAAGTTGCAGGTCCACAAACGCATACTCCAGCACATGCGAGCGGTCCAGAACAAGGATGAGTCTTACCCTGTGGCACGCCATGTCAATGCACACCATGGGGGAAATTTAGGGTGTCTCACCTATTATGCAATAGACACAGTGCTGCCTCTCCGTAGGGGAGGAGACAGGGAAGCCCGTTTGAGAACATTGGAAACAAGATACATATTGGAGTTGAATACTAAGACTCCTAACGGGCTTAACGCCACAGAGGATCTGTATACCTGTCTCCAACACTGCTGATCAACAGTTGAGCACCGGTTTTGTAATAGGGAACGACGCATGTTAAGAATAACTGGCTGTTGACCTAAATACAAGATTATAAGAAAGAGCCTTTTAGACTTCTTCTCTCTTGATTTTAAAGCACAGGGACGTATATATGTAAAAATACACACTACACAGTTTTTTTATTTTTTATGTGATTTAAGCTGACGAGTATCAGAAAACTGAACCACGAGGGCAATATAGAAGCAGTGATCTTGGACATCGAGCTTGCCCACTTGGGCTTTATTAATGATCTTTCCCCACGGTTCCCCCTTTACAGTTATTTCTCCCCGTCATAACATTGCAGATTTGCACATATTCTAAATGCGAAATTTTGCACATTGTTTGCTTATTTGCACATTATAAATATCAAATGTATTATTTTAATATCACCAAAATATGAATTTTAGATCAAACAATATTGGTTTTTAGTCATGGATGATATTTATATATTTATTTGCGAGATTTGCACATATGGGGGAGAAAGAAGGGGAACTATAATGTACAGTGATATTTTAATCCATTTATATTGTATATGGGGAAGGAAAGTAATTTTTGTGATTGATGTCCTAATGATCAGGCTGAAGTCTGTTGTTTATCTCTACAGGCCCAGTGGTCAGATGATGCTTGCATACTCGTTATAAATTTTGATGATTGGCGGACCATGTCATGTGATCAAGGGCTTCAGGGCCCGAAACGCGTCATGGCGGACGGAGTGGTGCACACAGTGAAATAAATTAAGCAAACTCTACCTCTTTGGGTCCGTTTCGTTTTTCTATGCCGACAACCGAGTGAAAGCGGAGAAAGCGAAATTCTGGTAATATATATATACATATGCACAACCATACTTCGTTCATACTTCAAACACAATGTGCACTTATAAACATGAACTTATTTTCTGAAACGTGAATTAGTATTTCGAACAGCATGTGAACTTACAAACATGAATTGGTTGTGGTGGTTTTCTCTGTTTTGTTTTTCAAATGCCTCCCCAGGATGCACTGCAGACTCTGCCTCTGGGCGAGAGACACTGCTTCATCTCAGCATGGGGTTCTAAAAGCTGCAGTTTCCATTACAGAAGCCCAAAGAGGTGTGAACCTTACACACTTGGATACCAGCAGTGACACAGAATATGATCTGGTAAATAAACAAAAGGCTGCCTCACCTAAAAGACCCTTCTCACTCTTTCGAATAAGGACTGCAGTCCCACCATTCACTTCCAACGTCTACCAAATGTCTGTGATACAAGATGACTTATCAACAGACCTTCTCGGTAAAAAGATAACATCGAAAAATATAAATTAACTCTATATGTTCGGATGCTATAATTCTAAGATATGTTCTTTCCCCCATTCTCCCTTCCTCACTCTCCCTTTCCCTTCCTTTTCATTTTTGAATTATTGCATTTTATACTGCTCAATTGCTCATAACGTATGTAGGAATTATTCTTTCTGTATTGTACTTGTGTTTTCTTATGTTGCATAAACTTCAATAAAAACATTTTGAACAAAAAGATAACATCGAATTTCTTTAAGCTTCCTGTCTCCTGTGTCCCCACGTCTATGTCTGGGCCTCCCCCTCCTGCTTCAGGAATGTCAGCAATACACTGCCACTGTCTGGGAAAACAACCTTGCTAGAATTCTGCGCAAATGGACAGACGAGGGGCTTTGAAAAAGGAACCCACAGGCCTCCTTCACTAAGACATTCAGTGCATGTACTACACTGGTAACATGCACAAACACACATAACATACACTTGGAATGTAAACTCTAGGGGCCTCATTTATGAGGCCGTGTGTCACTTTTACGCCGCCGGTGCGCCACTTTTTGTGACGCACCAGTGGCATAAAAAATGCGCCTTGTTGCGCCATATTTACAAAGTGACGCATCTAGGTAGATGCGTCACTTTGTAAACCCCTGCTCCACATTATACCTGCGCCAGGTATAATGTATGCAAGGGGGCGTATTGACGCAAGGAAGGGTCGTAGAAGTGACGCAGTGAAATCTATGTGTTTTCACTGAGTCACTTTTAGGACGCCGTTGCGTCAAAATCTTGCGCCTGCCTCACAGCAGGCGTAAGACTGACGCAGGCCTTTTCACACGGGGCTTGCCCCATGTGAAAGGACGCATTGCTGGAGTTGCGTCACTTTTGTGACACACTCAAGCAATGCGTCACTTTTGCACTTACAGATACGTCAGAAATACTGACGTATCTGTAACTCCTTGCGACATGATGCGTCATACATTAAATATGACGCATCAGGAATGTCGCAAGGAGTGCGCACTGAGAAGTGACGCATCGCTGCTTTCACGCAGCGATGCGTCATTTCTCATAAATGAGGCCCTAGGTACATTCCTTACCTACAGGTGCTCTGCTGTAGAAAGAACCTGGAGTGTGTTTAGATAACAAATAAATCTGTCTGCAAGATAGATGCTCATAGCCCGGGCCAAATAACTTTTTTTGTGTCAGTGAGTAGAATAACCTTTAATGCAGAATAGCGAGGGTAGATCAGTAAATTATGTAAGGTTTTCTGCCCTTCCTCAGAGGATTCATCAACATTTTCAACTATCCCAGGACCACGGTCTGTTTCATCTACTGAAGGTATAAAACGGGCACTACTGTGGCAAATCACATCTCTAGTCCCCAATTGTATTTTCTAAAGACTGTCTTATTAACGCATTGCACATTCTGTTTTCATAAAAAGTGCTCAGTACCACCATCACAGAATAATACAAGTTATGTAAAAAAATGTTCAAGTCCTTGCATGTTACATTCAGTGACAAACAACCTGTAGTGAATAAAGGAGTGGCATGCAGTTGTTGGGTGTGGTGATATATGAAGATTGAAGTGATGTAGCTGTTCCTGTGCTCTCACTGCTGGCTAAGACAATTGGAAGCTGGTGTTCATATATTTTTATTTATTTATTGTTCTATCAATATCAAGATCACACACACACATATCATATCATAAAATGCAAAACATATTGATAAAAATTATCAGTGCAAGAAATTTAAAAACAGAAAGTAGCAGCAAAAATCACCATTATAGGATTTCAGAACAAGATAAAATGAGTTAAAATGATATAAAAACAAATATATGTTAAATATATCTAGGGGGTGTAGTATGCGACACAGGGCTTAGGTCAAGGCACTCCCTTGGAATGCCTCCCATTTCGATGGTGAGCATTCATTTAACCCCCTTGGCCCTCAGCCACCAGGCATATGGGAGATATCTAGATAGAGTGTAGACAAGCCATTTGGTAGTTTCAGAGGTAAAAACACAATCCGTTTTTTCCTCAGTGTAGCGTAAGCAGGGCGAAAGAAAAGACAATGACCAATAGTTTCAGTGGCGGAGTTACAGGACGGGCACATGGGGGTAGAAGTAGAATTTGTCCATTTGCTTCTCACAGCGTTTAGAGGAAGGGTGCCAAATCTACACTGAATGTAAAGTGCACATGCTTGCAGGGGTTCTACATCATCCATATACATTTAGAATTTAAAACAACTTTTATCATTTAAAATTTGTGTTGTTAAAGTACCTAATGACCTCGATTCAGTACAACCAGTTTGAATAAAATTCCAATACATTGTTTTTAGTTGGGGGATCATTTTTTTAGATATGGAGCGGTGGTCATCCCACATGCGCAAACCTATTTTTGGAAGCCACCCCTCAACCGCTCCCTAACCAGGGCAAGAGACCTGATTTCCTATGTAGGGACAGCAATTCTTCCACTGCATCCTTTACGGGTATTTGAGTTTTGCTATTCCACAATCGCACCCAAAACGTGAGCACCTTTAGGGCAGCACAATGGGAGATAGATTTTAACCCAAGGTCGATGCGTAATGGCAATAAGGGAGTATTATTTGCAATATTTAGTAGAGCTCTTAAAATGTATTTTCAGCAACTTCTAATTGTTTGGTGTCCTCTAGGCCCCAAAGTTCTGCCCATAGAGTGCCACACCCAAGCCTTTGGCCCTATGGATTTCTATTACTGGGGAAATTGGGAAAAAAGGGTGAGCATTTAGCTCTTTTAACAATTGCGCAGTCTACTTGTTGTAGTGTCAGGGCATTTTTCAGAATTTGAGGTGATCATGCCAGGTTTTCACGAATTCTAACAACTAAATAATCAAAAGTTTTAACCTTCTCTAAAATGTGACCTTCCAACTGCACTTTCCCCTTAGCAAATTTGTAGGGGTTGAAAAACATATACTTTGTTTTCAGACACTTGATTTTCAAACCCCGG
Source organism: Lissotriton vulgaris (assembly GCF_964263255.1). Taxonomy (NCBI): domain Eukaryota; kingdom Metazoa; phylum Chordata; class Amphibia; order Caudata; family Salamandridae; genus Lissotriton; species Lissotriton vulgaris. The sequence continues at coordinate 43,448,640 of NC_141689.1, forward strand.
GATTCACATGCATTTGAAAACGTTGCTAAAACATTTTGGAAGCCCATAGGGGTTTTAGAAATAAGTACTGTGTCGTCAGCAAACAGGAGCAATGGTATTTGCTTGCCCCCCAATTTCAGTGGGTCACCTCCACAATCGTATAGCTCATTTATGAGCCAATTCATAAATAAAGTAAACATGATTGGTGTCAACACGCACCCCTGGCGTACTCCTTTCCTAATTAAAATATTTCCAGATTGCCTCCCAACTTGATTCCATCTTACTCTGGCATAGTTATCCTCGTGTATCTTTATGGAGTAGGGCAGGGGGAAATCCCCTGTCCCTCAGAGTATTCCAGAGCTGTGTGAGATGAATGGAGTCAAAAGCGGTTTTGAGGTCAACAAATACTACATAGAGGTGTCCTTTCTTAAGTGTGACCTCTTTCCATATAAGCATTAAAAAACGAAACACTTGGTCTGGAGTGCCGGTGGTAGCTCGGACCCCGCCTGCAAGTGTGAGATTATGTTATTGTCCTCTGCCCAATTTTGAATATGAGTTAAAATTATTTTACAAAAAAGTTTTGGGGACACGTCTATAAAGCTGATGGGCCTTGTTGGACCCGGCCCTTTTGTCAGGTTCACCCCGAGACTTTTTGCTTTTTCCTAGCCTGTTTCTGGAAGCTGGTGGTGGTGATTTTAGGCCTTTGTGCACTTTTTCACTGTGGTACAGTGTAAAGTGCGTGAGCTCTCTGTGTATGTGTGGTGAGTGACCTGCCCTCCCATAGGAATGAATGGGGAATATGTATGCCCATGGTAGTTCCTGATGTGTGGGGAGTCCGGGGTCGAGTTTGATATGTGCCAACTCGTGAGATTGAATGCTGCGTAATGGTATATGCGGCATGATTGTGTCTATTGTAAAAGTGCCACTTCTAGAAGTTGGCATTTTTGTGTAATTTGTGTGTGGCGTGTGATTGGCTGAGGCTGACTGGTGAGCCTGGCTCCAAGAGTCTGGGAGGGTCTGCCCCGGTGGTGAATGGAGTGTTTAGCATGCTGATGTGAGGGGAGGAGTGAGCCTGGACCTGCTTGTGGATTGACCATCTGGTTTGAGGGTCCTGAATGGGTCTGGGTTTTCCCCACATAATGCTGGCTCCACCCCCTGGGGTGCGTCTGATGTCCCTAGCCTGGCCAGTGAAAGGAATTCCCTATAACCAGTTCTAGCTGGTTCTCACACTGCCTGCACCCAGCTAGAAAAAGGATTTCTCTGTATAAAAAGGGGCTGTGTCCCCTTCCAAAATGTTCTTGTTTCTGACTTGAATCCTACCAGGGGCGTGCTGCTGCTTGGGCCCAGGGGAATCCCTGGGTCCTCCCCAGCCCCTGGAGGACTTCTTCCTGGGGGCCCTCTCTGCCTGAGGATGGCTGGGAGACTTCACTTGCCCTAGAGGCATTGCCCTATAATTCCCTGCAGCTGCTGGGACCCTCCTTGCTGTGGGGGTCCTTTTTGGGGCATTTTCGTGTTTTTTGGGCTCCCCAGCGCCTCGTGGGTGCTTTGTCCTGATTTCTGGCGGAGCGCTGTGGTTGTCCCGTGTAAGAAGCGCTCCTGCCCTTTGTGTGTTGAGTGAACGGGTGCCACCCCGTTTATGGAGTTATTTGGCGAGTGCCTACCTCGCTTTGTTGTTTTTGAACCCGAGGGAACCCGTGTATGCCGTTGAAAGCTCACCGCCATCAGCCCCCGGGGTCCGCTGACGAGACCGAAGGGGCCTCGCTGCAATTGGGCCGCTGAGGGAGGCTCGTTTGCAAGAGCTGCGCTGCAATTGGCCCGCCGCCAGAGGCTCGCCCAGTGAGCAGCGCTAGGATTGGCCTAGCACAGAGAGGAAGTGCGGCGTCACGAGGGGATTGTCCTTGAGTCGCGCTCGGATTGGCCGAAGAGCTGCCGTGTGTGAGGAGGCTCGTCGAGAGGGCCACGACGGGATTGGCCCGTGTGATCCGAGCATTGCTGGGAGCCGCCGAGAGCCGTGAGGAGAGGAGAGCCTTCGGGGGAGCTGGGCCCAAGTGATCTGCGTGACCCGGTGAGTGCCTGAGAAGGGAGAGGGGCGTCGGGGCACATTGCCGGTGCCCGCCCCTCCCCTCGAGTGTGAGGCTCGTGTGGGCTCTTGGTTTGAAGAGCCGATCCCGGCCCAGCGAGGCCGCAATTACTTAGTGTTAAGAGCCCAGCGAGGCTCATGGCCGCATTTACTGTGTTTGATGCCCAGTGAGGCTCGGGAGGGCATTTTATATTTAGAGTCCAGAAGGACTCACCGCCCACATGATGTTTGGAGCCCCGTGAGGCTCTTGGGGACATGAGTGCTTTGTGCAGGGCCTGGAAGGCTCCAACGTTGTCCCCACCATTGTTACATCAGCTGCCCAGCAATTAGTGGGCAGCTGCACCGTTTAGGCCCCTGACATTGAGACACAGGGCGTCCTAGCCCCAACAAGGCCAGTTGGCCTAGGGACTGCCACAAGTAGTGGCTAATGTGAGTTTTGCGCAATGGGAGATGATGCTAGGTAATGTAATGCATTTAATATGATTACGCACCTTGATCTTACACCTCTGAATAATGTTGGCATCATGTGTTCTTGCGCTAGTGAGTTAGGTTCTGGCACCTCTGAATGATTTTATGCATCATGTGTCTTCCTGGATTTTACACCTCTGAATGTGTTGGTTTATGCATCATGTGTTTTTCCTTCCCTACACCTATGAATGTGTTTTTGATGCATCATGTGCCTTGTTATTACACGGCTGAATGTATGTTTTATGCATCATGTGTTTTCCTTACCTACACCTCTGAATATTTTTATGCATCATGTGTTATGTGTTCTTGCTTATACCCCTAAATGTATTTTATACTTAGGTGGTTGTTCTTTAGTACAGGTGGTCCTAGTGAGGTCCTGGTTCCCTGTGTGACATTCTCCTAAGGTGTTTAGGGTTGCGTAGGTGGTACTTACCTGTTCCCAGTAGTTACTGGATGTGATATATAACTGTTATTTTGTGCTATACTTATTCTAATTTCTACTAAGTGCTGATTCTGACCCGGTGGCCCTGTCCTGGTGTAAATCATCCCTTGTGAATATTGCCCGTGCCAGTAGGCACAATGTACATGTGTGATTTCTATCTGATGTGTTTTGACAATACAGAAGTTATTTTTAAATAACCTTGTGTGGAGTTCCTTTTGTGGTGTGCCTAGGATGTTGTTGCTGTTGTGTGCTGGCGCAAATGCTTTACACATTGCCTCCGGGATAAGCCTGTCTGCTCGTGCCAAGCTACCAAGGGGGTGAGCAGGGGTTATCTTGGCGTGTGACTCCCTTGCCCTGACTAGAATGGTGGTTTCTGCCTAGCTTTGGCGCCAGCCTTAGCCAACCAGAAATAGCCAGTTCTAACATTGTTGGTCAGCGGTGTGGATTAGGACTTGTGTTTGCTCAGTGCCACAGCGACAGCTGGCTACATTACAAAACTCTGCATTTTTTAGATTGTCACATGTTTGGGATTATTGTTTTTGATTTTTGTTGTTCCTCAAGAGTGTCATTTTCAAATGTGTTCCTGCGCTTTATGTTTAGTGGCAGATGAGAGAAAGTGACAGGGCGGGACACCAGTAGAGGGGGAGGTTCCCATAGATTAGGAATCCCTTGCTGGGTCGAGTGTCCAATCCCTGTTCCTGTCCCTGTGTGGGTAGATGGAAGAGAGGGAGTGTGGAGGAGAAATGACTAGCTCAGGAGGGTGGTTATCACCTGAGTGTAGTGTGGTGTGTCTGGTTTTCCCAGTATGGTAGGATCCAGTGGTGGCAGCTAAAATGTGTCCAGTGTGTGAAGTCCCATTCCCAGTTCCCAGAGTATGGTGCTTGGTGCTCAGTAAGAGGGGTACAGGTTGAGAGTCAGAGGCAGTGAGGAACTGTCTCACCAGTCTGGAGGGGGAGTGTGTGGATGAGTGGTGTCTTGAACTGGAGGAGTTGGTGTGAGTTTTTTTTTAAGGAGCTTGCACGTGAGGTGTACCTCTGGTGGTGTGCAGGAGGGGATTGGTGTCGTTACAACGCAGGCTATTACAACGCCTGCTGTTACAACGCGGTTTTTACATCGCATACCACTACAACGCATAGTGCTTTTAAGCGCTGGATAGTGATTTATTTAATTTACTATTCCAACTCCAGTCCCCGTGGATAGTAGGGAAGGTGTTGGATAGTAAATTAAATATATTCCCTATCCTAGAGCGCCCCCCAGCGCAATGCGTTGTAATGGTTTGCGTTGTAATGGTTGCGTTGTAATGGTAGTGCGTTGTAATAAATGCGTTGTAAGTGATGTTCCCCGCAGGAGGTCCTTCAGAGGCACTGGACAAGAAGGTGGATGTCTGGCGGTGTGCTAGATGTCTTGCAGAGGCATTAGGAAGTGATTCTAAAAGTAGTGGCTTGTGTATCTGATGATCCTGTGAAGGGGAAGAGGTTCATGTGTAACCCAGCTTTGTCCCAGTAGTATGATAGGGGTGTAGGGGCTCACACCCTGTCTCAGTGGAGGCGGAGTGAGTGTGGGACGGTGTGTCCCACGTTGGCCCGAAACCCTATCTCAGGGCCTGGAGGGTTCCCTAAGGGAGCACCAGGTCAGGGGCCTAGGCTGTACTTACAGATCATTTGAGGAGGATCTTCCTGTGTCTAGAGGATGGGGAGTGTCTGTAACCAGAACTCCGGCGGTCCTGGTGTTGAGGGGTACCGCTCCTAAGTGGAGGGTACAGAACCCTGGAAGGGGGTGCAGAGGGACAGTGTACTTCTGACCCCGGTGCAACCTGAGGGTTTAGATCCTAGGTTGGGAGATTAGGAAGCTTCCAGGTCAAGAGGAATCTCTACCAAAGTAGATCAGCTGAAGAGACTGAGGGGACAGCCCTTGCTGTGTGATCTGGGGCTCACCTGCATTTTGTTGTTTCCACTAAGGTAGAGGAAAGAGGACTTTGCTGTGTGCTCTGTCCCCCCACCTGCTTGAAGAGGAACTGTGCTGTGTGCTTTGTACCTCAGAAGTGAAATAGTTTCCAGGTGGTAGACCAGTGATGGAGTGAGGTCCTGATCTGGTAAGAGAATTGTGTTCTGGTGAGTGCTTCCCTGTGAGGGTGTAGAAATCCAGAAGTAGAGGTAGGGTGGGGCATTCTTGCCCGTGACCTCTGGTCAGCCTGAGGGTATGGTCCCTAGGTTGAAGGATTAGTGGTAGTTGTAGCTACACTGAGAGGGAGAGTGGAGAATGGCTATTGTGTGCCAGGGGTTACTGCCCCCCACTCTGTGAAGTGGTTAGGACCTGTGACATTTGGAAGGCCTAGGACCTGGTCCTGGCTGTGGACCTCTAGAGAGTACCAGTGGGGTATCCTAGTTGAGTCAGAGAGTTCTTGTTTGGAGGAAACCATGTGGGTTCAGAGTGGCGAAAAACCGGAAGGTGTTCCTGCCGTGCGGGTCCGTGTCCGTGTTTTGTCGCCCAAAGCAAGGAAGCCCATCAGTGGAGTGTTTGGTCTACCCTGCGTTTTGGCTGGAAGGGGGTTGTGTTGGACCCGGCCCTTTTGGCAGGTTCCCCCCGAGACTTTTTGCTTTTTCCTAGCCTGTTTCTGGAACCTGGTGGTGGTGATTTTAGGCCTTTGCGCACTTTTTCACTGTGGTACAGTGTAAAGTGCGTGAGCTCTCTGTGTATGTGTGGTGAGTGACCTGCCCTCCCATAGGAATGAATGGGGAATATGTATGCCCCTGGTAGTTCCTGATGTGAGGGGAGTGCGGGGTCGAGTTTGATATGTGCGAACTCGTGAGATTGAATGCTGCGTAATGGTATATGCGGCACAAATGTGTCTAGTGTAGAAGTGCCACTTCTAGAAATTGGCATATTTGTGTAATTTGTGTCTGGCGTGTGATTGGCTGAGACTGACTTGTGAGCCTGGCTCCAAGAGTCTGGGAGGGTCTGCCCTGGTGGTGAATGGAGTGTTTAGCATGCTGATGTGAGGGGAGGAGTGAGCCTGGGCCTGCTTGTGGATTTACCGTCTGGTTTGAGGGTCCTGAATGGGTCTGGGTTTTCCCTACACAATGCTGGCTCCACCCCCTGGGGTGCGTCTGATGTCCCTAGCCTGGCCAGTGAAAGGAATTCCCTATAACCAGTTCTAGCTGGTTCTCACACTGCCTGCACCCTGCTAGATAAAGGATTTCTCTGTATAAAAAGGGGCTGTGTCCCCTTCCAAAATGTTCTTGTTTCTGACTTGAATCCTACCAGGGGCGTGCTGCTGCTTGGGCTCAGGGGAATCCCTGGGTCCTGCCCAGCCCCTGGGTACCTGATGGACTACTGGAGGACTCTTCCTGGGGGCCCTCTCTGCCTGGCCTGAGGATGACTGGGAGACTTCACTTGCCCTAGAGGCATTGCCCTATAATGCCCTTCAGCTGCTGGGACCCTCCTTGCTGTGGGGGTCCTTTTTGGGGAGTTTTCATGATTTTTGGGCTCCCCAGCGCCTCGTGGGCGCTTTGTCCTGATTTCTGGCGGAGCGCTGTGGTTGTCCCGTGTGGGAAGCGCTCCTGCCCTTTGTGTGCTGAGTGAACGGGTGCCACCCGTTTATGGAGTTATTTGGCGAGTGCCTACCTCGCTTTGTTGTTTTTGAACCCAAGGGAACCTGTGTATGCCGCTGGAAGCTCACCGCCATCAGCCCCCGGGGTCCGCTGATGAGACCGAAGGGGCCGCGCTGCAATTGGGCCGCTGAGGGAGGCTCGTTTGCAAGAGCCACGCTGCAATTGGCCCGCCGCCAGAGGCTCGCCAGTGAGCCGTGCTAGGATTGGCCTAGCGCAGAGAGGAAGTGCGGCGTCACGAGGCGCTCGGATTGGCCGAAGAGCTGCCGTGTGTGAGGAGGCTCGTCGAGAAGGCCGCGACCGGATTGGCCCGTGTGATCCGAGCATTGCTGGGAGCCGCCGAGAGCCGTGAGGAGAGGAGAGCCTTCGGGGGAGCTGGGCCCGAGTGATCGGCGTGAACCTTTGAGTGCCTGAGAAGGGAGAGGGGCGTCGGGGCACATTGCCGGTGCCCGCCCCTCCCCTCGAGTGTAAGGCTCGTGTGGGCTCTTGGTTTGAAGAGCCGATCCCGGCCCAGCGAGGCCGCAATTACTTAGTGTTAAGAGCCCAGCGAGGCTCGTGGCCGCATTTACTGTGTTTGGAGCCCAGTGAAGCTCGGGAGGGCATTTTATATTTAGAGTCCTGAAGGACTCACCGCCCACATGATGTTTGGAGCCCCGTGAGGCTCATGGGGGACATGAGTGCATTGTGCAGGGCCTGGAAGGCTCCAACGTTGTCCCCACCGTTGTTACACCAGCTGCCCAGCAATTAGTGGGCAGCTGCACCGTTTAGGCCCTTGACATTGAGACACAGGGCGTCCTAGCCCCAACAAGGCCAGTTGGCCTAGGAACTGCCACAAGTAGTGGCTAATGTGAGTTTTGCGCAATGGGAGATGGTGCTAGGAAATGTAATGCATTTAATATGATTACGCACCTTGATCTTACACCTCTGAATGTTGTTGGCATCATGTGTTCTTGCGCTAGTGAGTTAGGTTCTGGCACCTCTGAATGATTTTATGTATCATGTGTCTTCCTGGATTTTACACCTCTGAATGTGTTGGTTTATGCATCATGTGTTTTTCCTTCCCTGCACCTCTGAATGTGTTTTTGATGCATCATGTGCCTTGTTTTTAAACCGCTGAATGTATGTTTTATGCATCATGTGTTTTCCTTACCTACACCTCTGAATATTTTTTATGCATCATCTGTTATGTGTTCTTGCTTATACCCCTAAATGTATTTTATACTTAGGTGGTTGTTCTTTAGTACAGGTGGTCCTAGTGAGGTCCTGGTTCCCTGTGTGACATTCTCCTAAGGTGTTTAGGGTTGCATAGGTGGTACTTACCTGTTCCCAGTAGTTACTGGATGTGATATATAACTGTTATTTTGTGCTATACTTATTCTATTTTCTACTAAGTGCTGTTTCTGACAGGTGCCCACGTGGCCCTGTCCTGGTGTTAATAATCCCTTGTGAATATTGCCCGTGCCAGTAGGCACAATGTACATGTGTGATTTCTATCTGATGTGTTTTGGCAATACAGAAGTTACTTTTATATAACCTTGTGTGGAGTTCCTTTTGTGGTGTGCCTAGGATGTTGTTGCTGTTGTGTGCTGGCGCAAATGCTTTACACATTGCCTCCGGGATAAGCCTGTCTGCTCGTGCCAAGCTACCAAGGGGGTGAGCAGGGGTTATCTTGGCGTGTGACTCCCTTGTCCTGACTAGAATGGTGGTTTCTGCCTAGCTTTGGCGTCAGCCTTAGCCAACCAGAAATAGCCAGTTCTAACAGGCCTATAATTAGCAGGGTGCCCTTTTTTATGTATTGGGTTTATATCAGCATCCAGCCACATGCCCAGGATATTGCCTGCTTGTATAATAGCATGAAAAACAGCATGCAGAGTGCCCCAGATGTTGGGTTCCGATTTGTAAAGATCTCACGGGAGTCTGTCCAGTCCAGGGGCTTTGCCAGTTTGGAGGGAAGTGATTGCATTCTTTACTTCCATAAGGGAAAAACTCACTTCTCATTTTGGTCAAGCTCCACATTTCGACCCCTGGGTACCTCTCCTGCGACACCCACAACCTCATCAACCTCCATGGAATATAGTGCCTGGAAATAATCTTATCAGATATTCGGCTGTATATAAAAATCATTTTCAGCAACCTGATAGGTTACCCCCTTGGAAAGGAGATGCCAGAAGGAGCGGCAATCATTTTGCCTAGATGCCTCCACTAGAGTAGGCCAACTCTCAGTTTCCCAATTTCGTTTGGCCTCTCTTTGTGTACTCTTGTAGGTCTTCCGTTTATGGAGTATGTTAGAACTTGACCCTCCTTTACTGCCTCCTTGAGTCCTGCTCTTGCCTGCCTACATTCCTTGTTGTACCCGGCTTCAATGTTCTGTTTGCATGGGAGGGACCTAACCTGACTTTTAAAAAAGGGTGCAATATTATTCAGAAGGCCGAGGGAGCTGACTAATATGATAAGTTGGCATCAGACAACTTCAATAGGAATTGCGTCATCTCTTTATAGATTCCCGTGAGAAGCTTCCCATCAGCAACTACATTTGGCCACTTAATTTTCTAGTTGTTATTATTTGTTACTACCTGCACCTTGATTAGATTTTGCTGAGGATTTAGAACCGGTAGCCTGGAATAACTTAAAAGTAGGGCTTTATGGTCACTATCATTTCGATCGAGAATGGCCATATCAATTACTTGTGGCCAAAGATCCACTAAAATTTTGTCTATTCTACTTCTAGTGCTCCCCGTCCTCAAGGTATAATCCGACCTAGGGTCAGAGAGGGTCCTCTTATTGCATGCCCGCAACCCATAAGAAAGTGTAAACAATAAAGCTCGCTGTGCAACACCGGTACACCTCTTAAGTGATGGAATTTGAAGCCTTGTGACACCTGTTGCAGCTTCCTCCTCTAGGACTAATCCACAGGCTCAAACGTAGTGTTAAGGTCTCCAGCTTCCAGAAAATTGACCAACGTTGTCATGGTGTTAGAGGGTTTATGAGGACTAGTAAGGGACCGGCTGCCGGTGCCTACCGCTCCTCTAATTAATTGCTGGAGTACTGTACCACCCGACCTGTCTTTTGGTGACACTGAGCTATCGGCGGCTCTCCACGGTCTGGTGTACATTTTTGAGAAGACTTAAATGAGGGAATGTACATACTAGCTCTTTAAATTGTCTATTTTCCTGACCTTAAACAACACAACCTCTCTTTTTAATTATGTTTGAGATAATTGGAAGCTGTGGCTGGCATTACCTCTATTTTGCTTTCTGTAATTTTTTTCCTTGATGCTGCAGTATAGGTTCACTTTCATTATTGATGTTTTTGGTTGTTCAGTGTATCCTTCATTTTTTAGGTCGAGCGTAGACAGCTCATGCGCTGTCGCAAGACCTTAAGTAAACAGTAGTTGGAGTGTAATCCCGCCTGCCGCTTGGCAATGGCTCACTCCTGCGTTGCAAAGCTTTCCTGTGCCATTATTCTCTTGCGTTCTCCAGATATCACTTCTGTTTATTGCAGGCAGCACCGACCAAGTAGAGTTTCATTTCGCTGCAGGGCCATATCTTTTCAATTGAAAACTACTTACTTTTACGTTTTGTTTTAAGCACAATGGCGCCTGGTTCACCCATAGAAGCCCACGCCTTTGTTTTGTTTACTCTTATTCTTAATATACATATTTATGTTTGCAGCGCGAGACGCTTTAAGAATGGCGTCCGCACGCCTTGCTTTTGTGCGGCTTTTAAAGCGCACTAGGATCCCGCTCTATCCAAGTCAGCCGACACTGCCTCACGACCCACCTTCATGACAATTCCACAACAATAAGAGGGCATGAGGCACAGGATGTAGTACGCATGACTCCGAGCAAGACCCCCATAATACGGTATTCACCGGTTGGAGGCTAAAGGGGCTGCTAATCACAAACCTAGCGAAACCCAATGCTGCTTGGCGGGGCTCCGTAGAGGCAGTAATGGGATAGTGAGCCCGACCTGGCTGCAGGAGCTTGGAGGGATTGCTCCGAGAGCCCTCGCTTGACCCCACAGGTAAAAGATTGCGTTTTAGGAGCAGTTGCATTCTTTTGTGAGCTGAAGTAGACGGAGTGTTCTTTAACCCCTTGGATGCTCGTTACGGAACCATTCCGTCACGAGCCACGGTGGTGCTGTGCTGGTGACTGAATGGTTCCGTCATGATCCGGCCACCGCGCCTGCGCTGAGGGTTCTATTAGGCGGGCGGGGCCGTGACGGAACAATTCCGTCACAAGCACAGGGCCGCCGCGGTTCGTTAATGAGTGGTTCCTTCACGAGCATGGCGGCCCCCCATGGACCCCCGCCCCCCTAGCGCTGTGGCGGAATTACCGCCGCAGCCAAGGGGTTAACCCTGTGATTTGCAGCTCCCACTTTGCTTTGAAAAGAGCAGGGTGAAGGGACACCATATTTTAGTTTGGGAAAGCTACATGTAAATTGTATTTATTTAATGCTTACTACCTCCGACGAGGCGTTGCAGCGCTTCGGCATGTCAAGTCCCAGTAGGATTTTGCTTTTAGCATGTCACCCGTAGAATAGCATGCATTGATCCAGTCTTGAGCAACTCGAGCCCCTGCATCTTCAGTCTTCCGACTGCTGGAAGAATATTTATTAGCCCTCCTCCCCCTGAAATTTCACTCTAGCTGCGCCTCTGCACCTTGTCCATGTACATGCGTCACAGGTAAAGCAGCCAAACACTTCACCAAAAGGCCCGAGTACCGATATTCCTAGTCGAACATATACCTGCCTGCGCATACTGAATTGTTCTTGTGGAAGCACACATAGCAAAATTGTTGTATTTATCACACATTTTTGACACTTTTACGGGCTACACATATTGAAACAGTGCTTATAAAGGATTGTTTAAAAGCATCTTTAAATAACATAATACAATTTTGACATTTGCACGCTTATTTTCTAGCATTTCCGTATGTCACTGGTTCAAAATTGGTCTTGTTGCAGTACGCGCTGCAAAATTGTTAGTATTTTATTGCGCATTTTTTCGCGCTTTTCCCCGACTGCATGCATTAAAACTGCGCATTAAAAGAATTGCAAAAGAGAGCCTGTAGCTAACTTTTTCAATTTGTTTACACACATTTGCTAATTTTGTCATGCCTGCACAAATTTAAAGCTGGCATAATTTTTCTGGTCCCACCATGCACAGACTTTTATTATTTGCATAGTATGCACACAACGTGACATTCAGCCTTCACCAATTCCAACATTAATTTACCCCGCTATGCCCAATAACTCTCATAGTCATAGCATCTTGTCCTGGGTGTAGCCTTTTATTCACATCAAACCAGGTAATTCATCACAGACCAATAGGAGAAAACCAACCTTTTTCGATATATACATTATTCACAGCATTATGCTTTGGCCGCATCAACCTGTCAAAGACATTAAGTAATTCAGGCACGACGTTACTTGAACTTCATTTTTGGCCGTACACTTTAGCGGCAACAGCATGTCAACGGTAGTAAGAACATTAGGCACAACATTTCACCAGCACTTGAGCTTGGCCTTACAATGGAACTTGACCGACTCATCACGCCAAGCTCTACACTCAGCTGAACATATTGCGCCGGCAGGACCCAATGCGCGACAGCAAACAGTTGCATTACTTGAAATCCAGGGCAACGCATATTGCACATTTCCCCAGCACTTGAGCTTGGCCTTACAATGGAACTTGACCGACTCATCACGCCAAGCTCTCCACTCAGCTGCACACATTGCACCGGCAGGACCCAATGCGCGACAGCAAACAGTTGCATTACTTGAAATCCAGGACACCGCAGAACGCACTGGCCCACCGGGGTGCCTAAACACAGGCAGCCTCCCTAAAGTTCTACTCAGTCCATACGTTGCGGGTTAGTGCAGTAAAGTCCAGGACCACAGGCAGGTCAGTCCTTGTTTTCCACCTACCCTCTGCAGATGTGGATCCTACTCCCTCCTGGGGTCCATCCGGTTGCTGAACTTCCCTTGTTGTGCATCCCCCTTTGTTGTTAACTGTCAGTCCTCCGCCACTCCAAGAAGTCTCAATCCTCTGCCTGGAGGGTGGGTGGTCAACGATGCGCCTCTTCTGCTTGCCGGAGGTCTGAGGGGGACCAAGAAGTCGACTGTTCCAGGGCGCAGCCTTCAAGATCTCTCTCTGAGTGCCCTGATGACGTCTCGTCCCTCCTCACAATACACCCCTTCTCACCCAACCCGTAGGGGTCTCAGTCACATGGCGCAACTAAGGGCACCCCTCCCCTGGATCTATGACAGAATTTCGACAGACAGAATTTCGACCTACACAAATATCGGCGTAATTATATCGATAGCAAAAATATCGACGCCCTATGTACAACATGGTAAGTACCAAAATATCGAAAAAATAATATCGATGTTAAAAATATCGTTGTTAAATATATCGATTTTTTTTAATTTAAAATAACATAAAAAATACTGTAAATAATACTTATTAATTACTTAAACATATTTAAATATGTGTAATAATGGTAAAAAAATTAATAATACATATTTAATTTAAAAAATAATAATTAAAAATCATATATAATATATACTTACTTAACAATAATTACTATTCCCACTCCAGTGGGTGCAACAGTAAGGAAAACTGACCCTGAACCCTAAAAATACCCCTTTACCCAAAAACCTAAAACTGACCCTGAACCCTAAAAATACCCCTTTACCCAAAAACTGAAAACCGACCCTGAACCCAAAAAATACCCCTTTACCCAAAAACTGAAAACTGACCCTGAACCCTAAAAATACCCCTTTACCCAAAAACTAAAAACTGACCCTGAACCCTAAAAATACCCCTTTACCCAAAAACTGAAAACTGACCCTGAACCCAAAAATACCCCTTTACCCAAAAACAGAAAACTGACCCTGAACCCTAAAAATACCCCTTTACCCAAAAACTAAAAACTGACCCTGAACCCTAAAAATACCCCTTTACCCAAAAACTGACAACTGACCCTGAACACCAAAAATACCCCATTACCCAAAAACTGAAAACTGACCCTGAACCCTAAAAATACCCCTTTACCCAAAAACTGAAAACTGACCCTTAACCCTAAAATACCCCTTTACCCAAAAACTGAAAACTGACCCTGAACCCTTAAAATACCCCTTTACCCAAAAACCCAAAACTGACCCTGAACACTAAAAATACTCCTTTACCCAAAATTAATTAATATTACAATTAAATTACTTCCCACCCTATTCCCCTATAAACCCACAACCCGCTCCAGTAGTAAAACATATAATTTAGTTAAAAATAAACGTAAATTATCAATTAATTATTCTATTAATCAATTAAAATAATTCATTGCCAATTAATATTTAATAGCAAAATAAATAAATCATTAAAAAATAATTATTTAATTACAAATAAATTACTTCTCACCCTATTCCCCTATAAACCCACAACCCGCTCCAGTAGTAAAACATATAATTTAATTAAAAAAATACATAAATTATCAATTAATTAATCAATTAATCAATTAAAATAATTCATTGCCAATTAATATTGAATTGAAAAATAAATTAATCATTGAAAAATAATTATTTAATTACAAATAAATTACTTCCCACCCTATTCCCCTACAAACCCACAACCCGCTCCAGTAGTAAAACATATAATTTACTTAAAAATATACATAAATTATCAATAATTAATCAATTAATCAATTAAAATAATTCATTGCAATTAATATTTAATTGCAAAATAAATGAATCATTAAAAAATAATTATTTAATTACAAATAAATTACTTCCCACCCTATTCCCCTAAAAACCCACAACCCGCTCTGGTAGTAAAACATATTATTTACTTTTATATATTTTTTATTTACAAAAACATATTAAACACATATTATAACAATTAATTTAAATACTTAACTAAAATTTCTAACACATATTAGTAAATCGAAATTACTTACATCGATATATATGCTATCGATATAAGTAATTTCGATATTACTTACCTTAGGGTCGATATTCTGGCCATCGATATTCTGGACATCGATATTCTGTCCCATCGATATTAGCAACTCGATATAAGTGTAAGTCGAAATTAAAAAATCGATATTTTGACTGTTTACCCCCTCCCCTAGGTGCGGGTGGCGCCTGTTCATAGTATGTGCACAACATGACATTCACCCTTCAACAATTCCAACATTTTTCTACCCCGCTATGCCCAATAACTCAGAGTCATGGCATGTTGTCTAGGGCTTAGCCTTTTATTCACATCAAACCAGGATATTCATCACAGACCAATAGGAGAAAACCAACCTATTCGGATATATAGATTATTCACAGCATTATGCTTTAGCCGCATCAACCTGTCAAAGACATTAGGTAAACCATGCACAACATTACTTGAACTTCAGTTTTGGCCGTACACTTTAGTGGGAACAGCATGTAAATGGTAGTAAGAACATTAGGCACAACATTTCACCAGCACTTGAGCTTGGCCTTACAATGGAACTTGACCGACTCATCCCGCCAAGCTCTCCACTCAGCTGCACACATTGTGCCGGCAGGCCCCAATGGGCGACAGCAAACAGTTGCATTACTTGAAATCCAGGGCACCGCATAACGCACTGGCCCGGGAGCCGCTCCAAAGTTCTACCCAGTCCATACGTTGCGGATTGGTTCAGTAAAGTCCAGGACCACCGGCAGGTCAGTCCTTGTTTTCCACCTACCCTCTGCAGACAGGGATCCTACCCCCTCCTGGGGTCCAGCCAGTCGCTGAACTTCCCTTGTTGTGCATCCCCCTTTGTTGTTAAGTGTCAGTGCTCTGCCACAGGGTGAAAAGCTACCCGGCGTACTCACCCTCCCCCCCTTGGCACTGACAGTGCTCCCTAGTCGCCCCCAGTATAATATGGTTAAAGAGCTCATGTGCATTTCCAGAGAGATGCACCCCCTCTTTGCGGAATTGGACCCTTATATCTACTAGCGCAAGTTGTGCCAACTTGTACCTGTTGGGGCGCCCAACAGGATTTCTATAATGAAATGGGTCAGCTCTACCGATGTTATTATTGCCTGAACAGGGCAACCCTCATTCCATATTGCTTGCGGTATTACTTCTGACCACATGTCAGAACCAGTCCTTCTAGAACAGATGCTTTCGTAATCCGATTAGCACCTTCCGACGAGCATCAATGACTAAAGGACTGATTGGGGAATGGCGTTTGGTTGTATCGCTTGTTTAAGCCAACCCAACATAACCTGGAATGCTATCGTCTTTAACTTAATGGCCGTAAGTGAAATTAGGCAAGGCCAACCACTTGAACCTTGACTTGGCCGTAACCTATTTACCACTTTGGCCCTGGGGGTACCTGCCCATAGGCTTAATCTCGATTTTTGCACTCCGTCCAATTTAAAGAACATGCTGCAAAATGCCACCTATTTTCCATCATGGTTGCCTTTATGTATGAAAGGATGCCTGTTGAGAAAACCTCATTTTACCACTTGTCCGGACTCTTTGGTGCCCCAAAAGTGGGACTCTGCCCCTATATTTTCTATGAATCACAGACCAATAGGAGAAACCAAACTGTTTGGATATAAAAATGATTTACAGCATAATGCTTTAGCCACCGTAATCCGTGGAAGGCATTAAGTAAATCGGCCCAACATTCCCTTTGATCTTCCGATGCTGCATAACACTGTTTGTCAACTACATAAAGCTACATCTTTACCCTTGTGGGGAAGATTTTGAAAATGCAGTTGTGAGATAATCCCTGTATGCATATGTTTATATATATATATATATATATAGCGACAACTTAGTGCGATTTACATGAGCACTAGTTACCTTACCCCAAAACTATTCGCTTGTTGAGTCGCCGGCTCAAAGCGCGAATCTCTAGTCCATCGGGAACCTCTCGTCTCTCTGAAATGAGCAACCACTGGCATGAACAACTTTTAGAACTAATGCAATGACATAATATAGAGGGTGCATGTAATTGAGGTTTAACGGCAATCGCTGGAAATTGCCAGACCTATCGCCGCCCTTCCTGAGTGAAGGGCTGCTGTTTGAGAGAGGGGACGCATGTGTGTGTGGCCCCCCTTGCGCACTAAAAGCTTGCACTAGCTCAGACTGCCACACCGTTGCTGAAATCGGTTCATGTAGTGTGGCTGAGTGCATGGATTTTTTACTTGGGAAGAGTTAGAAGTGCACCAGTTACAATACCCAAGACATTTGTTTGTGGAGGTACTGGCTTGCAAACTAGCAGCTCTAGCTGCCCCCTGATATACTATTAGTTCCAGTGGGACAAAGTATTGGGGTGTTGCCTTCCTTTTGGCACCTGCCCCGCGTTTCCTTAGCATTAAACAATTCGCCTTTGATTACCTGCTGCATGCCCTGCAGTATTTGCATTGCTGATGCGTGAATAAACACCAAGCCACACACTTTGTAGAATTGCCGGGATATGGCCCCATTTCAGATATTGACTTGCCCATGGTTAAACGCATTGATATACCATTAGTGCTGGGGGCGCTAGGTAAAGGGATGTCTTGGCACCTGCCCCGCATTTCCTACACATTAAACCATTCCCCTTTGATTACCTGCTGCATGCCCTGAAGCTTTTGCTTTGCAGATGCGTAAATGAACCACCGAGCCACTCACCCCCTAGAACTGCTGGGGTATGGCACCGTCTTTGATATTGACTTGCCCAGGGTTACTCGCATACACCCGCCATTGCCTGTATCCCCAATCTGGTAACTACGGCCCCCACTGTACTGCGATTTTCAACCACCGTACGATCAACCCCAGATGACCCCGGCCTTTCTGGGCATGGCTGCAGTTACAGGTAGCCGCTGCGCTGTGCCATCCCATACCATTTTCGCCCACCGGAAATGCATAATGTTCTGGGTAATTATTTGGAACTGCCCCAAGTGTAGCACAGTACTATAGCCCCATGCGGCCCTGCGACACCGGCCTCTCTGGTCATGGCTACTGGTAGAGCTAGTTGCTGTGCCATTCCACACCATTTCTGGGTAATTAAGTGGCACTGCCCTAAGTGTGCAGCAGTAATCTAGTCTCAAGTGGTCTGACGCGCCTAGCGAACATGAGAAAACTTACCCCAGGGTTATACACAATGCAAAAATATTATTTACCAGAGCCTCATGTTAGGATTAACACTGAAGAAAACTGATGCCACCTCCTTCCTCCCAATATTACGGGTGGGCGATACTCCCTCTGCTGATTACCTCCACAGGCGACCACCCTTTCACCAACCAGACCAGACCAGACACTCTGGGTCCTCTCTCCATGCCCAGCAAGAAGGTAAAAAACATGGAAATGTGGGCGAATCACAATCTCAGTGTCAGGGACCAAGTAAACACAGTGGCCTCTTCCACATCCTATGCTCTCAAGTCCTGTAAGAAAATCATGCCTCTTTTACCTAAAGACTGTCAACATACGGTCATTACAGCTGTCACTATGGCTAGGCTTGACTATAGTAATAGTCTTTATTTTAATATCCAGGAAGGACTCATGCATAAAATGCAACTCTTGCAGAATGCTGCGACCAGACTCGCTGTCTGGTATTCCAAAATATGCTCCAATCTCCAATGAGATTCGGAAGCTTCACTGGCTGCCAGTTAGGAAGCGTACCCAGTTCAAAGCATTGTATCTGGTCCAAGGGCCCTTCATGGGACGTGTCCAGCTTATCTAAAAGAGCGGTTGTATTGGTATACACCCAACAGATCATTGCGCTCTTCTGAGGCTAAATTGGTACATGTGCCCTTTGTAAAAAACGCCACCTAGGGTGGCAGAAGCTTTGTTGTTGGCGCAGCGAAAGCATGGAATGATCTTCCACCCCCACCTCAGGGGCAAAACCAACTTGTTGGCTTTCTGAAAGGCGTTAAAACTTGGCTGTTCACAAGATAACGGATCACTCTCCGCTCTGAGCTTCGGGTAAGAACACCAAATTGTTTGAATACAGTTCCCCTTGCACTGAAATCCGAACCCGGGTCCCCCACTGGGCCACACCCCCTTCCACAAACTGGTTCGTCCCCCATTGTGCCAGCATAGCTCTCTACCGTCTTTCACACTGGCCACATCCCTGCTCCCATACAGGCTTTGCCTCGCACCCACGCAGCCTCGTCGGCATCCAATAAAAACGCCACCCTTGTTACATCCCCATTTGAATGAATCCCCCCACTGAGCCACCAACCCGCTCCCCGGGTGCGGCCTCGCACCCGCGTGGCCACGTCAAAGAGCCCCACAATAAAACGTCCGTTAAAGCACTTTCGTTTTTCACATTGTGACCTCATGTACTTTAATCATATGGTCAGGGACCACCGTCCATCCCCCCTCCCCGTCTTTTGCACCTTCATAATTAATAGAAATTGAACATGAGAGGAGTTTATTTGGAAGGCGGGGAGTCTCACGACCCCCCGGCCGTATTTATTAAAATATGAAAACAAATTAAAAATTTGAAATAAACAATATGTACACAAGCATTTATGCAGAAAATGTACTTACATTAGATTACAAACAATGTAGACAGGTATCAAAGGGCTAACATTAACAAATGTCTAATACAGCATGTTTCCTAGCCAAATCTAACATGTCACACTTATGAATTTTCTGCATATCCTAATTTTTGGGCCTACGGCAAGGTCGCCAACCGGTGTCAAATCCTTATCAGCAAGCTACGCCCTTACGTATGAGTGTGCATGCGCAGACGGCCCGTTTACCGACAGGGTACTTCCCCCCCTCCCGGTTACCCCCGTACCTGCATGAACTCCATTAACCAAAAGGGGGGGCGCTTGCAATCTGCGCCATTTAATGATGTCATAGTGCACGTGCGGGGTGGCTAACCAGCCCAGAGAAAGCGTGACTCCCCCCTCTCCCGCACCCATCCAACCAAGCGGATGTACCGCTCCTGGAGTTCTAGGAGAGACCAGTTGTCCCTCCCCCTGGGCGACCCCATTCAAGAAAGGCACCGCCCCCTAAGGACCTTAAATTGACTGCTCACCGATCATTATCTTACCGCCACAGGCCAGCATAGTTGAGCAACTATCTGGCCCCCCATCCCCCTCCTCTGAAAGGTCATGTCTATTTAGAAACCCCCCCAGCCATGCCAGAATGTTCCCCAGAAATAGTTTGTTTCCTGCCCTAGTCAGGTGGACCCCGTCTTGTAAGAAGAACTGTTCCCCCCTGACACCTCCATGTGGTATGTTCTTCAGTTGAGGTGACCGAAATATTTTCTCTACCTTGTTGTTGATCCTCTTTACCGAGTGATTCAACACTTTGACAGAGTCCCCCCCCACCTCCATCTGAGTCTAGGAATAATATGCGACCAAACAATGGTGCAGCCTTGGCGTGTTTTAGCCAACCAGTTCACCTCTGAGATTATGTCTTCCATCAGGAACCTCCTGCCCAACTTCACCAGGTTGTTACCCCCAGATGTAAGATAACCACTGTGGGTGGAGGGGTGTGTATATCGAGCAACTCTGTAAATAACCCCCTAAACTGACTGAGGCAGAGGCCCCCCCTTACCATGAGAGGAAACCTTGAAACGCCCCTGTTCCGCCCTCGGTCTATAGTTACCTGCAAGGAAAACAGATTTAGCACGTTTCACAAATGAATGACCAACTACCCATACAACTTGTGTCTCATTCTTCTGTGCTTGGGTCCGTCGTGATGAAGGTACTTGCTGTTGGTGAACTGACAACAGCTTCCACAATGCGTGACATGCTTGAGAAACTGAAACATAAACAAACAAACAATTGGAAGACCATCTACCAATCCTTTTCACACTGCTCGCGTGTAACCCTCTAGCCAATGCTTCGGTGGCAGCCCCTATCTGGAATGAATGCGTCCCAAAGTCATTTGGGTCGAAACCAGCCCTGTCCACTGTCATTGCCAATACTCCTTGGAATTGGAACCTGGTCAGTGGGGTTCCGTCTGCATGCATTAACAATGCTCCCTCCGCTGCGCCTACTCTCTGTTTGATGAAGAGCCTCTACGTGGGACACTGGGCAGCAAGGATTAGTTTGTGCCCAATGGAGTACCAGCCCATCCCCCCGAGCTTCCTGATCAATCTTTGATTTACGTATGGTAATCAGCAGTGTGTCACCCAGTATTTTTGTGTGCTCCAGCCGGAGCCCACCCAGCATGTCCTGCTTACTGCGAGCCACCAGTTCACTTACCCGGAATGCCCCATAAAAGGCCAGTGTGAATGCGGCTCTGAAAAGGACAGAGTACCTCCCCTAAAGAATTGCAGATGTCGGACAAGGCATTCAATATTGCCATCAGCCGTTCTAAACCTATCGGTTGTCTGGTGTGCATGGTGGCTGCCGGCACGCGCCGCCACCCCTTTAGTGCCTTCCGCATGATGAAACTATTCGTGGGATCTTTGGCCCCCTTTATCTGCGCAAAGAAAGAGACAGCTGCCATGTGCCTGCCAACCGTTGATGCGGAGCGCCCTTTTTTATGCAGTGTATATAGGTACTGAGTAAACTTATCTGACTGATCCCATGTTTTCGCCCAGTCCTGTCCCAAAAATGAGCAATAAGACAAAAACGCCCCTTCATAAGCAGATCCGGTCCTGGGCGCTAGGCTAGCTGCCACGAGGTTCTGTAGCTGGGTGCACCAATTTTCCAGAGAGTCGCTGGGAAATGTGTAGGAGCCGCTTCTGCCGATGGTAGATGTTCCCTGAATACCTGCATCTTAAAGCGAGAGAGTGCATCAGCTGCATTATTCAAAACCCCCGGGACATGTTTGGCCCTAAACTGTACAGTGAGTTTCCTGCAATCCAGCATAATTTCCTTCAGTAGGCGAAGTATAAGTTTACACCGTACTGCCTGCTGGTTGATACATTCCACTGCCGTCATGTTATCTGACCAGAAGATTACAGATCGATTACACAACTGGTCAGGCCAAACTGTTAATGCCACCCAAATTCGAAATAGCTCCAAGAAACCAATGTTAGCTGTCAGGCCATTCTCCTTCCACCACACCGGACACCGTTGGGCCACCCACTTGTTTCCAAGTATGGCGCCAAACCCCACACAGCCCGCAGCATCAGTCCATAGACCCAACTCTGCAGACGTAGTGGGGGGCCCGCACCACACTACTCTGCCGTTGAAGCCCTCCAGAAATGCAATCCAAATAAGCATGTCCTGGCAGACCTCAGCCGGCAGCCTAGTGCGATGGTGTTTCTCCCACATGCCTGTCATGGTCTGTGCGATTGAGCGGGAGAATGGGCGTGCCATGGGTATCACTCATAGCGCGAAATTCAACTGGCCAAAAGTCTGCTGTAGCTGTTGTAGTGTCACTTTGTTTTTGGCCAGACATTGCTGGAGGGCCGCTCTAAATTTCCTGATTTTGTCTTTGGGTAACCTGAAACAGCCCTCCACTGAGTCCAATTCTATACCTAAAAATTCCAATGTGGTTGCTGGACCCACAGTCTTCCCCGGTGCCAGCGGGACCCCAAAAGCCCACATGAGCACACAAAATTCCTGCAATGCCCATGCACACTCCTGCGTGCCCACTGACCCGAGAAAGAGATAGTCCTCCAGGCAATGCATGACATGGAGGTGTCCTGTCGTTTGCCTAAAAACCCATTCCAGAAAAGAACTACATTTCTCAAAATAGGTGCTTGAAACAGAACAACCCATGGGCATACACTTATCCATACAGAATTTTTCTTGAAAAGAGAAGCCTAGCAGAGTCTGATCTAGGGAATGAATGGGCAGTAGCCGAAAAGCAGATTCAATGTCTGACTTTGCCAGCAAGGCTCCTGGTCCCAGAGTCCTCAACATATCCACTGCCTGGTCAAAGGACGCATACCTGATGCTAAAAATGTCTTCATCAATGGCATCATTTAACGATGCGCCCTTAGGTGCTGACAGGTTATGAATGAGCCTGAACTCGCCCTCCTCCTTCTTTGGCACCACGCCGAGAGGTGAGCAAACAAAATCATGCACAGGGATGTTATTAAAAGGACCCGCTATCCTGCCTAGGCCCAGCTCTTTAGCAATTTTAGTCGCTGCCACTTCTGGGTTGTCCCTAACCGAAAATTGTTTTTTACATACTGACGTTCCAGTATATCCCACCGCTGGGATCCTAAAACCCTGCCAAAACCTTCTTGCAACATCCTCGCAGAGGCATGGTTTGGGTATCTGTTCAGCCAAGGAGTAATAGCCAGAATGTCAATGGGGGAATGCGACACCAGCCATCCTCGCTACCTAATCCTGTTTCTTTCTTGACCCGTGTTTCCAGAGGCGTTACCTTTATTACAGCAAGTTGTTTCTGGGTGGGAAGGTTGGTTACAAATGGAACATGCATGCCTGAACTTGCAAGTGCCTTGTGCCCTGGTACATGAACGCTTGTTGAAATCCCAGCACACTTCTTTTCGCCCCCTACTGTTCCCTCTCTTAGGGGCCGTGCCACCCCACTGTGCCGGCCGAAAGGGCTGCTGGGGTTTAAAGGGGGAATTTTTGTTCCAACTTGGCCCTGGTTGCCCTGCTGTAAACTGGCCATACCATGAAATAGAATCCACCCGATCCCATGACAGTGAGGGGTTAAACTCTTTAGCCTTCCAGAAACTCATGTCATACTCCTTCCACCCTTCCCCTCCATAATTATCACTGAAAGTTGTGATCCTACTCTGGTAACATGCCATCTCTGTCTGTAAATTAGGGGAGCGCTCCGCTGTAATCGCCATGAACACTGAAAAGGCCCTGATCCAATTGATCAATGTCTCCTCTACCCTGAATCTTGCCATTTCTCCCCGCCATTCGCTAGGCAACATCCAGTCTGCTTCCTGGCATACTCCATTTCCCTGTTATCCACTAACAAAGAAAACATATTGACATATTTGCCCGCCCAGATCAAGTCCTTCACTTCCTGTGTTACATGCTGCCCCAAATTTTTCCTCCTTGAGGGTATTGAGCCCACACCTAGTACTGGTAATGCCACCTCCTTACCACTTTCTGCAGCCCGCGTTAGTTCAACAATCTTGTCTTTTCCGGAGTCAGTGCCCGGACCTGCTGCTTGTGGAGTAATAGGTGCACTGGGCCCCCCGCCACTAGGGGCTGTCATGATCCTTGCTACTATTTTCTGTGCTTCTGCTAGGGAGTCCTCTACTACCTCTTTTTCGCCCACTGAAGAAGGTAACATCCCCCATATCCCCAGCCAAGGGAGTATTGCCGCTATCTGCGCTGCCAGCTCTGGGGGTACCTGACCAACTACTGGTGGTGCTGCCACTGCAATGGGGGGTGCCACGCCGGGTACTGGGACAGGTGCCGGGTTACATACAGGTACCACAGGGGCTACCGCTGGGACCGCCAGAGGCACAATGCTCGGTGCTGGTGCCAATGTGGCAGGAGCCGGTGCTACTGGCACAAGGACAAAGCTCGGTGCTGGTGAGGGTGTGGCAGGAGCCGGTGCTACTGGCACACCTGCCGGGATTATGGGAGTAGGCATAGGAACCCCCGGTGGTGTGAGCCCCACATCAGGGACCCCCTTGAAGACCCCCTGCTTCTTGGGGCCCCTACCGCTACCCTTCTTGGCCCTGACCCGCTTGGGCAAAGCACCCAAATCACCCCTAGGCTGCGGGGCACTATTACTCACTTGGGTCTCCCAGATGGCCCAGCCTGAGCATCAAACCTCTGCGTGAGCTCGGACACATTTTTCCCCAACTGGTCCACTTTTCCCCATCTCCAGTCTATAGCTGCCATCTTGCGCATCATGCCCTGCAGCATATGTTCCATGCGGGAACGATTCGCGCCGCGTCCACTAGCCACCCTTTTTTTGCCTTGCAACAATTAAAACCACCTACACTACCTTATGAGCGTGGTGTATTACTGCAGCCATCAGGATCTGCCCGGCTTCTACCTTTATCAAGTTGGAGGTACACAAGCTGGCCGTAAGCACCACGCAACTGTGACCGCGACACACCAGCTAGCCGAGGTGCTGGGCGAGCGGACTCTAGTCCGGCGGCCCAACAGTAGCAGTGAAGTGCGGGCCTGCCTGTGTCCTCAGATAATGATGTCCACAACGCCACTCTCCGCTTTGCTCAGCCCATAGTGTCCCCTCAATGACTTCCTACGATGAAAAGAAAATTAACATACAGTACTGCCACAACTAAAAAGAAAATTGTCAATTTTCAGCTGTATACAGGCCCCCTTTACTTGAGCGTCAGTGCAACAATGCTAGCCTAAAACACAATATTAACCAGAAAACAGTTATGTCAAGCACCCTCAATCTTATTCAAACTGTGTCACTGTTCATTAAAAAAAACAGTTCACCCTTAAAGCCAGCGTTGATCCCCAACAAATTACACCAACAATGTTAATTAAAATTCAATTAATCGTTTTTAAGATCACCTTGCTGGCCTGTGTAGCTTTGTGGCTAATAAACTGCTTTCAGCACTTTTTCTACCCATGAGGTTTCCCATCCACATACTAACCAGGCCCGACCCTGCTTTGCCCTTAACACTTGGCTTCCAATCCGTAGGATATCGCCCCACCGTGCCCCGCTCAGACAGTGGCCCCCCGCGCACACGCCGCCTTACTACCGTACACCAGAAGCTATCTCCAGCTCCGCAGGCACGGTAACACTTCCCCCAAACGCGCCTGTAGACTCGATCGTGCAGCGCTCTCCCGCCTCACTCCTGCGGCCAGCAGACACGATCTCTAGACGGCTGAAGATGCTATCCCTCCTCTGGTCCGGGCGGTGCAAGGGAGTGCTGCCGGACGGTTCGTGCTGCAAAACGAAGCTCCTGTAAATAAAAAGAAAGAAAATTACGGGGCGCCTCGCACTGAGGCGGGGGATAGCGTGGGCAGCGGGGGAGCAAGAGGGCGCTTCCCACGCTCCCCTGGCCTTTTAACCCCACTGGGGGTGGACCAGTGGCTACCAGTCCGCCCCCTTGGCTCCCTTCCTTTGACCAGGAAGCAATTACATTGCTTCCAGGAGAACTAGGGAGCCGGCACCAATCGGCGGTGGGGCACGCTCGCCACGCCATCAAGACGCGGCGTGGGGCACGCCCCCCCACCGATCAATATAGGGGAAGGAAGGGGCCGGTGCCCCGCCATACGTGCGGGGGGGGAGCGCCCCCCCCTTTCCTTTTACAGCAATCACATGTTAACCAAGTTTTCCACTGAGCCTTGTAGTGTCGCTGTCAGTGGGGTGTACCACTGCAGCACACGCCCCCTCCCACTGTTCCTGCCAAGTTCACCCCCGAGCGTAAGGGGGCTGTGGTTAAGTCCAGCGTATGCGTGGACACGCAAACAAGTTAATAAAAGGCCCAGGGCACTGGGCGTGGTCAGGTTAGTTAGCCGCCACTAACAGCAACGCTGGTGTCCGGTTCTGCTCTTCTTCCTAGGCCCAGACTAGGATATTACACTGGCGACGAGGTGGTCTACGATCCACCCCATCGCGTGCCCTGCTGCACTGCTGCACCACCGCGACCGAGGCGTGCTCCACCCTGCTACACCACCGCGACCCAGGCGTGTTCCGCTGCCTAGCGCCGTGCAGGCCTGTACGCGGCGCACTGCCCGGCACTCCCGAGCGCCGACGGCCCGCTGTGGCCCACCTCGGTGTCACCGTCGACCTGCTTACGCCCTGCAGTGACTCGCGCCACTCACCGGAGCCCCGAGAAGTCTCCGGCCTGCCTCCTGTGCCGTCCTGCATCATCCGCAGCTCCACGGACCTGGTCGCTGTTCTCAGGTACCCCTAGGTGCGCCCACTGCTCCCCGCTGCCTCCAGCACCTGGCTGCACCACTCTGCTCGGCCCCCAGCCCCCGGTCGGTTCATTGGCTTTCCCGCGCATGCGCAGTGAGCGCCCAGCACCACGCTCCTGGCGCGCGACGCGGCCGCTCAGCCATTTCTCACGCATCTCGCGTGAGTACGGACCCTGCCAAACCTCACGCATCTCGCGGAACGAGGCCTAGGAATCCTCCACGCTACTGGAATCCATTTTCTGGTACCTGCAGCAGCCTGCAGAGCCACCTGAAGCCCCTCCTGTCGCCCATTTGGCTGTGCTTCTGCCATCATGGCCACTGTGCCGCCTCTAGAGCCTTTTGCAGTCACAGGGACCCCCCCCTCACAAGCTGCCCGGTGGAAGAAGTTGGTAGAGCGGCTTGAAAATTACTTCATCGCAGTGGACATTGCGGCGGAGCGACGGTGCGCAATGCTGTTACACCTAGGGGGTGAAGCCATCCACGACATCTCCAAAGACATTACGGAGGGAGACCAGCCTCACACGTATAATACCCTACGGGACGCCATCACAAGGTATTTTGAGCCGTTCGCCAGCGCGGATTACGAACGCTTCCTACTACGCCAAGCACGTCAACTCCCAGAAGAGTCCGTAGATGTGTTCTACGCTCGGCTCAAGAAATTAGCCAGCACGTGCACTCTCCCGGATGCGGAGGATGAAATTCGCGCCCAATTCATTCAGGGGTGCGCCTCCCTGAAACTGCGAGAGAGGGTGCTAGAAACGGACGCCATGTCTATGCGTGACATCCTGGCCCTAGGGTGGTCTAGAGAACTTTCCAAGGCTCGTGCTGCCCACATGGAGCCGAAACCAGCGGTCACGGTCAAGACGGAACCCGTATGCGCCATCAAATCGCAGCCTACAGACAACCGGATGAGACCCCCCCAGAAAGGGGCGGCTGAAGCAGGCCCCAGCCACCCACGATCAAGCCTGCATGTGGTGCGGAGGTGCCACTCCCCACATAAGGCGCCTGCCCAGCTCATGGCAAAATCTGCAGCGCGTGTGGCAAAGCCAACCACTTTGCGAGTGTCTGCCTGTCGTCGCAAAGGAAGAAACAGAGTGGCCCACCCAGGAGGGTGCGACAGATGGCTCCACTACCGAACACGTCAAACAGCAGCGACATGGACGACGACGAAGAAGACGCCGCGTCCGTCCATGTGGTGCGCATGCTCAACACCCTAGCAGCCACGTCTTCAACCGAACCAATGTGCACCGTCCAAGTGCATGGCCAGGCAGTCAGAGCCCTCATCGACACCGGCGCGACGATAAACCTCATGGCCGCCAGCCTGTACCAATGCCTCGAAGATGCCCCCACACTTCACCCCACAAGAGTGCAGGTGTTTGCCTACGGAACCCGGCGCCCGCTGCGCCTGTGCGGAGTATTCCGGACGGCTGTGTCCCACGACTCAACGCAGCTACAGACAAAGATCTACGTATCCCAAGAAGGGTCAGGGTTCCTCCTCGGTTGCAAAACAGCACGGGAGCTTGGGCTCATACACTTTGCCCTAACAGTACAAGCCCAAGGATTGGATCAGCTGGTTTCGGAACACTCATCACTGTTCTACGGCATCGGATGCCTACGAGGCCCCCCGTCCGACTCCACATTGACCACTCTGGCCCCAGTAGCCCTCAGGCACAGACGGATCGCTTTCCACCTCCGGCCCAAAGTGGAAGCCGAACTGAGGATGCTGGAACAAGCTGGCATTATCGAGCGAGTGACTGGACCAACACTGTGGGTGTCCCCCATCGTAGTGGCCAAAAAACCTAAGCAACCAGAGGCAGTAAGAATATGCGTGGACATGCGCCTCCCCAACCTGGCAATTAAAAGAGAACGCCACCTGACGCCTACCATCGACGACATCATTGGGGAGCTCGCAGGGTCTAAATGGTTCTCCAAAATGGACCTGAGATCAGGATACCATCAGATTCCCCTTCACCCAGACTCACGCCCGATCACGACGTTCTCCACCCACGCAGGCCTGTGGAGATACACGAGGCTAAACTTCGGCATATCAAGCGCCGCAGAGGTGTTTCAAAACATCATTCACAATGTCCTCCAAGGCCTCGACGGAGTGCTCAATGTGAGCGACGATATTCTGGTGCACGCCCCGACCTTGGAAGAACACATCAGACGCCTCCAAGCAGTGTTCAACCGCCTGAAGGAGAGAGGACTGACTCTCCACAAAGACAAATGTGAATTTCTACGCAAAGACATCAGTTTCTTTGGATATAGGTTCTCCGATCAAGGAGTGGGCCCGGACCCAGAGAAAGTCAAGGACATCCATAACGCACCAGCCCCTACGTCTGTGACGGCTGTCCGCAGCTTCCTGGGTATGGTGACATACTGCGGGCGTTTCATCAAGGATTTGTCAGACCTGACAGGACCCCTCCGCGACCTCACAAAGTCAAATGCCGCCTGGACGTGGGGCCCGGAACAGCAAGATTCTTTTACAAACACTAAAGCAGCTCTGTTGGCCGACACAACCCTGGCCTACTTCAACCCGCAACACGAATCACAACTGCTAGTTGATGCCAGCCCCACCAGCCTCGGGGCCGTCCTGTCGCAACGACAGGCATGCGGAGAGTGGGCCCCTGTGTCGTACGCCAGCCGAACACTGACACCTACCGAACAGCGCTATTCACAAATCGAACGAGAGGCCATCGCCATTCTATGGGGATGCCGCCATTTCCATATTTACCTCTATGGACATCCTTTCTCAGTGATCACCGATCATAAGCCTCTCATACCACTCTTCCAAGGCTCTTCCTCTCGCCCACCTCCGAGAATTGAAAAATGGGTGCTACAGCTGCAGGAGTTCCAGTTTACCGTGGAATACCGGCCCGGCACGCAGAACCCCGTGGATTATCTATCAAGACACGCCCGCCCGGTCACGGAAGCCGAAGCAGCCGAAGCGGCAGCCACAGAAGAATACGTCCGGCTGATCGTCGAGCGATCACGACCACGACCGATGTCCCTAGAGGAAGTAGCAAGAGCCACTGAAGATGATGACTGCCTCCAGATGGCAATCCGTGCCGTAAACTCTGGTGACTGGAAGGCGCTGCAGAGCCCGGCATCTTTTCGCACTCCAGACGCCCAGGCCATCCTGAAGGCCCTGTATCAAGTCAGGCACGAACTATCCATCTCAACCGAAGGGTGCCTCTTGAGAGGCCCTCGCCTCGTACTGCCCAACAGCCTCGCTCAACAAGCTGCCTTGTTGGCACACGGGTCACACCAAGGGATCGTCAAGTCCAAAAATAGACTCCGAAGCAAGCTGTGGTTCCCAGGACTCGACAGAGCAGTCGAGGAAGTGGTCCATAGTTGTCCGGTGTGCCTAGCGACGAGCCTACCGAACCCCCCAGCACCGGTGATCACCGAAGAAGGGCCAACATCCCCATGGGTCCGAGTGAGTGCAGACTTTGGCAGCCTCCCTGGAGGCAAGTACATGCTTGTCGTAGTAGATGACTTTTCTCGCTACCCCGAGGTAGAAATTGTGACTTCCACAGCAGCATCTGAAGTGATCCCTAAGTTTGAAAAAATCATCGCCACCCACGGGCTCATGACTGAAGTCCGCACAGACAATGGACCCCCGTTCAATGGCAGTGAATTCACAGAGTACCTACAGAGTCATAGCATCAAACACAAACGGATAACACCAAGATGGCCTCAGGCCAACGGTGAGGTCGAAAGGCTAATGAGGACTTTAAACAAAACAATCCAAATTGCAATTGCCGATGGCCACTGCCTGGAGCTGGCCATCTACCAATTCCTCCGAGAATATCGCCTGACCCCACATTGCACCACAGGAGTCTCACCAAGCCGACTTGTTTTCAACCGGGCTATCACTGACACCATCCCACATCACCCCACGTGGGAGCTAGCCCCAACCCCCAGGAACCGGTCCATGGAACAGCGTGCCAAGAACAACCAGGATCAAATGAGGGGTTTTGTCTTACGGGGCCAGGCTGGACTATATACGTTATGAAAAATGCAATGTGCCTGGTCTCGGGTTTAAAGCTGTTTTTTTATTTCACAGTGAATCAGAAGCTTCTGACTAATCATCAAGCTTCCATGATTTATTCAACCATTTCACAATGTTTTTTTGGTTAAACAGATGCGAGGTCTAAACACAAACTTTAACAGAAATTATTACTCTGATTCAGTGAAAAACAATTGTATCATTCAGTGAAAAACAATTCAAACAACATTTCAAACATTTCAAATTGCAACGTAAACAATACTACTTGTTTTTAAACAATGTAAAGGAAAACAAGTTGGTGGGGTACACCAGTGAAATTTTGAACACAGTCCTGTTGGCTGAATTTCTTTTAGCTATTTAGGACTGGAGTCACCATAGGCTTTATGTTTATTAAACTAAAGTCCCTTTAACCTGGGACAAATATTTAACGCCTTTGGCGAATAGAAGGGATGGATCCTTTGGGAAAGCCGACGCGTTTCCAAACCCGGTCCATGAGTTTGCGGGTTTTTCCTCAGGGCTACCTGGGTACCTAGTGGTGTGGATAATAAAGAAAGCTTCTTTTAGTTCCTACTCCTATATAGTTAAAACAGAGCTTAGCGCCATAATGGACATAGGAATACCTTTGTGTTCCAGCGCTTCGGTTTCTTCAAATATCACTTGTTGACAGGACTAGAGATACCCTTTGAAAAACCTCTTTTTTAGAATAATGGCTTTGAATTTATTAGTGTGTGGCCCATATGTCGTCACACACACCAGTTTTTCAAGTGGTGCTTTTTGTTTTTTTGTCAACAATTCTTCCCGGGGTGTGTTCCAGGCTCTCTTGGTAGAATGTTTTAACATTTTACTCGGGTAGCCTCTCGTTTTTAACTGGTTCCTTAGGATTTCGGCGTGAGCTTCAAAATCCTCTTTTTTTGAACAATTTCTCCTAATCCTCAGCATTTGGCTGTAGGGGAGATTTGCTTTGAGATTTTGGGGATGATGGCTTTTGTAGTGCAAAATGGTGTTTTTATCAGTTTCTTTGCGGTGGAGAGTCGTGGTGAGTTTTTGATTTTCTGGAACTACCTCTACATCAAGAAATGTGAGGCGTGTGGTACAAAAAGAACCACTTGAAAAACTGGTGTGTGTGACGACATATGGGCCACACACTATTAAATTCAAAGCCATTATTCTAAAAAATTGGCACTTGTTGACAGGACTAGAGACACCCTTTGAAAAACCTCTTTTTGCCCTCAGAAAAAACAGAAGCTTAGGGCAACAGTTAGTTCGGGCAGACTTAGGAATGAGTCAGGCAAAATCTGATGTACGCACCCTATTGCGATTAAAACCCATAGAGGGACACCACAAATGTGGCACATGTGTGTCATGTGCCAATACAGTGGAAGGTACTGAATTCCAGCACAATGCCATCACATGGACACATAAGGAATTCACAAATTGCAAAAGTCGCAATTTGGTATATGCAATCACTTGCCCTTGTCCTAAACTGTATATAGGTAAGACCACACAACAAATAAATCAGCGAATAGCCCAACACCGTTCTCGAATTAAACAAAACATACTAACAGCTCCAATGGTGCAACATTTTCAACAAAAAGGACACACCGAAAAGGATTTCAGGTGGACAGTTTTATCTGCCATCAAAACTCCGACACGCGGTGGAGACACAGATGCATCACTTATGCAAAAAAAAGCATATCTAATCCTTAAGTTCAATTGCGTGAGTGATGGAATGAACGAATTGTCTGAATTGCAGAGAAACATTCACTGACCTCAGTGCGCACCACCGACACACCCCCCTTTTTTACCCTCTGCTAGTTAGAAAACACATTAGCAGGGAAACAAACATGACTGATTGCTGACCCAAATGCAGCCCGGTTTCACTCCTAAACTACAAGTTCCAGAAACCCTCATTTCTACTTAAACCCACGTGATCAAACGGAACACTTCTATGATTGATTCCAACTCAGTGGAGACACGCATCGAACAGCAGCAGCAGGAAGCGTAGCAGAAAAAAACGAAATTGCTCTAAGGTGAGAAGCTGTAAACATTAATAAGTTTTGATCCCAGCAAACTTAATAAGCAATGAGCCTAAACATAGGTTGTCCATTAATTCAGCAGGAGAAAAGTCCCGAGGTTGACGATTTAAATAATGGAGCTGCATCGCCAGTAACATGACGGCGTCTTAAAAAGTAAGCAGTGTGGTCCATTTTTTTCAGCCTTGCATTTTCCAAGAATCACAAAATATCCATAAGTTAAACCTGCCTCGTTTTGACAGGCGGTGCAAAACCCAAGATAGATGATCAAGTGAAACCGAGCTGCATCACAAGCCTTCCTTCAAGTAAGTAGTGAGATTATCTCACTCAGGAAATTTTAAGAAATGCCCTCCGTTCAGAAAAAAGCTCAAACAGTTTTCTTTTAAATTCAGGTCCGAAAACCACTCTTCCCTGATATTTGAAGAAACCGAAGCGCTGGAACACAAAGGTATTCCTATGTCCATTATGGCGCTAAGCTCTGTTTTAACTAAATAGGAGTAGGAACTAAAAGAAGCTTTCTTTATTATCCACACCACTAGGTACCCAGGTAGCCCTGAGGAAAAACCCGCAAACTCATGGACCGGGTTTGGAAACGCGTCGGCTTTCCCAAAGGATCCATCCCTTCTATTCGCCAAAGGCGTTAAATATTTGTCCCAGGTTAAAGGGACTTTAGTTTAATAAACATAAAGCCTATGGTGACTCCAGTCCTAAATAGCTAAAAGAAATTCAGCCAACAGGACTGTGTTCAAAATTTCACTGGTGTACCCCACCAACTTGTTTTCCTTTACATTGTTTAAAAACAAGTAGTATTGTTTACGTTGCAATTTGAAATGTTTGAAATGTTGTTTGAATTGTTTTTCACTGAATGATACAATTGTTTTTCACTGAATCAGAGTAATAATTTCTGTTAAAGTTTGTGTTTAGACCTCGCATCTGTTTAACCAAAAAAACATTGTGAAATGGTTGAATAAATCATGGAAGCTTAATGATTAGTCAGAAGCTTCTGATTCGCTGTGAAATAAAAAAACAGCTTTAAACCCGAGACCAGGCACATTGCATTTTTCATAAAGAACAACCAGGAAGCATCCCGAAGATGGAGGGCCGCAGATAGCCCCATCCAGGTCGGGGACAGAGTTCTTGTAAAGGATCGCCATCCTGGCGGGAAGTTCCGTTTACCGTTCGAGCTGGACCCCTGGAGGGTAACAGGAGTAAATGGAACAATGGTCACGGCCGTCAGAAACGGAGAAGTAGTCACAAGAAACATTTTGTTCTTTAAACAAATACCCAAGGGAGGAGATGATCCGGAACCGGATGACTGGCACCTGACCCCCCAGCGCAGACTGTCAGAGCCAACTAGAACAGACACCACGACACCCCAGACAAGTGACATCACCTCGAGCGGAAAGGAGCCTGAGAAACCGGCTGAAGACCCCAGCATCAGTGAAGCTAGAGAATCGGAAGAACAACCCCCAGCTACGTCGGAAGGGCGAAGCCAAGCTAGATACAGTCTACGTCCGTGCCCCAAACCTTCCCAGAGGTACCGAGACTTTGTGGCCCAGTGCTGGCGTTGAACTGACCGAGATGGCTGACCCCGCCGAGAACAAAGTAAGACTGTTCTGTTTTGTATCCTGTATGTTATATAATCCCACAGTAAATTCAGAGACTGCGCCAGATACAGTTGGGTGAACTTTGTTAAAGTAAAACACAAACAATTGAAGAAGGGTCTGAAGGAAATTTAAAGACCTGCCCAGTTCGTATCCCCCTAACTGTAATCCTAACAACAAAAGAACCGGGGGTCTATAACGGAGCTTCAAGTACTCCGAGCTGCTGCAAAACTCCTACATAAGGGAGTTAGGCGCTAATAAGTCTCTATATCAGAATGTGTGCCAGGAGGAACATGTCGAAGGACCTACTGAGATTGTTGGTAAGACCCGTACAGAGATGTGTTGGATTCCCATCAAATAGGTATGTAGATCAAGTGTTCTCATTTGGTCATCCAAAAATGGGGTGGTATGTCTCTTGATCAATGAGACCCATCCATCGCCCTTACTCAATTGGGTCGCACCATCAATCGCTAAGGTACCCATGAGCAAATGATAAAGATGGGATCGAGTGCAGTGCAAAAATCAAAAGATGTGTGAGTTAAAAACAAGGGGTAAAAGGATCAATAGGCGAAAAACTCTAATGTAATTTGTCCTTTTCCTCAAACAAACAAGAACAATGCAGAGGAAGCAGTCTAAACATATACCTGCATTTACAAGGCCAACATGTTTCAGCCGGTAGGGACAAGATCCCATGGCTTTCTTCAGGGCCTCCTTTTTCCTGAGCTGGGTTCCAGGAGAGGTGAGGTACACTCCCTGTACTATTCAGATGTAAGAGACACCGTTTGGTACAGAGGAACACGATTTTGGACTATTTATGTATATCCTTTACAGATTGTCGTTACGTTCACTTTATGTATGCAGTAGCTAATGCTTAGAACTCTGGCCCTCATCATTTGCTCATGGGTACCTTAGCGATTGATGGTGCGACCCAATTGAGTAAGGGCGATGGATGGGTCTCATTGATCAAGAGACATACCACCCCATTTTTGGATGACCAAATGAGAACACTTGATCTACATACCTATTTGATGGGAATCCAACACATCTCTGTACGGGTCTTACCAACAATCTCAGTAGGTCCTTCGACATGTTCCTCCTGGCACACATTCTGATATAGAGACTTATATAGCTCTATTAGCGCCTAACTCACTTATGTAGGAGTTTTGCAGCAGCTCCGAGTACTTGAAGCTCTGAACTTTGTTAAAGACAGAGGCCATAAGTGCCACAACACACCCTCTGACCAGAGAGACATTTATGTGCCATTGTATGTGTTTTGGTTTGTTTTATCCCTAGGTAAAGGAGGAATGTACTGTCGCTGTCAGTGGGGTGTACCACTGCAGCACACGCCCCCTCCCACTGTTCCTGCCAAGTTCACCCCTGAGCGTAAGGGGGCTGTGGTTAAGTCCAGCGTATGCGTGGACACGCAAACAAGTTAATAAAAGGCCCAGGGCTCTGGGCGTGGTCAGGTTAGTTAGCCGCCACTAACAGCAACGCTGGTGTCCGGTTCTGCTCTTCTTCCTAGGCCCAGACTAGGATATTACAAGCCTATCTGAGATCCCGGAGCAAAGACGACCGCCGCGCCCCGTGAGCCACGCCCCTTCTCCACACGGGGACGGTCCCATTCTCCCACAGGCTCAACCACATTGCTGAAATACACACAGCAGGTAATACTTAAACTTCATTAAAGTAGCGCTTACATATAATTACCCTAATAACGTAGCGCTTACACATCCCCTATGCTGCAGCTACAACCTACTAGTTGTACGTGGCGCGCTCAATGCCTCACGCGGCAGCCACCTACGTTGTTCCTCCTCCCATCATGGCCCCGTATCACTGACAAAGAAAACCGCCAGACTAAACCACCACACGGGTAATGGCAAGTACTTCGCTAGTTGCCGCTGCCCATCAAAACCTGTACCAGCATGCGCAGTTCAAAAACTCTACACTATATTGGGGCACTGTATATCGCGCTGGCCTCTGGAAGTGCCCCTTGCACAGTCGCGGCCCCAAGCTCAATCAACCCTACATTACCGAATTAAAATTGATAATGTGTCCTTAAACGAATCTAAATAGCAACCATACACTAATAGCCACTACGGGCTCACTTACATTACTGCATAAAATTAGCTTATAGACCCGTAAAAGAATCAACAACCATTACCGATCTACGCCAGGCTCCCCCAACCCACCATCCTACACCGCTCAGCCCGCAGACCGGACGCCTCATACAGTGTGAAAACTAAACTAAACGCATACCTGGAACTAACTAAACACCCCGCCTAGGCTCCCCCTAAACCTCCTGTGCCACACGGCACACCACCGACCAGAACCCTCGCTCCACGTCGACAGTGCGCCTCTTCAGCTGCCGGACATCTGAGGGGCCAAAGAGGCCAACTGTTCCAGGGCGCAGCCTTCAATATCTCTCCCTGCACCCCCTGACGTTTCCTCCCTCCTCACGATACACCACTTTTCACCCAACCAGTCACATGGCGCAAGTAAGGGGGCCCCTCCCCTAAGCGTGGGGGGCACCTGTTCATTCTCATTTTCTAACATTACCCTTCCTGCAAACATTTAATATGCGCTAGTGGCGGCACTCACAGCAAAGCTGTGGTTATTTCATCTTGCATTTTGCTTAATTTCTACCCGAATATGCATTGAAAACCTGCTTTTCCTGATGCATTACAAGGATTGTATAATTGCGTATTTACCTAACCTCTTACACTGTTAGTTACATGAGTGTATTTTCACATATCTCCCTGTGTGCACTTATTTAACGTGAGCTTAATTCTTCTTGAGGCACCCCGCACGGCTACGTAATTATTTTGTTGTGTGGCGGTCCCACCCTCAAGCAGCTAGGTCACTGGTCCTTTCTTTTGCCAATTTTTCAGGCTTACCCTAACATATGTTGCTTTAGCCCAATTAGCTCAGTTGAAACACAAATACCAGTCTAGTCTTTGAGCACTGATAAACTATAGGATAAGATCTGTTTCTAGGGAAAGCCTTCCACTGTTCCAAACGCCAGTCTAGTCTTTGAGCACTGATAAACTATATGATAAGATCTGTTTCTACGGAAAGCCTTCCACTGTTCCAAACGCCAGTTTAGTCCTTGAGCACTGATAAACTATAGGATAAGATCTGTTTCTAGGGAAAGCCTTCCACTGTTCCAAACGCCAGTCTAGTCCTTGAGCACTGATAAACTATATGATAAGATCTGTTTCTAGGGAAAGCCTTCCACTGTTCCAAACGCCAGTCTAGTCCTTGAGCACTGATAAACTATAGGATAAGATCTGTTTCTACGGAAAGCCTTCCACTGTTCCAAACGCCAGTCTAGTCCTTGAGCACTGATAAACTATAGGATAAGATCTGTTTCTACGGAAAGCCTTCCACTGTTCCAAACGCCAGTCTAGTCCTTGAGCACTGAT
Organism: Lissotriton vulgaris; assembly: GCF_964263255.1. Classification (NCBI taxonomy): domain Eukaryota; kingdom Metazoa; phylum Chordata; class Amphibia; order Caudata; family Salamandridae; genus Lissotriton; species Lissotriton vulgaris. The sequence goes on from NC_141689.1 coordinate 43,486,003, forward strand.
AAACTATAGGATAAGATCTGTTTCTACGGAAAGCCTTCCACTGTTCCTTTAATGATTGTTTACAAACTTGTTCTGCTCCACAAATGCTTAGGACTTCAAACATCTGTGCCAAGTACTCTCCATGCAACAGTGAATTTAGAGAACACTTTATAGCCAACATTTATTAACATCTAGTAAATTCCTTTCTTTCCCCTTTTGTAAAATTCTAACAAAAATACACAAACAATAAGGAATGATATGCTATTCACAATACACATACAATATCTCGCATTCAGAACTGTTTTTGTTTTTTTGCTACATGATTTTCTAAAAAGTCAAACTTCCACCAGTATTTGAATTCCTGACATTCAACAGTGCGTTTTTTAATTGGCAAACATTCAACTCACTGCGCTACCTTTCTTTCTTTTGCTACATGGATGGGCTGGCCTTCCAAGCCTACAAAGCAGTGTATAAAAAAATAACAAAAATATATAAAAAACGTAAACACTTGCAGAGGTGCACAAGCGTGGACAAATGTACACAGGGGTCCCCTCTACATGCTACTTTTGTGATGTGCAAAAGACATTTATGCCTAATTTCATCTATAACAACTCTTCCATCGTTCCGCACTGGTAAAAGCTGGAAATCTCCTTCACAAATTCCTCTTTTGTTCAGCCAGTCCCAGGGATGCCTTATTTCTAAAGTGCTCAATGATAATTTGCCTGTCCCAATTCTAAATAAGGATGGAGAATACAACGCATAAACTACCCCCAAACACTATGACCACTAGCTGCTTTAATTCTCTTTGTTAATTCTCTTATTCCCACATTCATCCGTGCATCTACCACTCATCTCACATTTACTTAAACATTCACTAAAGCCCATTTAATCGCACAATCACTCTTCAAATAAACATTGCATAACGGCACACTACTAGGCCTGACCCTCTACACAGTTCGCTTGTAAGCGGCCCTGAAGGAACCCCTAAGAACTCAGCACCTGTGAGCTACCCCGTGAGTTACCTCCCTGGTTGACAGCCCCTGACACACTCTCCGTACTCCCGATGACAAAGCCCCCACTCCCCCAGCGTTACCGTCCCACTCCTCTCCCTATAGTTGCTCCATACCCTACTTTCTAAATATGCCTTCCATCAGACCTACCCTCACCAAACCCGGACACAGTGAACTACCTTAAACCAAATGGCCCTAATTCCTACTCGATAAGTTTCCCCCCCAACCTTTCTCCCAAAGCACAAAAAGTTTTGAAACATAAACTGATTAAACAGCACCCGGAATCTTTATTCGCAGACACATACTACTGCACCTCCAATGGACTGATAAAAATGGATCTCATTTTCCACACTAATAGACCCAAAGAGTGGAACGCCATCATCAGATCACAATTCCACATCTCCAAAACTACTAACACATCCCAAACCGCTCGAGACTGAGGGGTACTACCTCTTTGACGATATATTCCAATGTCACAGTCCTGATCCGAGCCAATAACAACAACCTAGAGGCTTTTGGCTCACTCTTCCCTTCTCTTAGCACTACCCCCTTTCACTCTCTCCTCCCACGCCCAACGCACCCCCTCTCCCCGACAGACAGACCCCCAACGTAGCTCCCCCATCAACAATATGCCCCCCATCAACACCACCAGCTCTCTACCTCATGACACCACCACCACCTCTGGTACCAAGAACACAAAACCTCCCCCACCACCCGACCGCTTCTCCGACCTCCCCCTGCTTATATTCTCCTCCTCAATACTATGACTAACCACAACACACAGTCCAATACTCACAAACACCTCCCTACACCCACACTCATAAGTACGCAGCTGCCACATCACAACCCGCCACCCTCTACGCCCCCAGTCAAGCCAACGACTACATGAACTACTCTCTACCGACTAGACAACAAGATAACAATACTAAGCCTCCCCCTCATGTAGGGACCCCGTCCATCCCACCTTCTCCCCTGTAGTGATGGATCAACGTCTCTACCTGCTCAAAAGCCAACTATCTATCATAACAAAATCCTAACCAATCTCACCACGCTCCGTGAACGGTCCCAAACTGCCCACTTAACCCCCACCGTCACCAACAACACTACCCAATGGCCCCCCAGAGCTCTCCACGCCAATTGGCTCGCTACCCTGTCAGCAAACCATAGGTGTAACGAAAACCGTACCAGTAGATCCAAAATAGCTATGTCTCCGAGTGAAACTGAAGAGCTCGCCTCCTCATTCGACACACCTTCTACAGACAACCCTCAATCCAAAATCCAAGTGCTCAACAGATTCAGAAGAAAGCACTTCCCCCCAAAACACCCTAGATCTCCCCCTGCCCTTACCAACATCCCCAGAGCCCCCTGGAAGAAGAATCCTAAAAAAGAGGCTCTCATGGCCAACTGCATGCCCATAAACTGCAGATCAGCCACGAAACACGCCACCGAGCTAGCAGAATCCATCCTCACCCATGACATAGACATAACCTTCATCACCGAAACCCAGCTAAACGATTCCTCATCCCTTATCATGGACAACCTCTTACCCCCAAGCTTTACTATCATCAACAAAGATCATAGAGACCAAAGAGGCCGAGGGTTAGTAATCATTAACAACAATACTTTGTCCCTGTAGGAAATTGACACCTTTAACTACAACTCCTTTGAATGCCTTTTCGCCATCATTAACACTAGTAGCAACAAGGCACTCCATTGTCATCTCCATTACCATCCCCCAGGTAACACCTCCTCATTCGGGGAACACCTTTCTGACCTGATTGCCCCTTGCTCTCTCCGAGATGCTAACAACCTAATTTTGGGAGAACTGAACCTACATTGGAACGATAAAAACAGCTCATTGACCCAGAATCTGAATGAGCTACTTCACAATATCAACCTTACCCAGCACTGGTCTGAGGAAACCCACACCAAAGGAGCAATCCTTGATGCCATTATAGCCCAACGTGACACTATCAAAGTCGATCACACCCTACCTTTTGACTGGTCCGACCACCACCAAATCCCATTCCACATCACTCAACCACTTATCAACCTCCCAACCAAGACCCCCCCAAATGGACGAGAAACTGGACACAAATCTCCATGGCCGACCTGAAGGAAAAGGTTTGCGTACTCCTGCCTACCTCCACAGATGATCTCTCAACATCGGGTTTCACCTCTCAGTACAACTTCACTATGACCATCATCCTAGGCCAATTAGCACCCCTGAAACTAAAAAAAAAAACAGGAACACCCTATCCAGATCCTGGTTCAACTTGGACATCAACGCCTAAAGGAGACAACTTAGAGCCACAGAACGTTTATGGAGGAACAACCCCTCCACAAGCCTCCATGAACAACTCAAAGCAACCCAATGGAATTACAAAGACACATCTACAAAGAAAAAAAAGACCTTCTTCTGCACCGCCCAGGACAACGCAAAGAACAGATTCAAGGAACTATTCAGGCTACAAACATTCAAACCCTCCACTTCCTTAGGTCAGGCCACCAAAGTCCTGTGCGACAACTTCGCCAATTTCTTTGATGACAAAATCACTAAGATTGAGTTCTCACTCGATACCATCCCTTATCCCTCTGGCTCAATCCCAATCGAAGCTGACACACACAAACAACCCGTGAAAGCCTGGAAAGCCTTCACCCCCACAACTGAAGTAGAGATTATTAAACTAATCAACTCCTCCAAACCCGCCTCTCATGCTCTTGATCCTATACCCACTCAACTGACCAAAAAGCTGAAACTCACCTTGGCTCCATTCTGGTGTAAGATCATAAATAGCTCCTTGAGATCCGGTGACATTCCTGACTGCCTCAACGTCGGCCAAGTCATGCCACTTCTGAAAAAACCCTATCCAGATCCTGGTTCAACTTGGACATCAACGCCTAAAGGAGACAACTTAGAGCCACAGAACGTTTATGGAGGAACAACCCCTCCACAAGCCTCCATGAACAACTCAAAGCAACCCAATGGAATTACAAAGACACATCTACAAAGAAAAAAAAGACCTTCTTCTGCACCGCCCAGGACAACGCAAAGAACAGATTCAAGGAACTATTCAGGCTACAAACATTCAAACCCTCCACTTCCTTAGGTCAGGCCACCAAAGTCCTGTGCGACAACTTCGCCAATTTCTTTGATGACAAAATCACTAAGATTGAGTTCTCACTCGATACCATCCCTTATCCCTCTGGCTCAATCCCAATCGAAGCTGACACACACAAACAACCCGTGAAAGCCTGGAAAGCCTTCACCCCCACAACTGAAGTAGAGATTATTAAACTAATCAACTCCTCCAAACCCGCCTCTCATGCTCTTGATCCTATACCCACTCAACTGACCAAAAAGCTGAAACTCACCTTGGCTCCATTCTGGTGTAAGATCATAAATAGCTCCTTGAGATCCGGTGACATTCCTGACTGCCTCAACGTCGGCCAAGTCATGCCACTTCTGAAAAAACCAGGCCTAGACCCTAATGACCTGAACAACTTCAGACCTGTCTCCAATCTCCCTTTCCTTTCTAAAATCCTCGAAAAGTGTGTGCTCCTACAACTCACTCAGCACATGGACAGCATCAACCTCCTTGATCCCCACCAATCAGGCTTCAGAAAAGGCTGCAGTACCGAGACCGCGATCCTCAACATCGTGGATGTCATTTGCAAATCTCTGGATACGAACCAATGCTGCCTTCTCATCCTCCTGGACTTATCAGCAGCCTTTGACATGGTAGATCACAATCTACTCATCAAGGCGCTCCAAGACAGAGTGGGTGCAGATGAAAAGGTCCTACACTGGTTCTCCTCCTTCCTTCACAACCGCTCCCAAAGGATACAAATTAAAACCTACACATCTGACCTACACCTCGTCAGCAGAGGCATCCCCCAAGGATCAGTGCTCTCCCCCCAACTATTCAATATATATATATATATAAAACCCCTCACCTCCCTTCTTAAAAAAGCCAACATCCCCTTCCACCGCTATGCAGATGATACCCAGATCTATCTGGAAACCTCCTCTATTAAAGACATCCAGAGACTAAATAATACCCTCAAAGAAGTCCAACACTGGCTAAATATCAACCACCTTAAACTCAACCAGGTCAAAACCGAAATCCTCCTCATCTCCAACAAAGAAGATAAACCCCATATCATGGAATGGCTAAAAGCAATCGATGCGCTCAACGACAATCTCACACTGGCCAAATCTGTAAAATCCTTAGGAATCCCCCTTGACCCCAAACTTGATATGGACAAACACATCAAAAACTCTGCGAGGAGTGCCTTCCTCAACAAGAAGCTTCTAAAAAAATAAAACCCTTCATCCCGCCCACAGACCACTCAATCACTGGTGATATCGAAACTGAATAATGGAAATGCAATCCTCACCAGTGCAAAGAAATCCCACCTGCCCCCCCCCTCAAAACAACTCTCAATGTGGCAGCCAGAATGGTCACTGGAGTCAAGAAGTTTGATCACATATCACCTGCACTCAGAGAACTAAAATGGCCCCCAATAGAAATGCGTGCTAGCTTCAGAACTGCCTGCCTCACATTTAAAGCCCTACACACAGGGAAACCTGAATACCTGGCCACCAAACTCAAAAAGGCCGGCCAAACAAGGATCCTGAGGAGCTCCAACTCCCTACTACTCATCCCTATAAAAACAGGTACAAATAAAACCGCTACACGATCCTTCGCTGAAAGCTCACTAAAAATCTAGAACTCCATCCCAGCGAATATTAGGACTATCCCATTCTTGGTTAAATTACAAAAACTCTTAAAAGACCTCTTCCTCAAGCAGGCCTTCCTGCATCGATAATCACCGCTATACCGAACATGCACTCTGCACCTTAAATGACATTTGCCTCTAAGACGTACCACCCCAAACGCCCATCCGCCTCCCCTTATGAATAAGGGCCACGCCTAAGACCACATGCACTCAGCAAGACCAGGACTCCTGTACTTTAATGTTGCACTGCTCGCTGGGACTTCCAAATCCGACATGTACACTTTTGCCTTATTGTGTGATTCCTGCTTTATAATCTGTTGTAAGCTATGTAAAACTCCTTAAATAAAAAAAAATATCAATAGCACCATACAATATTTGCCCTACTCATAGTGCATATACTGAAGGCACCATGCATTTACTTTATGTCACGCGAAGAAACTCACCAATGAAGCACTTTTTATTTATAAACAGACAAAAACAGTAACAGAAAGTTTGCACACAATATTTTTGATAATAATATAATTTACAACAACTGGCACCTTTTAACTTACTGTACATTTTTTAAGTGGCAAACATTCAGCTCACTGCGCCACCTTTCTTTCATGCAAATAGGTGGATAGAAAAGAATCTTCCTTGTTCATTAATTTAGGGTGCATTGGCCTTGTCTCTACAACTAAAGTCATTGGTTACATAGGATTTTATACAGCTTTTGACAAGGAGCTGCCCTTCCAAGCGTCCAACATATAGTTTAAAGAATAATAAGAAAAATATATGTAATAAATGTAAACACTTGCAGAGGTGCGCAAGCATGGACAGATGGACACTTGGATCCCCTCTACACTCTATATTGCGCAGACTTAGCCCAAGTCAAGGCGCCTAACATAAATAATACAGAATATATGTACCAGGAGCCCACTCACAGATAAGCCTCTGAAAAAAGCCATGTTTTTAATGCCTTCCTAAAAGGACCAATAGCGGGTTGTGCTTTTAGTTCAGGGGGGAGGGTGTTCCACAACCTGGGGGCCAAAACAGAGAAGGCCCTTCCACCCCACCTGGCTCTCCAAACCCGAGGAACAGTCAGGAGATTCTTACTGGAGGAGCGTAGGCTTTTGCAGGAAGTGTAAGAGACTAGAAGAGATCGTATATCTTCAGAGCCCTCTCCAGATAGCGCCCCGTAGACAAAGCATAGGATCTTAAAAGAGATCCTAGCCTGAATCGGGAGCCAATGCAGACTCTTCCTGGATAGGGTGGCAGATGAGCGGCTGGGGACATCAAGAATAAACCTAGCTGCCACATTTTGTACAGTCAGCAGGCGTTGTATCAGGCCCGAGTTAATGCCCGAGTAGAGTGCATTGCAATAATCTAGCTGGGAAGTAACTAAGGCCACTACAGTCTGTTTACGGGCTTTCAGAGAGAGATAATGAGTAATCTTCCTCAGGGTCCTGATGACACCCCAGCAGGTAGAAACCGTTCTGTTTACCTGCTGATCCATAGAGAGAGAGGTGTCAATCATCACGCCCAGATTCCGGGCGGATTTAGTGGGCCGTGGGCACTCTCCGAGTGATGGGGGCCACCAGTCACTTGACCAGGCATCCTGGCCTCCCCTGAAGATCAAAACCTCGGTTTTCTCTCCGTTCAGCTTCAGTGAGTTACAAATCATCCACTGTGAGACTGCCTCCATGCAGTTCCTGAAGCTAAGAACGGAGGTACTCACCAAGTGGGAGAGAGACCAGGATTTGGGTGTCATCGCCGTATGACACCATCTCCATCCCAAAAGATCTTGCCAACCTGGCGAGTGGGGCCACATATATGTTGAAAAGAGTGGGGCTCAAAGCTGACCACTGTGGTACCCCACAACGTACAGGCTTAGGAGGGGACACAAATTCTCCTAGCTTGACCCTCTGCTCTCTCTGATTGAGGAAGGAGGACAGCAGGCTAAGTGCAGAGCCCTCCTACCCCTATCTCCCTGAGACAAGATGTTAAAATGGAGGGAGCTGGGGTATTGAAAGCTGCTGTCAGGTCTAACAGGACCAGTAAAGTAGTCTGCCCCTGATTAAACCTTTTTACGGATATTGTTAACGACTACAGTGAGAGCCGACTCGGTGCTATGGTGCTACCGGAAACCTATCACTATTTGGAAATGAGGGTGTATAATAGAAGCACAAACTAAGAGATTTATTTGGTCTTGTTGAATAATGAATATGTATTCAATGAACATGGGTAATTGTGAATGACATATATTTATAGGTTGAACCAATTGAAACAACGAAATGTTTATTTATTTTGTTTATGATATACATCTTTTGTTGTGAAATTACTCTCAAATTTTTTAAACGCCACTGAAGCATGCATACCACTCTCTTTGAAGTAAGTGTTGATGTTATAAATAGCTTATATTTGAGGATTGTTTGCTGCCTTCTTTTACAATAGCAATACAGGATGTTGTTATTAGAATGAAATGATCATGTTATTCCTATATAGCAACCTATCTTAGAGATGTCATAATCTCATTGATAACAAATCCAGATTGGGATTCTTAATATGGAATAGATATAAAAATACCTAAATCTTTGCGTGATTATACACTAACAGTATTAAAATGAATACATTGTGTTGACATTAAGTGAATACTCTTAAGATTCGGATCAAGGCTAAACTGCTATTTTGTTGGCAACAGTGCCTGATTGGGCACCATTACAAAAGAGTGTATGAATAGTACCATATGCTTCCCGAGTACCCCATTTTTTCTTGAGGTATAGCCCGTGTTGTCATATATTTGTAGGGATCAGTTAATTTACAGATTGACTGACTTTTTATCAATATGTAAGGATCTGAAATTCGAACACTATAAGGAAGTCAAAAGGTACTAAATATATCTATTTTATATAAATAAAGTACGAACTTAAATGTGACATAGGAGAAGAAGTCCGGTATCCGTTGTCTGAAGAAATCTGAATAAAGAACTCCTTTTTAAATTCAGAGTCTTCATCTGAACTTCTTGGGGAAACCAGTGTAACTTTTTAATGACGTGAATAATGTTGCGATTTCCCCAAAGCATTGTGTTAAACATTTGAAGGGTGCAGGGCCGTTCTGCAGGAGATTTGTCTCACTTCTCTCACTAATAGGACATAGAGGATAATGTTCTAGGCCATTTGCACCTTCATCACATTAGATATTCACACTGAGGACTTTTAGCACTGGTGCAGGCATCTTAGCCTTGATCCCCAATTGTTCTTGTTGTTATTTATACCAGTAGAACCATCTGTGTGCAAAAGTATCAAGTTGAAAGCACAGCTAAACCACTCCGGTTGTATTCTTCCACACTTCGAATCTGGCATATACAATGAACTGCACAAAAGAGTTAGGTTGGATAAAAAATTACTTTTTATATTAACTAGAAAAAATTAATGCAATTAAGTAACCGCTTATTGGAAAGGGAGAAAGGAAATCAAATAATGGTCTTCATACTGAATGGGCAAACGGAGACTTGGAGTGGGTTGGAAAAAATAAATTAAAAATGCCAGAAAGCGTCAGGAGAACCAGCCCATATACAAAATTGCCCACTGTCCAAACATGGTACAGTCCCTGTTCATCTTCTTTTTGTATGATGAGGAGATCCTCCACCTCTGTGTCCTCCTCCTGGCTGGCTGGTGTAGGACCGGACACCCCACAGGAGTCTGAAACATGAGGAGTACAAAGGGTATGAGGCGGTAACAGTGTGGGTAGACGTGAGTGATGCTGTGCCAGGACAGCCAACATTGCTGCACCCAAGGAAGGGATGTTGGCATTGAGGGTGTTCATGTCTCTAGCATGTTCCTCTAGTAGCCCACACAGATCTTCATAGATCCACAGTAGGATCCGAGAGAACATATCAGGCTTGCGCTCTGATGTCACCATCACTTCTTGGGATGCATCCACAGGAGTGACAATACAGGGAAGGGGTTTGGTCCCACATGGGGAGTGTGGGGTGTCGGGCAAAGCTTTCCCTCCTCTCTTCTGGGCAGACACTTGGAGAGGAACTAGTGGCAGGGGGTGCAGCTGGAGGCCTTGATGAAATGGGGGCCTCAACCGGTAAGGAGGGGTGGTGGCAGGCCCAGGTGGTGACAAGGTTTACTCTGGGGACACCTCAACTGTGTCCAGTTCTTGAGTGTCTTGTAACATAATAATAAAAAAACATTAACATTGTCAACCTCAAGCTAGGTTTTGGGACGGTGACAACTTTCATGTTCATGGCTTTGGACTTGGGTATGCCCTCCTATGAAGCTTTGGTGCTAGTTAAATTCTGTATCCCCGGTAAGGAGGGTTCAGAATGGTGCCACCACTACAGTGTCATCAGCCTCCACCTGGCCTGTTGTAGATGTTGTAGGCTCTGGCTGGGTGGGTGCACTACCCCTACCTGATGATGCAGTCCGTTCTCCTCCTCTTCTTCCTCCTCAGTGGATGAAAGAGGCTGTACCCGCCGATGTCTTAAGGATGCCCGGCTCTGCCCCTGGCCCTATTCCTGGTGTTCCTGGACAGCCTGGTCCACTGAAACAGAAGTCAAAACATTATGTAGTTGGTGTAGAATTCATAACAAAGCACATAACTTCATGAAACAAATCTCCTTTGATCTCACTAACCAATCATATATGCCTTGGTGTCAAAATGCATGTGCCCTATCACTGTGATGTTCTGAAATAACTCTCACATTGACGTCTGTTACATTTGTGGGAAGGATTCTCTTCTGAACTGACCAACCCTCACCTTCGGCATTATTGTAATCAGTGTTTCCTGACTTTGCTACATAGTCATCTTCCAATGTCAATCTACAAGTAGAGACAGCCTAAGCATGTATCTGTGATCATCCTGTAATGTGCAGTCTTAACAGTGTCACACTTACTATCAAATGTCATCTGATGTGTAGCACAATCTGATCCTGTCACATGGCAATGGGCAAACCAATGAATGCACTCACATGTTATAAGGTCTCAAAGGGTAGCTTTGTGTCAACTCTGCTTTTACGTGAGCAGCAAGACTGGGATTGGGACTGGGATTGGCTGGGCTAAGTAGATTCAGCTGGACCTGGGTGAGGGGATGTTAGGCACTGACACAGGTGTATCAGGATGAAAGATGACTTCCTCCCGCACACATAATTCCTCCCCCCAGGTGTGGAGATTCAGCCCTGAGTATGGAGACTCCACACCCAAGTTCAGAGACTCCGCCCCAAGTGCAGAGACTCCGTCCCAAGTGCAGAGACTCCGCCACAAGTGCAGAGACTCTGCCCCAAGTGCTGAGACTCCGCCCCAAGTGCAGAGACTCCGCCCCAAGTGCAGAGACTCCGCCCCAAGTGCAGAGACTCCGCCCCAAGTACAGAGACTCCGCCCCAAGTGCAGAGACTCCGCCCCAAGTGCAGAGACTCCACCACAAGTGCAGAGACTCCGCCGCAAGTGCAGAGGTAAAGATACTACTCGTAAATGCCCTTTGTGAATACAGAAAGTTGTGAACTTGGACTTTTGGTATAATTTTAGAACCAAAAGTCTTAATTTACTTTTGTAAATCAGGACCATCATGTTTTTCATTGAGAGCGCGTCGGGTATTATGACTGAGGGCAATGAAACAGGAAATTTCCAAAGGCTAATTAAAGCTTGCAGTACATCAAGCACATTGTTTAGTTCAAAATAATGTATTTACATCCACTCTGAGGAAAGCAATTCAGAAAAATGTAACGCTTGAAATTAGACGGACCCACTTGGGATCTGTGAAATGCTTTATAACGCACTGCTGCAGTAGTGAATTTAGATGGCTTCCCAGCCAATGTTGAAAGCCACAGAATCAGGCTTCCTCATGACAGTGCTCCGCTGGATGCAGCAGAATGAAGAAATGGTGTAAATCACTGTTCGGATAAGGACTGCTGGGAAATGTCACAGGGGTGGTTGTATAAAAGCAGTCCCCTGCCCTGCTAATTCGTTGTCAGTGTAATGATTTGACAGACCTCAGGTGTGCACTATTCTTCAGTGGAGAAGATGTAGAGTCTGGAGTCCAGAAATGATTGCAGGAATCTTAGATACTTGAAGATCAGGTTTATTCCTTAATACATCACCAAAAGTCAGCTCTCGACCACCCACGACCCTCTTGTGAGAACAATCAACATTCTAAGGACAGTACCAGGGCATGGGGGAACAAGGGAGATACCGAAAAGGGACCTTAAGGAAGGGGATGACTTAAGGTACAGTAAATGTGATTTTTTAAACAGAAAACATTAATTCTCAGGATCAGAACAGAATGGCATTGCATGATCAGGTATCCAATGTGGAGGAAACACATTTTCCTTGCTCTGTTCCTGTGCTCTCAACATAAATGGTCAATGTTTCCATGCTACCCAAATTCTCAGGAAAAGAAGTAACAGTTCTTCCCAACAAGGATTCACACATTTTAAAGAACTGTGTTGTTTCACATATTGCCATCAGACAGCTTAACTGTGTACCCAGCCCCTCTCTAGCTCTCCATCAAATTGGAAAAATGGGAATATCCCTTCATTAACTCTTTCCTAATTTTACTCTTACTGACTCACCAGCCTGAAAGTCTTACTCATTGAAATGTTTCTGTTTTTCTCACCACCCACACATGCAACTCCTTTGTCACCTGAAACAATTTCAACACTGTCTCTACGTTCCTGCCAAGCATCTTTTCCAACAGTGATTTATTTTGCTTTCTCAAGATATGGACCAATATGCCTACATCATGTCTTTAACTTGCTCTTGCAAGTACCCGCCTACAGCTTCAAGGGCTCACTTGTCCTGCAACAGGGAGAAAGCTCTGCACCTCTAGCGGTGACCCAGACTCTAAAACTTGGTCCGCTTCAGGAGTCTCATCATTCTCTGTCTGGAGCAAAGGCAGTGAATGCCAAGGCCAATGCCGTCTCAGAGTCTGCCATAATTCACATACCACCTTGACCTGGTCTAAGGAAATTTGGAAGGTTCCACTCACTTCCTGAGACTGATGCACATCCTGTGCTCTGGTTAATATATCTGACATGGTCCAAGCCATTAAGGCTTCTGGTTCTGGTGCTAACGCAGGGACAATCGAATTGTGCTCAAGAGACATCCATCACCACATTTACCTTCTCAGCCTTAGATCACCCTTGGCTGACATCAATGATTTCTACCTCAACCCAGGCAACCTCCACTGTCTACTAATCCTGCTTTATTGGCTTCCTCTCATATATAGTTCTATGAGCTCCTTTTTGTCTCAGGGCAGGGACATTCCACAATTAAGTACTAGTTTCTAATACAAACCCTTTCATTTTGAGTAAATGTGCTTCAAGGCACCTAGATCTCTCTCCAAAATGTCTTTAGCTCCTCGGTTGACTGCTGCGGGGCCCTCTCTGTTCCTTTCACTGATAGATGATACACTTGCTATCATGGTGCAGCTAGCACAGGTTCCTTCACCTGACAGTATGTCCTGTAAGGCCCCTCCTTGTGACACCAAAATCATGCAAAATAATGTCCTTCTGTTGTTCCTGGCCTGGAACCCAGCTCCCTGTCTGTTCGGTGTCCTCTTTGGAACCTTGGAAATTGCCAGGTCCTTACAGTACCAGTGTCTAGTGAGTTCTAATGTCTCATTGACCTTGAACCAGTCTGAGCCAAGCCTTTGTTAACTCCATTAGTTAACCACTTGTCAGCCTACTTGCTATTTTTTTCTGGATCCTTTACTGTGAAATCTGAGGGGCATTGGCTACATGGGGCAGAGCACTCCTTTCGTCTCGTTGTCACTATTAACTTCCAGGCCTTTCACCAACTACTTCAAGTTATGCATTCACCGTGATTCATGGTCTCACATGGAATATTATCTGCTCTCTTGCTGTCAATAGACCTCTGTAAGCACTTAGCCTGCTTGCGGCTAAAACCGCCTAATTTGGGCTTCATTCATCAGCTCACAATTAATTTGTTCAATCATCTTTCCAGCAACTGCTGCACTTTCGAGGTGTGGCTCCCTTAGAGACATCGTTCAGAGTCTGAGCTCTCCATGCAATCTCAGAACTCACAAACCCTTCCAAAGTATCTGGTCTCTCCACTTACGTGTTGTGAGAAATTGTGTTGTTGGTCTATGGAGGTGTGAGCCCTTCTCAAGCAACAGACACCATCCTTCTCAGGGTAAACCAGAAAAGTCACTAAATTAACCTGTGCTTAATCCTCTGGTAGCTTGGCACAAAAGCAGCCAGACTTAAGAGCCACTGTTTAAAGTATTTATGCAGCATACAACAGTAATAAAGTGAAAAACCAACACAAGAATATTCCCACACCAATTTAGAAAGAGAGTAAAACATATTAAATAAAATGACATGTAAAAACAAAAATAGAATCAGTAGAACCGGAAATATTGAATTTAAAAGATTTATGAGGAAATAGCACTGAGAACCAAATAGCACCAATTATAGTTAGCTATTCGTGCTGCACAGGCTGGGTACAGGGACAAGTTTGGTCTCCTGAGACAGTACCTGGTGTCTTTGGGACCAAGATGCAAAGTCTGCGCCTGCCTGCAACGCATTGTGCAGAGGAGCCATCGAACAGAAGATGCAATGCTTGATCCTGCATCGCTCTGGGTCGGTGCTAAAGCCACTGATCAGAAGCTGCAATGTGAACTATGAGATGTGTTGAGCTGAGTTGGGTCAATGAAACTACTAGGGTTGCGTTGCAGACACTTGCGTTGAGATGGGTCGTGCTGCATCGGCCTGGACTTTGCAAGGTGTCGTACTTCACCGGTTCCAATGAAGACAGGCTTGTTTAGGCTTCTTCTCCCCAGCTTCAGGAATGTCAGAAATATACTTTCACTGTTCACATGCCGTGAGTGTCCAACTGCAAGTGTTCGGTGTCCTGATTTAATTCTGGCCCCGGAGTCACACTAATCAAGTATGCTCATTGAGTTCCCTTGACATGTGGTGGCTCTGGACCAGTTCTTTGAACTTGTGAGGGCACCTACCATGCTTCATTGACAGTGGACTTTTGACTCTGGGTTTAGCACATAGAGCAGTGGTGGCAGCGTATCGTGTTTTGTGAATCCAGAGTTGTGATCAGACCTTTTAATCTGTATCAGTAAAATAGAGGCTTAGTGGCCAAATCATGTAATGCTTTCCTTTTATGCGCTTATTCGACTTCTGGCGCTAACAATTCAAGTTTACGTTGTCAATGTATGTGTGTGTAGCCTGTATATGTGGTGTACACAAGATGTCTTATTCCCCCTACACAGATCTGTTTTAGCTCTCTGCGCAGCATTCTTATATGCCTCATCTGGACTGGGGGCCACTCTTGCATCCGCTGGGATGCTCTCATCCACCCCAGTGACCACAGAGGATTTGGGGTCCCCAATCTTCATCTCTATTATCTAGTAGCACAATGCCAATCAATATCCACACCGGTAGTATCACCCAGGGGAACATCCTTTACGATGCGGATGTTACCCCGCGCTACCATTACGACGCGTCTCTTACAACGCAAGTCGTAACCACGACTTGCGCTGGAGGGTGCTCAAGGACAAGGAATAGTTAATTTACTATTCCAACACCTTCCCTACTATCCATGGTGACTGGTGTTGGAATAGTAGATTAAACTAGTCCTAAATCCGTGGTAACGACTTGCGTTGTGAAACACGCATTGTAACGGTACGCGTGATAATAGCCCGCGTCGTACCGTCATACATCCATCACCCAGGCGCGTCATCCCAGTAGATGCCAGACTGTGAACACAACCTGTTAAGCATGGCAGAGGCTTAGGCGGACACTGGGCTGCAGACCCCTTTATTCCCTCAAACTTTGATTACTGGATTATCCCTGACTACCACTCATGCATGAAATTCTAATACATCGTGCACTTTGTCGCCATTACCTGCTCTCCCCACGGGAGCTCTTTCCTGATGGACATGTCTTGCAACACTTTGATGATCCTCGCATCCATAAAGTTTAGTACATGGACCGTTTTGTCTTCCAGCGATTACATAATACTTTACTCTCTCCACTCCTCTTACACATTGGCTTCAGATGATTTCCCATCTTTGACACCCGTTGTGTCTGGCACTGATGGCGATCAGATGATCTCCAGACAATATCCCCTCTGTGTCGCCATGAATCCAGGTACCACTACATGCGTGTGAAAGACCTTGGCAGCAGAGCTGGGAATCCCTCTCACAGATAAAATATGGTCCTACTGTTATTCACATATCCAACACATTTCAGTTAACCATAGATGCAAGCTGTTATATTCTAAATTCCTACACCACACCTATCTCTCCTTGCCCAGAAGGCAGATTTCACACATCTGACATGGACCTGCCCGGTGATGTCCATGTATTGGACGTCTCTTTTACTCACATCTCGGCCATGACTGGTGCAGTGATCACACCTGATCCTTTTTAGCTCTTTTAGGATACACCAGGGATATACCGAGACCCATGCACCGATTGACCTCAATGGCATTCCTATTGGCCAAG
The DNA here is from genome assembly GCF_964263255.1 of Lissotriton vulgaris. Taxonomy (NCBI): domain Eukaryota; kingdom Metazoa; phylum Chordata; class Amphibia; order Caudata; family Salamandridae; genus Lissotriton; species Lissotriton vulgaris. The sequence continues at coordinate 43,502,196 of NC_141689.1, forward strand.
TGTGAGTTCATTTGTATATTTAGAACTCTAACCACTAGTATATGTAGTAGACTTTTTTACGTACTACCATTCCTATGTGATTTTAGAGTTTATCTGTTTGTATCTCTTTCTTGAGTGACTTTCAACTTGTACATGTGCAATTTTTTCCTGTTTTATCTCTTCCTTGAGTGACTTTACACCTTGTACATTTGCAATTTGTTCTGTTTGTATCTCTTATGTAACTTATGTAATCCAAAGTACCTATGTATCGCAACTGGTTCTTTTGTAAAGCGCTCTGACACCTTCAGGTAATCGCGCTATTTAAAATCGCATGAAATAAAATAAATGAAAATAATGATCCACTGGGACAGTAACAAGATCCCTACCCCTTCAGCCTGGCTCAAAGGTATGGCATGTTGCGATAGGGTTGGCGAGCTTTATGCACGCCTACAAACGCCCACATCTCACCCTAGAGACTTTAGCAGACTCTACAAGATTATCTACGTACCCTTGAATAGGACACTACAGAATGAATTAGGCCCTCGCCCTCTACTCACTCTCGAGCCCCTTTCCCCACATATTAACCCTTGCCCTTTCCATGCACTGCTGCTCTATTTTCTTTCTCCTTCTATCGTTGAATATGCTGATTGAGTGTGTTGATGTGCGATATCTCTCCCTACTCTTACATCATGATGGCGCATTCTATTCTTCGATGTGTCTTCGGGATATATCTCTATCATGTGCTTCTTTGCTAATCGTTGTTGTCATTTTAATTGTTGCACTTCAAAATTCATAAATACATTAGAAAAATAACAATATAAGAATTTGGAAGGCATGCAATCCTTAGGCAACTCTGAAGGGCATTTTGGTTTTTCAATGAGCAATAATGAACTATTTGACATTCACACAGGGACTCCGGTATCACTAAAACTGGTTTGATGGGTATGCATGATTGAAAATGTGACAGGTTCTCTAAGGCAGAAAGGCCACACCCAGGTCTGCAGAGGCGAGTATGCCACAAGCTAATTGCATGAGATTGTCTATGTTTGCAGTAAAAACGAAGGTGTTTGCTCCAGAGGCAGTGATGCTTGGATTAATAAAAACTTGAGCGTGCACTCTGTAAGTTCAAAAATCTCCTGCCGCCCCTCCCACATCTTCTGATTGCGCCAGGCTGTTTATCGAATGAAACAACTCAGTGTTTGTTTAATTTAAAGCGAGCAAATTGAATGCAGATCTCTGACTGCATTTTGAGTTTTACTTTTTTAATAAATGCATTTAGTGAAATGAGGCTGGAGGTTATCAGGTGAGTGACATTGTTTTATGGTACCCAGGGAAATATAGAAAACACCTCACAGATCAATTGTACTTTGAGACAGTCCTGTAACTGTCCTCCAAGCCGTAATGCCTTATTAAATGAACCTTTTCTGTTTTGACAAATGCCTCTTGCCTTTTGTTTTTTCAAGGTAAATTCACATTTGAGTAACATTTTGGCTAGCCAGCCAGGAGCTAATTGGTACCTCAGACCTGACAGCAGCTGAAGGAAGGGGACCCCACTCGGACAGATTCACCTTTGCACAACAAGGCAAAGTGGGCGACACTGCAATTGATTGCTAATTCTGCTGAATTCACGGGGCGGAGGTCCATCTTGAAGCTGTTGTGAGAGGATACGAGACTACATCACAGCCTTACTCCCAGCATTTGGCGTATGGCAAACTATGAAGAAGTGTAAAAATTAGACCTGAGAGCCCTACCACTGACATAAATCTGGCATGGTATCTATTTTATGTGTCTGAACTGAGTAGTCGCAAGCAGCCTCGGAGGCGTTCATGCGGAGGTCACCTTTTTTTAATAGTCAGCACTATAGGGAAGTTTTATGTATGTCACTTGGGCCGCTGGCGTAACACAGATGCTATACTTAGGTTCTGGGTGTGATATCAGACTAGCACCGCAATAAGTAAAGGGGTGTCTGCCGCTTGGACCGCTTGGCATAACACAGATGGTAAGCTTGGGCCCCGGGTGTGATTATAGGGGCAGTATCTCAATGAATAAGAGGTGTTTTTAGCTTGGACCGCTGGGTTTGAAACAGATAGTACGCCTGTGCCCTAGGTGTGATATAGGACCGACACCTCAATCTTGTTGTATTAGTCCAAAGTGTTTTCTCAGTGCTACAGGTTTCTTAGCCCTGTTGGTATCTGAAAGAAGTGAGAGCTGCTGTTCGCTTGGACCAGTAGGCATTACAAAGATGGTATGCCTGACCCCTGAGTGTGATATAGGGTGTGATTCGGATAGTAGGGTTACAGATTTGGATCTGAGAGATTAAGTGTAGTTTGTGTTTGGCCAAGAAGGGCTGTGGCTGTTGAGTTACCCCTTTTCTCAGCATAAATTGCTATATTTGTCCTGGAGATGATATTGTCAGACTATCGGGCTCACTTAGTGTGGTGTAACGCACAGAGCTTCCGCTTGGTCAGAGGATAGCATGCGCTAGGAGCAGGCTAAGTTATTTTTGACAAGGTCATAATTTTCTCTCTGTCAATTTTTCTTTGTTCTAATGAAAATTACTGTATCTTGATGCTGTGGTGCTGGTGAATTAATGCAACTGTATTTTGTGTTGAGTATTGTGCTTTGTTGATGACTCAATGTGCTACATGAAGACGTTGTAATTTCTTGCAGTTGCTATCTAAACCTAAGTAAATTTGCTATTAGATGCCAAATTTCATGACATTTGAATTAACCATTGCACTTTCATATAGGTTGTGGTCCTTAATATGCATGGCTAATTGTGTTCATGTTGACGCATCTGTAAATAGTGCTGAGTTCATAGTAAAGTAGTTAGAAGTTAGAACTCGCAGTCCCATGTATATGGAATAGAAGTCTGCTTTATCACAGGAAAACACTAGAGATTTGTACATACAACCAGAGATTTGTTCATACAAATATTTCTTGATTTATTCCATACCATTTTTTTTCCAATTCAGCTAAAAGCATTTCAATGACAGTTATTTACAGGACTGAGTTCACTACAAATTCAAATAAGTAATGGTAGAATAATGGGCCTGGTGATAAAAGCGGCGATAATGTATCGCCCTTTCTTGATAATATGGCCCAACATTCCTTGCATAGTAGTAACGGGAGTCAGTCCTTGTAACCGAACACGAGAACAGCCACATTGTGAAAGTAGTGGTTTATATATATTCTTTATTAAAGAATTTGTTAAAAAGATTAATTCTGCATTACAGATAGACATCTCTAAGAAAAGACCCATAGCCACAAGGTTGGAATATTCCAAAAAGATGGTAAAGAAAAGGTGTCACCTGGTTTGTGAGTGTATTCAGTAGATGGAAACTTTATAGAAACTGATATATTTCAAAATCTAACCTCTGGAAAGATAATTGTGCAGTGGTTCACCAATAGTTTCACGTGGTATGTGTGCCACTTCAGATTTCAAATAAGGTCTGAAGGCTACAGATAAAAACAGAATGCATTAATAAACTAATATGTCTAAATTTCTGGATGCCTAATCGTTGCTGCAATAAACACTCACTTCAAGTCTTCACCATAAAGATCCTAGATGGCCTGAGATAGAACCCAGCTAATGCTTTCAAAGGGATCTTTTAGAATAAAATTTGTATCTTATGTCCTCGGAAATTCCATTGGCAGACAGGTAACCCTAGTATTAGTTCATAAGCAACTCCTGATGGACTCTTATAAGTCCTTAATACACAACAAGCTTGTGTTCTGACCTAGGGAGACGTTCTCTATTTTTAGGGGCTTATCATAGCTCTTCCCTGATCGTGTGTTACTAAAAATACCCCAAACAGTTTTGTGTACGTTTTTTTAAACTAAATACAAATTCACTTGTCTTTTATCATGTATTGTCATTTTGTCATGTACTGTCATTGTTAAGCTTTGGAGATTATGTATATACTATTTCTTTTTTTTCTTCTTTTTTTGTGATGTTATATATTGTTTTTCATGATCAGTATGGTCGAAATAAAGACTTAACAAAAAAAAAGAAGAAAATACTGATCTTCCGTGAATTGTTCGCCTTTTTCTCGTTCAAGATATGTACGTTTTTGCTTTTCACTGGTTTCATCAATAATGGATATGAAATACAACTACTATACTCTTCCTCTCTCCTGTTGTGTTATAAGAGTCCATCAGGAGTTGCTTATGAACTGATACTATGGTTATTACCTGTCTGCCATGGAATTTCTGCGGATAAAAGACACACATTTTATTCTAAAAGATCCCTTTGAAAGCACTAGCTGGGTTTTTTAGACATTCTGTCTGTTTCCTTTTCTATAAATCGTTACCAAGAAGTCTTTTGGTCTTGTTAAAAAAGAAATTAAATAATAAAAATGTTATAAATTATAAGCTTGAAACCATTAGGTTATATATGTTCACATTACTGTCTTTGCAGCGTGAGGAAGTCATGGATGTGACGAAACACGTGTTGGCTGTTCTGGTGTTCAGTTACAAGGACTGACTCACGCAACTACTATTCAAGGAATGTTATTTCACCCTGTAATGTCTTAATGTAAAGATATTCATAGCTGATGATGTACTTTAAATCTGTGGATCTGGTCAGTAGACAGCTGCCAGTCCTGAGAGTTGGATGGGGTCTTTGTTATCTGGAACTTATAAAAGGATACTTCAACTTATCTACTGCCTCCTGCAATCTTTTAATGATTGATCTTACACACCCTCACTTGTTTGAATTTGTAGTGTACTCAGTCCTGTTAAATACTGTCATTGATATGCTTTTAGCTGAAATGGAAAAAGATTTGTATGGAATAAACCAAGAAATATTTGTATAAACAAATCTCTGGTTATGTATACAAATCTCTAATGTTTTCCTGTGATAAAGCAGAAGTCTATTTCTTTATTCCTGCCATATTAAGGCTATATATTTACAACTCAAAGATTAGAAGTGCTGGGGTATATTTTGTTGTGTACCACTTAACAGGTACTTTTATTAGGTTCCTGTGGTTTCTGCACCCAAGGTAGTGGGGTGTTATTTACCCTGAATGGCATCACTATACATCTCCCAGCTTCTCGATTTGTTCTAATCTCTTTCTGTATTTGACAGCCATTTTTACATGTTTACTCTTTGATGTGCGACCCCTATATCCACCGCTACCGTTCTTTGTCTTGCACAGTCTCCATGTACATATATATATACCCATGACCAGACTAGAACTTAAGGATTCCTAAAACCATAAAATCTGTCCCCTAAAAACTGCCCAACTTATCATGAAGTCACCACTAAAAGACACAAAAACCACGTTCCCCACACAGGATCAAAAACTTGGCAAGTTTTGCCATGAATGCTTTTGCATTTGGTGTTTTTTCATAAATGGTATACACACACACTAAGGCACACATTTCCTTGGCCAAAGGAGTAAACCTTTGGTTCCAACAATCGAATGCATGAGGATACACACACTGACCAAATAGGTATGGCAAAAGAAGGACAGGTGAGAAGCACTATTAGAACTACGGGCCCTCTTTGAATAGGCCCACACCAATAAAACTAACCTACAGTAAGCAATCAAGCCGTCTGAACCCATGCCATAGGCAGAAATGGAGGTGCTATCCCTGATGGTCCAGGCATGAAAGTCTAACAGGACAGCAGGCCATGGCAATCCCAGCACCACTTCGGTACATTGCTGGAGCTCCGTGAAGTTCAACCCCCATCCCTGTATGTCGTCGCCTTCAGCTCATCGAACCTCAGAGACAATGAGAACGTGCACTTCTACTGGTTCTGGGGAACAAACTCAAGTGACAGGGATATTCATAGTGGTTCTGGACATTGACACAACTAGTGGGGTTGAGGAAAACTGTTCCAGTATTCCGGGATCCGATGACAAGGGGGGGACCCTAGAGTTTGCTAAGGTAGCTGAAGAAACAACAGATAGCAAGTTTGAGGGCAAGTCCCAACCAAAAAGAACAAAGCATAGCTCAGAACAAAGTAGGCATACTAGGTGGGATTTGAAGGAATGGTACAAACTAAGGAGAGAGAGAGAGAATGAGCTCATACCCTAGAAGCACAACAAGCTTTTATTGAAACTCTTCAAGAATTTCAGTTGCTCTTGTGTGTGAGTATTGTCAAGTGAGAGAGTGCAACTGGTTTTGATTGTCTCTCACTCTCCGTTGTGATAACAAGTAGGAGGGTTAATGACAGAAACTATGAACCTTTAGAGACCATTTCCGATTTTCTGGATAGGATGAGGATACGATCGGGACAAGAGACAGGACAGTCAATAACTGATGTAGGGTTCCAGGTCATGCTCTGTTACAATGTCCTCAAAAAGCTGCTGAACGCCAAAATACAAAACGGATTGGCCAGCGTAGAGGGGCAAGGCATCAAACCCCAGCAGAAGATACTGGCTTACATATTACACTATCACATTTAGAAACAAGAAAAGAACAGGGAAAGATGCGAGCAAGCCCAGAGAGACACCTCTAGGTTGTTCCAACACAAATTGAAAAAGACAGCCCTCGAGGATGCCGAGACCCATTTAAATACACTCCCTGTGGCTGGGGTTTAAAAGGGTTGTGGGTTGACATTATTGGTACCCCCAGTCCCTCAAATAGCTTCAAGAAACAGATTTGTACTGGTAGTAGAGGATCATGCAACCAGATATCCTGAAGCTATTCCCCTTAGAACTACCAGTGCTCCTGCAGTGGCTATGGCCCTCCTTGGTATCTTTACCAGGGTTTGCTTCCCTAAGGAGGTGGTATCATACAGGGGTACAAACTTTATGTCTGCCTACCTAAACATGTGCGCCAAGAATGTGGAGTGACCTACAGATTCAATACCCCATACCATCCACAGACAAATGGACTTGTTGAAAGATTTAACAAGACATTGAACCGTATGAATGGTAGATTCCCTGAAACACTCCGAAAGAGATGGGATGTCTTGCTACCATGCCTATATTTTTCCTGCAGAAAAGTGCCACAGAAGGGCTTTGTGTTTTCCCCTTTTGAACTTCTATTTGGTCATCCTGCAAGGGGACCATTGTGCCTTGTAAAGGAAGGCTGGGAGAGAGCTCTCAAAGAGCCCAAGCAACATATTATAGATTATGTGCTTGGCCTTCACTCCTTAATGGCTGAGTACATGGAAAAAGCAAATAAAAACCGTGGGGCAGATTTACAATAACTAGTGTATCCCTGCATATCAGCAGGGATGCGCCAGTTATTGTGCGTCACAGTAGACACCTCTTGCGCCACCATGGATGCGCTACATTTACAATGCGGCGCACCATGGGACAAGAGTAGACAGATGCGTGACACATCTGCTGTCGTAAAGGTGGCGTATTGCTGGAGTTGCGTCGCAAGCGCGACGCAGCTCCAGCAAGGCTCGGGGTACCCCTATGCCTAACATGCTGCATCAATACTTACGCCTACTTCAAGCAAGCACAGGGGTTTGATGTAGCATGACCTTAAAAGTGACTGAGTGAAATCTTGTAGGTTTCACTCAGCCAATTTTAGAAGGCGTTCCTGCTCCGGAACGCCCCCCCCCCTGCGCCGGAACGCCCACATGTGGCACAGGGCTTTACAACATGAGACATTTCCCTGGTGCGTCACAATGTAAATACCCGGCAGCATGGCACTGGCTTTGCGTCGCCACTGCGTCACAAAAGTGATGCAACAGCGGCGCAAATGTGGCGTACGGGGCTTGTAAATCTGCCCCCTTGAGAGCAGCCTAGAGCACCAAGATTTCTGGTATGACCAAAAAGCTGCACTTGTGGAGCTCCAACCAGGGCAGAAGATGTGGGGTTTGGAGACTCTGCCTCCTAGGACTCTCCAAGACAAGTGGAGTGGGCCTTACCCTATCCTTGAAGGAAAAGTGGAGGTCACCAATTTGGTGGACCTTAGCAGATGCAGGAACCCCAAAAGAATCATCCATTTCAACCGCCTTAAACCCTATGACGACAGGGCTCAAGTCACCATGCTCATAGTAACAGACGAGGAAAAGGAAGCAGAGAGCGAACCTCTCCCTGACCTCCTCTTGAACAACCCTAAAGATAGGTCTGTTGAAGGAGTGATCTTTTCAGACACCCTCCTTGACCAAAAGCAGGTTGATTGCAGGCAATGCCTAAATCAGTTTGCTGAGCTCTTTCCTCTCACTCCTGGTTATACTAGCGGGTGTATACATGATGTGTTAACTCGTGACAGCTTACCTGGTAAAAACTAAATTTACAGGCATTCTGATCATGTCAAAGAGAGAATCAAACCGGAAGTAAGCAATCTGCTGGGTTTGGGAGTTATTGAATTCTCAGAGATGGGCCAGCCCATTTGTTTTAGTCCCCAGTCCCCAAACCTCATGGAAGGAAAGAAATGAGGTTTTGTGTGGACTATAGGGGCCTCAATGCTGTAATGAAAACTGGTGCACACCCAATTCCTAGGGCTAATGAACTAATTGACAGGTTAGGGGCAGCCACATTTCTCAGTACTTTTGATATCACATCAGGGTACTGGCAGATAGGTCTGACCCCTGGAACGAAAGAATAATCAGCATTCTCAACACCAGATGGGCATTATAAGTTCACTTGTGTGCCTTTTGGATTAAAGAATGCCCCTGCCACCTTCCAAAGGTTAGTGAACAAAGTCCTTGGTGGGCTGAAATCCTTTAGTGCAGCGTATCTTGATGATATTGCTGTTCTGTCAGGATCACCAGATCCACCTTATAAAGGTCCTGGAGGCTCTGGAGAATGCAGGTCTCACTATCAAGGCAAGCAAGTGCCAGATAGGGTAGGGAACAGTTGTATACTTGGGCCACCTATGGGTGGAGGCCAAGTTCAATCCTCACAACCGGAGATACAGGCAATTCTGGACTAGTAGCTCCAACAGCCCAAATTCAAGTCAGGGCATTCCTTGGCTTGTCCTTGTACTACAAGAGTTTTGTGAAAGGTTATGGGTCTGCTGGGACCCCCTCACAGAACTGACCTCCAAGGTAGATGCCCAAAAAAGTGAACTGGACAGTGAGCTGTCAAAAGGCTTTTGACACCCTGAAAGAAGCAATGTGCAGAGCACCTATTCCAAAAGCTCTAGATTACACCAAGCAGTTCAGAGTACAGAGGAACAAATAAATGATGAACATGACCAATCTGTTGCTTTCATACGCAGGAGGCTACTTCCCAGAGAGTAGCGTTGGAGTGCCAAAGACAGGGAAGTCTTTGCTGTGGTTTGGTCCCTGAAAAAGCGGAGACTCTACTTCTTTAGTTCTGACTACCTAGTTGAAACTGACCACAGGCCTCTTAGATGGCTCATGCAAATGAAAGGTGAAGGCTCCAAGCTGTTAAGGTGGTCCATATCTCAACAGGAAATGGACTTCACAGTGGAACACAGACCTGGGAATAACCATGCCAAGGCAGATAGCCTTTCCAGATTCTTCCACTTAGAAGAAGAAGACTCTCTAGGTAAAAGTTGGTTTCATTCTCTCTCTTTCAGGGGGACATGTAGAAAAGTGCTCACTTATTTCCTGGTTCCTGATGTGATTTCAAATAGAAAGTGCACTCGGTCAACCAGGTTCCCAATGCCAGATCTCTTTTCTGAAACCATACCATGATTGGCACAACTTTAGAAACCCCTGTTAGTCCCTAGTAAATGGTAACTCTTGTGCCTAGGGCATTGATACTGAAGAGGGTCCTTCAGGGTTGTAGCCCTAATTGTGCCACCCCAAGACCCCTCAGTAAGACCATGCAGACCGCCATTGCAGACTGTGTGTCTTGGTACAGAGAACACCAAAGAGTCGACATGGCACACAGCCCTTTGTACCATGCCTTTAGATACTCCATGTCATGCGTAGACACCTGGTTACTGCATAGACATCCAAAATACCTGTTCACTTGATCCCTAAGTGGCCAGGCCCTTCAGCACGCCTGTAAGTCCCTAGTAAATGGTAAACCTGGCACCTTGGGCATGGCTACTGAAGAGGGGCCCTAAGAGTTATAGCACAACTTGTGCCACTCTAAGGCACCAAGCGCCAAACTGATGCAGACTGCCATTGCAGGCTGTATGACAAGTTACTCCCTAATAGTGAAACACAAAATGGCAAATCTGTGTGCCATGTCCCCTAAATGCTGCATGCAAAGTCATCCCTACAGCATCCCTAATGTAGGGTGCATTATCTTATATGTGTGGCTATATCTGCAAAGCAGCTATGATTTTGTTGATTCTTAGACATAGCAAGTGAACAGGCAAGTCGTTGTAAATACATGTGCTGAACACTGGTCAATATGTGTTCCCCAGCTACATGATGGTTTCACTGAATCTAAGGATGTTTGGTGTCAAACACTTCATATTAATGAACCCTCACTGATTCCAGTGATGGATTTATTAATGCATGCACCCAGAGAACACCTTAAAGGTGTCCCTTGAAAACCTACCAACTGCTGGTGAGATCACTGCCAGGTTCCCACCAACAGATGAGAATATGACCTCCAAGGGTGAGAGCCTCTCCTCTCTGGAGGTCAGAAACAAAGCCTGCTCAGGCCAGGGTATTAACACACCCCTCCCAACAGGATTACCCACAAATCTACATTCCAAGACAGGGAACTTCAAAGAAGCACACCGCTTTTGGTATGCAGAACTGGCACCTCAGAGGCGGATGCTGACTCCCCCTGCCCCAGTACCCTTCTAGCACCTGGACAGGAGGGACAATTAGCTATGTAGGAGGCATGTCGCCCTTCCAGGCTAAACACACCCCAAGGGGACCAGCCTGAAGTGGACACAATGTAGGAAATTCTGCCATCTTGTGTGGGGTGGAATGTAAGAACTCTGGACAGGGTGATGCTCAGTCCCAACAGGAAGAGGTCATCTAGTGGGTGTAGTGACGTCAATAGTAAGTAGCCCATTGGCTACTACCCTTCTGTGGGCGTGAGCCTTTTTTAGGGGTTCACCTGGTGCAGGGTTTCGCCCTTTTGCGCACTGGTCCTTTAGATTGACGAAGTAGAGATTGGCACGGAAGCTGTAATATCAAAAGAATATTTTATTAGGACTCATGAGTGGAACTACATCGATACAGAACCCTTAAGGCAATGTATGAGGCAGCACATGGAGTACAGAAACCATGGGCCTTATGTAGGTACACCTTTTACGGCATAGTAAGCATGGAGGCTCAAAAAGTCGCTGTACAAGTGTACACACAAATAGTCAGTTGCATACAAGGATACATCAGAATTGCTTAGGCAACAGAGTGGGAGGAGCTATGATACTGCTGACATCAGTTAAAATAGCCTGACAGTTAAATACATGACAGGTGCATCCTAATAGCTAAGGCCTCTACCAGCATGCACAGTACTCAGGTTCAGTGCTGCAGGAGCTAACTATAGATGATGACTCAGGCGTAATGGAGAAGCAGGCAACAGCAAAGACGGGGAAGCACATGGCAAACACATGGCTTCACTAAAATCGATGCCAAAAACAAAATAGCATCTCTGCCAAGATCGACAGACGACCCTTTTGCATTAGCTGAAGACATCTATGATTTAGAAGGAACAAAGAAAACATCTTGTACATCAATCAACATCATTTGATGAACTTCTTGGTCTAATACATATTGGGCGTTTACATTCTTAATGTTGCGTTTGGTAGGGTTACAAGCAGTGATACAGAGGGAACAAAGCATTGGGCCACATTGTATACATAAGCAACATCATACTAGGATTGCAAAGAAAATACATAAGATCGTCAACAGTTTCCAGCCCAAGGTAACAAATATTGTCCATAGCCAACCGGTTAAAGTCCATGTTCTAGTATCAGGGTGAATCTCAGCAGCGATTCTCTGTAGTTTAGAGATTGCATTGATAACTGAAGGGGTGTGATCAGGGATATAAACACAGCAACTGCTCCCGATGTGACATGCACCACCGCGATCAGCTAACACAACATCAAGGACCGTTCTATTTTTAAGTGCCTCAATCCTTGCAATTTCCAGCTCTTCTGTGATGTTTCCAAGTGCCATAGCTGTCTGGTTGGTCACGGCCTCTAAGGCATGTGTTAGGCGTCTAATTTTCCTGCTGTTTAAAGCAGCACCAACAAAGAAGAACAATCTCAAATTAAAGTCAACATATTGCTGCAGTGTAGTCAGTCTGATCCACCTCATCATAATTTATTGTTCTCTTATATCGGTTCTTGGAAATGTCATTAAACAGTCTATAGTCCTTGTGATAAGATGCAGGGGCCAAAAACACAGGTGGCAACAAAAAGGACACATAACAAGTTCCTGACCATTCAATAGGTAGATGGTAGTATCATTTACTCCAGCAGATGAAGAAAGTATTGTGGGATGACATAAAGCTACTTTTATTCGCCCTAGTAATGTTTAGCACCAGGGTACAGTCGCTTTTCCCCACAGGAATATTTCCAACACTGTTCACACACAAGTCTGCTCGGGCTCTAGTAACAGCTATAACAGGTGGTCCATTTCCTTTGAAAGTTCGAGTGTTTGGGAAAAAATAGTGCATGGCGGAGTTTCCTCGGCGATACTCCTCCATCACCCATACAGTTCCTTTTGCCTGTGAATCTCCTTCCTCATCAGGGTAACACACTTTATTTAGCTGGAAATTCAGTTTTCCTACATCAGCATAGGTGATATTAGCAACTTTAGAAGCCTACAACAAAGCAAACCAAGCCTGACGAGAGGCATTGTGTGAAAATGGCAGAGGAATGAAAGGTGTTCCTCCCTTTTTCTGATGAGCTGGCATCATTCCACACACCCAACAGTTGGCGACGTTCATAGCATCATGGGTGTGGTGCAACATCTGAATGAAAGTATTATTGAGGTAGGACATGCTATGCTGCTGCTCATGATAAGGAAGGGCAAAATAATGGTGCTCAATGGGGGCTGGAGTAGTGGCACTCAGCATTTGTCAAACAGGAGCCACTTCCTCTACAACCCAAGCTATCACTGCCATAATAATCACGAAAGTAAACCCAGCAATGAACATAGTTTTCTTGTCGCAGATTCTCACAGCAGTCAATGTCTTTTCCATAGGCATGTTTATCTCAAAGTTGAAACAACAAAGCAGATGGAGCTCTAAAGTCCTGGGCAGCCGTTGGTTTCTTCACTGAGAGTTTAGATGGGTGCCACTAGGAAAAAGATTCCCTCCCTCCTCGGCTCAGCCTTTCACTAACCCAGGACAGTTGCCAAACCAGTCTTTTTCAGCAACGCAGTTTCTCTCCGAGGTCGCAGATGATACGGAGATGCACCAGGGATCATGTGGTCCGCGAAGACTTTCTCAGGTCCTGCAGGTGATATGGCTTGGCCTCTCTCTATGCCCAGGATGTCTCAATTGTCGGTGAGTGCAGCTGGCTCCACCAGGGTAGATGGCACTTTCTTGCAGTGTGTGGAGTGGATCGAGTTCTTCCGATTGGTCACTCGAACTGCAGTTCTTGTCGCCAGGAGCACCTGCTCTGGGCCACGCTTGGTTCCAGGCTATTCAACCTCTGGATGGAAGATTTTGACCATCACTTGTTCGCCTGGCTGCATATCATGGCCATCACCCTGGGACCTGTCAGGAAGAGATTCTTGAACCTGTTGATGAATAGAAATCAAGCTGTTAGTCAACTGGGACAGGTAGTCACTCATCAAGACACAAGGCACGTTGTGTACAGGGCGTGTTTTAGGAATCCACAAATATTCATTGGCCTTCGGAATACCACCTCAAACAGTTTGAGGGCAGATCGTGTATGTGGCACCGATCTAATGAAATTCAGGGAAAGGGGTAATGCATTAGGCCATTTCAGAGATGTGGAAGCATGGATTTTAGCTAGTTTAAGCTTGAGTAGAATTGTATTGTCCCACTAACCCTGCTGATTGTGGGTGGAAAGCCACATGGAACTTCCGCTTTATTCCTAATACTTTTAGGACATACTCAACAACCTGCCCAATAAAATGAGGTCCATTGTCACTCCACAGGACTCGACAAACGCTGAATCGAGGGAAGAACTATTTTAAAAACACATTTGCTATAGTAAGAGCTGTATTATCTTTCATAGTGTATGCCTCAATCCACTTAATAAAGGCACATACCACTACTAGGTCATACTTTAAGTTATTACAGCATTCTAGCTGGATGCAATCCATTTGTGGAACCTTAAAAGGTGCAGTTGGTGTGGCAAATCCTCCTGTTGGAGTTCGTGCTCCTTTCCAGGATTATACTCGAGACAAATCAGACAAGTCTGGACTATCTTTTTAGCTGTGCAGGCAATTTCTGGATGCTCCCACACTTGCATAAGTAGCTTTGCTATTGAGGATGCTCCAACATTTGCCGGTCCATGTGCCATGTGAATCATAGGGTGCAAATAGGATGTGGTCAATCTCCATTTGGTCATGTCTTTGTTTCTCCAAGAGCTCTCATCATCCAATGTTCCCTCCTTAGACCATAGTGCTAATTCCTCAGCAGAGGCAGATCGCTGCATGTCTAGCATTTCTTGACTGGCATCATGCCAACGTTCAGCCCGTGACTTCACCACATACATAGATGTAGTGCTTCATTGCATTGCAGTCTCACGGGCTGTGTGATCTGCGAAGGCATTGCCCTGCCCTATTTTATCAGTCACTTTCTTATGTGCACTGCACTTAACAATCACTATTTTCTTAGGATATGTCAAAGCCGTAAGGAGATTATGGACTAATTCTCCATGTACTATTTGTGTCCCATGTGATGTAAGAAAGCATCTTTCCTTCCAGAGTAGCCCAAAATCGTGAGCCACTCCAAAGGCATATCGGCTATTGGGGTAGATGTTAACAGATAAATCAGTGCTAGGTTCACACACCCTTGTTAATGCTATCAACTCAGCTGCCTGAGCTGACTTCTGTGGGATGCGAGCTGTCTCGAAGTGATGTAATTGCATATGCAGCTGATGTCGTGCCATCTGGTAATTTCAAATAAGACCCATCAACCCACAACTCCCCATCAACACTTGAAAGGGGCGTATCTTGCAGGTCAACACGACCCTTTGTCTGTTCCTCGGTAAAGAATATACAGTTATGAGGCTCCTGTGACTGGGACTGAGTAGCTGGGAATGGCAATAGAGTAGCCGGATTAAGAGGCGAACATCTTTTAAAAGTTATATGAGGGACCAAAAGTGTTAATTCATATACTGTCAAGCGAGCACTAGTTAAATGCTGCGTTTTAGTTTCGTTCAAAAGGGCATCAACTGCATGGGGTACTAACACAAGCAGTGTATTTGACAAACCTATTCCCTCACTGTGACATATGGACACAGCTGCTGCTGCAACAGAACGAAAACACCCAGGCAATGCACGAGCGACTGGATCAAGGACAGCTGAGAAATATGCACAAGGACGCTGCTTATCACCTTGTGTCTGGGTTAAAACCGAGAGCGCGCAACCGTCCCTTGTGTGTACATAGAGTTTGAAGGCCTTAGTGTAGTCTGGAGTCCCTAATTCTGGTGCAGAACATAGAGCTTGACTCAACTGTTGGAAAGCACTTTGGCATTCAGTAGTCCATGGAAGGGGCATTGGGGTATCTTTAGTCAACAGGGCCAACAATGGTTTAACAATGTAGGAAAAGCTAGGGTTCCACTGTCTACAGAAAGATGTAAGGCCAATCAGTGCACGATCATCCATCTGAGTACAGGGCACAGGTATGTCTAAAATAGCTTGAATGCAATCTGGTGTGAGTGCACGTCCCTCCTTAGACAGGAGGTGACCTAAATAGGTAACCTGCTGTCTACAATATTGCAATTTCTTCCTAGAAACCTTGTGATGGTGAGATGCGAGAAAGGAAAGCAGTGACAGTGTTCCTTCTTCACACTACTCATGGGTATCTGTAGCCAACAAGATGCCATCAACATATTGTATGGGAGCCACCACTTTTGGCACAGGGAAGAAATCAAGTTGTCTTTTCAATGCTTGGCTGTAAATGCTAGGTGTTAGGAGAAGGGCCAACTTCCACGGGAGCGAAGAAGAATCCCTCCACCTCCAAGACACAGCAGCAGGAATGCGATAATAAAGTATACGACACTCCTGTCTACTGTCTCCTAAAAGTATGAGGGAATTTACCCAAGGAGTGTCCACCACTCTCCTCATACGAGGGGTAACAAATAGTAGAAAAAGGCGTCTCCGGGGATGGTCCAGGCTAGGAAACAAAGAGCAAGTTTATATATAGACACAATCCCTATGTTTACTGGAAACACAATAAAACATTGACAAGTGTGCTCAATCATGGATCTTACCCCAAGTGTAGATCGGGCCAGCGTCAACGATGAGTCCAGACAACAGGGAGGGGTCCAAAAATAAAGGACTCACGAAGGACTCAACTCACCTCTGACGAAAATCAATTGGTAAGGAAAGGTGAGGTGAACCGGCCGGCTGACTAAAGGGGCCCAGTTCAACAGAGCAATGACACCAAGCACCAAACAAACAAACAGAAAAGGAGCGAGGGGCACTGACAGGCTGCACAGGGGGGGCGAGTACAGCGGAGCAGCACCCACTCAGGGGATGAGACACCCG
Source organism: Lissotriton vulgaris (assembly GCF_964263255.1). NCBI lineage: Eukaryota > Metazoa > Chordata > Amphibia > Caudata > Salamandridae > Lissotriton > Lissotriton vulgaris. The sequence continues at coordinate 43,518,667 of NC_141689.1, forward strand.
GCCCCTAGGAGGATAGGGCGGAGTGCTCGCTCACAAGAGGAAAACCAATAAAGATAGGGACAACCAAAGGAGTTACCAGAGGCAGTAAAACCAGGATATAGCAGAGAGTGAACCGAAAACGCCCGCAAAATGCGTGGGAAATAGCAGGGCGTCGCGTTCACTGGAAACGAAGCGGCGAGGAATACCGCTTTAACAAACAGACTCCACACGCACACTCACAGGGTAGAATACAAGTGGCAGAGGGTCAGGAATCAGGTAGCACAGCGTCTAGAAGACAGAGCTCCAGCGGAGCCCTCAAACGCCAGCAAACAACTCGAACAGGAACCAAGAAGTGGTAAGGGGGCGTGGTCACGGGGAAGTAAGCCAAGCAATGATGGGAGGGCCTTGCTCCTCCTTATTCCACTCAGGGAGCGTCAGGAAAGTACGGGTTGTTGACGCTAAGGGGTCACAGTAAAGTGCAAGAACCAGAATGAAGCACACAAGGCAATGTCAATTCCTAACACTAGGACACTCTGTATACCCTTGTGGAGCTCTACAGAATCTGAATGATCAATTATTCAAAGTGAAGCCGAACAAATAACGGCTGTCAGGAGGAATAGGTATTGAGAAGAAGGCATTCTTCTAGTCGATCACACTGAATGAAGTAGCAGTCGGAGGAACCATAGTAAGAAGTGACGTGTTGTCAGAGACTACTGGATATTGGGATACTGCAATTGTGTTAACCTCTCGCAAATCAATGATAAATCTGTATACTTTAGTATGAAAATCGGAATAATAGGACTATTACAAATATTGTAAGGGACTTCTTCTACAACACCTACTTAAATCAAATCTTGAACAATGCATATCAGTGCCTTCTTCACCGTCTCGAGATATTTTACATTGAGGCAGTTGTGGTGATGAAGCACCTTCCTTTACTTGAATGTGTACCGGGGAATAACCATTTGTCCCACATCAGTGTCTGACATAGACCACAAAGTCGTAGGTAGTGAAGCCAAATCAGTATCTTCTTTAAGCTGACAAGATCTTTCAACAAGAGGGTAATTGTCACTTAAAATAACACACACACCTTCTGGGGAACATCGTGTTGTGGCCCGAAAATGTTTGAGCATATCGAGACCCACAATATTATCCGGTGTGATGGGGGAAAACAAGAATGGACATGCAGCAGTGAATTTATCAACATGGCATGCAAGCGGTTGTGACAGTGGGCTAAGGGAAGGTGTCCCATTGAATCCTATCGATGTTATTGTTAAACCAGACAGGGGAGCCGTAGGAACCAATTGTTTAGACAGGGCACTACGAGTAGCTCCTGTGTCAACCAAAAAGCGATCAGTAAAACCCAAAACATTTGCATTAACATAGGAACCCTTCTGATCAACTGGGATTTCAACTGATTCCTTACCCCATCCTAGGCATTCTTATGCATAGTTAGAATCCTTCAAATCATCGGTCGAATAATCAGACATTTGATATTGATTATGCCTCTCAAAGGTATTAGAAGAATTTTTTGTATTCTGTACTCCCTAAAACCTTGTACGATTATCCATTCTCCCCTATTTCCTGAGTTCCCTGGGTGGCTTCTTATTTGTCCTCTACCACACTGATACTGCTGACCTTGCAAAAGTGGGCACTCAGAGCACCAATATACTATCTCCTTACAATAAGCACACTGATCAGAAGACAAAGTATCTTGAGGAAGAGAGGGTGCACCAGGACGAAACATGGCATGTCCACCTCTTCCACCATCTCTATAAGATGGACCATAAACCTGAGCTAACATAACTTTTGATTTTAAATCCTTAGTCTTTTTATCCTCCTTGCCTTTTTCTTCCAATTCCTGATGTTCATAATACTGGGCCACACTCAATAGAGAAACTGGGGAAGACATAGTCCCTAAACTCTCGCTGGCCTTTAGGCGACTAGCTATTCCTGGCAACATGTTCACATCAAATTTGTCAACGAACTCTGCCGAACTACGATCTGTCAATGACTGCCCACTAAAATCATGGAATGTCTCAAACCATGTAAAAAAATCTGAAACCGACTCATCTGCCTTTTGCTTACAGGATGCTAACATAGTCCAGTCTATATTTTTAGGCGGTATAAGGGTTTTCAACTTAACAATGATAGCCTTTAGGAGGTCTAATATCTCTTGTTGTGGTTTCTCCGCTGGTACCCTTCCAGTATCTTGTCTCTCTATTTCTATCCAAATATCTCCAAAATGTGTCTGATCATCTACTTTCCGAATCAATTTCCACAGAACAGGGGGTAAAATAAGCCCAAAAAACATGTCGATATCAGGCAAAGCCATAGTGCAGGAACTAATAGACTCTTCAACTTCTTCATAAAAAGCAGCCGGATTTTTCCACTGGTCAGGCTAAGCATCTTTAAGCACCATGACAACCGCTCTACTCCAAGGAGTATAAACCCAATTATAAACAAAATATCCCTTCACATCAGCGGAATCTTTATTATCACTTGTTCCCGCACCCCTAGGAGGGACATATAAAGGCGCATGTTTGCGCATTGGTTTCCCATGGACTACAGTATCCTTATCTGTCCCTGGAGCTTCCTCCAGCGGCACTGGGTCTGAGCTGTTTGTTCAGCTGCAGCAGTTGCCTTTTAATCCTCTCGCAAATGGAACACATCAGTTCGTAGTTTAACCACACATCTAATTAAATCAGCCACCTGGGAAGGGAGAAAAAGACCATCACTCAATTGTTTATGATCACATTTTATATCAGCAGACTCTAATTCTGTGGAATGTTTCCTAAATCTTGCAATTACTTCTCCAGTAAACAACTCTGTAAAATATAACTGCTCTGAGTCCAGCCATTGTTGAACATCTGCTATAATCTCTAGAGCAGAGGCATCACCACGAGCTGCCTTACGAGGAGCAGATCTGAGAGTGGCTGCACGGTCAGCTGTCAAAAAGCAGCGAGTATGTCATTTAGGGTCTAACCCTATCCCTGTTTGATCTGCGGAAGATTTATCATCATCAGAATCATCTTCGGGGGCAGAGGGAGAGGTATATGGTGGCGGAGATCGATCTAACAAGATGGAATCATCCTGTGGTTTATTAGGTAGAGGATAGACAGGACGCCGGACAGGGTAGTGGCCATTTACCTGTAGACGGCGCTCTCTATTCTATTTTTCTTTTATTTCCTTAATTTTTTTATCTTTCATTCCTGCGCTTTCAAATAGATGTTTTTGCGCTGTTCTTTGTCTGTTAAAGCTTGCTCTTTCCTCACTCTCTCATGCGCTTCTTTCATCCATATTCGTACGCAGTTAAACATATCTGGTCTACGTTTGTGCTTAAACCCACACTGTTCCACATACTGAATTTTCCTAATATCGAATGACCCATTTATTGGCCATCCTAAATCAGAATCCTTCCTAGTATATTTATTCCATAGTGCACCATACATTATGGAAGAAATACCATTTTTAATGTACATATGCCTATTTGGTGTACCCTCGGGGGGAGCTGGCTGGTTCCAGTTCTAAATCCATATTGGTGCCTCCAAGAAAGCAACACATCCTTCGAAGCGTGCTTGAAACAGGCGTGTCAAAATTATTATAGTATATATAATATTATAACAAAGTGGTACTTAACACCAATATTGTACTATTCAAGAATTCAAAGATTAGAGAAAAATCTCCACATTGTCTGCAGTGCAGTATAAATTGCAATTTATATATACCCAAATCAAACCAGAATCTTTGGCCAAACAAATTCAAACAAAAAGTGTCGCATTAAGCGACCTTACTAAGCAAAAGTCTCCAGCATCCAACTGCCAAGCTCTGAATTGACCAAAGGGTCACTGTAAGACGAACGCCAAAAGGGATCTCAGTCGGAGACCGGCACCACCTGGAGGGTGAAATCGGGAAATTCAGAAAAGCGCTTTGGCCTGCAAAGACAAGGGCCTTCTCATGCAGTGTACATCCTTAGCGAGATTCCAAACCTTAGTCAAGACCACTCCGTGGTGCATCCAAGTCACCGATGAGCCCCACGTACTGGGTGCAAATTTGTGGGGGTGAGCTTTTTCAGGGGTTCACCTGGAGCAGGGGTTTGCCCTTTTGCGCACTGGTCCTTTAGACTGGCAAAGTAGAGATTGGCACAGAAGCTGTAATATCAAAAGAGTATTTTATTAGGAGTCATGAGTGGAACAACATCGATACAGAACCCTTAGGCAATGTATGCGGCAGCACATGGAGTACAGAAACCATGGGCCTTATATACACCTTTTACTGCAGAGTAAGCATAGATGCTCAAAAAGAGGCAGTACAAGTGTACACACAAATAGTCAGTTGCATACAAGGATGCATCAGAATTGCTTAGGCAACAGAGTGGGAGGAGCTATAATATTCCTGACATCAGTTAAAATAGCCTGACAGTTAAATACATGACAGATTCAGCCTAACAGCTAAGGCCTCCCTGAGCATGCGCAGTACTCAGGTTCAGTGCTGCAGGAGCTAACTATAGATGATGACTCGGGCATAATGGAGAAGCAGGCAACAGCAAAGACGGGGAAGAACATGGCAAACACATGGTTTAACTAAAATGGAAGCCAAAAACAAAATGACTTCAGCTCATGCTAACAGTAATCTCTACCAAGTTTTGACACTTCAATCCCCTTAACTCCCCTTAAATTGTGTATTTAGAGGACCCCCCAATACTGGAAAAACATATCTTCATTGGACACAAAGGAAGGAGTAGACAAGAAGCCTGCTGAACCCGAGTACCAGGGAGCATGACTGACTTAGCGCCAACACTGCTAGCCTGCCTGCTGCACCCAACCATCGAGGAGCAACTGACCTGTCCTTCCACTGCAGCTTCCAAGAAACTGGGAGAGCATCCAGTGCTTTGTAAATCACCAAGAAAAACTCCCTAGGAGTAGAGAAACTGCTCTCCTGAATCTGCAGGCACCCACGAAAGAACTGTGAGGACAAGGACCACCAAGAACCTGATGACGAAAATCAGCATTGCACCCCAGCCACCTAATCCCTGCTGAAGTGGGCCAACTGTGTCAGGGTGGTCCCCAAGCTCTCTAGAGACAAAGCCCACCTTAAGTGCACTCCCTCTGAACTTCACCGCAGCGTCTGCAACCTGTATCTGCAGACCCCCGTGCAACTGCGAGTGACCTTGAGACAAAGACCCAATGTCCCAGGACACCTCTGAACCCATCTGCTCCAGACTGAGGAGAAGAGAACCAAGGGTGTCCTCATGTTTCCTCCCCAAATGAGACCTGAACCCACTTGTTGGCTTGGTCGGACTGCACCCCCAGTCCACACCTGCAGACTGTTTCTGGGGGCCCCTGCCTCTGTGAGCAACTCCAGCACTGGACCTGATGCCTGAAGACACAAAGTAGTGGTAGTAATTTATTCGATCAAGAGAAAAATGTATCATTTACAAGAATAAAAACCATCATAATACAGTATAAAAAACAATTAAATAAAATTTGATAAGAACATCATGTTCCAAATAAGAACAATTACAGTTAAGAAGTAATGACAGTTCATTTTAATAAATACTGTATTACATGTACTAAAATTAAGTTGAAAAAAACTTCAAACGTTTCCACCACGCATACAGAAGATACCTAGTTAGTGCAAATACAAGCCAATTGGTATTATCAAACGTAAATATCCTAATGGCATCAGAGGGGCGAATGCAAGATAAAATGCGACACACAGGGAGGATCCATTTTTTTCGATAATCATTATATGCTGTACAGAAAAAGAGAAAATGTCCTATGGTCTCTGGTTTATCCAAACACACAAGGGCATATAGATGAGACAAGTGCATTGGCCCAATTACTTCTTCTAGTGTGCAATGGTAAAATCCCATATCTGAACTGCAGATATATAGCTGGCCTGAAGGGGCTCAATGTCATCTAAAAACTGTTCAAAGGTAAGCTTGCATTTAAAATTAAGAAAATTTATTGTAAGCGAGCCATTAGAATTATTTATCAAGAATTCATGGTCCATAAAAGCCCAGAACCTTTTTATTTTAAACGGAATAGTCGCCTTCTTGATACACCCTGGATCATCCCATAGATAACTCATACTAAGCTTGGTGAACCAATCCCTCAATTGTTTGAGCCATTTGATGCGCCCCGTTTTTTTTATGTAAATCAAGGAGTTCGCCCATAGCACACCTTAGTGGTACCTTCGTTCTACTCACCCAAATTCTTAACCAAAAGGTGAGCGCCCTTAGGATAGCATAATATCCTATGCATCTTAACCCTAAATCAGATCTAAGGGGTATTAAGGATGTGCATCCTGGGAGGTTCTCAATTGCCCTTATAAACCTATTTTCAGCTTTGGTCAACTCTTTTACATTATCCAGACCCCACAGCTGAGCCCCATAGAGGGCCGCTCCTAAGCCCTTTGCCTTATGAATTTCTAATTTAGGGGCTAGTGGTCTATAGGGGGAGGTTCTGATCTTGTACAAAAGTGCTCTATCAACATGTTGAAGCGTCAAAGTACTCTTTCTAATCTGGTTTGACCAGGATACATCTTCACTTATCCTGATTCCCAAATAATCGAAGGCTTTAACCTTCTCTAGAGCCTGGGAGTCCAGAAACAAGGGCCCTGTGCTTTTCTTATAAGGGTTGAAAACCATGTATTTTGTTTTGCCAAAATTTATCATTAATCCCCTACTCTGGTAAGCCTTTTCAAATCTATTTAACAAATTTTGGAGACCAAGAGGAGTTTTTGCAATAATCAATCAATCAATCAATCATCGTATTTATATAGCGCACTACTTACCCAGAGGGTCTCAAGGCGCTGGGGGGTGGGGGGGGGTCTGCTACTGCTCGAACAACCAGGTCTTGAGCTGCTTCCTGAAGGCGAGGTGGTCCTGGGTCAGGCAGAGGTGGGTGGGGAGGGAGTTCCATGTCTTGGCGGCGAGGTAGGAGAAGGACCGCCCCCCTGTGGTGTCTCTGCGGATGCAGGGGACGGCGGCGCGGGCGTGGCTGGTCGAACGAAGCTGGCGTTTGGGAGCGTAGAAGTTGAGGCGGCTGTTGAGGTATCCTGGGCCTTGGCTGTGTAGGGCTTTGTGTGCGTGGGTGAGGAGACGGAAGGTGATTCTCTTGTTGACCGGGAGCCAATGCAGATCTCTCAGGTGTCCGGAGATGCGGCTGCGACGGGGGATGTCCAGGATGAGTCGTGCTGAGGCGTTCTGGATCCGCTGGAGTCTCTTCTGGAGTTTGGCGGTGGTTCCGGCGTAGAGGGTGTTGCCGTAGTCCAGACGGCTGGTGACGAGGGCCTGGGTGACCGTCTTCCTGGTCTCGGTGGGGATCCACCGGAAGATCAGGTAGCATGCGCAGGATGTTGAAGCATGACGAGGAGACGGCGTTGACTTGTCTGGTCATGGAGAGGGAGGAGTCCAGGATGAAGCCCAGGTTGCGTGCGTGGTCTGTTGGTTTGGGTGCGCTGCCTAGGGCGGGGGGCCACCAGGAGTCATCCCAGGCGGAGGGTGGGGATCCCAGGATGAGGACTTCCGTCTTGTCCGAGTTCAGTTTCAGGCGGCTGTTCTTCATCCATTCGGCTACCTCTTTCATCCCTTCGTGAAGGTTGGCTCTGGTGGTGGCAGGGTCATTGGTAAGGGAGAGGATCAGCTGGGTGTCGTCGGCGTAGGAGATGATGTTGAGGTTGTGCTGGCGTGCGATGTCTGCGAGGGGGCTCATGTAGATGTTGAAGAGGGTTGGACTGAGCGAGGAGCCTTGAGGGACGCCGCAGATGACTTCGGTGGCTTCAGATCTGAACGGGGGGAGGCGGACTCTCTGTGTTCTTCCGGCGAGGAAGGAGATGATCCACTCCAGTGCCTTCTCCTGGACTCCGACGTTGCTGAGGCGTTGTACTAGGGTACGATGGCAGACAGTGTCGAAGGCCGCGGAGAGGTCGAGGAGGATGAGGGACGCTGTTTCTCCGTTGTCGAGCAGCGTTCGGATGTCATCGGTGACTGCGATCAGGGCGGTCTCGGTGCTGTGGTTGGCCCTGAAGCCAGACTGCGAGGGGTCGAGGGATCCGTTCGTCTCGAGGAAGGCGGCCAGCTGCTTGTTGACGGTCTTCTTGATGACTTTTGCAGGAAACGGGAGCAGCGAGATGGGGCGGTAGTTCTTGAGGTCGGTGGGGTCAGCCGATGGCTTCTTGAGTAGAGCGCTGAGTTCGGCGTGCTTCCAGCTCTCTGGGAAGGTAGCGGTGTCGAAGGAGGTGTTGATGATGTCCCGCAGGTGGGGTGCGATGATAGCGTCGGCCTTGTTGAAGACGTGGTGAGGGCAGGGGTCGGTCGGAGATCCGGAGTGGATGGAGTTCATCGTGCGGACGGTGTCCTCGGTGCTGATCGGAGTCCAGGCGCGGAGGGTGGAGGTGGGGGGCGGTGGTTCGGTCGTGGTGCTCGTCAGTTGGGTGCTGAAGCTGTTGTGTATGTCCCCGATCTTGTTGTGGAAGTAGGTGGCGAGGGAGTTGCAGAGGTCTTGCGAAGGGGTGATGTCGTTGTTTCCGGCGTTGGGGTTGGAGGGCTCTTTGACGATGTTGAAGAGTTCTTTGCTGTTGTGTGCATTGTGGTCCAGTCGTTCCTTGAATGCAGTTTTCTTGGTGGCGCGGATGAGTTGGTGGTGTTTCCGGGTGGCAAGCTTGAGGGCAGTCATGTTGTCCGGTGTTGGGTCTCTGCGCCAGGTTCTCTCGAGGGCTCGGCAGTTCTTCTTGGAGCTCTTGAGTTCGTCGGTGAACCATGGGGCTTTCTTGCTGCCGGGTCTGCTGGGCGGGGTCCTCAGGGGGGCGAGCTCGTCTGCGCAGTCGTTGATCCACTTCGTGAGGTTGGTGGCCGCCTGGCTAGGGTTCGTTGTGATGGTGGGAGGGTTCGTGCTCAGGGAGGACGCGAGCTGGTCGGCTGTGATCTTGTTCCAGTTCCTGCGTGCAGCCTGTTGCTGGTGGTGGTGGATCGTGGTCCTTGCGAAGCTGAAGTGGACGCAGCTGTGGTCCGTCCAGTGGAGCCCGGTGGCGTGGCTGAAGGCGATGTCCTTGCTGGATGAGAAGACGGGGTCGAGTGTGTGTCCGGCGTAGTGGGTGGGGGTGATCACCAGTTGCTTGAGTCCCAGGTTGGCGAGGTTGTCCAGCAGGGTGGTGGTGTTGCGGTCGTTGTTGTTCTCCAGGTGGAAGTTGAGGTCCCCGAGGAGGATGTAGTCAGCGGAGCGGAGGGCGTGTGGGCTGATGAAGTCGGCGATGTCTTCGCTGAATTGTGAGCGTTGTCCAGGGGGTCTGTAGATGAGGGTGCCTCTGAGGGTGGTCTTGGGGTTGATGTGGACTTGGAAGTGCAGGTGCTCGGCGGTAGCGAGGGTGTCATCGGTGTTGGTCGTGATGCGGATGGTGTTCCTGTGGACGATGGCGATGCCTCCTCTGGTGTGGTTGATGCGGTCCCTTCGGATGATCTTGTAGCCGTCTGGGATGGCGATGGCGATGTCAGGCGTGGAGGAGGCGTTCATCCAGGTTTCCGTGAAGAAGGCGACGTCTGGGGCTGTGGTGTCGAGCAGGTTCCAGATCTCGATGGCGTGCCTGTGGACGGAGCGGGTGTTGAGCAGGATGCATCTCAGGTGGCTGCTGCTGTTGCTCGTCGAGGTCTTGGGCACTGCTGGAGTAGTGCAGGTCCGGATGCAGGTGAACTTGCAGGCGTTGCAGCAGAAGGGTCCGTGGGTGCGTCTCGGGGTGGCTCGGTAGCAGCCCGGGACTCGGCCGGCGTTGAGTGCGTTGAGGGTGGCGGCGTCGTACGTCCGGCGGGGGCCAGGGGTCCTGGCGCTGGGCGCGGTCCTGGCACGGACGGGCGCAGACGGGCTTACCTTCGGCGCACAATCGGCGCGCCCGCTGCACGTTACCGCTGCGCGTGCGCACGGTCGCCATTTATGGCGAAGTGCAGGGAGGGAGGGGCAGCTGGGAGGCGGGAGCGGGGAGGAAGGGGGCGTGGCTACATTCCCCGGCGGCGGGAATCGGCAGCGGGGAGCGGGTGCAGGGGTCAGCAGCACAGGGGGGGGGAAACCAGGGGCAGCACGGGGACAAAAATTAACAAAGTAACAGGGCACAGACAGTGAAGAAACAATACAGAAACAGGCGGACAGTGGATCACAATGCGGAAGAAACAACAGGCGGGGGCGTGGCCTGAGGGCGGACCCGAGGGCGGGAGGGCTCTGCGAGGCCGGCAGAATCGGCAGGCGGGGGCACACGCAGCAGCTGGTGGCCGTGCGGCGCGGGGGTGTCCTACAAGTAGGTCACACTCACCTGTGCCGCACGGTCGCCATTTATAGCCAAGTGCAGGGAGGGAGGGGCAGCTGGGAGGCGGGAGCGGGGAGGAAGGGGGTGTGGCTACACTCCCCAGCGGCGGGAATCGGCAGCGGGGAGCGGGTGCAGGGGTCAGCAGCACAGGGGGGGGGGAACCAGGGGCAGCACGGGGACAAAAATTAACAAAGTAACAGGGCACAGACAGTGAAGAAACAATACAGAAACAGGCGGACAGTGGATCACAACGCGGAAGAAACAACAGGCGGGGGGCGTGGCCTGAGGGCGGACCCGAGGGCGGGAGGGCTTTGCGAGGCAGGCAGAATCGGCAGGGGGGGGCACACGCAGCAGCTGGTGGCCGTGCGGCGCGGGGGTGTCCTACAAGTAATAGGAGTGTGTCATCAGCAAATAATAAACAAGGGATCTGTTGACCAGCCAATTTTGGGGGGGTCCCCACCACAATTAAAAAGCTCCCCTATAATGCCATTTATAAAAAGGGTAAAAAGAGTTGGTGCCAGGACACACCCCTGGCGTCCTCCTTTCTGTATAGATATTTTCCCAGAAAGGGCAGCGTCACTGCTCCATCTCACCTTTGCATAGGTTTCATAGTGCATACGGATCAAGATGTTGACCAAGTAAACCGGCATCCCCATATCCCTCAGGGTGGCCCACAGCTGTTCCCGATTTATAGAATCAAAGGCTGTCTTCAGGTCCACGAACACAACATACAGGTGGCCCCTGTTGATGGTGACCTCTTTCCAGATCACCTGACCACAGCTGCGTCCACTTCACCTACAACAAACCAAAACCCAACATAATCCTCCAACCTACCCTGCAAAGAAACTGGAACAAAATCACCACGGACCAAATCTCCGCATCGCTCCTTCGATACCCCCCAGCCCTATCTTCTGACACCAACGAAGCCGCCGCCAACCTCACCCTATGGTTATCCAACACCGCCGACACCTTAGCACCACTGAAAAAACGTCAAAGCAAACCTGGCAGCAAGAAGGCCTCATGGTTCAACGATGATCTCAAGAAGTCCAAGAAACTCTGCCGTTCCCTTGAAAAGGCTTGGAAAAAAGACCCAACCACCAGCACCAAGGACGCCTTCAAAAGCGCCACCCGCACTCACCACCAACTGATCCGAAAAGCCAAGAAAACAGCATTCAAAGATCGACTTGACAACAACGCCCACAACAGCAAGGAACTTTTCAACATCGTCAAGGAATTTTCCAATCCCTCGGCCAACTCCAACGACATCACCCCATCTCAAGCCCTCTGCGACTCCCTAGCCTCATTTTTCCACAACAAGATTGCAGACATCCACAACAGCTTTGACAACCAACCCAGAAACCAAACCACCCTACCATTTGCTGCTCATCTTCCCCCCGTGAACACCCTTAACAACTGGAACCCGATCTCCACTGAGGACACCATCCGGCTGATGAATTCCATCCACTCAGGATCCCCCACAGACCCATGTCCTCACCACATATTCAACAAAGCAGACTCCGTCATAGCACCACACCTCCGAGACGTCATCAACTGCTCCCTCAACTCCGCCACCTTCCCGGAAGACTGGAAACACGCTGAACTCACCGCCCTCCTGAAAAAACCAACAGCAGACCCCACTGAACTCAAAAATTACCGCCCCATCTCGCTCCTCCCATTCCCGGCCAAAGTCATCGAAAAGGCTGTCAACAACCAGCTCGCCGCCTTCCTCGAAGCCAACAAATCCCTCGACCCCTCACAATCTGGCTTCCGAGCAAAACACAGCACTGAGACCGCCCTCATCGCAGCAACAGACGACATTCGAACTCTACTGGACAATGGAGACACAGTCGCCCTCATCCTCCTTGACCTCTCTGCAGCATTCGACACAGTCTGCCACAGCACCCTTTTACAACGCCTCAATAACATCGGAATCCAAGGAAAAGCACTTGAATGGATCACCTCGTTCCTCACCGGAAGAACCCAGAGAGTCCGCCTTCCTCCATTCAAATCCGAGGCCTCTGAAGTCATCTGCGGCGTACCTCAAGGATCCTCACTCAGTCCCACCCTCTTCAACGTATACATGAGCCCCCTCGCAGCCATTGCACGCCAACACAACCTCAACATCATCTCTTACGCAGACGACACTCAACTGATCCTCTCCCTCACCAATGACCCCAGCACCGCCAAAACTAACCTACACGAAGGAATGAAAGAAGTTGCCGAATGGATGAAACAAAGCCGTCTGAAACTGAACTCGGACAAAACAGAAGTCCTCATCTTAGGTACATCCCCCTCTGCTTGGGACGACTCCTGGTGGCCAGAAGCCCTCGGAAAAGCACCCATTCCGACAGACCACGCACGAAACCTAGGCGTCATCCTGGATTCTTCACTCTCAATGAACAGACAAGTCAGCGCCGTTTCCTCTTCTTGCTTCAACATTCTTCGCATGCTCAGGAAAACATTTCGCTGGATCCCCTCCGAAACGAGGAAAACAGTCACCCACGCTCTGGTCACGAGCCGACTGGACTACGGAAACACCCTCTACGCAGGTACTACCGCAAAACTCCAGAAGAAGCTCCAACGAATCCAAAACGCCTCAGCCAGGCTCATATTAGACATCCCACGCAACGAACACATCTCCGATCACCTTAAAGACCTCCACTGGCTACCCGTCAATAAAAGGATCACTTTCCGCCTGCTTACCCAGGCACACAAATCACTCTACGACATCGGACCAGATTGCCTCAACTCACGACTGTCCTTCTACACCCCCTCCCGCCAACTACGTTCTTCCAGCCAAGCCCTCGCCACTGTACCTCGCATCAACAAGACCACCATGGGAGGCAGATCCTTTTCCTACCTGGCTGCCAAAACATGGAACTCACTCCCCGCGTACCTTCGCCTTACCCAGAACCACCTAGCATTCAGAAAGCAACTTAAAACATGGATATTTGACAAGTAACCCTCCTTCTCCTTCCTAAGCGCCTTGAAACCCTCTGGGTATGTAGTGCGCTATACAAATTCCATGACTTGACTTGACTTGACATCATAAACCTGAGGACCTGGTCTGTTGTGCTCATGGATTCCCTAAATCCTGCTTGGAGGTCCGACAAAATATTTACTTCATTCATCCAATCTTGAATTTGATTTAGGATTACTTTGCCAAAAAATTTTGGCAGACGTCAATTAAACTAATTGGCCTGTAATTCTCTGGTAACCCTTTGTCCCCCTTCTTATGGATAGGAATAATTTCTGCGCCCAACCATGTGGGCGGGAGCATGCCACCCTTAAGGATAGCATTAAAGACTACAGTCAGGACCGTGCTCCATACAGCCGGCTCCAAACTGAAAGGTAACCTGGAAGTCTATCAGGGCCAGGAGCCTTCCCTTTCTTTAACATTTTTAAAGCCAAAATGGTTTAACCAACATAGATCTCATAAAAATCCTTTTCTGGGTCTTCGGTGAAGGATGGGCATAGAGAGGGGCTTATTGTTTCCTCAGAGTTTGCAAAAAGCTGACCATAGTAATCTTCCCATACCTGGGGCTGTAGGTGGGAGCCAGATTGAGCCACCTCTGAAGATTTGTCTCTAGCTAAAAGGTGCCAAAAAACTTTACTTGAAGACAAGACAGCACCCGAGGCCCAAAGCCCGAGGAGAAGTGGACCAATGGTGTCCCCACATGCCTAAAGACCTCACTGGTCGAGCCCCCCTGTGGGTTCCCCAGGACTGACCTTCGAGTCCATCCCTGCTGCAACTTTGTGACTGGGCTGATCTCCATAGATGTACATGGGCCCCCTGACACAGAACGGCACCCCTGCACTCAGCCACCTCAGGTCTGCTTGAGGGGACCTGTTGGTGCGGCCTTGGACCTTGCCACATACCAACCCTAAGTCCAGAAGATTGGTTCCATAAGTTGTTGTACTCCACCTATATGCAGAGAGTGCTCTTCCTCTGTAGAATAACAATACTGCATCTGAAAAATGCAGTGTCAACTTTTAAAAGCTCTAAAAATTCCTATCTTGAAAAGTACTTATGATGATCTTGGCATCTAACTTTATATAAATGGACGTGTTCATTTTTTAAATTGATGTCAGATTTATTTATTTAGCGTATGTCTCACTTACTGTGTGAGTGTATGACTTGCATACTTAGCACTGACCTCTGATATGCCTAACTTTTCGAGCACACTACAACAAAAGAGAGCATTTGGGATGTCACTTGTGCCTCTGTGATATCTGCGGGCTTCATCTCGACTCTTTGCACAGTCTACCTCATTTTGGTCCACTATATAAAGAGACCGCTTTGCACATAGATATATCAATCACCTGCCAAAACATTACACTCATGGTAACAACAGAACTGAACCTATACAAAGATTAATGGTAAAAGGCCAAGGACAGATGTCAATGTGCATGTAGGGGTAACAGCTGTGGTGATGGGTGCTCAACTAGAGTTTTGAAGCCTATGATGTACCATCATATGGCCCTTAATTAGTGGATGGTGAACAGAATCCAAATGTAATGTCATGCATGGCATAGACTATTGGTGCCCAACCTGTGGCCCAAAGACCCCTGGGGGTCCGCAAAATCTCCTTAAGGAGTCAGTGACTGCTTAGAAAGTGAAATAATATTAACAAATTAATAAAGTGTATGTAAATAAAGAAGCTAAATGTACAATTAAAAACTTTAAGACATATTGTAAATGTCAAGGAATTTGAAATTGGAGGCTAAAAATGTAGTTAGTATCCTTTGATGTATTCGTGGGAGCACTGCAGGTGCATCAAACAGAATATAGTATGGAAGATGTGTGGCTCTAATCCTATTTAGAAAAGCTTAAACCTTACAATTAAAATTTATTATTATATTTTTTCATTTATATTTATTTGCAAATTAAATATAATATATTATAATTTGTGTGTCTGTTTTTGTATTTTTGGGTATTGTTATTTGTTGAAATCAATGTTTAGACCCCAGCTTCTAGTAATGACTCAGGTGGGAAGGTCCCCGTGTTCCAACAATGATAAAGTGGAGGCCCACAGAAGTATATATGTGTAAAATAAATGTACAATTTGTTGAATCTTGCATTACCGTGTAAGAAGGCTAGTCATCACAAACACACGATTATTCCTATGAGAGATGCTGCAAATATTATTGCGATAGGCAAAACCTGTTCATAGTCATGATAAAGGACATAAGGCATCTGTGTCTGTAAGGTGTACATTATGACTAGTATTTTGGTCGATGATGCACTTAACCTAATCTGAGGTCTGGCTACTTCAAACCAGCCTCAGGGTAACGTGTTCCTACCTCAGAGTCGTACATACAGCAGTGGCGCTTGGGTTGGCTATTATGTGAATAGTAGTGAGAGAGGAACATTATCACAGATGTACTGGAGGTTGTAAGGATGTTGGGCTGTGACTTTTACTAACCGTGGTGTTAGATAGAACACTCCCACACTGCCTGACTGGTTCCCATTGTGAGGGTAGATGTCCAGGTGCCTGGGTTATGGACATGGGGGTTGGCAGGTCATATGAGGATGGCAGATTTCCAAGCTGAGTGTAACCGAAATAATGTGGGACACAGTGGGCAAAGACGATTGTTCAACACATGGATGTAGATTGAAATGCCAAAATCATTGCCTAATATACACCCTATGTCTCATGCCAGGCAGTTAGCGATGTTGATGCACCGTGTAAAAATTGACATTCAGGTATGCCTTGTGTCAGCATCAATTGCAAAAAACACAGTTGATGGACAGAATGCAGAACAATGTCTTACATTCACTCCAGTAGAAAGATCTGGGCCTAAATCCATCGTTTTTTTGCACTCCAAACCACCCTAGGTCAGACAATGGCTATATGCCAGGCAGTTAGCGATGTTGATGCACTGTGTAAAAATTGACATGCAGGTATGCCTTGTGTCAGCATCATACAGCCCAAACCCCTGATCACATAGTGGTAGGGTACAGCTTCCTGGCCAGCAACAACACAGTCAGCACTGCCTCATGGTGCACGGTGACCTATGGAAAGTGGTTCATGTAAAAATTACAACTTTTTATATAGGACCACTCCTGAAATGCATAGCGTGCTGCAAAAGGATTATGCTGCAATTTGGGCCTAGCCATACTGTGAAAGGGCCGAACCTCTTTTCCGTTAAGAGCAAAAGGATTATGACACACACCAGGATGAACGTAATATGTGTCAAAATAAATGTAATATTCGGCAGAGTGAATCTGACTCAAACAAATACAAATATGAAACCTGGCAGAGTGAATATGCTACTTACTGAATATGTTTTACTTCACACTGCTGCCTTTGCCGCAGCTTCTTTTTAAAGTCTGCTGATGGAGTTTAACAAATTAGTTATGTGGTACCCTTGTCCTACTACTCTCCTCCTAGTCTCTGCAGTCTGCAACTATATTGACCCCTAACGAGTAGGAAGGGGTGATTTTCCACTGTCTATATTGTAGTACAACAATGCTCTACAGTTCTTTTACCTGAGTAGAAGAAGCGAAGGCTGCATGGTTTACCAAGGTGCCATGGTGGTGGTAGTAGCAGCATGCTAGCGCACTAAAAGTGAAGACATCGGAAGCAAGGTCCCACTCCCTCCTAGGTGAATTTTAACCTTAGGATAAGGACTATTCATTCCAGGGAACTAACTAAATTGAAATAAAAATAGAGTAAATTGATTATACATTATTATATGAAAGTTATGTTATGTTATTGATTTTTGTAACGCGCACAGCTGCCCCAGCAAAGGGGCGTCCTGGCGCCAGGAAAGAAAACACAACATCACAGAACGCAGCAAAATCAGGACAGATTAGTTAAAAAGAAAAGTTTTGATGGCACGTCTGAATAGTAATAAATCCTCCATAGCTCGGATTTCACTGGGAAGAGAGTTCCACAATTTGGCCGCCACTACCCGGAAGGAGCGGCCACCCATCCTGCACAGCAGAAAGCGTGGAACAACAGCCAAATTCTGACCCATCGATCTCAGGGATCTGGAAGGAACATATGGGGTCAGTAAATTCATCAAAATAGGTGGAGCCATACCTTTCAAAATTTTAAAAGCTAGGCAGAGCACCTTGAACTCGATCCGGCGTGCGACAGGCAGCCAATGGAGCGATTGCAATGCTCTCGACGCCGAGCAACGACGAGGCAATCCTAGAACCGCTCTTGCGGCCGCATTTTGTACTCGTTGCAGCCGCATGAGTTCTGCCTTGTTTGTACCTGCTAGTAAAACACTGGCATAGTCTATCCTGGACAGGATCGAAGCCTGGACTACAAGCTGTCTAGTAGGGGCATCGAAGAATTTAAGCACCGGCCTGATACCCCTGATTATGCCGAAACAGGAGGCAGCCACCCTCTTAGTTTGGCAGATGAAGCTCAGTGTGGGGTCCAGCCATACCCCGAGATTTTTTATCTCGATGGCAGGAGAAGGGATCGTTCCTAACTCGGGGGGCCACCAGTTGTCATTCCACCATCCAGGTTGCTTACCCACCACCATCACCTCGGTCTTCTTTGTGTTCAATTGGAGGCAATTTAGGTTCATCCAATTGGCCACGGCACGTAGCCCCTCACAGAAGTTGAGGGCGTCCACAGCTGAGTCCCCACTTAGTGTGACCGCCAGCTGCGTGTCATCCGCATAGGACACCATGGTCAGGCCCCAGCGTTTGACTACCGCAGCCAGCGGGCTCACATAAAGGTTAAAAAGAGTGGGGCTCAAAGATGAACCCTGTGGGACTCCCAGGGTGAGCGGGTGAGAGGTGGATTTGCCGGGAGGTATCGCAACCTGAAAGGATCTGTTGGTAAGGAAAGAGCGAAACCAACATAACATAACATAACATATGAAAGTTTTACAAGCAATTGAGACAGTCACCAGACTAGACTACTAGTGTACAAGAAAAGAGACAGTAGAGAAAATATAATACACAATGCTAAATTGAATTATTCAGAACAATGGTGAGCTAGTAATAGTTACAAAATGAAGTGGACTCAAACTCTGAATTGGACATGGTTAAGCTTTGACTCAATACAGCGCCTAAATGATGATGCTTGCAATGGGGTTCTTCTGAAAATATCGAAAACTGTTTTTATGCATGGCCAGTGTCGGCTATACTTAGAGCAGAAGTTCCTGCAATGAGTTTGACATCCGCCCCACCATGTGTGTGATCAATTAATGGTGTAAATTATTAAGTCACATCTCAATAAATCACACAGCTCAGGAGAAGGGAGTTTGGGGTTTGATCAATGGATGAGAAGGGGGATTTGGGGAAAGGTTTGAAAAAGACAAACACTACACAAGGACAACATTCATCTGGGCAATAAGCAGCCAAAATCTGTTATGGGAGGAAATGGAAATGAATGAATGAGTACAGATAACTTAAAAGCAATGCAAAGGAAACTGTCCATCAGAGAGACCCAGGTGACATTATACCTAAATCTACTGTGTTACCTAGCTTTGAACAATAGCAAAACATTACAAATTATATATGAGTCAAGGAAAAAACACACACAGCTCTAAAGATTATTGAAAGAATAAATTATATGTATGGTCAAATTGGGATTTGCATCTGCATTCCTCTAGGACTGTCCATCAAAAATGGGTGCCTGGTGGAAGCTGCCTGTAAGGTAAGCGTGAGTGTTATGTTGCTTTTTCAGTTTGATGCAGGATAAGGGGGCCTGCACATTTTAAAACAGAAATGATATTGTAGAATCAAGGAGAAAGAAAGATGTTACACTTCATAAGGAGTGAACTGAGAAGACTCAGAGGCAGCTGAAGACAGAAGAGACGAATCATCCTTTTTGCATTCATTTTATGACTGATGTGTGAACAGTTAGTTGATAGCAATTTTACAACAACCAAAAGTCACACAAAAGTGGTCACATGTACCTATCGGTATTGGGCTGATCAAACCCGCATCTGTCATGATCATCAATTTATCATCATAAATCATAACACTATTATGTAGCTTAACAGCATGTGCATAATGTGATGATCATTCAGGACCACATGTCTGTCTCAAGTTACCGACAAAAAGAGACCCCCGACCCAACCACCACTTAGCTTCAAATTTGAGCCAGACAACACTGAGCACACACACCCAGCAACATTGCATTTTCCAAATCAAGTAAAATCAATGCACTGCTGTCACTACTCACCACCACTCCACAGAATTGGACAGGGCACTATAAAGGCATCACCAAATTGGTTGGTGTCAGTGAAGTTTAAAACTTCCTTCTTCTGGTGGCAGTTCTCGAAGTAGTCATGCTCATGCCCTGCATCCTTCAATCATCCTGATCCTCATGACTCCGGGTAAGGTGTCTAACTCCTTAAAGACTGTGCCCCAATTCAAATAAAATTCATTGACCTGAAGTACTCTGCTGTTGATGCACAACACGAGAAACATTGAGTCCGTGTTTTAGACTAGATTTGTGTTTGTGTTTGTGTTATCCAAAGGGACTGGTAGGGTCTGACACTTTAAGGAGTATAAAGCAGAAAACAAAACAGTGTGGAGTGGACCAGATGATTACATCTCGCTAACTCTCAAAGAGCAAGGAAAACAAAATCACCTTCAGGGAAAAAATGATCAGTCGTCGGTAGCCCACCAACATTGTAAGTCATCACAAACACCTTTAAGTGTAATAGTTACAGATCAACGAACACCTGGAGTCACTGCCTGCCACCACATAAATCATCTCCACACACTCACAAGCAGGAATCCCTCCGCATGCAATGCATTTCGTTTACCTGTTCTTCTAAATAAGGCATGGTCACCATGGTACATTGTCAATCCATTGTTCATGAAACAGCCAGTCTTGTAATAAATCAAACAATGTGGGGCAATATGGCTGGGGTAATAGACTAGGAAAGGATAGATAGTCACGGGCCAGGAATGATGGCAGGCACACATTTGTGTCTCCAATGTCCTTGAGGGAAATGGATTGAGGGGGTCTTCTTCACTGCACACTGGTGCAACTCTAATCCGGCAATATAATGTGTTTCAGATTGTGAGGTTGAATCAGTCAGCCAGACACAAACAAATAAAATAAAATAATGTTCCCCTAGCTATATCTTTTTTTTCCCTTTGGCATCAAAGCAGATCAGCAATAGAGAGAGAAAGTTCTATGGTATTGACCCAGGCCTAGGAGGCAGGGAAGTAGAGCTTGTGCTCAATCTCAGGTGGTTCCCCCAGAAGCAGGTCAGCTAACACACTACTTCCATGACCTATGTCTCCCTCATCTTCCTCCTGTCATACTTCAGGGATAGAGAAATCTGGTGATATAAAGTATTGACTCATTTTGATCATGGTTAATCTCTCCATGTTTTGGGCCGAGAGACTGGTGCTTCTCACAGTTACAAGGGCACCAGCAGCATTAAAAACATGCTCAGTGGGGGCACTGACTACTGGGTAAGCCTGATAGTTTATTGCCAGCCTGCTGAGCACTGTCCATTGCCGCCTCTTCCCATACCAATAGACAAGTGGGTTTTGATCAAGATGGGCCTCTGTTGGACCAGTCGCACAATAGTCATTGCTGCTCCACCTTTCTCAGCTTCTTTTGCCTTCGCCCCTGCACTGGACTTAAATCCTGCCAGTAGAAACCAATAATATGCAGATTTTGGGGATAATGCTCGTGCTCTTGTTGTTGCTGGTGTTCTTGTTTGTTAGTTTTGGCCGCTGTGAGCCAACATTACTGCCCTCAGGCTCTGAAGTTGACGGCTGCATTAGCCTCTAATAACCGGCCGTTCTTTTTGTAGCTCACTGACTTGTACAGCAACCCATATTTTGTGGTTTGCAACATTTCCATCTGAAAAAAGTTGATTGAAATTGCACAGTAATGGTTTGTACTGTGGATCAAGAATTGTGCCTCAGACGTAATGTTTGGATAGCACATTGTCTTTTTGCACCCTTGTATTAACCAATAAGCAAAGGATTAAGCTCTTCGCCAACTTACAACCATCTTTGTTTTCTTACGCACCTGCATACATTGCAGATACCTCCTATAGCTATTCCTGTAGTATGTTCAAGAACAGGATAGCTTGACCTATGGTACTGTCCTCCTTGCTGACTTCCTGTGTGAACACCTCAAAAGAAAGCAGCATCTCTACCAGGCATTTGACTAGGCTCCATTGGTCCATTTCAATGATCATGATTTCACAGTTGCATCCCCTCTTTGCAAGAAAGAATTCATTGATTGCTCTGTACTGCTCAAACAGGTGTTGCAACATGTATTAAGTTGAGTTCCAGAGTGTTGGCACCTCCTATATGGAGTGTTTTAACTGGCAATCTGTTATCATGCTGAATGACCCTCAGCTGCTGCTTCTGGGCTTTAAATGAATAGCTGAAATGAGTGTAGACTCTTCTGTAGGTGGACAGACATGGGCTTGGACCTAGGTTGGGGTGGGTCCGCTGCTGCGGGGGTACTGTTCCAAGGTTGCTCCCCAGAAGCCGGTGCGGCAAGCACTGGTTTCCTTTTCCCAAAAAAGGTGTGGGTCGACATACCATTGGTGGTAAGCTCTTTCTTCTTATCACTGGTTGCTTTCTTGGTAGCACCTTTCTTTGAGGCAAACTTAAAGCTGTCAGTTGGCAGTAACACTTAGCTTCACAAGCTGAAAAGATGTTCATGATGTGTGGCCACACGTCACATCGTGCACAGGCCTTCTGTCTGGCAGTACTGTGGGTGATGTTGTCTCTTGGGCACCTAAAAGCAAACCAACAAGAAGAACATCACTGAAACGGGGGATTGTTGCAGTTCAATTAGTAGTACAAACAAACATTATCATTTAGTGTGGTTACTGGTTACTTAAGTTATTATGATTTATTAACAAAATAGTGTATCCGCTATCCATTTGTAAAACCACACCTACATACATTTTCATGGTGTGTAAACTCAGGAAGGATAAGAAAGAACAACAACATACAGATGTAACTGTTTGCTTTAAGTGCATTACATGGGATGCAGCACTCAGGGGGGAACAGATTACAAATGATGACAATGGAATAATCCCTAGACAATGAATGCTGTTGTACAGTGGTCAACTATAGCAGACATGGGCCCAGGGATTGATTAATTGACGCCGGATGTTATGAAAATGATTAAAAATATTTAGCACACACAAAAGAGGCATGTTGGAGGAAGTTTAACGACCATCAGGGGGCGACTCTCCTCGAATAAAATATGGGATGGATTTTGAAATGGTCAAGAGGTGTTCTAAAACCTTCAAATGAGACCATGACAGGTTGAATACTCCTTTCACTCATGGGTGGGTGAGGAAAACCATCCTTTAAAAGGGATCTTCCCGCACTCCCTTTCACTCTTGATCTGTGTGTGCTTTTTTGTGTTGCCATATAGATTTTTTAACATTTTACAAAAATTAAATTAAAAAAATGTAAAATAAAAATAAATACATTTCTTTCACATTAACAATAAAAAAAGAAAACTTTTTTTAATTAAAATACATTAAAAAAATAAAGCTAAACATTTTAAATTAAAAAATGTAACTAAATAATATTAAAATTAAAAAAGGAAAATAAAATAAAGTACATTACAAATATTAAATAAGTGAAAATATTTTCATGAATATATAATTTATTATACTGCAATCTAATTTCTTAACCTTCCATGAAAGCCTGTGGCAAAGGGCCACACAGGCTGGATGCACAACGTGGCTGTAGTGCCATATAGTCATCAACAACAACAACACTGGGCAAGAAGGCATTGGGAACAAAGAGAAGACACGTAGGCCTATGGCAAACGCAAACTGTCTGGCTACTTAAAAGGAATACCGACCAAATTTTAATACAATGCCATCCATGGTGTAAATGATGTTCAATTTAAGAGACACCACAGAAACAGTTGTTTGTGCA
The DNA here is from genome assembly GCF_964263255.1 of Lissotriton vulgaris. Classification (NCBI taxonomy): domain Eukaryota; kingdom Metazoa; phylum Chordata; class Amphibia; order Caudata; family Salamandridae; genus Lissotriton; species Lissotriton vulgaris. The sequence goes on from NC_141689.1 coordinate 43,541,807, forward strand.
CCCAGAATTAGCACTGGGTCTACATGCTGGAAGGCCCATTGGCAGACTAGGCCACATAGTGAATAAAGTCAATATTGCAGATTTATTAAAAAAACATGGAGATACTTTACTGAACTGCGCAATGGTATTCCTTTATAAAAGAAGAAAACTTACATGCAAAACAACAGCCAGCATGGAGGCATGGCCACAAACAAAGAACACATGCAGGCCTATGGCAAAAGCACACTGACTGCCTATGTAAAATAGCAGCCAATCACATGGTCACAACAAGAAGTAGGAGGCCTGGAAAACAAAGAACACATGCAGGCTTATGGGTAAAGCACACTGGCTGGCTACAAAAAATGACCGCCAGTCACATGGTCACAAAAACATTTAGGAATTCATGGGGAAAAAACTAAGAGGAACATATGCAGGCCTATGGTGAATGAACACTGGCTGCTATGCAAAATGGCCACCAGCCACATGGTTAAACAGCAACAACTAGCAAGAAGGCATGGCTAAAACAAAGAAAACATGCAGGCTTAAGGGAGAAGAACACTGGTTGGCTACACAAAATGGCCACCAGCCACATGGTCACATCAAGAAGCAGGAGGCCTGGTAAACAAATATCACATGTTGGTCCATGGACACTGACTATACAAAATTTCCCCTGGCAACATGGTACGAGGAACAAATGGCAAACACACACACACATCGACTAGACATAGGAGGCAGTGGTAACACAGCATTCATTCGGAAATGCCAAAAACAAACATTAACATGGTTAAAAACAACACACATGGGGGCGTGGCTTGGCGCCCGGCGCGGACGGCGGCTCCGATGTGAGCGTTCCGGGTTGACCGGGGACCTCACCCTTTTTCGCCTGTTGCAGCTACCTTCCTGAGGAGGATTCCTGCGCCGGAGTGTCGAGGAAATGTGGTGACACGCAGCGGAGGCTTTCAATGGGCATTTCTGCTGCTTTTCCGTGCAGATATCGAGCGGCTGCGGCCCTCTGACGGCCGCGACCGCCATTTTGATTCTGAATCGCGCGTCTGCCGCGCTGCCCGCCTCCAGGGATGCCGACCTTCTGAGCTGCCCTAACTTCATGCAGCTGCTCATGGTGAGCTGATTATTTAGTATTTGCACTGCTGCTGACCTCGTTTTTCCTGCCTTAAGGTCTGAATATATTAAACGCGAATTACGCAATTTCGGCGGCCATTTTGTTTTTACTCAGCACTCTCCTCTCATGGGTTAATTACAACAATAACTTATCCCTGCTCTTTATCAAGCCAACTGCAGCTCCTCACGCTACTTGTGCTTTTGCTGAATTGCGCACTTGCCTCAGACTGTTTTTTTTTTCCCTTTACTTCAGTGTTGTGAATTCTCCACTGAGCTTTCCACTTTCCACAGTGAATTGACCTATTACCTGTCATGTTTGCACTTCTCTCCTTTGCATGAAGGTTTTCTAAGTTAATTAAATGGACATTTCTGTACGACTCTCTGGCAGCTATTTACACTCCTAAGTGGATTTAAAGTGGTCTTCTCTTTTTAGCTCCTGTGCACTTCCATTGTCTGAGCTACTCCTTTATCCATGTGTTGACTCTCGTAGGCACGAGGTATCCAGGTTTCAGATCTCCCTCTGTCTACTTCCAGGAAGGCAATTTTTATCATATGGAAAGAGGTCTAATTGGTCGTGTTTCTAAGGCTCCACGACGTGTCTTCATCAAAAATTCAAAAGTCTTCTCTGCATTGGCGCAACTGGAAGCTTCTCAGGCACCCGTCTTCCAAATGTCGCAGTCTAACACAGAACGTCCGGTTCAAACCTCCGGAAAGGCCACAACAAAACGACTTAAAAAGGACCCTCCTTCACCGACGGGCTCTACTTCAGCTGTATCTATGGAACTACTGCTGGAGGAAATACGCGCTCTTCGTCCTTTCATGGAGGAAACCAACTCCAAGTTGCAAGTCCTTACTGATAATTGGTCGCAGATGGATGCAAGAGTAACAAAGGTGGAGAGTACCATATCTTCCTTCCAGGAATCATCCTCCAAGGTGACGCACTTGCAGTCGCAGATTTCCTCTCTCCAAAAACAGGTTTAGGAGCTTGAGAACCGAAATCGACGCAATAACCTTCGAATTTACGGCCTGGCGGAGAATTGTGAGGGGAACGACCCCGTTGCTTTCTTCAAATCCTTCCTACCTAAGCTCCTTCATTTACCTGAAGGCACCATGCTCAACATCCAACGAGCACACAGGTTGGGCCGCATTTCTTCTTCATCTTCTTCTACTTCTTCACCACAAAGAGGTGTCATTATGTATTTCCTGGAATACACTGACCTTCTTAAAGTCCTTTTAGCAGCTCGTGCTTCTCCCCGCCTTCCATGGTCAGGATCAACCCTCTTCTTTGCACAGGATTACGCCAGAGCTGCAGCCACTCGCCGTAAAGCTTTTTTGGATATGCGACCAGAGCTTCGTTCCATTGGTGCCAGATACGGACTTTTCCACCCTTGTCTTTTCAGAGTTACTCACAACAACAAAACAACAACTTATGAGGATCCTGTTCGTCTTTGGAGCTTCCTGAACTCTTGCCAAATGTCTGACATGGCCCTTTCCAGCTCATCGTCAGCTTTCCCTCCATGACTCTTCTGAGTCGTTGTGACTCATTCATCTATCTGCACATTCAGTGTTGACTATATCTTTGTTTATGTTTGTCACACTAATTTACCCTTCTCTTATGCGATCCTTCCTTCATGGCTCCTGTTGTTGTTCATTAGTTCATCTGCACAGTTACTGTTGACGTTATTTGTTCTCGTACTTATCTTGTTGTTTTAACCCTCTCATGTTTACTCCCTCTTGTTTTCTACCTTTCCCTTTTGGCTCTACAATTTGTTCACTTGCTTCCCTTCTTTGTTTGGCATTTCGCCCTTGTTAGTGAATCTCCTGATGTTTTCCTTCTCCTCAAGTTTCTCGTTCTCTCTTTTCTTCCACAGGTTCTGCAGTTTCCAATGTATTTACCCCCCGGTCTGATGGTTCGTTTTCGTCGGTTGTCTGCCTCCTCCAGTTGGCGCTCCCCCCTCAGTTTTTTCTCCTCGTCTCCTCTCCCACGTGATCGTCCTTCCCCAACTTCACCCTTCGTAAGTATGTTCCCCTTCCTCTCCTTGTTATTTACCACTCCCTTTTTGTCCTTAATCTTGTCTTTCTCTCCAATTTTTCTTTGTTCAAAGGTGTCTTTCCTTCCTCGTTTTCATTCACTTGTACTTTGTTTCCTCATTCAACTGTTTTTTTCTACCTTTTTTTTACCCTACATCATTATTCTCTATTCGCTTTTCTTCTCTTTTTCTTACTCTCTCTTATTTTCTTTGGATGTTTCACTCATCATTCTTTATTCACTCTTGACCATGTTCCTCTCTTTTCTGAATCTTTTTTCTTCATTTTTTTTCATCCCCCTAGCACTTCTTCTGCTTATTTACTTGACCTTCCTACTTACTACCTGTCGCTCTCACATTACTTTTCCTCTTCTTGACTCTAATATCCTTTTTGCTCATTTTATTACTCTGGGCATATACTATATTCATTTTTTTAATGACATTTTCTTTCTCATTCTCATGCCATGTTGTTAAAAATAGTTACATGGAATGTTAAGGGCGTCAATTCTCCCATCAAACGACAGAGAATTTTGTCGCACCTTGCACGTTTAAATGTTGATATTGCTTTTTTGCAAGAAACTCATTTGTCTGCTGAAGAATCTGTTAAACTAAAGAGAGGTTGGGTGGGTGATGTTTACTACTCTCCAGGGGATGGCAAGTGCAATGGAGTAGCCATTTTATGCCACAAAAATCTTTCTCTCTCCTTGCTTGCTCAGGAATCAGACGATGGTGGTCGCTGGACATATGCTAAGCTTTCTATTAAGATTGTTCCAATTTCCCTTCTAAATGTTTATGCCCCCACTGCCGGTGATCCGGCTTTTTGGTATACATTTGCCCATCATATTACCAGATTTATTGATAACAACTTTATCTTAGCGGGAGATTGTAACCAGCCCCTTGACCCCTTTTTGGATAGACATTCCAAGGCTCACTTCGTTCCTAACAAGTCACATAAACTCTTCTCTCAAACCATCTCTCAACATAAGCTCACTGATGCCTGGCGTTTATGTAATCCACAATTGCAGGAATTCACTTTTTACTCTCCTTGTCATCATTCTCAATCCAGAATTGATTACATTTTTGTTACTCATAACATTGCCCAAACCCTTACTCATGCAGAGATCGGCCCAATTTTACTTTCAGACCATGCCCTCACTTTGGTTCAACTTGATATTCTCCCTAATTCAGCTGGACCCAGGCGATGGCGCTTTAATAATTCCCTTCTCTTGGATCCCAAGTTTACTGCCTCCTTCACTGAATTTTCAGATGAATTTTTTCACTTAATGACACTCCCTCCATTCCTAAACACACCATTTGGGATGCCTTTAAGGCTGCAGCACGGGATTTTATAATTGGCTTTGTGGCAAAAAAACTGAAGGCTGCTCGTAGATTTACAGCTGCTCTCCTTCTTGATATTAAGAAATTGGAGCATTCTTATTTTACTACCCGGTCGCAAGACAGTTTAACGGCCCTGATTAATGCCAAAATAAAATTTAACAAAAAGTCCACGGATGATGCGTCCTTATATTTATTGAAATCAAGTGCAAAGTTTTATGGGGGCAAAAATAAGGCTGGGAAGATTTTAGCTAACTATTTGAAAGTAAAGCATAACAGATTAAACATTGAATCAATCTATGACACACACTCTGTTCTCAAACACAAAGATACAGACATTCTTGCTGAATTTTCTGCCTTTTACAAAACCTTATACTCCTCCGAAACCCAACCCTCCTCTCAATCCTTAGACCGCTTTTTCTCCAGCATCCAAAAGCCAGCTCACTTCCCGCTTGACCTCTCTCATTTAGAGCGTAATATCTCCCAACGGGAGCTACTCACAGCACTTTAGAATCTCCAAAAAGACAAAGCTCCTGGGCCAGATGGCTTTACTGTTGAATTTTTCCTTCACTTTTCAAAACTTCTCATCCCCAAACTACACTCCCTCATTGGCGCATTCCTCACCTTGGGATCTTCCTCAGGTTCTTTCTCTGACGCACACATTTGTCTCATACCTAAGGAGGGGAAGGATGCTCAACATTGTAAGAATTATAGGCCAATCTCCTTGGTTAACATTGATTACAAAATATTTGCGAAGTCTCTTGCAGCACGTCTTGATCTTCTTCTTCCGGATCTTCTGGGTGAGGAACAGTCAGGCTTTGTCAAGGGCCGTTTTATCTCTGACAACACCAGATTGCTATTCAGGGTCCTATCCAAATCCCGTCATTTACCCCATTCCCTTGCGGCCATTGACCTTGATGCTGAAAAGGCGTTTGATAGAGTTGAATGGACTTATCTCTTTCACACCCTTCATTGGTTTGGTTTCGGTCCCAAATTTATTTCTCTGATTTCTTTACTTTATTCCAATCCGCGTGCAGCTGTTTGTGCCAATGGTCAAATATCCCCCTTTTTTGATTTAGGAAGAGGTGTCCGTCAAGGGTGCCCTTTATCTCCTTTTCTTTTTAATTTGGCCTTAGAACCCTTTTTGTCTAAACTTCGTCAAAATCATACCATTCAAGGCTTTCAAATATTAGACTCCCAAGTTAAGTTAGCCGCATATGCGGACGACATCCTCCTCTTCATCTCTAACCCCACTGATTCGATTCCCGCCTTCCTTGCTGATTGAAGGATTTCTCCCAAATATCTGGCTATAAACTTAATAACGATAAATGTGAAATCCTACCCTTGACGAAATTCACCTTTCAACCTGATTTTGCTACCTCTAACTTCACATGGAAATCCTCCCATATTAAATACCTCGGCCTGCATATTACTTCTACCATTCCGGATACTGTTTCCCTCTGTCTATCCAAATGCATCCAAAAATTAGTGGATTTAACGTCCAAGTGGCATCCTCTTTACCTGTCCTGGTGGGCCGCCTTGATACTATTAAAATGATGTTGTCTCCCATAGTCCTCTATACTATTTCTAACATCCCTGTATCCATTCCTTCAAAAGTTTTCAAAAAAATTAACTCCATTGTGTTGTCCTTTCTCTGGAATAAGAAAAGGCCTAGAATGTCTCTTGCTCGCCTCCTTCGTCCTAAGATGGAGGGTGGAGTTAACTATCCAGACTTCCCTGCTTACCATAAGGCGTTCTTATTACGACAAGCCTCCTTCTGGCTGCAAGATCCTAGGGCCCCTTGTCTTTTATGGGCTAAATTTGAGCGCCTTCTTGTTTCTCCTTTTTCCTTCGCTGAATATCTTTCCTTCTCCCGTAAACCCTCTTCTATCTCCACTCCCCTTCACAAATTTACTACTAAACTGCTCGCCCCTATCTTCTTCCCATTACCCTCCTATGACTATTGCTGATTTCCTTTCCTCCACCATCTGGCATAACACCGGCCTACTTATTCGTAACAAACCCTTCTTTTGGAAGGCATGGCATCATAGGGGACTGATATGGGTCTCTCAGCTTTTTTCTCAATCCTCTCTTATCTTTCACTACTCTTTGTTCCCTTTATGACTTACCTACTTCCTTCGTAACTATCATTTACTTAGGGAGGCTGTACTGACAACTTATAATCGTCTCTCTCAGATTTGTCCGCCCCCTACTCCTCCCACCCCCATTTCCTTACTTCACTCATTGTCACGCAAAGTCCCAAAGGCTTCCTCCATTTACAAATACCTGAAACACCACTGACTCTCTTAGGCCTAAATCCAAAGTGGAGGAATGTTGGGAACATGACTTCTCCACGTCCTGGCCAATTTCACTATGGGATAAGGTTTGGATCAAGATCCGCAAATCCTCGAGAGCAGCAACCTTGACACAATCCTTGCTCTTTATTTATAACAGACTTCTCTACACACCCTTTGACCTCCATAAACGCTTTCCAAACACTTCTCATACATGCTGGACTTGCTCGTCCCCACAAGCAACTTTATTTCACATGTTGTTCTTATGTACCTCTGTTCATGATTTTTGGTTACAGGTTTGGGCTCAAATTAATTAGATTTTTCACACATGTATCCCTTTCTCTAATATAAACATTTTCTTAGGCAGCCTCTCACCTTGTTGGGATAATATTGAGTTAAAGCCTCAGATTATTGATTTGCTATTGGCCCCTGCATTCCAGCAGATAACAGTTAATTGGAAGAACTCCTCTAATATCTCCTTCAAGGCGTGGTGGTTCAATGTTTGCCACAATCATAGACTTGACACTGCTTTTGTTTTTCCGGTCCACATGGCCGCGAAGCGTATGGACTTGTGGCTCCCTGTTACGCTTTACTTGGATATTTGTGCTACTCGTTCTTTTCGTCCACTGCCTTCGCAACAAGAAGTCCTCAAACCTCCTTAAATGCTCACTACATTCCATTTTTCTTTTCTTCATTGTATCAATTTTATATTCCTTTTAGGTATTTTCATGCTTTAATGATTGATGTTTTATATGCCTTTCCCTTTTTTTTCATTCCATTGCCCAGATTTTTCCTTTTGATACTATTTAAATACTAATGCTTGTTTTACTTATCATAGTTTTTCAACGTTTTATATTTCTATTGTATTTTGTATTGACACCTTGATTTTCGCTTTTCTCTTTTCAATATCAAATACAATTTTCTTGAACTTAAAAACAACACACATCCTCCAAAGGCATTACCCTACCTACACACTGTTTACAGGTTCAAAAAAATATGAAATACCACAAAAAGAACACATTTTGTATTTTAATCCAATGCCATCCATGGCCTAAATGATGTATAAATTTAACAGACACCACAGTAACCGCTGTTTCATGCACCCATGAGTAGTACAAGGCCTACTGGCTGGAAGTCCCATTCCCAAACTAGGCCACTTAGTGAATTAAATCAATATTGCAAATTTATCAAAAATCATGGAGAAAATGTCATGAACTGGGCAACATTTTTCCTTTATGAAAGAAGAAAAATGACATGCAAAACAAATAACTAGGCTCCTACTGAACCTGCAGTTCACCCAGCACAATACATTTTAAAAATCGATTAAGAGTACAAATAAACCCAGGTGCATGTCCAAATCAAACAAACAGAAACAGGAAGTTGGAGACACTGAGGGCACTTCGTTCCTGTTGGAAAAAGTAAAAAAAAAAGGACTCCTTCTGTAAAAAAAACACAATGCCAACCGTCCATTTCAGGTGGGTTTTTTCTCTGAAGCGTCATTTTGGGAGGAGTTTGATGCTTCTCAAGGAGACAACCTTCCCCAGATAGCAGTCGCATTAGATCCTGCGTGTTCGGAAATGCGTACGTCAGAAAACATCTGCCGGAAGTCGCTGGTGTTGCGAATGACGTGCTGGCGACCGCAAATCTTGCGGGAGCAAGCAGCGGGATAGCACATCTTGCGGCGCTCCCGACCAGCTCTGAAAACTCTCGGGTGATCACAAGTGTCCTGCAAGTCACTCATGCGCGTGCAAAAGGACATTTTGTGCGCACTAACAAAAAAAATACTCGAAGTGCAGACTTTATCAGGTAGTCTGCATTCTACATGGAACGTGGAGCTGCCAAACTCCGAAACTCTGCGAGTGAGGCAGAGTTTTAAGCACGGGCCTTCCTTTGATACATTCTCCTGCCAAACATTCATCACAAGGCTGCACAACATTGGCATCCAAGCAGCCACTGTCTGACGGATTGCCTCTTTTTTTACTGGAAGAACGCAAAAAGTCTGCCTTCCCCTCTTCACATCCAAACCCAAGGAAATCATCAGTGGAGTGCCCCAAGGATTTTCGCTCAGCCCCACCCTCTTCAACATTTATGTGACACCTCTGGCCAGGGTTCAGAACAGGATTGTCTGGGCAAGATTTGTATTCAATATAATTAGTGGAAAAATTCCAATCACACATTGGTTTGTTTATGTTGCATTTATATAGTTGGTTAATCACTATATCCGTGATAGTGAGTGAGAGAACAGCCAACACGTGTTTCACCCCTTTACATGGCCATCCAACCTGGGGCTTCCTCAGGGCGGTTGGGAAGAAACGTATTCTAGGATCCCTTATCAACCGATTGCAGTGACTCTGAGTGGCATTACGCCAAAATTTCTAGAGATTCCTAAGAAACTTCCGAACTTGGCGTGACCCAGAGCTGACCTAGAATTAGTTTCGTCCCAACCGCCCTGAGGAAGCCCCAGGCCGGAGGGCCATGTAAAGGGGTGAATCACGTGTTGGCTGTTCTCTGACTCACTATCAAGAATATAGTGACTAACCAACTATATAAATGCAACAGAAACAAACCAATGTGTGATTTGGATTTTTCCACTAATTATATTGAATACAAATCTTGCCCAGACAATCCTGTTCTGAACCCTACTCACATTAGGGGGATAAGGGATTCCCCCTGTCAAGGGCAAGCAACCAAGAAGACTTTATCTCAATATACGGCCAGTAAGGGATCAGGACCTGCTTACCCCTTTTCTCAATAACCTCTGGCCAGGATCGCCAAAACCTAGCGACTCAACATCATATGCTACTTCAACGATACAGAACTCATCCTCTCCCTCTCCAAAAACACCAAGACCAACTTCCACAGCGGCATACCACATCAAGAACTGGATGCACTAGAAACAGCATAATTTTTTGGGCAGATTATTTAGCAAATGGTGGATAATGAGGCAAATGCAGCAAATCCATATAATGCTAAAAATACCACGCTGCAGAATCGCATAATTCCAGTAGCCCTAATTATACTATATGTTGTTCCATGTGTGTACTGTACAGTGATCTAGTGCTGGAAAGTGTACTGTTTTGTATTGAGCTAATTCAATGTAAAACCTCATTTTATAAATGAACATTAGAAAATTATTTAAATATTAAAAATCTTGAAATGTATAGAAATAACAGTGGGGTAAATAACATTGTAGTCAAAACGAATAGGTTAATCACCAAAATGTTATATAAATCACATTGAGCTACACAAAATATTGACTGAATTGGATGTGGATATGGATGAAATGGATATGGTGAAATGTGCGTATGAAACACACTGAAAAGCACATGACACTGACAGCAAATCACAGTGAAGTTCAATGCAAGTTGCTGAGCTCACTTTCGAAATGGAACATGGGGGTGGAAGGGCGGGATTTTTGATCTCTAGTTTACCACTCCAGATCTAAACCCCGTTCTGGTCGACTGAATCTTTATTGCCTGTCATTGAGGAAAGAAAGTGCATCCCATACCAGGTTAGCTTTTACAAATAATGGGCTCGACTCTGAAAAACCACATACTACTTCTAAGTTTTAAAGGTTTATTACAGAGTCATTGATAACTGCAAGTACAGGCATCTCAAAACGAGATTCAAAAGATATAGGGGCACTAATACATACATATGTTCTCTAAAAGCTCTTAGGCGAGCAAAGAACACTACTAGGACTAGTTCCAAGATCAATAGGGTTGCAAGCATAGACACGAATTGTGATCTATCCGTCATTACAAAGGAAGGAAGGAATCAGGTTAGGCTGTCCCTACTCTGTACTAGATGGTATCCCTACTTAACAAGATCCCAACCTACCAAAGGTGTCAGCTGTGAATGACTTCCTAAGAAGATCACCCACTCTTAGTCCTTAGGTGAAAACCTATGATCTCCAGTCATGACCCCTCTCTGTCTACCCATCCGCTCTCTGAAGGGTCCTCAGGCATCTGCTCTAACTCCACCCAGGGGTGCTGTCCCTAATACAAAAACCCAATTACAGTTGAAACGCCCCTCACGAGACGCCCCTCACGTGGTGTCGGTTCTGGCTTTTTCCATGATGATCTTCCTCTGGGCCTCGTGTTTAGCGTTGACCTTGCTTCTCAGGCTTCTTCTCCAGCCTGCTGATACCCCCAAACATTCCTGAACCCTCCTCCATGTCTGTACCAGTCTTCTCGAACAGAGCTCTATTCATCAAGCTTTAATCTAAACCCCCTCGCACCTGCAGGCAGACGTTCGCAGCTTGGATCCCAATTCTCATAAACTTCTAACAGAAGTTTGCAACTTATTTCTCGACACAGCTCGGCCTGTACCAGCACGTGCAAATCAGATCACTTCAGGCCTACAACCATTCTCGCAGAGGTTTTATTCTCTTCAAATCCTTTTGTGAATTAAAATAACATGTTAACACTTTATTCTTCGGTTATGAGAAACACTTCTATGGAATATAAATCTAACTAATAAACAAATTACTATAACCTTAGTGCAATCCATGTTTATGCATAAGCGTACATTTCCAAACCATTCTGCCCTGGCCATGAGGCCTGTTCCCCTCTATGCTTTGCAGCATGACATTCCTCCTTTAGCGGCTACATAACATGGATCATGATTAATCACGTCTAATAAGAATATATATTTTCCACACATTTCTGCGTCAATACCACTTCTATAAAAGTCTAGGTTAACTACACAAGTCTCAGTATAGGTAAATGTAATTTCGACACTTACAAGCACTTCTATTATGGTTTGTGCGACTAACTTGTACTTATGGTGCACTCATGCATTTTGTTCAGTTTGCGCTCTCTCAGTTCCCCCTTTGATGACCTCTCGTGGTCATCATCAAAATTCAAACTGAACTAGTTGCAACCCCCCCTCGTTTCAGCATTTCGAGAGCCCTCAGACTCTTGTACTGATTGTCCTGCATGACAGCTAATCTCCGTTCCTGTTCTTTCCTGGCTCTCTCCAACCTATTTGACCTGTACCATTGGTACGACCTCACCAATCCCCACAACATGATCACACAGATCACTATTATGATGATAGGCTTCAGTATGTTCCATACAAAGCTCTTCCATATGTTGGCGAACCAACCTCCAACTTCACCCATTCCATGACCCACTTTTTCCCAAACATTTGCTTTAGTCAGGTCTTCGATCTCTTTGTGAATGTTAGTTATGTTCATAATGACTTTCTCAAGAGGTTTTGAATTGTCTGGAATGTAAGTGCAGCATTCCTGGACCTTCAAAGCCTTACAGACTCAGCCCTCTTTTGCTAGCAGAACGTCTAACGCAAGACGGTTCTGAAGCACCATGGCCCTTATCGATTGCATCTCTCCTTCCACCAGCATTAAGGATCTAGCAGTACTGGCAGACAATCTGTCTACGACTGTTGCCAGTCTCCTAATTTTGACATCATTGAGGATCAGTCCTAAAAGAGGAAATGCAGCTCCAAATACGTCTCCAACTATCTCTGCATCCCCTAGGTCTCTTCTCCCTCTTGTTGAGACCTTGCCCTCTATGATCTCTATGTCCTGAGCGTGGTATATTTTGGGGAAGACAATGGCCAAATAGCATGATCCGTACCAGTTATCAGGTAGTCTCACATAGGCATTTCTTCCACATACAAAATATACATTTGGAATCACTTGCATTCCTTTCAAGAAGTCCTTTGTGTAATATCCTAATCTGAAAGCATGTTCACAACTGACCTCCCCTACGAATACGTTTTCGTAGTACGTTTTACTTCTGTGAAGGCATAACTTCCCTTTCTGCGTTCTATCCAGCGCTATTGGACCACTACTACCCTTCCTTTTGTGTGCTTTCTCCTCCTCGGTCCAATCTGTCTTCCACTGTCCTGATTTTTTCAGAATCTTTTGCCTTCTATATCGATCATCCACTTGCCCTATAAACTTCTTCTCGACCTCTGACACTTTGCAAGTCAGATTATTTCTGCGGGCATGTGAAGTATCTAAGGTATCCCAAGGAATGAAGAACTTTGCCAATCTGTCTTCACTCTTATAATAGTCCCACTTATTCATTTGCTTGTAATTTGGGACTTCTGGTAACACTGCATCGTAATTAGAAAAATAATATTCAAAACTATCTCTCCCATAAAATATGCTAAGCAATAAGCTACATGTAATGCCATAAGTCAGTGGTAGGTGATGATATCTAATGCCTTCATCTACAGACGCAGGCAATTGCATACACACATAACAGTCCTTGACCTCCATGGCATCCACATATTCATATAACAGTTTGGCATAAGCATTTGACCTATAGTCACCCTGGGACTCATCCATGTGTAACCTACGGACTTCTGCTGCTAATAACGCTTTCTCCTGCATGGTTTCCCCTTTCTCGCCAGCAGCAGTGGGTTTTGGTGTCACTACAGATTTTACGTCTGTTACCCTTGCCTCACTTTCGTGTCCCATCACATATGATACAGTAACTACTAAAGCTATAAGAAGTATCACTCCCACTATTAATGTGCCTATTATACATTTGGCTCTGCGGTTTGGATTACCGGCCTCCATGTTCTTCAGACAGTACAATTCCTTTCTTCTTTTCAATACAAAGTTCTTTCTCTTTGAGTTCCTTTACAGTCTCTCTTGCTCCTTCAGTCTTCAAAACCGCACATCGGAAGCTGGCAATCTCTTTTGCAAAGTCTTTTTCTTTTGAACTTTAACACAGACAACCCTAGCCCTTCTCCGTCAATGTAAAGGAAAAGCCCCTAAGTTTCTCTCCTTCTACTAGGCGCTAGGTTATCTTCTCACTCTTGCTTATTTACAAAGTCTTTAAGCATCTACAATGAGGCTTGAACCAGCGGCTTGGATGCGTAGTTCAATATTTCCAAACGAAGAACGTGCTCTTCATGACTTGTTATCGTTGTTCCAAAGTCGGGGAATTGTAATTCGGTGAAGAACATGTGCTTTAACTTGCTCAGGTAGGGAGGGTTGGGGATTTTGAACGTTAGTGACCCTTCAGTTTCGACTCCAGGCACCAACAGCTGTACTTCTACGTTGATGATGGGGTCAGTGCTGGTCACTATCACCACCCTTATTCTCCCTGTGACTCGTTCCCAAGACATCTGTCGCCAGATACGTCCACTCAGGAGTGGCGTATCTTCTGTTAGGCACACGTACTCTTCTTGATCTTCTTAGTTCTGCTGCTTCAGCGCCCAGAACACCTTCGTCCGGGTCTGAGTCTTCGGATATTGGAGCAAGGGTTCTCTCTGGAGTTGACCTCAAACTTGACCTTCTCCTTTGCGGCCAGCTGGCCTCTCCACGCCTTGCCCTTCTGCTCCTTGTCCTTCTGCTTTGCTCGTGCTCACTTTCAGCTTGGTCAGCGTCTGATTCGTACTCCCAGCTACTTCCTACTTCAGTAGCGTCGTCGGTTTCACTGTTGTACTGACCGTCCTCAGCTTGGTCAGACACGCTCCCAGCTTCTTCTGACACCTCTACAGCTTGGCTGGCCCCCTCTCTGTCCGCAGCTGGACGTACATCCGAGAGAGGAGCTGTTTCTTCCAGAGGTGCTGGAACTCTCCGCGTGTGAGACGCGTGGATCCAATTGGGCAGCCATCCCACTTTCACAGCAGTGTTCGTTATTAGGATGATCTGGTAAGGCCCCCTCCACCGGGCATCTAGGCAGCTTCTTCTGACGTGCTTTTTGATCAGTACCCAATCTCCAGGGCACAGGTCATGACACAAGTCCTGGCTCGACGGGACCTCGGCAGCCTGCACCTGAAGGGACACAGAATGAATGGCGTCAGACAGACCCTTACAATAGTCCAGGATCATATCATCTGTGATATTCAACAAGGCTGCAGTCGGTACTGATGGCAATCTCATTGCCCTCCCCATTAACACCTCGTGTGGCGATAGTCCCGTTCTTCTGTCTGGGGTACTACGGATGCTCATAAGAACTAGTGGCAAGGCATCAGGCCAACTCAGAGACGTTGATGAACACATTTTGGCAATTCGGGATTTTATGGTGCCGTTTATCTGCTCCACAATTACAGAGGCTTCTGGTCGGTAGCTACAATGCAATTTCTGATCTATGTTCAGGGCTGCACAAATCATCTTCACAAGCTCGCTGTTGAAATGAGTTCCCCTATCTGATTCCAAAGAGGCCGGTACCCCGAAGCACGGAATGAGTTCCCTAAGCAATAACTTGGCTACTGTGAGGGTGTCACACCTGCGTGTAGGGTATGCCTCGACCCATCTGGAAAATATGCAAACAACCACCAGCACGTAACGAAGGCGGTTGCACCTTGGCATTTCAATGAAATCCAGTTGCATTCGATTGAATGGACCTCCAGACCTCCCTATGTGACTCAATGCAACTGGTGTTCTTTTCCCAATGTTCAACTGCTGACAGGTCACACAACGCTGGCACACTGCTTCTGCTGCTACTCTGAACTTGGGGTTGTACCAGGTTTGTCTGAATACTCTCAGCATAGCGTCTCTCCCTAGGTGTACTGGACCATGGATTTGCCTTGCCATGGGGCTCACCAACTCATTTGGCAATACTGCCCTTCCATCTGCTGAAACCCAAAAGTTGGTTTCGCCTATCACACATCCTGCAGTTTCCCATGTTCTTTTCTCAAAATCGGGTGCATTTTCTTGTATACCTTTTAACTCGTCCCATGTATCTACAGTTTCCAATATCATAGCTAATTCAGTCCTTACATTTATTCCACCCACTTCCACCTCCGTGAAAGAGTACCCTTGTTCGGCGCAGTACCGTGCGACTTCGTCGGCATATCTATTGCCCTGTGACACAAAGTTGTTGTTTCTAGTGTGTGCGGTACATTTTACAACGGCAATAGCTGCAGGACATTGCAAAGCTTCCAACAATAAGCGTACAAACTCACCATTGCGAATGGGTGAACCTGAAGAGGTCATGTAACCCCTTTGAGACCACAACTGCCCGTAATCATGAACTACCCCGAAACCATATTGGCTGTCGGTGTATATGGTGACTCGAATTTGGTTGCTTGCCAGGCAGGCACGCGTCAATGCAATAATTTCGGCTACCTGAGCGGAGTGTACTCCTTCCAGGCATGCGGCTTCCACAACTCCAGTAATTGTACAAACAGCATAAGCTGCTCTTAACTGACCAACATCGTCTCTTACACATGAGCCATCAACAAAGAAAACTTCATCAGGGTCAGTCAGTGGCTCATCGACGATGTCGGGTCTCGGTTTGGTGCATAGTTCAGTCACATCGAGGCAATCGTGGTCTGTACATATATCATCATCTATGTCACTTGGGAGTGGCATCAGTGTAGCAGGGTTCAAAACAGAGCATCTCTTGAGGGTCACGTTCTCTGCAGCAAGAATGACTTGCTCATAGCGCGTGAGCCTGCTATTGGTCAGATGCTGTGTTTTGGTCCTGGTCATCAACAGTTCAACAGAATGTGGCACATACACCTCTAACTGGTGTCCCATGACAATGGTCTCACACCTCTCAATGCTGACACCCGTTGCAGCAACGGATTTGAGACATCCGGGCAACGCTGCGGCTACTGGGTCTAAGGTAGCCGAGAAATAGGCGACTGGTCTACGGGCATTCCCATGGATTTGGACCAGGACTGACAAAGCACAACCTTCTCTTTCACAACAGTAAAGCAAGAATGTTTTATCGTAATCTGGCATTCCCAGAGCAGGAGCACGACACAGGTCCTCTCTCAGCTGCAGGAACGCCATTGAACAATCTTTGTCCCATGGTACCGGATCACTCACCTCCTTGTGCGTAAGTTTTTGCAAGGGTTTTGCTTTCAGTGAGAAGTTCGCTATCCACTGTCGGCAATAACCCACCATCCCTAGGAACATCCTGACCTCCCTCTGCGTTTTAGGCGCGTTCATTTTCATGATCGCCTCTATTCTGTCTGGTGACACCTTCCGTTTTCCTTTTTCAATTCTGTGCCCCAAGTACTGCACTTCTGTCAGGCAGTACTGCAATTTGCTCGGGGACACCTTGTGCCCGTTCGCAGCTAGGTGATTTAACAAAGCAATGGAGTCCTCCTTGCATGCTTCTTCAGTTTCTGACGCGACAAGTAGGTCGTCTATGTACTGGACCAGAACCGAATTCTGGGGCAGTACTAGACTTTCAAGATTTTTCTTCAAAAGCTGGTAAAAAATCGATGGGCTCTCTGTATACCCCTGTGGGATACGACACCATGTTAATACGCGACCTTCCAGCTTAAGAGCGAAAAGAAAGTGGCTATCCTCGTCCAAAGGGATCGAAAAGAAAGCCTGACAAAGGTCTATCACTGTGAACCATTCAGCTTGGAACGGTATCTGAAACAATATCACTGATGGATTCGGTACCACTGGACAACATGAAACAACTATGTTATTAATTTTTCGAAGGTCCTGCACTATTCTGAATTTCCCACTTGGTTTCTGCAAACCCATAATCGGGGAGTTACACGGACTACCCACGATTTCTTTCAGTATTCCCTGCTTAATCATGGACTCGATCACGGGTTTTATCCCTGCAATCGTTTCTGGAGTCAATTTATATTGGGGTGTTCTCGGAAACTCAGCATTCGGTTTCACTATGATTTTCACTGGGTCCACTCCCTTGACTAGTCCAATCTCTTCCCCAGTGAAATCCCACACTTCTGGTGCCACGGTCTCCCTTAGATCCCACGGAAGCTCATCTACTGTCAAAGTGGGATACAGCTCCACACACGTTCTTGAGTTTGTGACCTTAAAGTCAGCGTCATCATCATTAGTCAATACCTCCACTCCCTGTGGTGTGCAGTATATTGTACAGTTTAACTTGCACAATAGATCCCTTCCTAATAGACATACAGGGCTAGAATCACAAACCACAAACTGATGTTCATCGCTGTACTTCCCTATTTTCACTAGCACTGGTTCTGTCAGTGGGCTTGTTATTCTCCTGTTTGCGACCCCCACCACTTGAATCGTCTCTCCTGACATTGGCAGGCCTGGAACTACTGCTGATCTTATCGTGGATCGAGTGGCCCCTGTGTCTACTAAAAAAATCGTGGGACACCCTGCCACTTCGGCCTCGACGTATGGTCCCCTCTGGTCCACCTCTAAGACGGCCCCGAGGGTATAGTCTTCTCTCTCTACTCTCTGTCCCGTTAGGGGATCAACGTAGTAACACTCTTCTCCTCCTACGAAAAGAGGCATCTGTCTAAAGGTCTTTCCCGCTGTCCCTATTCTGGGTGGTTGAGGGAACTGGGCTCGTGGAGCTGGGGTCCCCCCTTTGACAACCTTTCCTTGATATGCTGTTGCCCCTTTTCCTGGAGTGTTTTGAACCTCTTCCTCCTCTACTTCTAGTTCTCCAATTTCAACGTTGTAGGGACACTCGCGTTTCCAATGTCCCACCTCGTTACATTGATGGTACCGGGTCGTCTTTTTCAATGCCGCAATGTCTACTCTAGGTCTAAAGTTGGAGTTCTCCTCATTACCCTTGTTCTGGTTATTCTGTCTCCTGCCCATGGTCCCTGTTCCCTGTTGCTGTTGTCCACCCTTACCAGCTGACTGCATCTGTGCCACCATCAGTTTTTCCTTTAGCTTTTTTGCTTTTGAATCTATCTCATCACTGCAGTACCTAGCATACCTCAGAATTTCGTCCAAAGGTTTGTTTTGCCAACAAATCAAGTGTTGCTGAATCATTAAACCAATATCCGGTCTTAAGCCCAAAACAAATTTAGACACAAACTGCCCTATGTCTTTAGGATCCATTACGTCCAACCCGCTATATTGTTTAAACGCCTTCAACAATCTCTCATAATATTCATGAACTGTCTCCTTGGGTTCCTGTCTCGTTCGATCTATTTTGACCCAATCTATGTCCTGCATTGGCACCTTTTCCTTCAGCCAAGTCATCACTCTCTCATATTTTGTCATGACTGTCTCGGACGGTCCATTAGTCCGTGCATCTCTCTCTGGTTCTGCTGTGGGCCATTCAGCACTAACCTTGCATGCTGACCACAAGTCCCCTGGTACTACAATGTCAAACAGGGTGTTCAGGTCGATCCATAGTACTTTGGAGATTTTTACGAACCTCTCTACCTGCTTGTACCATTCCACTGGGTTCTCCCTCAATTTAGGGAAGGAATTGGTAAAGGCGGCTAAGTCTCCCCTACTCCAGGGCACGTGCACATAGCTCCCGTTTGCAACCTCACGCAAAGGGTATGCCTCTATCTTCTGCAGCCCTCCCTCTGGGGACATCCCAAGCATGCTTCTCCTGACGGTCCCTTTCTTGGACCATCTTTCTTCCCATTTATCCAGCGCTCTCCATGTCCTTATTCCAGTAATCAATTCCCTTATGTGTGTTTTTAATCCTATTGTCCTTCTCTCATCTAGGTCCTGATCTGAGTAATGTAGCCTGTGGTTACCCTGTAATGCTTTGGTCCTTGACAAGTCTACCATGTATTTTCCGGCCAGTTCAACTAATTTCTCATGTGCTGCTCTCGCTTTCCGAGTGATATCCTTTGCTATGAACAGTACTTCATCCTGCTCGTACATGTCCATTCTCTCCAAAGGCAACGTACCATCTACCATGTCATCCAGATCTGATCTTAAACTGGCGACATCGAGTTTCTTTGCTTTTATCTCGGCTCGCAGTATGTCTTTCTTAGGGTGTTCATTGGTATCTCTCCCATCCCAGCTCCGAGTCCTACGCCTAGGCTCAGGGGCGTCAAGGAGAGTCCTCCCTTTTTCCCATCCTTCTAAGTCCCATGCTCGGCCATCTTCCCTTGGAGGGTGGTGAAACACTGCCCTGTTTCCCCCAATCTCATTTTGTCCATTCTGCCTGTTTTCCTTGGCCCCATGATAGGACTCTCTGCTGTTCTCCACCCTGTCGCTATTCCTTCGTTGCCTAGTGTCACTCAGTATCTGGTAAACTCCTTCTCGGCTCCCCATGCCCCCATGATTCCGTTCATGTCCGTGATCACAGGGGTCATGGCGAGACCTCTTGCAACTCTCGTTTTGTCCACTATTGTCAGACACATAGTGGGTGCACTTAAAGCTGTTTCTATACTCCTGCGTTCTCCTATCCCCTTCGCTGTGAATGGGGCGGGACACGCCCCCACACTCCAGGCTTCTGGTTTCTAGTACTGGTCTACCTTCACTCTGGGTATGGCAAGTATCTCCTCTACTTTCCTGACTCTTCCCAACCCACTCCGGACTGCTTTCCCCAGCCCCGCAGTGAGTCCGGATCCTGCTATCTTGGCTTTCCCTTTCAGCTTCCGCTGTTATCAGGCTCTTGTGAGCTTCTACTGCCGCATCCCATTCCTTCATGTACTCTCTTAACTCCTGGAAGGACTTCGGCCCTGATCCCCTCAGATCCATCGGCCATCGCGGGCCCCCCTGATCTCCTGTGGGATCTACTGCTGTATGTACTGGGGTGCTCCAATCCCTTGGTCCTGGCAGCGATCTCGGGGAATTGATTGTCTCGTTCCTCCTTGCCATTTCTGCTCTCTCCCTGTCCAATCGTACCTGTTCCTCCCCTCTGGCTCTTTCTGGGTCATAAATCGATACTATAGGACCTATAGTAACAGGTACTTGCAGGGCATCTGGTAATGCGTAGGATGTGGCACGCTCCGTTTCCGGCGCCCTTTGTACCACAAACCTTCCGACTACCTTCTGCACCGGACTAGGTTGAGGCAATTCTTTACTTGCAGTGGGATCCCAATCTGTGATAGGAAGTGGTCCATACTCCCCTACGCCAGCCCCCCCTCCTCTGCTGGGCACGGCATTTTCTGTTTCTCTATTGTACGGGGGTGGCCTATCTGTTAGCAACCTATTTATCAGGCTGTCCTATGTCTCGCTCTCATCATCTTCCTCTAGTGGGCTTCTGTTTTCCGCCACCTCTATCACTGGATACAGTTTGTTTACTTCAAGGTTATGCACTCTCCACCTTTTAGCATCCGCATCCCATTTGGCATCCTGCACTGCTCTTACCGATCGTTTCACCCTTTCTTGACGCCTGTTCTGGTTCCTATCGTGCGCCGCCCTAATCCATGCATTGAGGGCTTCAAACTGGGTCGGTCTAGGCAGAGGTCTTATTGAGGTCATAACTGCTTTTAATCGATGTAGTACCTCTAATCTAAACGTCCCGTACTTTGGAAACGTCAGTTCCTCATTCCCTTCTGTAATCTCACACCAATTTGAAATCCACAATATAGTATGCAACCCAACATTCGTTGCCATATAATTTGCCGGCGTACCCTCCGGCGGGGCTTCTTCCCCATCATAGGATCTCCGCCTCTCTTAAACGCCGCTCTTAACCATTTAAAACATTTCATGATTAAGCGTACAATTTCCTGCTTCGCTATTCTGTTTACTTCCTGGTGACAATCCGCCAATCCCAGCGCGGCTTTGCTAGCTGGCCTATCACAGCGCGGTCTCACCCGTACCGGCCAATCCCAGCGCGGCACTTTCTGACGTCACTCGTCTCCCCTTCGCAGCAGTTCCCCTCCTTTCTCAGCTCGTTTCTCGGTCACGCATGCGTCCCATTCATACACTGAAAGGTGATTACTTCCGACCAAGCGATCACTTCTCTTGCCTGTGCGTCCACAGTTTATCTGTAATTGTCACCACAACTGACGAAATGCCTTTTCAGGCAATTGTCTCTCTGATAGGTTGCTTACACACAGTAACTTCCGACCAGCATCCGTTACTCACACACTCACTCTTACGTTCCCCCTATCTCGGTCCTGCGGGCGATCAATGGTACCTCATGACCCCCTTCACACTGGTTGACAATTACTCTGGATGTCCGATACACCCGAACCACTTAAGCTCTCTTCTGAACTTAAGATTTGCACCGGTTGCGCGTGCTCACAACCTGTTCCACAGTCACTCTACAGGCATTCAACTCCGCATAACATTACAACATAGATACATCACAAAAACACCGCAATCTAACACGCATGACCCTTTATACTCACTCTCGACCGATACTGCTGCTTTTCTTTCTCGCGCCGTCAGCACCCTCTTCGGCGGGCTGTTCTTCCGATCATCGATCTCTAGGGGCCTTGGGGTAATCTAACCTGGCCTAGATCACCTTCCTCAAGAAGGCAACCATCCTCTATAGCTACCAACTGGAAGGGCGGGATTTTTGATCTCTAGTTTACCACTCCAGATCTAAACCCCGTTCTGGTCGACTGAATCTTTATTGCCTGTCATTGAGGAAAGAAAGTGCATCCCATACCAGGTTAGCTTTTACAAATAATGGGCTCGACTCTGAAAAACCACATACTACTTCTAAGTTTTAAAGGTTTATTACAGAGTCATTGATAACTGCAAGTACAGGCATCTCAAAACGAGATTCAAAAGATATAGGGGCACTAATACATACATATGTTCTCTAAAAGCTCTTAGGCGAGCAAAGAACACTACTAGGACTAGTTCCAAGATCAATAGGGTTGCAAGCATAGACACGAATTGTGATCTATCCGTCATTACAAAGGAAGGAAGGAATCAGGTTAGGCTGTCCCTACTCTGTATTAGATGGTATCCCTACTTAACAAGATCCCAACCTACCAAAGGTGTCAGCTGTGAATGACTTCCTAAGAAGATCACCCACTCTTAGTCCTTAGGTGAAAACCTATGATCTCCAGTCATGACCCCTCTCTGCCTACCCATCCGCTCTCTGAAGGGTCCTCAGGCATCTGCTCTAACTCCACCCAGGGGTGCTGTCCCTAATACAAAAACCCAATTACAGTTGAAACGCCCCTCACGAGACGCCCCTCACGTGGTGTCGGTTCTGGCTTTTTCCATGATGATCTTCCTCTGGGCCTCGTGTTTAGCGTTGACCTTGCTTCTCAGGCTTCTTCTCCAGCCTGCTGATACCCCCAAACATTCCTGAACCCTCCTCCATGTCTGTACCAGTCTTCTCGAACAGAGCTCTATTCATCAAGCTTTAATCTAAACCCCCTCGCACCTGCAGGCAGACGTTCGCAGCTTGGATCCCAATTCTCATAAACTTCTAACAGAAGTTTGCAACTTATTTCTCGACACAGCTCGGCCTGTACCAGCACGTGCAAATCAGATCACTTCAGGCCTACAACCATTCTCGCAGAGGTTTTATTCTCTTCAAATCCTTTCGTGAATTAAAATAACATGTTAACACTTTATTCTTCGGTTATGAGAAACACTTCTATGGAATATAAATCTAACTAATAAACAAATTACTATAACCTTAGTGCAATCCATGTTTATGCATAAGCGTACATTTCCAAACCATTCTGCCCTGGCCATGAGGCCTGTTCCCCTCTATGCTTTGCAGCATGACATTCCTCCTTTAGCGGCTACATAACATGGATCATGATTAATCACGTCTAATAAGAATATATATTTTCCACACATTTCTGCGTCAATACCACTTCTATAAAAGTCTAGGTTAACTACACAAGTCTCAGTATAGGTAAATGTAATTTCGACACTTACAAGCACTTCTATTATGGTTTGTGCGACTAACTTGTACTTATGGTGCACTCATGCATTTTGTTCAGTTTGCGCTCTCTCAGGGGTCTCCAGTGGCTCAGCAAGAGAAGTTGTGGACAGGGGCACGTTGATAATACGTCCAGGAGCAGGCCGCAGGTCACAGGTCCTCTCAGCAAACCATCCCAGACTCTTGTTCCCAGCAGCTGCAGGGCTCACTCTTTACAGACCTTTGAGGCTAGAGTGTGGCTAGTATATGCTGAAGTGAGCCCCTTCGGAGTACCGCGTCGCAGGAGGTAAGACTGCATTGAGCCACCAGTTGATTGAGCGCAGGTTGAGCTCCGGATCGTGTACACTTTACATTTAAAAGTACATTTCTGCAAAGTGCACATGCTGAGCTCAAGTGTTCAAAGGCGCTCGTGTATGTACTAGTGAGTGCACATTATTCAACCACCACCCACACAGCAACCCACCCTCTCATTCATGGTCTCTCGACCAACCACGCCCAGAGCCTTCTCTCTTCCTGAATCCAGCAAGAAGCTGGAACCCTGGCTTTTCTACTCCCATCCTGCCGTGTCAGAGGCATGGCTAGGCACACTCATCTACTCAGCACTAGTATGCGCCTGTGAGTGATAGTTCCCTTTACATGTACAAATAACATGATGTATGTGTACCCACATTTTTATGGTCTGGATATGTATTGAAGACTTTACAGTCTATTAAACAAAAAACAAGAGCTTATTGGATAGAGTACATCCTGATCGCCCATATTTGATGGCTAAATCAAATGTGATAATGAAGGAACAGGAGTCCTGGTGAAATATAATATTTGCACAGGATCACACAATGTTGTCAAGCAGGGAAACCGCAATTTCTCGATTTGCTCTTTACAGTTAGGCCACTAGCTGGGTATCTACTTTGCTCTTGTCTGTTTTACATCAAAGTTTTGTCTTCATTTCTTGTGTGTGAGGTGACAGCCTGAGTGGCAGGCAGCAAGCAGCCACATGAAAGTTGGTCTTGTTTTAAGGTCCAGGGACTGGGAGGACCTTGAGCTGAGCCTTCATGTGGCTTGAGCCAAGCTTGAGTTTTCAGTTGTTTGCCTACCACTAGAACAAAAACCTTCCAAGTTTGAGTTCATAACCTATAATGTTGCTCCAGACATAAATAGAATCCAGTCCACATAACTATATACTATGCTATAGAGGCAGGGCCACTGACATTATGCATCAGAGCAGATTGACATTATGCAGCCAGGATGACTAAATCATGCGGCAAGAAAAGGCAAATTATGCGGCCTGAAAGGACACATTTTGTGAAACTATTACTTCACTGTTTTGTATTTTTTACACTTGGTTCTACAGTCTGAGCAAATATTTCACCTCCGTAGCAGGAGTTTCACAACCAAATACAAAAAAATGGAACCAAAAGATGACCAGTGTCACTTTGCAAAGGGCCGTCCACTGTGGGCGAAACCACGTCCCCAGGTTTTAGCAACTTTTCATCCTTTTGAGCTAAAAACAATACTTTTAAAAAAATCTTCAGATTACAAAGCAGGTGCTGGGTTATGAGACAAATGTGGCAAACCCATAAATATGCAGAAAAGTCTGCGGCCACTGAATCGCGTAATTTCAGTGGCCCTGTACATGGGGTATCCTAAACCGACTTACCTCTGAGTTCAATGATAATGTTGCACTGAGTGCCAGGCCAGGAATGGTTCTCAGTGGATGTTTACAAACTCTTATTTATTACTTCTCTATGACGTAGTAAGGTATTAAACATCAGAGTGTTAAAGAACTCAACTTTTTCTAGTTTTGAACACCTTAAAAAGGTGTGTGGCATGATTTGTGAGGCAGTCATTCTGAAGGCCCGGCTCATGCATGGAACCTTCGAGCCAGAATCTACTCTTGGCTTTGCTCTCCATGAGAATTTGTTGACTCACAGACCTCTGCTGTACAGCACATATGAAGAACTTCAGTATTTCACAGTGCTTCATATGTGCTTCCAAGGTCATTACCGATATGAGAGCCCCTTGAAATGCATGTGTTTAGGGCGTGTGCTGTTCAAAAAAGCATTCACTAGCAACAGAGCCCACATGGGTCAATGCATTGAGTACTAGCCTGTCAAATGCATTTCTGTGTAAGTCAACAGGGATTGTTTTGCATGTGCCGTTCACTGGTCTAACCACCCCTGCAAGACAAAGTCCATGCGCTCTTGGCCAGTCCCTGTCCTGACTACAACAGGGGGGCTGCACCTCTGCCGCTAACAGCAGTTGCACCTCAGGATACAGGCACAAAGACAGGTTCAGTAAAGTGTGCTGTGGTCAACAAGTTGGAAGAAGGCTGACTCAGGGCTGCTCACAGTTATGCAATAAATGACCAAACTGCATGCATGAGGGCTACACAGAGCACACACTTGTGCAGCCAAAATACATTTAACATTGGATGACTACACAACAAGAATGTCCCTAATGTGACTGTGAGTCAAACAAGCAGGCAGCTTTTCTCTGTCCCTGGGATGGGATTTGAATGGGTCAACTCAACTTCGTCCCACATAAAACTTAAAAAATCTCTCAGTTTGGACTAGTTTCTGATGGCTTATTTCATTTGTGGTCAATTTTAGCCAATCTTTTCAGGAGATTTCTGCAGTCTCTGCCAGCCCTTATTTTAGTAAATGAAGAGCATAGGTGACTGGTAATTTGAGCGGGGGGAGGGGCCACACGCACCCACACTCACATAATCACACTTACCCATCTACATACACACAAACTCCCATACATTCACAACCACTTACACATATATCCACCATTCATGAGCACATACACACACACGTTCACGGGACACACAAATAGACATGCAGTCATACATACACACAGGCACCCAACATTAAAGATAACTTTCCAGACCACACCGAAAACAAAGGCATGCAGAAAGGAGGACTCGCTTACTGGAGGATTGGAATTGTAGCCTCCTACTTTTATTCTATCCTTATTATGCGTCATCCAAGGAGTGAAGACGGCAGTCCCTTACTCGTAACAGAGTGGGATTGAGTCAGTAAGACAACTCCCCATCGCAGTCCCAGTTCGTTGTTTAAGCCATTGTTCTCCAAAAAGAAAGATATTATTCCACAAACAAAAACATCTCTAACAACATATTGGAATGATCATACATAGCAAGTGCTTTATCCCTAAATAAATACCTTCAAGCTCCTATTCCCAAGTCATGATTTATACAAGTGTACATAGTTGATGGTTTAGGCACAGGCACATGGTTGAGTGAACAACAAAGTTTCTACAAATGTGGCAAATGTGGCAGTTGTAGAGCCTGTACATATAGAAGAAATACAAACACATACATTTGCCCACAGGCAAAGAGTCCAAGTGAAAGAAATGTATGAATTGCACTAGTGATTATGCCATCTAAGTGATTGTTTGCAAATGTGTTGTGAAATATGTGGGGAGCACCATTTTTCCTGTAAAGAAAAGAATTCTTGAGCATTTTCCAGTTATGCAATTTCTAGTTATTGGCACAAACACCATCCAAGCGAAACTGATTATTTCTTTTTTTTGGGGTGTTGACAGGGTGATCCTGAACACACGAGGTAGAGACAGTGAATACATCATTTTAACGAACACCTGTCACCCTTTTGGACTTAATCAGGATAAGGAGATGTATATGCATCTGGGGTGAAGAAAATGTTTGGAGAAGCAGTCTTTGCTCTCTGTCTCTCTATCTTCAGAAAGTTCTGAGTAATATTTGCATGATCAATTGTGTGACCTGCCTCATGAAGTTCTTAACTGAGGATTTAAGGATTTTGAGTGACTTTAGCTATTTGGAATATATTCTTTATGTCTTTGTCTCGTTTTTAAGTTCCCTTATCTCTTTTCACTGGTCTCCTGGTTTGACTGGGTTCACCGAGATAATGATAATAAGTATTCATGTAGGAAATCTTGGATCATGGAATGAAACAGATGTATGTGCAGCAACCCTAGAAGAACCATTTATTATTGGTTATGAATTGGAATCGAATTAATTAGCCACTGGGCATATATTGTTCCTGTATTGTACAATTATAGCCCCTTTTCGCATGATTGATGTTTAATGGTTTGTCACAAATGGAAAATAAAGGTTTTTTTAATGATATGATGAATTTTTATCAATTAATATGAATTATAATGTTGTAATATATATTATTTTTTCGAAAAACAAATAATACTAAATAATACAGGTTAATAATGTTTAGTTATTCATGCACATATTTAACAGAATATATTTTTTCTATGTCTATGATGTTAAACCAAAAAAAGGGGGGAGGTGGGACAAGGAGCTGGATATAGGTCCAGTAGCTCATGCTCCTGAATGCTATAGCTTTCACTAAAGAGAGTCACAGTTCCTAAGAGGGAATTAGGAGAAGAGATAAAGAGATATTCCTATGGAAAGGTCGGAGAGACCTTTACTTGATGCCCTCCCACACCCTGAAGGATGTCATGCTTCATCATTGGGCCGTGCTCCCCATCGGGCCTGCACTGCAATGCCCTCCGGGTCCCCCAAAGGGTCTCTTTATCGGAGATCTTTTACGAATCTCGCCGTAAGGTGTGTGCAAGTCTGCGTGCAAAGGTACATGAAGTGTAAATGTGAAAAGGTTATACCCACATTATTGATTAATTACTTCAGATCAACATTGCACCATACTAACACTGCCCAGGAGCATACATCACCTTAGGGCCTTGTCCCCTACCATTCAGTGTTCCCACGCGGGGGCCCTGTCCTGGACTCACCCCGCAATGCCCACTTAG
Organism: Lissotriton vulgaris; assembly: GCF_964263255.1. NCBI lineage: Eukaryota > Metazoa > Chordata > Amphibia > Caudata > Salamandridae > Lissotriton > Lissotriton vulgaris. Next base: position 43,569,806 of record NC_141689.1, read on the forward strand.
AGTGAACTGGACCTCACAAGGCCTTTACCCTAGCCCCTCGGGCTGCCACAGCCAGTGTGTGCAATGGGAACCGGGCGGGGTGCAACTCACCCTAGTCTCCTAGACCGAATGCCCCCACATTGCATCTGCCCGCAACCTGGCGGTGCAGCTGAGTGAATTGTAACTGGCACCAATAGTGCCTTGGTAGCCCCCCTCGCCGGGATCCTCTTGAAGGAAAATTGGCACTAACAGTGCCTAGCACAGGCCTCACTCACTGGGGCTCTTCTCGAATAAAAATCGGCACTAACATAGCAAAGGCCCAACTCACGAGGCCTTTCTCCTCCTCCGTAGGCACAGCAGAACGGGGAGCCAGCGAGGCTCCGGTCCCTCTTCTCCCGGGGTCCTGTGGGACTCCAGCCTCAAGATGCAGGCACACGGGGGTCCCGCATCATGGAGCTGAGTCTCCATCGATCTCTGGTGTTTTCCAGCCCGTGGTGGGCTCCAGCTAGATTTCCTCTGCCTGGGGCATGCCCTAGGTCAGGCTTTCCTCACCTGACTTCCCGTTGGAAGCAAAAAAGGCCCAAGAGGCTTCGTCTTTCTTGACGGCCGGTCCGCCTACAACCAGGCAATCTCCGCCTGACTTCCGGCAGCTACCACAACGGTCCCGGACTCCTGGTGGGTCTGAGGCACAGAAATGCGGGGTAGGCAGTTGGAGGGGATCCCCCCCACTGGGATTCTCTGCGCTTTGGGTACCAAAGCCCAAGAGATGCTCTTCATGCCCCCGATGGCCCTGGCAGTATCTAGCCGGTCCACAACACCAGGACCGTGCATCGTTCTCCCCAAGGCAAAGGGGCTCATGCAAAACGAGATCAGCAGCGCTTGCCTGTGCCAGCAAGCAAGAGCCCACTTACAGGACACCCACGGCAAGGAAGACAAAGCACTCACCATGCGTTTGCGGTAGATCACCCCCTTGAAACTAGAGGGGCAGAGCTGGGCCCAGGAAGGCCAGCTCACAGGGCCCTCCAGCAGATGGACAATCCCTCGTGTGGTTCCTCCTGGGGCCGGCAGTCCAAACAGGCACAAGTAAGCACCCAGAAAGCACACTCTCAAGGGGTCACATACCCCATATTTATACCAGGCTGTGTCTTTGTTTTGCCCTGGCACAGGGCTTGGGGATCCAGTCCCAACTGGATCTGGGGGGTGTGGGAGCATTTTCTATACAGTGCTCACAACCTCCTTTGTCAGGTTGAGCTTTGATCCCAGACACACCACAAGGGAGCGAAGCCAACATTGAACAAGGCAGGCAGAGACCTATTCAGGGTCAGAGGCTACTCCTTCCACTACTCCAAATGCATATCTGCCCATGCAGCCTAGCGCTGCCTCACCCAGCCCCTCTGGAGCCACACACCTCACCAGCCCCTGTCACTCCAGAGCCAGACATGTAATACACATCAGGCAGGCAAAAACACACAGCACAGACAAATGCCAACTTCTAAAAGTGGCATTTCTAAAACAATGAAAATAAATCTACGCACACCATTACACAGCATTTATTATTACTATTCCAAACCTACCAAACTTGACCACGCTGCTCCTCTCATATCAGGAATTACCACTGACAACATATCAATGCATTCCTATGAGGGCATCCTCACAGTAGAGAGAAACCAAAATGGCTGTTTGTCACTACCAGGACATGTCACACAATTAAGGTACATATCCTACCTTTTACCTACAATGCACACTGCCCCTAGGGCTGGCTAGAGACTACCTTAGGGGTGACTGACATGTAGTAAAAGGGGGGTCACAGATGTGGCACCCATTTTATGTGCCACGTCACAGCGGAAGTAAACTGCGCGCACAGGCTATGCAATGGCAGAGGCCTGAGACAGGTTTGAAAGGCTACTTTGGTGGGTGGCGCAAGCGGCACTGCAAGCCGACCAGTAGCATTTAATTTACTGGCCCCGGGTATCTGAGATACCACTTTACAAGGGACTGACAGGTAACTTAAATACGCCAAACAGGTGTAGAACAATCTTACCAAGTTTACCACAGAGAGCACACACACTTTACACTGGACAGCAGAGCTAAAGTGCCGAGAGTCTTAGCTGTTTCTGTGGACTTTGTTGTTCCCCCTGACTGGTGCCCTGTCAAAATTGGTTGCCTTAAGTAACCCCATTAATACTTACCTAAGTTTCTCTTGAAAATGTTTCTGTGTATAATTGGTTGAATTCGCCAATGCTTATTCACAGTTAAGTGAAAAGTTCACATTTACCATAATTTGTTAATTCTATATCTCCAAAACCCCCCAGTGGTGTCTAAGAATGCAATCTATTTGTATAAACTGGTGTTGGATTTCTTGAATGGCTCATGTATTTCTTCTTCAATTGTTTTGATGAAGTTTAAATGCTTAACTCTTTCGATGCTGATGACGGAACCCATCCGTCATCAGCTGCGGTGGCGCTGTGCTGATGACAGAGCGGTTCCGTCATGGCCCGCTTGCCGCGCCTGCGCGGCGAGGCGCGGATTCCGCGACTGCGCTGGGCATTCCATTGAGCGGGCGGGGCCATGACGGAACCGCTCCGTCATGAGCACAGCCCAACCGCGGCTGGTGACGGAGCGGTTCCGTCACCAGCATGCGCCCGCCGCGCAGCCGCCCCGCCCCCTTAGCGCTGCGGCGGAATAGCCGCCGCAGCAATGTGGTTAACATGTTGTTCCTCTGTGTAAGCCTCACTGGTCAGAGCCACAGCTACTCAGGGTTGAGCTTAAGGTTTAGCCAATGAATCCTACTGGTCCTAAAGAGGTTGGAAAGTATGTCACACTGTGAGGTCGAACAACTATACCTATATACAGCCCATTTCCTGACTGGGTGAAGAGTAGTCCACTGCAACTAATAAAGTCACAATCCTTATTAGGTCCAGTAAAGGTTTCAGTAATTTAAACCTGAGTTCACCCCCTTGTAGTTATGGCACAGAACAGGCAGGCTTAACTTAAGAAAATATGCAGAACATTTAGAAGTACCAATACAGTTAAAGTAAATATCCAACATCAATTTCTGAAAATATACAATGATTTAATGGTCAAAATTATACCCAAATGACAAAAATCCAACAAGGATTACCAGAGATATGAATTTTTAAAGTGTTAAATGAAAATAGCACCATAAGTGTTATTTGCCAACTATAGTCATTTATGTACGCTTGACCAATACCTAGGCACGATTTAAGGACAAGCTTTATGAACCCAGAGTCAGACACAGAAAGCAGGTTCATCCCGGTCGGAGGATTTACCGACTGACTTAATCTCCAAAATGGAAGTCAAAAATCCTCAGTGGGGCAAGGCACCAGGCTGTGGCGAGATGGGCTCCATGAGGCCTGCTAGTAGTCGGATGAGGTCCTGGTGAAGCAATCAGTGGCGTAATGAAACTTGAGGGGGCCCCCTGCTAGGTACATGCAGGGGCCCCCGCTTTGGATTAAATTGGGAGCTCTCTGGTCAGAGTACTGAGCTGAGGGGGCCACCTGCAGCTCGCACCCCCCGCACCATTGTGGATGTGGGGTCCTGTGTGACGCCACTGGAAGCAGTAGACTTTTGGTGGCGAAGATCTATGCAGGAGAAATTAAATATTCACTCAATGGCTAGATACTTTTGATGTCTTCGCTAGGTGAAGATTTCTACCTTTCGGAATTAATACCTTTTTTGGAGTTCAGGATTCCTTTATGAGGGCAAGGCTGAAAGCTGTGGCTGAACTGTGCTCCATGGGGCCGGATAGCCTTTCAGCAATTTACTAATGAAATGAATTTGCTGCTTCGGAAAAGCTCTTAGCAAGAGCAACCTTGATCTTTGGCCCAGCAGCAATGCACCGGATTGACTTTGCAGGTTTGTCCTGGTCCTACAAAGGTTTTTGGAGCCAAAAGGTTTCTAAGTAGCAGGTTTTACATGAGGTTAGAAGGAGTACACTTTGATACACCAAGGTTTTAAAACACCAGGAATCACTTACTTTTGTTGCTTTCTGCCTAGCCCCACCTCCGGCTCTCTTCCCCGGTTCACCGTGGGTCATAATCTCATTTGAGTGGAGAGAAGCAGTCACTTCCGGTTGGTTGGCGGTCTAGTGCTCAGTCTGACTCCAACATAAATGACTCTGCAAAGTGGAGCGCAAAGCGGATGCGCATGAGGTAGTGGTACTGTTAATTCCATTCTCTGCCCTGCGCTACTTGCTGACGCTTATTACGCTGTTGCAATGTTTTTAAAAGTACTATTTCTCTTAGTTTCTGTGCACTGTACTTTGCTTCGTGGTTTTTAAAACACCAGGAATCACATACTTTTGTTGCTTTCTGCCTAGCCCCACCTCTGGCTCTCTTCCCCGGTCCACCGCGGGCCCTAATCCCATTTGAGTGGAGGGAAGCAGTCACTTCTGGTTGGTTGATGGTCTAGTGCTCAGCCTGACTCCAACATAAATGACCTTGCAAAGCGGAGTGCGCAGCGGGAGCGCTGGCGGAGCACCAAAGGCGCGCCAATGGCAAGGCCGTCTGCCCCTGTCCGTACCAGGACGTCGCCAGAAGCCAGAGATTCTGGCCATTTTGCCATAAATCATAGTCCCCCCATGCAATTAGGCTACAGTAGACAAGAATTATTTAATCTTCATACTTAGACACTCCTTGTCTGCCAATCGGAGTCCTGGCCATGTATAGAAGACCTGTTCTCATGCCAAACATGCTGGTTTCAGGCTCCCTCTATCCTCCCGGGCCGATCCAAAATTCTCCCTGGGGATATCTTACAGAGAGGGTGGAAGAACCTGTTATGCAACATTCGTTCCCTGCCCAAACACTCCACGGAGGTATGAGACTTAGTGTCTTCAGCTCAGCCGGAGCTGGGCTTTTTTACTGAAACCTGGCTTAAACCTCACTCAGTGCCGGCCATCACAGAAGGATACAAAATGATTAGACTGGATAGGCCTACTAAAACCAGGGATGGTATTGCTATTGTTTATAAAAACAGAATTAACATCTCGGTCTTAGACCAACATAGTGATGCCGCTATGGAAGTGCCAGTCTTCAGGATAGATGCTCCCGCACAACTTAGTTGGAAAGGGGCTCTAATCTATCGCCCCCCAGGACCCGTGGCAAATTTTTCCCTGCACTTGGTTGACCTAATAGCCCGCCCCCCATATGAACACAGGCAATAATTTTTTATTGCTAGGAGATTTCAATGTCCATACTGAAAAGGAGGACAATTCAGATGCTCAGACACTCTTGGCCGATTTATCTCTATTAGGCCTAACCCAGCTCAACAAAGGGCCAACACATGTAGCTGGCCATACCCTGGACATTATACTCTCAAATTCCCTTCAAATTAAATGCTAACTTCCCACAAAATTCAAACCTGGCCACACCTTATTCGTGCAGGCAGTGGCAGAAGGTTTCGGCAGAGAATTTTAAAAATGTTTTTATAAAACCCCAGTTAACTGCATCTGACAATATCGAGGAGGAGTTATCTAAGTACAATTCAGCCATTGTCAAGGCTATTGACCATATTGCATCGATGAAATCCTGCATGAGTCGCCCCAATCGCCTTATGCAGCTTGGTTTACGGATCATCTGCAAACTCAAAAACAATTTTGTAGAAAGTTAGAGTTTGGAGTGCCTCACATAATGAGACGGATAGAAACCAAAATTACCTTTCCTTGACTTGCTATCACAAAAACATAAAATCAGCACGCAAAATGCATATATTATCGCAGTTAACACAGGCTGGAAATTCCTCAAAAACCCTATATCAAATTCTTCAGTCCTTCATGAATCCAAAGGCATGTGAAAGCCTTGAAACCCCCTCCCAACAGCTGTGCGATGATATTTCACTGTATTTCTCTCATAAGATAGAGCTTATTTATGGTAAAATCATGGCAGTAGGTAATCTGCAGCAAAATCCTAAGACCCTGTATATACCCAAACCGGTCAACCCCACGTTACTCAATAATTTCCCAATCATCACCATGGCGGAGGTTGAAACACTGATGCATCAGATAAAGTCTGGTTCCCCGTCCGATCATATTCCTGCCAAAGTTATTCCATCCCTGACCAAACAGCTTGCCCATGTGGTACAATCACTTATTAATCTCTCCATTACAGAAGGCCTAGTTCCGCAGGAGTGGAAGATAGCCCAGGTCAGACCTATAAGTAAGAACTCGAACATTCCATGGACGGATTTGTCCAACCTCCGCCCCCATCTCACTTATTCCATTTCTGAGCAAGCTAATGGAGAAACATGTTAACATGCATCTCTCTAACTATGTCGAAATTACTGTATGTCTAGATCATTCCCAGTCTGGTTTTAGGCCCAAATACAGCACCGAATCTGCATTACTCTCAGTTACAGATAACATCAGAATGTCCCTAGATAAAGGCCATTCTATGATTCTGGTGCTGATGGACCTATCCACAGCGTTTGACACAGTTTCCCATAGTGTCTTGCTCGGAAGATTGGAAGAGGTGGGGCTGAGAGAATCAGCTTTATCATGGATGAAGCGCTTTCTGTCCGGTCGCTCACAGAGTGTCAATCTTGGATCGTATCGCTCGGCCCCTATGGAATTGACCAAGGGAGTACCTCAGGGCTCCTGGGTGAGCCCAACATTATTCAACATATATGTTGCTCCCTTGGCCAATCTCCTAAGGATATATAGGTTTATTCCCATATCATATGCCGATGATACGCATTTAACAAACTTACGGCTGCGGTCCAGTTGGCCTTCTCTGATGGAATGAGGGCCACATCACAATGGATGGTAAATAATTTTTTACAATGCAACGTGGGAAAAACCGAGGTAATGCTCTTTAAAGAGGCCCCTCTCTTATGGACTCCTGATTTGTGGCCATCGGATTTGGGACCTTAGCCTGAAAGAGCATGTTACTCAGACAGCTGGATCTTGCTTCCATGTAATAGGCCTACTCCGTCGAGTCTTCCCGCTTCTTCCTGACTCTACCCGTAAAACTCTGGTTCAGGCCCTGGTGCTAAGGCACCTGGACTATTGTAATGGGCTGTTGATTTTGGCCAATGACACCTTACTCAGCAGACTACAGGTAGTCCAAAATACAGCTGCACGGCTGGTCCTGAATGTGCCACCCAGGACACCTTCCAATCCCCTGCTTGTAAAGCTCCACTGGCTTCCCTTCCGTCAACGGATCAAGTTTAAAACGTGTTGCGTCATCCATAAAGCACTCCAGAACCTGGGCCCTTCCTATCTTGCGGGGAAATTCATACCCTTTGCACCCTTGCGACCTCTCCGTTCCAGCCGTAAGCATCTTTTGGAAGTACCCAGTATAAGAAGGGTGAGATTAGGAGGGAAGGCTCTCTCCTATCTTGGCCAGCATCTCAGGAACAAACTCCCCCTTTCTCTTAGACAGTGCTCAGAACATCTAAGGTTCAGGAAACTGCTTAAAACCTTCTTGTTCGGTACATGCTAAGCCTGCCAGGAACCATTGCCTCTTCTTATAGTCTGCTTCAGCGCAGATACCCCTCCGGGGGTCTATTGTAGCGCTATATAAACAAATAAATAAATAAATATACCCAACAGTCCCAGAACCTCAGGAACAGGACTTATGTATCAAGACTTTCTCCAGCAGGAGGGACCAGCAAGGTCTTGGGCGAGTTTAGTTAGAACTGGTCAGCTGGGCACTGCAGGATATTGGACTTCTTGTAGCTTGTTATATCCATTTAGCTTAATACAAGGTCAGCCAACTGAACCGTGGAGTCCACTTTCTTGTCCTGGGTGCCAGTGAGGAGCAGGAATAGTCCTTGAGGTTTCTCTCCACATGTGGTTTAGCAGCAGATGCAGTCCTTCGTCTGTGTTCCACAGGCCCAGCAGTGTTCTGAGGAAGGTTTCCAGTGTTGCCACTTTTATGCCTGGCACTGGCCTATGGGTTGGGGTGACGTCAGTCTCTCTCTAACCAATAGGGAAAATGTTCTCAGGGGTAAACTTACCTACTTTTGCAGCAGTTTGTGTAGGCTAATTTTTAAAAAACCTGCAGTGTCCCTCTCTACCTAAATGTAAATGGCATAATCTTTTTTCCCTTGTGTGCCCATCATAGAGTTGTGGCCGGGGAAATGATCAACCCCTCCTCTGTAGTCACTCAAAACCAGTTCTAGGGGCAACTCTTCTTCCATTAATATTTCTGACTAGGGAGATGGCGGTTGGGGCTGGCCCATGTGTTAGCTATTACTGCCGGTGGCAGGATAGGCATCTTGAAGTGAAGCTGCAGGGCATAGCCCAGATGAATATTTTGGCAGAGAAACAGAACACATCACCACACCCAAGGTCTTTTTATCATCTCTGAGAGCAAGTTCACACCTCGCCAAAGGGGATATTCAGCTCCTGTGTGACAGCTCGAAGCTCATGCACATGGAAATTTAGAGGCTTTAAGCACGTAAGAGGGGAGTTTTTAACATGACTTTTTGTTAAATATTTATTACAAATCCGTCTTTACCAGTAAATTGGCCTTGTAATATATATTTTCAAAAATCCAAGAATGAAATTTGTAGCTGACTCCTAGGTAAACATATTGTTGTTATATGTATTATTGCATCCCAATTTATCCCTAGCGAAGAGCTAATCCTGCTACAGTGAAAATAGAGTTTAGGGCATTGTCACTGTAAGGTCATGTTTAACATTGAACTTTAACATATCCTACTTTTAAAAAATACCATGCACCCTTCTGGTCATTTAAGGCCTTGGTGGTGACTTGATAATATTCAAAAGGGATGGCTAGGCCGGTCAAAATAGAATATTTGTGCAGGTAAATTAGCAGTTTTAAAATGCACACACAGGCTAAAGTAGTAGGCTGGCAGTCTTTACCTATGAGGTCGTAGACCGGTTTAACTCATTCTGGGTAATCCAGAATGTGCGTTCTGCCAAAATTTTAAAATCCCAAAATGGATTGTAATCTCTTCAACGTGGCTGGTGGTTGCAGAAGTGCACATTGGTCTAAAAAGTGTGTTGCAAGACTTTTACCTTCAACTGACAACTCATTTCCAAGAAAAAGGACGTTGAGATGGGCAATTTTTGTTTTTTTAAAATTACATTTGTAGCCCATTTGAGCAAACTCCAGAACTATGCAGTCTACTCTTGTCAAGTGCCCTGAAAGGTCATAATCCGTTAAGTAAATGTCATCGACATAGGGCAATGACTGATCATCAAATGTTTGTAACAGCTCTGTACCTGGCTGCAAACATTCCAGGGTTATTTTTATAATCAACAAAATTGCCACTTAGAACCTATTACACTGAAGGTGGTCGAATATCTGCTTCCGGATGCTATATTTTGGCAGAAGAATCCATTTGCGCTATCAAGTGTATTTTTGTAATTCTTCTGCACAATGTTGTTCATAAGGGCGGATCTGTCTGCAGTTTGTACTGCAAATGTGCGAGTAGCTGTTTTTTAGTCTGTAGTCGAATACTAGATGGTATAAATGATCTAGTTTCATTACAGAAAACAATAGATTATTCATAGAGGAGGTGAAATTCTCTATTGCACCTTGGTATTCAAGTTATTGGAAGATTTCCCTAACTTGTTTTATAGCTTCATGTTTAATTGATACAGAAAGGGGGTGGTGATGAACAGAGTGTCTGAATTAAGCAGACCACTCTTACCCAGTCCAAAGATCAGGGCTTGATCCATCACCGTTTTTTAGCTCAATGCACCATCCCAGCTCAGAACCTGGCTATATGCAAATTAGTCTGTCCCTGGCCCAGTGCATCATGGGAACAGGGCAGACCAAACTACCAAGCCAATTCTTCACCAGAAAGGAGACAAGCTACCGGGGACCGGTTTCTGGCATTTCAGCCTCTTCGGCCCGGCTTGCTTGAATCCTGATGGAGCAGTGAGAAAGGGACTCATGTCTGAGTATACCCTGCCACACTTATAGTGGCCAAAAATGATACAGAAAGGGGGTGGTGATGAACAGAGTGTCTGAATTAAGCAGACCACTCTTACCCAGTCCAAAGATCAGGGCTTGATCCATCACCGTTATTTAACTCACTGCCCCATCCCAGCTCAGAACCTGGCTATATGCAAATTAGTCTGTCCCTGGCCCAGTGCATCATGGGAACAGGGCAGACCAAACTACCAAGCCAATTCTTCACCAGAAAGGAGACAAGCTACCGGGGACCGGTTTCTGGCATTTCAGCCTCTTCGGCCCGGCTTGCTTGAATCCTGATGGAGCAGTGAGAAAGGGACTCATGTCTGAGTATACCCTGCCACACTTATAGTGGCCAAAAATGATACAGAAAGGGGGTGGTGATGAACAGAGTGTCTGAATTAAGCAGACCACTCTTACCCAGTCCAAAGATCAGGGCTTGATCCATCACCGTTATTTATCTCACTGCCCCATCCCAGCTCAGAACCTGGCTATATGCAAATTAGTCTGTCCCTGGCCCAGTGCATCATGGGAACAGGGCAGACCAAACTACCAAGCCAATTCTTCACCAGAAAGGAGACAAGCTACCGGGGACCGGTTTCTGGCATTTCAGCCTCTTCGGCCCGGCTTGCTTGAATCCTGATGGAGCAGTGAGAAAGGGACTCATGTCTGAGTATACCCTGCCACACTTATAGTGGCCAAAAATGATACAGAAAGGGGGTGGTGATGAACAGAGTGTCTGAATTAAGCAGACCACTCTTACCCAGTCCAAAGATCAGGGCTTGATCCATCACCGTTATTTATCTCACTGCCCCATCCCAGCTCAGAACCTGGCTATATGCAAATTAGTCTGTCCCTGGCCCAGTGCATCATGGGAACAGGGCAGACCAAACTACCAAGCCAATTCTTCACCAGAAAGGAGACAAGCTACCGGGGACCGGTTTCTGGCATTTCAGCCTCTTCGGCCCGGCTTGCTTGAATCCTGATGGAGCAGTGAGAAAGGGACTCATGTCTGAGTATACCCTGCCACACTTATAGTGGCCAAAAATGATACAGAAAGGGGGTGGTGATGAACAGAGTGTCTGAATTAAGCAGACCACTCTTACCCAGTCCAAAGATCAGGGCTTGATCCATCACCGTTATTTATCTCACTGCCCCATCCCAGCTCAGAACCTGGCTATATGCAAATTAGTCTGTCCCTGGCCCAGTGCATCATGGGAACAGGGCAGACCAAACTACCAAGCCAATTCTTCACCAGAAAGGAGACAAGCTACCGGGGACCGGTTTCTGGCATTTCAGCCTCTTCGGCCCGGCTTGCTTGAATCCTGATGGAGCAGTGAGAAAGGGACTCATGTCTGAGTATACCCTGCCACACTTATAGTGGCCAAAAATGATACAGAAAGGGGGTGGTGATGAACAGAGTGTCTGAATTAAGCAGACCACTCTTACCCAGTCCAAAGATCAGGGCTTGATCCATCACCGTTATTTATCTCACTGCCCCATCCCAGCTCAGAACCTGGCTATATGCAAATTAGTCTGTCCCTGGCCCAGTGCATCATGGGAACAGGGCAGACCAAACTACCAAGCCAATTCTTCACCAGAAAGGAGACAAGCTACCGGGGACCGGTTTCTGGCATTTCAGCCTCTTCGGCCCGGCTTGCTTAAATCCTGATGGAGCAGTGAGAAAGGGACTCATGTCTGAGTATACCCTGCCACACTTATAGTGGCCAAAAATGATACAGAAAGGGGGTGGTGATGAACAGAGTGTCTGAATTAAGCAGACCACTCTTACCCAGTCCAAAGATCAGGGCTTGATCCATCACCGTTATTTATCTCACTGCCCCATCCCAGCTCAGAACCTGGCTATATGCAAATTAGTCTGTCCCTGGCCCAGTGCATCATGGGAACAGGGCAGACCAAACTACCAAGCCAATTCTTCACCAGAAAGGAGACAAGCTACCGGGGACCGGTTTCTGGCATTTCAGCCTCTTCGGCCCGGCTTGCTTGAATCCTGATGGAGCAGTGAGAAAGGGACTCATGTCTGAGTATACCCTGCCACACTTATAGTGGCCAAAAATGATACAGAAAGGGGGTGGTGATGAACAGAGTGTCTGAATTAAGCAGACCACTCTTACCCAGTCCAAAGATCAGGGCTTGATCCATCACCGTTATTTATCTCACTGCCCCATCCCAGCTCAGAACCTGGCTATATGCAAATTAGTCTGTCCCTGGCCCAGTGCATCATGGGAACAGGGCAGACCAAACTACCAAGCCAATTCTTCACCAGAAAGGAGACAAGCTACCGGGGACCGGTTTCTGGCATTTCAGCCTCTTCGGCCCGGCTTGCTTGAATCCTGATGGAGCAGTGAGAAAGGGACTCATGTCTGAGTATACCCTGCCACACTTATAGTGGCCAAAAATGATACAGAAAGGGGGTGGTGATGAACAGAGTGTCTGAATTAAGCAGACCACTCTTACCCAGTCCAAAGATCAGGGCTTGATCCATCACCGTTATTTATCTCACTGCCCCATCCCAGCTCAGAACCTGGCTATATGCAAATTAGTCTGTCCCTGGCCCAGTGCATCATGGGAACAGGGCAGACCAAACTACCAAGCCAATTCTTCACCAGAAAGGAGACAAGCTACCGGGGACCGGTTTCTGGCATTTCAGCCTCTTCGGCCCGGCTTGCTTGAATCCTGATGGAGCAGTGAGAAAGGGACTCATGTCTGAGTATACCCTGCCACACTTATAGTGGCCAAAAATGATACAGAAAGGGGGTGGTGATGAACAGACCCCGGTAGCTTGTTTCCTTCCCAGTGTAAGAATTGGCTTTTGTAGTTTGGTTTGCCCTGTTCCCATCATGCACTGGGACAGGAACAGACTAATTTGCATACAGTCAGGTTCTGAAACTGGGATGGTGCAGTGAGCTAAACAACGGTGTTGGATCTAGCCCTGATCTCTTGACTGGGTGAGAGTATTCTGTTTAATTCAGAGACTCTGTCCCTCACCACCCCTTGTTGTAAATATTTTTGTCCACCCTAAGCGTGGAAGGGTATACTCAGATGTGAGTCCCTTGCTCATTGCACCATCAGGATTCAAGCAAGCCGGGCCGAAGAGGCTGAAATGCCAGAAACCGGTCCCCGGTAGCTTGTTTCCTTCCCAGTGTAAGAATTGGCTTTTGTAGTTTGGTTTGCCCTGTTCCCATCATGCACTGGGACAGGAACAGACTAATTTGCATACAGTCAGGTTCTGAAACTGGGATGGTGCAGTGAGCTAAAAAACGGTGTTGGATCTAGCCCTGATCTCTTGACTGGGTGAGAGTATTCTGTTTAATTCAGAGACTCTGTCCCTCACCACCCCTTGTTGTTCATGTTTAATTGGTTATTGTCATTGAGGTTGTGGGGTTGCCCTCAATGGTATTTCGTGGTAAGTAGAGTCGACATCCCACCTGACATGGCAGCGGTATAATGCTGGAGTAGGGCTAGTGATCACTTCTTGGCATATGAGGGTTTAACTAATTCTGGGATGAGGTCAGAGAAAGTAGGCAAAATTACTGTTTTCCCATTTGGATATTCCATTACAAAGTCTGATGGCCAATCGTTTTCAGCCAACAGAATGTTGTAACTTTGTGTCAAGTCCGCCCAAAAGAGAACATTGATGCATCTGGGTATGTCCCTCTTGAAATAGAGTTTTATTTTGTGTGAAAGATATGAGACCTTTACCCTGGCATCTGATTTTTCCACAGTGTTATACTCACTTGGCGCGACTCCCACAAAAAATTCCATCAGGTTATAACGAACTATTGTGACTTCTGCTGCACTCTCTTGCATCATCACTGCCAATCCCCCGTTCAAAAGCAGTGTCCTCAATATCTGGTCATGCCTGAACTTAAGTCCAGCTACCTTCTTCTTTTTTTATTCAGGCTTGGAAGACTTCAGTTTTTCTTCCTATTTGATTATGCATTCAGACAAGAGTTCTTCCTTAGTTTCACGTGCTCTTCAATCTGCGCTCTGACTGTCCACCTCTCTCTGAACATTTATCAGATGAGTCCTGCAAGGAACAAGGGGAAAGGATGTGGCCTTACGGCTTGAGCAACCAACCTCAACGCTGGGGATCCGGGATTGAGTTTTGGCAGGAACGCTCAACATCCTGTAATTTTGGGCAAATCACTTAAAATCCCTGTGCCTAACAAAAATGTATGTGTCCTTGGGTAACGCAACTGGTGCTCATGTAACACGCTCTGATCCCTAAAACCTTTCGGTCAAGTTTCTGCTATATAAAACTCTGGAAAAAAAAGAGAGGTGAACATATATCTGTATCCGTATACCTGTAAAGCGGCCTACTATTATCACAGTTACGCAGGGGATAGTGTTTCTCAGTGGATTCATGACTTTGTTTGTCTTCTTTCTTAATATCCCACTTCTTCTTTGTAGAAGACACAGGCTCTTGCTTAGAGTTATCATTTTCAGATTTACCCTTTAATTGAGGTTTCCTGGCCTGGCTCCCAAATTATCTCTACCCACCGTAGCAAGGGTTTCTTCACTAATTTTAGGTAAAAATGTAAATGTAAATTGATACTTGTATAGCGCACTACTCACCCGCAAGGGTCTCAAGGCGATTGTACGAATACCGCTGTGGAACCCATCCTGGCTTTCCCTGTGAGGCGTCCACTCCTGGGCACCTCCAAGGTGGAGGCCAGGCATCCTTAGCGTTGTGGGGATTAAGCAAGCTATTGCCAAGAGTTGCAGAGTGGGACTCCATGATTGGAATAGGCACCGAGGCGAGAATTATCAGGTCCGTGGAATTTTTGAGCCCAAGACCCGCCGAGGCAGGGAATTGAACCCTGGTCCCGGGCTAGACCTCTGCATCAGGGTCTGCCGCTCTAATCATTGAGCCACACTTCTCCACACTCCTGCTGTGCAGAAGCCAAATCTCGTATTCGCTGGCGTATAGCCAGTGCTGCTGCTTCCCCTTTAATGTTACTTAACATTATGGCAGATACTGCAGAAAAAATGCCCATCAGCTTAATCTCCAAGTCCAGAGCAGTTTCTGCCCCGTACTCATTTTGAATCTGTTTTAGAACCTCAGGTAAAACAGCCGGTGAAGGGCTTTCTGGTATATATGGCAGCAAAGACTGTCCCCCAAGTTGCACAATCTACCTCCGGGGGAACCATCCCCGTTGGTAAGCATATTCTCAATATTCTGTATTTTTCCTGCATAGGGAAACACTCCCTCAAACTGATTTTATTGTGTGCAATACAGAACGGAATCTCCTCCCGTCTGATGGGATTCTTACCCATTACTGCATTTAGTATTTGTTGGTTGATGCCCAGTGTAGCCAATTGTGGTGGTGCAGCTTGAGCAGCCTGCACAGGGTTAAGTGTTAGTGTTCGCATAACAAACTGTATGAGACATCTTTTTATTGTTACTAGGTCTTTGAATAATGTTCTCACCTGTGCTACTGCTAGCTTATCAACATTTGAATGTGGTGTGTATCTATCTAAGGCTGGCCTTGTCATTCCCTCATTGCTGAGAGGGCTGAGTCTAACATTTTCTGTTATGTGTGGGAGGGTGCCAGTAAACCCAATTGATACATTTTTGGCAATTTAGAGGTATTTCTATATCTTTGTATGGTGTATAATTATCTGGTACTTTACCTTGTTTGAAGGTGTGAAATAATAGTGTGGCTTCATTTGCAGCCTGGGAATGTAACCCAGTCATAGAACACCTCTGTCCTAAATGCTTCATGAGCTGACAAATGTGTGTTAAAAGTCAGTGGGTGAAAGGTCAGGCAACTGGTAAAACGTGTACTTGGTAAAGATGGTAGCATTTCCTGTAGGCCTTAGTAGGACACATGACAAGTCTAGACTAGGTAGGCGTCGTTCAGTTTCATAGTTTCTATAGAATACATTTCTTAAACATTTAAAAACGTTGTCATCATTTCAATAATTATGAGTTGGTAACGTGGAGTGAGTTGAGTTGAGAACATGATGCAGCTATTTCTAGTTAAATGTTGCTTTGTCAGAGGCCTATGGATACATGTTCATCTACCTTACATCTGTGTCAAGCGTGCTGCACTTTAGGCACTATAAGTGGACCCCATTTTGTATTGTTATTCGCAGCACAACACAGGTAGGACACTACCATTGCACACAGTTTCAAATGGATAAGGCAGGTACATTTAGGATATGTTTGTCAGTACAAAATACAGAGTTGTGGTTGTGCAGGGACAGACACTGGTACTTGCCGCTATCCATCACAAATGTGCACCATTGTTCAAGTTGGCTGGTTAAAAGTCAAGAATGGGTCCACCCCGGCCTGAAGAGGCTGCATCGCCGCTGACATTGACTGCTTGCTAAGTGTGGCACTTACACACATAACTTTGTTATAGTGCTTGCACAGTTTGAAACACATATTTCCTTAAATGTACTTTCCCCTAGCGGGATGATGCTTTGCTATGGGTTCTGTGCTTTGGTTCCTAATCAGTAATATGTGTTTTTGTTGTACAATTTATGTCATGTGTTGTTACACTCACACTCAATACAGGTGAGTCCTCTCAGGGGCAGAGGAACATATGTAGGCTATGTATCCAAGTGTACCTTTCAACACCATTTATCATGTGAAACTGGACCACTAAAAGTAACCAGTTTGATTTCATGCATACTGACATCCAAGTTGTTGGGCTGACCTTGTGCATCCTTGTGCAGCACAGGTATGATGCACATTTAGAAGGAGTCTGCACATGAGTATCTGAATATCATCAGAGCAAGCATCATTTAAGAACTTTAGGGTCTAGTCTGTCTAAGCGTTGAGGCTCTAATAGGTGCATGATCAGTTATGATGTTCACTGAGTAAGAAATATGTGGATGAGTGAAATATTGTTATTGGCTCATATGCCTCGCACAGGAGCGGCTCCTCCATGTGGGCGGAGGGGAGCCGCCCCACAGCTTTCCCGCAGTGCGAGAAGCAGAATCATAAAATGGTATTTTAAATACCATTTTATGTTTCTGCTTCTCGCACTGTGAAAATGCTAAAGGGTTTGGTTGGAGGCGGGCAGGTCTGGTCGAGGGCAGGGTCGAGTGGCTAGCCCTTTGCAGCAGGCCCTAACTGTTTGGTCGGCCCTCTGGGGCCGACAAAACCAGTCATGCGCACTCTCCCTTTCCTCCATGTAGGCTGAATGCAGCCTACATAGAGAACATGGCCTCCCCATAGAAGCCTGTGGGGTCGGCATCCCAACAAATCACAACGCTGCCGCTGCAGCATTGTGATTGGCTTAGGGAAGAGGAGGGAAGTTGCCTGCTTCCTGCTCCTGCGGAGGCAGGAAAGCAGGAGCAGGCCCAGCAGAAGACACGGGACCCGGGAAAGGCACGTTTAAAAAATTTGTATTATTTAAATCCCCTCTCCACGCACAACCCTCCTTGCCTCGTGACCATTCGCCCGTCTCCCGCCCCCACCCCAGCGACCCTGTGCCTGCCCCCCCCCACCCGTGAGCCATGCCGGCCGTGACTATCCTCACAGACTCTATTTTGAGCAGAGAGGCAGCTGTGGGTGTAGTAAGGCCTTCTCACTGTGTGCAAGACCAGCAATTGAAGCCTATTATCACACCATGATGTTCAATTTGTAGACAAAACATTCCATGTAATGCCATGGCAGTGGATGTACAGGATGTTTGGGCCTATACAATAAGGGCAGGTGATACTGACCTAAGCTCAATCTCCTTGAAATGCCAAGAAGTTGGTTCTGCATGTACACCATGCTATGGGTAGTCTTTTCTGGACCAGACATACAACACTCAGGTTTATAGGAGTGAATTTATTTTCAGGTGTCGGTTGGTCACCATGAGCCTTTTTACACAATTGATATTGAGCAAAGAATGTCCAGACTGAGTCCATTGGGGATATGCCATGGGATGCATAGGGGTGAGGAGAGTTTCAGTGAGGAGATACAAATTGCCTTTGAGGAAGGTAGGCCACTGCTCAAGTCCACGGGTGGATAAGATTAATAGGTGCACAGACAAAAAGTATCTGTTCTGGGTAACAAAAGAGGTGGCATGATGATACACAAAGGACCACTGGGGAACTGTCCGTGGGGCACAGCCAAATGTTACCTGGCAGTTCTACGAGAGAATTTGGAGAAGTCCACATCTCCCTCCTATGACGGGTGTTGTGCCTCACCTGCGTTTGGTGGTGTTTGTGTAAGAGACAAATGAGGCAAATACACATCAAGGACCAAAGATGTGGAACACCTGTGCCTGGCATAACTTGTCTGGGCCAGCAAGGAAGGCAGCAAAGCACTGGCAAGGGTCTGAAGGCTTCTCAGCAATGTGATGTCTCTATGGAGGGAACCCATTTTTGCTATGTAGGAGTCCATCTTGCTCTCCATAGATGCCATGATGTTAATGATGGTTCCCAGCCTGGTGGCACCCTCACTGGAGTCAGATGTTGAGGCCTGTTGTTCTTGTCGCTGCCTCGTGCGGGCCTCTCCCAATGTCAGTTAGGGACTCACCTATACTATGTAGGCTAGTGTAGATGCCTTTTATTGCCTCAGAAGCATCTTTACTGGGACTAAGGTACCTACAGACTCCTTCTTTGGTGCCGCTATGGTATCCATACCTTCAGCCACCACCTGCTGCTGGACTCCTACCACTCACCATTGGAAGAAAGCTTGGGGACCCTCGGAGTCCGCAGCTTGGCGTGGACTGGCAGATGTGAGTGGCGGTTCCTCTGGAGACCCTGCCATCTCCAGAGAGGGAGCTTCGATTGGGGCAGACTGTCATCACAAACAGGTTGGTCATCCAGACAGTCTGCTGTACAGAAAGTGGTGTTTTTCCATCTGCAATGAAACATGTATATTTTTATGATGATCTATGAAAGATGTTGCCAATAGTATTTTTGATGACATACTTTATTATCATACACTTTAAGTATCATATAGATGTGTTGAACTTGTGTTACCAAGAGTAAGTTAAGCACAGTTGAATTATTTGTGCTTTTCAAATGGAAATATCTTTACATTGTTCACACTACCACCGTGTGTCAAGGTGGACATCTTTGTGTCATTACACACATATCAAAGCAGTTAAGCAGTTTGCTGGCCTGTCCTGGCTGAAAGGGTGAGTGCAGGTAAGCGCCCCATGTACCATGTTGCGTGGCTTATTTTCATATCATGGCTACATTAATGTAAGGTGCACTTAGTGACAATACTACTGAGAACATTGCACCCGGTCAGCAGGGTGCCTATATTCCCTTTAGCCATTACTTAGCCCACAGCTACTGGCAAAGTGGTGTTCGTTTGGTTATCTATTATTTTAGGTCCATCACGATTCCTTTTACACAGTACATCACACCAATCCGCCTTGCAGACTTGTTCTACATGCAATCTGTGCATGTATGTGGCCAAGGGCTCATACTTGACACACATCCACACAACTCTACACAGCAAGCAGCCTTGCAAAACTGCAGGACTGCATAAGGGCATGTAATTACCATAGTGGATTTATTTGTGTGTACTTCTGTGATGTCCTACCACACATAGTCATCTCCAGAGTCCAGACCAATAGGCACTGTGAACCGTCTCTGAAAGGGATATGCACCATCACATTTGTATAAAGTTATAAATATTAAAGTTCACCACAGTTTGTAATTACCCCAGTTGGCCTTCTGCATGGTATCACAGATCAGTTAACTCAGCCTTGATCACTTGTACCCGGACATGACTCCCATGTCACACATCATCTGGTCCCACTGCGTAGATAGCCAGCTTCCTACAACTGCACAACATGGCAGGTGTAACTGTATTGTTCAATGAAGACTCTTATCCTGTAGATCATCCTGGCCCTCAACTTCAGCACTGCCCTGTCCAGCAACTCCTGCCCCCCACTCTGGGGCCGATTCACGGAACCAATCTGAGACAAAATCCTAAACTTACTACTTTTGGTATTCACAGAAGGCATTTTGTAGTAGTAAAGTTAGGATTTTGTCTTAAGTTAGGATTTTATCTTAAGACCAAAACTTAAGAAAAACTTAAGTTTAACTTAAGTTTAACTTAAAACAAAATCCAAACTTAAGACAAAATCCTAACTGAAGACAACATCCTAACTTTACTACTACTACATGCCTTCTGTGAATACCAAAAGCAGTAATTTCCGGATTTTGTCTCAGATTAGTTCTGTGAGTCGGCCCCTCTGTTGGGAAAAGTGACGTCACCTGATCCTCCAGTGGGTCCAACTCCTCCTGGTCCTCATCTGGTCCAATGGCTGCCCTCAGGTTTTCAGCTCAGAATCTGTCCTTTTCACTTGGGCAACACTGTAGATCTTATCCACTATACATTGCCAAATGGCTTCCTTCTTCCCTAATGGCAATTTGGAGGTGACAAAGAGAAGGTGTTTATGATCCCAGCCCCCGATCATCCACCCCCCAACCCCCACTCCTCAAATTTTTACCATATAGGTTTGGAGAAGGGCTCAACTTCAAAACATATTGTTTAGGGGGGCTCAGGGCACAAAGGTTTGAAGACCTCTTCTCTAAGGCATTCTCGCCTGCTGGATTCTGCTATTGGGACATGACTTCATTTGATTGCTGTATTTTGGTTGGAATTTAGGGGCATATTATCAAGGGGGTTTATCTCCGCTTTTTTTGGCTTTAAAAGCCAAGAAAGCGGAGATAAAATTATCTCCCTATTATCTAGCTGCCGCTAACACCAGTTAGCAACAGCTAGTAGGAGATAGCAACCATCTTGGGCCCCACTTTGCATGTCAGTGATATTTATCACTAATGAGATGCAAAGTGGGCGTGCCAAGATGTTAGCAACTGAAAACAGTCGCTAACATCGCTATCTCCTATTACCAACTTTTGGAGATATTCGCGCTAAGCGGGAATATCTCCAAAAGCCAACACCTGCCCTGAGCAGTTCTTAGCCATGTTATCCAATGGGAGGTGGATAACATGGCTAGGAGCATTAGCTCGCTAATACATGAATATCGCTGACTTTTCAGCGATATTCATGCTTTGCGACGATTTTTACCGCATTTGCGTTAAACCTTGGTAATACCAAGGTTTATTTGCGGTAAAAATCGCCGCAGCGCTGCGGTAAATTTTTGTCTCTAACCAAGCAATAGCGATAATTATCGCTATTGCTTGGTAATATGCCCCTTAGTTTTATCTTTTTTTGTAGTTTTATAAACCATGCAATTTCGCAAAGGAAATAGTGGAACATTATAAATTGAATTGTGAGGTTTTTAGTGCTTTGCTGGACTTCAGGTAGAAAGTTATCATTGGTAGTTCCAGAGGAAAGGAATTCCAGTAAGAGGCTACTTTGTAGGAGAAGGATCATCTGTCTTGCTGAGATATCTCATGGGCAACTATTTTATTTTATTTAATTACTAGTTATTTGTCCTCACAAAGACTGTCAAGAGTCTCAAGGGCCATATTACCTGCTGCAGGGACAGGCTCACGTGGGAGGGAGACATGGTATTCTACGAAATATAGCAGGAATTGTCTTCAAAATTGCCTGAAAAACTGTGGCTGGTATTGGCTTTATTTGGAAAATTGAACAGGAAACAGTTTTTTGAGGCAGTGAACCCCTCTGAACTACACTAATGGTCAGTGACTCCATTTGCTTGCTGCAGTTTGGGGATTGTACATATTTTAACTTATTTGTTTGTTTTATAAAGCGCATACATGTCCATAGCTGATGTGCATTAAAAACTAAACACCACAACAATAATCTGAAGATCACACCTTGAACAGCCAGCTCACCAGTGCATCCTGAGCTTCAGGTAACAAGGCGTTGCTTGACGTCACGGGGAAGGAGGCCTACAAGGGCAGCTTTAGCGCTGGTGGCATGCAGTACGGCAATGTGTGTTGACGCCCCCAAATAACTTCCTTCGCTATGGATTCCCTGGCTACCGCCCTATAACAGTGCTCCTCACGTCTCCAAAACCAGTCTCTCTCACAAGACTTCTTTTATTTTATAGCGCCACTCATGCCAGTATAGGGTGTCAAAGCACTTTACATCACACACATTAGACAGAGACAATGAATCATAAGTGTGTGAATCAGTGTGTAGGAAACGTTGCATAAGACAGAGGACTACAAGGTGTAGGAGTCACTTCAGCCGTACTGGTGGGCAGTATAGTTTAGGAGTGCCTGGTCTGAAGAAGCACAAACTCAGGATTGAAAATGTAACACTATACTTGTGGGTTGTTTTTACCAATAGGAATTGATTTCTCCATTAAGGAACCCTTTTTTCAACATTAGGATAATGAAAGGAAATAATGGTGATGAAAACATCAAGACATAACCTACAACGTGCGATCTACATGCAGCTCTTTGATGACTGGTAATAAGTCACTGTTCTATATTAGGATTTTAACTCATAAACTGCAGGTAACAAAAGTGTCTCTGTGACAAACGCAATAACCCACTGACCTACTTACATTATAAGCATTTTGTGATCTGTGTGGTACACATTCTTTTCAGCAGGCATATTAACCCTTGGTGCTACTTTATGATGCCTCAAAACATCTACCAGACAAACTGGTTCTCTCTCCAGCGGACCCATTAATCACCAGAGTTATTTTGACACTTGTATTGTTACCTGAAAATTGTTGGCGGGAAAGAAGCTGCCTCAGGTGCTTTTACACCCACAAGATATTTGAAAACACAGCACCCCGCCTCATGTCAGCCCCCAGTGACATGTCACAGGTAGCACCGCCTTGCTTGTGGGCCTGTTTTATGAATTGCTGAAATTACGTTTTTTGATATTTTCCCTGATAATAAAACAAACATTGAGCACAGCAAGCTCAAATCCAGCAGTTGCCCATACCTTGCAAAACACGTATACACCCTGGGGCACATTTACGGGGTTTTGGAGTTGCAGTGCAGCAAATCATCTTGCTGAGCTGCCCTACGCCAAAGTGAAAGGCAGGAATGCACCATATTTATGCAAAATGGGGCAGTCCTGTCTTTTCCCCCAGTGCTGGTGCCATTTCGGCAGTCTAACGCCAAAGCAAGCACCCGTGTATGCAGGATTGTTTTTGTGCAGGATATGACACCTTCTGGCACAAAAGGAATGCCGGCAGGTGTTTTCCTCGTTCTGTGTGCAGCAGAATGCAACACACATGGAAAGTGGAAAAAATTAGGCAAAAAATATTTCTACTCGTTACATCTCACCGTGAGAGGGATAAGGTTTTGGCGTTTCCCTGGGTTTACGTGACTTTGTAAATCTGAAGCAGCATCAAAGTCCATGGGTGTTGCGTGGGAACACCCACCACAACGCCAACGGAACGCCTCCCTGGCCCAGAGTAAGGTGAGCAGCCACATGCGATGCCTTGCCTTACTCAATATTAATGAGGGTACTTAAAGCCACACAAAGCAGCTTTGCGAAGCCTCGTAGATATGTGGGCACATGCATCAAGCTATGCTTTTGCGAGTCCTTAATTGTGATTTTTATAAGGAATCGCAATTAAGGACATGCAAAAGCTTATGCATGTAGGAATCGCTATAAAAATAGCGATTCCTAAGCATTCCCTAATTGCGACTCGCAAATTGCGAGTCGCTATTAAGGAATGGCTAACCATTCATTCCTATGGGCCCATAGTAATAAATGCGAAATTGCATGCGCAATTTGCGAGTACCAATAGGCACTCACAAATTGCGCATGCAATTTCAAGGGTGTCAAAAGGACGCCTGGTTGCACCCCTGAAATAGTGATGTGCACCCATGTAGCGCACCACATGCCCCAAGGGCATGTGTGTGTGTAACCTAAAAACTTTGAAAAATGCACTTTAGTGTATTTTTCAAAGTTTCTGCTCAACACCATAAGGTTGAAATTATCGGTATTTAGCAGTCCATAATAACTATCAGCCAGATACATGAAGCAAAATTGCGATCGCAATAGCTGTGAATCAGCAATTGCGATCGCAATTCGAAGAAAAGGAATTCATCATAGTGAAAAGTTCAAAATTGCGATTTCGCTAAAGAATAATTGCGAGTTCGGAAAGTACTTCGCAGAATCCAGGAAGAAGCCCTTTAGCGAATCTGAAATTGCAAGAAACCATGGATTCTGCGAATTAATTTGCGAAATCGCTAAATATTCGCAATCGCTATTCAAGAAAAGTCGCAAAATGCAAAAAAGCCGAAAATCGCTATTAGCAACGCGCAATTTAAGGAGAATCCAAACCAGGTGGTAACCATGAAGGAAAGAAAAAATCCTAACAAACTACCCACAGGTGCAGGCCTACCAAACACACTTAAGGACACGCAGCTGGAGCATGAGGACTCTCACAATGCCAGGACTCTACATGCTGGTCAGGTGGCGAAGGCTTCAGCGAGCAGCACGGAACAGACGCAGGATACAGGAGCGAATATTTCGCCAGCGGATCACCCTACTGGGCCAAACTGCAGAGCAAATCTACTCCAAGTACCGCCTGAATGGGGCAATGATCACTAAGCTGATCCGGGACCTAGACCCCCTGATGCAGCACCCAACAAGGAGGACCAATGCCATGCCCACCCATGTACAGGTCTTGTGAAGCCTACACCTCCTGGCCTCCGGAAGCTTCCAGGGGATAGTTGCATATGCAGGGGGGATCTCCCAGAGCACCATGTCCCGCTGCTTAAGGAGTTTCCTGGAGGCAATGCTGACCCGGCTAAACCTTAACATCACACTCCCAACCACCCAACAGGACTTGATTCAAACCAAGCTGGATTTCTACAACATTGCACAATTCCCCCAAGTAATTGGATGCACAGACTGTACCCACATCCACATCTGCCCACCTGCACAAACAGAATACATGTACCAGAACCGCAAGTCCTACCACTCTCTGAATATCCAGATGGTGTGCAACGCTAAGACAATCATCACGGACATAGTGGCACAATACCCGGGGAGCACACATGACTCATTCATATTCCGGCACAGCGGCATGCACACACGACTGGCCAGGGGAGACTTTGGCGAAGGACACCTTCTAGGTAAGTACACATGTCACTAAATGGTACATTGTCACCATATTGCTGCGCAGAACAGGCACTCACCCTCTGCTCCTTTCATTCAGGTGACAGCGCCTACGGTCTCCGTGAGTACCTCCTCACCCCATACCTCAACCCTGCAACACCACAGCAATGGCGTTACAATGCTGCACACATCCGCACTAGAAATTGCATTGAGAGGGCATTTGGTCTTTTGAAGAGCCGCTTCTGCATACTGCACAAGACTGGTGGGGCCCTCAAATACGAGCCTGAGGTCTGCTGCCGCATCGTGCCCGTGTGTGCAATACTCCACAACATTGCTACCAAGCGCAGGATACCTGTAGAGATATCTGGCAGTGAGTCGGAAGGGGACAACCGCCCACCTGCACATGCGCGTCATGCACGCTGGGAAAATCCAGCTGAAGGACACAGACGGCGCAACCAAATCACAATGAACTGTTTCTAGTGCACCCACTCCCCTCACCCAACACTTCACTCATGCATGACAATGGAAATAATGACATGAGTCTGATGTACTGTTATTGAATAAATATTATTGTTGTTTGCACAATAATATTGCATTATTTTCTAAAGATACATTTGAGGTGTATTGCGTCATACATCTCCTGATTTGTTAGTGGGCATGCTTTTCTCATCAGCATGTCCCTGCACAATGAGCATAAATGTCATTGGCGCCTCCGGCCCTAAGCTCCGAGTCGCCTCTCGACCTCTTCCTCCGGATTCGCACGTGATGCCGCAGTGGGCCTGCTGCTGCGGCGTGGAACACTAACCGGTGGCAAAGAAAGGCTGCTGTGGCTAGATGTTCCCTCACTAGCGTCATCCCCTCCTGCCTGGCCGTGGCCAGTTGCCTGCAGAGCCTGAACTGCAGTGGTTGCCTGCTCAAGTGCCCGTGCCACGTCCTGGCAGCATTGGACCATTTGGATTTTCATGGCCAATGATCTACAGGACAGCTGGGATGTTGCGTTGCCAATTAAATAATTGGAGCGCGTGTATGCCGAGAGGCGTGTTAGGAGCTGGCGGTGGCGGCGCCGGGTGAGGTCCCGCTGGCTCAGCATGGCCTCAGTGTTTGCCTCCACTGCTGTGGTCATTCGGTCCATCCAGTCTGACAGCTGGCCAACATTCTTGGCTGTATTGTGCAGCTGCAGATGTATTGCTGCAAGGTGTTGTGCCTGTTGTTGGTGGACGCGCAGCATGCGGCGCTCTATTGAAAGACCCGGCACACACACAGTCACCCCCTCCTGCCGGCGCGTGGGGGTAGTTTGGCGCCGCTCCCTGACCTGTCCGCTGGACTGGGTGGGCACAGTAGGTGTGCGTTGTGTTGGTGGCCTGGCGGCTGCTGGTGTTGCCAATGCCACTGGCATGGGTCTCACAGTTGGCGATGGTGGTGCGCCTGTTGTTGCTGGCGTTGCAGGTGGTGGTAAGGCTGCTGGTGCTGGTGCTTGCCCTGATGGACCTGGTTGTATGGATGGAGGTGCGTCACCCTCAGAATCCTCATGATTCTTGTCAATTTGCAGCCCCTCACTGTCGCTGCTGGTGTTTTCAGCGCCACCTGTGATGTAAAGTGGCCGTTGATTAATTACATGTATCTTTCACATGGAAGGTTGCTACATGCATGCAGGCTAGCACTCCCTGACTGGCTGTTGGATTGACTATATTAGGAAATATCTGGCTGTATGGGGCTGAATGTAAATTGTGGTCAGACTACATGTCCCACAATGCAATAGGGATATTCTGGTGTGCATGGGCTGCATGACTGAGGTTTCTTATGGGTAGCTCTAGGGTCATGGCCATTGTTAGGGGACAGGGTCGCAGTCGCATGGCACTTACCTTGGCTGTCTTGGGTGGGTCGGGAGGAGTCAAGCCAGGTTACCCCCACGCATGCCTCAGGTTGCAATGTGTCCTCAACGAGGTCCTCCAATGGGGTGTTGGGAGGGACTGTTGGCTCTCCCCCTCCTGTTGCAAGGCACTCACCCAGCCTCTAGGTGACCCTCTCCTTGGCACGACCTCGGAGGTCGTACCACCTCTTCTTGAGATCGTCGATTGATCGCTGGGTGACTCCAACTGAATTTACTTTAGCGCGGATGCGCAACCAAAGTCGCAGTTTGTCGGCCTCTGGCACCCTCCTGGAGTCCTTCCCGAACAGTCTGTCATGATCTTTACAGACTCAATCAGATGTTCAAACTCCTGTTTGGAGAATTTCATTTTTCGCTTTCTCCCTGTGGAACTGGTCCCTGCTGCTTCCTGTGACATTGCTGCAGTGGGGTGTATCCTGAATCAAAGCTGGAGGTGGTTTAGAGTGGAGCTCTGGGCAGTGCTGCTTCCAAATCAGCCTCAGTATTCAGAATGAGGGAGGGAACTGGCTGCTTCCTGGTTGTGATGTCATTACTGTGCTCGAAATGCGACTTCCCGTTTTTGCGATCTCGCTATTAGCGAGATCGCAATTTGCGATCTCGCTAATAGCGAGATCGCAATTTCAACACGGAAATTGTCCAATTTTGCGATTATTCTGCAATTTTGGGGAAATCGCAATTGGCTTTTGCGGCCGAATGCGAATCGCTATTTTTTCTCGCAGATTTTCTTGAATCCCATTATGCAAATTCTAAATTGTGATTCGGTATTAATCGCAATTTAGAATTCGCAGAAAATGGGTTTCATGAATCTGGGGGTAAATTTCTATTGTAAATGCAATTTTGCATTGTATTTAAGGAATCGCAAATGCGTTTCCTTAAATACAATCGCAAATTGCAATTTTGTGCATTTGGGATGATGCATCCCGAATGCAAAAATTGCGGTTGCAAAGCAAAGGGCTGGGATTCCAATGATGCGTGTGCCCCATGATTCCGTCTTCTGACTAGATAGCATTACTGGCGTGTGTGTCTGCTATCCTAGGCAAAGTCGCATTTAGGCCTCAGCCCACAGGTCACAACACTTACGATCTCCATGAAACAAATGTTCCCCCTTTTCTACGGTCCATGAGCTTCTCCTTTTCCTTCTCACTTGCAGTTCCTTTCCTAAAAGTCTGCCGGCGAACACAGTGCCAAGACCCGCTGGAATGTTGTGATTCTGCTGCTGCGGTGCTTTCTGCACAATTATGATGTTGCCACATTTTCCACATAACTCCTCATCTGCCGCATAATCCACCGTTTTAATTTTTAATTGCGACAACAGGGGCGGCCATTCAGCGGAAAGTCCTTTGCAGAGGGGACGTGTTCACCTTTCAATCTCTTCCAGCTGCATTTGGGTTTGAACTGCTACTAATGAAATGAAGCTTTGCACAGACAGTATGTACAAATGACAAAATGATGAAGTTATGGCATCACAACGTCTGATGAATGAAGCTGCATATTATGTGTTTTCTTGCCACTTAATTTAGTCAACATTGCCCCATAATGTAGGCCTCCCCTGCAGCATCATTTCAGTAGCCTCAGTCTGTACCCCAGAGAGGCTCTCACACAGTTTACTTTACGAAAGCCTCTCACTTTACCGTCAAAGAAAGATAAACAAACCCCAGCTCAACCGCACAGGAGCAAGCAGTAATTTGTCAGAAGAACCGCCGGGCATAAACCTGTCTTGGAACACGCAGCAATGTTAGGAGGCAGAAACAAACTTTGAAGGCAAAAGAGGGTAACACTCCCCTCCCCCCCCCCCCCCCCCCCCACGCCCCCCTCTCCCCGGCTAGGGCGGTGTGGACACAGCTTGAGCGATGTAATGTTATCTATGAGTCTATAGGGGGGGGACGGGGGTGATGGGGGCACAAGGGAGGCCGCCAGGGGCGAGGCCCGGGGGTGGGGGGAGGGTGCAGGGGGGGGGGGGAGGCTGTTTGAGCTCTGGTGGCGACAGGTGTGTTCACGTCAGTGGGCTGCCTTCAGAGGCATGAGGAAGTGTCACCTCTCCTCCTTATAAGAGCTGCGCCCAGCCTCTCTGTGCCACTGGAGCATGCAGCTGCCTCCCTCCGAGGCTAGGGTCATAGAGCACCTAGGGTCCTCTCTGCCTCCTCTGAACACCTCTCTGCCTCCCTCTGAGGCTAGGGTCATAGGGCACCTCTCTTCCTCCCTCTGAGGCTAGGGTGCTTGGCTACTTCTCTGCCTCCCTCTGAGACCGGAAGACGTCCTCTGGAGAGTCCATAAGTAACCTGCGAGAACAGCACACCCTCGCACGTGAGTACCAAGACAGCTGTTCTATGCACATGTGTAAAACAGCATCTTTTTAACTTTGGGTCACTTTCTTCAATCCATATAACTACCAATGTTGTTTTAGTAATCACTCCCACTCCTTGACACGCGGCGCAATCCTGGGGGTTCCTGGCATTTATTGTACAAGCTGATCCCGGAGGGGCACTTTATGGAGAGTTCAAGATTTGACTTCTCCAATTTAGTTCCTGAAGAGAGCAGCTAGCCTGTTTAGCGAAAACAAGTGAGCATTGGCAAAGCCAATAGTTTGTTTGAAAATGCTCCTTTAATAAATGTGACATATATGTGAGTGTGCGTGTTTGTGCGTGTGTGGGTATTTGTTTGTGAGGGTGTGTGTGTGACTAAACGTGTGTGAATGTGTGTATGCGTGTTTGTGTGTGCATGTGAGCACGTGTGTGCATGTGTCAGAGTGTATGCACCTGTGTGTTTGTGTGTCTGGTTGCATGTGTGTGTGCGTGTGTGTGAATGCGTGCATGCATGCCTGTGTGTGCACTTGAGCGCGCGTGTCCATGTGTCTGAGTGTATGCACCTGTGCGTGTCTTGTTGGATATGTGTGCTAGTGTGTGAATGTGTTCATGCATGCCTGTGTGTGCATGTGAG
Organism: Lissotriton vulgaris; assembly: GCF_964263255.1. NCBI lineage: Eukaryota > Metazoa > Chordata > Amphibia > Caudata > Salamandridae > Lissotriton > Lissotriton vulgaris. The sequence goes on from NC_141689.1 coordinate 43,599,477, forward strand.
CGTGTGTGTGCAAGCATCTGAGTTTATGCATTTGTGTGTGGGTGTGTCTGGTTGAATGTGTGTGTGAATGTGTGCATGCATGCCTGTGTGTGAATGTGAGCCCGTGTGTGCATGCGTATGAGTGTATGGACCTGTGTGTGTGTGTCTGTCTGTCTGTGCATGTGTGTGCTGTGTGTGCATGCCTGCCTGTGTGTGCATGTGAGCGTGTGTTTGCATGCGTCTGATTGTATGCACATGTGTGTTTGTGTGTCTGGTTGCATGTGTGTGTGCGTGTGTGTGAATGCGTGCATGCGTGCCTGTGTGTGCACGTGAGCGCGTGTGTGTGTGCGTCTGAGTGTCTGCTTCTGTGCGTGTCTGGTTGGATATGTGTGCTAGTGTGTGAATGTGTGCATGCATGCCTGTGTGTGCATGTGAGCGCGTGTGTGCAAGCATCTGAGTTTATGCATATGTGTGTGGGTGTGTCTGGTTGAACGTTTGTGTGAATGTGTGCATGCATGCATGTGTGTGCATGTGAGCCCGTGTGTGCATGCGTATGAGTGTATGCACCTGTGTGTGTGTGTGTGTCTGTCTGTGCATGTGTGTGCTGTGTGTGCATGCCTGCCTGTGAGTGCATGTGGGCATGTGTGTGCATGCGGCTGAGTGTGTGTGCATGTGCGAGAGTGTGTGTGCATGTACGCGTATGTTTGAATGTGTGCCTGTGTATGCATGTGAGCGTGTGTGTGCATGCGTCTGAGTGTATGCACCTGTGCGTGTGTGTGCATGTGCGTGTGTGAGAGTGTGTGCATGTATGCGCATGTTTGAATGTGTGCCTGTGTGTGCATGTGAGCGTGTGTGTGCAAGCATCTGAGTTTATGCATATGTGTGTGGGTGTGTCTGGTTGAACGTGTGTGTGAATGTGTGCATGCATGCCTGTGTGTGCATGTGAGCCAGTGTGTGCATGCGTATGAGTGTATGCGCCTGTGTGTGTGTGTGTCTGTCTGTGCATGTGTGTGCTGTGTGTGCATGCCTGCCTGTGTGTGCAAGTGAGCATGTGTGTGCATGCGTCTGAGTGTGTGTGCATGTGCGTGTGTGTGCATGTGTGAGAGTGTGTGTGCATGTATGCGCATGTTTGAATGTGTGCCTGTGTGTGCATGTGAGCGTGTGTGCATGCATCTGAGTGTATGCACCTGTGCGTGTGTGTGCATGTGCGTGTGTGAGTGTGTGCATGTATGCGCATGTTTGAATGTGTGCCTGTGTGTGCATGCGAGCACGTGTGTGCATTCGTATGAGTGTATGCACCAGTGCGTGGGAGAGTCTGGTTGCTTTTGTTCTTTGAGTGGATCAATGTGAGAATGTGTCATGGATGAATGAGTGTCTGGATGGAAGAAAGAGTGAGTGAGGGAGTGCATTGATAATGTATGAGTAAGTGCGTCGATGAATGCAGAGATGTTACATCACAATTACAGGACAAGGCCTCATTCGGTCATTCTACTGTTATTAAAAACATTTTACCGTCAGTTTGAAAGTACAAGTGTTACAACACTAGCGCCTGGATACCCTCACTGGTGAGTAGTGCGCTTTACAAATCCAGAATATTTGATTGATTGACAGCAGCTGTGGGTGCCTTGTGACAAGTAGAGATGAGCAACATTTTTTTTTAATTTGTGGTGAGCAAATTCCCTCATTTTAGTATCCACCTGCCCCAGGTTTCATAAGGGATGAATGTGGAGAGAGCTAGAACTGACAGCCACGCTCACCCCATGCTAAGAACCTCGGGGTCAACACCACAAGCACGCTGGACTACGGGAGCCCCCTCCATGCACCCGAAGGAGCCCCGCTGGCCCCGATACACAAACAAACACAACGCAGGCTCCTCGCCCAGCTTTCAAGGCGCTACATAACAGTGGCCAGCTGATTAGCTATTCCGATAAGCTCATTACTATGGCTCTTTTGACGATGTACTTCAAAGCAAGGTGTGTATGGCGCCTGCCTCCCAGGACGACCCCACAGGCTAGTACCCTGAATCAGTAACCCTCAGACTATGTTCAGATGTGACTCGTTTCTGTGTAAGCCTCACTGCGTGGCCAGGGTTGCACAACCAATTATTATCTTACTAAGTACATATTAATGCATGCTTGGTGGTGGCAATGAATACGGAGGCCCGCACTCCCTGCGTCACACACCCTAGTGCGCAGTGCTTGTGCACACCAGCTTCAATCAGCGGCCTCAACTCTCTGTGTCAGACACACTAGTGCACAGTGCTTGTGCACACCAGCTTCCTGCAGGTGCCTGCACTCCCTGCGTCAGACACTTGTGCACAGTGCTTGCTCACACCAGCTTCCTGCAGAGGCCTGCACTATCTGCGTCAGACACACTAGTGCGCAGTGCTTGCTCACATCAGCTTCCTGCAGAGGCCTTCACTCCCTGCGTCACACACACTAGTGCGCAGTGGTTCTACACACCAGCTTCCTGCAGCGGCCTGCACTCCCTGCGTCAGACACACTGGTGCGCAGTGCTTGTACACATCAGTTTCCTGCAGAGGCCTGCACTCCCTGCGTCACACACACTAGTGCGCAGTGCTTGTGCACGTCAACTTCAATCAGCTGCCTTAACTCTCTGTGTCAGACACACTTGTGCGCAGTGCTTGTGCACACCAGCTTCCTGCAGAGGCCCACACTCCCTGCGTTAGACACACTTGTGTGCAGTGCTTGTGCACACCAGCTTCCTGCAGTGGCCTGCACTCCCTGCGTCAGACACACACTGGTGCACAGTGCTTGCGCACATCAGCTTCCTACAGAGGCCTGCACTCCCTGCATCAGACACACTCGTGCACAGGGCTTGTACACATCAGTTTCTTGCAGAGGTCTGCACTCCCTGCGTCAGACACTTGTGCACAGTGCTTGCTCACACCAGCTTCCGGCAGAGGCCTGCCCTCCCTGCATCAGACACACTAGTGCGCAGTGCTTGTACACACCAGTTTCCTGCAGAGGCCTGCACTCCCTGCGTCAGACACACTGGTGCGCAGTGCCTGTGCACATCAGCTTCCTGCAGAGGCCTGCACTCCCTGCATCAGACACACTAGTGCGCAGTGCTTGTACACATCAGTTTCCTGCAGAGGCCTGCACTCCCTGCGTCAGACACACTGGTGCACAGTGCTTGTGCACATCAGCTTCCTGCATAGGCCTGCACTCCCTGCATCAGACACACTAGTACGCAGTGCTTGTGCACATCAGCTTCCTGCAGAGGCCTGCACTCCCTGCATCAGACACACTGGTGCGCAGGGCTTGTACACATCAGTTTCCTGCAGAGGCCTGCACTCCCTGCGTCAGACACTTGTGCACAGTGCTTGTGCACACCAGATTCCTGTAGAGGCCTGCACTCCCTGCATCAGACACACTAGTGCGCAGTGCTTGTACACATCAGCTTCCTGCAGAGGCCTGCAATCCCTGCGTCAGACACACTGGTGCGCAGTGCTTGTACATATCAGTTTCCTGCAGAGGCCTGCACTCCCTGCGTCAGACACACTGGTGTGCAGTGCTTGTGCACATCAGTTTCCTGCAGGGGCCTGCACTCCCTGCGTCAGACACACTGGTGCCCAGTGCTAGTGCATATCAGTTTTCTGCAGAGGCCTGCACTCCCTGCGTCAGACACACTAGTGCACAGTGCTTGTGCACATCAGTTTCCTGCAGAGGCCTGCACTCTCTGCGTCAGACACACTAGTGCACATTGCTTGTGCACACCAGATTCCAATAAAGGCCTGCACTCCCTGCATCAGACACACTGGTGCGCAGTGCTTGTGCACATCAGCTTCCTACAGAGGCCTGCACTCCCTGCCAGTCACACTGGTGCGCATTTTTTGTGCACACCAGATTCCTTAGACGTGCTGTTACCAGGGTCGGACTGGCCTATGGGGCAGTCAGGCAGTACCCGCTGGACCGATCTGACAGGTCTGTGTGTGCTCCTGGGCATGTTTTATGGTCTGCTAGGGCACTGGTTTTAGTGAGTTTCCTGATATTCACACAAACACGTATATAGCCTTTCTTTACAAGTACAACACTGCACCAGTTTGTAAGGTGGTGTTAGCTCTCCAACTCACTAAGGGGGTCACTTTTATATCCCAGTCGGACCACGGTTTTGCCCGATGTAAAGGATGGACTGGAAATGGTTCCCGCGTCTGGAACTTGAATGGTGCCTGACAGACTCCGAGCCGCACCCCCCTCTGTTCTTTGAGCACAACATGTTGTGGTCCTTTTGATGCCAATCTGTCATTGCAGGACCCTGGGCCCGATGTAGGTAATTATTATTTACCGATTCGTAAATACCGAATTTTACCGATTCGGTATTTACAAATCGGTAAATGCTATGTAGGTATTTTTACCGAATCAATTACCGAATCTGGAAAAATTCGGTAATTACCGAATCGGTATTTACCGATTCGGTAATTGCCATTGATTCCTATGGGCCTTGAGGCCCATAGGAACCTCTGGCAATTACCCAATCGGTAAATACCGATTTGGTAAAATTACCAAATTGACAAGGGGGACAGGGTGTCACTTTGACACCCTATTGCACCCCGGATTCAGGCTTGTGTGCCATGTGAAACACATACATGCCCTTAGGGCATGTCTGTGTGCCACATGGCACAGGTGTACATGCACAGATGTGCATGTACACAGGAATTCGGTTATTTACCGTGCAATAGTATTACATGGTAAATAACGAATACTTAGGGGCCTTTGGCACTGTTTGCAGAGCCACCTACATATAGATTTACTGATTCAGTAAATTTACCGATTCTGTCAAATTTAGGCCCCCTACATCTCAATCACCAAATACCGGTCGGTAACGGCCGAAATCGGCCGTTACCGACCGGTATTTGGTGACCTACATCTGGCCCCCTGTCTCTAAAGCTGCCGTCCATGCTTCCTTCTTTCGAAAATGTTAAAGAAAGCCCCCTCTCATCCCCGGAGACCGTGGGAGGTCCTCATCCCAGGTGTGTGTCTCTTCTGCCCGGATTGGACTCCTACAGTGTGGTGTCACTCGCCGTCCATGGGGTCGTAGGAGACACCACCCCACCCCTCTCAACACCTGTAGGGATTACATTGGCGCCAGACACAAGAGCTGTATTCTACAGCTCTCTGCTTCTGTGACCGGGCCCTTCGGACCCGTGTTTATAATAATTCTGGGGCTTATTGACAGGCCCTTTGCTCCACCCATACTTCACTATTCCCATGTTAAAAATGACGCACAATTGGGGGAAGAGGCTTGTAAATAAGCCCCTCTGTTTGCAGAGATATTGCTCTCGCACGCTCTGATCCGCGGTTTGGGTTCACGTGTGAGGAAAACTTTGGGGAAAGTTTGATTTCCTTAAGACTCCTCCATGGAACAGTTTTCCGCCATTTATGCGCTCCACTCCGTCATAGTTGTTGCTAAAGATTCTCTATTCTCTTCCCACTTTTAGTTCCTTTGCTAAAGGCCTGCTTGTGAACACAGCGCCAGGACACCCTGACTGGTGCAGCAGCGCTATACAAGTACGCAGTTAATCAGTCAATGTTGTAGCTGTCCCATTAGATTCCCAGCAGGCTCAGTGAGAAGCTAGCAGCACATCTGACCAGGCTGGCAGATGGACTTGAGCGCCAGTGCTTCTCTGCTGAGCCTTGGAGCAGGAGAAGGACGGCTTCAGATACCCAGGGCGGATTTACAAGGATGTGCCGCAGGGCCTCACCGCAAGCCCTTTGGCTGCGCCACGCTGCGGCACTTCCAAAAGCACAGGAATACAACATATTTACAATAATATGTCGCATTCCTGTGCTCTCTTCTGCGTTGGCGTACAAACAGCTGCCATGCGCCGGCACCCTTGCACCATGGTGCAAAGATGCCTGCGGCATGGGAGAATGCGTTTGTGCCGGAAGGAGCACCTTCCTGCATACAGACAATCACTGCAGGCATTTTCCTCTTTCAATGCATCTGTAGAATGCAGCACGCATTTAAAGAGGAAAAAACGAGGAGGAATTAAAACAGTTTTCATCATTGCGCCTTGCTAGCGTGGAGTAGCATTCACACATATTTCCAGATTAACGGTTCCTTGTAAATCTGGAAATGTGTCTTGTTCCATGGGTGTTGCGTGAAAATACCCACAGCAACACCCATGGAACACCCCTTTCACGCGAAGTGCTGTGTGTAAAGGGGCCATATTTACAAGGACAGAAAAAGTCATACAGGGCAGCTATTCCTGTCCTTGTAAATATCGAGTAGTAACATGTGCCACTGGTACGTCACAAAAAGTGATGTACTGGTGGCGCAGGGGGCTTGTAAATCTGACCCCCAATCCTACAGAGCTTGGAACAAAAGCCCAGATACCCTCCATTTTGAAGTGTCTGTGCACCAGAAACTTGTTTAACTCTTAAGTTTATAACTGGCCTTCTGTACTAGGAAAGGGGCATACATACTTTGTTCTCCTTTTATTTCCACAATTGACCTTTTCTGCAACATACTCTCTATTTCTTTCTCAAACATCTTTTGTTGGTCTGAGTTCAATACCAATTCTCTTGGTTGTATGTATTGAAAAGGAACCTTTGTAAAAGAAGAGGGAGGTATAGATTGAGTAGAGGTCGAGGGCAAGCATCCAGTTTGGGACAAGGTGAGTACGAGAACAATTACTGGTTTTACTCAGATGAAGGTGTGAGGAAGATTAGGATTGTTCCAAGGTGGGGGGGGGGGGCGTGGCAATAAGATGGCCAATTAGTAGCTTTCCTTGCCAGCTCTGCTGACTCGTACAGACAGTCTACTTTTATCTATTCCTTGTCGCACAATCGGACCAATTAACTCCAGGGCAGGGTGAATGCCCCGGTTACTTACCGGTAATCTTCTTTACTCCAAGTCCTAGTCTTCCTCGCCACAGTAATTAACAGTGAGCATTATGCTCCTACAGAAACTCCAAGTAAATGCTACATACTAGTCTCCCTATCCCTCCAATATGGCCCCCAGTGGCATCCAACACCAGTTTGGAGCGCCATTCCGCGTCAATCCGTCGCACAGCATCAATGCCTTCTGGCACATAGTCCATCAAGTATACCATAATATATTCCATCTTAACATGCTTCTCAGTTCATCCATTATTAATCTTTTCACGTTTTTCCATTTTCCTCAATCGGAGTGTTCATGCCATTTTATCCAGGTTTCTAGTGTTCCCACCGTGTCCATCCGGACCTCTCAGAGAAAACACGACTAGAGCATTTTACATTCAGGACAGTGTTTATTTTGTAAAAACCCAATGCATTTCATGCATGATTGCACTTCTTCAGGGGTCACTATAAATGCAAAAAACAGTACACAGAAATCAGTTTGTTATCTTTACACCAGTGCACAGAAATTACCTACTTGTTACACAGAGCTATTCTTAGCACTCTACCCAATATCCAGTACTTTCCTATCAACTCACAGACTACTAATTAACTACCCTTGCTGCCTTCTACTAATGTGCCTAATTCTGGGATTGTATACCACGTTTTCTCATCGGTATCATTATCGTAGCATAATCGGTGTGAACTAACGCCTAACGTTTCCCTCTTCCCTGCATGCTTAGATGACTTATTTTCGGCTTCTCGTGCTGAAGAACTAATTAATAAACGCTTTGGATGCTGATTATTTATATCACGAGTGCCCAACCCTGGGACTGAGTTGCTATGTATGTATGCTATAATCATAAGCTGTTTTCACGTACCTGAGCTGAACGCATATAAAAAAGCACCTTCCATGTCGCTTACGGCTAAATCTTTTAACGTTCGTTCCCCCAAGGCTGATCTGCCTTAAAACCTTCCCTGTTAGCCCGCCCAATTCACATATCAGTTAAAAATCTCGCGCTCTTCCTGGGTTTCAAATGCTAACTCCCTTTACAATTGTACTTGTATACTACATTTCCCACAGTTCCTCATAACACATATACTTGCACTCTGTAAACACTGTGTCCACGAATTTATGCATATAATTTAAAGTGTCCTCTTTTTAACTAATATTCTCTGTCCTTCCTGAATACACGATGTTATTTCCGAATAAGTAAATTACTATGATCATAAAGAGTCTTTGATTTAATCTTAATCTTGTGGGTGCAATCCCGTGTAGGACATTCATTGTGAGTCAACATTCGAGGGGAACGGGTGCACTCCTCTGTTTCGCATTATCCACAAGGAACCTTTGTAAAAGAAGAGGGAGGTATAGATTGAGTAGAGGTCGAGGGCAAGCATCCAGTTTGGGACAAGGTGAGTACGAGAACAGTTACTGGTTTTACTCCGATGAAGGTGTGAGGAAGATTAGGATTGTTCCAAGGTGGGGGGGGGGGGGGCGTGGCAATAGGATGGCCAATTAGTAGCTTTACTTGCCAGCTCTGCCGACTCGTACAGACAGTCTACTTTTATCTATTCCTTGTCGCACGATCTGACCAAATAACTCCAGGGCAGGGTGAATGCCCCGGTTACTTACCGGTAATCTTCATTACTCCGAGTCCTAGTCTTCCTCGCCACAGTAATTAACAGTGAGCATTATGCTCCTACAGAAACTCCAAGTAAATGCTACATACTAGTCTCCCTATCCCTCCAATATGGCCCCCAGTGGCATCCACCAATCAGATAAAAGGACACAAAAGTTCCAACACGACCTGAAAAACAAAGCCGTAGACATGAAGCCACTAAGAGGGGCGGGAGGGAAGGGAAACTATACTGTGGCGAGGAAGACTAGGACTCGGAATAATGAAGATTACCGGTAAGTAACTGGGGCATTACCTCCGCGTCCGTCTTCCTCGCCACAGTAATTAACATTGAGCCGATACCAAAGCAAGAACAGCTTCATGTAAGGAACACAACCCACACAAGTAATGCATTAGAAAAACACATACTAGAATGACAACAATGGAAAGAGACACACATCTCACGAAGTCACAGAACCGAGGACTGAAGAAGCAAAGGCCATGGAGCCCCACCCCCAAACAAAAGCCGGTAATGAGACTCGAAGGGACGAGGCGAAGACCAAGCGTCCGCCTTGCACACATCCTCAACTAGAAACACCTCTAAAGGCGGTCCAAGAAACAGCAACAGATCCAGCACACGCCCCTGAACCGGATGAGAGGGAACCACAGAGAGAGTATCACACGCCAAAAGAATAGTCTCCCTAATCTACCGACAGGGAGTGGAAAGAGATGGCCCCCGTCCCTGGTTAGCCAGCCCAAAAGACACAAACAAGTTGCCCACCTTACAAAAGGAAGAGGTGCGGGCCAAATAAACGACCAATGAGTGCCAAATATCCAAAAGATGCAACAGTGATTCCTCCGGGGACGAAGGAATTGGAAAGAACACAGGGAGGACAACCTCAGCAGAATGATGAAAGAACAATGCCACCTTAGGGACAAAGTAGGATGAGCATGTAAAACCACCCTATCATCTAGAATCCGCAAAACAGGAGCAGATCGTAGAAAGGCACACAACTCCCCAACACGCCTGGCAGAATCAATGGCAACCAGAAACACCACTTTGAGAGTCAATATTCCAACTCCACCGACCCCAAAGGCTTAAAAGGAACTGACTGTAATGCCCTCAACACCAATGGAAGGTCCCACGGGGGAGGAGAAGCAATGGGCGAGGACGCAGAAGGGCAAGAGGCCGAAAAAGACGAGCCACCAAGGGCTCCAGACACAAAAGGGAGCCCATGAAAATCCCGAAAGGCAGCCCACTGTGCACGGAGGGTAGAAAGGGCCAAATCCCAAATCAAAACCCTTCCCAAACAAAATCCAGCACACAAGCAGGATCCAAAGAGACAACCGACCAACCATGGTGAAGAAACCGAGCAGCAAAGCAGTCCCAATGGACAGCGTACGAAACGAAAGCCGAGGGACGCCTGGACCGCTGAAGAAGACCAGCAACCTCCACAGAACAACCACCATGAATCTGGGATTCCCTCTCAAGAGTCAAGCCTGCAGACTCATGGAACAGAACACCGGAAGAGGAACCAGAGGGCCCATCAAGGTGGAGAACCGAACGGTAACAACCAACCCGGACGTACCGCCTACTCAAGTAGAGGAAACCACTGGTGGCGGCACCAACCCAGGACCACCAGAAGAACCAACACCCTCACCCTCCTGAGCAACTGCCACACAGCCAGAATCAGGAGAACCAGAGAAAAGCCTACAACAGGCTCCACGGCCACATGAAGGACAGAGCATCAACCGCCCATGCAGCTGGACAAGGTATAAACATGCAGAAACAACGGACCATGGCAATGTCCATAGACTCAAACAAGTCCACCATCGGACAGCCAAACATCCACTGCAAAGTCCGGAACAGCAATCGGGTCAGAGACAAAGATCTCATGGAGGGAAAGACCCTGCCCAGACAGCCAGCAACAACATACCCCTGACCCGGGAGAATAATTGTTGACAGAGACGCCAAGCTCGACTCAGTCGAAGAACAATACAGGCGAACGAGGCAACAGAGGGAACAAATAATGTAATCCCACGAAGATTGATGTAAGATATGACCACCAGGTTGTCCGTCCGGACCATAACATGGAGACCCCCCAGCAAGGCAGAGAAATCAACCCAACAGCCTTCAGTACCCGGTAATCAGAGGAACAAGACATCAGAGACGGCAACCACTCGCCCTGCACAGAAGAACTACCAGAGTAGCACCCTTGTCCAACCGGCTGGCATAAGCAGTGATCACACGAGAGGTAACAACCAGAAACGGAGGACCCCAGGATAGAAGACAGACGTCCAGGGACCAACCCAGAACAATCCACACCTGGGCTGACACAGGAACCCCCTGATCAAAACCAACCACAGGGGAGTGAATGAGACAAAACATGGATCACCAAAGGAGACAAATGGAGACGAGCCCAAGGAACCATCAAAAGGAGGATGACAACAGATCCTGGACTCCCAACCAAAATCACATAGGAGGGCGAGACCCCGCCTACAGTGACCGGATCAACGACGCCAGAAACAATGTTGTATGTGACATCATCAGCAGTGGATTGCGGGTGCGCGAAATACAGTTAGTACAACTAACTATATAGGAGCAATTTCAATGGTTTTGTATGAGTGAAATGTCTAGCTAACTATAACACCCCTAAAACTTACAGTTTTTTGAGTGAATTTTAAAGGTTTTTTAAAAGCTAATTTCTAACTATATAAGGCCTGAAACCTATGGTTTTTTCAGTGAATTTGCAAGGTTTTTTAAATGCTAATTCCTAACTATATAAGGCCTGAAACCTATTGTTTTTTCAGTGAATTTGCAAGGTTTTTTAAATGCTAATTCCTAACTATATAAGGCCTGAAACCTATGGTTTTTTCAGTGAATTTGCAAGGTTTTTTAAATGCTATTTCCTAACTATATAAGGCCTGAAACCTATGTTTTTTTCATTGAATTTCGGCCGTTTTTTAAATGACAATTTTTAAATGTATTAATTTGTTTTTTATATACTGATTTACTACATTTTTGCAGGCAGGTGTTCAGAGGGCACGCCCCCTTTTTACAACACTCTGCAGCGCAACCCCTGGCGCGTTTGCAGAGGAGGAACTAATTCCCCTTGCATACTGGGCGTCCCTGGGGGGCAACTATCTCACCAGGAGCCTCCAGTATTAGCCAGGGGGCTGCATTGCAGAGAGGTGTAATGAGGCCACACTCTTTTTTACACCTCTCTGCAACGCAGCCCCCGAGCATGTTTGCAGAGGGGGAACTAATTCCCCTTCCATACTGGGGGTCCCTGGGGGCCAACTAGCCCACCTGGAACCTGCCGTATGCGCCAGGGGGCTGCATTGCAGAGAGGTGTAATGAGGCCGCACTCTTTTTTACACCTCTCTGCAGCGCAACCCCTGGCGTGTTTACAGAGTAGGAACTAATTCCCCTTGCATACTGGGGGTCCCTGGAGGCCGACTAGCCCACCAGTAGCCTCCAGTATGCGCCAAGGGGCTGCGTTGCTTTGCCCTGGGGGCGCCAGTCCCCGGGGAAGTGTGGGGGGGATTGTGGACCCCCCACACTTCTTTATCACTATGCCCTCACGATTTGGTCCCCCGTGGGGTAATTTTAAAAAAAACAGACCAGTTTTAAAAAAAAAAAATTGGTCCTTTTTTGTCCTTGTGGGACCACCTGGGCAGGCCTAGGGTGTCAGGGTGTATCTACCCTGCCCCCTTTTTGTGTTCTTCACGTTTGTTTTTTTTCTTTCTTTTGCCTTTGTCAATCGAGCACAAGATGGATGCCAACACTTCCTGGTTAGAAGTGTTGACAGCCAATGAGCATGCAGCTTTCTCGGAAACGCATGCTGATTGGCTGCCACTGTCTGTCAACACTCCAAACCAGGAAGTGTTGGCAGCCATCTTGTGACTTGGTAGAACGAAGGCACAAGCAAGCAGTGAAACAAAGGTGCAAAGCACGCAAAGGGAGCAGGGTAGAAGCACCCTGACCCCCCAGGCCTAGGCCTGCTTTTTAAATCTCGATATTCCGAACGATTGAAAATGACTTTTCTTGAGAAACATTTGGATTTGGATTATCATGTCCTATACTTTGGAATTTTTGAAAGACTGACTTTGAGGATGCTATACATTACTCAAGTCTGCCCCAATTGTGTGGGTAAAATTGATAGTCACTTTGAATAAGAATGTACTTACGTCTCGTCTAACATTTGGAAGAAATATCTAGTTATATGACAACAGGATACCAACATAACTTGAAGGAAATAAGAACGCCCTGAAGAAGTTCTGTTGTACAGAACGAAACGCGTCGGCTGGCTGTGGTACATAAACTTAAGGAAAATAAAAGCATTTGAATATACACCAAGATTCAGGGCTTCAATAAGGACTCTAAGTGATATGATTTGATTGGACTTGTTGTGCAAGTGGTGCTGTGCCAAACTTTGGAATATTCTCCACTACTCACTCTCTACTACTCTACTACTCATTCTCTACTACTCTACTACTCTCTACTACTCTCTCTCTCTCTACTACTCACTCCCTACTACTCACTATCTACTACTCTTTACTACTCACTCTCTACTCCTCTCTACTCTCTACTACTCACTCTCTACTACTCTCTCTCTACTACTCACTCTCTACTACTCACTCTCTATTACTCACTCTCTACTACTCTCTACTACTCACTCTACTACTCACTCTCTACTACTCTCTACTACCCACTCTCTACTACTCACTCTCTACTACTCTCTCTCTACTACTCTCTACTACTCACTCTACTACTCACTCTCTACTACTCTCTACTATTCTCTCTCTCTGCTACTCACTACTACTCTCTACTACTCACTCTCTACTACTCTCTACTACTCACTCTCTGCTACTCTCTCTACTGCTCTCTACTACTCACTCTCTACTCTCTATTACTCACTCTCTACTCTCTACCTCTCTACCTCTCTCTACTAGTCTCTACCTCTCTACCTCTACCTCTCTACACGCACACATATACACATATATATGTGCATATATATGCATAATAACAACAACTAGAGAGAGAGGGAAGGGGCACTCTCGGTCCCCCAGGTAATAGTTACAATCAACAGAAGAGTGCCCACACAGGGATAGTAGTGTCCAGCACAGAGGAGAAAAGGGAATCAAATCAACCTGAGCAGGAATTTCTCAGGGATTTCTTGGAAGCCCTCACTCACCACCCTGGGTGGTGACATGCTTCATCATCGGGCCCACCAGGAGAAGCCGAATGCCTCCCTGGTGTGCTACAACGCCAGGTTACTGCGGAGCGGGATTTTTTTTGTGACAAGGTGTATGAAAAAAGTGAGTTAAAAAAAATACCAAACAGCTTTACCAAACAAAAAAACTTTATTCCGTGGTTAGCTGGGTATTGGTTAAAAGGTATGTGCAGGGAAATATACCAACTAATGTGTTGGGTGTTTTCCCCTTTTAATTACAGCGGGGTCAACATGTTTCTGCCCTTTAAGTGTATGGATATTACTGGGCATTCGTCAGGACCATGTAATTGTGTACCTCGGTGGTGTAGGCGCGCTAAGGCCCACCCTAGCCAGAGGACGTGACAGTTAAAAAACAGAATTATGTGTCAAAAAAGTGCAAAAAAACAAACCAGAAAAAAGGGATTCGAACAAATTTGATGAACCTGTGGTTTGTGTATTAAAAGATCCACACTTCATGGGTCCCGGGAGGGGGGTGGTGGCGACAATGGCACACCGCCCGCAACGCCAAACACCCGCTAGGCACCTAACGATCTCCTCGAACCGGACCCCGTGGATGGAATGCATATGCATATGCATTTATATATATGTATGTGTATATATATATACATACATATATAAACATATGTTATGTTATGTTATGTTATGTTATTTTTACTTATACCGCGCACAGTTGCCCCGGCGAAGGGGCGTCCTGGCGCTTTGACAAGGCAAACACAACACAACACCGATAAAAGACAGAAGGGCCACATTAACAGCATAAGAGCTAAACAAATAAGAGGGTCTTGATGGCACGTCTAAACTAAAGAAGGTCATCAATAGCCCGGATATGAGGAGGAAGAGAATTCCACCAATTCGCCGCTAGCACTCGAAAAGAGCGACCACCAGCTCTACTCAGCCTGAAGAGCGGAACCACAGCCAGATTCTGACCCAGAGATCTGAGGGTTTGCGGGGGTACATATAGTGTCAGCAGATTCTCCAAAATTTGGGAAGACGTACCCTTGATGATTTTAAACGTGAGGCAAAGAACCTTGAATTTAATCCTCTGATTTACAGGGAGCCAGTGGAGAGAGTGCAAAGATTTGGAGACCGAGCACCGCCTAGGCAGACCTATCACCACTCTGGCTGCAGCATTTTGAACTCGCTGCAGCCGGGTCAGTTCTGACTGATTAATCCCAGCCAAAAGCTAGCTGGCATAATCCAGCCAGGACAACACTGATGCTTGGACCACCAGTTGTCTGGTGGAGGCATCAAAAAATGTAAGGATAGGTCTAAGTCCTCTAATAATGCCATAGCAAGAGGCCGCCACCTTCTTGGTGTGACAGATGAAACTGAGGGACGGGTCAAGCCAGACCCCTAGATTTTTTATCTCCGATACTGGAGAAGGGGGTCACACCTAGTTCAGAAGGCCACCACTTGTCACCCCACAACCCCACCTGCTTGCCGACCACCATAACCTCAGTCTTCACGGAACCTGGGAGCCTCCATGTCTGAGTCCCCACTCAATGTGACCGCCAGCTGAGTGTCATCTGCGTATGAAACCATCGTCAAGCCCCATTGCTTGACGACCGCAGCCAGCGGCCTCACGTAAAGATTAAATAGAGTGGGACTCAACGATGAACCCTGTGGGACCCCCAGGTCCAACGGATAGGATTTAGACTTACCGGGTGGAATCGCAACCTGGAATGACCTTTCCGCAAGAAAAGATCGAAACCAGTCTAGGGCTGAGCCCGTGACACCTACTTCCTCAAGTCGCTGAAGCAAAATCCTGTGCGAGACCGTGTCGAACGTGGCACTGAGATCTAATAGCAATAGTGCCGCCGTCCGACCCACATCAGGCACAGAACGCAGATGTTCGACCATAGAAAGTAGGGCCGTCTCTGTGCTGTGGCCCGCACGGAACGCATTCTGGGTAGGGTCAAGAATGTTAGCCCTGGTAAGATGGTCTGCAAGAATACCATTCACATGGGCCTCCGCAACTTTCGTAGCCCAAGGAAGCAACAAAATAGGGCGGTAGTTCTCAGGTTTAAGGGGGTCAAGGGTAGCCTTCTTCAAAATAGGTGTTACTACAGCCTGCTTCCACCTCATGGGAACTACACCTGAGGAAAGAGACAGATTAATCAAAGACAGCACCGGAGTGCAGCATAGCGGTGACATGTTCTTAATCTGAGCCGGTTTCAACAGATCTGCGGGAGATCCTGACTTAATTTTAAGGCTCAGGGAATCGAAGGCCTCCATAGATAGGGAGGGCAGGGTAGTAAGGAACTCACTGCCTCCCGAGTTGCTGCTGACCCACTCTGAAATTGGATTTGGAGAGCCCATCGAGAAGGTTCGATAGATGGCTTGAACTTTCTCAAGGAAGAAGGAGGCCAGACCCTCACAATGGGAGTCCGAACATGTTTCTGCCGCTGTTGTCCTCTTAGCCATGAGATCCTTTAACACCTTAAAAATAAGTTTCGAAGGATTCGAGCTGTTCTGAAGCTCTTGGGCATAAAAGGCTGCTCGTGTTCTACACACCGCCCTGTTGTAAATTTTAATTTTAGCAAGGTAGCAGGCCTTCAGTGCGGGATCAAACGATTTCCTCCATAGCCTCTCAGCCTGTCTACAGGCTCTTTTAAGAGACGCTAAGGCACTGTCGTACCATGGGCTGGGCTCCTTCGAACGACACTTGGACCATACCAAGGGGATCAAAGAATCCAGGGCACGGGAGATCCACTCACAGAAAGAATCATATCCCCGGTCAACATCAGTGAAATGGCCCAGTGGTGCCTCCTCCAACAGATGGTAAAAGTCCTCCAATTTCAGTTTGTTCCAGTGTCGTCTAAGAACTAATCTGTCATGGGGTATAAACGGAGGTTCAGATATGGGGCATGTCATTTTCACAAGCAAATGGTCTGTCCAGACCATCTGGGTGGGACAGAGTACCCTGACTCCCTCTAAGTTAGTAAAAAAAGGGTCAAGGATGTGGCCATCTCTATGCGTGGGGGAAACAACCTACTGGAAGAGCTGCAAGGCCTCTAGATCAGCCAAAATGCTCCTAATGGGGGGCGAGGACGGGCAGTCAAAATGAAGATTAAGGTCTCCGAGAACATTAAAATTAGCACAGCCTAGTGCCTCCGAGTTAATTAGATCCGGGAGAGCAGCCCTAAAAGCAGAATTGCACCCCGGAGGGCGATATATTAGTAAGCCAGAAAAAGTAAAGTGATGGCTAAACAAAATTTTAAAAAGAGCACTTTCACATACAGGAAGTTTTAAAGCCTTCCACTCACATGGATAGCACAGCTTAATGGCCATTGCAATTCCTCCCCCCCTAGTAGCACGATTAAGAGTGAAGATAGAATAATCTGGGGGGAAGGCCAAGTTAAGTATGGAAGAATCCGAGTCCTGCAACCAGGTGTCGGTCAAGAAAAGCACGTCAGGAGATTCATCTTTAAGGAGATCATATATCTCCTGATGGTGATTTACCCGTGATCTGACATTCAGATTCCAAATGTTCAGATCACGCAGTCCTGTCGTTCTTTTATGCAGGGATGACGACTCCATCGATCGAGTGAGGGAAGGAGTGTCTAATGCCCAACCACCACAAATGCAGCGATAAGGACCACATACCGGGTCCACAGGCGAGAGATCGCAGGTTGTAATACGATCCTGAATAGCCAACAGATCCTCCCTTTGATACCTAATAATAGGCGGAGTCATGGTGAATAGACTACTGCTTAGAGTCCTGCCGCGACCCGCGCTTCCTTGGCGCTGACGGGCGCAGACGGGCAGGACTCTGGCACGACTCAGACGCAGCGAGGGCGCGCCCGCTGCGCGATCCCGCTGCGTGATTGAGGGGAGCTTTAAATAAGCGTCCCTCTGCTCATCCGGAGCGCTAGACCGCTCGCAAATGTCGCAGTCCACACCACTCTAAGATGGCGCCGAAAAATTCCCCAACCCAGGAACCGGACCCGCTGAACAGCGGTGTAAAGCCGATTAAAGTGCAGGTAAGGGGAGAAAATGATTCCCAGTTAAAAGCAGGGGAAACAACAACTGATAGAAACTCAAATATCAAATAGGTAGGTTTAAAAGTAGCAGCGCGGCAATTAAAGCGCAGCGCGCAGTGCAGCGTGCAGGTACCTCATCAAGGCAATCCCCAGGACTGGTCGCCTTAAATAAGCGTCCCTCTGCTCATCCGGAGCGCTAGACCGCTCCGGATGAGCATATCTATATAAATACAAATATAAATGCATGCATACATATACATATATGCATACATATGCATGTTATTTACATGAAAGTTTGAAAAACAATAATAAAAGCAAAGCTAAAAAGCCACCTCATTACAAACAGAATGGCTTTAACTTAAACGAGGGTGAGATCTATTGCATTTTCAATGCTTGTTTACTTTGGTTCCATCAAGAAGGCCTTGAGATGTGTCACACATTTGCCTTAAATTCTGAATGTTAGCACTCTAGTTGCTCATTAGATCACTGCAGTAAAGCTACTGCTCACCAGGGAAGTCTGCTGCTGGTATTCAAAGTGCATGTTTCAGTCTGCATGTCAGAATTTTTTTTAATGAAATAGAAGAGGATTTGAGAAGTCACTCAAAATGTGCCCTAATTTTTCTTTATGAAGCACTAATCATACTTTCTATGGCAAAATTAACCCCCTCATTTTGTTCCTTTTTTAATTAAATGTTTTCAGACTTACCACTTCATTCCAATCAAGATGGCTTCTGGTGTGCCATACTTTTGTCATAAGTGAGACTGTCAGCGCTCTAGTTGTTCTTTAGAACACTCTGGGACATTCTGTCATTGGGCTATACTTGGGCCACATCTGGGTGAAATTTGGGCTACATTTGGGCTCTTTTGTCCCTGGTGGCCATCTTGGGAGACTGCATTTCAAAAATTTTTAATGAAATAGAAGAGGATTTGAGAAGTCACTCAAAATGTGCCCTAATTTTGGT
Source organism: Lissotriton vulgaris (assembly GCF_964263255.1). Lineage (NCBI taxonomy): Eukaryota > Metazoa > Chordata > Amphibia > Caudata > Salamandridae > Lissotriton > Lissotriton vulgaris. Next base: position 43,618,099 of record NC_141689.1, read on the forward strand.
TTCTGCAGCACTAATCATACTTTCTATGGCAAAATGAACCCCCTCATTTTGTTCCTTTTTAAATTAAATGTTTTCAGACTTACCACTTTATTCTAATCAAGATGGCTTCAGGTGTGCCATACCTTTGTAATAAGTAAGCTTGTTAGCGCTCTAGTTGTTCTTTAGAACAATCTGGGAAGCTGCAGTAGAACAAAAGAATCAACTGACTCTCTGTCCTTGTTGGATGAACATGTTTTACTGAGAATGTCAGATTTCATTCTCACATGACTGAGAGATAATGTGAATTTACAGAAAATATGCTTTCAGCTTAGCTTATAGATCCCCTTCCAAACCACTGTGGGAAAAGCATGAGATAATATTGATGATATCCCAGCAGAAGGCTTTTTCACATGGTAAAATCACCTTAGAACACACCACAATTCTTAAAATGAGTATGGTACCATCAACAAAGGATTTATAATGTAACAAAAGTCCTAAAACCTTCTATTAACTGCAGTGCTTTTTAATGAGGTCTATCATGTATATTGGTCCCAAGATGGCTGCCAACACTTCTTGGATGAAGTGCTGACAGCCAATCAGATCTCACGATGAGATGTGTGGTTAGGCTCCGCCCAGATATATATATTTATTTCCTTTTGATTTTCTCAGAAAATACTGGAGGGATTTACACCATTTAAACAAAAGGCACTTCTGCGTACCAGTCCCTACCATTTTGCCAAGTTTTGTGTAATTCCATTCAGCGGTTCGGGCTGTAGCCGTGTCTGAACTTCCTATGGAAATTAACATGGGGAAAACACGTTTTGGGACGCCCCTTTTTTCTCGACCCCCGCTTGAGGAATGCCCCCGACACTTTCAGGGAAGGAGCGGAGCGGAGCTGGCCTAAATTTTGGAAAATTACACGCAAATTCCTCAACCGGCGCCAAAGTTATTCCCAAAAGAATGTTGCGGATTTCCTATGGAAACTAGGTCCTAACTATATATACCTTCTGGCGACCGCCAGAAGGTAATATACATATATATATATATCCCTCAACCCGACGTTGTTCAACATCTACATGGCACCACTCGCCGCGTCGCACGACAACATAACCTCAACATCATCTCCTACGCCAACGACACCCAGCTGATCATATCCCTCACCTAAGACCCCCACACCGCCAAAACCAACATCCACAGAGGAATGAAGGCCATCGCCGAATGGATGAAGCACAGCAGACTGAAGCTGAATTCAGACAAGACGGAGGTCCTCATCCACGGCTCCACCCCCTCAGCCTGGGACGGCTCCTGGTGGCCAACATCGCTAGGAACAGCCCCAGAACCCACCGACCACACACGAACCTGGGGATCATCCTAGACTCCGCCCTCTCTATGACCAAGCAAGTCAACGCAGTCTCCGCGTCCTGCTTCAACACCTTCCGAATGCTCCACAGGATCTTCAAATGGATCCCCTCTGACACGATAAAGACCGTCACCCATGACCTCGTCACCAGCAGACTGGACTACGGGAACGCCCTCTACCCAGGAACAACAGCCAAGCTCCTGAGGCGGCTGCAACGCATCCAGAACGCCGCAGCACTACTGATCCTCGGTGTCCCACGATGCAGCCACATTACACCCCACCTGAGAGATCTACACTGGCTCCCTGTCGACAAGAGGATCACCTCAAACTCCTCATCCATGAACACAAGGCCCTCGACAACGCCAGACCAGGATACCTCAATGACCGACTCAGCTTCTACACCCCCACCCGCAGCCTCCGCTCTGCCAACCTCGCCCTCGCCACAGTTCCTCACATCCAGACAACCACTGCCGGTAGCAGATCCTTCTCCTACCTCGCCACCAAGACCTGGAACACTCTCCCTGCCAACCTACGACAGACCCAGGACCTGCTGGCCTTCAGAAGACTACTCAAGACCTGGCTCTTCGATCAGTAGCAGCCCCCACCCCAGCGCCTTGAGACCCTCACGGGTATGTAGCGTGCTTTACAAATGTATTATGTTATATTATGTTATATATCCTTCAAAGATGCCTCTGCATTAAGAGACGCACTCCTCCAGCCAGTGATCTTGACAAAATCATTTATCTAAACAGGAGCAGGCATTACTATTCCGGTGATTTTCTATCCTCCTGCCTGACGCGTTTTAGAGCCTTCGTGCTCTTTCCTCAGAGGCAGTTTCCATGAGCACGCTTTTTCAGGATTCCCACAGTCCCCTGCGCCATTTCAATTAGTCACCTGGCCTCCGGTGTGCCTTTTCACCATTGATTTTATTCAGGTGCATGCTGGGACTTGCAGTTTATTTCTATTTCATTTTTAGCTTTCAGTAGGTTTGTGTGCATAAAAAACATTTCAAGGACCAATGTGAGCCCTCCGGTGGGCCCCAGATTGGCAAGTCCTGTTCCGCAATTATATAATGGCTGCGCCGTCACACGATCCCTGCAGAGTTCAGGAAAGACGATCTCTTTGCATCTCCATAGGGCAGTGCAAACTCTTCACGGCGGGACGTGCTGTGTGTTAATCTCCTTCAAAGATGCCCCTGCATTAAGAGATGCACTCCTCCAGCCAGCGATCTTGACAAAACCATTTATTTACACAGGAGCAGGCATTACCATTCTGGTGATTTTCTATCCTCCTGCCTGACGCATCTCAGAGCCTTCATGCTCTTTCCTCAGAGGCAGTTTCCATGCGCACGTTTTTTCAGGATTCCCACAGTCCCCTGTGCCATTTCAGTTAGTCACCTGGCCTGATCCAGTTGCACATTCAAACAGACACCAATCCACTTTTCAGGTCAGTTTTTTCAGTTCACATTTTATTTGGCATAAACAAAAGGCTTTCCATAGTCCTTCAATTCAATATATATGACTGACGCGTTTTGGCGATTTGCCTTCAATTGGGTCATGTATATATGCATATGTATATTCAAATAAAAAAAACATAGGTTTCAGGGGTGTTATAGTTAGCTGGACATTTCACTTGTACAAAACCATTGAAATTCCACTGTTATAGTTCGTTCAGCTAACTATAACTAGCGAGCCCGCAATGCACTGCTGATGACGTCACATATTACATCACTCATGACATGGTCAGTGACATCCCCTCCCTTCCCAACTATGTAAACACACCCTGTGGCCGTTTTAAGTTGGGAGAATAACTACCCTTGAATCCTGAGGGTCCCTAAGGGCAAATTAGCCCACTAGGTACGTCCAGTAAGCACCATTGCAGAGAGGTGTAAAAAAGGGCACAGCCTGCACCACCTCTCTGCAACAGTGGCGCTAACTGGAAAGCACCTGGTGGACTAGTGGGCCCCCAGGGTCCTTCAGTATTGAAGGGGAATTATTTCCCCAACTTAAAACGTGCCACAGGGCGTGTTTGCACACATCACCTCAGGCCCCGTCCCCTCCCTTCAACACTGTATATACGCGCCCTGTAGCCGTTCTTAGTTGAGAGATTAAGTCCCCTTGAATCCTAAGGGTCCATATGGTCAAACTAGCCCACTAGGTACCTTCAGTAAGCGCCAAAGAGGTGCGTTCCAGAGAGGTGTAAAAAGGGGCGAGGCCTCGGAACACTTTTCTGAAACGCAGCTCCCTGGCGAGATACCTGTTGGGCTAGTTGGTCCTCAGGGACCAAGAGTATTAAAAGAGAGTTAATCCTCCAACTTAAAACGCGCCACGGGGCGCTTTTGCACAGTGGTGAAGGGAGGGGGCGGGGCTTGTGTTGACATGTATGCACACCCACCCTGTGGCGCGGTTTAAGTTGGGGAATTAATTCCTCTTCAATCCTGTTGGCCCCCAGGGATCCCCAGTATTCAAGGGGAATTCGTTCCCCATCTGCAAACGCGCCAGAGGGTACGTTTGCAGAGTGATGAAAGGAGGGGGTGTGGCCTCCGGCGCAATGCTGTTTTTTTTTTTTTTTTTTTAAGAAGGGGGGCTGGGGACCCCATCCCCCAGGGCCTGCCCCCTGATTTTTGTTAAAAAAAATAAAAAAATAGGGAAGGGGGTCGCATGGCCCCCCTCCCGAGGCCTTAATCAGCCCCGGCACCCCATCCCCCGGGGCATGGCCTTTTCAAAAAAATGTAAATTATTTTGGAGGAGGGCTATGTTGCCCCCCTATTCCGGCCACTTATGGCCCCAGGGACCCCATTCCCCGGGGCCGGGCTTTTTTTTTTTTTCTCCCAAAAATGTTGGGGAGGGAGGCCACGTGCCCCCACTCCTGGGCCACTTGTAGCCCCGGGGACCCCATCCCTCTGGCATGGCATTCTCTGTTGGGGACCGTGGGGGGATCCACAATCCCCCACAGTCCCAGCCAGCTCCCCACGTCCTTCGGGAGCCGGCATTGCTTTTCCACATGGGGAGCTGCTAAGATGCAGCTCCCAGTGGGGAAAAGTAATTTAGTTTGAATTTTGAAAGAGAGAGCAGCTTTCCCTGCTCTCTCTTTCAAAATTCAAACCAAGTTTGCTATGGCAGCTCCCGCCCTGCCATAGCAAACAGCAGTGTCCCGGGGGTAGGCACCCTGGGACACTGCAGGAGCCGGCCCTGGGAAGTGGCTGTCCCCAGGGCCATCGAGGGCTCCAGGAGGGTGGCCGTGCGGCCCCCCTCCCACCATTCCTAAAGCCCCAGGGAGGTGGTGGTCCCCGGGGCTGGGGGTCCGTCACGGACCCCCCAATTTTTTGATTTAGTGCCCCGGGGAGGTGGCGGTCGCCAGGGCATGTGGGGGGGTTGAAGCCCCCCAACACAGGTTTAGAAAAAATTTGAATGCCCGGGGGGTGGCGGTCCCCGGGGTTGCGAAAGGGCCATGAGCCCCCCGCAAATGTATTTATTAAGCCCCGGGGGTGGCGGACTCCGGGGCTTGGGGGGCCCTTTGAGCCACACCCACAAATATTGAAAAAGCCCCGGGGGTGGCGGTACCCGGGCTTGGGGGGGCCATTGAGCCCCCCAACCATTTATGTTACAATGCACAGGGGGTGGTGGTCCCTGGGGCTGGGGGGCCCCTTTGGGCCCCCCACCCAATTCTTACACTTCCCACGGGATTTGGCCCAACCAGAGGCTGAATATCAAGAAGCACGGGAGCCCAAACTTCGTTTTTTTTTGGGGATCGGCAGGATCCGCGCACCCTGCACAGATTTTTCTGATTTTTGTAAAAAAAAAAAATTAATAAATGGGGGTCCTTGTCTGACTCCCTAAGCAGGCCTAGGGGGACAGGGTGTTTCTACCCTGCCACCTTTTTGTGTTTTTCGCATTTTTTCTTCTGTTTTCTTGTGTCTCGGTTCTACCAAGGCACAAGATGCCTGCTAACACTTCCTGGTTTGGAGTGTTGACAGTCAATTAGCATACAGCTCGTGCTCGGCAGGGTGCGCTTAGGGTGCGCAGATCCTGCGCGGCCATAGATATATATGTGATTTTACTTTTTTTAATTTTCTCATGAATTACTGAACAGATTTACACCATTTAACCAAAAGGCACAACTTTGAACCAAGGGCTACCTTCTTGCCAAATTTGGTGTAATTCCGTTCAGCAGTTCGGGCTGTAGCTGAAACTAAAGGTTCCTATGGAAAATTGCATGGGGAAAACACGTTTTGGGCCTCCCCTTTTTTTCTGGGCCCTGCTTGACGAATCACCCTGAGACTTTCAGGATAGGAGCGGACCGGAGGGCTCCACCAGTTTTGAAAACTTTGCAAAGATTCGTCAACCGGCGCCAAAGTTGTTCCAAATAGAATGTTGCGGATTTCCTATGGATAATAGGTCCTAACTATAACTACCTACTGGCAACTGCCAGTAGGTAATATATTTATATATATATATATTCAATGAAAAAACCATAGGTTATAGTCCATATATAGTTAGGAATTAGCATTTACAAAACCTTATTTTACTCGCATAAAACCATTGAAATTCCATATATAGTTAGATGCGCTAACTATATATCGCGCACCCGCAATCCACTGCTGATGATGTCACATATTACATCATTCATGACATGGTCAGTGACATCACTGATGACATCACTGATGACATCTCAAATGACATCACTGATGACATCTCAAATGACATCACTGATGACATCACTGATGACATCTCATTTGACATTACTGATCACATCACTGATGATATCATTCATGTGATAATACGATGAACCTCTTCAGACTCTAATATAACCTTAGATACAATCAGTGTAAACAGACACTCACAGACTGTCACTCATCCATGGAGTTACTCACACACCTAGTCAGTCATGCAAAGAATCAATCACACCTCCATTTCCTCAACTATACAGTTATACAAACTTTACTTATTCAAACATATACTAACACATATTTACTCTCTTATACAATCCCTGATACAAGTTCACAATGATCCATACAGCCACTCACACATTCACTGGCTCTTATGCACAGTTGTTTATATATGTCAACTCTCACATGTACTGTGTTTTACATATGTACTTACTTTGACATGTAGCACTGAGATATCCATTCACTCACCAATACACTCATGCACACAGTCAACCGCCCATACAGCTGTTTCCACATGCACTTTTGAAACCATACATCTAGTGAATCAACTGCTCACACATCTATGCACAGAGTCACACACCTCCCAGCCACTCACACATATACTCAGTCTCCCATACAAATACTTGAGCAACCAATCAATAACCCATATAGTTATTCATATAGCTACTGATCAACACATGCAGCAGTTTACAGAACAACAGATATAATGATGCACAAAGTAATATAGTTTATTCACTAACCCATGCACTCAGTGAGACACATTTAATCACTCCCTCATACAATCAGTCATGCACCTACTAAATCCTTCATCCAGACATTTATACATCCACTCATTCTTCAATATGTAAGACATATTTTAACTTTACAGAAACATACAGTCACTGGATGTTGTGATCAGTGATGTCATCAGTGATGTCACTGACCATGTCATGAATGATGTAATATGTGACATCATCAGCAGTGGATTGCGGGTGCGCGATATATAGTTAGCGCATCTAACTATATATGGAATTTCAATGGTTTTATGCGAGTAAAATAAGGTTTTGTAAATGCTAATTCCTAACTATATATGGACTATAACCTATGGTTTTTTCATTGAATTTCAATGGTTTTTTGAAAGCTAATATTTGTATCTGTAAAATGTATTCTTCTTTAAATCATAAAATATATTGTACATGTTTTTTATACATTTTAAAAAAAAAAAAAAATTTGTTCCGCTCCTAGTCCGCGAACTGGTCAGCTTCCCGTTAGCTGAATTCAAAGCCGCGACTTGGTGCGCGAGCCGGTAATCGTTCCTTAAGCGTAACTGTTACGTTATCATGACGTTTTGCGTTGTCGCGTAATACGTTATCCGACGCGCCAAGTTAGCGGACCCGGAAGCGGATTGGATAGTGGCGCAAAGCGCGAAACGTAAAGACAGCAGGTCATGTGACTCGATAATAACACTTTTCATTAGTTCATTTCACTTTTGGTTTCCTAATGATGTAATACTAGGTCATGTGACCTAAAAATAACACTTTTCATTGGTTCAGAACTTTTGCTTATCCCAAATCATGTAAACCCCTCCTTCTTTCCTCACTCTGACTTTCATCTTGGTGAGAGAAAGACCATTTACCTGAAGTTCAACAATGGCTTCCATTCTTGCTGCAGCTGGTGCACCCCCACCACCACCTCCACCTCCTCATAAGAAGAGAGGACCACCAAGTCAATTTACCTCCAACAGAGAGCAGGAAGAGGAGGAAGAAGAAGAAGAGGATCCAGATCAACAACAATTTATCCCAGAGTTGCCCCGTGTTTCAAAGAGAAAAACTAGTTTCATCTGGCAGTTTTTTTCCATCCCTCCAGGGGAGAAGAAGGTGAATGCGAAATATGTCACCTGCCTCATCTGTGATTACAGATTGTCAAGAGGCACAGAGAAGAAATATAGTATGGGCAACTATACTATGCATCGACATATGACCAGGTGGCATCCCTTGAACTACAGCCGGGCTGAGTTAAGGGACCTACAAGACAATCCCCCGACAACTCCTGTGGCCAGATCTACCTCATCAATGTCTTTGTCAGGAAGAGAGGCACAGGAAACTGTGCCAAATATTCAACCAAATTTCCAACATATGAGGTTTACTTGTATATATTGCGGTGCTATGTTGTCGTATGGGAACATGAGCATCAACTTGATTAATATGGTGTTCGAAAACCATAAGTGCCCTAATGCACCCAAGAAGTAATTTTTTTTTTGCTCCTGTTGAGCCGTTTTCAATGCCTGTTTTTTTGTTGTTTCCCCTCCATAAAAAACACAAAAAAAACATAAAACTGTTCTAAAAATACAAAAAAAATCAAAAAATGTTCAAAAAAAAAAAAAATATATAAAACAACAAAAACAAAAAAAAAAGTTCTTTTCAGAACTACCTCCCCTTTCAAATAAAATTGCTAGAATGTTTATCACTCTGGCAAGCTCTATTTCTTTTGGTTCGCTTCAAGTTCGCTGACCGGTTCGCGAACTTTAAGCGAACTAAAAAAATATTTTTTAAAAAAAAGAAGAGTTAGTATAAGGGAAGTAAACAGAGAATAATGTAAAAAGAAAGACAGCTATAGAGAGTAAATGAGAGATAGTGTCAGTGACATCATCAGCAGTGCATTGCGGGTAAAAAGAGTAGAAAACATTTACCTTATAATTCTTGTTACCTTTTTAAAATATTTTTTCATACTTTCAATCTGTAAAACAGAGAACAAACATTTCCAAAAATATTAAAACATGTACTTAAAAATTAGAAAAGACAAGGGAAAAGGTTCAAGAACAAACAGTTTTTCAACAACTTTGACATTTACAGAAGTCTCTGCTTCTCTACGTCCCCTACACAATCCTAAATATATATATTTTACAAAAAACTGTATCTTGATGTTGAAGATGTAAAGCCATCATAAAATTGTCTCTAATATTTTAAATGATAGTTTCAGGATGCAAATAAGATGTCTGCTTTGAAGAGCTTTCTTTGAGGTGAGGCCTATTCCTTTTAAAAAAAACAGTACCCGGAAATACAGCACTATAAGCATTAAAATTGACACTTACAAAAGACTCAGTTTTTCCATATCTACCTCACATTTCTAAATGTATATCATAAGTACAAACAGAAGAACATTAATTATACATGTTAAATGGTTTATTTTTGCTGTTCTCAGAATGTATCAAATTTCACTTAAATCAGTGACTTGAAGATATTCATCATGTAACAGCGGGGAAAAAAAAACACAATCAAAATGACTGTGTTTAAAAAACCCATACAACCTAAGAAATCTGATTTCAAAACTCCTTAAAATTAACTTACTTTCAATGACGTCGAAGGATCTCCTATGAACAGCATCCACTCTGTTGTGCTATAAATATTTTCAGCCCGCCACTTTCTGAAAGAAAACCTCCATCGATACGAAAAATATGTTACATAGAAAAAAAGACTTCTCTCATTCTATCCCATGTTTCCACTAGGCCAAATCATGTTGCCGCGATTCGCAAGTCTTGTAATTCTTCCAATCAAATCCCGACATTTTCTATTTTCGCAACTTGCAAAAAGAAAACATTTGAGATTATTTTCACAATCCTGGACTACTAATATCTTACTCTTCTTTGTCACTCATGTTCTCCTTTTCCTATGACACTGATACTGCTTACTATGAAGCAGACTTACTTGCATCAGGTTTATATAGTCGGATTTTACAAAATAACATTATAATTAAAAGTTTTGGACCAATAATCTAGACAGCATTGCAGACTTACATTCCCTCAACTTGATGAACCTTTTCCAATTCTTCACAGGAAATCTCGAGATTCTTTCTTTAAAATTTTGGTTTTAAAAACACCAGGTAAGAATTTTTAAGGTCAAACGGCAATTTTTTTTTGAAACTTACAACGGAATCATTGCAGAATGACCAGCCGTTTCGAGACTTTAAATAAGCTGTATAATGTCCTGAAGTTGTTGAAGGACCATCGTGATAGATAATTGCTACAGTTACAAAAGTCCTTCATGATATTGAAAGCTGAGAAGCCACAAATTGTTTTATTAAAGTTGACAATTTTGATCCATCAGGCCTACATCGTTGGATCATTAAAATGACATACTGTCCATATCTACGTATAAGTAATGTTGACATCATTTCAGATTTACATTGGCTACACTCCATGTTGTGATCCGCTGCATTTACTAGCTTATTAAAGGAGACTGATTTACTGTCTGGCAAAGTTAAATATATAAATCTTTCTGAGTCTACACTAGTAGTACTTGATACCCTACAATTCTCGCAGTCATGCTGCCATTGATAAGAAAGCCCAAACAGGTGATCTACATCTACACCCTCAACTTGCAATATATCAAGCATATACATTAAAAACTCCTGACAATCTTGCTGATTATTTTCAGAGAAGTCTGTTTGACCTGAACATTCATCTAACAGATAACGAACTTCAGACACACTTTCTACTTTTGTTCGATCAGTGCTACATTTCTCGAAAACAGAATTCAACAAACAGCATAAAATTTGTTCAGAATTCAACAGAATCTGTTCTTTTAAGCTCTCTAGTGAAAAGAGAACATTAACCACTACATTTGCATAGCAGTTGACACCAGAACTGTTTTCAAATTGAAAACCGACAACATCTTCAACAGAATCCACTTTCTTTCTGCTAACAATTTTCGGTTCATTGACTTTTAGTCTTTTTGCAACAACCTCCCTACTATTACTGCTATTTCTACGTTTGCGGCCTACCACACGTTTCTCAAACAAAGGATATTGAGGCAAATGTGGCGCATACTCTCTTCTTAACCTATTGTATTCCTTAACACAATCTAGATCCGCACAAATGTTTGTGACATCACAGTCAATCAAGTACAATCCCGATAAAGTTCTAACTCGTGACAATGCCACATATGCCATACCCTCCTTGAACACAGAACTGCCAATATTCACCAATGCACAGTCTACACTTAAACCTTGCGATTTATGGATTGTCACTGCATATGCCAAGCAAACAGGAAACTGTTTACGGCGAACATATAAATCTTTAACAAGCAAAAACCTAGCAGAACAACGACCAATTTGCTGTACTTCCTCAATGCCATCAAATTTAATTCTTAAAAATTCTATTCCATCTCTATTTCTGTATTTCTCAAAATCAACAACATTACCCATTGATCCATTTACCAGACCTCTTTCTACATGTAAATTCCTTCTCAAAATAATTCGGCAATTTAAACACACATTCAAAGTCTTTTCAAAACCCGCTGTTTAAGATATAGTCTTCTCTAATGAATCCAATTTTGATTTCAAATTGTCTGACAAAATAATTGTTGATCCCATATGCTCTAATTTGTCGATAGCTTCAAGTTTCACAATCTCTTGCTTTTCTAAATTCAACATTTTGTTGTTGAAGATGGCACATTCTGCAAGAGTTGGCATCAAACATATCCCGGATTTCTTCTCAGTAATTTTCTGAAAAATATTCTCAGGCACAATCTCTTGTTTGGGATATAAATTTGACAGTAATCGTGCATTTAAAGCTTCTTTCCCATGCTCGGTCACTTTTCCAATTCTAATATCTTGTAGAATATTCTTGTAATCTTCATCCTTTGCCTGACGCATATTTTGATGCAGTTCTGCATAATTGAAGTTTAACCATATATTGACGTTGCCAATGCTCCCTAAGCACTTCCTGGTATCTTCATGCGTGAGTATTTTGAACACAGGTTGACCTTTTACTGGTGTCAGCTGCAGAAGATCTCCGAAAACAATGATGTGTTTCCCACCAAATAACACATCATATTCAGTTTTAAGTATTTCTTGCATTCTCAAATGCACAAAGGCAAGCATGACATTGGAAACCATGCTTACTTCGTCAATGATAAGTAGTTTCATTTTCCTCAAGACTCTTGAAACTTCACAGCAAGCATCTCCAGATAACTTGTTGTATTGTAATTTGTTGTCATGCTCCACCGGCAGCATCAGTAGACGATGCAAAGTAATACCTTTAATGTTATGTGCTGCCAGTCCAGTAGGAGCGGTGACAACACAACCGAAAGCTAACCTCGCGGATTTTTTAAAAAAAAGTTTTTTTTCCGCACATATAAGCCTCCTCAGCCACGCTCAGAAAACCTAGGGGGTCAAGATAAGTCTACCATGACCCCTTCTACCCATTCTAAACATTATTTGCCCTCCATCTTGTATCTTAATGCGACCGAAACACAAAATGGTGGACTCCCGTGACGCTTAAGGTTCGCTAACCGGGCCGCTTTCCGGAAAGCGGTCCTAAAAAAAGGCGGGAAAGTAATTTACAGAAAAACGACTAGAGACACTCTCACCAAATATAGATTAGCTCATACTACATAACAATCCCTTCCATTCTCACAAATTTCATTGAAATTCCATTTAGCCATTTAGCCTGTAGACCTCTCCAAGTACCGTGAGGTAAATTACTTCACAAAACACATCTGAATTGTTGGCATTGACAACCAATGAAAATGTTACTTTCATTTTCTACTTTTATTACCTGACATTTGATTGGTTATATACCTGTATATATATAAAGGGAGAGAAGGAAACACAGCCATTTTGACTACTACTTCTTGTTGTACCTCCTATTTCAATAGTTTCAAAAAACTTCAACTTCTTTGTGAAGGTAAGTTATAATTTAATATATTGTGCACTATGACTTAATATAGTAGACTTTTTTTGCTAGATATACACTATCCCTCTGTAGTAGTAATGTATTTAGATAGACTTCTCTGTTATAGTTATCAATGGAGTAAGGCTTGTCTTGGTTAAATCACATACACTTTTTTATAGTCCTATTTCCACTCTCATACTATACACTGCCAAAAGATAAATTCACTGATAAAAACTGCCTATCTAAAATTAATCCCAACAGTGCCCTATCTCTACTAATATATATTTTTTTAATCCAAATTTCAGGCAAAATTATAGTCCTATTTCCACTCTCATACTATACACTGCCAAAATATAAATTCACTGATAAAAACTGCCTATCTAAAATTAATCCCAACAGTGCCCTATCTCTACTAATATATATTTTTTTAATCCAAATTTCAGGCAAAATGGAAGGCGAGCAGCAAGTTTCTTTTGAGATGGACCTGCAAGAGAGCAGCCAAGAATTAATTGAACAAATTGACATGGAATTTATGGATGAAAGCTTGGATAATGAACTGCTGCAATGTGTCCAAGCAGTAGATGTCCTCCTTGCAAATGAGGACATTTTGCAACCTCACAGATTGCAAACAATATATCAAGAAAATAATGACATTTCAGACACTGAAATGTTAGAAAGTTTAATAAATTATGAAAAAGAATCAAAATAAAAAAAACACTTTAAAAAAAAGAAAACAAAAAAAAACAAGAAAAACAACAAACAATTAACATACAGCATTAGAAAAGTCTTTCATTCTTTTATCCATAAAGTTCGCTGCCCAGAACGCTTTCCGGTTCGCGAACTTGGCGCTTATCACGCAAAAAAAAATTTTTTTTTTTTTTTTTTGGGACCCTCCTAGGCCCTTTTAAAACCTCCACATAAAACCTAGGGGGTCAACGAGGATCTACTATGCCCCCTTATGGTAATTTCCCCCTTTGTTTTGCCCTCCTCTTGTCTCTCGATCCTACCGAGAGACAAGATGGCGGCCGCTCCGGACTGTTTAGAATGTTGACAGACACCGGAGGGCCAATCAGCTTCTCATCGCAAAGTTCCGTTACGCGAAAGGTTCGCTAACCGGATAGCTGCCCGGAGCGCTGTTACAGATATATATCTTGATTTAAACGTTAATTTCTCAAAATCCACTGAAGCACATATATTGAGACCTAGCAAAGGCACATCGGGCTAACAGTCCCTACAATTTTGCCAAGTTTCGTGAAAATCCATTCAGCCGTTCGGGCTAAAAGTGAGTCCAACCGCCCTATGGAAATTAACATGGGAAAAACGCGTTTTGGGACCCCCCTTTTTTCTCGGCCCCCCCTCCACAAAACCCCCCCAAATTTTCAAGGGCTGCTCAGAAACAAAATGTGCCATTTTCCTGAAAATTTCAGCCAATTCCGTCCACAAACGCCAAAGTTATTAGGCATAGAATTTTCAGAAATCCCATAGGGAAAAAATCCTAACTATATATACCTACTGGCGACCGCCAGTAGGTAATATATATATATATATATATATATATATATATATATATATATATATATATATATATATATATATATATATCTCCAGTAGCACGACATTTCAAAGAGTGCCATGATAATAACAGCGCATTATTGCGATATTATGCCATTGATTCCGTGGGCCCCCTTAGAAGAGGAGGAGATAGGGAGGGAAACTTGAGAAAGTTAGAGACCAGGTACATCGTAGAGATGGATAGTAAAACCCCGGGTGGTATCAACTCAGAGGATTTTTATACCTGCCTTTGAACCTCTCTCCCCTTTGTCCAAGTCTATGAGCAAAGATATACCAGATTCCATGGGCTCTACTCATGATAGACTCCAGAATAGTGTACCCAGGGTCAGCATATTGTTATAACTGCATAGGCCCCAAGTCTGATATGCAAAGTGGACACAGCAACTGAACATTATAGCCTAGGCTTAGGCTATGTTCTTAAAATGAAAATATGTAATAGAGAAAACAAATTTATATGACACTTCTCACTATGCACTGTTATCCTGGTTGCAATGTCATATGCTCTCTGTGAAGGCTGGCTAAGTGTAGATATTACCATCTTATTATTTTTTACACTGGAGGCTGCGACAATGTATTTAGACTGATATTATCTCCTCCATGGAATAGATACAACAGCATGCACTAATTATCATCAATGTGCAATATGTAAATATGTATATTAGGATGTTCTTATATCATAGATTAAGTTATTTTAACTTTAGTATGATTTTATCCAGGCTTTATATATTGAAGTAACTTTGTTTTATATATATTTATTGCTAACATTGTGAGATGTATATTTCCAAATGAAAATTAATTTATTGATGATTTTCTTCATGTGAATATATATATTTATCTGTTTCGCATTAATTTTAACTCTGGCTACAACTGTTTACACCCTAGTTTGCACATATAACAGCCATTTATATATGGGGATTACCCCGCAATTTTGAACAGCCGAATAGTATGTCATTTATGTTCATGAATCTATTGGAGAAGCACCTGACGAATGCAACCAATCACGATACAATTAATTTGCACTTGCACTTTAAATTTTGCCCTTCCTCCCTTATTCGTCATGTGACCAAGGCCTCTGTGTAGGCCGAAACGTTATGCTGAGGTGGGCCTTCCACGCCATTGAATAAAAATCACTGCTCATCTGCACTCTGGGTCTTCCTCTCTTCTTCTGCGCCGCTGGAATCCAGAATCTGGTCTCCTGGTGAGAGAATGCTAAGATTGTGCATATATATATATAAGGACACACTGACGAAGGCTCACGCCGAAACGCGTCTGTGCTTTTTTGTTCCCTTTAATTAAATCACTGGTTGACTCTTGGATTGCGAGTGCTGCCTCTTTCTTGTGAGACTAAGAAGAGTCTTGAGCGATAATCAGGGCCGGACTGGGAACTGAAACCGGCCCTGGCAAAGTGCTCAGCCGGCCTCCCCCCCAGGGGGGGAGGGGGGGGGGGTTTGGGTGCGACCGTGCTCTTTGCCAGGGCCGGTTTTCGCCGATTTAGTTACAGGGCCGTTTTAGCAGCTATGCTGCAGAAAACGGCCCTGTAACAAAAACGGCCCCCTGGGGTCCAAAACCGGCCCCCACCCATGCGGCCGACCGGGGGATTGCCCGGTGCCCGCAACGGCCAGTCCGGGCCTGGCGATAATATATATATATATATATATATATATATATTCATTCCAAGTTTTCTCTGCTCCGGGAGAAAGTGGAGGAGCACACGCCACAGGTACGAGAAACATCACGTTTATTTAAAATAAGTTGTACATTGGCTCCAATATCCTGATGCATTTCGGCCGCGTCGGCCTTCTTCGGAGGGGAGGGGGAGCCTTTTGACATCAGATGGCCTTCCGGATGCATATTAAGACCTTTAGTTGCTCCGTAGATAATTGCCCTCAGGTGGGTGACTCTTCCGGTCTGCAATGTCGAGCATTGTGGTCCATGTAGTGCATCCATTAGGCCAACCCTTCAGTGGATAATGTCAATTTTCATAAATGCAATTGGTTTTGCCTGTGTCCCCGTCGGCGCTATTTTCGAGCGTTTTAGGGGCCCATTCCAAAGTCTGGTCTTTGGTGGCGCCGCTGCTGGAGCTTGGCTTTCACCGTCACTGTTGTTGGTCCCATTGCAGGAGAAATATATATATATATATATATATTCACAGAAAAAACCATAGGTTATAGTCCATATATAGTTAGGAATTTGCATTTACAAAACCTTGAAAATTCAATGAAAAAACCATTGGTTTTAGGTCATATATAGTTAGGGATTTGCATTTAGAAAACCTTATTTTACTCGCATAAAACCATTGAAATTCCATATATAGTTATAAGCGCTAACTATATATCGCGCACCCGCAATCCACTGCTGATGATGTCACATATTACATCATTCATGACATGGTTAGTGACATCACTGATGACATCACTGATGACATCTCAAATGACATCACTGATGACATCACTGATTACAACATCCAGTGACTGTATGTTTCTGTAAAGTTAAAATATGTTTTACATATTGAAGAATGAGTGGATATATAAGTGTCTGGATGAAGGATTTACTAGGTGCATGACTGACTGATTGAGTGAGTGATTAAATGTGTCTCACTGAGTGCATGGGTTAGTGACTAAACTGTTTTAATTTGTGCATCATTATATCTGTTGTTCTACAAACTGCTGCATATGTTGATCAGTAGCTATATGAGTAACTGTATGGGTTATTGATTGGTTGTCCAAGTATTTGTATGGGAAACTGAGTGTGTGTGTATGGGTGGCTGGGAGGTGTGTGACTCTGTACATAGATGTGTGAGTAGTTGATTCACTATATGTATAGATTCAAAAGTGCATGTGGAAACAACTGTATGGGCGGTTGACTGTGCATGAGTGTATTAGTGAGTAAATGGATATCTCAGTGCTACATGTCAAATTAAGTACATATGTAAAACACAGTACATGTGAGAGTTGACATCTATAAATAACTGTGCATAAGAGCCAGTGAATGTGTGAGTGGCTGTATGGATCATTGTGAACATGTATCAGAGATTGTATAAGAGAGTAAAGTAAATATGTGTTAGTATATGTTTGAATAAGTAAGGTGTGTATAACTGTATAGTTGAGAAAATGGAGGTGTGATTGATTTTTGGCATAACTGACTAGGTGTGTGAGTAACTCCATGGATGAGTGACTGTCTGTTTACACTGATTGTATCTAAGGTTATATTAGAGTCTGAAGAGGTTCATGGTATTATCACATGAATGATATCATCAGTGATGTGATCAGTCATGTCAAATGAGATGTTATCAGTGATGTCATCAGTGATGTCATTTGAGATGTCATCAGTGATGTCATCAGTGATGTCACTAACCATGTCATGAATGATGTAATATGTGACATCATCAGCAGTGGATTGCGGGTGCGCGATATATAGTTAGCGCTTATAACTATATATGGAATTTCAATGGTTTTATGCGAGTAAAATAAGGTTTTCTAAATGCAAATCCCTAACTATATATGACCTAAAACCAATGGTTTTTTCATCGAATTTTCAAGGTTTTGTAAATGCAAATTCCTAACTATATATGGACTATAACCTATGGTTTTTTCTGTGAATTTCAATGGTTTTTTAATAGCAAATATCAAAAGCTGTCAAATGTCAAGTACGTGATAGGTAAAAACGTTTTCGTGTTTATGCACGCTGATGTGCTTTGAAGGCTGCCCCCCCCCACTCCCCTCTTTTCTCTTAGTAGTACTCTCTCTTTGCAGATAGTGAACGGTAGTTAACGCAGACCTTTACCCCTGTTGTAATCCGTCGTACCTGCTTGTCTCTCCATTTGATTGATTATTATCCAAGCATTTACTGTTTTACAATTGGTTCTCTTTGGATCATTCTCTATTTACAAACAAGCACAAAGTCGCAATACTCTGTTTAGTCTTTGCAGATAGTGAAAAAATCGTGAAAAAAAATAAAAGTAATCGAGCAAAATCAGTAGACCACTAATTCGATCTCTTTTTGACCTCGGTAAAATACAAACATTAGGAATAACCCTTCATGAGAAATACGAAAATAGTGAAATGAACTGAGCTCCACACCATGAGGGCTGCAAAACAGCTCGACTCCGCCACCCACACCGCCCAAAATAACGACAAACCCTATGCAAATATTATAAATATACACAACACACCAGCAAAGAAACAGAGTAAAACATTTTTATTAAATAACTATTTACATAACTATTTTATACTTTTTATTGCCCGATCCGGCTAGCTCAATCGATCGAGCATGAAACTCATGCACTGATAACAAGCGTTGAGAGTTTGTAGAATGATGGCTTCAGATTTTCCACATACGGTGTAGTGGCGCGAACTGGCAGGGGGCGTTTGGATTCTACCCCTTCTCCAAATAAGATTTTTATACGTGAATGTTCGTTCATGCTTTTTGTCCCTGAGTTGCTTCCATGTCACTGCCTTACATAAATGGCATAAGTCCTGGTTGTTGAGTGCCATACTTCAGAGTTCTAAGCAGCTCTTGTAACACTGTTTAAACCTTATTTGCACCTGCTGCAGCTTCACTATTCAAAGTAAGTGGAGTCCATTTGTGGACCTGACTGCATTAGAAAACAATGTGATACGGTGCCTCCCTAAACCGCTTGACGGAGGCCCCCGAGGGGCGGTGAGATGGCGCGGACTGAGAGGGGGCGCTTGGCTCCTGCCCCCTCCCCAAGTCGTGTTGCCCTGGTGAGGCCTGAGATCGCCCCCGGCATAGGCGGCCGGCTCCCGGGGTCCGGCGGAATTTTTTCCCTTTTGAAGAATCTTCCATTCTGGACCTTGTCCCACAATCCGTTTGACCTGAAGACACGCTGTCGTGGGACGCCCCTTTACCGTTTTAGTTGCCATTCCGCCCGCTTTTGGTACTCTGTGCCTCTTCCGCCATTCAGCTGTTTACCGCCCGCTCTTGCGACTACAACGTCTCGCTCACCATGTAGTTGAGTTGCTCCCACTCTTAAGATTTAACCGAACTTTTTGGACTGCTGAAAGCGGTTGTATTCCGACCGCTGGTTGGTGGAGACATTTTGACTATATTCTGGACCTGCATTGTCGAGTAATGCGTCATATGGCGTGACGCGTTAGCGCACCCGGAAGTGCTCCGCTGCGCAAGGCGCAGCTTCCCGGAAACGATCCAGAGCGCGCCGCGCAGCGCGTAACGTAAGCATAGCAGGTCATGTGACTTGTTAATAAAACTTTTCATTGGTTCATTTTACTTTTCTTTTCCTAATTATGTAAGACTAGGTCATGTGACCTGAAAATAACACTTTTCATTGGATTAAAACATTTTTTTTCCCAAACGATGAAAGCCCCACCTTGTTTCTGGATGTTTCAGACTGAAGCTGGCATCACCATGAGAGCACCACCATCTCGTAGCTCCGTCGTGGCCATTCCGCAAGCAATCATGGCAGCCGCTCCCCACCGGAAGCCTGCGGGAGTCGACGGCCCCCAAAACTTTTGTACAATCTTCAAGGCTGAGGGGACGCTTTCGAGAATGGAACCCAAGCCCTGGCAGACAAGCGTCCGAGTTCCAAGGTGTCCCAGGGCCATTTTACTGGACCAGGCCCAAATCCGAAGAGCCGACCGCCATTTTAAGAGTCCTGTGGAAGCCGCCTATCGCTGCACCGCAAGAGTGGGAGCAACTCAACTACATGGTGAGCGAGACGCTGTAGCCGTAAGAGCGGGCGCTAAACAGCTGAATGGCGGAAAAGGCACAGTGTAGCAAAAGCGGGCGGAATGGCGACTGAAACGATAAAGGGGCGCCCCACTACAGCAGACAAGCCTCCGCCATGTGCTTCAAAACTGCATATGTATCTCGTGATATCAAGGTTGGGCAACCAGTACACAACAAGCAGTTACGAGTCCCATTTACACCGGCGCCATTTTGGGCGCGGCCGGGCAGGTCCAGGATCTACTGAAGCTTAACAAATGAGGCTGACGTCTCTGAAGCAGTTGACGAACAGCAGGACATAGCAAATAAACATGAACTCTCTAAAGCTGTTAACTCACTGCAGAACAAAACAAGTGAACCTGAAACCGCTGGAATAATTGTCGCTGAAAAGAACAACACACAAAACTCTGTAGAGCCTGAAGAAAAAAAAACAGAAGGGCACTGTAGTTTCAGACACACTTAACACTAATGACTAAACAAAGATATCGTCTGTTTATGAAGCAGTTATCATCTTGACAGAATTGACAAAGAAGTGTACAGACACCAATGCTATTAAGAAACACAAGGAAATCCTAACGCATCAGCATTCTCGGAAGAGGTTGACACAGATAACATCTTAAGGAACAAAGAAAGACCTGTTCACTCTTGACACCCCAGGTGCTGTGTATGTTGCACTATAGTGCTGCATCGAGAAAACGGACAACCCTATTGATGTGGATTTTTCATTATTGCTTATTGTAAAGAAATGGCGACTCCCCCCTTTAGCAGATTAGCTAAATGTTTGCGTAATTTAGGCATAAAAGTTATATTATTGTTGTTGTTGTTGTTATCGTTATAGTTCTGGTTAATTTCAAAAAATGGTTAAATATATTTACAGTTTTTGTTGCGTTCGTTATATTTAAATGTTAATAAAGTTTTAAAATCTAACTTTGTTGGAGTGCTATATATGTTTAAAAAATCGGGTGAATGGGGCCTTGAATCGGGTTATTGTCATGTGTGGGCTTTGCAAGTGTACTGCTACAAGATCGGACATTTCAAACTCAAATGCACGTTCTTTTTCTTACCTTTCCGAAGCATGGAGCGCAATAGCAGGCAGAGAAAGGGTGATGCACGTGTTGAACACTGCCTGGCCTGCAAATTGCTGGCAGTGCCCCCCCGCCCGCTCCTGAAAGAGGGCACGCACACACACCGCCGCCCCGAGTACTTCACAAATCTTTAAAAGACCATGCGCTTGTTCATGAGGCTTAAATGGTTTATCACCCCTTCTAGAACCCCTGCATCGACCCTCTGACGTTTCCTGGAAGAATTAGCACGTAACACAATACCAAGCCCTGTCAGCTGAAACCCCCGAGAAATCATGGGGCATATTATCAAGGGGGTTTATTTCCGCTTTTTTGGCTTTAAAAGCCAAAAAAAAAAGAGATAAAATTATCTCCCTATTACCAAGCTGTCGCTAACACCAGTTAGTGACAGCTAAAAGGAGATAGCGACCATCTTGGGCCCCGCTTTGCATATCAGTGATATTTATCACTAATGACATGCAAAGTGGGCGTGCCAAGATTTTAGCGACTGGAAACAGTCCCTAACCATCGCTATCTCCTATTACCAACTTTTGGAGATATTCGCGCTAAGCGCGAATATCTCCAAAACCTAACACCTGCCCTGAGCAGTTTTAGCCATGTTATCCAATGGGAAGTGGATAACATGGCTAAAAGCATTTGCTGGATAATGCATGAATATCGCTGACTTTTCAACGATATTCATGCATTGCGGCCGTTTTTTATCGCATTTGCGATAAACCTTGCTAATAGCAAGGTTTATGTGCAATAAAATTCGCCGAAGTGCGGCGATAATTTTTGTCTCTAAACAAGTTAGAGACAAAAATTACCGCTAGTTGTTGGTAATATGCCCCCGGGTTTTTCCTTGCAGGAATCGGGAAGCGAAAGACTAGCACTGAAATCAGTAGTCTCACGCCTGAATCGGGAGGGTTGGCATGTCTGCATACTCTACAGCTGGAGCCATAAACTACATCCGCAGGGCTAGGTGATAGCCTAGGTCCGGCCTGGACAATCGGACACAGAGGAAGAGGAGAGTCAGAGGGTGCGGTAGTGAATAGGGTGAAAGGGAGGTGTCGGGCGGGAGCAGCGCAGATGGGGGGAAGTATATGTCCCATGCATGAGAGAGAGAGAGCGGGGGTGACCAGTGCGTGGGGGAGATGCTTGCGAGGGTGGGGAGCCATGCTGAGGATCGGCGGCGTGCAGAGAGTGGCCCTGGTCAAGGCATCTAAAATGGCTGCCGTGCACGACAAAATTGTGGCATTGGACAAAAACGCAAGATGGCGCAGACAATGTTTATCAATAAGGATTCATTTATAACAAAATATTTACTCGCAGTGACAAAATGGTGGTCAACACTTCCTGATTTCCATCGAATCGAACGTTAACAAACGTCACGCAGCAAAAAAAAAAAAAAAAAAGCTCACGCACAGAGCAGTTTTTAGCCATGTTATCCAATGGAAGGTGGATAACATGGCTAAGAGCATTTGCTGGATAATGCATGAATATCGCTGACTTTTCAGCGATATTCATGCATTGTGGCCGATGTGCGGCGATAATTTTTGTCTCTAAACAATTAAAACGAAGCACAAAATGGCGAATTCCCGTTTCGCTACCAGTTTGCGGCCCAGTTCGCGGCCCGTGAAGCGCTTCTACCGTGAAAAATCATTTTTTTTTATTTTCCCCACGGGACCCTTTAATAACCCCAACAACATTCCTAGGGGGTCAAGAGGGGTATACCTTGCCCCCTTTCAATAAATTCCCCCTTCGTTTTTCACCTCTTCTTCTCTCTCGATCCTACCGAGAGATAAGATGGCGGCCGCTCCGGACTGTTTAGAATGTTGACAGACACCGGAGAGCCAATCAGCTTTCTGCGCGCAAAGTTCCGTTTCGCGAAAAGTAAGCGGACCGGATCGCTGCCCGGAGCGCTGTTACAGATATATATCTTGTTTTGAACGTTAATTTCTCAAAAACTACTGGAGCACATATATTGAGACCTAGCAAAGGCACATCGGGCTAACAGTCCCTACAATTTTGCCAAGTTTCGTGCAAATCCATTCAGCCGTTCGAGCTAAAAGTGAGTCCAACCGCCCTATGGAAAAATGAATGGGAAAAACGCGTTTTGGGACCCCCCTTTTTTCTCAGCCCCCCCTTGACGAAACCCCACCAAATTTTCAGGGGCTTCTCAGAAACAAAATGTGCCATTTTCCTGAAAATTTCAGCCGATTCCGTCCTCAAACGCCAAAGTTATTAGACATAGAATTTTCAAAAATCCCATAGGGAAAAAATCCTAACTATATATACCTACTGGCGATAGCCAGTAGGTAATATATATATATATATATATATATATATATATATATATATATATATATATATATATATATATATATATATATATATATATATATATATATATATATATATATATATATATATATATATATATATATATATATATATATATATATATATATATATATATATATATATATATATATATATATATATATATATATATATATATATATATATCCCAAACACAAAGTTGCCTGTTGAAGAAGGGCCCACAAGCAGGTAAGGATTAGCTCAAGCATCTTTATTGGAGGTTGGTTGTGGCAGAAGATCAAAGCACTGCTTCGCATACAAATAACCAGCCCGACGCGTTTCGTGCGTGAGCACTTCATCATGGGCTGCCAGTTCTCAAATGTAAGGCAACAGTTGTTTTCCAAAACCACATTATCAATTCACAGTCACCGCTCTTGTGCGCGTAGCTCCTCTCAGAGCATTGTGGTCTTCGTGGTTTCAGAGTTTTACCCAAGTGGGTCTCCGTGCCTCTCACAGTAAAATAGTGTCTAATTAATACCAAGTGGTTCGCTCTGCCACGCTGAGCCTTCGCACATCACCTTTGCACCTCCAAATTTGGCTCCTGCTACCCAAGCCGCCTCATAGTTAAACACTGCTGCAGGACTGGAAACCAGCAGGGCTCCTTCTGCGACTCAGGCCAGCCGCTTAACATCCCAAACACAGAGTTGCCTGCTGAAGAAGGGCCTACAAGCTGGTAAGGATTAGCTCAAACATCTTTATTGGAGGTTGGTAGTGGCAGAAGATCAAAGCGCTGCTTCACATACAAATAACCGGCCCGACGCGTTTCGTGCGTGACCACTTCATCATGGGCTGCCGGTTCTCAAGTGTAAGGCAACAGTCATTTTCTAAAAACCACATTATCAATTCAGTCACCGCCCCTGTGGACGTAGCTCCTCTCAGAGCATTGTGGTCTTCGTGGTTCCAGAGTTTTACCCACGTGGGTCTCCGTGCCTCTCACAGTAAAATAATGTCCAATTAATACCAAGTGGTTCGCTCTGCCACGCTGAGCCTTCACACATCACCTTTGCACCTCCAAATTTGGCTCCTGCTACCCAAGCCGCCTCATAGTTAAACGCTACTGCAGGACCGGAAACCAGCAGGGCTCCTTCTGCGACTCAGGCCAGCCACTTAACATCCCAAACACAAAGTTGCCTGTTAAAGAAGGGCCCACAAGCAGGTAAGGATTAGCTCAAACATCTTTATTGGAGGTTGGTTGTGGCAGAAAATCAAAGCGCTGCTTCGCATACAAATAACCAGCACGACGCATTTCGTGCATGAGCACTTCATCATGGGCTGCCGGTTCTCAAGTGTAAGGCAACAGTCGTTTTCCAAAACCACATTATCAATTCAGTCACCGCCCCTGTGGACGTAGCTTCTCTCCGAGCATTGTGGTCTTCGTGGTTCCAGAGTTTTACCCAAGTGGGTCTCCGTGCCTCTCACAGTAAAATAATATCCAATTAATACCAAGTGGTTCGCTCTGCCACGCTGAGCCTTCGCACATCACCTTTGCACCTCCAAAATTGGCTCCTGCTACCCAAGCCGCTTCATAGTTAAACGCTGCTGCAGGACTGGAAACCAGCAGGGCTCCTACTGCGACTCAGGCCAGCCACTTAACATCCCAAACACAAAGTTGCCTGTTGAAGAAGGGCCCACAAGCAGGTAAGGATTAGCTCAAACATCTTTATTGGAGGTTGGTTGTGGCAGAGGATCAAAGCGCTGATTCGCATACAAATAACCAGCCCGACGCATTTCGTGCGTGAGCACTTCATCATGGGCTGCCGGTTCTCAAGTGTAAGGCAACAGTCGTTTTCCAAAACCACATCAATTCACAGTCACCGCCCCTGTGGGCGTAGCTTCTCTCAGAGCATTGTGGTCTTCGTGGTTCCAGAGTTTTACCCAAGTGGGTCTCCGTGCCTCTCACAGTAAAATAATGTCCAATTAATACCAAGTGGTTCGCTCTGCCACGCTGAGCCTTCGCACATCACCTTTGCACCTCCAAAATTGGCTCCTGCTACCCAAGCCGCCTCGTAGTTAAACGCTGCTGCAGGACTGGAAACCAGCAGGGCTCCTTCTGCGACTCAGGCCAGCCACTTAACATCCCAAACACAAAGTTGCCTGTTAAAGAAGGGCCCACAAGCAGGTAAGGATTAGCTCAAACATCTTTATTGGAGGTTGGTTGTGGCAGAAAATCAAAGCGCTGCTTCGCATACAAATAACCAGCACGACGCATTTCGTGCATGAGCACTTCATCATGGGCTGCCGGTTCTCAAGTGTAAGGCAACAGTCGTTTTCCAAAACCACATTATCAATTCAGTCACCGCCCCTGTGGACGTAGCTTCTCTCCGAGCATTGTGGTCTTCGTGGTTCCAGAGTTTTACCCAAGTGGGTCTCCGTGCCTCTCACAGTAAAATAATATCCAATTAATACCAAGTGGTTCGCTCTGCCACGCTGAGCCTTCGCACATCACCTTTGCACCTCCAAAATTGGCTCCTGCTACCCAAGCCGCTTCATAGTTAAACGCTGCTGCAGGACTGGAAACCAGCAGGGCTCCTACTGCAACTCCGGCCAGCCACTTAACATCCCAAACACAAAGTTGCCTGTTGAAGAAGGGCCCACAAGCAGGTAAGGATTAGCTCAAACATCTTTATTGGAGGTTGGTTGTGGCAGAGGATCAAAGCGCTGATTCGCATACAAATAACCAGCCCGACGCATTTCGTGCGTGAGCACTTCATCATGGGCTGCCGGTTCTCAAGTGTAAGGCAACAGTCGTTTTCCAAAACCACATCAATTCACAGTCACCGCCCCTGTGGGCGTAGCTTCTCTCAGAGCATTGTGGTCTTCGTGGTTCCAGAGTTTTACCCAAGTGGGTCTCCGTGCCTCTCACAGTAAAATAATGTCCAATTAATACCAAGTGGTTCGCTCTGCCACGCTGAGCCTTCGCACATCACCTTTGCACCTCCAAAATTGGCTCCTGCTACCCAAGCCGCCTCGTAGTTAAACGCTGCTGCAGGACTGGAAACCAGCAGGGCTCCTTCTGCGACTCAGGCCAGCCACTTAACATCCCAAACACAAAGTTGCCTGTTGAAGAAGGGCCCACAAGCAGGTAAGGATTAGCTCAAACATCTTTATTGGAGGTTGGTTGTGGCAGAGGATCAAAGCGCTGATTCGCATACAAATAACCAGCCCGACGCATTTCGTGCGTGAGCACTTCATCATGGGCTGCCGGTTCTCAAGTGTAAGGCAACAGTCGTTTTCCATAACCACATCAATTCACAGTCACCGCCCCTGTGGGCGTAGCTCCTCTCAGAGCATTGTGGTCTTCGTGGTTCCAGAGTTTTACCCAAGTGGGTCTCCGTGCCTCTCACAGTAAAATAAGTTCAGTAGTTCATGAGAAATTTAAAAAAGAAAAAGTTTTGATATCTAGGGACGCGGTGGAGTCGCGAGCGCTCCCAAGCACAAGCTTCACTGTGATTGGCTGCCAACACTCCAAACCAGGAAATTTTGGCAGCCATCTTGTGACTTGGTAGAGCCGAGTCACAAGTAAACAGTAAAACAAAGGTGGAAAAAAAGAAAAAGGGGCAGGGTAGAAACACCCTGAACCCAAGGCCTGCTCAGGGGGTCCCACAAGAACCCCCAGGGCTAAAAAAAGCACTTTTTTTTAAGATCGTGAAATTTGCGCTGGCGTCACGAATCCCGCCCCGATTTTTTTTTAAATGAAGCGCGGACTCCCACGCTTTATGTAATTAAGGCCCCCGGGTGGGCCAGATCCCGTGGGCATTGCAAAAAAAATATTAGCGGGGCCTGCGGGGGCCCCCGCAGCCCCAGGGACCGCCACCTACCCGGGGCTATGTTTGTAATATGCGGGAGGGCACATGGCCCTCCCGCAGCCCTGGAAACGCCACCCCCTGAGGCTTGTTTAATTTGTGGGGGCCTCCAAGGACTCCCCAAGCCACGGGGCTTTTGTCAAATATTCATGGGGGCCACCCCCGGGGCTTCTATTTAAAAAAAATTACTAAACCTGTGTGGGGGAGCAGGAGCCCCCCACACACCCCGGGGACCGCCACCTCCACAGGGCACTAAAACTGTCAAATGGAGGGTCCGTCATGGACCCCCGAGGACCAACAACTCCCTGGGGCTTTAAACTGTAAGGGAAGGGGGCCACGCAGCACCCCTCAAGGAGCCCTCGATAGCCCTGGGGACCTACATTCCCCAGGGCCGGCTCCTGCAGTGTCCCAGGGTGCCCACCCGGGAAACTGCTGTTTGCTATGGCTGGGTGGGAGCCGTGCGGGTCCCGCCCTGCCATAGCAAACACTGCTTTGGATTTTAGAAGCGAGAGCAGGGAAATCTGCTCTCTCTTCCAAAATCCAAAGCACATTGCTTTTACACATAGGGAGCTGCATGTCAGCAGCTCCCCGTGTGGAAAAGCAATGCCGGCTCCAGTAGGACACAGGGAGCTGGAGGGACAGTGGGGGGCACTGGGGCTCCCACCCAAAGTCTCCCCAAAGCCAATAGAGGCCTCAGGAGGGGGGTCCCCCTCCTTAAAAATTAAATATATGAGGCCATGCCCAGGGATGGGGTCCCCGGGACTAAAATTGGCCACGTGAGGGGGGCCCATGCAGCCCTCTTCCCATTAAGATTTTTTTTAAAGGGTTCAGGCCCTGGGGGATGAGCCCCCCTTCTAAAAAAATAGAATTTAAAAAAAGATCGGCATAGTGCCGGAGGCTCCGGCCCCGCCCAGCAACACTCTGCAAACGTGCCCTGTGGCGCGTTTTAAGTTGGGGAATTAATTACCTTTCAATACTGGGGGTCTCTGGGGGCCAACTAGTCCAACAGGTACCTCTAGTAAATGCCACAGGGCTGTGTCGCAGAGAGGTGCTCCTTGGCCATGCCCCTTTTTACACCACTCTGCAAACGCGACTTCTGGTGCACTGCTGGTGGGGCGATGAGGTCCTCTTGTGTCCTAAGGACCTCAAGGCACAAGTGGACTTCATCCTCTGAGCAGCAGTGCGCCAGAAGCTGCGTTTGCAATGTGGTGTAAAAAGGGGCATGGACTCAGAACACCTCTCTGAAACACTGGTCTGTGGCGCCTACTGGATGTACCTGGTGGGCTATTTGGCCACCAGGGACCTTCAGGATTCAAGGGGACTTAATAGGGATGTCATAGTTAGAAATTAGCATTTAAAAACATTAGACATTCACTGAAAAAAACATAGGTTTCAGGGGCATTATAGTTAGCTGGACATTTCACTCTTACACACTTCAGGTAGGTCGATTTAGAATGGCGCCTTGTGGTGTTGAATTAAAAGATGCACTCGAAAGCCGAGAGGTAACTCGCGGACAGCAAGATGTAGCTGCTCCGTGTTCCAGCGTGTGGGGGCTCGTCCTCCTCGAAGATACAGCGTGAGGAGGACGAGCCCCCACACGCTGGAACACGGAGCAGCTACATCTTGCTGTCCGCGAGTTACCTCTCGGCTTTCGAGTGCATCTTTTAATTCAACACCACAAGGCGCCATTCTAAATCGACCTACCTGAAGTGTGTCCTACATTAGCGCCGCTTCATCTAAATATTAAGAGCTCACTTTATTAATTTTGATCCACGAGCAAAAGTGCCATCAATAGCTACTTTGCTTCAAGCAACAACCTTACCAACGTATATAGCATCTTTATGAAGTGTATTTTCCGCACACATTGATTTGGGACATCTCCAATACGGTCAGCATATGCCTACATAAAGAATAAACTCCATCTAGAATATTCACACATCGTATGTGGAATTTTAAGGAATCCCTCTACCTATAACTATCCCGTAAATGCATCATTGTTGCATGAAGATTCTCCTTGGATGTTTTTTGCTGCACGGATAGAATTCTACCTTTGAATAAAATTGTGTCTCCTGAAGAAGGCGGTCCCCTGCCGAAACGCGCGTCGAGTTCTTATGCTTGTTTGACTTTTATGATTACCTGTATACTTTTGTTAACATATTCCTTTATTTTGTGTATTATGAATTTTATGCTAACCTTTTAGGATTATTGTATGTAATGTTGACAAAGATATTTTTGCATACCCATCATATTGTTTGACCTTTGGTCAATTTCAATATGATTTTTATATATACCTAATAAAAATATACTTTTTATACAACTTTGCCAATCCCCTCCATTGTTCCTTCTTGATAACTGGCCTGACTTATCTGTACACTGATACACCTAGACGTCCTAGGAATTTTTGTGCATCTGAATGTATAATGGTGTCATGGAATGTTAGTGTGCTGGGTTTCGGTGAGAGTGACAGTTGAAGATCGCAGCCCGAGCAGCAGGGAGGCTGCTCCTGCTGGGGCTACATTACCATCTTACTTTTCATCATAGTTACCATTTTACTTCATTTGTATCTGGATCATAATAAAGGAACTACTTGGAATTTACAACTTGTCTGCATATGGATTTCACACTTCAACACTAACCATGATATCCCAGGTCAAAGCAGTATCCTCCCCTCCCCCTGCTTTCTCACAATTCAAATGCTACGGAAAAGCTTACAGTAACTCCCTTACAATACTAGACACACCATCACCAAGGCCCTAGTCAGCAGCTGTCTAAACTACGGCAAGGCAGTCTACGCAGGAATCTAACCCACCTCCTAAAGAGACTTCAGACCAATCAGAACTCCGAGGCCAAACTCGTCCTCTATCTCCCCAAACAGACCCACTTCACCCCTCACCTCCGGAACCTACACAGTACAGAAGAGATGCCAATTCAAGATGTTGATTCACTCCTACAAGGACCTGCACAACCAAGGTCCAGCCTATATTAATCACCAAATAACCTTCCAGCAGCCCCCCAGACACCTGCAATCCGTGTCCCTCTCTCTATCTCACACCCCTCGCATTTGCTGAAGCAACAGTGTAGGGCGGTCCTTCTCCTACCTCATGTCGAAATCCTAGATGGACCTCCCTATGCCCCTCAGAACCTCTACCTCTTCTAGAATTCAGGATGGCTCTCAAGACCTAGCTGTTTAACTTATCTGTCCAGTCACTGCCACATCCTCTGCACCCGGATACCCCCAAGCGATTAGTAGAGCTTTACAAATCCATTGATTGGTTGGTTAGTTGAGAGGTCGCACATTCCGAGAAGTGTTGCCTAAAGGAGTTGAGACAAAAAACAGTTTTGGAGAGTGCCTGGGGGAATGTGGATGATTACGAAATTTGAGATTGGGTTTGTGTGTTAAAATGAAGTAGGGTGAACAAGTGTGAATCCAAGTTTTTCTCTTTCTTTCCAAGTAGGAAGGGTGAATAAATGCGCACTTTCATTAAGTGGAGGTAATGTTTGGATTGGCAGGAAGATGGTGAGCGTTCTGTGTCGATTTGAATAAAGGGGACAGATGGACGAAGAGTGCAAAAAGAAGGGAGTTTAATGAAGATGAGAGCGAATTCATGGTTCTTTCTGATCAGAAAGAGCTCAAGATTGCGAGGAAATTTGAGGAGTTCTTGTGTGTCTGCAGGAGAGTGTATAGCTGTTATTTGTTTACCAGAAATGGAAGCAACGACAGATTTGGTGTGCTAAGAACACCATCTAGTTGTTAAACAAAACCAAATATTTGTTTTACCACAGTTTTTAGCCTTTTTCCAAATGGTAGTCCTTTTTTTCTCTTTTCGATGATATCCAGCTGTATTTTGAATTTGTGATGGAAACAGGTGCAAAATCTGGAGGTAAACAAGGAAATCCATATATCTATGACAAAAATGTCAATTCTGGCATGTGCAAGTCTTGTCGATTACCTATGGTTTTCCTGTAAACATTTATCTCTGAAACAAAAACAATGTAAAAAAACTATTGGAAAAAATTGAAATGACTGGCAATGCTTTCCTCTGTAATGTTTTTCTCCCAATGGCAAAAAAAATATACCATTACATCCCTCAAGAATATATTGTTGGTGGTCGTCCAAAACCCGGAATAAACATCAAAGCTGCAGTTTATAATCTTTATTCACTGTGTACGAACATGAACCCTTGGTAAAATCCAATGAATGATAAATGGTTATAAAGTTAACCTATGTCAACCTGTGCCCAAGATACTGAGGGGCTTATGTACAAGTCCCAGTGCGCCCCTGGAACATCACTTTTTTGCCGCTCCTGTGGCGCGCACTGCAGTGCCATATCTACAAGGCCACGTAAGCCACCCAGCCTGTTATTTAAGGAGGCAATGCAGCGCGAGTCACTGCGTTGCCTCACACTGCAATAGGATGGTGTCCCTTCCTGCACAAAGCAATCCTCCCTACAACGCAGACACCCTTGCACCTTGCTTATTGGTGCCTGCCCTGGTGCGTGATAGCCCATTTGCACCTGCACAGGGGAGAATGACAGGAAGGCGGCATATCTCATAGATACTACACATTCCGTCCCGTTTCTTTTGATGCAGGGGAGCACAGCAGTCATTCTTATGGCGGTGCCCTGTCCCAAGACCTCATATATGAGGCCCTGAGTTTAGTAATAGCGGTTATTTTGAAGCCCAAATGGGAGTGAAATCCAATTAATAAAAACATATGCTCTTCTATTCTGTGGTCCCACACATCTCTCAATATATATATATCCTACCCTACTTGTGTGGCTGGGCCTAGTGCCGGTCACAAGAAAGCCCCAAAAATGCACCATGAAAAATGACCCTTTCTGATGCTCTGGGGAGCTGTAGGGTTTGGCCCCGTGCTTGGTGCCCACCTAAGGAAATCTCTCAAACCCAGACATTTCTAAAAAGCAGACTCCCCCACCCCCACCCCAGGTGTGTCCAGGAGGAGGGACTTGCCTGATTCCACTACCTTTTTTACCCACTATTCCCGTAAACCTCAAACCCTTGCATTTGTCTTGCATTGCTTTGAGGGAAAGTCCTGTAATATGTAGGAAATTGCAAAATCCCCATAGGTACCTCAATCAGAATGGCCCCGCCTCAGTGGATACGCATTGAAAGGCATCAACGGAAACAAGGACACGTAAGGTCAACGGTTTTTATGGAGGGTTAGAACCTCAAACCTTTTATCAGATATATCTGCGCCTCCCATATGCTTCTTACAGTCTGTGATGCATAGTTATGTGTGCGCTTCTGCTGCCTGACCTCCTGACCTCAGGCAGTCATGGGTGCAGTGCTTTCTTGCTTTCTACGTTCTGAGCATGCGCACTTCTCTTCTGTAGGGACATTCCAAGGCAAGTTGTTCATTGCAGGACAGGCGCGGCTCGGCCCCTTTGGTTTCTCGGTTGGAGCAGGTTGGACCACATGCTAGAGCGCCCACTTTCGACAGCTCTTCGCATTCCTGTCTAGAAATTGTCAGTGAGCACAGTGTGACCTTTGTGAAAAAGTGTCCTGGCAAGAAGCCAGATTTACTCTGAATGCACGTTTTGTGATTTTAAAAAAACGTACTGCAAATGCTCTGAAGCAACAGAAAGTGAGCAGCTGTTCGCAGTGATTTCGAGTTTTGCACTCTTTTGTTAGAGCAAAATGCATCTTTGCTTCAAAAACTGACAAAAAGACTCACTGAGTGCTAATCTATTGGGTCAAATGATGGATTTAGAATTTGCATAAATATGAATACTTCTGAATCATATTGACAAAAACGCAGTTAATTATGAGAAGGTAAAATACATGAATTTCGCCGACTCCCAAACACTCTTTCCCACTGGTTCCGAATGTTACAGGAGGGCCAGGGTGTGACCTGAGGAATCCTCTCCAGCGTGGATCCGGGACCTGTACACATATCCAGTGGCACTTTCACAAAACATATGCACTTCATGCCATAAAGTGCGACCCTGCTGGGCATGTACTGAACATGACCAGAGAGTCATCCGCAGGCGGGACACTGCTAAGTGGCCTCGTGCTTTATGAGTCGTGTCATTTGTTCATTCACTCATTCATCCAGTCATTCAGCTTCTTTTCCATGTTGACCTGGATGGAGCATAGAGTTCTGTGAAATGATCTTCTGACCGGCCAAGAGCAGGGTACATCTCGATCAGACACTTCTCGCGCCTCCCGCTTTGCGGGAGACGCATCGACCCTGCTATCAGTTCTTGCTTGGGAAGAGCGGGGGACGCAGCGGGACTACCTGTCCCAGGAAGCTGCGACCAGCGGACCGGCAGCCCCACCCCTGGACACCGGGGAGGATATTATCACAGCTTTATTTCCGGCCTGCGGGACGCGCGCGGGCGGCGCCGGGCTAAGCCCGGGCAAAGGGCGGGCCCTCTGTGGCCCTCCGAGGCACGAAGAGGACGGGACGGGGCCATTCCCCCTGACTTCATCACACTACTAAGGTAACAACTTTCTGATCTCCCTGACATTGTGGCGAGGGATTACAAACTGGACCTTAGTTGAAGATTCTCTAATACCCTTTGAATTTTTTGAGGCTTTGTTAGCCTAATATTTGCACATCCCATGACGACTCACAAGGTGGCAACCAATAAAACAATCAGCCAGAGAGGCTTGCACTCAGGACCACAAACTCTAGGAAGGCCATCTCTGCCCACCGCCATTATAAATGATCCTGCCGACTCTAGCTTATCCATTAATCAACCGCCCGTCCCTACGAATGGTATAGCGCAACATCTCTCGCTGCTGGACGGACTAAATTCCCTCTGTAAAACAAGCTAAGCCACTGTGGAAGCCAGAAACGAAATCAAAAGCTCTTCCCCTTGCCTCGCTAAACGACCCAGCATGTCAACCCCAATCGCCAGTCCCCTTGTACAACTTCCCCAATCCAAAAATGCCAATACACCAAACCAGCCCTCATCTAGCAAAAGGAAGTGGGATGTGGCCAAGCCCATGGGGAACAAGTCAAAACAACAAAAACTGTGTTTTAGCTCCCCACTGACTGCAACTAACCTCCTTCTAAAATTGGAAGAGAAAATAGACCAATGGATTACCTCCTTCAATGTGAACATTTTGGCCCAGATTGAACAAATAGTTGGCTCACTAATTTCGCCATTAATTGTCAAAATTGACACCCTAGAGGATAGGTTACTGGGATTAGAGAAATGCATTAATGCTAATCAAACTTGTACTGAAAATCCTGTAACATCAATCTGTCCCAACCCACCTGGTACTAACAACAACAACCAAACTCAACCTGTAGTCCCCATCCTTCCACCCCCCAATGCACCTAAAGTTAACCAAAAACCGGGTCCTTTACAATATACTGCTACAAGAGTAGAACCTAGTAATAATACAACTCACATACAGCTACCCCCGGAGGCTGCACCCTTTGTGTGTGTTCTTGCGGGAGTTCCAGTAATCAAACATGGAAAAACCGAGCGGGAACAAGACTTACTCAACAAAGTCATATACTGGTTAACTAAAAACAGGCCCCTGCCCATGGGTTTTGATGGGACCATTATGTCTGTTAGAAGGGTGGGCTGGCTAGGTCCCCTACAAAAAAATATTGACGGAGACCTAGTTCTTATAAAATTTAGAAGCAGTTCAGTTGTTCCCTACCTGCAATCTTTGTACCCCCGTGAAGGTGTTGGCCCTATATCCATCTGGGACTTATGCGACTTTTACCCAAGCATGGTACTTACCCCTCGACTAAAACCAAGGGCAGACCCAGCGCATCCGAAGCGCAGAAACATCCGTGCACTGTGTGGCCATGGCTTTTCCGCCTTCAACTACCCTGTAACAATGTACCTTGGCCATGGGTATGGATAATCACGAATCCTACGATGACATAAGGAACTTATTCATGTAACATGGACAAATGTTTTATTTTTTTTATGCCATTTTGTGCTTTTGAATGTAATTCTTGTCATGCGTGTTTTTATATGTATGCTTTTATGATTTTAAACAAAAAATCGAATAAAGCTAAAGAACTGAACACTGTCAGGGTATCTCGTGCAGCGAGGCCGCCCTGTCCACAAAATGGAGCAGGCTTTGCAGAAGCAAAAATAGGAATCTCTGCTCCTGGTCACTGGGCAAAGAGCAGTGGCCATTAAGGGCCAGTATGAAGACACAGGTGGCCCCCTTTGGTTTCCCATGGAAATGTTCAATCCCTGAACTGCCCTGTGGGAGTCCAGTGCATAACTCTTGCATGGGGTTTCATGCTGGCACGGTCATCCCTCAAAACCTGTTCTGCATATTCTGTTCTTCCAAAACTGCATCATCCGTAAACAGTTGCGAGAATCTGTGGAGCATATTTACAACAGATTGGCGTAGGGCAGCGCCGCGAGCTTTCATGCTGCGCTGCCTTTCGCTAATGTGAAAGCACAGGAATGCACCATATTTATGAAATATAGTACATTCCTGTCCTTTCTTCCTGCACTTGTGCCCAATTGGCTGCCTACTGCCAACACAGGCCCCCTTGCACCAGGGTGCAAGTGGACCTGCGCTGCATGCAGGATTATTTTTGTGCAGGAAGGAGCCCCTTCCTGCAAGAGGCATTTTTCTCTTTCCATGTGTGCTGCAGAATGCAGCATACTTGGAAAGAGGGAAAAATGAGGAGAAATACAAATATTTCTCTTCGGTACGCCACCCCTCAGGAGGTGTACGATTTTGGCGCTGTTCCAGGTTCACAGGCTCTTGTGAATCTGGGGCAGCATCAAAATCCACGGGTGTTGCCTGGGAAAACCCCCTGCAAGGCCCCTCTGGTACATAGTAAGACAACGCAGCGACTTGCTCTGCGTTGTAAAACTCCATTTCTATGAGGCCTTGAAAAGCCATGCAAAGTGGGATAAAAAGTGGCGCTCTGGCAGTGCGAGCATCTTGTAAATAGGCCCCTGAGCATCAATAAATTCTCTGTATATTCTTTACATCCCGCAACACTGCTGCAGGGAGGGAAAAGACGCACCATGAAGCGGATACTTGGAGTTCAGCCCTTAGAATGTGACCCCCTTCGGCCGCAACCTGCCTTGTTTAAGCTGCACGACAGATCAGTGTCTGTCCTGCTCTAAATAAGCCACTTTATCTGCATTAGTCTCATCGTCAGAGTATTCACTGTCCATTGCCTCAGTGTCAGTCTCGGAGACATGTTCAGAAGGAGACTCAAGCCCTGATGGGTGGTCGACCTATAGGCAGCTGATAAAATGCCACAAAGTGTTAGAAAACATGACTACAACAGCGTGCACAGAGTACACTGCTTCACGCTGGAAGGCAACCAGCTGTGTAGGGACCAAACAGTACATCTGGCTATAGAGTTATAATAGAAGACCCCATCAATGCAAACCAAAGATACATCGAACTTGCTATGAACAGCTAAAATGTAGAGCAACTGCACCTACTGTGCATGCACACCGCAAACACCAAGGTAACTCAACAAAACAAAAATACCAAGGAAGAAACACATCACAGCTTTTGCAAAAAGCAGCAAGTGAATTTTGAAACAAGGTAAATATGCTGAAAGTATTACAAAAATTGAAACAAAAACATTCGAACAGGGTAACGATACACACTTCATTTAAACATTGCAAAAAAAATGTTTTCCACACATGCAACTACACTAACTTCAGATCTACCGATACCGAAACCATGTGCAGTATATGCAGCCAGAGAAATCAAAAGTGTTGCAATTCAAACATGAAAGGACATTAACCCGTTGCATGCTTGTGACGGAACCGCTCCGTCACAAGCCACGGGTGAGCTGTGCTTGTGACGGAACGGTTCCGTCACGGCCCGCTCGCCGCGCCTGCGCAGCGCGAATTCCGCGCCTGCGCTGACTAATTAATGGGCGGGCGGGTTCGTGACGGAACCGTTCCGTCACAAGCACAGCTCACCCGCGAGCCGTGACGGAGCGGTTCCGTCAGAAGCATGGGACCACCGCGCGACCCCCCCCCCCCCCCCCCCCCCCAGCGCTGCGGCGGAATAGCCGCCGCAGCGAAGGGGTTAATAAGATCACAAACATGTACAAAACACAGAAAGACGTAAAAAAACATAGAAGTCGACGCCGACAGCAACATTGAAGCAGCATCAACTAATAATATTACAAAGCAAAAGGATAAAAATAGAGAACAAATAAAATGAAGAAATCACAAATGAAAACAGAAGAAATTCTGAATGTGAAAAAACAAATAAATAGCACATGTACAAGAAACCTCATAAAAGTGCAATATTAAAGTACTAGCCACTTGCTACTTTCAGTTCAGTAGCTAAGAAACTTTGAATGGTGGTGCTTGGAAAACAATCTGTAAAAAACACTGTATAACAGAAAACCAACCATTTACCAAACAGCGGTGCCCAGGACAAAGATGAACGCATAATGGAGTAACCACTAGAACTCATTGAATGTGACAAAGGGATACAAATAAAACACGAACAAGCACAAAACAGATGAAATGCTAAATTCAGATAGTTGCAAATGGCTTCTCAACCTTTTGCCTTCCTCCTCCTACTCTTTGATGGATTTTAACTTTGATGGCCTTAGGACTCTCTGCACTTACCACTGCTAGCCAGTACCAAAGTGCTTGTGCTCACTCCCCGATGCATAGTTCGATTGGCATACACATGATTGGCATATTTAATTTACAAGTAAGTCCCTTGTTGAGTAGGATACTATAGGGATTGGGACTGTAAATTCTACCAGTGGGCCTGAAGCAATTATTGTGCCACCCACTTATGTAGCACTATAAAACATGTCCCACTCAGGCCTGCCATGGCAGCCTGAAGGCAGTGTCCAACTGCCATGTCGACTTGGCATTTAAAACGTTTTACCAAGCCTTACAAAATCCCTTTAATTGCATATTTCATCCCTAAAGTAGCCCCTAGGTAACCCATATAGCAGGGTGCTGTGTAATTAGAAGGTAGGACATTTACCTTTACGTTTTACAAGTCCTAGAAGTGAAAAACCTCAAAATTAGTTTTTCACTACTGTGAGGCCTACCCCTCCCATAGGCTAACATCTGAAGTTCCTTATTAGATTTATTGAGCTGTAATTCCTAAATCAGAGTAGGCAAATCTGTCATTTTTGGCATCTATGAACGTGTAACGATAAGCCTTCTTTAATGGTAA
The DNA here is from genome assembly GCF_964263255.1 of Lissotriton vulgaris. Taxonomy (NCBI): domain Eukaryota; kingdom Metazoa; phylum Chordata; class Amphibia; order Caudata; family Salamandridae; genus Lissotriton; species Lissotriton vulgaris. The sequence continues at coordinate 43,656,419 of NC_141689.1, forward strand.
AGTCATATTTATCTTTATACGTTTGAAAATGCCACTTTTAGAAAGTTGAGACTTTCCTGCTCCTAGCCCTCTGTGCCTGCAGTCTGCCTTAGGTACCACGGCTGGGTGTAATTGACAGTTAGGAGTTTGTGAATTCCTTCCCAGACAGTCATACAATAGTGGGATTAGCAGAGCCTGAAAAGGCCATTAACTGACTAGGCTGGGCTCGGCCTCCACACAATAGACTTAACAACCCTGTATTGTCAGTTCAGTCAGCTAGGAGCGCCAGGGCAGGAGGGTGGGGGTGGGGGGTTTGCCGAAAACTCCTGAAACTTCAAAGAACCCTTCTGTAAACTTCTACCAACTTCTAGGAGCAGACAACCAGGATATAAAAATAGGGCTCTCAGACCCACTCTTCAGTTCACTGCAGGTCCTGTTGAAGGACTCTCAGAGGACTGTCTGCTGCTATGACCTGTTGTGCACTCTGCCAGAGTGCTGCTGTAGGTGGAAGGACTGTTTTGCTGCCTGGAACCTGCCTTGAACATTGAGAGTCCAGCCCTGCTGTGGAGCCCTGCATCTTCACCTAGTCAAAGGACTCCAGAAGTGACTCCAGGGGCTAGTTTTGCTGGCCTCTAGTTCAGATTCACCGGTTCATGACATGCTACCACCATCTTGAACCAGTAAAAGCATATGGACTCAGCCTGAGTAAGGCTTGAACCTCAAAGAGGTCTCCATCCACTCCTGGACCCTTGACCGTAGTGCTAAAAGTGCCTAGATGGCCAATTTCTATTAAAACTTCTTTAAAAATCATACCTCCGAGTCTACTAATTGGATTTTCATGAATTTGGTGTCGAGTAATTTATTAAAATGTTCTCCATTCCTCTACATTAGTTTGGGATTTTGATTGTGTCGCGTTCTCACTGTATATCTGTTTCTGTACTGCATAAATACTTAACACATTGATTCTAAGTTAAGCCTGACTGCTTTTTGTACCAGTCTACCGAAGGTTAAGCACAGGTTAATTTAGTGAGTTTTTGTGGTTCACCCGCAAGGGATTGTGGTTGTTGCTTGACCAGGGCTCACACCCCAGTCAACCAACATCCCACCTTCTCTCACAAATTTACAGCATTTGATATTTGTCAATATATTTTAGCATCCTTGTGTCCTTTTTAGATGCATGGATGTCTTTTGGAAACAAAAATGGAAAGAAACACAAGAGCTGTAAACATCAGGCACTTGTATTCTGTGTGTTCGCCTTGTGGATGGTGACTGGTCTGAACAACCTATACACAAAATTACATAAATTACCCAATGTTGCATCTACATAATGGACATTTCTCTCTGGCCTAGTCAAGATGGTGCCTCAAAGCTCTTTTGTGGGTTGGGTAAATGCTGCAAAAAGAGAGTCCATTTTCTTGTAATATACAGCACCATCATTCACGGGTGAGGAGGCCTGTGCTCACCCTAGACGCAGTGCATAGAGTTGTTCAATGCATGGAAAGCAGCATGAGGTGGAGGGTACAGCAAGATTACTGGGCTTGGGTCGTGGTGTTTTTGCATCAGGGGGACACACATAAAAGAAGGAAGGGCTGAGGGGCCTTGGGAGTTGGGAACACATGTATACTGTTAGGATTCAGGTATGGGGTGCTGGAAAATGGTAGGCCAACGTGTGTAATGTAATCCTGCTACTTTCCTACATATAAATGGTACCAGATTAGTGAGTTTCAAATATAATGCTGAAAAAATAATGTAGCAGAAATATTGAACACCAAAATGTCAACATGATAATTATATGAAATTTGTACCATTCTGAGTACTATCGTTTCATGCTGGCCTATTTTTGATTTGCTGCTATAAATTAGATTCATTTTTAGATTGTGTTAAATGTTTGCACAGTTAATAGTGTGCTCCAGAAGCATTTAAACAAAATATTGACAACTGAACTATTGACATGCTTAGCATGTATAGGTAAGTATTGATTTACTGAACATAACTCCACCTATTTGTATCTTGACAATATCTATTTCTGCAAGGTGCGTCCCTGTTGAGTGAAGAATAGCAAGTCTGTACTTCGGCAGCAGTAGGCGACTGATGAAATACTTGAATCAATGTCAGCCATTGTTAATCACTCGGGCAGCTGGTTGGTCCCTTCCAGAAGGAGGTGGCCCTTCTGCGAATCAGTAAGGCCGCTGCTCCCCATGGGAACCGGCCACCCCAAACCGCCAGTGTGCATCTATCTATAAAGGAACGTAAGCAACTCAAGACCGGTTTCAGCCTACTAGTCCTGTGGCAGAGTGAGTGCTGGACCCAGGCCTGAACATTCCCATCACACTTAGGTTGTCTACTGCAAAAACTGTAAGGTGAAAGGAGAAATGGTTGAATTAATCTCAAGCCCTGGGATTACTCAGGGCCCCATTTCAGTCCATTGTTTTCCATCCTCCATGCCATTCTTGACAGAGGCCCAATCTTATGCAATTCAGTACTGACGCTGCTCCGCACGGGAACAGTACACCCAGAAGTGGCAGGCGGAGCCCGCTCCTTTTGGGTTGGACAAGCAAACCAAGACCAGTTTTGTCCTAGTAAGGTGCGGTCAGTAGGGGACCGCTTCAGTCTTATGGCATAGTCAGCATCAGATCCACGCCTGCAACAAACAACAAGACCATGGGTGTTCTCAGTATTTAGTGATTATGGGCAGGTGTTTTAAGGTGATATAACTTGTCCTTTCTTCAGAAGTAGGGTGTTCATGCTTGTATGGTCTTTTATTTGCTGCTTTAATTTGTTGTCAGTTTTAAATGTTTTTAAAAATGTTTCCACATTGCATATTATACCAGGTTTGCCTCCATCTTGTCCCCTTCTCTTTTGTTAAACTCTCTCCTCTAGGTACTTCTTAAATCTGTCTACCCTCCCCCTCACACTGGGAGACATTGATCCATTGTGTTGTCTTGTTACTTCAGGGACCTCTCATCTTCGGGACACCCAGGACCCTTGGAGCATTGAAGCAGTGAGGGTGTTCGTTCACCATGGGGAACTACTGCATGACAATGGTCAACGAGACCCCGTATGTGTTCAGCTACACTTACTCCTATCTGGGGAGTGACAGAGATCTCCAGGTGAGTATCTCAATGAAAGACAAGCCATTAACTAGAGGGTCTTCTTTTATTGATGACAACTTCATGAATTCGGATCTCCAGAATGGGCAACATCCTTTGCAACGCAGCCATTACATCGCACTACACTTACAACATAGTCATTACATCTCAACATCCTTTACAATGCATGTCACTACAACGCAGGCATTACAGCGCATGCCACTACCTCACATGACACTACATCGCATGTCACTACAACGCAGGCATTACAGCGCATGCCACTACCTCACATGACACTACATCGCATGTCACTACAAAGCAGGCATTACAATGCATACCATTACAATGCATACCATCACAACGCATAGTACCCCTAAACTATCCAAAACTTACCCTACTGTTACACCTACCCTACTGTTACACCCCCTGGAGTTAGAATAGTAATGTTTACCCCTACACTATCCAACACTTACCCTACTGTTGCACCCCCTGGAGTTAGAATAGTAGTTTTTACCCCTACACTATCCAACATATACCCTACTGTTGCAGCCCTGGAGTTAGAATAGTCATTTTTACCCCTATACTATCCAATACTTACCTTAAATGCAAAGTAATTGTATGAGTTGTAATGGTAAGCATTGTGAAGGTATAATGCGATGTAATGGAATGCATTGTAAAGGTAGTTTCTAAAAATGCGATATCGTGTCTTGGGATTTAATGGAGTGTGTTGTACAGGATGTTATGATGTAAAAACTTTGTTGTAAAGGCATGCATTGTAAATGTATGCTTTGTAACGTAATACATTCCTCCAGAATACAGATGTCAGTGCTGGCTGAAGCAACTGTGTTTGGAAGAACTTATCCTTTTATCACTGTTCACTCAGGCAAAGGTTCTCTCCTACAGACTCCATCTCTAACCACTCAGGTAAGGGCTTATCCTAGCCCTGTGTTGACATCCGAAGGTGCAAAGAAAGCAGCAAGAATTGTTTGAATTGCAGAATTTTCCTGCTAATTGTTTTGTGGGAAAACTTGTCCCACACTACCAATATTTTCAGGATTTTTCCTATGAGTTTAAAAAAACTCTAGAAAGTGGATTAAGGTCATCAAAGATGGCCATTGTTACACAGTATCTTCTGTATTTTTTCATTGATTAACACTACAGCTCCTTCTATCACCCATAAAACCGTAGCGTTGGACAAGGTGCTGCATGAATCCAAAGCTGTGTCTGAATGATGAAATGAGAAGACTGTCAACCCTCCAGACGCCATCCACTCCAATGAGGCCATGAAAAGGGGTTTTGTGAAGCCAAAGTCCCAAAATGTCTTGAACAAAGGGAGAATCTGATTCCAGTGTGATGGTTGGAAGCCCAGCCAACAACTGCTCGGATTTACTAAACTTTCACGCAACACAATGTAGTAAGGGAACTTGCTGCACTGAGGAACATGAAGGGAAGATAGTATAAATAGTATAAATATGCTGCATTTCCAAAGAATTGGCACACGTCGGCTTTCTCCTTGCACTGGTGCACTACATAGTGCCAATGCAGGCACAGTTATGTCACAACACAAGGGTGCCTGCAATTTTGCCCGAAAAAGTACTATCTCGCACAAAAACAATTCTTAGAAGTTTGTTCCTCTTTGTATATGCAATGCAGAATGCAGAACACATGCAAAAAGGAAGTGATGAGGAAACGTAAAGATATTTCTCATCATTCACCAGTCTCTGATAGATGCACCATTTAGTAAATCTAGGGTGCATCAAAAACCATAGGTACATGCACGGGAACGCCAATGCTCCACCATTGGAACGCCTCTCTGACACAAGGTGCTATGCGCTGAATTTGTTAATTTTTTATTTCACTACGACAGGCAGTCCAGGATAGAACAGAGAGGCAGGGACATCAGCAGCAAGGCCGGAACATAAGTGTCTCATTTTAGATTTAGACAGAGATCAAGATTGGTTTGAGATATTTGAACAAGAAAGGCGATGCCTTTGGAGGAAGAGACCTTCAAGTACATCTTTATCAATTTGTCTTGTTATTATTTTTAAAAAGGGTCCAACTCCTCATCTTTATTTAGACCATGCGCCAGGGTATTCAGAAGCAGAATCCACATACTTAACTTTTTCTCTATTTCCTTTCTCTGCATAATCCTTTTTTTTCACACATGTTCAATAGCATTCTCTTTAGTTATTATATGAAGTGCTCTGTTTGAGGATAGTCAGATCCACCTTAAAATCCCCCTGTTGTATTATTATATTATATATTGCGTATCGTTTATCAAGTTCATCATTTTATGTGTTACATTTGGCTGTCATAGAAAGCCAGTAGAATGAGTACTGGATTCCGGATCTGGGTTTTCACTGCTATGAGATAGCAACAGTTGAATAAAATGATTGGGCCACATGTATCAAGCTTTTTTCCAGTGCAAACTGGTCAATTCATAGATTTTGGCCTGTTTGCAACTGGTAAAAAAGCACTTTGGTATGTAACAAGCCCAAACGGTGATTTGGTAGCACACTGCCTAATCACATTTTTGGTTTGCGACCAAATACTGATTCTGTATTTGGAAGGAGCATCCCTGTGAATGAAAAAAAGAGAGGGTGTGGTCCACCGGGCTAGTGAATCTTCTCAAACAAACTAAAGCAAAAAATGAAGCTTCTCTTTTTAAACAGATACTGTTTTTCTTTTTTAAAAAAAGGGGTAGCATTTTTTAAAAAAGACTGCTGTATTTAAAAGCAATCACAGACACGGTGGTCTGTTGACCTCAGCAGGCCACCATCCCTGTGTTGGCATTGATTCCTAATGAGTCGCAAATTGTGACCTACTTCATTAATATTCATGAGGTAGATCGATTTGCAACCCACAAGGAATCGGTAAATCAAACCTAATGAGTTTCTTACATGTGGAATAGCGATTTCCTAATTGCGATTCACTGAAAATCACAATAGGTAATCGCTCCCCCTAATATTGGCACAGCTGGACCTTTGTTTCCACTGATGTCACCACTGCTATGCTCACTTTTGCATGCAACCCGTTAATCTCCACAAACCTGAGAGGCGAAGGATCGTGCAGGTGGCCTGGATCTACATCAACTTCCACTAGCCATGTTAAGCACAGGTCTCTGCAGACAGACAGACAGAGTGAGTGTGGCATCGCACCAGTGAGGCTGTGGCTCCATGGAGCACTGAGAGCACAGCTTCGGGAAAGAGGAGGAGGAAAGGTGCAGATTGGCAGTAGGCATTTATACATTATCTTTAATATGTGGGCTTAGCAGAAAGCAGGAAGACAGCAAGGGCCAGATGTACAAAACCTTTTGACATTCGCAAATGGCCTCATTTTCAGAATTGGGCCATTCGCGAACACAAAGGCATTTAGAGATGTACAAAGGCCAAATTGCAATTCGGTAACTTGTTACAGAATTGCAATTTAGGTTTGCGATTTGGTATTGGGAAGATGGGTGTTTAAGAAGCCCCATCCTAATGGCAAATTACAGTGGTATGGATGAATGTTTTGGAACGGAAAAAGAGATCCAATATATCCACAATTTATACCAGCTTCAAGTTGGTGGTAACCCATTTGCAAATGGGAAGGGCCCCACGAAATGAATGTTTGTAAAAACATTTAAGAGCAGGCAGTGGTCCCACAGACTACTTCCTACTCTTAAAAAATGACAAGAAAGTGTTTCATTTTTTTAAACGCCTCCTGTTTTCCTTTAAGGAAAATGGACTGCATTAAAAAAAAATATTATTTATTCAAAAGCAATCACAGACATGGTGGTCTTCTGACACCCACAGGAACCATTACTGTTATTTTAGCGATTCCAAGTGGGTCGCACACAGAGACCTACCTCATTCAAATTAATGAGGTAGGTCGATTTGTAACCCACTGGGAATCACAAAATGTGTCAATAGCACATTTGTACATTGATGTTTGCGATTACCAAATAGCGAATCACAAAAAATGGATATGTGGTAATTGCAAATGATTACCTACATACATTTGGCCCTAGGTTCTTTATAGGTAATGCTAAGGGGTAGTGTGAGAGGGTGGCAGAGTGCCTGGTTCGCTGATTGTTAATTTGGTAAGAGGAAGGGAGTTGTGGCCAGTGAGTGGTATGGAGTAAAGACTACGGTGCAAGAAGGGGTGGAGGGATAAAGCAGGAGTCTCCTGTATCCCGGCACAAGTGATGGAAGTAGGGGCAAATGACATAGGGAGCATTCATAGCATAAAACTGTAGGTCGGTAACTGTGAAGAGGTGGGATGTTTGTCACCTCAGAGTTCTTATTAGCATCATAGACAACATGAGATGCATTCTTTCTCTCTTTTGATGTCGCAAAGAACCATAGGTGAAAACAAATACTGTTATTCACAGTTATCAATCCATAATTCATTCTTTCTTAGATAAAATGCATACTAATTTCATTGTTTTATTCATTTGCTGTTCACATTTTTATTTTTGTGGACATGATATTTTCTTTACATTTTCTGATTTCCATTCTTGTTTTCTCTCTGATTTTGTCCCATAGTAACATATCACTAATGATGCAGCGTCAGTTTATTTTCTGATAGTTTTTTATCTGCATCAGTGTACTATATTGACCACTATATATCATCTATACAAATAATGGCCTTTTATAATTTGTGTTAAACATGTGATAGCCAATAAATAAATTGTCAAATACATAGTGTGGGCTTCCTTGTAAGGAGTCTGCAGCTACGTGTATTATCTGGAGTCATGGAGAGATGAAGCAATGGGGGCGTGGCTTGCAGGCTGGTGGCGGCCGGCACGTGAGCTTGGAGCTCCACGCCGGCCCGTTGATTCATCCGCTTTAACTATGGCCCTTTCACCGGGGATGCAGCACGGACCCTCCTTCTGAGGAGCAAAGTGCCGGGGAGTCGCTCGGGCCCATTAATTGGCTGCATAGGGGCGCTAAACTGCTGCGGCGGCCGCTAGAAGTTTTCACTGCTGCCATCAAGATGGCGCTGAGTAGACAGTTGGTGCACCGGGAGCTTGACATGTTCCCGCACCACCTCAAGTAAGAAGGCTGGTGGCCAAACTGACGGAGAGCGAAGGGAGATACGCTTCTGGGCACAATCGAATGAACAGCGACATAATGGCGGTGCTCCATGCCTGGCCTGTCTCTCATGTGGCTGGGGGCTGTTGAGAGTTCTTCAGCGGCTGGCCCAGGGGACTCGGGTGGAAGAGCCCTCCTGAGCTGCTGAGAACCCTGCGATACTGGCGACCACAAAAAACCCTGGTGAGATACTTAGCGGAGCGCTAATGGAGCAAGGCTGAGTGACGCAGACTAATTACAGGACACAAACAGCGGTAAATTTTGGCCTGGTCCGAGTCGGACTCACCATCACACAGGAGGATCCTGGGTTGGACCCCTGCTTGCTATCAGCGCCTGTGGGTGAGTGATTTCCGCGTGGGATGGGGGAGCTGGATGCTGGAGCTTTGGGAGGCGTCCCCCCTCACCTCTCATCTGGACTGCCTGATAGTGCTGGATGTTTCGACCTCACGCTGATTGGGATGGACCTGTAGGGGGCCTGAACATGACCACGCGGAGAAGGAGCAGGAGGGCCTGGCCTTCTGGAACCTCTACATGGGGGGTGACTGCCTTCTGTCTTACCAGGGACAACTTGTGAGCCGGGATCACTGCCGGAGCTGTGGAGGGGTGATTATCCTGGGGACCTTAGAGGTCTGAACAATGCGAGCTACACAGCGTGCAGGCGGACCTTTGCACGACTGTACTACAGTGCCTGGAATAAAGTGCCGCGGGGCTGAGTGGGGCGGGTGGCCTAGACTGGGGGCGCCGTCCTCACCTCACCCGATGGGGAAGCCTAGGGGGAAACAGGCACTGGGCCCACCAGAGCAGGAAGACCGGGGGCAGGAGGAGCGGCGACCGGATTCACCCACGAGGCCCGCAGAGGCAGGAGTGTAACAGCAGTTGGCTCGAATATTGCAGGCATTTACAGACACGAGGGAGGCCCTACATCAGGTTATAGCTACTGCATCAGTGGGGTTGGGGTTGCTGCTTGCAGAGCACTCCAAGTTGGCAGATAGTGTGGAGCAGGCCAAAACATCCCTGGCAACACTGGAACCGGCGCAGGAATCCCTCGCTGAACAGGAGGGAGGCATCTCCCATAGGTTCCTGATTTTGGAAAAAGAGCCAAAGATGCTGAGGGACACAACCGGAGGAATACCATCTGCGTCCTGGGCCTGCCGGAAGGGGCCAATATGGTCCAATACCTGGAGGACTGGCTCCGTGACACAGTGGCGCTGGAAGGGTTGACCCAGTTCTTCACACTGGAAAGGGCCCATCGGATCCCGGCTCGCCCACCGCAGCAGGGCAGACCGTCGCAGTCAGTAGTGGCTAAAATCCTCCATTATAACATAACATAACATAACATAACATGTGTATTTGTAAAGCGCTCAATTACCCAGAGGTCTCTTGGCGCTGAATAACAGATGTTCATTGTTACCCAACTCAATGGTACTTATTTTGTCGACCTCAGATGGATGAAATGCTGAGTGGACTCCCCCCGTGATTTGAACCTGTGACTATGAGGTTGAACACAGACCCCTGCAACGGATGCATCAGTCCACTGAGCCACCAGACCTGGATATATATTATAAGGACAGAGATCTCCTCCTGCGGACAGCACGCATTTCTGGACCCTCCAAGGTGGATAACAGCAAGGTTTCCCTTTTCCCAGACTACAAGATAGAAGTTCAACGACGCCATGCATCTTTCCTGGCCGCCAAGAGAGGCCTGAGAGACTAGGGTCTTCAATATTCCTTGATGTTCCCGGCTCGGCTTCCGATTATCCTCAATGCCACAACCCACTTCTGCGATGACCCGATGGAGGCATGGGACTGGCTTGAAACCTACAAGACAGGTCGACGGCTGACTGGGAAGCCTGAGGGGCATGATTCCCCAGTGCGGTTGCCTCAGCACCTCCGCAAGTAACGGCGGCACCCTGCCACTCTGAAGACACCCAGCTCATACTAGACAGCGTAGGAGAGGTCTGTTGCATTGCGGGCGCTGCATTGCGGGCGGTGTCTGAACTACTCCGAGACCATAAGCAGTCCTCAGGAGCTGACACAGAGACGGACAAGACTCCTGAGGGCACGGACACCGATGGCTCTCAAACTAGTAGTGTGCAGTTGCCACATGTCACACTGGGCACAGCTGCCAAAATTGTTTGATGATTTTATTTTATGCTTGCGTAACCCTTTTTACTTTTCAGGTGCCACTGGGAAGGTTTCAGCCTTTGTGAACTTTTGTACTGCACAGTTTATTCTATGGTTGTTTTAATGTTCGCTGGCCGCAGTGGGAGGGGTGTGTACTTTATTCTAGTAGAGAGTTGTATCCCAGGGATGGGGTGTAGAGTATTAAATGTGGCATGAACACGGTTGATTCCAAATATACTTGCGGACGGTAACCACCCGTTTGTGGCCACTCTTCCCCTTTGTTCCTCTGTAGCCACTAGAGGGCAGTTAGTTCTCAAGTAGTTTGGATGGGGGCTAGTCTTTTAGTGCCTGTCCTTGGGAGGGGGTTATTGAGGTCATTCTTACTGTTGTAAGGGAATGTTTAGGGGGTATTGGCATAACTTTCTTGAACGAGCTGTTGATGGTTGAAAGGAAGCAATATTATGGGTTCGATGTCTGAGATAAAGTGTATATCTGGCAATGTCATGGGTATGCATACCATGTTACGAAAAACTATAAACCAAAACACAATACCAGTATTGCCAACTTAATTACACTTGGACCACGGATGGTCACTCGAATCGCTGACTGAAACAGTGACTCTCGGAGAACAGTTTTGTCCGAAATAAATCAAAATGTTTTAATTTTTATATAACATATACCATATCAATGGGCAATTTTTTGTTTTTTTAGATACACATTTGGATAGCTCCACAGAAGTATGTCAAAACAACAAATAATGAAAACGAGTACAAAAAGACACTTTTTAGACAAATTGACACCTTGCATTCAACATTCATACGGGACAACACACATATAAATATACATATATACACAATCGAAAGATTCTATTTACAGCATATATTTTTGAAAAACAACGCATTGGAACAAACAACTAAACAATTTTCATGTGTTTGAGAGTAAATCAACAATTCCTAATGCTGGATAGAGAAGGTCTACGCGTTTCGATGACCCCTTGTTGTGGGGAAATCTCGTCAGGACCAAAAAGCCTGTGAATGAAGGAACAAGATAGGGTCAACTAAGGGGACCGGACTCTACCTCTCAACGTATCAGAAAGGATAAATGAAACTAATCCTACCTTAGAGTTGCTGGGTGCTCTTTTGGGATTTATACTGTAATAAAAACAGAACCTGTTTTAACCCATGGTTAAAGACGCAGAAAAAACCGCAATCGCATTTTCCTAACTATCTCATTCACTCGTGAGTACTTACATAGTGATGCGCAGGGTGCGCTCTCAAAGGGTTTTGTTCTCATCCATAAGTGGAAGTGGAGATCTAAAAGAATGGAAGGACTAGTAAGAGATCTAGTGGTTTGACTGGTGGTAGCAGTAGCTATCGGTGAACCGGAGACTACTTACATCTGGTTGAAGCGTGGAGACGGGGCTGTTTCCCGGATCCGCACGGTGAAACGCCTTGTTAGATTAGTTCCTGAAAGGAAAGATGAAGACTACTGTCAGTATTCTTCGTGGGAACTACGTGGGCTGGATGGCTATTCTCTCACAGTTCTGTCAAGTTGTTCCGATCTACCTGTAGGCTTGTAGTATGATGAGTATATCTGGGGGTCCACGTTCTTCGGTCTCTGTCAAGTGAATGCAGATACCGGCATCATCCAGTTCGATGTTTCTTGTCTCGTGTGTCCTGGTTTTTAACTCACTTCCTGGTCATAGGATTTGTGGGGATTGTAGTTTTTAGGATTCGTCGTCATGGAGACGTTGTTTCTGTCATGTGACCTTGTGTGGTCTCGTGTGTCCTGGTTTTTAACTCACTTCCTGATCATAGGATTTGTGGGGATTGTAGTTTTTAGGATTCGTCGTCATGGAGACGTTGTTTCTGTCATGTGACCTTGTGTAGTCGGGCTCGCAGTCTGCGCAGGAGACGGTAGCCCGAATCTTTCATTGTATGAGTTTATAGACGGTAGATCTCCGAGAGTTCGTTAAGGCCATCAGTAGCTGTATTAAACTTGACAATAAGCATGGCTTCATGGCGAGATAGTTTAGCCTCAATATCTCCTCCTCTGGGGTCTTTTTCGATTTTGGCAATGACTGTCCATTTCAGGTCGTCTAGTGTGTGCTCGTGACTGATCCAATGATTGACAAGGGGGGCAGTTGTGACTTTCTTTTTTATACGGGATTTGTGTTGAGTGATGCGGCATCTAATTTCTTGGCTTGTTTTCCCAATATATAGCATGTCACAGGGACATTTTATGCCGTAGATGACGTATTTTGATTTGCAGTTCGTGAACTTTTCGTGTTTCCAAAAAAGTTGTTTATGTTGAAACAAGCATCCTTCTTCTGTGCTTGCGCAACAAATGCAAGACCCGCATTTATGGTGACCCTGTATGGGTGGTAGGCCTAGCATGGTGTTAATTGTGGGCGGGTTCTGCTTCACTGCAGCTCGTACAATGTGGTTGGCCACACTCTGATCCTTTTTAAAGGCAAATAATGGCTTCTCTTTTAGTGTCTCAGCTACATTTTCTACTAGATGCCAATTCTGTAGAATAGTTTTCTTGAGTTGGTTGGAATTGGGGCAAAATGTTGAGACACATACTATCCTTTCGAGAGATGGTTTTGTCCTTTTTACTAGGAGTGTTTCTCGAGGGATCCACCATACTCTCTTCATAGTTCTTTTGAGAAGTTTGACGGGATAGCCTCTTGATGCTAGATTGTCAGTGAGGTTGGAAGCGTGGAACATGTATTCGTCTTTGAGGTGGCAATTTCTTTTTATCCGCAAGTACTGTCCGAAGGGAAGATTTTCTTTTAGGTTTCGCGGATGATTGCTTGTAAAGTGTAAAGCCTTGTTTCTGTCTGTCACTTTCTTAAATAATGTCGTCACCAAGCCTTCATCTGTAGGATATACTTCAACATCAAGGAATGACATTTTAACTTTGGAAAAGTTCATGCTGAACTTGATCTCTTCTGTGCGAGTATTAAGCCACTCGTGAAATTCTTTTAATTCTTCTTCTGATCCTCTCCAGGTTAAGAAGACGTCGTCTATGTAACGGCTCCAACTTGTGATGTTTTCCGAGTATGGATTTGATTGGTAAACAAATTTCTCTTCATAGAGTGACATAAACAATACAGCCAATTCTGGGGCGAACGGACACCCCATGGCTACACCGCTTATCTGGTAGAAAAAATCTCCGTTAAAATTGAAATAGTTTTTCTTCAGAGCCAATGTAGCTAGTTGCATGATAAATTCCGTTGGTACTCTAGTCGGTTTGGGTCGTTGGTCAAGATAGTACTGAATGGCATCTAGGCCGTCACTCTGAGGAATCTGGGTGTACAATGAACTCACGTCCATTGTCACCAGGAAATCTTCGTTCTGCTCAAAAGGTATAGTTGGCAATTTATTTATAAAATCCGTCGTGTCTCGGAGGAATGACTTCACCTCGGACATGAAGGGTTTCAGGAAGAAATCTACAAACTTAGATACCGGTTCAAACAGAGACTCGCAACCGGAGACAATTGGTCTTCCTGGAGGGGCATTAATGTCTTTGTGGATTTTAGGTAAGACATAAAATAAGGGTATCCTTGGGTTGTTGCATTTAAGGTATTCATATTCTTTCTTCCCAATTATTCCGTCTGTCAATCCTTTCTCCAAAATTGGGTTGAGTAGTTGTTGAAGTTCTGTCGTCGGATTTTTGGCTATTTTCCTGTAGCATCTCGGGTTGTTAAGTTGACTCATCACCTCTCCGATGTATTTTTCCGTGTCCCACACTACTATTGATCCTCCTTTGTCCGCCTGTTTAATTGTAACTGACGTGTCCTTTTTGAGATTGTCTAGTGCATTTTTCTCAGCTCGCGAGATATTAAATTTAGTCCAACTCCGGCTTTTCTCCATTTTGTTTATAGCTGACAAGATGGTTTTTTCGAAAGTAAGAATTTCTTTTGCTATTTTATTTCCTGGTGGACAAAATGTGGATTTTCTCCTCAGTCCTGTGACTTCTATTGGTGATTGGATCGGAGTTTGTGCGAAAAAGGATTTTAGTTTAATTTTCCGGCAGAATTCAATTGCCTCCATTTTGAGTTTGACAAAATTGGTGTGTCTCATGGGGACAAAGGAGAGTCCTTTTTCCAAAACACTAGTTTCTGCTTGAGTGAGAACTTTGTTTGATAAATTGAAAATTGGAGAGACTACCAGTTCTTGTAATTGTGCCTCCGTGTCGACATCTCCCATGGCTGGTTGTACCGTGGACGTGCTCGATTTTGTGGTTGGCCTCTTCCTAAAAAAGGAACCGAAGAGGGTCCTGGTTGTTGTTGGAAAGATCCTCTTTTATTGCCTCCTCTTCTTTGATTGTTAGTCTCACTTTCACTTCCACTTGATGCTGATGAGGTATCCGAGAAAGAAATGAATTTATTGGTTGATCGTCCTTGGTATTCCCCTAAGTATCTCCTTGAGTCTGCTCGGGAGTAGTGACGGCCTAGATGCCATTCAGTACTATCTTGACCAACGACCCAAACCGACTAGAGTACCAACGGAATTTATCATGCAACTAGCTACATTGGCTCTGAAGAAAAACTATTTCAATTTTAACGGAGATTTTTTCTACCAGATAAGCGGTGTAGCCATGGGGTGTCCGTTCGCCCCAGAATTGGCTGTATTGTTTATGTCACTCTATGAAGAGAAATTTGTTTACCAATCAAATCCATACTCGGAAAACATCACAAGTTGGAGCCGTTACATAGACGACGTCTTCTTAACCTGGAGAGGATCAGAAGAAGAATTAAAAGAATTTCACGAGTGGCTTAATACTCGCACAGAAGAGATCAAGTTCAGCATGAACTTTTCCAAAGTTAAAATGTCATTCCTTGATGTTGAAGTATATCCTACAGATGAAGGCTTGGTGACGACATTATTTAAGAAAGTGACAGACAGAAACAAGGCTTTACACTTTACAAGCAATCATCCGCGAAACCTAAAAGAAAATCTTCCCTTCGGACAGTACTTGCGGATAAAAAGAAATTGCCACCTCAAAGACGAATACATGTTCCACGCTTCCAACCTCACTGACAATCTAGCATCAAGAGGCTATCCCGTCAAACTTCTCAAAAGAACTATGAAGAGAGTATGGTGGATCCCTCGAGAAACACTCCTAGTAAAAAGGACAAAACCATCTCTCGAAAGGATAGTATGTGTCTCAACATTTTGCCCCAATTCCAACCAACTCAAGAAAACTATTCTACAGAATTGGCATCTAGTAGAAAATGTAGCTGAGACACTAAAAGAGAAGCCATTATTTGCCTTTAAAAAGGATCAGAGTGTGGCCAACCACATTGTACGAGCTGCAGTGAAGCAGAACCCGCCCACAATTAACACCATGCTAGGCCTACCACCCATACAGGGTCACCATAAATGCGGGTCTTGCATTTGTTGCGCAAGCACAGAAGAAGGATGCTTGTTTCAACATAAACAACTTTTTTGGAAACACGAAAAGTTCACGAACTGCAAATCAAAATACGTCATCTACGGCATAAAATGTCCCTGTGACATGCTATATATTGGGAAAACAAGCCAAGAAATTAGATGCCGCATCACTCAACACAAATCCCGTATAAAAAAGAAAGTCACAACTGCCCCCCTTGTCAATCATTGGATCAGTCACGAGCACACACTAGACGACCTGAAATGGACAGTCATTGCCAAAATCGAAAAAGACCCCAGAGGAGGAGATATGGAGGCTAAACTATCTCGCCATGAAGCCATGCTTATTGTCAAGTTTAATACAGCTACTGATGGCCTTAACGAACTCTCGGAGATCTACCGTCTATAAACTCATACAATGAAAGATTCGGGCTACCGTCTCCTGCGCAGACTGCGAGCCCGACTACACAAGGTCACATGACAGAAACAACGTCTCCATGACGACGAATCCTAAAAACTACAATCCCCACAAATCCTATGATCAGGAAGTGAGTTAAAAACCAGGACACACGAGACCACACAAGGTCACATGACAGAAACAACGTCTCCATGACGACGAATCCTAAAAACTACAATCCCCACAAATCCTATGACCAGGAAGTGAGTTAAAAACCAGGACACACGAGACAAGAAACATCGAACTGGATGATGCCGGTATCTGCATTCACTTGACAGAGACCGAAGAACGTGGACCCCCAGATATACTCATCATACTACAAGCCTACAGGTAGATCGGAACAACTTGACAGAACTGTGAGAGAATAGCCATCCAGCCCACGTAGTTCCCACGAAGAATACTGACAGTAGTCTTCATCTTTCCTTTCAGGAACTAATCTAACAAGGCGTTTCACCGTGCGGATCCGGGAAACAGCCCCGTCTCCACGCTTCAACCAGATGTAAGTAGTCTCCGGTTCACCGATAGCTACTGCTACCACCAGTCAAACCACTAGATCTCTTACTAGTCCTTCCATTCTTTTAGATCTCCACTTCCACTTATGGATGAGAACAAAACCCTTTGAGAGCGCACCCTGCGCATCACTATGTAAGTACTCACGAGTGAATGAGATAGTTAGGAAAATGCGATTGCGGTTTTTTCTGCGTCTTTAACCATGGGTTAAAACAGGTTCTGTTTTTATTACAGTATAAATCCCAAAAGAGCACCCAGCAACTCTAAGGTAGGATTAGTTTCATTTATCCTTTCTGATACGTTGAGAGGTAGAGTCCGGTCCCCTTAGTTGACCCTATCTTGTTCCTTCATTCACAGGCTTTTTGGTCCTGACGAGATTTCCCCACAACAAGGGGTCATCGAAACGCGTAGACCTTCTCTATCCAGCATTAGGAATTGTTGATTTACTCTCAAACACATGAAAATTGTTTAGTTGTTTGTTCCAATGCGTTGTTTTTCAAAAATATATGCTGTAAATAGAATCTTTCGATTGTGTATATATGTATATTTATATGTGTGTTGTCCCGTATGAATGTTGAATGCAAGGTGTCAATTTGTCTAAAAAGTGTCTTTTTGTACTCGTTTTCATTATTTGTTGTTTTGACATACTTCTGTGGAGCTATCCAAATGTGTATCTAAAAAAACAAAAAATTGCCCATTGATATGGTATATGTTATATAAAAATTAAAACATTTTGATTTATTTCGGACAAAACTGTTCTCCGAGAGTCACTGTTTCAGTCAGCGATTCGAGTGACCATCCGTGGTCCAAGTGTAATTAAGTTGGCAATACTGGTATTGTGTTTTGGTTTATAGTTTATTGATAGTGAGGCTTGTCCTTATTGCCAGTGAGCCCAGACCCTGTTTTGGTTTTGGTACCATGTTACGAAGGCACAAGATACATGCGTACTTAGTGCGTAGAGGAGTCCAGTTGTCTTTCCTTCAGAAAACTCACAGTGCACACAAAGAGGATGCGGCATTGCAGCGTAGGTGTAGGGCAGGTTTTTTGTACAACTTCTTCTGCCTTTGCACAGGGTTTATTGATCTGGGTCCGGGAGGGAGTCCCTTTCCAACCCACACATCAGGTAAAGGATCCCAAGGGGCGATACATGTTAGTGGTGGTTAGGGAGGTGGTGTGGGACAGTATCTGTGCTCCAAATATGGGACAAACGTTTTTTTTTACACACTTGTCAGGGAAATTTGCTCCATTTTTGACTGGGTACGTACTTATGGGTGGGGATTTTAATTCTGTTACAGACGTAATGATGGCTAGATCACACCACCCTCTCCCGGATGCGCCTATCCATAATCTCTCAAGGCTCTGGTGAGATTGGAAGCATAGATGTGGATTGATAGACACCTGGAGAGCGCACCACCCGGACGCTCGGGGCTACTTGTTTTTCTCCGCATTACATGCCCTTCCATATTCACCTGGATGCGATGCTTTGTTCTCCTGACATACACGCAGAGGTCCAGCACCGCGAGTATCTCACCAGAACGTTGTCAGACCATAACCCTTTGCTTTTGCGTATCAACCTGTTACAAGGGGATCTAAAATCCCAACATGGCGATTGAATCCAGAATGACTAGAGTTTCAGGTAGTTTGTGAGGTGGTGGGGACCGGTATAGCTAATTATTTTCGAGAAAACATTGGTACTGCCTCCTCATTGGCGGAGGAATGGGATGCTTTTAAGAGTGTAATAAAAGGGCAGTGTATTGCGAATAAGCGTGGAGTACCTAGGGTGTTATTGCAAGACTTAGAGAGGGCAGAGGAGAGGCTGCGGGGAGTGGAGAGGGAGAGGCCAGACCACCCTTATCGACACCAGGATTAAGTGGAAGCGAGGGAGGAGGTTGCTGTACAGGTTGAAAGGCTGCGCTGCTTTGACTATGAAAGATGTGTAGCGTGTGCTCATGCAGAGCGGGATAAGTCTGGGGCGTTGTTGGCATGGTTGACCAACCCAGGGAGAAGGGGTGCAGGTATTCTGGAGCTTCATGGCCCTGATGGGGAAATCCATTACACACAGCGGGGGATCAATGAGCAGTTTTTTGCCTACTATACTGATTTGTACCAGAGTAAGGTGGCATCTAGTGAGGAGGCCATTCAAGATTTCTCGTAGGTGGCAGAACTTCCAGCATTGGATAGAGAGCGGGCTGGGTTGTTGGGTCAGGACATTACCATAGGGGAGGTTCACGAAGCGATCACACATAAGGCCTGGAGAAAGACCCCTGGGGTGAACGGTCTGCCCGTGGAGTTCTATAGTACATATATCGATCTTCTGGCCCCTAGGTTGGTAACATTGTACAACACTGCAAGAAGGGAGTTCCTTCTACCTGCTACTACTCGTGAGGCGGTAATTATACCACTTTTAAAACCAGGGAAACCTCCTCATGACAGGACAGCTTGTCGACCGTTATCAATGCTGACTACAGATTATAAGATTTTAAGCCGGAAATTGGCAAACAGTCTGCTCCTATATATGGTGCAATTGAAACATATGGATCAAGCGGGGGTTATACCGTCCTGGAATACAGCCCTAAATGTGCGGCGCCTTCTTAGTATCTTAGATGCTGATACGTATCACAAGCATTCTGCTGCTGTGTTGGCAATAGATATTGAGGAGGCCTTTGACAGCTTGGAATGGGCATATCTGTTTCAAGTTATGCAGCGATTTGGCCTGGGGGATGATTTTGTGGATTGGACAGCTCTCTTGTATCGCCAGTCTACAGCGTGGGTTAAAACGGGTGGGATGAGTTTGGATGCCTGCATCGTGGGTCGGGGAACAAGACAGGGCTGCCCCCTATCCCCACTGCTGTTCTCCCTGGTCATAGAGCCGCTGGCGGCCAGGACGGGCTTGCATTATCAGGGGCTCCAAGTGCGCAAGCACTTTATGCTGACGAGCTCCTTATGTTTTTGGCAGACACAGAGGGCGCCCTTCGGGGAGCAAAGACACTATGGCTGACCTTGGTACAATTGCTTGCGTTAAAGTAAACTGGGCAAAGACTTGTTTATTTCCTGCAGCACCTAAGACCGAAGATCCATCGGCAACACAGGGAATACAATGGGAGCGTCAATGCATGTCATACGTCGGCACTCGTATTTATTATACCCAACCCAACCCATTGGAGGGTAATGTGGGCAGGGCCATTAGGGGGCTCAAAGGCTGTATCGAGATTTGGAGCACACTTCATTACTCGGTAGCTGGGCGGGTATCCCTTCTTAAGATGATAGCACTCCCCGGCTGTTATACTACTTTAGAACGTTGCCTATTTCGATCCCGGCCTCTGTCTTTGAGCAGGTTCGGTAAAAGGTGGTTGGGTTCCTTTGGGCCTCGGGCAGACGAAGGGTGGCACTTAACACGATAAGGAGACCGATCTCGGACGGCGGCTTAGCGGTCCCTGATTTTGAAACATATTATTTAGCGGTGCAGTTGCAGTGGCTTACTCAGAAAATTGCACGGACGTTTCAGGACCCAGCTGATATAGATGGGAATCATGTTAATAGACAGACGTTTTCAAGATTAATATTGCAGTTGGCATTCCCGGCCTTCTCTCTCACTTGAGAAATGGTGACGTTTAAACTCTGCTGGAACAGAAGTCAGCGGCAAGCACAAATAGCGCGGCTGTATGCCCCTGAGATCCCGCTGGTAATGTGCACTGCACTACCACATGGGGGTGATTGGGGGGCGATGATCGACTATGTGGAAAGGGGACTAACCACCATGGGGGATCTATATGCGGATGGTGCTGTACTTCCTTATGAGGTATTACAAGACAGGTACGAGTTGGCCCATGGGGACTACTTGATGCATATGGCGCTCATGACGCCCATCCAAGCACATTGGAAGGAGGGGCATGGAGAACCTCCAACCTCAATCATTTGTCAATATGTAGTTTTGGCAGCTGGCACCATTAAGGGGGTTACGTGCCTATACCACCGAATGAAGCACGAGAGACACACCCCTCTGTGCTCACTTCGACAAATGTGGGAGGAGGATTTAGGTCTGGACATCCCTGAGAAAGTGTGGGCGGGACTAATAGAACGGGCATGGAAAAGCAAGAGGAACGCGCACTTCCAACTGGTGCACTTTTTTATACTCCACATGGCTTATCTTAAATTAATCAGCATTTTAAAGTCAATTCTGCAATGTGCCTGAGCATATTTCTCCCACTTGATGTGGAGATGCCCTCAGCTGGGAACGTATTGGGAGGAGGTGGAAACACTTTTGCAGGAAATCACGACTAGGGACGGAGATTTTAACTGCCAATTTGAGCCGCTGGGTAGTATGGAGTCCTGTGAACAAGACGAGGTAGACTCATTCTGGCATATCCCAGATCCTAAGTTCAACCCGGGTAGAGCATGGACACCGTTGGTGCTCCAGATAAAATCTTTCACCCTTGCAACTTCTATGCGGTCGTGCAATGGGAAATTGGACCCCGACTGTCCAGGAGTAGTCACCTATAACAGGGTAAGATAAACCTCAATCATAGATTACATTATGATGGAGGCAAAACATTGGGATAGGCTAAAGGAATTTAGAGTTGTATCAAGGCATGATAGTGACCACAATGCCTTGGTCTTAACTCTCAAGCCTGGGTCGTTTCGGTCTTACAAATCCTCCTCCAGACCCAGCCATGGCAAGAACACCTCTTACGGTAACTAATAATAGGAAAAGGGTAAAATGGCTGTACTTTGCGATTTCTCCCACCAACCTCGCAAAAATATACCAGATTGCAATACCGTGCATAAGCGAGATGGGTGAACCGGCTCCTTGCCCAGACCAGGTCAGCAGCTACGTATGGTGCAGAATTATGAGGGCAAAAGAATGTACTGAGTCTGCTTATGGTGGAACAAGCTTTTATGAGAAATTTGGTAGGCTTACCCCAAAGCACCCCTCTTATACTGCTGCGGCTAGATATGGGCCTTGAGTCCATAAAAGATCTGATAGCTGCACGTCCCTTGCTTTACTGGAGAAGGCTCTGGACTGTACCAGAACTTGTTGACTATAGAGCGGAATTTTTAGCAGTCTGGGGGCAGCTCAAGAACAAAAATGTACCCTGGCTATCCCACATCAAGTTCTTGCTTTACCAAATTGGCTTGCCCCAACTGTGGCAGTCCCCGGGGGAAAGCTGTCCTAGGCTCCAGAAGTCAGAACTGTTGGCTATCCTGAGAAATTATAGCCTCAACTCACTTTACAGATTGCCAACTCTGGGCAGGCTAACAACTGAGTTTTTGCAGGTGAAAACTGGGCCCGAGAAGGAGGAATTCCTAGATTTAGTGCAGCCTCCTCTTGCGAGAAAACTATACACTCAACTAAGACATGGCTGCTTGCCGATCAGGGCGCTGACCTCTAAATGGACTACCTCAAAAGAGGGAATTTGCCCAGCCTGTAATAACACCACTGAAGATATCGCCCATGTCCTTTTTTTCTGCCCGGCGTATAGCATAATACGGAAATGTTGGTTGGCCCCTCTGTGCAGAAATGTGGGACTTAGACAAGGTGCACAGGCTTGTAGACTTTTAACTTAAAATACCTCTCCTCCCACTGTGTTTGTTGTTTCCCGCTTCTTACTTGGCATGTGGCGTAGAAGGACCACCTTTCTGATAAGGACTTAATTGGAGCAACCCCCCGCTATTAACCCTTTTCTCATTTTATTCCCCCTTCTTTTGATAACTCTTGACAAATCTCATGTTTAATAACTTTTTACCTGGCTGTATTTATGGATTTTATCATCGTGCTTGTATGTATTTTATCTGCACTTTTATGGTCTATGACTGAAATAAAGTTATCAAAAAAAAGTATACTCCACAGGGCTTATCTTACACCAGCAGAAATTAATCAGCATTTTAAAGTCAATTCTACAATGTGCCTGAGCTGCAGTATGGTGGGAACAGATTTCTCCCACTTGATGTGGAGATGCCCTCAGCTGGGAACGTATTGGGAGGAGGTGCAAACACTTTTGCAGGAAGTCACGACTAGGGAAATACAGCCCACTATAGACCTCTGTTTGCTGCATTGGTTCCCTCACACCTCTAAGAACAAGATAACAAGCAAATTCATAGATTTAGGGCTCTTGCTGGCGAAGAGGGAAATCATAACTCACTGGAAGGCCAAGAAGGTCCCTATCTTTCGGAGATGGCAAGCTGAGTTTCTTAAGTGGGCGGAATCCGAGGGGACTACGAGATTGCAGATGGCGACCCACGCTAACAGCAAAAAGGCACTAGAGATGGCGAGGGCCTGGGAAGCACTGGTGTTGTTATTAAAAATTCCATATATGAACTCTGATATGGATTCGGGCGAGCCAGAGTTAGATGCGCTGCCTTGAGGGACTACCCTATTTTAGGGGGATGAGCACTTTGGTGTCTTGCTTGGGGGCTACCTCTGACGGCAGAGAACTGTGTCATTGCTTGATGTTTTGCGTTTGACTAATACCAACGCAGCTGAGACCTGTACCTACAAATAACTGTACATAGTTGTTACCCCAATGGGGAGGGGGCAGGATATGAGGAAGGAGTGGAAGATTGCATTTAGCAATGTCAGGATCATGACAGGAGGATGTATATATCTTTTTTATGATTCATTGCCAGGATTGATCATTGTAACTGAGCCAGCATATTGGACAGAAGAGATGTATGGATGGCATTTCCCACAGACTGCGATTTATTGTGATATGAACATTTGCCTGATATTAGTGATTGTCCTCAATTATGATTGCACCTCATTGCATTCTAACCTGATTGCACACTTATCCGGATATTCATTTTAATTGTGTTGTTTGTATTAAAACAATAAAAATATATTTAAAAAAAAGAAAAATAGTGGGGTTCATAATGTTATGGGCCCCTTTCACAGGAGCACTAAAAGGTGGCACCTTGACAGGGAGTACACGGGGGGCCGCAATCCTGCTCTTGTGGCTGCCGCTGACTGGGCATGACACCCCCTCACCTCCCCCGGGTGCTGGCCAAGGAGGTGAGAGCCCTCCCCCTCCCACCCCACTATTAAGGGCCACAGTAAGCAAGGACTTTGCAGAGTTTCCATTGCACAGAAAGACTCTGCCTATATTGAGGGCCACAAGACCACTGACCGATCCGCCTGTGCCGCGGGGACCCCTCAGAGTGGGGCCAAAGGCAACTATTGCACTGAAGGGGCCCGTGCATGCCGAGACTCTAGAACATGCGCCCGCAGGCGCTGGGACTACCCAACCTTCGCCGTCAGACAGACCTATGTCATACCACTTGTCCCCTTCGACCTGGCAACCCGGGCCCGGACAGAAACTAGATTAGCTGCGAGATACACACCATCAGGACAAATTACCGCCCCACGGGACACCCTGTGGTCGGGACCATTTCTGGCACACACATTGAGCCCCTGTTGGAATTGGAGCCTATATCCTGGGCCAACCTGCGTATGCTCTTGTTACCACAGTAAGTGGGACTGACCCCCACAACAAGCCCTGAATAACATTTTACCTTGCCGCAGTCATGGACAAAGACAGACCTGCATGGCCACTACCCCCTCAACAAGCCCTGAATAACATTTTACCTTGCCGCAGCCATGGACAAAGACAGACCTGCATGGCCACTAGCCTCTCAAACCCCCATGGACCAATGTGCCACAAGTCGTGGAAACACTGGCAACTCAACCTCAGACAAATCCCATGCCTGAGGGTGGCCTCGCCACCATCCTGCAAGCTATCCACACCTCTAAAACCTCTGAAACCAAAATAGGAGATATGTGCATTGACATGGCTCTCATTCGACAAGACCAACGCAACGCCACAGCGAGGATCACCAAGGCGGAATCTTGCATATCTACAGTGGAAGACGACTTTAAAACTCTGAAGACAAGTCTCATGACTGTCACACACTGCCGAGCTCCATCGCCGGGCAGAGGATGCGGCAAACCGCTCCTGACGTAAAACCCTGCACTTCATAAGCCTTCTGGAGAGGGGAGAACCCACCCAGGCTGAGACCTTCATAGAAAACTGGCTTAGATCCTGGATGCCTCTAAATCATCTCCTCATGGTTTGTTGTTGAACAGGCGCATCGGGCCTTGACAATGAAGCCACCTCTGGGAGCCCTCCACAGACTAATGATTGCCTTAATTTTAGGAACCTCGATTCTGTCTTGCAAGAGGCCCACGTCCACTCTGACTTATTCTACAAAGGCTTTATATTCCCTGGCTACACCAGAGGGGTACAGTCTTGGCATCACTCCTATGCCTAAGTTAAGCAGAATCTTCAGTCCAGACGTTTAATATCCCTCAAAGACTTCTGATCCCAGCCCGCCTCAGAGTGATCTTTGCCAACCAAAGTCACTTTTTCGACAGCCCAGAGGTAGCCTGGACATGGCTTACCGAGAAACGGTCACTCCATGCACTGACCATTTCCCTATCCTCAACCCAGCGACGGAATGGATCGACCAGATCAGGTACAGCCCCCAAGTCATGGAGACAGCGCACTTGCACAGAGGACATAGCATCAAGAGAGCAACCGCCTCGTCACCTGCCTTGATGGCAGGAGATCAGGCCAGGTCCCCTCCACGATCCCCTCCCACTTCCTGTGATGCTAGACTCCGCTTCGAAACACCATGATTCTCATGTACAGCCAGCCACTTCACCTGGGCGGAGGACACAGACCTTTCATGGAGCCCCATGATCTAATGGGGGCCATGGCCGTACCTATTGACAGGGACAGGCCAATGTCACAGGTACTCACCAAATGACATTGGGTCCTGAGATCCTACAACCTAGAGGACACCACCACTCCGTTCCCGAGTCAAGGAAGACAGTCACCCACACACTCATCATCAGCAAACTCGACTATGGAAACGCTCTCTATGCCGCCGTCAACAAATCCATGCTCCATAAACTGCAGACGATACACAACACCACGGCTAGACTCATCCTCAGCATCCCACATCACAAACACATCAGCCAACTTCTGCAGAGACCCCACTGGCTCCCAGTGGAGTAAAGAGACACTTTCAAAATCCTCACCCACGCCTACAAATGCCTACACCACAGCGGACCCAAATACCTTAGCAACAGAATAAACTTCCACGTGCCCAAAAGAAACCTCCGATCTGCCAACCTTGCACTAGCTGAAACCCTGCACATCCACAGAGCCAGAGCAGGTGGAAGAT
This sequence comes from Lissotriton vulgaris, assembly GCF_964263255.1. NCBI lineage: Eukaryota > Metazoa > Chordata > Amphibia > Caudata > Salamandridae > Lissotriton > Lissotriton vulgaris. The sequence continues at coordinate 43,682,231 of NC_141689.1, forward strand.
CGTTCTCCTACATCGCAGCCAGAACCTGGAACTAGCTACCGACAGACATCAGATGTGCCCCCTCCCTGAACACCTTCAAGAATACCCTCAAGACCTGGCTCTTTGGCTGAAACAGATCTGCATTACCCCCGCCCCCTCCTCAGCGCCTTGAGACCCTCGCGAGTGAGTAGGATTCTTTGCAAATCCCTGATTGATTGATTGAGAGTTCATACTGTGTTGGTTTAAGACTTCCCTCATGGGATGACAGATGCTTCTGAGTGTAAAGTATGAGGAGGGGTTGTTTGGGGGAAAGATGGGGAATGTGTTAAACGGTTGCTGTTTATCTTTTGTTTACATCACACGGTACATCCCTCAGAAAAGACCTGTCCCTCTGCAACCTACACTAGACAGGAGATACACTGCAGCCCATCCTGCATGACACGGTGCCATCAGCATGCATCCCGTATAAGCGTGTTCCCTCTACTCACCGCCCGAAACGATGGCCTCAGCATACCCTGACCTAGAACCATTCCAGATGCTCTCCTGGAATGTCAATGGGTTCTTGGCCTGGGTGAAGCGTACTACAGTTTTAAAATGCGCCCACCAAGTTCTCCTCGCAGCACTGCTGTTGCAAGAGACATACCTGCTGGGGAACCACTGCCCATTCTTGACACGTCAGGGATACAACAGAGTTTTCCACGCAGGGTTTACACCTGGGTCTTGAGGAATGGCTATCCTTCTACGTTGCTCCTTTCCACTAGCAATCACAAAGGAAATCAGAGACCCCCCGGGACGCTGCTTAGCCCTGACGGGGACTATGGGAGGATGTATAATTGTTCTTATTTCTGCCTGTGTGTCCTTGGTGGCTCTAGAGACCTTCCTCTGAGACATTTCCAAACTACTGACAACTGTTCCTGAGGGTCTGACAGTGATTGGAGGCAACTTCAATACGGTACTGGCTCCTGACCTGGATGCACCGGGGTCCCCTCTGCCTGTCACCCTTAGGGCACAAAATGCCACTCAGATTGGGCTTCTATGTTTGGTTTATGTGATGAATATAGACATAAAAACCTCAGCAGCATCAATACATCCACTCCTCCACGGGACATCAGTCATTCCCGCATATATCTCATATTTATGCCTGCCCCAGATTGCGGCACTGTCACACATACTCAAATCTTCTCCAGTGGTATATAAGATAAGGCCTACAAGCGGGCACCACATGAGGAAATCAAGACCTACTTCCAGATCAACTATGGCACAGTCAAGTCCTCTGGTACACTGTGAGCTCAGCCAGAGTTTAAGGATAGGGAAATAAGAATGACAAACTCCTGTACTGGCTCGCCTCTTGTCCAGAAGCAAAGCGGATGATACTGGAGGTAATCGGCACCCAGGGTCACACTCAACGCATCTTTCGAGGTATCACTCAGACTTTCACTGAACACTATCAATGTCTCTTAGCAGCAGTCCCAACAGTGGAACCTAAGCTGAACTCCCACTTTCTGGAGGAAATACCTCTCCCACAACTCTTCCAAACCAAGAGTCAGCTGCTCGACCAGCCATTATCAGTCGAGGAGGTGGGAGCAACTATGGCCTCTGGGAAGACTCTGGGCCCTTGCGTGTTCCCTGCAGAATATTACTTGATATTTCGGGATATCCTGTCACCCCAGCTTCACGTCTTCTATGAGGAGACAGCGAATAAAGACACCTTCCTCTCAGACATTGACATGACCGCAGTCGCAGTTATCCCAAAGATGCAGCCCTTTCCTCCTCCTGTTCAGATTTTCGCTTGATCTCATTCATCAATACCGAATTAAAGATTTATGTCATGGTACTGGCTACCTGCCTTAGACCAGTGCATAAAACACTTATTCACCCTGACCAATGCAGCTTCATTCCCTGTAGAAGCACGCAGCACTGTCTTCAACGTCTTCATGTCGCATCAGCTCACCACCACCTCCTGTTCCCTGGTCTGGCCTTACTACTCATAGACTTTAAAAGGGCCTTCGACACTGTGGATTGGAGATACTTGGATACGGTGCTATCAAGAGCAGGTATCGGACCGCGTTTCTGCAGACTCGTCTTCATGCTTTACCCCAATCCAGTAGCTGTAGTTCAGGTAAACTGTGATCTATCAGACACCTTGTCAGGCTTGCCCACGGTCTCTTCTCCTCTTCACACTGGCGACAGAATCATTGGCTTGCCTCTTTAGCTGCGATGGCTGGATGCGAGGCAGGCAATGAAAGGATCCCCATGAGAACAGCATTGCTCTTTATGCAGATGAGGTCCTGCTCTTTCTAACTGACCCGCAACTATGGGTCCTCTCCTCAGTGCCTCAGAGTATTCCAGCTCTTTGGTGAGGCTTCAGGGCTATAGTCAACCCGGCCAAGTCCATCTTGGTATCATTAAATGACTCCCATGACTGTGTAGATTGGCAAGCCACCATCCTAGTTCGGCCGTCAGTTTCTGCTATGTTGGAATTTGGATGGTACTCCACCCGGAACTCAACAGGTCCCCTAACGTTAACCTGCTGACTAAGAGAGGTAAAGAAGATCTCTGCAAATGGAAATCCTTAAGACTAAATCCAAAGGGCATTTTATATAATGGCATGTATTATATAAAATGATAATCCTTTCTCTATTTCTTTATGTTTTCCAGAACCTCCCCATCCACCTGCCACACCACTGTTCCCGACCTTAGATAGGCTTGCCACAGCGGTCCTTTGGGGCTGGTCTAGACCCCGTCTGGCCCTTATCCACTGTCAGCGCACTCTCTATGATGGAGACCTAGGTATCACCAATCTTTACTATTATTACCTGGCAGCAAAACACTTGGCAATCAATGATTGGTTCTCTGGGGAATGGACAGATACGACCTATCAGCTAGAGCTCACACTTCTGGCATCCCCCGGATCATGATGATGCGTTACGGCTCCCCGATCCCTGACTCCCTCCCAGTGGTGACCCGTGTGGTTTTTCTCACGTGGAGGTTCGCAATTGGTCACACACATCGGGCTGCTAAACTCACACTCCACACCCTAGTATGGCAAGGCACTTGGCTGAGGGAGGTGGGCACACTGGAGGGCTTTGGGAGATGGGAACTCATTGGCATAACACAACTGGGTGACATTTGGTCTGGGACCCACATATGCCCCTTTCTAGAGTTGCAAGACACCGATACCATCAACTCCACAATGTTTTACAAATACTTGCAACTTAGGCACACACCTTCCACTCATGTCCTCAAAGAGACTTCTGTCGCGGAGATTAGCGTGCTGGAAGCCAAATTCCTGATAGTTTAACTAGGGGAAGGAGACGTATCCCAGATTTACCAAACTCTCATCATTAATTCACTTAACACCCTATATAGCCTCAGGACATGCCGGGAGCGATGGTTAGGCCCCTTGGAGGACGACGATTGGCCAGACTGAGATTAATTCAGACTTACTACCTGTATTGTGCTTAGCTCACTCCAGCCAAACTACACCATGCTGCTCTCCTCTTAAGCCCTGATTGACCCCGCCGTGCAGAGACCCTTGCCGACTTCTACCATATGGTGTGGTCAAGTCTAGCAATACATAAATATTGGTCTGACATAGTCACAGAACTCAGCGATGTGCTGTGGTGGGAGGTCCCATATACTCCGCTGGTCTTCCTCCTGGGGGTATTGGAAGGGCCTGTGGGTTTCCAGGAGGACAAAGCATTCTTAGGCACAGCCACTATGGTAGCAAAATGAGATATAGCAGCCAAATGAAAAACCTACACCTCCCGCCATGGCACAATGGCGCAAGGGACTGACTGGTGTGCGATGCCGGAGAAGCCTGTGTACGAAGCAAGAGGCTACCCAAAGATACACAAATGAGTTTGGGGTAAATAGCTGAGCCAATTGGAGTGACTCAAGTGACACAGTCACAATTATGTCCTCCTATGGTCACTCCACATGTACTTCACATCAGTTTGTATTGATGCTTCTCGCTTGTCTCATCCAATGTATGAAACTGTGGTGTAGCTTGTCAACTACTGTGTGGTTGTACTATTGTTAGTAAAATCAATAAAGTTGGTTTTAAGAAAATCCAGGTGTCTATTAATTCAGTCGTTTTATTCGCAGCTATTTTTGCTGTTTACATTTTTAGTTTAGTGGACATGATACATTCTTTAAATGTTCTGATTTCCTAGCTTTAGTTAGTGTTTTCTCTTTGATTTTGTCCTATAGTAACATATCACTAGTAAGGCAGTGTCAGGTTGTTTTTTGAGAGTTTTCCCTTCGGCATCAGTGTACTATATACGCTATTGTATATCATATATACAAATATTATTGTTTTATAATTTGTGTTAAAGGTGTGATGGCCAATAAATAAATAATCAAATAAATAAGTGAACAATGTTGACTTACTTGTAAGGTCTCTTTGTTTAATGGTTGAGACATCTTGAATGGACTGAGATTGGAGCTACATGTATTATCTGCAGTCATGGACAGATGGTACAATAATACAGACTCATAGTGGGGTTCATAATATGTTCATGGTGTGATCATGCATGAATGGTTCAGGGTGGGGTGTCTGAGGATACATTACTATTAAATCCAGGTGTTTTAGAGGGTTTGCTCCTGGAATCTTGGATGGAGCTTGGAGAACAGTCTTGAGAAATCTAGTCTTTCCTTTCAAGAAGCACATGTATTGTGATAGAGAGGGGTATTCATTCCTCAATTGACTTTGGAAAACAGTGACAGACGTAGCCCATAACTCCTTGTCTGCTTTTTCAGCTATTGATCCAATGTCCCAGTAACAACCTTCCTTCAGTCATAGGCTTATTTTACACCTTAATGTGTCCTTTCTTTTTTTGTTTTAGCATCATGCTGTCCTTCAGCCTGGTCAGAAAATTTCGTCAAAACAGCGAGAAATAATAAGCCTCTTGTATGTGAAATCTGGAAGCCATAATAAAGAAACTTGTCGATGGCATGCAGATTTATGGCGCCAATACACTGGAATAGACAATCCAACATTCTATATACGGGTGTGCAATTCGGATCGGTCGAAGATTCAGCTGGTCTGTAATCGTGGAGGAGACGCCCCTGTCTGCCCCAACTATGGTAAGATTATAAATTAAAATGTGCGTTTCTGGGTGGGTCGGGTAGGCTGCTGCACACATACTGCCGGTTGTAAGCCGAGGCTGGAGTTGCGCACATGCCCGTATAGGGGAGTCTGGTAGGCTGCTGCACACATACTGCCTGTTGAGAGCCGAGGCTGGAGTTGCCCATATATGGGAGGGTGGGTAGGCTGCTGCACACATACTGCCGGTTGTGAGGCGAGGCTGGGGTTGCCCACTACCCATATATGGGAGGGTGGGTAGGCTGCTGCACATACTGCCGGTTGTAAGCCGAGGCTGGAGTTGCGCACATGCCCGTATAGGGGAGTCTGGTAGGCTGCTGCACACATACTGCCTGTTGAGAGCCGAGGCTGGAGTTGCCCATATATGGGAGGGTGGGTAGGCTGCTGCACACATACTGCCGGTTGTGAGGCGAGGCTGGGGTTGCCCACTACCCATATATGGGAGGGTGGGTAGGCTGCTGCACATACTGCCGGTTGTAAGCCGAGGCTGGAGTTGCGCACATGCCCGTATAGGGGAGTCTGGTAGGCTGCTGCACACATACTGCCTGTTGAGAGCCGAGGCTGGAGTTGCCCAAATATGGGAGGGTGGGTAGGCTGCTGCACACATACTGCCGGTTCTGAGGCGAGGCTGGGGTTGCCCACTACCCATATATGGGAGGGTGGGTAGGCTGCTGCACATACTGCCGGTTGTGAGCCGAGGCTTGAGCTGCCCACATGCCCATATATGGGAGGGTCGGGTAGGCTGCTGCACACATACAGCCAGTTGTGAGCCGAGGCTGGATCTGCCCACATGCCCCTATATGGGAGAGTCGGGTAGGCTGCTGCACACATACTGCCGGTTGTGAGCCGAGGCTTGAGCGGCCCACATGCCCGTAGATGAGAGGGTCCGATAGGCTGCTGCACACATACAGCCAGTTGTGAGCCGAGACTGGAGCTGCCCACATGCCCCTATATGGGAGGGTCGGGTAGGCTGCTGCACACATACTGCCGGTTGTGAGCCGAGGCTTGAGCGGCCCACATGCCCGTAGATGAGAGGGTCCGATAGGCTGCTGCACACATACAGCCAGTTGTGAGCCGAGACTGGATCTGCCCACATGCCCATATATGGGAGGGTCGGGTAGGCTGCTGCACACATACTGCCGGTTGTGAGCCGAGGCTTGAGCTGCCCACATGCCCATATATGGGAGGGTCGGGTAGGCTGATGCACATACAGCCAGTTGTGAGCCGAGGCTGGAGTGGCCCATATATGGGAGGGTCGGGTAGGCTGCTGCACATACTGCCGGTTGTGAGCCGAGACTGGAGCTGCCCACATGCCCATATATGGCAGGATCAGGTAGGCTGCTGCACATACTGCCGGTTGTGAGCCGATATAAAAACAATGATGCCAGCAAGGGACTTAATTTCAAATAATTCCTTTCCAGTTTAAGATTCTATGTTCGAAAAATCATTAGATCTTATCAGACTAATCAGAAACTGCAATAATTTGTCTACAAATTAAATACAAAGAACAGAGTGTTAAGCCAACTTAAATATGCAAACAATCAGATTAAGAGATGAAAAAGACACGGAGTAATAAATCCTTTGATAAAAATTATTTAGTTTATATATTACTTAATAAAGTCAAAAAGGGTACAGATTAACAATTTCTGGTAGATACACAGCACTAAAGAAATGAAATCAAGAATTGTCACATCCATTATCATTTATTTGCGAAAAAGTCCAATCCTAAATCAATCAAGAAGATGACATCTATTCCTCCACAATAAGATAATCATCAATGGAAATTAATCATAAATCAGTAGAAGGACTGTATGGTTAAGGTTTCGGTCTTCGGTTGAACTAATCCTTTAGACCTTCTTAAGGACAGTAAAGTAACTATACTGAGGTTCCGTGACGGTTCCGTGACGACTTGAACCCGTGTTTTCAAGTTTGTCGGAAATACATAAAATTAGTATCAGCGTACCGCAAATGATCCATCTAGTATATCCTAGTGTTTTCGCTACGCTACGAGCAAGAGCACTCCTTCCACTGACACATTTCTGATATACACACGGCATCCATCTTAGATTATGGCCGCCATTTTGTGTTTCCTTGCCCTCACATATGCAATAGCCTCTGATCATTTCATTTACTCCACTTTGATTAAGGACACGTAGCCTTAGCCGGAGATTCACCTCTTACATGACACGTGCACCTTAAACCAGATCACGCTGTAGCTGCATGACTCGACAAAGGCTGCCTCCTCTGCCCAAGGCCAGTCTTGCCAAACTGGTCTTCGTGTCCATTGTACCTGATCATGATTAGGCGGCCGAAGCCGGTAGCCTTGCCCATTTACGACCTACAAACATCCCTTATCCCACTTTTCTATCTTCCACACCTGGCTCTGTTTCTTTCTTTCTGAATCTTTATTAGGGGGAGGTAACGAACTTTACGATGAGGCGGTCCGGGTCCTGAATGCAATATTGACAGGGGATTGTGATGAACTAGTGGGAACCCCTCTTCGTAGATGTTTGGTATCAGATTTTATCGGCGGTTCCTGTGTAACGTCAAATATTTATTGTTTAGAGACACAAAGGTTTGGGAATGTACCGACATGTGAAATATTTGCCTAGAGCACAATTTTTAGTATATAAGGAGCAACCCCCTTTGTACAAATGGAACAGGCTCCTGGGTACTGACCGTGTGTAGTATCTATGACTTCTGTGTCCCTGCAGTAATAAACCTTTGGTCTTTGACGCCACCATCGAGAAGCCCGTGTTTCTGTTCATTTGCGCACCAAGGCAGGTGGAACTCCGGGGTCTTTGGGTGTTGTTCCCTGACACCTCTGGACGGAACCAAAAAGTCCAGAACTCCAATTGGCGCCCAACGTGGGGCGACGTCATTCGGTACCGGTCCAAAAGCCCGAAGAGTTCGAGAAGCTTCGTGTGAAGATTCCTGAGGGAGGCGCCCCACTTCATCGATCCCGGCATATCGCAAAAGTGGCCCTGAAGTTCTCTTCCACGAGGGTTCCCGTTCAGGACGGCTGCAGTGGGCCGTTGCCTTGACCGTCGCCCTGTCTTGGACCCGAGGTGCAGTCTTAGTACAGCGAAACGTGACGGGTTTCTCCTTGGTGACGTCTTCAGTGCCTCAGTTAAGTATTTAGTGATAGCTAGCTGGTTACTTTGTGAGGATTGTTAAATCCTTGATCGGTTCTTGGTTTGGTTTAGTTTTGTAAGATTATCACTAGTTGTTCTGGTTACGATAATCTATTTGGTTCAGTTTGGGTATCGATACATTAGTTTGGTTTTGGTAGGCCTAAGTTCTTGGTTCAAGTGCACATATCTGTTTTCGTGTTTTGTTTGTTTTGTGTTCCAGACTGAAAATGGTAAGTCGGAAAATGTTGTCTTGTTTTAGTTGCAACAGTGACTCACAATTAGAGGATTCTTGTCTGGTTCCTCCGATTGGGACTCCCCTTTATGATTTATACTGTAAGTATGGTGTGGGTCCTATAACTTATAATGAAATATGGGTCCGTTATTGTAAGAAGGATGGTGTCCTTAGTTGGCCACTACATGGTAGTTTTGAACCCGAGATCCTTGATAATTTAGAAGCGAAATTGTTTAGGAAGAAAGCCCGGCCGGCAATGTTTGATTCTTTCCGTTATTGGCGAAAAGAATCCAAACAGAGAGAAATAAAAAGGTTGAAGAAAGAACAAAAAGAGCAAGAGGAGTTAACTCTAGAGCAAGCAACTAAACAACTGCAAAATAATGAGTGCGAAAAGGCTATAGATGTAGCAATTAGAGAGCATAACTTAGCGATTGACAAGTGCTACCCTGCCTTGCCATCGAAAACAGCTAAGATACTGGAGGATCCCGAAAACGATCCTCTGTTGTCCTATCTGTTACGTTCACCTCCACCGTACGCACAAGGTGCTGCGACTCAACTTGTACCGAATGTTCAATTGCCGGTTGCTGGACAACCTGGTGTTCTTGTTCCTCAGAATCAAGTTCCTGTACCTCCTGTGGTGAATGTAAATGTTCCTACAGCTCCTCCTCTTCCCGCACTGCCCGCTCCTATACCTACCACTGTACCTACTGATCCTCAAACTATTTTTTCCGATACTCCTACTGTTTCGTCATCTATTCCTACCTCGACTGCATTCTCTATGTCTGCGAGTGTACTAACTCCACTTTCTGTTCGTCGAAGAATCACTGATTCTGTTACTAATATGCTGTCTCCTATATATAAAACCTTGATTAAGACTCCTACTCCTGACTCTGTTCAGAGACGGAGTCAGCTTCCAAATACTGAAGAACGGGGAGTTTTAGACTCCACGGCTCTCAGATGGATTTCGAAGGGTAGAAGATATAGTACGAGAGATGTGTTAGAGACATTTATGCCGTGGAAAGAACCAACGCAACGATACGTTTTTGATGAGATGTGCTCGTTGTTACGTGAAGAGATAGAAGAAGACGATGTTGAATCAGATTTGGAAGATTTAATTAAAGTGCAGAAAGAGTTTGCTGCAGGAATGATAGTGGGTGATAATATAAAAGAAGCGATGGAACTCATTTTGAGTTTTAGGAATGATCCATCTCTTCGTTCACCGAGACATTTAGAGAAAGGTAAAATGAAGCTAAGTCGCCAATATCCTATGAGGGAGGTTCCTCCAATTTGGCGCGAAGCAGTGCCACGTGATGATAATGCTGGTATTGCAGGTGCTCCAGCACAGTTCCAAAGAGTATGGATACATATTCCATGGAAGCGAGCAGAAGTGTTAGCAGTGAAGCAGGCCTTGCCAGATCCGCGTAAGAATCCAGCCGGATATTACAAGGAATTAACACAGACAGTTGAGGCTTGTATAATGAACTTAGCCGACATTGATATGTTATTTGGTAACGTAGTTCCGCAACCAGTGTGGGCTAAAATTCGTAGAGAGGATCATCAGGCTGCTTTAGGTGGTGATTGGGCAGCTATCACTGCAGCAGATGGTCAACAAATAGGTGGTGCGAAACCCGAACCTTTGATCGCTAATCTTCCTGGCAGAATAATTGATCTAATGAAGACTCTGATGCCAGCATTGCGTGTTAATTGGGACAAGTTGTCAGCATGTAGGCAAAAGAAAGACGAAAGTGTCTCGGACTTCTTCACGAGGTTCGAAGAGACTTTTGTGGATCATAGTGGCCAGGACATGAGTACAGAAGGAGGGCAAAGATTGTTTGTCGATAAATTTGTGCATAATTTGTTACCTGAATTATGCAATAAATTAAAAGACTCAGAAAGTGCGTGGGCTGTATCTACGACAGCGCAAATACTTGCGACTGCGCAGTACTACGAAAATAGAGATAAAGAGGAAAAGGAAAAATCAGAAAAGAAAACGAAAGATTTAAAGACTAAAGTTCTTTTGCAGCAGGCGTATCCGCCTCGCGCGAACCAGACTAATACGCAGCAGAACTCATACCAAAGGACAGATTATAGTACATCAAGACCTCAATATCAATGGAATCAATGTGCGTACTGCAAGAAAGAGGGTCACTATAAAAATGAATGTCCGATCTTGGCGCAAAATAATGCAGCAGCAGCTCAGAGAGGTCGTGGTGGTTTTGTGCAGAATTCTAGAGGACGAGGACGAGGTGCTATGCCTCCACAAACTAATGATCGTCCATCCAATCACTTTGATCAACGAAATGGACAATCTGTTCAGCAAAATAGATCTCAGCAATATCTTGTTGAAGATTATTGTGAAGTAGAAGAGGGTTTTCAACAAAATGGGTACTAGGACAGCCATGGACAGAGAGAGGGAGTAGTATCAGTTCCAGTGGATCAGAGTGGGCCTTATGTCGCAGTAGCAACATCAGGTGTAGTCGAACCGTTTCTGTTGGATACTGGTGCCGCAAAAAGTTCTATAATTCATGCGAAACTCCCTGGCGCACCTTTGTCTGGCTCAACAAATGTTTCCGTAGGTTTTTCAGGCGCCCCTGTGTACAATCCGATATCTGGTCCTTTGTCTATTTCTGTTGGACCGTGCCAATTGAAAGCACCCCTGATTTTGACGACAGGTTGTAATGAAAATCTGCTTGGTTTAGATTTGTTAAAGCGACTATATGCGACATTGTACTGCTCTCCGGAAGGAGTACAGCTTACACTGGGAAAAAACATCACCTCTCCGATGTACTTGTCAATGGACGCACTCCCGCCGGAGCTCCGTTCACTCCCTGATTCTCTTTGGGCGATTGGTCCTAATGATGTAGGTCTCCTAGAAATTCCACCGTATGTAGTGACTTTGAAAGCGAATGTGAAATTTCCAAGAATTCCCCAGTATAAAATATCGAGTGAAGGTGAGCGTGCACTTTTATTGATTGTGCAAGACTTGATTAAGAAGGGTGTAGTTGAAGAAACTAGAGGAAATGTCTGTAACAGTCCTGTATTACCGATTTTGAAACGAACTGATCCTACAAAGTCTCCAGTTTATAGGTTTGTCATAGACCTTAGAGAAGTTAATAAGATTGTAATTCCACAGTTTCCTGTAGTGCCAGACATTACTGCCTTGTTAACATTGATTCCTGCCACAGCTACGTGGTTTTCAGTTATAGACCTCAAGAATGCATTTTTCAGCATTCCGATAGCTGAAGAAAGTAGGGATATTTTCGGCTTCTGTCTAGGAGGTCGCAGTTTCAGATTTAAACGCGCTCCACAAGGCTATTGTGAAAGTCCATCCATTTATAGTCAAGCTTTAAAAAGTCAGCTAGATTCTTTTGTCCTTCCTCCAGGTTCTGCCCTAGTACAATACGTAGACGATCTTTTAGTGGCTGCCGATGACAAGGAAACTTGCAAAGCAGCTACAATTTCACTATTGCATCATTTGTCTAATTTGAATCATAAGGTGTCACCTTCCAAAATGCAATACTGCTGCCAAGAAGTAACCTACCTAGGTCACCTCTTATCAAAGGAGGGAAGGAAGTTGACCCCAGAAAGAATAAAAGCAATTACGCAGATGAGTGTTCCACGCACACAGAGAGAAGTACGTGCCTTCCTAGGTATTACCTCTTACTGTAGGCAGTGGATCCCAAATTTTTCACTTTTAGCAAAACCGTTGGTAGCTTTGACTGGGAAAAATGTTCCAAGTCCGGTGCCATGGTCTGATGAATGCCAAGAGAGTTTTACTGAATTACGAAAAGCATTGTGTTCAGCTCCTGTATTGGGCACACCTGATTACAGTAAGCCATTCACGCTCTACGCTCACGAAAGAGAAGGTTGCGCGTTGAGTGTTCTGACACAGAAATTTGGTGATAAACAACGCCCTTGTGCGTATTTTTCATCAACATTAGATCCGGTAGCCAGAGCGTTACCTAGTTGTTTGAGGGCTACAGCGGCAGCTGCAGCTTCCATTCGACAATCTGCTGGTTTGGTGATGAACAATATGCTAGTGGTCATGGTTCCTCATGCAGTGGATACACTCATGAACCGAACGAAGACACAACACCTTACTAGTGCGAGATTATCTGGTTACGAGCTGACATTATTAGCGAGTCATATTCAGATCAAAAGATGCAATGTATTGAATCCAGCAACATTGTTGCCGACTGATCAAGAGTCGAGTGATTCTGAGCCACATGACTGTTATTTCAAAACGGAGGAAGAGACAAAAGGACGTATCGATTTAAAAGATACTCCCCTGTCCGACCCGGATGGTACGCTATATGTGGACGGGTCATGTTTTAAATTGGAGAATGGTGATGTGACTGCTGCCTACGCGGTAACGACTTTGAAGACGATTGTGGAAACTGCAAGAGTGAGTCAGAATTCTGCCCAAGCTGCAGAGTTAATAGCTCTTACGAGAGCGTGTGTTTTAGCTGAGGGAAAGAGAGTGAATGTGTTTACAGATAGTCAGTACGCATTTGGCGTGGCCCATAGTTTTGGCCGGTTGTGGAGAGAAAGGGGTTTCATTACGTCCCATGGGACTAAGATTCAACATGGTCAGCTAGTTAACGACTTGTTGGAATCTCTAACCTTGCCGACTAAAGTTGCGATTGTGAAGTGCAGTGCTCATAAAGCAATCACGGATGATGTTGGTCGTGGGAATGCCTTTGCTGATGAAACCGCTAAACAGACAGCTAGAGACATGATGAGTAGAATGTATGTTGCTACGTCTGCAAGATGGATTGCTGAGTCTGGAATGTGTGAGGACACTATGGAAAGTGTGAAAGAGATTCAGAAAGAAGCGACTGAGGAAGAGAAACGTGTATGGAGAGAAAGTACGGGCAAGTTGGACTCGAATGGATGTTGGATTGATTTGACAGAACAGCAGCGTTGGATGTTGCCTGATGCATATGTGCTTGCAGTAGTAACGATGGCGCATGGAGTGACGCATATAAGTTCTAAAGGGATATGTAAGATGTTAGCTCCGGTTTGGAAGAATGAGGGAATCAGTAAGTGTGCAGAGAGAGTGGTGAAAAATTGTATGGTGTGCTTGATGCATAATCCTGGCAAGGGAACTCCAACTCCAGCTGGTCATTTCGCTCCTCCTTCCTGTCCCTTTGAAGTAATACAGTTAGACTTCATTCACATGGAACGCTGCAACAGTTTAAAGTACGTCCTGGTGGTAGTTTGTGCTTTTTCCAGGTGGATAGAAGCATACCCATTAAAGGACAACACTGCCCTATCAACTGCCAAAATTCTTCTCAAGGAATATTTCCCTAGGTTTGGAATGCCACGGATTGTATGGTCAGATAACGGAAGTGAGTTTATAGGGAAAGTTATGCAGAGTGTGTGTGCTGGTCTAGGATTGAAACAAAAATTTCATAGTGCGAACCATCCCCAGTCAGCTGGTCTAGTGGAGGGTTACAATGGCACCCTCAAGCTTAAAATAGCCAAAATACAAGCATCCACAGGTTTGGCTTGGCCAGACGCACTTCCTTTGGCCTTGTTATCAACGAGAGCAACAGTGCATTCTAGAATAGGGCTTTCTCCATATGAGATTGTATTTGGCCGCCCGGCAAATATCTGGGGTGTGCCGAGGCCTAAACACTTTTGCTCCATTGAATATCCTATGTTGATAGACTACCTTTACGACTTGACTGCTAAATTGAGTCTTATTCATCAACAGGTTTTTGATGCTTTGCCAAAGCCTCCGGAGAGTCCAGGGCATCAACTGAAACCGGGTGACTTCATAGTGGTCCGGAACTTCGCGAGGACAAAGAATCTTCAGCCTCGCTACATCGGCCCCTTCCAAATCCTGCTGGCAACGAGGACAGCTGTACGTGTTGCTGGCCGGAAGAACTGGATCCACGCTTCCCACGTAAAGCGTGTTCCACTGCCGCTGCCCTACGACGACTGGGTGAAGAAGGGAATTGGTGCCTCCGAATCTGAAATAACTCCGAGATTTGTCCCTTTCAGTGATGCCGATTTAATTACTGACACTTTGAAACTTGACTCTCCTCCTGAAAAGACTACTTTGAACATTGAACATTTGTCTCCAGCATCAAAAGAAACTTTGCCATCTGCGAACGTAAACTCTGCAACAGCTGCTAGTGATACACTATTTTCCGATCAGACAGTACCAGCGAAGAAAAGATACAACCTTAGAAGCCATAAAAAGGACTAATAAAGCAGGCAACTGCATACTGTGATTTTGATATATTTATATATATTTTGAACTTTTGCCCTCAGCCAGGAAGTTTGCTATTGTTTATTGTTTTTAAAAATTGCCTTGCCGTCTGGGTAGCCGTAGGGTCGTGGCTGTGTGCCTAGTTTGAATTTGCAGGGGTCTGACACAAGGTCGATCTTTCTGTTAGTACTGGGAACTCCCAGGGCTGACAGAGGCATTTTCATCTACGTACACATCATCAGTGGTCGCGAGCGGATTGTAGAAGATGGAACTTCCTGCGCTGCAACGAAAGAATGTGATTTACGTTCGCAGAAACAGACTAAATAGAATTCTTCACAGCAAATGTTTCTTGATGCAATGTGCCATTACATTTTTGATTGTTTTAGCAACATTGGTGGGTGGAATTGTCTTTAGCATAAATTTGATTTTTGTGCCAGTTTCTACAGTGCCTCCCCTTGATCCAGCTATTTCTACTGTTTCTTCTATACACTCTTTTCACTCGTTTCCGGAACATGAGCAAGCCAGACGCTCAGAATTCACCAACAACACTTTTGTACAGCTCTTGCACCAACACCAACTGGTAGTTAACACTACAGACTGCTGGGTATGTGGCTTGATACCTCACACTATGGATAAAGGTATTCCATATCTGGTTTTGCCTTACAGCTATAATGGATCATTTCAGGCTTTCCAAACCATCTTTGCTTATGCTCTCGAAACCTATCCTCCACGTCCACCACGTTCCACTAAATATAACTCTGCTAACAAAGCTTTAGTCCAGGGAATTATTGATATGGTCAAGGACGTCAATAATACTCCATCTTACCCTAGAGACGAATTGCGAGTATATTTAAGTTGGAATACTTCAGAGTATCGCCTTAGTTTAGGAGAAAGCAAGCGTAAAAGCTCAACTCCAATCTGGGTCGTACCTCACCGAGGTCAGGTCTGTTTGCAAGGTAATGGGAGAAATCCGAGAGCTCAGCTAGGGAGGAGTGAGTGCGTAGAGACTTATGTGTTTCCGGCTAACTCTTCCCCTGCCTTTCTTACTGCTAGGGGTACCTATTTCATTTGTCGAGACAGAGCTTATACATGGTTGCCTGCCGACTTCTCAGGATCATGTTATATTGCTCGATTATTGCCTCCGACATACACTGCTTCACCTGATTACCACAGAACAAGAGTAGCGAGAGGTGTCTTCAGCAAGGAAGATACAGCTGGTCAGGAAGCTGGAGACTTCTTCAAAGGCTTCCTTCCGTTCTGGGGACCTATGGCCAATAGTAGAAACATACGTCAGCTAACACGGGTAGTTGAATCTACTATTACTGAAACTGCTGGTGCCCTTAGCAATCTGACAGCTGAGCTTCAGGCGGATAGGCTCATGACGTTGCAGAACCGTATGGTTCTAGACGTTATACTTGCAGATCGAGGTGGGGTATGCAGAATGATCCAATCGAGCTGCTGTGTCTTTATTCCTAATAATGCTCCAACAGTCTACGAGGCGATCTCTAAGTTGCACAAGATTTCGGACTCCATACATGTAGACAAGGGAAACTGGTCCTTCATGGAGTGGGTTTGGACTCTGATCTCAGCGTGGGGATGGAAAGTTCTAATGGTCATTGGTGTCATCCTAGTATTCCTATTCTCATGTTGTCTGATTATCCAGTGTGGTCCTGCTCTGTGTAGTCTTTGTGCTACGACTTGTCTCAGAAAACCACCTGCGTTTGGAGAAAAGACACGAGAAAGGATGATGATACAACAACATGTCACTGACCTGATGAGCATAGAACTAGATTCTGACATAGACTGAGTAATTGCCTATGTAAGGGCAAAAGGAGGGTCTGAGGTTCCGTGACGGTTCCGTGACGACTTGAACCCGTGTTTTCAAGTTTGTCGGAAATACATAAAATTAGTATCAGCGTACCGCAAATGATCCATCTAGTATATCCTAGTGTTTTCGCTACGCTACGAGCAAGAGCACTCCTTCCACTGACACATTTCTGATATACACACGGCATCCATCTTAGATTATGGCCGCCATTTTGTGTTTCCTTGCCCTCACATATGCAATAGCCTCTGATCATTTCATTTACTCCACTTTGATTAAGGACACGTAGCCTTAGCCGGAGATTCACCTCTTACATGACACGTGCACCTTAAACCAGATCACGCTGTAGCTGCATGACTCGACAAAGGCTGCCTCCTCTGCCCAAGGCCAGTCTTGCCAAACTGGTCTTCGTGTCCATTGTACCTGATCATGATTAGGCGGCCGAAGCCGGTAGCCTTGCCCATTTACGACCTACAAACATCCCTTATCCCACTTTTCTATCTTCCACACCTGGCTCTGTTTCTTTCTTTCTGAATCTTTATTAGGGGGAGGTAACGAACTTTACGATGAGGCGGTCCGGGTCCTGAATGCAATATTGACAGGGGATTGTGATGAACTAGTGGGAACCCCTCTTCGTAGATGTTTGGTATCAGATTTTATCGGCGGTTCCTGTGTAACGTCAAATATTTATTGTTTAGAGACACAAAGGTTTGGGAATGTACCGACATGTGAAATATTTGCCTAGAGCACAATTTTTAGTATATAAGGAGCAACCCCCTTTGTACAAATGGAACAGGCTCCTGGGTACTGACCGTGTGTAGTATCTATGACTTCTGTGTCCCTGCAGTAATAAACCTTTGGTCTTTGACGCCACCATCGAGAAGCCCGTGTTTCTGTTCATTTGCGCACCAAGGCAGGTGGAACTCCGGGGTCTTTGGGTGTTGTTCCCTGACACCTCTGGACGGAACCAAAAAGTCCAGAACTCCAATACAGTTGTGACCCTTCGCAATGAAGTCCAAATGCGACTTTGCAGGTCTCCACCTAAGTAGAAGTGAATTTCTATGGTGGTGCTTGATGTTTCTGATTGTACATTGCTAAGTTATATTAAGGCTGTTCGTGCTCTGGATGCCGTTTGCCGTGAACACTGACATTGTATGCTAGAGATCGCTGTCTCGAAATCTGATGATCCTCACAGATTTAGTTCATTACATCGTGCCCATATATGGGAGGGTCAGGTAGGCTGCTGCACACACTGCCGGTTGTGAGCCGAGGCTGGAGCTGCCCACATATGGGAGGGTCGGGGAGGCTGCTGCACACACTGCCGGTTGTGAGCCGAGGCTGGAGCTGCCCACATGCCCATATATGGGAGGGCCAGGTAGGCTGCTGCACATACTGCCGGTTGTGAGCCGAGGCTGGAGTTGCCCACATGCCCATATATGTGAGGGTCAGGGAGGCTGCTGCACATACTGCCGGTTGTGAGCCGAGGCTGGAGCTGCCCACATATGGGAGGGTCGGGGAGGCTGCTGCACACATACTGCCGATTGTGAGCTGAGGCTGGAGTTGCTCACATGCCCATATATGGGAGGGTGGGGTAGGCTGCTGCACACACTGCCGGTTGTGAGCCGAGGCTGGAGTTGCCCACATGCCCATATATGGGAGGGTCAGGGAGGCTGCTGCACATACTGCCGGTTGTGAGCCGAGGCTGGAGCTGCCCACATATGGGAGGGTCGGGTAGGCTGCTGCACACACTGCCGGTTGTGAGCCGAGGCTGGAGCTGCCCACAAGCCCATATTTGGGAGGGTCAGGTTCAACTCTCTGCTATAGATACTGTACAAAATAAAGATTCTGCAAATGGAAGATGCTTTGATAACTTCTCGCGTTTCCACCAGACATTAAACAACAATTGGCTAATGGAAAAAACTACAGGACCTGATGTATCAATCTTTAAGATTTGTTGCACATCAATGCAATGAATAGCCTCATAGTCAGGCAGAAACCAACAAAGTCATATTCTAGGCATGCCACGATACTCCGGACAAACAAACAACATATGTTCCGGGGCTGTACCGAAAGATCGGCAAGTTACAGGGACTAGGGGCAGTATGTAGGTGGCTAAATACTGGTCGGTAATGCCGAAATTCGGTAAATTTCAGCGTTACCGACCGGTATTTAGCCATTCCTAATGAAGGTAAGGAATCTGTAAATACCGATTCCTTAATACCGATTCCTTATTACTCTTGCATTTAAGGAATCAGTAATACCGATTCCTTAAATGCAATGTAGGAAGCACATTAAAGAGTGCTTTTGAGCCTTAAGAAATCGGTAATTACCACCAACTTCAAGTTGGTGGTAATTACCAATTTCCTTTAAAAAAATATTTTTTGCTATTTTAAAAGTGCCATGTGGCACACATCCATTCCTTTGGGCATGTATGTGCGCCACATGTGCACCCATGCACATTTCAGGGGTGCAACAGGGTGTCCTTTGGACACCCTGGCACCCTTGAAATACCTCCCGGTATTACCGTTTCGGTAATACCGAATCGCTAATGCTGAATGTCTTCACATTCATTCCTAAAGGCCTCCAAGCCCATAGGAATGAATGGGTAGGTATTCCTTATCACCGAATCTCAATAACCGATTCGGTAATAAGGAATATTAAGGATTCAGTATTTTTTACTGAATCTTTAACTACATAGGAAATACCGATTTCTTAATACCGAATCGGTAAAATTTAGTATTAAGAGATCGGTATTTCAGATTTACCTACATCTGGCCCCAGATCTCCACACCATTTTCTAGAGAAGCATCTTAAAGGAAGGCGACCTAATGTAAGCCTCACATAGAGATTCTTGGTCAATGGCGGAGTAATGCTGTCCATATCAGATTCAAAAGCTGAGGTTGGCTTTAAAGCTAAGAATCGTTCAATCTATTGCCCCAAGTTTCCCCTCAAGTTTTGTTTCTCAAGCATTCCCTAATCTAAGTAATCCCAGTTTTATACAACACTCGAGTCTGAAATTTAACCAGTTAACGTTCGCAGCGTGATCGGATACCATTAAATCTCTCTAAACGTCTCTATAACCTACAAGCTCAGGAGTCACCCAAATTCAAATACAAACTTTATGAAAAGTTTCAATTGAGCCAAGTCAGACACTTGTTTTATGCCTAGGTCAAAATAAAGTGGAATAAGGGGGGTGCTTGTTGATACAGAAACCAGCGCTCTGATAAGGTTGGTCTCAGCTACAGGAAGCTTATGGGTGTCAGCAGGGACGACTCTAGGCTCATGGCGGCCCCGGGCAGGGAGCGTAGGTAGGGGGCCCGGAAGAGGAGGTCTGGGCGGGGCGGAGCGCGGAGGCCAGTGAAGAGGGGGGGGGGCAGTGTGTTTGGAAGTGGAACAGAGCCGGAGGCCAACAAATCCCTTCCAGGGACCACCACACAAATATGTATCCGTCCTCAGAGGATTATTATATTAAGGATATATATTGGCGTGATGGCCCCTGGGGTTGGGTGGCCATGTGCGAGTGCACAGCTTGCACATGGCTTAGGCCGCCCCGGGTGTCAGTATACTTTCACACTTCTGTTCCATTTAAGGCAGCACTTTGGGCTTTTACTCCATGAAGCTTCCAAGGTTTGGGGAAATGGACCAGGTGTGGATGCTCTTTTGGACTTTAGATGTACAGAATATTGCAAGTGAACCTTTGTTTGATCCCCCACTTATATTTATCGATCAGGGTCACACCCAAATAATCAAAACTATAAACCCTATTCAATTGATCCCTGTCAGCCTTAACAGTACGACTTTTGATGGCATATTTGCCAAAGACCCAAAACGTAGTATTAGTCAGATTGAGTTCCAGACCCTATGTACCTATCTATCTTAGAAATGTATCTAGCAGATTTTGTAAACGCAGCTGGGGTTTAGATAATTGTAAGGAATCATTTACAAACAGAAGTATGGGTATTTTAATCCCATTCAGAGTGGGGAGTCGTTAACACACTTCAATAATTCCTTAATCACAACATTACTATATAAAGTAAACAGGGTAGGTGCCAAAACTCACCCTTGACGAAAACCCTGTGAGATTGGGATATGCTCTCACAATTCCCGCTTTTCACCCCACCTGACCTGCGCTAATTCCTTTCATGCAGTCTAAGTAGTAACTCTATTAACCCGTTTGTTGCTTCGAACGTTCTGCGCCAGTGCTGAACGTTCGAAGAAACGGGTGCGGCTGCGTCGGCCAACAGACGTGCGCAGCACTGGCAAGGTAGTGCTCGCGACGATCGTTGGCCGACGGCAGCACTAAAGGGGTTAAACCTCTCAAAACCCCATACTTACTAAAACTCTCCAAAGATTCTCTCAGGAGACCAGGTGGAATGCTGTGCGCAGGTCAACAAATGCCACATAGAATTGTTGGCTATATCAAAGGGAGAATTTGAAGACTTGATTTAAAGTGCTTTCTCTGCCTGGAGGGGAAACAATATCTGTTCTCTATCCATCCAGTGTTGCATTTTATTCAGTATCTGCCTGGAAATAGTCTTTTGGAGAGTATCTATTATTCTGATCAACCTATTACTAGGCATCGCAGATCGCCCTTCTAAAAATGGGAATGATTTCGGCCCCTCTCCACTTTTCTTGAATCTCTCCACCCTCTTCTATTGCATATGAAAAAATATTCATATAAAAGGCCAACAGTTGAGGTTCTGTTTTATAATAATCACCCAGATTTTAATGCCCTTAATGGCTTTAAACAGTCAATGGCAGAGAGGGTATCCTCTAGGCTAAAGAATTCTTTAGCATACTGGACATTTTCCAGTTTTAACTCATCGCCATTGGGGCAATCATTGACCTCAATGCAAGACTGTTTAATGCCGGGATCAAGGGCCATACATTTTTCAAAATATTCTTCCCACTTCCATGTTTGGATGTTATAATGTCTGGGACTAGTATTCCCATTAAACCCATGAGCAACAATATACCAGAAGATCCTGCAGACATTCATTTTAAGAACCTGAATCAAATGTTGCCAGTTTTTTTCCTCACAGTCCCATTTGGCATGGACAACGGCTGATTTATATCTTGAGAGCGATACACAAATATCCAAGCAGGTACAACTCCTGATAGAGCTTTTGAAGACTACCCTGGCTGATTCACAATCGATTGAAAACCATTTATGGTCATTAGAGGAAGTTATTGACCTACAATGAGTCTCTTTGTAGAAGATAGTCTCTGAGACTTAAAAAAATTTAGCATGAATATCTAGTATATGTACGTCCACAGCTGAAATATTCTCATAAATGAACAAATGATGTCAGACCAATAATAAAGCTCAGCCCGAAGATTCATGTTTGCCATTACACTAGGCCAGAAAACTCTTCCACAATTGTTGGCCTCAATTGGTTCGGGGACCACAATAGAAGATGTGGCAATCTCCTGAAATCGTTCCCAATTAAGATGACATTCAGAGGGTTATGATCACTGTCGGTACAGTTGATTATCTCCATGTCATGAAACTGTGACCTTAAACTAACATCCAATGGGACGTAATCGATGATACTAGTTGTACACCCCCTCTTAAATGTAGATGCTCTACTTGGGTCAGAACGAGTTCTCCCATTACAAGCGCTCAAACTCCTCCCCACAACTACAGATGCAATTTGCAGGGCAACTTTGGAGGGGTGATAATACAGTTTTCGAGTAAGACTACGGATACTCCAGTACTCATCTTCCTTTTCAGTTCCCATATTAATAAGTTGAGAGGGTCTAAATGAGGCATTATATCTCCTGCTACCAGTATTTTAGCTTTCTGTTGGAACTGGGCAATTCACTCAACCGATAGAGCTACAGTCAGTGAATCACTACAAGCTGGCAGAGGCCTAGCAGACACATTCAATATTCAATATCACCAGAGCCAAGCAAGCCCGAATATTGACCACTATACGTATTAGATCAGGGGAATCAATATTCATTAACTAGTGGGTGCAAGCCATATCAGTCTTGACCAAAATCATCATGATTCCCACTGCCCGCCCTGAATTTTTAGACGGGAGCGCTCTTACGTTATAGGTATTGAATCCATTATTAACAACCTCTTCTGTTGCTCAAGACTCCTGGAATAAACAAAAGTCATAGCCCCCAAAAAAGGAGAACCATTCTTGTTCGATGAGTTTTGACTTGACTCCAGCCTAGTTCTAATGGACCAATAAAATACCGTCCTTTAGGGCAGAATTCAAGGGGGGCACAATGCAATCATCTAACATCATCTGGAAGGATTGCAGACCAATACTAGAATCTGGTGCTTCATCTCAATTCAACCTATTGCAGCAACTAGTGTCATGGCTGCATACTGGAGACTGGACAGTAGCAACAGAAAGCTTGTCGAAATCAACCCTTTCTATAACTTTATCTCACTGTCCCAGTCAATCGATCTGGTTCAGGCAGCTTTTGTAGCAGGGTCACTCTCTCTTTTGCATGGTCGGTTTTTAATATTGTCTCAACTTCTTTTTATCAAATGGTCGATATCTTCCAGGGTAGAATTCAGCCCAGTTATAGAACATGGAGAAGAGTTCCCGTCAGGTTTCTTAGATTTCTTTATGTTTGCTTTTACTAGTTCAGAAGCCTTAAACTTCCCCATTCTCAACCACGCAAGTCACTGCGAATTTCAGTGTTTGCGATTGCAATTTAGGCAGTATGCAATGTAGCATACAAAAACCCACTTGCAAAAGAAGGAATCGCAAAATATGTGATTCCTTATTTTGCAAATGCATTTACGGAATCCCAATTTGCAATTCCTTAAATGCAATGTAGGAAGCACCCAAGTTGGGCGATTTTGACTTAAGGGATCTCAAATTACCACCAACTTCAGGTTGGTGGTAATTTACTTTCATTTAAAAAATCCACTTCTTTATATTTTTCAAAGTGTCATGTGGCGCACATACATGCCCTTAGGGAATGTATGTGCGCCACATGTGCACACATGCTTATTTCACCCATGAAATTGCATTCTCAACTTGCGATTCACTGATAGGTGTTAGACCTGGCCTCCTTTGTGTGGGTCTCCCTGCATTCTCTACCCTAGGTCTCCTACGTGTATGACCCATTCTTCAGGCTGGACTCATTTACGCTCAAAACAGTAGCCCCGTGCGAGGCCTCCTAATAATAATCTAACCTCTGACTTTGCAGATTTATATATGACCCCAGGGAGGTAATAGAAACTCCAGAGTAGCGCCCCCGATCTCCAGGGTTCATAAAAAACATCCTTGTGGAGAAGAACTGTGGAAATCCCCAGTTTAGAAATAGCCCTTTTTTAGACCACTGAATCATTATCCTCAAACCGTACTTCGAGCCATGAGAAACGTTGAGGCCTAAAACACCATGCCAGGTTGTCTCCCCAGCCTGGCGTTAGCTGGCAGCTTCTAAGTGAGAGGGGTGGAGTAGTTTCAATCGCACGTCCTGCCTCCCACGAGGACGGCCCCACTCCCCGCTGGTCGTCTGACGACACTGCCGCCGACTTTCTAAGGAACAAGTTTCCATCTGGCAGGAAGCCCCCATATTCAGGACCGGGGTGAAGTATTTCGGGGTTCCCAAGGCCTACACGCTCCAGAGATTACCCACATACACAAAAGAACTGTTGGCACGGAAGCTGTAAAAGGCAAAGAACAAGTTTATTAAGACCCCATGGGGTGGTGGTACACTCAAACAGCACCCTTCGGTATTGCAAGAGGTATCACACCGAACACCGGTGTGACCCCGTTTATATACAATTTTGGGGCAATAAAAGATAGGCGGCACAAGTTAAGACACAGTTTTAGAGACATACATGGTCATGTTTTGGAATACTGCCAGCTCATTGGAGGGTTTCAAACCCGCTGGTCAGTTAGCGGCACATTCCTGAAGGTATACGGGTCAGTGAGAACTGCGCATGTGAGGCTTGACCAGTACTAAAAAAAGCCTGTTGCTGGGCAGATGTGAGTGGTCAGTGGAACGGACAAAGGACTAAAGGGCACGTCGGCCACGAGGCCGCTCATGATCTAAGATGGCCGCCACAGTATTCAAAATGGCGTTTATCGTATACAGCCAAGTTAAGGAGGACAACGTGTAGGTTCAGCTAATCGCTAACACGGACGGGCCAATTACGACAGACGACCCTTTTAGCGTTTAGCTGAATCTACCTCATAATGAACATAGTCTGGATGTTCGTCCTCGATGTCAATTAACATAATTTGTGTCACCTCCTTATGTAGCATCATTTTATCGTGGACAAGAGCTCGTCTCGATGGCAAACAGGCCGATAGGCACATTGAACATAATGCAGGACCACATTGGATACACAAGCAGATAAAAAACATTGCTCCCACAAGTATACAGAAAATTGTCAACAGTTTCCAGCCCCAAGTTGCAATCATGGACCAGAACCATCCAGAAAGTGTCCAAGTTCCATTGTCCGGGTGTATTTCGGCAGCTATTTTATGCAACTTTGAAATCGCATCATACACGGATGGAGAATTATCAGGCACGTAAACGCAACAGCTGCTTCCAATGATCCTACATGCCCCCCCACGATCAGCCAAAACAACATCCAGCACCATCCGGTTTTGGAGGGTGACAATTCTGGAAATCTGCAGTTCTTCGGTAATATTCCCCAGGGCAATAGCAGTGTCATTTGCAACAGCCTCAACAACACGTGTCAGGCGTCTGATCTTCCGACTGTTCAGTGCGGCCCCCACAAAGGAGAATAGTCCCAGATTGAAATCCACATATTGTTGCAACGCAGTGTCCGTTTGATCAATGTCCTCTAGTGCAACAGTTCGCTTAACTCTGTTCAAAACAAAGTCGTGGTACAGAGTATAGTCGTTGTGATACATCGGTGGGGCAATGAATACAGGAGGTAGCACAAACGATACATAACATGTGCCCAACCACCCCACTGGAAGCTGATGGTACCCCTTCGTTCCACAGATGAAGTAGGTGTTTCTGGATGCAACAAATGAAATGCCATTCGGGCTATCGAACGTGAGAGTAACGTTACATTCACTTTTCCCCACTGCAATCGTGCCCTTATTTCGGATACATAAATCAGCTTTTGTAGCAATGACATTTATAACATGAGCACTTGATACATTCACATTTCTCTGATTGCTGTATATTCGTGGAGCAGACACATTGTCGGGCTTATACTCTTCCCATTCAAAACGTGTACCCTCAGCCCGTGGAAACCCATCCTTGTCATGGGGACATTCTTTATTTAGGCGGAAAAGCACCCCCCCTTTGGTTGGCCATCTCAAGGTAAAGAGGAGGGTGTACCAGGCATTGCAAGACCCATTATGCGAAAACGGGAGTGGAATAAGTGGGGTGCCCCCTCTCTTCTGGTGCCCAGGCAACATTCCACACACCCAGCAATTAGAGGTATTGGTCATATTATGTGTGTGGTGAAGAATCTGAATGAAGCTGTTATTTAAGTACGTTTGACGGTGGCGCTCTTCATGAAATGGCAGTGTAAAATGAAAATGTTCAGACGGTGCCGGGGTAGTCGGCAGCAAATGTTCACGTACAGGCACCACAAGTTCGACTACCCAGGCTATAACAGCTATCACCACAATCGTAAAAACAAAAAGAAAGGCACCCAGTATTTTCTTATCTCGCGATGCCATCGATGCCATAGTTCAAGAAAGTTTTGTGCAAAGTCTCAAAGAACACAAATTGTTCACAGTTTCTCACAAATAGTCTCTGATACACGTACGTGTATACCTAAAAAAAAGAAAAATGCGGTGCTGAACTCCGAGGTAGCCGTTGTTTTCTTCTCCGGGCCAAGACGGGTGTCGCTACTCTGGCAGAACTGATCCCCCCCCCTTGGAATTCCCGGTTTCCGTTTCACAAACCTGGAGCGGTTACCAACCAGTTCAAAAAGGAAAAAATCTTCTTTATCGCGGTCGTAGATTGTAGCGCTCTCTTCCAGCAGCAGATTGGTCCGGGAAGGCTCCCTCTACTTCGGCCGACGTCACAGCTGGGCTCTTTTCTTTCTCCAAGATCTCTTTATAATCAGTAAGCACAGCAGGAGTCACCAGATCCGGAGAGACTCGGCGACAGTGAGTCGAATGCACCCACCGCTTCCTGTTGGTCACTCGTACTGCGGTGCGGGTTGCCAGAAGGACCTGCTCGGGGCCCTTCCACCTGGGCTCCAAACTGCTTGCTCTTTCAAACGAACGGATCATCACATGATCCCCAGGACGAAGATCGTGGCCTTCTCCAGTAGAGTTGTCAGGGAGCACTTCTAGAACCTGTTGATGAATGGAGAGCAAATCATTTGTTAATCGTGCCAAATAATCATTCATCATAACACAAGGCACATCATGTATCAATCGCGGCTTGGGCACTCCCCAGATATTCATGGGGCGGCCAAACACCACCTCATAAGGTGTAAGGCCAGTTCGTGAATGGGGCACTGATCTAAGAGACAGTAGTGCTAGCGGCAACGCATCTGGCCACTTCAATGATGTAGACGCCACAATTTTGGCCAGCTTAAGCTTCAACGTTGCATTGTACCGCTCGACCAAACCTGCTGACTGAGGGTGGAATACAGCGTGGAACTTTTGCTGAATCCCCAACCCCTTCAGTACATACTCCACAATCTTTCCGACAAAATGGGGCCCATTATCGCTCCACAAAAATTTGCAAACTCCAAAGCGAGGAAAGAATTCCTTAAGCAACACCTTAGCTGTTGTCAAAGCCGTATTGTCTTTCGTGGGGTAGGCCTCAACCCATTTGCTAAAGGCACACACCACCACTAAGACGTACTTCAGGTTATTGCAGCGCTCGAGTTGGATGTAATCCATTTGAAGGACTTCAAACGGTGCAGAAGGTGGAACGAACCCTCCTTTCGGAGTATAGGCCCCCTTTCCAGGATTGTGTTGCAAACATACCAGGCAGGTCTGCACTACTCTCTTTGCAGTGTTCGCAATCTCAGGATGTTCCCAAACTCGTGTTAAAAGCTGAGTGATTGCAAGAGCTCCGACATGCGCCAGTCCATGTGTCATCTGGACCATCGCCTGTAAGTAAGCCGCAGGCAATTTCCACTTCTCCATGTCTTTGCTTCTCCAACATCCCTCATCATCTAGCACCCCATCTGCTGCCCAAGCCGCAAGCTCAGATTCTGTAGCTGAATTTTGTATATCCCGTATCTCTGCTCTAGCATCACTCCATCGTTCAGCCTGCGATTGTACCACGTACATGGGGGAGCTAGTTCGGGACATAGCCGTTTGCCTTGCTATGCTGTCTGCAAAGGCATTTCCTTGGCCCACCTTATCCGTAATTTTCTTATGGGCACTGCACTTCACTATCGCTACTTTTTTAGGGCCAAGCAGCGCATTTAGGAGATCACGCACTAACTCTCCGTGCATAATGTGCTCCCCATGTGACGTCAGAAACCCGCGTTCCCTCCAAAGAAGCCCGAAGTCATGGGCCACTCCAAAGGCATACCGGCTGTCTGTGTATATGTTCACACATAGGCCAGCACTCAATTCGCAGGCTCTTGTTAAGGCTATCAGCTCTGCTGCCTGAGCCGATTTTTGTGGTATTCGAGCTGTTTCTACCACCGTCTTAAGAGTCGTGATCGCATATGCTGCGGAAGTCGTGCCATCTGGCAGCCTCAAACACGATCCATCAACCCACAGTTCCCCATCCACATCTGGAAGTGGCACATCCTGTAAGTCAACACGACCCTTTGTCTGTTCCTCAGTCAGGAAAACACAATCATGATGTTTTTCTTCCTGACCCTCCTCGGCCGGATAGGGCAATAAAGTCGCGGGGTTCAAAGTAGCGCATCTCTTCAATGTTATGTGTGGCGCTAAAAGTGTCAACTCATATCCTGTAAGTCGTGCACTCGTGAGGTATTGGGTCTTTGTTTGGTTTAACAGGGCATCTACTGCGTGAGGAACCAACACCAGCAATTTGTGTGATAACACTATGCCCTCACTCTGTCGTATGGCTACTGCTGTTGCCGCTACTGCTCGAAAACACCCAGGCAGCCCTCGTGCTACAGGATCCAAAATGGCAGAGAAGTATGCACATGGTCTCTGCTTATCCCCGTGTAACTGCACTAACACTGACAACGCGCACCCATCATTCTCGTGCACGTACAATGTGAAAAGTTTCGTGTAGTCTGGTGTTCCTAACACGGGTGCAGAACAAAGGGCCTGTCTCAACTGTTCAAAGGCTTTCTGACATTCGTCTGTCCACTCAAGAGGCATCGGTGTAGTTTTGGACAACAGTGCTAGCAGAGGTTTTATGATATGTGAGAAACCCATGATCATTGTCTACAAAAAGATGTCAACCCTATAAAGGCACGCACATCTCTCTGCGTGCGGGGGACTGGTGTATCTAAAATCGCCTGAATTCGATCAGATGTTAATGCCCTCCCCTCCTTAGACAACAGATGACCGAGGTAGGTCACCTGGGGTCTACAGTATTGAAGCTTTTTCTTGGAGACCTTGTGATTGTTTTGTGCCAAAAAGGACAGCAACGCAAGCGTGCTCTGTTCACATTGTATATAGGAGTCAGCAGCAAGCAAAAGGTCATCCACGTACTGGATGAGCGCAACGCCAGACTGCAATTCGAAGGAATCTAGTTGTCGTTTCAAAGTCTGGCTGTAGATGCTAGGGCTCTCAGTATAGCCTTGGGGAACACGACAAAATCTATACGATTTATTATTGAGCGTAAAACCAAACAGATATCTGCTATCTGGGTGAACAGGGATAGAAAAGAACGCATTCTTTAGATCGATAACGCTAAAAGTGGTGGCTGTCGGTGGAACCAAAGTAAGCAAAGTCGTGATATCAGACACCACTGGGTATTGGGGAATGACAATTTTATTTATTTCACGCAAATCAATAATAAATCGATAGATCTTGCCATCTGAATCTCTCTTAAGAATTGGTAGAATAGGGCTGTTACAGACATTATAAGGGACCTCCTCCACTACCCCTGCAGAAATCAAATCCTGAACAATATGTGTTAGTGCAATTTCACCTTCCTTCGAGATCTTATACTGTGGCACTCGTGGTAGAGGGGCCCCCTCCTTAACAGTGATATGTATTGGTGGAATACGCATCTCTCCCACATCCGTATCTGATGTCGCCCACAACGTGTGCGGCAGAGAGGCCAAAGCGGGAATATCTAAAATGACACAAAATCTGTCACGTTCAGGGCAATCATCAGGATCAGGGTAGTTGTCATTCAGAATAACCCGCACTCCTTCTGGAGCGCAGCGTATTGTTGCTCGAAAATATTTAAGTAAATCAATGCCCAAGATATTATCTGGGGTATGGGGCGATAACAAAAATTGGCCAAAACTAAAGTACTTGTCAATGCATAGTGCAAGGGGCTTGGACAATGGGCTGGGGGAGGGTGTGCCATCAAACCCTACACACGTAATCATTTCGCCAGACAGGGGAGCCCTCGGAACCAAGTTTTTCGACAGAGCGCTACGAGTAGCTCCTGTGTCGACTAGAAACTGATCAGTAGAACCCAAAATACCCGCTGTTACATATGGACCTTGCTGATCTACTGGCACTTCGACTGATTCCTTACCCCATCCTACGCAATCCTATGCATGCACATAATCCTGATGTTCCACATTCTCTCCTTCCAAAATCTGATATTGATTCCGTCTATCAAACGTATTTCGTTCGTCCTGACCACGGCCCCTCTCCTCAACCTGTCTACGATCACCTCCGCCACCTCTCGCTCCAGTATAACCTCCTCTTGACCTTCCACTGCCTCGACCACGCTGACTACGCTGTTCACGAAGTACCGGACAATCATCGGCCCAATGCCCAAACTCCTTACAATAAGCACACTGATCCTCCGCAATGTCCGTACGACCATACGACGCATTTCCTCCACCTCGTCTACCTCTATCATTCCCTCTACTCTGTGTTCCCCGAACCTGTGCCAACATCACCTTCGTTTTCAATTCCTTCGTCTTTTTCTCTACATTTTCTTTAGCCTCCACTTCCTGCCGCTCATAGTACTGAGCCATAGTTAACAAGGACGCAGGGGTCGCCGTGGCCCAGGAACTCTCACTCGACTTCAATCGCTTTGCAATCTCTGGTAGGAGATTAGCCACATACTTATCTACAAACAAATGCCGACCCGTATCGTCAGTTAAAGATTGACCACTGTAATCATGAAATGCCTCCTCAAAGCGTGTAAAGAAATCTGAGACTGTTTCATCTGGTTTCTGCTTGCACGACGTTAACATGGTCCAATCTATCTTTTTGGCAGGAACAAGCGTTTTCAATTTATGCAAAATAGCTGCCGGAAGATCTAGAATTAGCTGACAAGGCTTACATGCTGGTTCTCTATCTAAATCTGCAGCATTTATCTCTTTCCAGGTCCCCCCCAAAATCGTTTCGTCATTAGTTTTACGAATTTGCCTCCACATATCAGGTGGTAAAATTAGCCCAAAAAACAAATCTATATCTACAAGAGTCATCACACAAGACGATATAGCCCCCTCTACCCCCTCATAGAATGCCGCTGGGTTCTTTCGGAGATCAGGTAAAGAGTTTTTAAGTGCCATGACATCTGCTCTATTCCATGGTGTATACACCCAATTATACACAAAATATCCCTTCGCATCCTTTGACAATTTATCATCATCCGTACCTTCCCCTTTTGGTGGAACATACAAAGGCGCGGCTTCACGCATAGGCATAACATGCAACGCAGAGCTCTTATCTGAACCACGAAGAGAACACTCCTTAACCGCCCCGTCGTTTCCCGGCTCGGACTCCTTTTTCCTCCGTTTCAGTTCCTGTCGCAAATACGTCGTCTCATCCCGCAGCGCGATCAAATGTTTGAACAGGTCATCCACATCTGTAAGATCAAAATCACCTTTGGCTAAATTCTCACGATATACCGACAAAGCTTTAGGTTCTAACGTTTCAGAAACTTCACGATATGCATTTACAACTTCATCCGCTAAAGTGGACAAGAAATACATTAATTCAAGATCCGACCACCCCTGTTTCTCCGCTACCAACTGTTCCTGAGTAACACAATGCTTATTCACTTTACGAGCCCAACTGCGTAAATGAGCGGACCTCTCCGCAGTAAACCTGAGAGCCGATACCCCTTTCTGGCTCACTTGAATCTGCCCATCATCCTCGGAATCCGCAGCCGGAGCCGTCGGTGAAACGTACGGAGGCGGTGACCGATCTAACAAAGAAAAATCATCAATTTCATTATTAAGGACAGGATAAAGCGGTCGGCGAATAGGAAACTGACCAGTCGTTTGCAATTTACGTTCCCGTTCCTCCCTCTCTTTCTTCTCCTGAGCCTCCTTCTCCTCAAGCTGTAAAGCCTTATCCCGAGCAGCCTTACGCTGCTCTTTGTCCGCCAAGGCAACCTCACGCTTCATTCGTTCACGCGCCGCTTTCTCCCACATTCGTACACAATCAAACATATTTTGTCTAGACCTACGTTGAAACATACATTGCTCGACAAATTGGATTTTACTCAAATCGTATGACCCGTGTAGGGGCCATTGCAATTCGGGATCGGCCTTAGTGTACTTATGCCATAATTTACTGTACATAATAGGTGGAAGGCCGTGCTTGATATACATGTCCCTATTTGGTGTTCCCTCTGGGGGAGCCGGCTGTGATTCCGCTAACCTAATTGATGCATCATCTCCTAAGCAACACATTCCCCGGAGTTTGCTGAAAACAGGCATGTTCAAAAAGTATCACGAAAGCGTGACACCTAGACCAAATGGCACTTACAGTTCTTCACACGATTGTGCCGCTCAAAGGAAAAAACAAGGTTAGAGAAACATCTCTACATGCCTGCCTATGTGAAGTGCACTACACATATAAGTTCAAAGATCACAAATTCAAAATGTTAGCTAACTCAGATCAAAGTTCACAAAATTCGGCGAGCGTCCGAAGACTACCTCACCGATCACAAATCTCAGGACTTCAGTAAGCGTCCGAAGACTACCTTACCGAACACAAATCTCAGGACTTCAGTAAGCGTCCGAAGACTACCTTACCGAACACAAAGCTTACCAATTCTCAAAAGTCCAGATTCCAACTGCCAAGGTCTTGTAAGCCAAATCAGCCAAACGGCACTTTCTCAGTGAAGCGGGCACTCGAAAACTCAGTCGGAGACCGGCGCCACCTGGAAGGTCAGATCGGAAGGAAAGGAAAAGACACCTTGGCAGCCAAGACTCGGGTCACTCGTGGCAGTGCGCATCCATGGCGAATTTCCAAGCCTTCGTCACGACCTCTCCTTCGGGCATCCGAGTCGCCGATGAGTCCCTTCGTGGTCGCCAATTGAAGTATTTCGGGGTTCCCAAGGCCTACACGCTCCAGAGATTACCCACATACACAAAAGAACTGTTGGCACGGAAGCTGTAAAAGGCAAAGAACAAGTTTATTAAGACCCCATGGGGTGGTGGTACACTCAAACAGCACCCTTCGGTATTGCAAGAGGTATCACACCGAACACCGGTGTGACCCCGTTTATATACAATTTTGGGGCAATAAAAGATAGGCGGCACAAGTTAAGACACAGTTTTAGAGACATACATGGTCATGTTTTGGAATACTGCCAGCTCATTGGAGGGTTTCAAACCCGCTGGTCAGTTAGCGGCACATTCCTGAAGGTATACGGGTCAGTGAGAACTGCGCATGTGAGGCTTGACCAGTACTAAAAAAAGCCTGTTGCTGGGCAGATGTGAGTGGTCAGTGGAACGGACAAAGGACTAAAGGGCACGTCGGCCACGAGGCCGCTCATGATCTAAGATGGCCGCCACAGTATTCAAAATGGCGTTTATCGTATACAGCCAAGTTAAGGAGGACAACGTGTAGGTTCAGCTAATCGCTAACACGGACGGGCCAATTACGACAGGGGCACCTGGGAACCCTCTGCCAGATCAAGGAATTTCAAAGACCTCAGGCACTATAACTAGAGGTCCCTTTTCTGCTATTGAGTTAGTTGACTTTTGGAACTGGAGAGGGTCCAGCTGACTTTGTCGCGGCCCAACCCGTATGCAAGTACGCATCGTAACCAGTATCTCTAGCCCAGCTGACTTTGTCGCGGCTTGACCCGTACGCAAGTACGCATCGTAACTAGCATCTCGAGCCCAGCTGACTTTGTCGCGGCTTGACCCGTACACAAGTACGCATCGTAACCAGCATCTTGAGCCCAGCTGACTTTGTCGCGGCTCAACCCGTACGCAAGTATGCATCATATCCTGCATCTCGAGCCCAGCTGAGACCAACGCGGCTCGTGAACAGCGAGCCGGACGTCAGGTACGCCCCGTACCCAACAGCCCTGCAGAATTGCAACGCGGCTCATGAACAGCGAGCCGGGTCGTCAGGTACGTCTCGTACCCCCCTCCGCAAACCAGCAGCTACTCATCGCGGTTCCCCAGAACCGACCCGGACTGCCGTACGCCTCGTACCAGTGGATTCGATTCCACCCTCCAGTTGACTGTGAGTACCTGAGTCGCACACCACGACTCAAAATGAGACCGAACTGTTCCTTGCGACGACGCGCATGGGGTCGCCTCTGTCTCCTGGCTTATTGTAGAGTGTTTTTTTTTTTCTTTCTCTCATTGACCTTGTGATAAATACTATATAAAGGACCCCCTATTTTTATATGCAACTGGTGTGGTGTCCGTTTGTAGTGTGGTGAGATCTTACTGTGCATAGCCATAAATGCGTGACCCTCGTATCCGAGGATCAGTCTAAGTGCTCGGCGACATTACTGAGGGGGGGGGGGGTAACTGTTTACCCACCCTTGAGGAGGCGGGTCCCTGTTTGGTCAGAAGTACCTACCTCTGCCAACCAGAGACCCCCAAATCTAACAATAGGGAATCGCAAATTGAGAATATCTTAAATGTAAATCCGATTTTGTAAAGTGTGAACTACTCCTCCTTACGGGTCTCAAGGAGCTGGGGACCATCGTGGAAATTAAGTGAGCTATTGCCCAGAGTCACATGGTGCTGAGCTGAGCTGAGCTGCCGCAGCCGGGGATCAAACTGTGAACCTTGTGCTCCGAAGTCAGCTGCCGTGGCCACTGCACCACACCTCTTCTCATTCATTCCTATGGGCCTTCTAGGTATTCCTTATTTGCGAATCTCAATTTGCGATTCGCAAATAAGGAATATGTAGGGTTCGCAAAATATTTTGCAAAATCCTACCTACATTGCATTTTGCGATTCTCTAATTGCAATTCCCTAAAAATCGCAATTTGAGAATCGCAAAAAACTTTTTTACCTACATATGGCCCTAGGTCAATCTTAAGGTCCTAGGCTAGAATTTTTAGGGATTAAATCCGCAATATGAATAAAGGAGAAAAATTCACTTACTAGTCAGTCAATTGTTTCAGCAGATGAGAGAATGAAGAGAAGGGGCCCGGCCTGGCCGCTTCCAGGCGGTGAAGGGAGAGGACGCCTGGAAACACGCTTGGAGACTGCGGACGCAGGCAAGCGCTTATAAGCACAATGTAAAATGTGCCTCCAGGTGCGATCTGAGCTATGACACAGAAGGAGAGAGGCAGTCTGGGGCATGCAGTCCCACTGAGGCCACCGGGTAGCAGCAACGAATATTTGAATGTATTTATCTCCTAAGTTACAAAGGTCACCTTTTAAAGTTTACCACAACCCTCTTTAATACTGGTTTCCATTGTTTCACTTAACTTTATTAGCCTGGTTGATTTTTCTAGCTGAATTTCAAGAAAGTAATGTTTGCCATTCATTTCAGCTACCTTCTGTTGTATCAGTGAGTAGTGCTCAATACGTTTATCAGGATTAACTGAACTGCTTTTCTTCATCAAACTGATTCATGTAGTTCCCTATAACTGTATTGTAAGATAGACAAGAAAGGCCACAGAAGCGGTGTTCAGAGGGGAAAAAGTTGGAGGCAAGTAATAACTAAGTAACCAACAACCAAGTAATAACCAGGTAAGTAATTACCAAGTAATGTACTACATCACCTCAGCTGGAAACAAGACATAAGTAAATCGGTCTTGATCCTGCTCCAATAGAAAAAGACATCCCGAACTGCCAATGCCAGGTCAACCCTGAGCTGGCACACAAGCAACCCAAGACCAGTTTTGCCCTAGTTCAGGGCTCATCAGCCCTGCACAGCTAGTTCTAGTGGCACACACTTAGGGCGACACGATAAGCATACAAAAAGTGATGGATGGAATGCTTGAATTAATCTCAGTCACTGGTAAGCACTCGGCCGAATCACAGGACATCTTTATGTTGTACTCCATGCCATGTTTATAAGCATGCATGAATGCATGTGTGTAGCTGTTTATGTCCATTTATTTATTTATATGAAGCTTATAAAGCGCATGGTTACACTAGCTAGTGTGTCCCCGCGCTAAGAAGACAAACTGAGTGACGGACTGGAGAGCAGAGATCTGGGAGGCCTTTGGCGCGTAAGTTAGCTAGTGGGAAACAAGCTGGTTTTGAGCTCTTTGCGGAAAACCGCTTCAGAGGTTTCAAGTCGTAATCTCTGTGGGAGGTTGTTCCAATGGGTAGCAGTCATGACTCTGAAGGATCTTCCCCCCATTCTAGCTCTGGTGAACTTTGGGACCTGGACTCGTCCAGTTCCAGTAGATCTCACTTGGCGCGTCGGAAGATAGGGTTCAAGCATATTGTGAAGGTACCTTCCTCTGTAGGATCCGGTGTCCTGTCTTAGCTGACTCTCTCTTAGGGAGTATCAGAATTCGGCGGGCCGCCGCGTTTTGAACGCGCTGCAACCTCTGTAAGCACTTGGCGCTGGCTCTCAAGTACAAGACATTTCCCTAATCCAGTCTAGATGTGATTGCGGCATGGATTAGAGTCTGTCTAGCCGACTGTGGTAGGAGGTTCAGGGTTTTTCTGAGGATCCTCAGCATTCCAAAACATGTGCCTGCCACTTGTTTGGTCTGGTGCTCGAATGAGATCTCATTGGCCAGCCAGATACCAAGATTTTTATTGCATTGCTGGGAATGGGTAGATTGCCCAGCATGGAAGGCCATCATGCCGATGTCCATACTGCGGGAGCCCTGCCCACAGTCAGCACCTCCGTTTTGTTTCCGTTCAATTTAAGGCAGTTCTCAGCCAGCCACGTGGCGAGTTCCTGCATGCACGCATTAAAATTGGTGGCACATTGCTCCTGAGTTTGTGTCAGTGTCACCACCAATTGCGTGTCATCCGCATAAGATACTACTTCTATCCCAAATCTGTCAGGGATGTCTGCAACCGGAGCTACATACAGATTGAATACATGCATTTGTTGTGTGGGTGCTGCTGTTTATGTGCATGCATGCAAGCGTTGTGTGTGTGCTGATGCTTATGGGCATGCAGGCCTGTGTTCTGTTTTGTTACTTTAGACCCTACAATGGCACTAAGATTTTTCTATTCAATTTCACATTGATCAGGATTCAAAGAGAAGTTACATCCAAGAGATTTGCTGGACTGATTATGTCAGTTGGAGCCGTGGATAGGCCTCTTCAGGGCACCAGTTCCCCTAACACTCCTCCTCACTCCCTCACCACCACACACCCACAATACAGACTGTGCAGAACTCAAATGTGGAATTTAGGGCAAACTGCATCCCTGTGTCCATTTTGTGCTATGGTCAGTTGCTTTTTTTCTGCACTGTAAGTGCACAATGAGGCATGATGGTATAATTTCTGGAATTATGCATCATTTATCTTAACAAGCAAAAACAAGAGGACTCCAACAAAGCAGGAACAGTTTGTTTAATTAAACTTTACAGTCAGGAGTACAGTTACAGAACTGGGATCTGAGCACTGTTTCTCAAAGTACGTAGGTTTGAAGGCTCTTTTTATACAATTATCTGTGCACCATAAAAACATTAAGACATTTTTTTTCTTGTTTGAAAATGCGAGCAGTTGTAGTGAAGACACTGGAACCAAGGTAAGTTCAGAAGATTCATTGTAGTGGCTACATGGTTGACAGGTCTGTCCAGCTTTTAGTCCACCGGTAAATGACTCAGTCGAAGTCCCCTTTTTGAACCATAACATTACTAGAAGCACAATTCATGACAACATCAGAACTATTGGCAGAGAATGCTAAGATTTTTGAGGAAAAAACATTCTCTGACAATACTACATTACTACATACCTACCCTTCTTCCCACCCCAATATATATATATATATATATAACACAAAACAATTAAAATAATATACAACAACACTCGCCAAATCTCTTGGGAGTTACTATAATTCCAGAACTCCTCCTAGGAGCATCCATTTTAGTTACATTAGACATTCTGCAGCTCTTACTGGGACAAAGTGGCATAATTGCTGTGTCTTTGTCAAGATTACCCCAAAGCTTGGTTCTCACCTTTATAAACTTTGCAACATTCCACCAATGTGCCTCTTCCACTTGAACAACATTATTACCAACCTTCACAACTCTGGTAAGTTCACTGTATTTCTTCTTCCCGTTATCATCCTAAAGCTTCTGTTTCATTTTAGTCAGTGATATATGTTCTTTCACAATATCCATAAGTTTCATCACATCTGAATTCATCCATTTACTCATCCATCCTGGTATAAAACTAGTATTTCCCTTCCTACCCCTCAAGAGTTCAAAAGGTGACACCTAAGTGAGGGAGTGAGGAGTTGTCCAAGAAAGCCACAACACACTATCCAGAGACCTGGCAATGAGATGGTTTCCAGCGTTAGCCCACTTGATGCACTCTACCACCACACGATTCATCCTTTCCATGAGACCATTTGTTTGTGGGTGATATAAAGAACTCCTAATATGAGTTACACCACATGAAGCAAGAAATGCCTACAACTCCTAGCTCACAAACTGAGTTCCATTGTCAGAGACTTTAACCTCTGGGAAATCTTATGTCATGCACACCTCCCTCAAGACCATAACCACACTCGTAGCATTAGGTTCTCTGACCATCTTGATTTCTTACCATTTAAATGCATAGTCTAAAAGGACTAAAATGTACCTGCAACTGCCCAGCAAACAGTCAAAAGGGCCCATTACATCAATCCCTAGCTTGACCCATGGACTAGAAAAACATTAAATCAGTAATAGAGGAGAAGTCACCACTTTAAGGCTCTTATCTGCAGTTTTACACACACAACTCTCTATCGTTTCATTTATCTCAGCATCCTTACTGGGCCACCAAAATGTTTCTCGAATGCGAGTCTTAGTGAGAGTCTCTCCTAAATGACAGGAAACCGCCATTACACACACGGTTAAAACCACACAATGCCGTTACTAGGAATCTGTTACCAAGCATGTTCCTTCACCATGTATGCCTTTACCACGCATGTGGTGATAAAGGTTTAGGCATGTAAAGTAGTGAAGGTAGTGTTTATAAACAAACCCTCCTGCCCCACACTTACCACAGCTGAAGCTGCTCTGCTCAAGGTCCGATCTTTGATTTGGTTTTTAGGCCTTGGGGGTTGACGCAGTTATCAGGTTGGATTGGATTTGGTTAGGGTGCAGGCGGGATGGCTTTTAGGGCTGCAGATTCAGGGGGATGTCACTGGGGGTAGGGCTCAGAGTCAGGGACAGGACTGTTTTAGGGCTCTGGGTATTAGGTGCAACAGAGCTAGTGCACGCCAGCAGCAAGGACGGCATGTCCTGGGCCATGTGGCTGGCCTTTTGGTTGTAGTGAAGACCGGCCGACGGGGATTGTGGGATATGCAAAGCTACTACGCAACATTTACTTCCCATCCTGGAGTGGTACTTCCTGGTCCCAGACAGTGTGATTGTGTGTTTCTGCGGGACTGGGCTGACCCACAACCAGCCACCAGGGTCCCAATGGTGCTGCTTTTCCCACACCAGCATCATCTGCTGACTGGCCCAGACTTGCGATGCAGAGCACTGGAGGGTTCATGGAGACCCCCAGACCTGCACCACCCTGCAGAACAAGGTACCACTATACATTTGGCCCGTGGAGCCCTACTGGTGGCGCACATTACGACTTATAACTAATATCTCCCCTCTCTCTACCCCCTCCACCCGACATACTAAGATGAAATGCCCAGTGCCCAAAAACATTCCCAAATACACTCTGAAGTGCAACCTGGCCATTACCATGCATGCCACATTTAGAGCACTTATATGCCACCCAGCACCTTATGTTCCCATGGGGGTATGATAGGGAGGCCTTTTAGTCCACATCATTTCAGGATTCTGTAACCACCTCCGCACCTGCCATCCTCCCCCTCCCCCATCATTCCTCGGCACATCCCATCCGCCCCTACGAGTCTCTTACCCACCCTACGGCCCACCCCTTCTTACTCATTGTGCTGGTCACAGCATGGAGCTCACAGGCACACACACTTACAACATCATTTACCCCCACCCTCTCAAACAAATTGGCCAAACGTTTCAAACACAATTTCATAAAACATCACCCTGAAATTCTCTTCGCTGACCCCTACTTCTCACCACACAACGGGATTACAACCACAGATATCATGTCCACACAAAACAAAGAGCCCAATGGAGGAGAGTTTTCTTAGATGTACTTTCCATCTCCTCCACGAGGAAAACCGCACATGGGTTTGTTATTTGTATTTCCCCCTCCCAGCTTTTCCAAGCCACTGCAACCATCACCATTTACAATAACAACACTATCCTCATTCAAGCCACTGACAGCAGTCTAACTCTCATAGACAACTTCTTCCCCATCATTAAAAGACTAGTGTCTAATCCCCAATCCGCTACCCAATCGACCCTCATCTCCAGCGCACTAGATACCACTTCGCCCATCCCATCTGACAACCTTGCCCCCCTATCATCCCATCCTCTACCTATATTTGACTCATACATTACCTCCACCCAGACTACCCCTCCCACCGATCCACCTCTCCTCTCACCACCTAACGCACAACCCCCACCGGTCAGCCCATCGGACACAACATACGTCCCCCCAGTGGATCTGGAACCCCCTCAGAACACGATCTAAGCTCCCCTCCTCCCTAACCGCATCCCCCCTAGAATCATCTCTGCCATTACATTAGCCCTGCCACATTATGCTACATACTACACTTCCTAACCCCACCTCACTCACCCCTCCCCCAGTCATCTGTTTGCATCTAAAAGGACACCCCCTACACAGGGACATCTTAAGGATTTTGGGGGCCCTGGGCCAAACATGTTTTGAGGGCCCCTGTTCAGAACAGCTTTATATTTATGATCCAATTTTAGCCCCTGTTTGTTAATGCTAATGTTATGGGGTATTTATAAAGCGCGCAGCTACTCCATGGAGTGTCCCGGCGCTAACAGGTCCCCCTTAACATAAAACAGTGTACAATCTCATTCCTCAAAGTCCCCATTACTCATGGAACAGCCAAGTCTTAAGTTGATGACTGAAACTGAGAAGCTCTTGTTATTTTCTAAGAGAAAGAGGCAGCTGCGTTAGCGATCCAGTTTCCATCATAGGCATCAGCCTATATATCCCCCATGTAAATGGACGTGTGCAGCTGATAGTAGGATTTAGTGTTTCCTGCCCTGCAACTAGGTTTTTAATACTTTTAAAATTATATATTTGTGGTTGAATTACTCTGTGCTTTTTAGCAATTTCTCCTACTTTCGCGCACTTGAACTTTACTTTATTCTGCTTGCCTACACCTCCTTAGCTGCTCCAGGCCTGGTCTACCGCAGCTGATACGCCGATTGTGCAGAGGGCTGGGGCAACTATCTGGCTCCTCACTTCCACCCACGTAGTTTCCGCTTCCTCAGCTGCATAAGCGATCTAGTTTGCATCAAAGGCATTAGCCTATATATTCACCATGCAAAAGGACACGTTCAGCTGACAGCGGTAGGATTTAGGGTTTCTTGCCCTCCTACTAGGTTTTTAATACTGTTTAAATTGTATATGTGTGGCTGAGTTACTCTGTGCCTTTTAACAATTTCCCCTACCAACGTGCACTTGCACTTTACTTGAATCTGCTTGCCTCCTTAGTTGCTTTGATTTGCATCTCGCTTTTCCACCAGTCCTGGTCTGCTGTGGTTTATACGCCGATTGTGTGGAGGGCTGGGGTTACTATAGGGCTCCTCACTTGCGCCGACACAGTTTCCACTTCCTCAGCTGCGTTAGCGATCCAGTTAGCATCATAGTCATTAGCCTTCATATTCCCAATACAAATGGATGTGTGCTTAGGCTTCTGCTGTACCTTATCGCCCCATCATAGCATAGCTGGTTTTCTGATTACAGACCTCCCAGTGCAGTTTCAAATTTTATTACTATGCAACCAAAAGCTCCCTGGCCTTAATATACAACAACTGCCTTATTCTGGGAGATTTCAATATACATATGGACAATGGAAAAGACCCTAAAACTATTTCCTTGTTGGAGACGCTGCAGGCATGCCACATGTTTCCGTCAATTTCTTCAGCCACCCATTAAAAAAAGGACCATACCCTGAACCAAATCTTTCATAACTTTGAAATATCAGTAAGCCTACCACTTCCCATTATCAGGTCTGACCACCTCCTTAATAAAATTTGGGTCCTTAATTACAGGACGTTCCATAAAATATCCATTCTGATGTTAGCAAACTCCCTCGGTCGTTCCTCACCGGAGCTGTGTGGCTGCCCCTACTCAGACGCTCTCTCAATGGATTCATGGCTCCGAACCAACATTGATGCAGCGGTACCAGTTGTTTCCCGCTCCTCAAAGAGTTCATCCCCACCAGCTCCATGGTTTAACGATTCCCTCAGATCTAGCAAAATAAATTGTAGAAAAATGGAACGGAAATGGCGTAAATCCTATATACTTGGGGACGGGAAGGTGTATAAAGAAAACTTAAAAGCTCATTACATTCTTGTGAAGGCAGCCAAGAAAAACTTCTTTCAAACCAAGATAGATGCCCAAAATAAGAGTAAGGAAATCTTTAGCATAGTTAAATCATTTACCGCCCCTAAAGCCTGCACAAAGGAAGGGCCATGCACGGAAGAAGGATCTAAGCAAATAGCTTAATTCTTCCACAAAATGATCTCTGTGATCCAACAAGCCTTCACTAACATCTCAGAGGAAGAACGGACCTGCTACCTAGGAGCATATTTGACCGCTTGGATCTTCTTTCCTTTACTAGCTTTTCCTGAGTTTCACCTTGAAGAGTCACAGACCCTCCTCCAAAGCACTTAGTCTGGCTCTAATACCGACCCATGTCTAGAGAATATCCTGAACCTATTAGTTCCCACCATGAACCTCACGGTAAAGCAACTCTTTAATTCTTCTCTCTCTTCAGGCAACATGCCGAAATTATAAAAGAATGCTAAGATTCTCCCACTGATAAAAAAGGCTAACGCCAAACCAACAGACCCTGCCAACTACAGGGCAATCTACCTTCTTCCGGCCCTCTCTAAAGTATTAGAGAAGAATGTAAACAAGGCCCTCCATAAACACATTGAAGATGGAAAGCTCCTTCCTGAGTCCCAATCCAGTTTTAGGGCAAACTGCAGTACAGAGTCCATTCTGCTGGAAGTGACTGAATTTCTTATGGGTAAGCTGGACCAGGGAGGCAAGTCTGTTCTGATACTGCTCGATCTGTCGGCGGCCTTGATACAGTCTCACATGACAGGCTCCTGGAGAGACATGCTAACATCGGACTGGGGGGACTGCCTTAACATGGATGTCACCCTTCTTGACAAATAGATCTCAGGATATCTGCCCCCCACCTTTCTCATCCCCGGTTCCAGCCATGAATGTTGGTGCCCCTCAGGGCTCGATTCACAGCCCTACCCTTTGTAATATATATCTATCCCCTTGCATTTCTGGTAGAGGAAGAGGGTGCCAAAATAGTTTCCTTGGCTGCTGACACTCTGCCGATTTTTACGTGTGAAAAAGGAACCAACTTTGACAGAGCAATGATTAGGTCTTGCCTCACAAAGGTTTTTAACAGGCTTAAGATCAATCAGC
The DNA here is from genome assembly GCF_964263255.1 of Lissotriton vulgaris. Taxonomy (NCBI): domain Eukaryota; kingdom Metazoa; phylum Chordata; class Amphibia; order Caudata; family Salamandridae; genus Lissotriton; species Lissotriton vulgaris. The sequence goes on from NC_141689.1 coordinate 43,725,662, forward strand.
TAAAGTTCAATCCTGACAAAACTGAAGTTGTTTTCTTTGGTAATCCAAAAATGCCTAACTCGAGCTCTTGTTGGCCAAAAGATCTGCCGCCCATGCCTGCGAAAAAGGAGAAAGACAAAAACTTAGGAATTGTCATAGACAAGACGCTCTCCATGCGCTTTCAAATCCAAAATCTAACTGGAGCTTGCTTTGGCATACACCGGAAGCTAAAATAATTCCTGCCACTGTTGCCGCTTGAGAACAGAAAGATCGTGGTGCAGGCTCTGGTTACATCAAAGCTTGACTATGTCAACAGATTGCACCTCAGTCTTCCCAAATACCTTATCCAGCATCTACAAGTGGTATAAAACTCGGCGGCCAGAGCCATCCTGAGACTCCTATTCTTAGGTCTCTACACTGGCTCCTCATAAAAGAACGGATCAACTCCAAAGCAATGACCGTCATCTTTAAAGCTTTCCTCAGCTTAGGAGCCGGCTACCTTAATAAGCGCTTTAATTGCTATACAATATGTAGACTTTTAAGATCTTCCAATGCCAAACCTGGCCATCATGCCTAAAATATGCTGTGCCCGCACTGGAGGCAGATCCCTCGGCTTTCTAGGCGCAAAATTGTGGAATAGCCTCCCTGATCTTTGAGACTAACCACATACCTACTCTCTTTCAGGAAGAACTTAAAAACCTGGCTTTTTAATAACTGATGGATCTTTTACGCATGTTTTCCTCCTGCTGTCACATGCCAGGACACTCTAGTCTGAGTAGCTGCGCAACTTATTAAATACACTATTTATTTTCATTAGTTCCCTGACAGTGCAAAGGAAAACTCGTTCAAATTCTAAGAGCCTTATTTATGAGGCCTTGCTTCACTTTTACGACGCTGGTGCATCACTTTTTGTGACGCACCAGCAGCTTAAAAAATGTGCCGTGTTGCACCCTATTTATAAAGTGACGCATCTAGGCAGATGCGTCAATTTGTAAACCCCTGCACCACATTATACCTGCGCCAGGTATAATGTATGCAGGGTGGGTGTTGCCAGCAAAAAGCCTCATAGAAGTGGCACTTTGAAATCAATTAGAACTCATTGCGCCACTTCCAGGACACCATTGCGTCAATATCTTACACCTACCTCACAGCAGGTGCAAGACTGAGTTAGGCAAGCCCCATGTGAAAGGACACATTGCTGTAGTTGCGTCTATTTTCAGACACAACCCAGCAATGCATCACTTTTGCACCTACAGATACGTCAGAAATACTGACATATCTGTACCTCCTTGCGACATGATGCGTCATAAGGTAAATATGACGCATCCATCATGTCGCAAGGAGGGTGCACTAAGAAGTGACGTATCCCTGTTTTCACACAGCGATGCATCACTTCTCATAGATAAGGCCATAAATGTGTTTACATCTAATATTCAGGGTTAGTTATGTGTGTTTTCAATATTATAACACAGCAGCAGCTCACCAATACTACTGCAAATAATCTCTGTGATGCCCTCCCATTTCTTATATGTTAGGCCTTGTATTGACCTAAAAAACTTTTTTTATGTATATTGCATAAAACATGAACACAATATTTCTCTGGAAAATGGCTGTAGTAGGCTCTCACACATCAGGTACATAAAACATTATTTAAAGGAAAACAGTATTTAAAACAATCTGTTTAAGCAATATTCAAGGTCATTAGGGCAAAACTCTGGAGAGCTGAGCTGACTCTCTCTGGGGGCCCCCTGAAACGCTGGGGCCCTGGGCCAGAGCCCACTTTACCCATGCATTAAAAAGTCTCTGCCCCTACAACTCTGAAAACTCACTACCCTCAATACACCCCCCTCCCAATCTCCCCTCCCACACCCACACTTCAGACATCCAACCCTACAATTAAGCTATCTACCTCCACAACACTCCCATCCTCTTCCATAACAACGCCTCTAACACTACTCATCTGTGCACCTGATCACATTCCCACCCAGACCACTACGCAACCATCAAAGTGCTTAGCACGTCCATCCATACCCATAACTCATCCACCCACATTGGCATCACTCCCTCCAAGACTACGCCTGCCTGCACTTGATCACTCACTCTACCCAACCACTCCGCAGCCATCAACATGCATAACACAACCACCAACCTCATACACAATCGCACGTGACCCTAGACTGGATGAGATTAGGACCTCACTGGATGAGATTAGGACCTCACTGCACCAAATCAAAAAGGAACTACAATCTCTTAAGGAGGTGATCTCTAAACAATCAATTGCAAACAAAACAGGTGATGGACCGAATGTGGATCAATGTCACACATTCAACCCAGTCCAAAGATCTGGGCCCAAATCCATCGTTTTTTTGCACTCCACACCACCCTGGGTTAGACAATGGCGATATGCAAATCAGCTCTGACCCTGTGCCCCATGGGAACAGTCCAGTCCGAACTACAAAAGCCATGTCCTTCCCAGAACGGAATCAAGCATCCGAGGACCGGACCGGTTTCGAGGTAACACCTCTCATCAGCCTGGCTAGCTTGACTCCAGTGGTGTGGAGTGCCTGGGACCCACGTCTGAGCATCCCCAGCGCACTTATGGCGGCAATTGCAAACAAAACAGGTGATGGACCGAATGTGGATCAATGTCACACATTCAACCCAGTCCAAAGATCTGGGCCCAAATCCATCGTTTTTTTTTTTTTTTTTTTTTTTTTGCACTCCACACCACCCTGGGTTAGACAATGGCGATATGCAAATCAGCTCTGACCCTGTGCCCCATGGGAACAGTCCAGTCCGAACTACAAAAGCCATGTCCTTCCCAGAACGGAATCAAGCATCCGAGGACCGGACCGGTTTCGAGGTAACACCTCTCATCAGCCTGGCTAGCTTGACTCCAGTGGTGTGGAGTGCCTGGGACCCACGTCTGAGCATCCCCAGCGCACTTATGGCGGCAATTGCAAACAAAACAGGTGATGGACCGAATGTGGATCAATGTCACACATTCAACCCAGTCCAAAGATCTGGGCCCAAATCCATCGTTTTTTTGCACTCCACACCACCCTGGGTTAGACAATGGCGATATGCGATATGCTCTAAAGAATCAAGGCACACTACTCCTCCAAGAACACTGACTTCTAGAGTGCCCCCGAACCTCCCTACTCTAATATCGAAATCTTTCCTACCTAGTCGGAAAACAGTTCCCTTTCGTAACATCTTAACACACCCTATGCGTAGCACCAATCCGCACTCTGAGAGCGATCTCATCTCTCTACTTCACTCTTATGAACCCACTCTTACGAACACCTTTACTCTCACTCAGATGCCCATTCCCACCATACCCCCCAACCAGCATAGGTCCTCTACCCAAAACAATAGAGGTATTATCATTAACAACCTTAGAAGAGTCCCTCTCATCCAAGATGCCACCTCTTCCCCCTCCACACCCCGTCTCAAATGCATACTCCTAAATTGTAGATCTGCCTCTAGACACACAGCGGATATAGCTGATCAAATCATCTCACATGAGCTAGACTTGACTATATTAACTGAAACTTGTCTAACGGAATCCTCCAATCCACTCCTCGACATTTTAGTTCCCCCTAAATATGTTATCAAGAGATTTGAAAGAATCAACAAGATCTGTGGTGGTATTGCCTGCATACATCGTAGCAACATCACTGTAAACAGAGCTGTATCCCCTGTGTTCCCCTCATGTGAATACATATGCCTCGACCTTAGCAGTAATGCCAAAACAATATGCTTGCTACACATCATCTATCATCCACCTAGAAACAACCTTCTTCACCGAACATCTCATGGATATCATCTCATCGAACACCGAACGGCAGAATACCCAAATATTCCTGGGCGACCTCAATCTCCATTGGAACGACCAAAACGACACAGTGATTAAGTCTCAAACAGTTCCTTGATGACTTAGCCCTCACGCAATTCTGTAACAGCTCTACACACAAAAAAGGATCAATCTTAGATTTAATAATCTCCAAAAGTGAAACCATTCAGTTGGACTCGATCCAACCCTGTGACTGGTCAGACCACTATATTATCAACTTCTTTATCAATGAAACGTTGAAACTGAACTCGGTTCAATCCACAAAACCAAAGATTTGAAAAAGAGACCTAAAAAACTCAACCAGACACTCTACCTTCTTCCTGTTACAACCGTCTTCTGCCCCCTGTAGGCTCCTCCGACGTACATGATCTTACCAACCATTACCTCAAATCTATGACCTCGATAATTAATGAGGTAGCCCCCCTGCAACTAATGAGAGTTTCCACCAAAGACTCTAAGCCCTGGTACAATGGTCTTCTCAACAAGGATAGACGCTCTCTCAGATCTCAAGAATGCATCTGGAGATCAGTCCTATCCTCGTATCTTACTAAGGAAAAAGAGAAATACTTATTATAGAAAGATCAAGCGCACGAAAGCTGACTTCTTCAGCCACCAACTAGATCAAGCAAGAAATCGCCCCCCAAAAAACTCTTTGAACTAATCAAAACCCAATCTAAGGATGCTCCACAACGTCCTCAAGATTCAGCCAGCTTGCAACCTAACTGTGAAGAAATCTCTGCCTTCTTCATTCAGAAAACTGACAATGACCTATTACTACACTCCAGACCGCTTATGAACACCTCACTTCCGCCCCCATCCGCACTGCACCAAATCACCTCAAAGCAGCCTGGTCATCATTTGCTACATATACGGAAGAAGCTTTAGGCAAGATTCTGACTACCCTAAAGCCTGCCAATCACCTCACCGATCCTCTCCCTGCAAATTCAGTTAAAGACTTAACCCTGTCTTTTGCCTCTCTGGACCAAAATTGGCAACGGTTCTCTCCAACAAGGCTGCATCCCGGACACCCTCAAAATCAGACCGGTCTCTCCCATACTAAAGAAACCCACAGCCGACCCCACTGACTTAAACAACTATTGTCCCATCTCCAATATCCCAACCTTGGCCATACCTTTGGAAAAATGTGTTCATCTTCAACTGACTAAACATATTGATCACTATGACCTTATTAACAAACACCAATCAGGCTTCAGAGCAGGTCATAGCACCACATCAGCCATGACACACTTAATCGATGATGCGGTACAAAATCTGGATCAGAACGGAGCTTGACTACTCATCCTGCTAGACCTATCCTCAGCCTTTGACACGGTTAAGCATGAGAATCTGATTGATCTTTTAAAACAGAGAATGGAGCTCTAGGGATCAGTGTTAAACTGGTTCACCTCCTTCCTCCATAATTGAACGCAAGTACAAGGTCAACAATACTCTGTCCAATCCCGTACCAGTCACATTGGGGGTCCCACAAGGCTCCTCACTATCGCTGACACCGTTTAACCTTGTCCTGGAACCTCTCACCGAACTGCTACATGCATTTAAAGTACAATATCATATGTACGCTAACGACACACAACTCTATCTCAAGATTCCCTCCCAGGAAGACATCAAAGTACTCAATACAACGCTCAGGAACACCCAGGCTTGGTTGGCAGAAAATCACCTCAAATTGAACACTCAAAAAACCGAATTCCTTCTCATAGCTCCCCCCGCCAAAGTCCCCATTATGCAAGACTTGATTAAACATATTACCGCATTCAACGTTCAACCCAACATTATAGACTCAGATAAATCCTTAGGAATATCTCTTGACAGCAACCTCACTATGCAGAAACACATTAGCAATGCAACAAAGGGAGCAAACATCCAGATTAACACACTGAGAAAGCTGAAACCATTCTTGCCAGCTAATGATTTCAAGCTGGCAGTACAAGCACTAGTTATCCCCCGGGTGGAGTATGGAATTGTTTCTTTGTGTCCCTAACTAAGGCTACAACAGCACCCCTAAGAGTCTCATTAAATGCAGCGGCGAGACTCATCACTGGCTCGAAAAGAAGCTCACATATCTCCCCAGATTTAAAAGCCTTGAATTGGCTCCCGCTTGAAGCCAGAATTCACCGAAAAATAGCATGCATGACGAATAGGGCCTTACACCACAAAGCACCCAGCTACCTCACACAGAAGTTGACGATCTCAGGTGGGGTAAGACCCTCAAGAAGTGCTGAAAATCTGCTACTGAAACCTCAAAGGTTCAACAGGAAGAAAACATATAAAGGATCCTTCTCTGGGATGGCGCCCAGGATATGGAACTCACTTCCCCCAGAAACCAGATTGAACGCCTCGATTTCATTCAAAAAGGAAGTGAAAGCGCTCCTCATAGCGAAACTCACCTACTCATAGACTTTGGAATCGCGGAGACCAATTATTCCCTCACCATTAACCTCTCTTCCACAAGGGGCCACTAGACTGGATAGGCACGCTTTCTGACGGCGAACTAACTCAACGTTATATGTTGTCCTTATAACCTATTTCTTCACTTTGATCCATTTGCTATGTATACTTGATGTGCCTGCATTTATTAGTTTGTATATCCAGCCTGACTTTATGTAAAGCGCTTTGATATCCACAAGGATATTGTTCGTGCTATAGAAGACCTTCAAAATAAAATAAATAAAAATAAAATAAAGGTCCCATCCCTTCTGTAAACCTGTATTCAGATCTGCTCCCCTGCTTGCGGGCCTCCCTCTCATACCCCTGTGGGAATATACGTCCTATTTCAATTGGGTAATTCCCAAAGCAGTGGCAAGTAAATCCTTATTTTTATAAATGCTCACATGCAAATCACATGCTAATTGTAACCAGCACACATTAGTCAAGTCTTCCGGAGAGTGACTTCTTCGCTACCCGCCCTGACGAAAGTCCAGGACCTTTTGCTGGCAGATAGATCAAAGCTGAAACATGTAGGTGCCTTAGGGTCATAGGATGATCACTTCCTCATATCCATATGTACATATTTTTTAACCTTTCCTCACACCCCTTTAAAAAGGATACTTTTAGAGTGTGGAAGGAATTTTATCTTTAAAGTTATGCCCCATACAACCTATCTTCTTAAGTGCTCCATGAAATATGGTTGAGCCCACTCATGAGTTTCAGGAGTTAGGGTGAATCCAATGATTAAGCATGCCACTACTAGGGTGGCTGAGTGTTATATAAAGAAAAGGGTATTTTTCCCATTCCGCCCACAATAGTGGGTTTGCTATCACTAGGTGTACCAGTGGTCCCCCACCTCTATTGTTTCCAAGGAGCCATGTTGGCTCTGGATGGGATAATTGTTTGTTTTGGAGTATACTAAAGGGAGGACGTATCCTCCATCCTCACTGCAGAGGACCTCTTCAGTCTCCATGGACCTCTAACCATGTTTGAAGATATCTAATGCAGCTACAAAACAATCCTCAGAATACTCATCACAGAGCTCATAAAAGTCCAACTCCTAACTTTCATCTTTATTCTGAAGAAAGTGGAAAAGAAAATCAGCCCTCCTATTCCTTCCTTCAGAGATGTGGAACACATCAAACTGGGACTGCAGCAATCTAGTAACCATCCTCTTGATTCTAGGAGTACAAAACTTGCTAGCACCAGTACCAAGAAAAGTAACCAAAGGCTTGTGATCAGTTAAAAGTTTGAAATGCTTTCTCTATAGCTCACAAACAAGCTAGTCCTTCTCTATAACAATACTGAAGTTCGGCATTCTTAAGCAAGCTAGATGCATATGCTATGGTGTTTTCCAGCCAAAGTCATCGAGAAGACCGTCAACAAGCAGATGGCCGCTTTCCTCGAGACGAACGGATCCCTCGACCCCTCACAGTCCGGCTTCCGAGCCAACCACAGCACCGAGACCGCCCTCATCGCCGCCACCGATGACATCCGAGCCCTGATGGACAACGGAGAAACAGCGGCCCTCATCCTCCTAGACCTCTCCGCGGCATTCGACACGGTCTGCCACCGCACCCTAGTACGGCGCCTCAGCAACGTCGGAATCCAGGACAAGGCGCTGGAATGGATCATCTCCTTCCTCGACGGGAGAACACAGAGAGTCCGCCTACCACCGTACAAGTCAGAGGCCACCGAAGTCATCTGCGGCGTCCCCCAAGGATCATCTCTGAGCCCCACCCTCTTCAACGTCTACATGAGCCCCCTCGCGGCCATCGTACGCAAACACAACCTCAGCATAATCTCCTACGCCGACGACACCCAGCTGATCCTCTCCCTGACCAACGACCCCGCCGCCGCCAGAGCCAACCTGCACGAAGGGATGAAAGAGGTAGCCGAGTGGATGACGACCAGCCGCCTGAAACTGAACTCGGACAAGACGGAGGTCCTCATCCTGGGCTCCTCTCCCTCCGCTTGGGACGACTCCTGGTGGCCTCCCGCCCTGGGCACCGCACCCAAACCGACAGACCATGCACGCAACCTGGGCTTCATCCTGGACTCCTCCCTCTCCATGACCAGGCAAGTCAACAAAGTCTCCTCGGCATGCTTCAACATCCTACGCATGCTACGGAAGATCTTCTGGTGGATCCCCACCGAGACCAGGAAGACCGTCACCCAGGCCCTCGTCACCAGCCGACTGGACTACGGCAACGCCCTCTACGCCGGTACCACCGCCAAGCTCCAGAAGAGACTCCAGCGGATCCAGAACGCCTCAGCCAGACTCATCCTCGACATCCCACGAACCAGCCACATCTCCGGACATCTGAGAGACCTTCACTGGCTCCCCGTCAACAAAAGAATCACCTTCCGCCTCCTCACCCACGCACACAAAGCCCTACACGACCAAGGCCCGAGCTACCTCAACAGCCGAGTCAACTTCTACGCTCCCAAACGCCACCTCCGATCAGCCAACCACGCCCTCGCCGCCGTCCCCCGCATCCGAAGAGCGACTACAGGAGGAAGGTCCTTCTCCTACCTGGCCGCCAAGACCTGGAACTCCCTCCCTCCCGACCTGCGCCTGACCCAAGACCACCTCTCCTTCAGGAAGAAGCTGAAGACCTGGCTGTTCGAGCAGTAGCGGCTCCCCCCCCCCCCCAGCGCCTTGAGACCCTACGGGTATGTAGCGCGCTTTATAAGTGTCACTGATTGATTGATTGATTGATTTTCCTTATCACCACAATCTTGCTTCAGTATGGCACCCAATTTCACCTGGCTAGCATCAACACTAATACAGCAGGGCAAATCGGGATAAAAATGTTTAATAGCTTTACTATTACTTAAACTGGATTTGACCTGACTGAGCATACACTCCTCAGACCACTCACACTTGAAGCCCTTTTTGAGCTAAATGCTGATAGGACGCATTATGGTGGCAAAATCATGGCTGAACCTTGAATTATACATGCATAGTCCAAGCAAGGATTTAACTACAGTTTTATGTTTTGGATCAGTAGAATTCACAATAGCTACAATAAGTCCTTGTCTAGGTCTTATTCCTTCTTGAGATATTAAGTGCCCAAGATATTCCATTCCTATACACAAAAACTTGCACTTCTCGGTTTTGAGAACCACCCCATGTTTCTAAAAAATCTCGAGCACATTCCGTTAAACAGCATTGTGAGATTAGGTATTCTTGGCATGGACTAAAACATCATCCTGATACACCAAAACACCCTCAACTCCAGTCAAAAGAATCTGCATCACCCTCTGAAAAATAGACACAACAGATGCCAATACAAATGGTGTGCGACGATAGTGGAATGTCCCTAGAGGAGGGACAAATGCAGTCAAAGGACAAGACTCTGGATCTAATTTTATTTGGTCGTAAGCACTAGCTAAATCAAGTTTGGAGAAGACTTGTGACCCTTTGACACAAGCAAAGAAGTCATTGATTTTGGGTAATGGGTGTGAATCTACTCATATTTCTTTATTTTGTTACCTCAAATCCATACATACATGCAGCTGTCTCTACCTCTTGCGAGACACAACTAAAGGGGATAACCACAAGGAGGACTCAGCAGGATCAATGATTCCTTTGTCACAAAAACTCTTGAGTTCCTTGTTGAGGTCTTCTCTCACACTAAAAGGGACCCCCTAAGTTTGTGCTTACAGTGCAGGACCTTCCTTCACAATGAGCTTGTGTCTGAAACCTCAATCTTACCTAAGCCATCACTAAACACAGTGGAGAATCTCTCCTTCCATTCCACCCCCTCCTCCTGACATGCAACCACCAAGGCCTGTTCCCTGACTCACGGTCTCTGTATCATCTCAAATACACCATGGTGAAACCATCCAAGTATGTTGGGACATTTGACAGCAACATAAATCTTGCCCTTTCTCATTCTCCCTTAAAATTTAAGCAGGACTTCGATAAAACCAAGAAGTTCTATTTTATGCCCTTCGTACGCGACAGGAGAACAATTAGGAGGCATCAATTCTCTGTTGGAGCATGTTTTCTCAAACAACGTTTGAGTGATCATGGTGATCCTGGCGCCGGGATCAACCAAAAGCCTGAGAACCCTGTTCCTAACACTCACCTCTACAATGGGATCTCCACAAGAAGATTGATCACCCTCAACAGGTTTATTCACACAGCTTCGGGAATCTATGTGTTCATCTCTGATCACAGAAATACCTTCAGTGTCTGACTCATCCTCAGACTCCATCACACACACACCACTTTTTTATTTTGAGATTTCTTTTTGAGTCAAACCTTGGCAAAATGTCTTCTCTTTTTGCAGTAGTTGCTCGTGACATTTGCCACAGAACAGTTTCCCCCTTTAGCGTGTGGGGAATTACCACAACGGAAGCACATATTACTGCTGTTGTGACTACTAGTGTTTGCTTTATTCTTAGTGGTAGTGAACCCGCTATTGCTAGTAAAGTTTTACTTAGACTTACTTTCCTCCACCACATTGCAGCATGTCAACTGCTGCAGCTGGTCAGTGGGGCTACGCATATTGCTGGCCACTTATCGGACCCGGTTTTCACTAATATAGCCCATATCTCTATTCGTGCCCCTGCCAGGATGGGTTGGATGGACCATTTTTTGGTCTCTAAGTCGCTGCATGGAGTTACTCCTGCACAGTCCACGGGTCGGTTGACTCGGTTGAAGCGTCCCTGGTATAAATCGGACTGGGATCAATTTGAGGCGGGCCTTTTGGCCACTCGGCCTGATCTACCGGAAGATAGTAATGAGGCATATGGGCTATTTTCCGAATGGATCAGGTGTCCATTAGACAACCTCATTCTTATGAAATGGTCAGGTAGTCGTGAGACCAAATCAAAGGCCATTGGTACAATGTGGACCTTGCTCACATGCGCAAGGGATGCAAGAAGCTGGAGCGGATCTGGAGAAGGGATTTCTGCACTGTAGCTAAGGTCATCTATAGGGCAGCTATTAAAAAATACCATAAAGCCATCTATCGGGCACGAGCACCTTTTCTCTCTAACCAGATCCGCGAAAGTACTAATCCAGCAAAGAGCGTGTTTACCATACTTACCAGTCTGCAATCTCAGAATAATGCTGCTGGGTCCACTATCAACTCTAATCAGCAGTGTGAAGAGCTGGCCACCTTTTTTGTTAAAAAGGTAGAGGATATCTACAGCTCCTTTCCGAATATGCACAGCAATGAGCCGGTGGCACTGTGCTGTCAGCAGCTTAATATTTTCCATTCTTTTCCACCGATTTCGGTGATCAGCTATGATTCCTGTGCGGTAGGATTAAGTCAGGCTCTCCCGCCGACTCTCTTAAACCTGACCAATTCAAGAAGGTATTACCTACCATCTTACCCTCTCTGAATCAGGTTATTAATAATTCCCTTAGTACTGCTATCGTGCCCAGAGTATGGAAACAGGCCAAAGTGATACCTTTGCTTAAAAAGCCGGCTCTTGATCCCACTAAAGCAGAAAACTATCGGCCCATCTCGCTGCTACCTTGGATAGCCAAGATCACTGAGGCGTATGTGAACTCCCTCTTGTCAGACTATCTCACTTGTAATAACATACTGGACCCCTCTCAAAATGGCTTTAGACCCGGCCACAGCACGGAGTCTACGCTTCTGGCTGTGACGGAACACCTCTGGTCGGCCATGGAGGGGGGGGGGGGGCAAACTTCGGCACTGATCCTGTTGAACTTAAGTGCAGCATTTGATACGGTATCACATGACATCCTGCTGCGTCGCCTGGCAGAGGTAGGAATTACGGGTCAGGCCCTGGAATGGCTTGCCTCATTCCTTCATGGGAGGTCTTTCTCAGTATCAGCCCCCCAGTTTATGTCAAGTTTATGTCAAGAGAACACGGCATCAAGCAAGGGGTGCCACAGGCTGTAGCCCTGAGTAGGGGCCTGACCATGGTCTCATATGCTGATGACACTCAGTTAGTGGTGGCACTCTCTAATAACATCGAGCAAGACGCCCTTAAGTTTCAGGGCGATCTTGCGGCAGTGGCCGAGTGGATGACTGCTAACTGCCTCCGACTTATTTCCAACAAGTCGGAGGTTTTGGTGGTCGGCAGAGACCATGGTCTGTGGAGTGACCTCTGGTGGCCAGCTAACCTGGGCACGCCCTCACCCCCCTAGCAAGTGGTTAAGAACCTGGGGTTTTGGTTGGACTCATCTTTAAACTATCAAGTCCAAACCAAAAAAGTGGCAGGTACGTGTTTTGGACTTTTACGGGGGCTTAGGCCGGTGATGGGCCTCTTTGATGCCTCTATACGTCAGGATAGTATCCAAGCTATGGTCCTGTCCAGACTGGATTACTCGTGTTCCCTCTATTTGGGGGCCAATAAAGCAGAGGTTTAGACGCTGCAAAGGGTACAAAATGCTGCAGTCAGAACACTTCTAGGTCTGCGCAAGTTCTGCTCTGTGTCCAGTGCCATTCGCCGCCTCCATTGGCTTCCGGTGGCAAGGCGCATTGAATTCAAGGCTCTGTGTATCTCTTTCAAGGCCTTGAAATTGGCCACCATGCCTATTTTGGCTAATCTCCTCTTACTGTATGTTCCTGTACGTTCCCTCCGGTCAGAGGGTCATCATTTGGTAGTGGTCCCCTGGATCCATAGAGTGCGGGCTGGTGGTCGCTCTTTTCGCGATAGAGCTGTTGCACTCTGGAACACACTACCTGTGCAGATTCGTGGCTTAGAGAACTACCTTGAATTTAGGAAGGCCATCAAGACTCTGCCCTTCCTCACTAACTAGCTGGTGCCACTCTGCCATCTGTCAGTCTTTCCTTCAGCGCTGGGACGCCCATTTGCTGGGGCAGCTGTCGCGCTATATAAAAAACCCTAACATAACATAACATAGCATAACATAACATAACATAACATTAACACTTTCACAAAGCTTTTCATCTAATTCTTTCAAAGAAACCTAAGAAATCTCAATACTTTTAGCTACTTTGATGGTTTCCTCTAAAGACGGATTCTCCTAAGCAAGAAGTTTCTGTCTTACATGTTTGTGTTTCTATTGACATGCAAATTGGTCTCAGATAAGCTGATCAGTGAAACTTTCAAACTGGCAAACAGAAGCTAATCTGCGTAACACAGATATATATGCATCTACATCTTCTCCTTCAACCTGTTTCCTTTAAAAACACCTAAGACTCACATAAAAAGCCTGGGGATCTGGCTAGATTCCTCCCTTGGTTTTCACTATCAGGCTAAAAAGGTAGCTGCAACCTGCTACGGGCTGCTGAGAGTCTTAAAAAAAGTGCTAGACCTCCTGCCATTCGAAGCCAGACGATTGCTGGTCCAGTCGCTGATTTTGTCGCGGCTGGATTATGCAAACGCCGTCTATATGGGAGCTCCAGTCGGCACCATAAAAGTTCTGCAATCTGGCCAGAACTGTGCTGCTCGGCTGCTCATGAAAGTCCCCAAAAGATGCTCAGCGAAAGCCGCACTTCAATATCTCCATTGGCTACCCATCAAGGGAAGGATTATTTTCAAAACAATGTGCTTGGCGCATAAGTCCATCCATGGCGCTGGCCCGCCGATTTTGGATCCCCTCTTTTGTCGCCATCGATCAGTGAGATCTCTGAGATCCAACCAGCGGAACTTGTTGGTAGTCCCCAGGATAAAGCTGGCCCGGATGGGTGGCCGCCGGCTCTCTGTGCATGCAGCTAAAGAATGGAACGCACTCCCAGATGACATCAGGCACGAGTCTAATCATCTCGCTTTCAGGAAGCGTTTAAAGACACACCTGTTTCAATAGTGTCTTCCTGGTCCCTTGGTCTTACAGCGCTGGGATGCTCAAGAGTAGCCATGCGCTATAGAAGAAGGTATTCATTCATTCATTCATTCAATAGAAACCTTCTTTGTCTTTCGCTGTCCGGCAACATCTGTTTGGAAAATGCCACTGTGGGCGTGTTCTTATCTAACCATGCAATGTACATAATGTATCCTCATGCTTACGATCCATTAGTTCCCTCTGTAATACTCTTGCAAGAATGTGCAGATAGACCCCCGCTCTGACCGTATACAAATAAACAATTATTGGTTTATATTCTCCACTGTTTCTATGACTCTTCATTTGGCATGGAAGGTTAAGAGGTGGTCTGCGGTGATAGTTTGGACCAAAGTCTTTCCTGTTGTCTGGGAGTTGAGATCTGGGTGGTGTTAGGAGTGATCTGCCAACTAAAAGGGATAAGGAAATGATCTGACCATGGGAGGGGGTGTGGGTGAGAGACTTCTAGATTGTGGAGATTGGTGAAGAGTGGATCTAAAAGATGTCCTTTGGCATGAGTTGCTTCGGAGTTTTTGAGTTGGAGGTCGAATGCTTTTAATTCCGAAATTATATCTCCGGCAACTTTATCTTTATTATCCTCAAAGTGGAGATTTAAGTCTCCTAGAAGGAGAAAGCTGGAGGTCGATGTGCCAGTGGAGATAGTGGCCTCTAGCAGTGAACTGACGAAATTTACTAAGCTGGCGGGAGGACGACAAATGAGAAATCTGGAAAAGGGTTTTATTGGGATTTATTTGGAGAGAAAAGTGGATATTTTCGCAGTCCTCGATTCCTCCATCTTGTATCCTGCAGGTAAGAGTGTTTTTATAAACAATCGCTAACCCTCCTCCTTTACCCTTAGTTCTATTTTGGTATAGTATGAGGTAGCCTGTAGGTAGCATATTGACGATGTCGGCTTCGGAATGGGGCGTTAGCCACGTTTCCGTAAGGAAAAGGACATCTAATGTCATATCCTGGATAAGCTGATTAATGTCTACGGAGTGTTTAGATGCAGATCTACAATTCAATAATGCTAGGTTGACCGGTTTAGTTGTATGGTGTTTCCCTCTTGTTTCGTCAGAAAGTGGCGGTATGGGGGTGACGGTAGATGCGGTCGAGCGGTATTGAAGGAGATGATCCCTCGAGTATTGTAATCGCTTTCCTCCAGATTTGGGCATAGTGAGTGGCCCTGTGCCCGGCCTGGCCCGGACGGGCCCGGAAGGGCTTGCCTCTGGCGCGCTTCGGCGCGACATCGGCGCGCCCGCTGCGCCCGCCCACTGCGCGGACGAGAAGAGGGCTTCATTCTATGGGGAATGGGCCGAAATCGCCCAGCCACTAGAGCGCTGTCCAGGCCCCTATCTAAGATGGCGTCCGTGGATTGAGTGCCTCGGGGAGAAGTTAACAAGGCAGACCGGGAGCCCTAAAACTGCTTCAGGTCGTGCAATTAGTCTGCACGAGGAAGCGGCTCACTCCGGTTGGAATTACAGGAATAATGGGCAATATTAAAGGTTTTTCAAAATCACAATAAAAACGAAGCAGTGCAATGTTTAAAAAGCGCGAGTGCTGGTAAAACGTTTTTTAGTCAAAACGAGCTTAGCAGGCTGATTAACAGGAGCAGCAATTATTCTGCTACTCGAACTCTAGCCTCCTGGCTTCCGCCTTAGGAGGGTACAATCACTATAGGCAGAGAATGCTAAGACTGTTGAGGACAACGCATTTGCTGCCAATACTTCATTACTGCAGAGTCCTAAATAAAAAACTGATAGCGAATCCAGATGGATGTGGACTGCATGGGCCAGTGGATATGTGTCCAGATGCCCAGTATGAGGTCCTCGCGATCACTGTGGGTCACTGCGGGTGCTGTGGTGTGATTGGCTAAATGTTCCTAACTATATGCGGCATCTGACTTTTATGGAGTTTGGGAATGCGCGTACCCCTTCAGGCTATATGCGTTTTATTGGGGCCGATTTCCTAAAACTATTGTGATGTTGCTGCGCCTATCTGTGGCACTGACCTGTGTTTCCTGTTCATGCGTGCGCCTACCAGCTCTGTGTGCTCCACCTGTGACCTGTCAATCAGTCAGCCTCAGGCCTAGTTTTAGAGCCTCCCTGACCACGTGGTTTGGGAATTGGTTTGACAGAGAGTTCATGAAGGGGGGACTCGATAACAGTGATATGATCTCGTAGCTACGTAAAAATGTATCACGGAATACATAGCCATTAATTCTTTCAAAATTAAGAAGAATGATGCATGAGTCCAACAGTTAAGCAACATTTACCAGAGTAATTGAGATTTTATCCCACTCGAATTGTAGCTCCCTTTATTGTTTGTTCCTTTTTTCTCTACTCTCATCCTTTGACCACCACCACCAGCACCCTCAGCTTAGGTTTCCCTGGCCTCTTCCTAGACACTGCCGCTACTGTGCTGCGCTGCCTCATCACACCATCTCTCCTACCCTAACATGCCAAATCAATGTGCCCTACTTGCTTCTCCATGTCTGACTCACTTTTGATTTCCACTTCAGTTTCCAATTTTTAAGCTTCTGAATTACTGCAGATTTCAGGATCCTCTTGGACAAGAGTGATATAGTAATGATAAGTGTTTTTTCCTCTATTCCTTCCCCTTATTTTAATTTTTATTCTCAATCACTCTGTTTTCCTCCAGACCTTTTCAATTTCCCTTCAGTGCTACCTACCCCATAGTTTACAGTTGGAATAAATTGCATATAAATTCGCCCAGAGTGAATTTATTGATGGTTTGGGGTACCAGAGAACTGAGTTTTGCATCTGAGAAGCACAGAAGTTCCCTGCAGGCCAGATCAAGGATGCTCTTCTTCCTAAATATAGCCCCTTTGCTAACCATATTCCACCCCTGCCCTAGCCAAGGCAGCATGCTTTCAATCCAGGGACACTTCACTAAGCCTTTGCCGCTGCAAATCCCAACCAAGGCAGCCTGCTTGCCCAGCTTGAATCCCCTGAGGAGGCATCTGTGAGTTCGTCCCTGAGGTGTGTGTTGTGCCTTGCCAGCCTAAAACCATTCCTAGAAGGTTGGCAGTTTTGTGGCCAGGGTTCATAATGGGTACATGGCATCTATACCTTCTTAAAGCAGACATGCCTGCCATGTGGCATTGCGTAAGTATACATTTACCACAACATTCTCCCTCTAAGGAGGAGCCTTGTAGAGACATTACATCTAGACTATGGTGCACCTAGGATACATTTCCAGACAGGAGTACTTACTTTTGGACCATTAGTATGTGATGTGTCTTAATGCTACATGTCATGGTTAAGCAGCATGATATATCAATAGAAACCAATATTGCTCTGTCATAGAATATTGTCATCAAATGAGACGCCATGCTCATGCCACAGACTACTGGCTTTGGTTCTTATCAAATTTATTGTTCCACTTTAAGCGAAACAGAATGAAGATAGGATAGCACAGGAAAAGCAGAGACAGGAGGCGGAGCGAAAGCAGAGAGAGGAGGCAGAGCGAAAGCAGAGAGAGGAGGAAAAGCGACGACAAGAACGCCAGGAGAGAGAAAAAAGGATTGCAGAAGATATTGAGCGAGAAAACAAATCCCTGGAGGAAAGGCTGACAAAAACATCAGAGAAATTAAAACAAAGGAGCCACCAGCGAGGACGAACCAACTTACAAGAGCGCTCCCAAATCCTGCAGTACGCCGTGGAAGATGACGCTGAGGAGATTGACATACATGAGGTACGTCATGCCAAATCATGTGACTGCCATGAAAGAAATGTGGGAAGCAAGACTTGTACTGGTGAATCTAGAGGGTTAGGGAAGTACCTCCACACGTTTGGATCTTCTTAGGTCCTTAATCCCCAGAGACTATCCAGAGTAAGGTAAGGTGGGGAACCTGACTGGGACTGGTAGAAGTCCTGAGGAAGACCGACATGGGGGCACAGTAAGACGGTCGAAACATGTTGATACTGGCAGTTTAAGGAGGGGTGTTTTTGAGGACCTAACACTCTTGATAACACACCCATCCTTCACAATTTTAATCCTGGCCTTGGGACCTGTGAATAAAGGGTTCTGATAGGGTACCCTTGCGCCACTTTTAAACACCATCTTTGCTGCACATTTTCTATCACTGTACCCAGTCGCTGGGTATAACACACCCTGTTACTATTGAGTTTCACTTTTATGTTGTTTGCCTTCCCCCTCCCTATGCTCCATCATGTGCTTGGCTACCCCTGGGTGTTTTGTAAGCAGACCCGATGATGAAGCATGTCACACACATTTGTGTGTGAGTGAGGGCAGTTTTCAAATACACAATTTGTGCCACTGCAAGTTAATCACCTTTTCCTCTCTCTACCCCGCTTGGTGTTATCATGTTACTTAGGGGGGTTCGGGGTAGATGAGATTTTTTACCCTCTCCTCTTCTTTGTGAGAAACAGAATCTAGAGGGTTACCAATTGTGGGGGGAAGTGAAGACTTCTAGACACTAGGACACATGAACTTGTAACCCTGGAAGGCGAAGTGCAGGTACCAAGTGAAGGCTCATGGTTGAGTGAGAAAAATGCTGAGATCATCAGAAAGAAAGTGGTTGAACTGAGCAGAAAATATGGAAAGGGTGGAGATTGGGAAATTATGGCACCAACAAGAGACATAAGGGCCTCATAATCAGTTTGTTTTTTCAGTCTGGTAATCCCAATTACAAGTGTCTTCAGGCCTGGCATTCTCAGGTCTGAAATCTCTGGACCAGGTAATTTTGTTTCTGGAGACACCAGACCTCTAAGACTTGCTTCATGGAGTATCACTGTCTGGCCCCTGCTTGCCCCCTGCAGCAGTCTTGGGAGATCAGATAATGCTCCCCTCAGACAAGCTCCCCTCCCCCCCACCTCTGACCTAAGAGCAGTGCTTCAGACAATATCCCCTGCTCAGAGCAGGAAGATGCGTGCATGCATTCCCCAGATTGGTGAAAACTAACTGCTAAACACATATTAAATCTAAGTCTTTGAAGTTATTTTCCGTTGCAGGGGAAGCACTCTTAATGGCTGGACTTTGCTGCTGAGATGCCCATTCGTAAATGAAGTTGAGGGAGAAAAGATGGGTTGGGGTATGGAAAGCAAACATCTTTAGTTTTAGGAGAGAAGAGAACAGCTTTAGTGCTAATGAGACTGCCTCAGGAAGCCGGCGTAAGGTGAGACTGTACCTGTGGTTCGACAGACTAATACTTTTACTATGAGAAACAAACAAGAGATACCTGGTCCAATTATTCGTCTACGTGTTGTGTCTTGCCTAAACAAAGCCGTCAGACCACCATGTCAGCACGATGATAATGCTGGGTTAGAAAAATTCCCATCAGCCCACCATTGTTGGCGGAGTGTCGTCATGTGGGATGTAACCCATAAACCTGAATATCTCCCAACGCACCTGGTAATGGTGCGGAGATAGGTTTTGGAAGGTACTTTTCTGAACCACAGTATTTCCAAAGTAGGACCGATGGAGTGCAGTGCTCGTGAAAAAGGAAAAGAAAACAAGTGTGAGTAAAATTGGCTCCTGTGACAAAAAATATGTTTATTAAGTATTGTCCAGGGTCAAGAGTAAAAACAACGCCTATAGTTTTAAAGAATAGTTATATCATGGCGTAGTGCATGGGGGTCGACATGTTTCAGCTTGTAAGGACAACTTGTCCAAGATTTCCTCAGGACCGAATGGTGTTATGCATCTGCACTATGTGGAAAAATAGGTATATTAGCATATTGGATTAATCCTACCAGAACTTTTGAGCCCAAAATGTTCTCTGGTGTTTATCCAACTAGTCGTGATTCTCCTGAGGAGGAAAGACAACAGGGTGTAAGAGAAGACATGTGATACAATGGTGATTAAAGACACAACACTACAGAGGTAGACAAGGCGACAGAAACTGTTCTACGCCTATCAGGAGCTATATAAGTCTCCAGATTCCGTTGATCAACAATGTTAACAAAATATTAGCTTTTCAAATTTCTACTCACCCAGCATTCTGTGGGAGAAAACCTCGCCTCACCCGGCACCCACTCGGGAAGAAGGAGGCCCCGCTCTGTTAGAGATGGAAAAGTGTAAGGACCTCAAGAAATTGTATTGAGGTACAGAGTAAACATACTCTCCTAATCCATACAGATATACTAACAAAAACCAGTTAATTAAAAAGAGACTCAACCCTGAAAGAAAGCATGGTTGTGACCAAGCTAGGGTATGACACTAGTATAAAGTAGCTTTGTGGGTTCAATAGTCACCAAAAGAGGTTTCTCTATGCCTTGCCAGAATAGTGTGTTAAAAGCATGGTATAGATGTGGCCACAAGGATGGATTAGTACATAGAGGCCAACCATATGTTAAGTTCAACAAGGGGGAAAAAAACAGGACTCTAAATGGTAACTCTTATTGCTAAATAGTGGATTACCAGGGAGCCATACCTGTCCGTCGGTACCTCTATGGCCAGCGTCCGAGCGGGAGTGGAGGTGGTTTGAGCTGTGTTTAACTCCTCCTTATATACCTGCTCGGATTGAATAATAATTGACAGCTGGCATGTGCGCGCGAAAAAACGGCACTTAATTAGGGGGTGTATGCTCAGTAATGGGCATGCGCTGCCTGACTCTCGTGTGTAGCCTGAGTAATGAATACGCATGCCCCCGTAACCCTTGTCAAGTCTATCGCGCTTACAATCTCGCGCGTTGGGTACGAAGCTAGAGAACGGTGTCTCAGCGGTGGCGCATGCGCATAAGTACCACGCTGGAGCGCGGTGCGCATGCGCGAAGCGCGAACCTTACTAGCGTGTGCTATTCCTATCGCAGCAGTTCTTGTGCTAGCGTGTTTGTATAGCCATATTAAATTCCTTGGTGGGCATGCGCGAAGCACAAAACTGACTGGCATATATTATTTCTATTGCAGCAGTTCGTATAGCCATATTAAATCACTCGAGTGGGAACGGCCATATCTGCAAGTGAAAAATAAAGAAACGGCCCTGGTGAAATTCATTTTATGGAGCGTGCTACTAGAATGGACAGGTTTGGTAGGATTCACTTTTGTTGAAACTGTAAAGAGGAACTATTGTTCTATGCTATGCATAAGACGTAGACTCTGTTCTAGTTGGCTTAGAAAGTCTAGGATTCATCAATGGGTGAAAAAGGGGGGGAGAAGATGTGGTCCCTGTATATACCAAACGACTATGTCTGTTACTAGTAACAGAACATTGAGACTCCTCATATTTAAATTGCAGATAAGTCGTTAATGGTATAAGGATGGTAATCATAAGGACGCCCATGGTATGTCATCATTGAGCCCCTTGGAATCACTTTGTAGTAGAAAAACCCACCTCTGTTCTTTTCTGAATAAAAATTTGGAGACATCGCTTATGTGGGTAGGGATGAAAGGATGTTCTAGAACTACCCATCTCATGTCATCTGCTGTGTGTTTGCAGGTTAGAAAGTGATTTGTGAGTTTTGTTGCCTGTTTATGACACCGAATGGTGCTCTTATGTTCCCCGATTCTTAATTTAATTTTGCGAGTTGTATAACCTATGTACCTGAGAGAACAGGGGCATGTGATCATGTAAATGACATTCTCTGTGTTACAATTAGTGTGTCTCTTCAGGACCCAAGTCTTCCCTGTACCCAGGTCAATCGTGTTGGTTTTACTGGTCTGGGGGCACACACTGCATGATCCGCGTGGGTGATGTCCGGTGACCGGAGGAAGGTCCCACAGAGTGGTTGGTCTTTCAGTGTTCTGTAACCTAGGTCTCGTATGGACCAATGTGTCACGTATACTGGGCGCTCTCTTAAATGAAAAGAGGGGCAACGGGATGTTCGCGTCCGTGGTGTTGAGAATCCCCCAGTGTTTTCGCACTGCTTTCTGGAGTCTGTTGGATTGTACGTTAAAGGTGCTAACAAATGTTAGTCTCTCAAGAGGTGGTTTCGGTGGACGTCTGTCCAACAGTGCCTCACGGTTATTGTTTGAGGCCCTTTTCCATGCTCTTTTTACAAGATGGGCCGGGTATTCACGTTCCTGTAGTTGGTTAGAAAGGGTCTTCGCATGTTTGTTAAATAACGCCTGAGATGAACAATTCCTCCTGACTCTGAGGAATTGACCCACGGGGAGGTTCTCCCTCAAGGAGCGTGGGTGGTGGCTGTTGAAGAGCAGCAGTGAATTTCTTGCCATAGGCTTAATAAACAGTACCACTTGGTGGAAAAATGGGTTACCATGGTTGAGGATAAGATCTTGTTCAAATTGATGGACATAGAGGTTGGCGAGGCTGGGGGCAAAAACACTCCCCATCGATGTCCCGGAGACCTGTAGAAGTGGTACTATGGAAGAGGTATATAGACGACATTCTGATGGTATGGCGGGGCACTGAAAGAGAGATCGAGTCCTTTCACCAGTGGCTAAATGAGCGTAACCAGTTCCTCAACTTTACGTTGGAATATAGTCGTGTCAGACTTTCATTTTTGGACTTGTCTATTTTTCCGGAAGCAGGCAGTTTACAAAGTGAACTGTTTATTAAGCCTAAAGAGCATGGAAAAGGGCCTCAAACAATAACCGTGAGGCACTGTTGGACAGACGTCCACCGAAACCACCTCTTGAGAGACTAACATTTGTTAGCACCTTTAACGTACAATCCAACAGACTCCAGAAAGCAGTGCGAAAACACTGGGGGATTCTCAACACCACATTTAAGAGAGCGCCCAGTATACGTGACACATTGGTCCATACGAGACCTAGGTTACAGAACACTGAAAGACCAACCACTCTGTGGGACCTTCCTCCGGTCACCGGACATCACCCATGCGGATCATGCAGTGTCTGCCCCCAGACCAGTAAAACCAAAACGATTGACCTGGGTACAGGGAAGACTTGGGTCCTGAAGAGACACACTAATTGTAACACAGAGAATGTCATTTACATGATCACATGCCCCTGTCCTCTCAGGTACATAGGTTATACAACTCGCAAAATTAAATTAAGAATCGGGGAACATAAGAGCACCATTCGGTGTCATAAACAGGCAACAAAACTCACAAATCACTTTCTAACCTGCAAACACACAGCAGATGACATGAGATGGGTAGTTCTAAAACATCCTTTCATCCCTACCCACATAAGCGATGTCTCCAAATTTTTATTCAGCAAAGAACAGAGGTGGGTTTTTCAACTACAAAGTGATTCCAAGGGGCTCAATGATGACATACCATGGGCGTCCTTATGATTACCATCCTTATACCATTAACGACTTATCTGCAATTTAAATATGAGGTGTCTCAATGTTCTGTTACTAGTAACAGACATAGTCGTTTGGTATATACAGGGACCATATCTTCTCCCCTCCTTTTTCACCCATTGATGAATCCTAGACTTTCTAAGCCAACTAGAACGGAGTCTACGTCTTATGCATAGCATAGAACAATAGTTCCTCTTTACAGTTTCAACAAAAGTGAATCCTACCAAACCTGTCCGTTCTAGTAGCACGCTCCATAAAATTAATTTCACCAGGGCCGTTTCTTTATTTTTCACTTGCAGATATGGCCGTTCCCACTCGAGTGATTTAATATGGCTATACGAACTGCTGCAATAGAAATAATATATGCCAGTCAGTTTCGCGCTTCGCGCATGCCCACCGAGGAATTTAATATGGCTATACAAACACGCTAGCACAAGAACTGCTGCGATAGGAATAGCACACGCTAGTAAGGTTCACGCTTCGCGCATGCGCACCGCGCTCCAGCGTGGTACTTATGCGCATGCGCCACCGCTGAGACACCGTTCTCTAGCTTCGTACCCAACGCGCGAGATTGTAAGCGCGATAGACTTGACAAGGGTTACGGGCGCATGCGTATTCATTACTCAGGCTACACACGAGAGTCAGGCAGCCCATGCCCATTACTGAGCATACACCCCCTAATTAAGTGCCGTTTTTTCGCGCGCACATGCCAGCTGTCAATTATTATTCAATCCGAGCAGGTATATAAGGAGGAGTTAAACACAGCTCAAACCACCTCCACTCCCGCTCGGACGCTGGCCATAGAGGTACCGACGGACAGGTATGGCTCCCTGGTAATTCACTATTTAGCAATAAGAGTTACCATTTAGAGTCCTGTTTTTTTCCCCCTTGTTGAACTTAACATATGGTTGGCCTCTATGTACTAAACCATCCTTGTGGCCACATCTATACCATGCTTTTAACACACTATTCTGGCCAGGCATAGAGAAACCTCTTTTGGTGACTATTGAACCCACAAAGCTACTTTATACTAGTGTCATACCCTAGCTTGGTCACAACCATGCTTTCTTTCAGGGTTGGGTCTCTTTTTAATTAACTGGTTTTTGTTAGTATATCTGTATGGATTAGGAGAGTATGTTTACTCTGTACCTCAATACAATTTCTTGAGGTCCTTACACTTTTCCATCTCTAACAGAGCGGGGCCTCCTTCTTCCCGAGTGGGTGCCGGGTGAGGCGAGGTTTTCTCCCACAGAATGCTGGGTGAGTAGAAATTTGAAAAGCTAATATTTTGTTAACATTGTTGATCAACGGAATCTGGAGACTTATATAGCTCCTGATAGGCGGAGAACAGTTTCTGTCGCCTTGTCTACCTCTGTAGTGTTGTGTCTTTAATCACCATTGTATCACATGTCTTCTCTTACACCCTGTTGTCTTTCCTCCTCAGGAGAATCACGACTAGTTGGATAAACACCAGAGAACATTTTGGGCTCAAAAGTTCTGGTAGGATTAATCCAATATGCTAATATACCTATTTTTCCACATAGTGCAGATGCATAACACCATTCGGTCCTGAGGAAATCTTGGACAAGTTGTCCTTACAAGCTGAAACATGTCGACCCCCATGCACTACGCCATGATATAACTATTCTTTAAAACTATAGGCGTTGTTTTTACTCTTGACCCTGGACAATACTTAATAAACATATTTTTTGTCACAGGAGCCAATTTTACTCACACTTGTTTTCTTTTCCTTTTTCACGAGCACTGCACTCCATCGGTCCTACTTTGGAAATACTGTGGTTCAGAAAAGTACCTTCCAAAACCTATCTCCGCACCATTACCAGGTGCGTTGGGAGATATTCAGGTTTATGGGTTACATCCCACATGACGACACTCCGCCAACAATGGTGGGCTGATGGGAATTTTTCTAACCCAGCATTATCATCGTGCTGACATGGTGGTCTGACGGCTTTGTTTAGGCAAGACACAACACGTAGACGAATAATTGGACCAGGTATCTCTTGTTTGTTTCTCACATTGATTAAGGGGTTTTGAGCTACCGTGGTCGTTAAAACTCCCCCTTGGACCCCCTCCACCTTCTTTTTTCAGTAATACTTTTACTATACCTATCCCTCTCCTCTGACCAATATTTGAGTAATCCCCTCAGAAATAAGCACTTCAATACTTACCCTTTTTAAAAAATGGAGGATTCCCTTAACGCACAGAAAAACATGAGGCCTAAATGTCTGCTCCTCTTGAACAGCATGTCAGACTGCTGGGTTCAGTTTGGTCGATACAAATTCATTTTGCATAAAACAATTTTATTTTCCACTGTGTTTTGTTAAATATAACTTCTTCATAATTATATTTTTTAAAGTTCCAACCAATTCTTTAAAATGTGTCATTTGGATGATGAATTATGAATGTACACTTTTCATAATTCTTCAATGTATTGCGGCTGCTCAGAACCGTGAGCCAAGACGGTAAGTAGAATGTGTGACGTTGCAACGCATGGTGGTACCACGCGGTAGGCACAACGACTGCAATGTTACCACGCGTGGCTTTACATCGCAAGTCATTTCTTCGACTTGCACTAGATGGCGCGCTGAACTTAGGAATAGTATAAATTACTATTCGTACTCCAGTTAGCACAAGAGCAGGGAATGTGTTGGATTTAAAATCCAACTTATTCCCTGGTGTTGTACGCCACCTAACGCATGTCGTAGAAACGACTTGCGATGTAAAGCCACGTGTGGTAACAACACGGTCATTGTAACTACCATGTTGTTACCTACCTGCGTGGTATCAGCAGCGTTGTTATCGCTGTTAGTGTTGGAATCGCTGTTTCCCCTGGTATGGAAGCCAGACCTACACCTACTACTCACTCACAACAGCAAAGGGTTGTGAGGCATCCACCTCACCGTGCAGACAGCCGGCCTCCACCAGAGGGCAGCACCAGCGTTCATCCAATGCAGTGCAAGCCGCTCACCAGATGAGGGCAGCACTGATGCTATTAAATGAAGTGCAATGGAAAGGGCGTACTCAAGCTTTCAACATTAATTGCACGCCCACACTGTGTACAATCTGAGAGGAAACTTTGTCTTTCTTCATTCAGCTAATTCAGCCGGCCACCCCCTGCACACCCACAATGTCTTCCTTTCCATCACTATCCCCTTCCAGCTGCTGGGTGTGCCCTCTTGACACTATGAAAATGTATGGCACCCGTGAGGAAAAGGCACAGAGTCCAGCTGTTTCACATCTGAACACTTACTACTGATTCACTCTGCTCAGTGTGCACACCAATACCCTTAAAAATCTGCTGGTAGCGTTTCTACACCTGCCTGAGCACATGGCTGCCTTAAAAATAAAGTGTCCAAACTACATATTGACCAGTCGGTCCAGCCAGTTGCTCCTCTCCATCCAAGGGTGGCTTTTCATTTTCAATCCAACGTAGTGGTAGAAACTCAACAAATCACTTTGCGATTCAGCTCAGGAGAATAATGTAAAATGAGTTAATATCAGGAAACCCATCCTGTTCATAATCGTCTTTATTGGCATTTGAGTGACCACCACTTGTGTTAAGGAAAATGGGCTGCATTTGAAAAATAAGCATTGAAAATGCAACAGGTCTTGCATTGGTTTGAGTTAGAGCTATTGGCAATGTCTTTTACCTATGAGATATGGTATGTATGTATGTATGCAGTGTGTAGTGGAATTGTGTGTGTTGCATTGGATTAGTTAGTTGTGTGGCATGGATTTGTGTGGTGTGGATTGGATTTGTGTTGTGGAATTATGTGGAATGGTGTGCTGTGGAATTATATAGATAGTAAAAATGTGATATTGAGTACTGGATTTATGTGGAGTGTGATTGTGTGTTATGGAGTGCAGTTATGTGAAATGGTATTTTGCGCTGTGGAGTGCAATGTAGTGGAATTTAATGTGGAGTTAAATTATATGGTGTGCTGATGAATTTTATGGCAATATGTGTAAATGTGTGGTGTGGATTAGATGTATGTGGTGTGTTGTGTAATTGTGTTGAGTTGTATTATGTGGTTTGGTGTCAAATTACGTAGTGGGCTTTGCAAATCTGTGGAACTGTGTGGATAGCGTTACCAGTTTGGTGACAAAAAAGAAGAAATAGGTAGGAGCTAAGCTTTAGATCTGTGCTATTGAGTGGTAAAAAAGAGTGAGCTACAGCTATTGACATTGTAAATGTCTTTTACCTCTATGTTATGGATTAGAGTGGATGTATGTGTTGTTCAGTGGAATTATGAAGGTTGGATTGGAATTGTTCGTTGTGGCATGAAGTGACATGGAATTGTGTAGCGTAGAGTGGATTTGTGTTGTAGAATTATGTGGTATGGTGTTCAGTTGTATTATTGAGATAGTAATTATGTATTTTGAGTGTATTGGAAATATGTGGAGTGGGAATGTGTTTAATAGAGTGTAATTTTGATGAATGGTATTTTGTGTGGTGGATTGGTATGTAGTATACTTTAATTACCTGGTGTGCTTTTGAATTTTATGGTAGGAATGTGAATTGTGTTTTAAATTGGATACATGGGGTGTGTAGTGGACAAGTGTTGTGGGGTGGAAATAATGTTTTTTTATTACGTGGTGTGGAATGGATTTGTGTGAAGTTGAATAGTGTGGCATGGAATAATGTGGTACAGAGTGAAATTATGTTGAGTGGAATTATGTGGCACTGTGTCAAGCATTTTTATGTGAATTGCTATGTGGTATAGAGTGAATTTATGTGGGGTATAGTTATGTGGTTTTGAGGATTGATGTAGATGGGAATATGGCGAAAGGTGGAAAGGAGGTGATTTTGTATCTGGGACTTACAGTTAGAGTCTTGATGTGGGGTAACAATGTCTGTTCTGTAAAAAATCCGTTAATGTCTTTTTTGGTAAGAAAAGTTAATATGTCCTTAAATATTTTTTTTAAACAGTGTAATATATTTGGGTTAAATTAACATCTTCGTAGTATGGATTGTATTAACATTTTGTAGAAACCTGTAGTAAAGTGCAATTGTTTTTTTCAAAGCAGGATGCCAATGTAATCAGCAGGGAAAGAATGTAGCCCTTTGGCTGAAAGTTCACAACAAACCGTGGAATGAAACAGCATGTGGTAAGGCACCTGTCTGGGTGCTAATCAACAGTGTACAAAAGATGCTAGTGCCAAACCGGATAGGTAATGGCTCTGCTTTTACAACAAAAGAAATGGCATGTGTGCACTGTTGACGTAAAAGGCCACCCAAGCAAAAACAAACATTTACAATGCAAAACGTCTCTCAATGACATTATGCTGAGCTATTGACATTGTAAATGGCAATATACAATCACAAAAGAGGGGCGAGGGTCAAATAAGTTTAAACTCTGCCACCCCGAACCCCCCGGAGACCTATAGTTGTACACACAAAAGGGGTGGGTAGAGTAAATAATAAAACCATATATACTAATACAGTGAGAAATAGAGCAAGCCCCAATAGGGCAAATCACTCTATTTGAGAAAACTGCCCTCACTCACTTACCGAGGTATGTGACATGCTTCATTATTGGGCCTGCTTATAATACGCCCTGGTGTACCCCACCCAGGACGGAGCATAAGGGAGGGCGAAAAAAATAATACATTTCTCTTAACACAACATATAGTCAAACAGACTGAACAAACACAACACTTAACACATCCAATGAGGTGAGAATAGTGCAAACACCAAGTGTTTCCAACCGAAAAGTGCGACAAAGGAATTGTGCAGTATGAGAAGTGATTTAAAACTGATTAAAGGTGTCAACCAGAATGCAAACTTTATTAGACTTTTCTTGGCACCTCTACCAGGATTAAAAATAAGTGAACAAAGGATGGGGAAATGCCTTCAGGAGATAATTAGGAACCTCAAGGCTTCCCTCCTACCACTGCCAGAGTCAACATGTTTCGACCGCTTTTGATGCGCCTATATGGTCACTCCGGTCTTCTTCAGGACCGTCGCATTCGGTTTCACTCAGGGTTCCCCCGTATTCCGGAGAAAAATTATTACCCCAACAGGGAGGTAGGTCCAATTAATCCATACCACTCCTGTGTAATATATGGAGAGTGTCCCCTCAAGTGCGGGAAAACAATCACTGTGACAAAAAAAGAGGAACAAGACGGGCGGATAAGGAACCCTTGTATGTATCCACCTATTCAAACCTTTAATTATATACATTGTCTATAGCCACTAAATAGTGTGTCTAGTGTTGTTTAGGAGGCCCCAAATGCAAGTTAATGCATGGGCTTCTTTCACTTTCTTTATTTTTTTCCCCCTCCCTTATGCTCCGTCCTGTGTGGGGTACACCAGGGCGTATTGTAAGCAGGCCCAATGATGAAGCATGTCACATACCTCGGTATGTGAGTGAGGGCAGTTTTCTCAAATAGAGTGATTTGCCCTATTGGGGCTTGCTCTATTCCTCACTGTATTAGTATATATGGTTTTATTATTTACTGTACCCACCCCTTTTGTGTGTACAATTGTAAATGGCAATGCCTTTAAAAAAATGAAAAGGCATTGGGGCATATTATCAAGAACAGCGTTAAAAAATATCGCCGGTTTAGCGGCAGAAAACTGCCGCTAAAGAGGCGATAATGGGCTTGATAATATGCCCTTGAGAATTCCAATAGAAGTCCATGTTCTTGGAATAACTCATATGCCTTGGTTTTGAAATAAATCCCTGGTCAATTATCGCTTTAAATTATGCGAAATGCAGTTCTGGCTAAAATGTGTTCCTTTGACGAACCACATTTTAAGTAGCAGATTGTAACGCTTTCATTTTCTAAATGCTTGTCTCTTTCCGAAAACAGAGGACCTCAGGCTAGGTTGACAATAGGCTGCAAAGGTAATCCAGCTTTTTAGGTGTTACAGTTAAAAATTGAAGCATTGGAAGGAACTATTTCCTACTGTGATATACAGCCGAAAATGCGAAATTGCATTTTAGGATTAACTACAACATGTAAATTGAGAAATAACAAATCTTGGTGGACTTAACTCCGTACAGTATGATACGCCCCCAAAAAGCAATAATCTATGTTAACCTGCAAGGTCCTCTGCTGGGGATGGTTTCAGTGATATGTTTACGACTGAAAAATGACGCTAGGAAAGGTCGACCAAAAGTATTTTTACAAAACTGTTAAGGAAGAAACGTTTAAGGAAGAAACGTTATCTAGACCAGATGTGCAGGGCCATTAGTACTGATTAGCGCACTGCAGGGATGGGATACTGGACCGGAAGTAACCCTCGGCAGGAAGACGGTCCCGGGCAGAAGAGGCGAATGCAAGCGGGGAATATGATCTACTGATGAAGAGGCTCAATCTGAACCAGCAGCGCCTCTTCTCATTCAGCCAGGCTGGGGAAATCACTACACACTGTGGCCTTGGGACTAGTGTCAAATACCCATTGTCTTTGTCATGGAAACCCTCCAATCGCCACCCTTCACACCTGACTGTCGCAATGTACGCAAAACTAAGCGTGAGCGCAAAATCCGTTCTGCTCGCGGATTTCGCGGATTTTCGGTAAATCCGCAATCCGCGAACTCCCGCGAATTCACCGAAAATCTGTGAATCCGCGAGCGGCGGATTCGGGGGGCAAAAGTTCAAGCCTTAAGTTTTTTTTTTTTTTTTCCTCATTTGCCATTAGCTCTCAAGTGTGGAGAATCCCCAGCCACCTTTTCTTGTCTGCGTAGGCGCGAGCACACGCACCCCTAGGCTCAAACCTCACGCTGCAAGACACAATTATCTGGATGGAGGAAGAAGTCTCCACACCCCTAAGGGCTAGCTAGATGACTCCATATAGGTGTTTACCACCTGTTAGACCGCAGTTATCGCCAAGGGGAAACCAATTCAGGGTCTATGGAGCAATGCAGGCGTAATCATCGGACCCAGGGAAAAAGAAAAAAAAAAAACGGAAATCCTAACTCCACTGTCCCAACAGATCCCAGAAGGCTACTTTTTGTTTACTACATGATCTGGCCATATCCACCCTGGAGACTTGATAAAGAGACGTCAGCCAACCAGCGTGTGTTGGAGCAACAGAATAGACCCAAAACATACATATTTGTCTCCTTGCCAAAAGAATAGCATAAAAAAGGAGAGATCTTGATTGGCCACGAATATTTTCATCAATCCCAAAGATAATTAAAGGGAGAGTAATGTTCAGGGAGATGCTGAGAATAGAGTCCAATGAGGCCTTCACTTCCTCCCAGAAGCAAGCTATAGCTGGACAATCTTTAAACATATGAACATCTGATGCTTTTGGCAGGCCGCATTTGCTGCACTTTTTCCCCGACTGGTACTTGGATAGTTTGAGGGGAGACAAGTAAGCACGGTGTGCTGTGAAGAGGTGATTTCGCCTCAGCCAGGCTGGTTTCACTGTTTTGTAGAGGAGATTAAACGAGTCAATCCACAGCTGTTCCCATTGGGCCTCCAACTCTCCGCCCCATAGCTCGTCTGGAAGTTTGAAATCTCCATCTATCTCCTCCAAAAGCAACCAGCACCAAGTTGAAATCTCCCTGCCACCACCTGGTTTTATCACCAGCTGTTGTTCACGGTTGCTGGATTTGCCCAGGGGGACACCCTTCCTATATAGTGCTTGGACCCAACTATTCAGCTGCATGTACTTGAACCTAGAAAGGCCCAATCCAAATTTCTCCAACAACTTATCCCAAGATAACATGGTACCATCTGACAACAAATCTCCCCAAATCGCTATCCCAGCATCCCTTAGGGTTATCAGCAGGCTATCCTTGAGACAGGTTGGGGTGCCTGGTGAGTCCCACATAGATGCCCAGTATGAAAAATAACTTATCCCTATTTTGTTTCTAATTTTTAACCAACTTTTGGCCAAGGATTGTAAAAATTTTAATTTCACCTTCTTAAAGAAGTTTTGGTCCCCAAACTTAAAAAGAAAACCGTCAGCTAGTAGATCGGCACTCTCTAGCATAGACCGAAACATAACCGCTCTAGATGAACTTGTTGGTATTTTTAGGAGCATTCTAGAGAATGAAAGTTGAAAGGCCCATGGGTAATACTGCAGGTCCGGTAAAGCTAGCCCTCCCTTCTCCCGTCTTCGCCTTAACTTCTTCCATGCCAGTCTTGTGGTTTTGTGGTTCCAGATAAAGGAGTTAATCTCACGCTGACATTTGTCCAACAGTTTTGTGTCAAATGCCAGAGGGATGGAGTTAAAAAGAAAAGTATATTTAGGAAGGATAAACATTTTTATTAAGTTTGTTCTCCCCAAGATGGATAAGGGGAGATGAGCCCAAGACTTTAGTTGTTTTTGGCATTCTTTTGAAACCCGGTTTAGATTATGTTCTGCGATTTTACCCACCTCCAGAATAATTCTGACCCAAAGATATCGCATGGAGGTGGTCGGAGTGAGGTGTGTTGAGGTGGTATTCCAAGCCATGATGTCAGTTTTATTGGCATTCACTTCGTACCCCGAAATTCTCCCAAACTCCTCCGCTCTTTTAATAACCATGGGAAATGCAAGGTCAGGGTCAGACGTCATGATAAGAATATCGTCTGCGTAAAGTGCCACCCTTCTTTCCCAACCACCAAATCTAAACGATGGAATGTTTGGCTTCTCTCTTATAATTTGAGCAAAAGGCTCAATATAGAGGTTAAAGAGGAGGGGGGAAAGCGGACAACCCTGCCTTGTGCCCCTTGTTATGTTAAAGGCCTCTGTCAAAGCGTTATTAATGAGTAGTCTTGCCGTTGGTGTTTTGTATAGGAGAGCTATTGCTCGACGGAACCTCTCACCTAAATTGAATTTATCCATCACTGCCGCCAAGTAGGCCCAATTAACTCTATCAAAGGCTTTTGTTACATCCAATGTAGGGGGAGCCAAAGGAAGAGAAAAAGTAGATGCTATGTCAATGGCCCCCACTAAGTCATGCGTTAAATCTGCCAAATGGCGCCCCTTTTATAAAGCCTTTCTGGTCTTGGTGTATGATGGAGCCAATGACCCCCCCCCCCAATCTATTAGACAGAATAGTAGCAAAGATCCTATAATCTGTGTTGAGGAGTGAGATCGGGCGATAAGACCTGCACTCCGTCAGATTTGTCCCAGGCTTAGGTATCAAAACTACTGTTGCATTGCTCCAAGATTTTGGGGGGTACGCTCCCTCCAACAGTATGCTATTAAAGATAGTCGTTACAAATGGGGTGATAGCCATACAGAGGGTGCGGTAAAGCTCCCCTGGCAGACCGTCATGACCCGCCGCCTTCCCCCGCTTTAGATGACTGATGACACTACACACTTCTTCCTCCGTGTTGGATCTTTCGCCGACTCAACCCACAACCACGGAAGCGAGGATGGCCCCACTCCTCTGCCTCTGCTCGGAACGCCACACGCAAGTTAGTACAGCGTGACCGCGAACCGGGAAAAGGGAGAAGGTAGGAAAAAGTAAAACAAAGAAAGAGTAAAGCCAATGCTCTCTCTATGTTACCGCACTGCAGACCCTCTTCAGTAGCGTAGGGAAAGGTCTTCTAACCTGCAGTCACAAGAGAAAAGAAACACAGAAAAGAAATAACACATTAACACCTGGCCCAGTGTTTCTTCAACTGAATCCTTGTTCTCACACCATATACATGCCCAACACACCCCAGTCCCCTCCTTACTTGTGTAACATAGCAGGATGGTCCCAAGGAGAGCGAAAGTCTATTGGCTGTACAAGTACCAATACCTCGAATTTACTCTTTGTTTAGGAAACGGGGAAAATGTCATACTTCTGACAAAAAACCCCAGGAAAAACGAGAAGTGCAGACCAAGGCACTTATGTATCCAAAAATAAATCAAAAGAACTGTGGCCACAGACTAGACACGCTTTCCGAAAGTAGCGCTAAAAACTACACTAGATCTCGGGTACTCAAAACCCGGAAAAAGCATCCCGCGGTTCCCTCGGCGGCGAGGTAAACCTTTGAACACAATCACGATTCGTCTCAATACAAAAAAAAAAACAGTAGTTCTCGAGCTTCGCAACTCGGACGCTCCTCTTACTCTTCCGCTGGTTCTTACTCGCTCGGGAAGACGACCGGAGTTGCGCCCATCCGGGCGGCTGACACGAAGCCTCGTGCAGCAGAACTCCACCTCCAGCCAGGTCGCGTCGTGAAGACGAGAAGTCCCACAGGTTCCCAAGATTAATCCAAGACTTATGAATCGCAATCCAGACGCTTGAAAAACGCCAACAAGGTCAGAAACCAAGCACAGAGCCCAAGTGCTGGCGTCCTAAATCCACGGAGGGAAAAGGGGCGGGGTTACCAAAAACAAGGACACAGAGAAAGGACACCACAGGGAAACAGAAAAAAGAGAAAAGACTAGACCCGAGAGGAAAGAACCGACTAATCCCTAACAGTACCTCCCCTCAAAGGCCTCCCAACCGGGCGAGGTTTAGACGGGTGACGAAGATGGAATAGTCTAACCAGTCTAGGAGCAGGCGCCCCGGAAGCAGGTTCCCAAGAGCGTTCTTCCGGTGGATACCCCTTCCAATCAATAAAATACATCAACCTCCCTCGTCTCCTCCGGGCATCAAGAATAGCATTGACCTCAAACTCCACCTCACCTTCAACCATCACAGGAGGGGGAGGGGGCAAGGTTTGATCGGTGTCTGTATAAGGCTTCAACAGTGAAGTATGAAACACCGGATGGATGCGATATTCATCCGGTAACTCCAGCTTCATTGCAACCGGGTTGATCACCTGAGCTATGGGGAAAGGACCCACAAACCTAGGCTGCAGTTTCCTAGGGCCATCCAGTCGCAGGTTCCTAGTAGACAACCACACCCGTTCCCCCACTGCATAGGACGGGGAAGGAATCCGATGTTTATCTGCCTGTCGCTTCATGTCATCTTTGGCCTTTACCAGATGTTCCTTAGCCAAATCCCATATCTTGCTCAATGCTATTCCCAATGAATCAACAGCAGGCACATGACCAGTAGGTTGAATAGGGATTGCCCTGGGATGAAACCCCATAGAACAGTAAAAGGGAGACATTCCCACTGCGGAATGAAAGCTGTTGTTGTACGCGAATTCCGCAAGAGGGAGGGCTACTACCCAATCACAAGTTAAAGAAGTCAACAAACACCTCAAGTACTGTTCCATGGTTTGATTGACCCTCTCCGTCTGACCATCGGACTGGGGATGATACGCTGACGAAAGGCAGAGTTTCATATGGAGAGCCTCACCTAACTCGGTCCAGAACCGGGACACGAACTGCGAGCCCCTATCAGACACAATGGCTGAGGGTAACCCAAGCAATCGCACTATAGATGAAACAAATACCAAAGCCATTTCCTTAGCCGTGGGTAGTTTAGGTAAGGGGATGAAATGGCCCATCTTTGTAAAGGAATCAACCACAACAAGAATCACCGTGCAACCTGATTTCAACGGCAAGTCTGTAACAAAGTCCATACTAATCGTATGCCAGGGTGCAGTGGGTA
This sequence comes from Lissotriton vulgaris, assembly GCF_964263255.1. Classification (NCBI taxonomy): domain Eukaryota; kingdom Metazoa; phylum Chordata; class Amphibia; order Caudata; family Salamandridae; genus Lissotriton; species Lissotriton vulgaris. Next base: position 43,761,405 of record NC_141689.1, read on the forward strand.
CAGGTAAAGGCAGTAACAGGCCAGATGGACTGGAATGAGATGGTTTACTCACAGCGCATACCGGACAGGAAGCTACAAACTGCGGAACATCATGTGTCAATGACTCCCACCAAAACCAACGTAAGCAGAATTCCCTGGTTTTATTGATTCCGGGATGCCCAACCAAAGCAGAAGAATGACACCATTCCAACACTGAGTCCCTTAAAGGGGGAGGTATGAACAATTGTGAGCCATGATACAACAACCCATCTCTCATAGCAAAGGAAGGCTGGGAAGACCAAGGAGTTACATCTAATCCCCTCAACTTGTCCTTCACAGTGGCTACAAAATCATCTAGTGAAATACTCCCCACTATCTTCTCAGATGGAATAAAAAACCCCGAGTCCTTGTCTGTCCCCCACTCATTCTGTTTCACATGGATGCGAGATAGAGCATCCGATTTCAATTGCTGAGCGGCAGGCCTGTAGGTGATTATAAAATCGTACTCATTGAAGAATGAAACCCACCTCATCTGCCTGGGAGTAAGGGCACGAGCAGACCGAAAGAACTCAAGATTCTTGTGGTCTGTGAAAATGGTAATGGAGTGGCGGGCCCCCCACAAGTGATGTCTCCACTCTTCGAAAGATAGTTTAATGGCCAGCAATTCTCGTTCAGCCACCGTGTAATTTCTTTCTGCAGGCAACAGGGTTTTTGAAAAGAAGGCTGTGGGATGCATAAATCCTGTTTCAGCATCCCGCTGCGACAAAACCCCCCCACAGCACCCAAGGAAGCATCTGCTTCGACAAAAAAGGGTAACGCCGGGTCGGGATGCACCAGGACGGGGGCTGAAGTAAACCTTTCTATCAACGGATCTAGTGACATTTGAGCCACATAAGACCACACAAAAGGAACTCCCTTTCGCAACAATACAGTCATAGGGGCCACTATCTCCGAAAAATGGGAGATAAACCTTCGATAGAAGTTTGCAAAGCCTAGTAACACCTGTACTTCTTTCACATTTTTCGGCGCTGGCCACGAGGTGATAGCCTCGATCTTCCGAGGATCGATCCTAATGCCCTCCACCGAGACAACAAAACCAAGAAACTCTACCCTGTCGGTATGGAAGGTACATTTCTCAGGTCTGACAAACAACTGATGATCTTTCAAGGTCTGCAAGACTTGCCGAACGTGTTTTACATGTTCCGCATCCGTGTTTGAAAATATCAGTATGTCATCTATGTAGACTATCACGCTCACATCCAGAAACTCCCTCAGTACCTCATTGATAAAAAACTGAAAGGCAGCCGGGGCATCACACAACCCGAAGGGCATAACACAGTACTCATACAGACCGAACTTAGTCCGGAAGGCAGTCTTCCACTCGTCGCCTTCACGGACTCGTATGAGATGATATGCACCTCGGAGGTCCAATTTGGTAAACACCGTCGCATGCCTCAGCTGATCGAGTAATACCGGAATCAAAGGGAGGGGATACTTGTTCTTGATAGTACCCTTATTGAGCGCCCTATAGTCCACACAGGCGCGAAGACCACCTTCCCGTTTGGGAATAAAAAAGATAGCCGAGGAAGCGGGAGAAGAGGAAGGTCGAATAAACCCCTTAGCCAACATCTCGTCTAAGTACTCCTTTAAATGTTGTTCCTCCGGCCCAGATAAGGCGTAGATACGACAACAAGGTAGAGTCGCCCCAGGTATCAGGTCTATGCGACAATCAAAAGAACGATGGGGAGGCAAGTCCCTCGCTCGCCCTTTGTCAAACACCTCAGCAAACTCCACATAAGCTTCCGGTATTTTCTGCACGTCACACCTCAATCCATCTCCAACCGCACAGGATAGAGGAGTAACCCAATCCGTGGCAACTTTATAACAACTCTGCAAACAAAAGACCGAATCAAGTGTCACCGTCCTCCTAAACCAATCGATGCGGGGATTGTGGGATTGTAACCAAGGAACCCCCAACACAACACCAAACGAAGGGGCATCAATTAAATCAAACCCAAGGTACTCTGAATGTCCATTATCACATATCATGCATAAGGGCTCAGTCTGTCTAGTGATAGTACCTGAGGACAATTCTGTTCCATCTATGGCCCTCACAGGCTCTGGTTGCTCCTTCAGAATCCAGGGCACTTTCAATTGTTCCGCTAACTTGATGTCCATGAAATTGCCAGTGGCCCCGGAATCCAATAAGGCAGACACAGGAGTCCTATGGCTGTTAGAAATAACTAGGCAGACAGTGATCATGAAATGTTTGGGGACTCGTTTGACTATGCCAGAAATCTGGTAGGAAGGGTTAAGTCTATCTCTCATCTCCAATTCAGCAGAAGGTTGCACACAAGCCACCACTTTCTTTGATGAAAGGGAAGAAGGTTTAACAGAGCAATCCCTGGCATAATGTCCTCCTTGCCCACAATACAAACACAAATTATGTGTTCGTCTTCTGCTTTTCTCATCGGCTGTTAAGGGGCCCCGCACACCCCCAATTTCCATTGGTTCAGGGGTTGTCCTACTCTCACCTGGACTCTTTACCTCTCCTCTCGTTGGAACCACACGAGAAACCTGAAAGCGGTTTTTCTCACCTCTCCGTTCTGTTAGCCTATGGTTCAGCTTCACCACAAGATCTATGAATTCCACACAATCTTCAGGGGGATTCACCACCTGTGAGACGACGTCTTTCAGGTCCTCTGACAACCCTTGATAAAATAATGAAGTTCTTTTATCTACGGGCCAATGGGTTTCGGACACTAACCGATTGAAGGTGGCTACGTAAGTCAGTAGATCCTGCTTTCCCTGTCTTAGTTTCAACAATTCTGCGTCGCTGGCTTGCATAAACGCATGTTTTGCAAAGAGACAACGCATCTGCTCCTTGAAAGCCACATAATTATACAATACAGGGTCATCATTGTCTACCAGTGGTACTGCCCAAGAAGCCGCAGTTCCTGCTAAATATGATATAACAAAGGCTACCTTGGAAGAATCATTAGGGAACGACGCAGGTCGACACATAAAGTGCAAATGACATTGGTTCATAAATACACTGTATTTACTGGAGTCTCCAGTAAACCTTTCTGGAACCGCCAAAGGGACAGGGGTGGGAGTAGTAACATTAACGGTTAAAGGGGGGTTACTGGCACTCGCGCCCCTATCGAAATGAAAAGTAGCAGGTTGTACTATAGGAGGTTTACCCATTCCCCAAACCGGGCCCTTAACCTTCCCTGCACTCATCTCCTGACGTAACCCTTGGTTCTCTTGTTGCAATTCTTGCACCTTAATCTGAAGGGCATTAACAGCCCCCAGCAGTTCCTGCACTGTAGGGACCCTTTCTTCCAACTCATTCCCATCCTCATCCATTCTCGCTCAGGTGGTTTTAAAATTCGTGGGCTTGGTTTTCTGTTGGATCTTTCGCCGACTCAACCCACAACCACGGAAGCGAGGATGGCCCCACTCCTCTGCCTCTGCTCGGAACGCCCCACGCAAGTCAGTACAGCGTGACCGCGAACCGGGAAAAGGGAGAAGGTAGGAAAAAGTAAAACAAAGAAAGAGTAAAGCCAATGCTCTCTCTATGTTACCGCACTGCAGACCCTCTTCAGTAGCGTAGGGAAAGGTCTTCTAACCTGCAGTCACAAGAGAAAAGAAACACAGAAAAGAAATAACACATTAACACCTGGCCCAGTGTTTCTTCAACTGAATCCTTGTTCTCACACCATATACATGCCCAACACACCCCAGTCCCCTCCTTACTTGTGTAACATAGCAGGATGGTCCCAAGGAGAGCGAAAGTCTATTGGCTGTACAAGTACCAATACCTCGAATTTACTCTTTGTTTAGGAAACGGGGAAAAAGTCATACTTCTGACAAAAAACCCCAGGAAAAACGAGAAGTGCAGACCAAGGCACTTATGTATCCAAAAATAAATCAAAAGAACTGTGGCCACAGACTAGACACGCTTTCCGAAAGTAGCGCTAAAAACTACACTAGATCTCGGGTACTCAAAACCCGGAAAAAGCATCCCGCGGTTCCCTCGGCGGCGAGGTAAACCCTTGAACACAATCACGATTCGTCTCAATACAAAAAAAAAACAGTAGTTCTCGAGCTTCGCAACTCGGACGCTCCTCTTACTCTTCCGCTGGTTCTTACTCGCTCGGGAAGACGACCGGAGTTGCGCCCATCCGGGCGGCTGACACGAAGCCTCGTGCAGCAGAACTCCACCTCCAGCCAGGTCGCGTCGTGAAGACGAGAAGTCCCACAGGTTCCCAAGATTAATCCAAGACTTATGAATCGCAATCCAGACGCTTGAAAAACGCCAACAAGGTCAGAAACCAAGCACAGAGCCCAAGTGCTGGCGTCCTAAATCCACGGAGGGAAAAGGGGCGGGGTTACCAAAAACAAGGACACAGAGAAAGGACACCACAGGGAAACAGAAAAAAGAGAAAAGACTAGACCCGAGAGGAAAGAACCGACTAATCCCTAACACTCCGTAATCTCTTCCTCCAATCGCCTGTTATGGTCCTGTGAAAGTCTAGGTAGAGTGACCTTATTAAGCCAAACTTTAGTTCCTTCATAGTCTTCCCTGATATCTTTCTTGTAGTTTTTCTGGAAGAAATTCTGAAATGCCGCCTCAATATCTGAGCCTTAAGTTGTTGTAACTATTTTAGGATGGCGCCGGCAAGCTGCCAGAGCCATCCTAAAATGGTTACTAAGTTAGCTTCAACAGGAAGCACTAATAGATAAAATAAAGCAGATGCTCGAGCACCTGCTTTATTTGATCTATTAGTGCTTCCTGATGAAGCTAATTGAGTAACTATTTTAGGATGGCGCTGGCAGCTTGCCGGCGCCATCCTAAAATAGTTACAGGATGATGGATGGACAGCTCCCTCAAGGGACCCCTGCGCACATCGGGGTGCATAGTAACATACACATGGCCGCTGGAACTAGTTGAAGCTCAAATTCAGTGACTCATTCATCAGCCCAAAAACAATCGTGAGCGTCGTCGAGGCTGGGCAGGTGTGCCTTCTTCCCAAATCTACCGTCGAAAATCAGCTGTGATGCTGGATAGAGGCCTTTGTATCCTTGACTTTCACGAGCGCAATCCTCGTGCTGTTCCTGTGACCATGAGCTTCTTTCTCTTGATCTGCTGCTCTGATCGGTCTCTGACCTTATATACACACACAAGAAGCATGTGAACTCGCATGGAAGCCCCGCCCGTTTAGCCCCGCTCACACACTCGCGGTGTGCACCTCCTTCCCGCCATTTACCCACTATGATGGACAGCTCACTCAAGGGACGCCTGTGCCTTTCAGGGCGATTGCATAGTAACACACACATGGTCGCTGGAACTAGTTGAAGCTCAAATTCAGTGACTCATTCATCAGCCCGTGTGACCAGGAGCTTCTCACTCTTCATCTGCTGCTCTGATCGGTCTCTGACCATTTATACACACAAGAGGCACTTGAACTCGCACAGAAGACCCCCCCCATTTAAAAAGCCTGCAAAATCCGCGAATCCACAAATTCGCGGATTTTGCGGATCCGCGAATACGCATATCTGCGGATCGTGGATCTGCGAAATCCGCCCATGCTTACGCAATACCATAACATTCCTTTCCTGCAGAAGGACAATGCCCATACTGAATCGACAATGGTACTTGCTGCTGATATAAATGTTAATTTTAAGCACATATCATTAAAGTGAGTGTGTTGGGGGGACTTGGTTACATATCCAATTTTAATAAAAACTGTAATTGCTGCAACGCAGATCCTGTGATGCTAAAGTCTGATTTAGGATTTGCAATATGTTTGGTCACTGAAAGTTCCTAACACTTGGACCAGGTACAATTATTCATGAAGTATTTTTGCCTTGCACAGAATCGGTAGTACTTACTGTTCCCTTAATCAATCAATCAATCAGAGTACTTGTTAAGCGCGCTACTTACCCGTGAGGGCCTCATGGCGCTAAGGGGAGGGGGGTGCTGCTACTGCTCGAAGAGCCAGGTCTAGAGGAGTCTTCTGAAGGTGAGTAGGTCTTGGGTCTGCCGTAGGTGGGTAGGGAGGGTGTTCCAGGTCTTGACGGCAAGGTAGGAGAAGGATCTGCCGCCGCCGGTCGTTTGTTGGATGCGGGGGGACAGCAGCAAGGGCAAGGCTGGCGGAGCAGAGCTGGCGGGTGGGGGTGTAGAAGCTGAGTCTGCTGTTCAGGTAGGCTGGTCAGGTGTTGTAGAGTGTTTGTGTGCGTGGGTGAGGAGGGGGTGATGTGGCTGCGGCGGGGGACGTTAACGATCAGTCGGGCCGAGGCATTTTGGATGCGTTGTAGTCGTTGTAAGTGTTTGGTTGGGATTCCTGCGTAGAGTGCGTTGCCGTAGTCCAGTCTTGTGCTGACGAGGGCCTGTGTCACCGTTCTTCTTGTTTTGGTCAGGATCCACTTGCAGATCCTGCGGAGCATGCGGAGGGTGTTGTAGCAGGAGGAGGAGACGGCGTTGACCTGCTTAGACATTGAGAGGGAGGAGTCGAGGATGAATCCTAGGTTGCGTGCATGGTCGGTGAGTGTTGGTGTTGTTCCCAGTGAGGTCGGCCACCAGGAGTCGTCCCAGGCTAAGGGGGTGAGTCCGAGGATGAGGACCTCCGTCTTGTCCGAGTTCAGCTTCAGACGGCTGGTCCTCATCCAGTCGGCGATGGCCTTCATTCCCTCGTGGAGGTTGGTTTTGGCGGTGTGTGGGTCCTTGATGAGTTAGAGGATGAGTTGGGTGTCGTCTGCGTAGGAGATGATGTTGAGGTTGTGATGGGGGGCCACTTGAGCGAGAGGGCCATGTAAACGTTGAACAGCGTCGGGCTGAGGGATGAGCCCTGCGGGACGCCGTACATGATGTCGGTGGCTTCGGATCGGAAGGGTGGGAGGCGGACGCTCTGGGTTCTGCCGGAGAGGAAGGACGTGACTCAGTCAAGGGCCTTCTCTTAGATTCCGGCTGCTAGGAGGCGTGTCTTTAGAGTGTGATGGCAGACCGTGTCGAAGGCAGCTGACAAGTCCAGATGAGGGCTGATGTTTCGCCATTGTCTAGTTGCCGCCTGATGTCGTCTGTGGCGGCAATGAGGGCTGTCTCAGTGCTGTGGTTTCGTCTGAATCCGGACTGGGACGGGTCCAAGATGTTGTTGTCTTCCAGGTGGCGGGTCAATTGCATGTTGACGATTTTCTCTATGACCTTTGCCGGGAACGGGAGCAGGGAGATGGGCCGGAGGTTCTTGAGGTCCTTGCGGTCCACCTTGGGATTTTTGAGGAGGGTGTTGATTTTCCAGGAATGTCACTATTTCGAAGGAGATGTTGATGACCTTCCGTAGTTGGGGTTCGATGGCTGCGTCTGCTTTGTTGAATTCGAGGTGTGGGCACGGGTCTGACGGAGATCCTGAGTGGATGGAGTTCATGACCTTGCGTGTCTCGTCGTCGTTGATGTTGGACCAGGAGGTCAGGCGGTTGGCGCTGGTAGTGTTCACAGGGGAGGTGGAGTCTGGCGTAGTCTGGGTGCACGTGGTGTTGAAGCTGTCGTGGATGTCAGCGATCTTGCGGTGGAAGAAGATGGCTAGTGGGTCGCACAGTTCTTGTGAGGGCGGGATGTTGTTAGCGCTGGGGTTGGAGAGTTCCTTTACGATTCTGAAGAGCTCCTTGTTGTCGTGTGCGTTGTTATCCAAACGGTCTTTGAAGGAGGATCTCTTGACTAATCTGATGAGGTTGTGATGTCTGCGGGTGGCGTCCTTGTGGGCTGCGTGGTTGTCCGGTGTGCGTTCATGGTGACATTCCTTCTCCAGTTTCCGGCATGTGCGTTTGGAGGTCTGGAGCTCGTCGGTGAACCAGGTGGCTCTCTTGCTTGCATGGCTGTTGGAGGGTTTCTTGAGTGGGGCGAGGGTGTTGGCGCAGTCGTTGAACCACTGTCTGAGGTTGCAGGCTGCGGTGTCTGTGTCGGTGGGGTTGGTGGGTGGGTTCTGAGTGAGGGTGGTGATCAGCTGGTCTTCGGTGACTTTGATCCAGCAGCGGCGAGGCAGCTGTTGGGTGCGGTGGTGCATGGTTGGTTTCTTGAAGGTGAAAAGGATGCAGCGGTGGTTGGTCCAGTGGAGTTCGGTGGTATGGTCGAAAGTAACAAGGGTGAGGCCGAGGTTGGTGAGGTTGTCGATCAGGGTGGCAGAGTTGGTGTCATTGTTGTACTCGAGGTGGAAGTTCAGGTCCCCGAGGAGGATGTAGTCTGTGAAGGCGAGTGCGTGGGTGCTGGCGAGGTCGGCGATGGAGTCACTGAACTGAGCCCGGTGTCTGGGGGGGTCTGTAGATGAGGATAGTGTTGGGGTCGGTGTTGATCCGGAGGTGGAGGTGTTCGGCGGTGTTGAGGGTGTCGTCTGCGTCGTGGCAACCTTGAGGGTGGACTTGTGGACGATGGCTATTTCTCCTCCGATTCCATTGGCACGATCCCTGCGGGTGATCTTGTAGCCGTCTGGGATGGCTATGGCGATGTCAGGCGCCGAGGAGCCGTTCCACCAGGTCTCGGTCTGGAAGGCCACGTCTGGGGCGGAGGTGTCGAGCAGATCCCAGAGCTCGACGGTGTGTTTGTGTGCGGAGCGGGTGTTGAGGAGTATGCAGCGGAGGTGGTTGGGTCCAGTCCTTGGAGGTTTGGTGGCTCTGTCGCAGGTGAAGCTGCAGGTGCGGCAGGAGAAGGGCCTGTGTGTCCGTTTTGGGCGGCCTGGAAGCAGGTGTTGTTTCGGCCAGCGTTGAGTGCGTGGAGGGTGTTGGCATCGTAGTGGAGTCTGGTGTGATGGCGTTCGCGGGGTCCAGGGGTTCTGGTGCTGGGCACGGTCCAGGCACAGACGGGCTTGCCTTAGGCACGCCTTCCTGTGCGCCAGCCTTGCAACGTCCTGCATATATGGGGAGATGGGAGGGAGGAGCAGCTGGGAGGCGGGAGCAGCCAGTGGGCAGGGCGAGGGGCCGCAGGGGGCACAGTGGTGGGAAAACAGTGGTACAGAGCAGGAAACAAGGTACAAAGAGGGGGAAACAGTCGTACAGAAGGCAAAATGGGGCACGGGGGAAAAACGAGTGGCACAGAGCAGAAAACGAGGCACAAGAGGGGGAGACAGTGGCACAGAAAGCAAAAAGGATGGAGGACACTTACCAGTGGCAGCGGCAGCAGGGGCACACAGTCGGAGCTGCGTGGAGGGGGAGCGACCTACCAGGAGGGTCAGGGGTCGTAAGGCCTTAGGATTGCCAGTTGCCTGCCTGCTGCGCGCATCCGCTGAGCGATCTCACAGCATCTGCCATTATGTAGGGGAGGGCAGTTGCGATCAAGTGGGGGACGGGAACGGGCGGGGCAGGGGCCGCAGAGGCAGGAAGGGAAGCGGGAAAAAGCGGGCGTGGAGAGCCCAAGACAACTAAAATGACCAATGGGGAACGGATTACAACATCAGAGCACACACAGTAAGACCAATACCATTAGCCACACATAGCAAACACAATACTGCCAATACAGTTACCGGAGGCAGTCAGGCCAACAGAAGGAAGCAGGGAGCAGGGACCGGCGAAGGCAGCCACGGGCAGACAGCAGCCTCGTGACCCAGGCAGGAGGCTCAGCGGCGGTGGAGATTATCGCGGAGGTGCTGGGTAGAGAGCAGACCAGTGACCGAGGGTCAAGGTCTTAAAAGGACATCGGTCCTGTACAGAACTAGTAATAGCCACTAACGTACTAGAAACCCAGCTGAAGACAATTGAGATGTCCAAGAACAGAACTGCAGAAGCGCTGAGAAGTTTGGATACTGTTCCCCAAGAAGTACAGCACAGAAGTGCTGACACTAAGTCCTAGGCAAGAACGGCAGCCCTGATTGATAAGTGCAAGTACTGCCACTTTAAAATTTAAGAACTCATGGACTACCACATACAACGCACAAAAATCTGACAGACGAGCTGGATGCTATCGCTGTAAAAAAGTATATTCACTTTTTTGGTAGTACATATCAATACCATAGCGACCCTGGGGAAAATTGCTATTGAGACACTCTGGTGAGATTGCCGGGTGTGTCCACATACATTTTAGTGCACTTTCAACAAAGTGATTTTTGAAAACATAACTTGTACTGTTTAAATTGTGACTATCGCACTAGCGCTGCTTCTGTTTATTTACACATACTGCTATTTTGCAGAGACTTTTACCTTGAGTACGCCCCGGTCCATCCCGGCAAAGTGCCGTATGAGTGGAGGGCGTGAAAGAGCTTGCTCAGAGCATTCGCACAACACTTCCGGTCTGGGAGACGGAGGAGGAACTTCCCACCTGCGCACCTGCAAGACACAGATGTGAATGTGCGCCAAAGGCAATCCCATCTGAGCCCTTCCACGTCCGACAGGGCCCATGGACCAGGACCCTTGGTCTTTGGGGGTCACAAAAGAGGCTTAAGTACTCAGCAGAGGAGCTACTTAGACTATCAAAGCCCACGGACAAATCATGCAAACATAATATAAATGTATATAGTATGGCATTAAAATGTGAGCACTGCAATATGACCTTAACGTCTAAAACCCATACCATTAACAATGAGGGCAAGTTGCAGCCAGCATTACTAAATTCTAGGTCATTGGCTAAACACAAATATGAGGTACATGACTTACTAAGGGAAAGATCATTGTAGGCCCTATTCCTGACCGTGACATGGCTTACTGAAATCTCCACCCCAGATATCCTGGATGTGATCCCTAGTGATTATATGTTAGTAAGGCAGGACCGAGAAGGCCAAATAGGAGGCAGAATCGCTATAATTTATAAATGCACAACAAAATGTGAGATTAAACAAGCTAACCTAACCTAGATAACAGTGAGGCACGCCTATCCACCCTATCAGCAGCAGAAGATAGCACCATAGCAGGCTTTTTAATCTACTGCCCAGCAGGTCCAGTTACACAATTTATGGCTTTCTGGTACTAGGCGAATTGAATATACACTTTGATAACACGCAGAACCAAGAAGCTTGTACTATATGCAAGGACTTATTGACACTGAATCTAGCATAAAAAGTAGAGACACAAATACACCAAGGGGGTCACATTCTAGATCCTATTTACTCCAACTTCACAGAGACAGAGGTGGAACACCATGGCCAATTCCCTAGTCAGATCACTATTTTGTCCCTTTTACAGTGCCTTCCCATAGAAAGAGGTCAGAACAACTGACTAAGTAAGTCATAACAAAGACGTGGAATAAATTCAATTCCACTTCTTTTACCCAGGCCCTGATGGATAAAAATGTCATACTAGATAAAGATATAAACCTTGCCAATAATCAACTGGAATCATGGATACAGAGGCACTAGATAAGATAGCACCATGGAGCTCTAGGATCCCTAGGAGACAGTATGTAACAGCACCATGGTTTAATGATGAACTGATGAAGACCAAAAAAAGTGTAAAAAGCTGAAGCGAGCATGGAGGAAGGAATATTGTAGTAGGGCCAAAGAAAATTACAAAAAGGAACTAAAACAATATCCTACATTAATAAAGAAATCCAGATGTAAATTTTGTACGGAAAGAATTGAAAGGGCCAGTAACTCCCCTAAGGAAATGTTCGCCATACTGAAGTCTCTCAAAACACACAAAAATAAAAGTGATATAACTGCCTCTGTAAAGAGCTGTAATGAGGTGGCGGAATTCTTTGCTGAAAAAGTGAGAAAAATCTATGACACCTTCCCGTGGAAGCATGACAGGGGACGAGCCGGACATGTGGAAATCAGACACATTTTGCAGGGGTGACTCTGGATGAATTTAAGATCCAGGAATTAGAAGAACTCACAGCCACAGCAAATGGGATCAAATCTGGCTCCCCTTTAGACCCAGCACAACCTGAGATAGTAATGGAGGGAGCGGACCTGCTTAAGCTGCATATGTCGGAGCTCATCTCACGTTCCTTTCAGAATGGTGTGGTCCCCACTAAATGTAAACAGGCAATTGTTAGGCCACTCAAAAAGAAACCATTATTTGAGCAAACAATATTAGAAAATCTACAACCTATATCACTGTTACCGCTTGTGGCTAAGATTGCAGAGAAGGTAACCAACAAACAACTGGTAGACCACATTAACAGGAAAGATCTATTGCACCTCTCTCAATCAGGTTTTAGAATGGCCCACTCCACGGAGTCAGCACTACTCTTGGCCACTAAAACACTAAGAAAATATGTAGACAAAGGGCAAATGGCCGCACTGATCCTGCTGGATCTCAGTGCGGTGGATGACATTGTATCCAACAAGCTACTCCTCCAAAGATTAGAGGCCTGTGGCATCAGGCGAAGTGCTCTGAGTTGGATGGCATAATTTCTCTCCGCACGTAGCTTCCAAGTCGCACAACAGACTTACTTATCTAAGAGTATCCCCCTGCCCCAGGGGGTCCCACAGGGATCAATTTTGAGCCCCACTTTATTCAATTATTATTATGTTTGACCACTGGCTGAGCGAGTGGAAGAACATAAGGTGTCTATTGTTTCCTACGTGGATGATACGCAGCTAATTGTGATGCTATCTCAAGACAAGGAACAGGCAGCAATCCGTTTCTCTAAATGTTAGAAGAGGTGGCAATCTGGATGTCGAACCATTGCCTCAAGCTAAAATAGGAGTAAAATGGAGGTAATGGTTGTAGGCAAGGCGCCAACCATATGGTCCTCAGCGTGATGGCCTGAATCATCAATAGGCCAACTACCTACCCCAAAAGCTGAAGTTAAAAACCTCGGAATCTGGTTTGATTCTGAATTGACATTCGACAGCCAGAAAGTGGGTAAATGCTACAAGCCATGAAAATCCTGAGGAAAGTCCTTCATCTCTTGCCACCTAATGCCAGGAAAACCATAGTACATGTGGTAATAACCTCCCAAATGGACTATGGGAATGTACTATATCTTGGCGTCTATAAACAAACAAAATGAGGAGTATACCCAGGAGACAGATCACTGTCTTCGTGGTATTAGAATAAGAGTACAGGAAAGGAAATTGTCCTTTCTTAAGAAGACACCTCACTCACCAACCTAGTTGGTGACATGCTTCATAATTGGGGTTCCACCTTAATAGCCGAATGCTATCCGGGTGTGCTACAACACCTGATTACAGTGGAGCAGGTTATTTCGTTGTTGTGAAGTGAAAAATGTGTTGATTAAAAATTGGCCAGATATAACCTACTAAAAATTATTTATTCTGTGGCAACTGGACAATATTAAAAGAATTGTTAAGATGCCGTTCTTGGTTAAATTGACCATCGGTATCTTCTAGTGAACAGAATAGTGCAAAAAAGAGTGCAGTAAAAAAGGTCTACATGTTTCAACCTTCTGTTGATAATACCAGGTTTTCATCAGGGCCTGGGAACGTGACCCGGGGGTTATACACTCACTAAGGTGTACTCTGCACTTGATCACTGTAGCCTAACCATGTACTCACGGTCAGGTGTCCTTTCCTCCCATTCGTTGAATGGAAAATATCTGTGAAGACAAACACAAGATCACAAACGAAACAAATGATGTCGCTGTAATGCACTCTCTTGTGGGATAAGTGCTCTTATAGTTCCCAATACTTTCTATGCATAGCGTGGGAATAACAGACATCTCAAAGTGTGACTCATCGAGTTTGAGGCAGTAAACTGTAGTAATCATGAATTCATTTCAGTGATAGGTTTAGCCACTAGGACATAGAACATACCACTGCTCATAGTCATTATAGTGGGTGTCTGCGCACTCGATATGAATTATGAAGTGCATGTGCACCGGTGCAACAACAGGACCCAAGGAGACGACATTGGGGCCCGTGGGTATAAAGTAAACACCACATACATCACACATTCGTGGTGGGTTTACAAACTGTCATACAATTCTGTGAGGGCGCAACGTAATAGCATTTATGATGAAATCGCAAGCGTGTTGTAGTCAAGGTATCTGGGTTCGTGGGAGGAGAAAATGTTGTGCTTACTAAAAATACAATGTTTGAGAGCCAGCGTCATGTACTGTTGTTTATCCCGTGCTTTGGCTGTGACTGAGAACTGCATGAAACAGCCCTCCACCCCCGTATAATCCCCCCTTCTCTCGCAGCCCCTCCCTCACCTGCCTCTTGTGGGTGCGGAGCACGCAGGGTCCTCTGCAGCGTTGGGAAGGCAGGCTGGGCTGGAGTGTCGGCAAGCGGAGAGGGGCGTCATCACAGACACAATGAGAGGGAGGCGCGGGGCCTGGAGGCTGCTGTGACGTGCGACTGATGGCAGCAGGCACTGTCCTGTTCTACAGCAGCAGGCACTGTGCTGTTCTACAGCAGCAGACACTGTCCTGTCCTGCAGCAGGCACTGTCTTGTTCTATAGCAGCAGGCACTGTTTTACTGCAGCGTTCACTGCCCTGTACCAGCAGGCACACTTCTACAGCAAGAGGCACTGGTCTGTTCGACATCAGTAGGCACTGTCCTGTTCTACATCAGCAGGCACTGCCCTGTTTTACATCAGCAAGCACTGTCCTGTTCTACAGCAGCAGGCACTGTCCTGTCCTACAGCAGCAAGCACTGCCCTGTTCTACATCAGCAGGGACTGCCCTGTTCTACATGAGCAGGTACTGTCCTGTTCTACAGCATCAGGCACTGCCCTGTTCTACAGCTGAAGGCACTGCCCTGTTCTACAGCAGCAGGCACTGTCCACCAGACACTGCTCTGCATCACCAGGCACTGCTCTGTCAGCTGGCTGTGTACTATAACCAGCAAGCTCTTAGGCCTCGCTCTGCCAATCTCAGCAGCACTGCAGCAGGCACGGGGTGGATTGCACGCTGAAATATCTGCTAATATGTATTTTCTTCAACAATTACCGTAAATCACACTAACATGTTTTGTAGAATTTATCATTGCAAATCATGAACTAAAAATTGCAGTTACCCCGTGAGAGAGACGCTATGCGTGCCAAGGAGGCCGCAGGCACGGGCTTCTGTTTTGGGGGTTAGGCAGGGGGTTGTGAGAGCTTTACTGAGCGTTGTGTGAGACACCTCTGGAGAGCATCAAGTGGATGGAGCTCACCGGTTAAAAGCGCCCAGAGTGCCCATCGTCGAGGCACATTGAAGTGCGGGAGCCTGCATATGATTTCAACAGCTCATCCTGGTCCAATGAAAGGCCACCTGACCCCTGTTCTACTTGCACGCAGGGACAAGTCTGGGATTTGGGGGCGCTGGGTACACAGGGTATGGACGAGCCCCCTAATTTGCATTCAGTGGTACACACCAGGGCTGTTTGGACCTCAATCTGACCCTGCTCCTGAAGCAGCTTTATCTAGAGCCCTCCTGGGCTGCAGCCCCCTCCCTCTCCCTGCCACCTAAGAGCACACCTCAATGCCCGGGCCTAAAGGGATGAATGTGTGAAAGCTGCTTGTAGGCAGAGAGGGCTAACATTGCAGGCCATGGGCGCCCTTCTGTGCCTCTGTATGGGCAGCCTGGCAGGAGGCTTGAGGGCATTTAGCCTGCCTGCAGTCCTTCCTCCTTTTCAGACGGCCCATCCGGACAGGATCCTTTGCTTCACGGCTTCTTTCATAACACGCATACTTTAGATAAGAAATTGCTTCATGACAGCCTAAAGCAGACGATCCATTCCGGATGGGCTGGACGAAAAGGGGAAAGAACAGCAACAAGAAAACCTAATTTCCAATGGCAGGCCACCGTTTAGCATAAACGGTGATGCCAACCAATGAAAAAGAGGGGCGGGGCTTCAACCCCCCTTCTCAAATCTCCTCTCTCACAATATGTCTCGCCGAGCGACAGCGCATGCGCTGCAAAGCTAGGCGAGACCTGAAAAAGAGTTGTACATTTAATAGGAAAAACAACTTTATTTAACCAAGGAAACAGAATCTAATAAATATATTAACAGAAACATTGATAAATACTAAATTCAGACTGACAAAATTAGAATGTTGTTATAAAGGTATTGCCGCTAAGTAGATGTATTCTTTTGTAAAAGTTGAAAGTAAATGCTTGTTTAAAGTATAAACAAAGGACCCTGAACTTGTCTTAATTTTTAATGCAGGTCCCAGCCTCGTTGTACGTAATGCGTTCGGGAAGCCATTCAGTTAATAGCTGGAGGAAATATTTATTAAATTAATCCAATGAATGTACATTGCTTATTACAGTTTATTTCAGTTAAACATGTGTCCTAGGGAGAGGAGTGTATATGCGAGGTAGGGGGTAAAGCAGATCAGAAGGGATGAAGAGGAATATGAGAGAAGGAGAGATAGCGTGGAGAGAGTGAGTAAGAGGGAGAAAAAATTGACGGAGGAAGAGAGGGGGCGAGTGGGGATATATTAGGAAAGGAGTGGAAGCGAGAAGGAGTAAAAGTTGAAAGGAATAAAGTCCAAGAGGGGTTAAGAGAAGAAAATGAAGGTATACGGTGAGATAGATAAAAGAATGTGCTAAAGAAGGAACAGAATGGTGGAGGCAAAGGTCACGGTGGAGAGAATGTGGTGTAGGGAGAAAGGTGCCGACTTTGAGGTTTGAGTTTTGCTGTGCCCCCAACTTCCTGTGATTTTAGGCAAGTAACACAAATGGGTTTTACTTATACTGTAAAAAAACATAACAGCATATTACATAAAATAGCACAGTGGATACTAAAGGGAGAAAGGTTCCGATTTTGGAGCTGGGGATCTAAGATCAATTCTTTCCGTGGCCCCAAGATTCTGGGCAAACCATGAACTAAAGAAATATCACAGAATATAACACCTAAGTATTTCACAAAAACAATTTATTTAAGTGTTATACAACAGAAACATCAGACTACTCAACACATCTGTTACATAGCACACCCAAGGAGCATGAACAACCACCTCCAACCAACTCTGCAAAGAAACTGGAACAAAATCACCACCGATCAGATCTCCACATCGCTCCTTCTAAACACCCCAGCCCACTCTTCTAGCCCAAACCAAGCCGCCGCCAACTTCACCCTTTGGCTATCCAACACCGCCGACACCTTAGCACCACTGAAAAAACGTCAAAGCAAACCCGGCAGCAAGAAGGCCTCATGGTTCAACGATGATCTTAAGAAGTCCAAGAAACTCTGCCGCTCCCTTGAAAAGGCCTGGAAAAAAGACCCAACCACTAGCACCAAGGACGCCTTCAAAAACGCCACCCGCACTCACCACCAACTAATCCGAAAGGCCAAGAAAACAGCATTCAAGGATCGACTTGACAACAACGCCCACAACAGCAAGGAACTCTTCAACATCGTCAAGGAATTTTCCAATCCCTCAGCCAACTCCAACGACATCACCCCCTCTCAAGCCCTCTGCGACTCCCTAGCCTCATTCTTCCACAACAAGATTGCAGACATCCACAACAGCTTCGACAACCAACCCGGAGACCAACCCACCCAACCATTTGCTGCACATTCTCCCCCCGTGAACACCCTTAACGACTGGAACCCAATCTCCACTGAGGACACCATCCGCCTGATGAACTCCATCCACTCAGGATCCCCAACTGACCCTTGCCCTCACCACATCTTCAACAAAGCAGACTCCGTCATAGCACCGCACCTCCGAGACGTCATCAACTGCTCCTTCAACTCCGCCACCTTCCCGGAAGACTGGAAACACGCTGAACTCACCGCCCTTCTGAAAAAACCCACAGCGGACCCCACCGAACTCAAAAATTACCGCCCCATCTCGCTCCTTCCATTCCCGGCCAAAGTCATCGAGAAAGCTGTCAACAACCAGCTCGCCGCTTTCCTTGAAGCCAACAAATCCCTCGACTCCTCACAATCCGGCTTCCGAGCAAAACACAGCACTGAGACCGCCCTCATCGCAGCAACAGACGACATTCGAACTCTACTGGACAATGGAGACATAGTCGCCCTCATCCTCCTCGACCTCTCTGCAGCATTCGACACAGTCTGCCACAGCACCCTTCTACAACGCCTCAGAAACATCGGAATACAAGGAAAAGCACTTGAATGGATCACCTCGTTCCTCACCGGAAGAACCCAGAGAGTCCGCCTCCCACCATTCAAGTCCGAGGCCACTGAAGTCATCTGTGGCGTACCACAAGGATCCTCACTCAGCCCCACCCTCTTCAACGTATACATGAGCCCCCTCGCGGCCATCGCCCGCCAACACAACCTCAACATCATCTCTTACGCGGATGACACTCAACTAATCCTTTCTCTCACCAACGACCCCAGCACCGCCAAAACCAACCTACACGAAGGATTGAAAGAAGTTGCCGAATGGATGAAACAAAGCCGTCTGAAACTGAACTCAGACAAAACAGAAGTCCTCATCTTAGGTACATCCCCCTCTGCATGGGACGACTCTTGGTGGCCGGAAGCCCTTGGAAAAGCACCCATCCCGACAGACCACGCACGGAACCTAGGCGTCATCCTGGATTCTTCACTCTCAATGAACAGACAAGTCAGCGCCGTATCCTCATCCTGCTTCAACATTCTTCGCATGCTCAGAAAAACATTCCGCTGGATCCCCACCGAAACAAGGAAAACAGTCACCCATGCTCTGGTCACGAGCCGTCTGGACTACGGAAACACCCTCTACACAGGTACTACCGCTAAACTCCAGAAGAAACTCCAACGAATCCAAAACGCCTCAGCCAGGATCATATTAGACATCCCGCGCAACGAACACATCTCCGGTCACCTGAAAGACCTCCACTGGCTACCCGTCAATAAGAGAATCACTTTCCGACTGCTAACCCACGCACACAAATCACTCTACGACATCGGACCCGAATGCCTCAACTCACGACTGTCCTTCTACACCCCCTCCCGCCAACTACGCTCTTCCAGCCAAGCCCTCGCCACTGTACCCCGCATCAACAAGACCACCATGGGAGGCAGATCCTTCTCATACCTGGCTGCTAAAACATGGAACTCACTCCCCGCTTACCTTCGCCTTACCCAGAACCACCTAGCATTCAGAAAGCAACTTAAAACATGGATATTTGACAAGTAATCCTCCTCCCCTTTCTAAGCGCCTTGAGACCCTCTGGGTATGTAGTGCGCTATATAAATTATCTGACTTGACTTGACTTGACTGGTGCCCACCGTAAGACCCCAGCTCAAATTAAGCAGTGGATTAAAGTCTAAAATTGTGTAAATATATTAGTGTGTGCACATTCACACCTGGTACATACTAAAAAAAAAGCTGAACACTATCCAAAGCAGATATACATTGTGGACACAAAAAAATATATGCAACACAAATGCGTTTCACTTGCATGCCCGAGCCTCTGTGTCCTTAATGCGTATGGAAAGCCAAACTGATGTAATAGCAGATTTATGACACACCAAGACCAAAAGAAATATAGTAGAACATTAATAGTAAGAATAGCTGTTAGACCTGGTACCACTGGTGTGAGTCTCCCTTCCATTTTTAGGTCTTGCCTACGCTGCTCGCTCTGCGAGGGCCTTTTGGAATCAATACAGTTTAGAAGGGGACTTTAAGGCACCCACTTGTTTTCAATTGGGCCTACCTACAGCTTAGCTGTTGGATGAGTTTTATGTAGTCAAAGAAGAGTTTACTTGTTTTGAAGATGGTATCCTAGTGGCAATTTGAGCCTATGTTTAAAAGGGACACACTCAGGGGGCCTCATTTATGAGGCCTTGCGTCAGTTTTGCGCTTCCGATGCGCCACTTTTTGTGCCGCATCGACGGAGTAAAACAAGCCTCCTGTTGCGTACTATTTACAAAGTGAAGCATCTAAGCAGATGCGTCATTTTAGAAACCCCTGCGCTACATTATACCTGCGTCAGGTATAATGTATGCGGGGGGGCCATTTCCCCGCAAAAAGCCTCGTAGAAGTGACGCAGTGAAATCTATGAGATTAGTTCACTGCGTCGCTTCTAGGACGCTGTTGCGTCAAAATCTTGCGACTGCCTCACAGCAGGCGTAAGACTGACGAAGGCCCTTTCACATGAGACTTGCCCTTGTGAAATGACCCATTGCTGGAGTTGCTGCACTTTTGTGACACACTCCAGCAATGCGTCACTTTTGCGCTTACAGATACGTCAGAAATACTGACGTATCTGTGACTCCTTGCGACATGATGGGTCATACTGTAAATATGACGCATCAGGTATGTCGCAAGGAGGGCGCACTGAGAAGTGACGCATCGTTGCTTTCACGCAGCGATGCGTCATTTCTCATAAATGAGGCACAGGGTAAGCAGTAGTAGGCCGGACCATGTATAAAGTACTAGCTCTCTGAATAGGAAACTACCTTGTGTCAGTACTTGACAACATATCAAAGTGACTGTACGAGTTAGCAAGTGGTTCTGAAACTGTTGAGTGCAGACCTGCTGTTTGGATGCTTGCATGAACGTATGACGGGCTATTTCAGGGCCTGACTTGGTGTCGGAGTGCTTCTCTCCTATTTTAAGTTGATATATGAGTTGCATTATGGGTGACACACTGCATATAAGTGGTCATAGGGGTCTGCCAGTGCACATCTAAGTCAGTGAAACTCTTAAAAACATTTCTCACCTTTTAATTAGAAACGACCGTGCTCCATGGCCTACCTACAGCCTAGGTGAGTGGCGAGTCTTCTGTAGTAAAAGTGCAGTTTAACAGTTGTCAAGCAAGTTCTCTGCTGCCGATTTGAGCTGAAATTGAAAAGAAACACCCTCAGTGTCAACCGTACTAAACCTGACCCATGTTTTAAAGTACTCGTTCTGTGGATGAGACTAGGTTGCCTCAGCAGTTGCCTATATATGTGAATAAGGTGTCAGTGAGCTACTGGTTCTGATACTGCACTATACACAGCTGTTGTTTGTATGTGTGCATGAATGTATGAGTGTCTCTTGCAGTGCCTGACTGCATGTCTGAGTGCTCCTATCCTTTCATAACTAGGTCCATGAGATGCAGTGTGGTCAAGACTCTGTATGTATTGACCGTGGGACCTAATGGATAAGGCGTCTGACTTTGGATCAGAAGATTGAGGGTTTGAGTCCATTTGTGTTCAGTTTTGGGTAGTAGTGTGAGCGCGCTTTTCAAGATGGCCGCCTCCTAGTAATTCTCCTGGAAAGCCCACATTATCAACAATATTTTATCCGCTTCTAGGCTTACATTATTTGTGTTGGAGTGCCTCTTTTTCCTATTTGTGGCCAGCACTTTATCAAAGGTTGTTTTTGGGGCTCTGGCTCCATTTTTGAGGGCTTTCTGTCATGCTGTGTCCCTGCATCGAGCTGACCTTTGAGGTGCTGTTGGAGCTTCCTGTCTGGAGGGCAGATCTTTATTCAGGAAAGGATGTGGCCGAGGCCTAAACCACACCACCTGCTGGTTCTTGCTGCTGCATAGTTGCTTGCTCTGGTGATATATTATGTATTTTCATTTTCTTTGTTTTTAAGGTGCTTTTTATGCAATTTATATATATTTTATATATAATATGTTATATATATAT
This sequence comes from Lissotriton vulgaris, assembly GCF_964263255.1. Taxonomy (NCBI): domain Eukaryota; kingdom Metazoa; phylum Chordata; class Amphibia; order Caudata; family Salamandridae; genus Lissotriton; species Lissotriton vulgaris. The sequence goes on from NC_141689.1 coordinate 43,782,798, forward strand.
TTTGCTTGGTAAATTTGAACATGGAAGGAAAGAATTTACATGCAACAACTAACAAACGTAAGCAAATAATTTCTCCTCCACCATTAACGTCTAAAATTGTGGATGCTAATGGGCCTTTCTTATTAACTTTATTGAAAGAGTTACAAGCAGTACGCACTAATAAAGATAACATTGTTTTGGAAATTAAAAATATTCGCAAGGATATGGCTGGCCTTTCAATGTAAGTCTGTGTCAGTGCAATAAAACTCCAGGATATTAAGGTTAAAATTGACAGTATGTTGCCCCTCACTGCAAAAATTGTGCCAGTGAATGCCTTTTTACTTGAGTTAGAAAAGCAAATTAGGCACTACAATTTGTGTATCTTTAACTTGCCAGAAGGGGTTGAAGCCAACAACTGTAGGCAATACTTGGAATTATTGATACCTCGTCTTTTACAGTTAAAATTCTCAGAAAAATTTGAAATTGATAAGGCACATAGAATTCCTTCTCATCGTAATCCAATCAATGTTAACTGCGTCGGGTGATATTTTAAGTCTTGCGTCAAAATTATCTGATAATTATCCGGAAAGCAGCAACAGAGATCCCAACTTTAATGGTTAATGGAAATTTTAAATGTGTACATCAAGACTTGGCCAACAAAACTGCTAAACTTTGCAAAGAATTCACGGCACTTAGACCCTGACTAAGAAGCTGTGGTTTTAAATATGGCCTTTTTAATCCTTCTGTTATGAGAATTTGGAAGGATGGTATATCAAAATCTTTTCATCGTCCTGAAGATCTTCGTGCATTTTTAGATCAAAATTCTCTGCTCTTCATGGAAACAAGTGACACTTAAACACAAATCATACATTTGAAAAATCTTGATTCTAGCCGATTTGTCGATATTTTTTCTGGGGACATTGTCTAAGCAGGTCAATTTTGCATATGTGTGTTGTGTGTGATTCTGGAACATTATTTATGTTCAATGTTGTCTTTTTTATGTTGATCCTTGTCTTTCCTTTTTCCCAATCTTCTTCATCTGGAGCTACTCTCTAATCCTTTAAGCTACATTTTTTCTTTCTTTGTTCTATCTCTTTTTTCTACTGATTACGGATAATATTAATAAAATTAAAGTTGTTTCATTTAATGTCAAAGGTTTAAGACACCATGTTAAAAGTTTTAGTTAAAAGTTTTAGATTATTTAGCCAGACATAAAGCAGATATTTATTTACTTCAGGAAACTCACATAGATGATACAGATTTATCATATATGAATAAAAAATGGGTTGGTAACATTATTTTCTCTTCTTCAGTAAAAAGAATGGTGTTGCTATCCTTTTTTGCAAAAAAGTTACATATTCAAATAGTACCCAAATATTCATATGCAGAAGGTCGTTATACTATAACAAAAGTTAAAAGTGATACTAATATTTTCATAAATTAAAGCTTATGGTCCAATAAATGATGATCCTAAATTTTGGTCTCTTTTTACCTCTGAAGTGATTAAATGAGGTACTGTTCCACTTATTGTTGGCGGCGACTTGAACTTAATCTGTGGCCAACTGTTGGATAGATATTCACAAACCAAACATTGCCCTCCTAAGGCTTATTTTATTTTAAAGTATTTTTTTTTAATTAAAACAAATTGTTGGATATTTGGCATCTACATCACCCAAAAGAAAAACTGTTTCATTTGTTCTCTAACCCTCACAATTTTTATTCTCGTATTGATAATTTGTTAATTTTCCATTCATTAATTCATTTATTTTCTGATCCTACAATTCACAATTTTGTTATTTCTAACCATATACTTATTTCAGGTGTATTACAACTTAACACAACTCAACAATCCGACTCTTGCTGGTGTATGAATACGAATGTTGTTCTTAATGACAATAATAAATCGAAAGTTTTGTCAGCATTACATAAATATTTCTCTTCCAATCCAGAGGGATCTACTTTACTTGTAAACCATTGGGATGCATTTAAGGCTTATATCAGAGGAGTAACAATATCAATTATGGCACACAATAATAAAGTTTTAACACTAAACTTAAAGAATTTGATAAACAAATAGCAAGATATGAATGCCTCTCTATTTTATCGAATGATATTAAATACAAAACTAAATTACAGACACTCCGATATGAGTTAAACTCTTTGTTAAGTGGAAGAGCTAGTATACAAATTTCGAATAATAAAGCTAAATTTCAAAGCCAATAGAAATGGGCGACTTTTGGCACATTATTTACGTATTAAAAAGATAAAATCCAAATTAATGTAATTCATGGCTTAAATGGTAAATTGGCATTATCGCACAAATTGTTAGTGAATTTTTAGCCTACTATTCAAGTATATACAGTAATCCCTCACCTATAGATAAGTTTAGCATTGATAATGTTTTTCAATCTTGTGGCCTATCTAAAATTACCCAATTAGTGAAGGAAAAATTGGATGTGCTGGTTTCATCAGAAGAACCTAATTCTGCTAATAAATCTCTTAAACCGGGTAAATCACCTGAATCGGATGGTTTGCCTGCTGAAGTTTATATACATTTTTATCCTTATCTGATGTCTCATTTACTTAAATTATTTACTCACTTTAGTATATCAGGATCTACTTCAGGATCCTTTACTGAAGCTTTGATTACAGTTCTTCCAAAACCTAATAAAGATCACACTATTGTATCAAATTACCATCCTATTTCCTTAATTAATCAAGACTGTAAATTTTCCATCGCAAGATCGCTGACATTCACGACAGCTTCAACAACCCTGACCCCCCCGACCACGGCAGACTCCGCCCCTCCCCACGAACACCACCTGCACCAACCGCCTGGGTCTACACCAACGACGACGGGACACGCAAGGTCATGAACTCCATCCACTCAGGATCACAGTCAGACCCCTGCCCACACCACGTATTCAACAAAGCAGACACAACCATCGCACCCCAATTACGGAAGATCATCAACATCTCCTTCAAGACAGCGACATTCCCGGAAAGCTGGAAACACGCAGAAATCATCGCCCTCCTCAAGAAGCCCAAGGCAGACCCCAAGGACTTCAAAACTTCCCGCCCATCTCCCTGCTCCCCTTCCCGGCGAAGGTCATCGAGAAAATTGGCAACATGCAACTAGCCCGCCACCTCGAGAACAACAACATCGTAAACCCGCCCCAGTCCGGATTCAGACGAAAGCACAGCACCGAGACAGCCCTCATCACCGCTAGAGACAATGTCAGGCGTCAACTAGACAACGACGAAACATCACCCCTCATCCTCCTGGAGCGGTCAGCCGCCTTCAACACGGTCTGCCACCGCACACTAAGGACAGGCTTCCAAAAAGCTGGAATCCAGAACCGAGAGAGTCCGCCTCCCACCCTTCTGATCCGAGGCCACCAACATCATCTGCGGCGTACCCCAGGGCTCATCCCTCAGCCCGACCCTGTTCAACGTCTACATGGCCCCCATCGCACAAGTGGTCCGCCAGCATGACCTGATCTCCTACGCCGATGACACCCAGCTCATCCTCTCCCTCAGCAAGGACTCGCACACCGCCAAAACCAACCTCCACAAGGGAATGAAGGCCGTCGCAGAATGGATGAGAAGCAGCCGTCTGAAACTGAACTCAGACAAGACGGAGGTCCTCATCCTCGGCCCCACCCCCTCTGCCTGGGACGACTCCTGGTGGCCGACCACACTGGGAACAGCACCGACACCCACGGACCACGCACGCAACCTAGGATTCACCCTCGACTCCTCCCTCTCCATGTCAAATTTAGGTCAACGCCATCTCCTCCTGCTACAACACCCTCTGCATGCTCCGCAGGATCTACAAGTGGATCTCAACCGAAAACCAGAAGAAGGGTGACCCAAGCCCTCGTCAGCAGCAGTCTGGACTACGGCAATGCACTCTACGCAGGAATCCAGGCCAAACACCTACGACAACTGCAACCCATCCAAAACGCCTCCGCCCACATTATCCTCAACATCCCTCGTCACAGCCACATCACCGCCCACCTAAGAAACCTGCACTGGCTCCCCGTCAACAACTTTCAAGCTCCTCACCCACGCACTCAAAGCACTCCACAACACCGACCCAGCCTACCTTAACAGCAGACTCAGCTTCTACACCCCCACCTGCCAACACTGCTCCGCCAGCCTCGCCCTCGCCGCTGTCCCCCGCATCCAACAAACAACCTCCGGTGGCAGATCCTTCTCCTTCCTAGCTGCCAAAACTTGGAACACCCTCCTGACCAAACTGTGACAGACCCAACACCTGCTCACCTTCAGAAGACTCCTCAAGACCTGGCTCTTCTTGCAGTAGCGGCACCCCTTCCCCTCAGCGCTTTGGGACCCTCGCGGGTAAGTTGTGCATTTTATAAGTAAAGGATTGGATTGGATTGGATGGGAACATTCTTGCGATCAGATTGACTTCTGTGCTTTGCACTATTGTTCACATTGATCAAACTAGTTTCATGAAAAACAGACATTCATTGAATAAAACTAGATAATTATGTAATGCAATTGAAGCTGCTACAACTTTACCCCTTCCCGCTGCTGTACTTGCATTATATGCTGAAAAAGCATTTGACAAAGTACATTGGCAGTCTCTATTTAGTACGTTATCTGCTTTTTATTTAGGAAATTCCTTTATTTGTATGATTTCAAAGCTTTATTCTGTAGTGTAGTTCCTATTTTCCCAATAGGCTTTGCGCATTGGAATAACGTAAATGATAGTTTAGACGTAAGACTGAGGTCGACTAGTTCTTTATTGAAAATGTTAGACTTAATTAGGTTTGCCAGCTAGCTCAGAGGTCACTAGAAACTTTCTCGAATGAACAGGGAGGAGTTAACTTCCCTGATTTAGACAAGAAGGGATTAGCTTCTGACAACCGCATAAACATGACAACTTGCTCCCTCCATAATAAGGAGTATATCTCCAGAGTCGTGTGAAAACAATAGATAGCTATTTCACTCAGTCAATCGTGCATACTTAGTTTCACCAGAGTGCAGAGAAATAGAGAGACGGGCGTTTTCAATAAAAAGGTGTTATTTATTGAGCAGTCCTCTTTCTCATGCAAGAGAAGTGAACTGCTATAATTGCAATACTTAAAGTAAAGTAAAGTGCGTAGAGTAAAAGGAGTATTATGAAATAATACTGTAAAAGCATTGATATGGTTTCTGAGCCATATGATACTTAAAATGTATAAAATATATACAATTACATACCATGATAAAAGTTGACTAAACGTACTCAACTGATGTTTCTAAATACGCCTACCCCAGTGTACCTAACCTAAGCCTAGTACGTGGGAAGGAGTAAAGGAGTTTTTAAGTTAAGTTAGTTTTGCCAAGAATCTGACTCAAGAATTCTCTAAGGATCTAATCAGCTCTGTACCTTTGTTTTAGAATGAAGGAGGTCTTGTATCTCTCTCTCAGAACTCGATCTCCCAGTAACCCGCAAGGGTGACTGGAAACACTGGAGCTGGATTTTCTCAGCAGCAGAAAAAGACAGCGTCTTTCTCAGTGCGACAAATGGGAGGAACAGCTTCCTTCGGCACTCGCATCAGCTGGGCTTCGGATAAGTAGATAGCCGCTCAGCTCCAAACCACCGTGTGTTTGCTTAAGGCAAATGCTGGTATGTTTATACCTGGAAGGTGCTGTGTTTGACGTAAGGTTGGACATAAGACGTCCCTAAGAACTGTCACTAAGAACTGGCAGTTCTTTCAGAACTCTCAGGAGTTCTAGGACAAATCAAAACAGAAGCAGGGGGAATTCCCGGGCTGCTGGAGGTTTGGTTTGTTTAAAAAATGCGTTGTACTTTCTAGGAGTCTAGGGAAGTAGCCTTGCCCTATTTGGACTGCATTGTCTATGACTAAATATGGATGTGATTCTTATGCCTTTATAAGGACATGGTTTGTTATACCCACATAAGGGCATAAATCGGGAATATTTAATTAGGGTCCTAGATACGTTCACAACACCCACTCCACGTATAATGTCCATCATTACTAAATATTAAGCAATATATAAACATATAGGTATGCATGTGTTTTCCAGCCCACCCCAAAATACATCAAATGTATTTTTAATGGTATAGATACACGAAAATGAGTATTATACTGTACGCTTTCAAGCAGTGGTATCATTCAGATAATGCAAATATAAATATCAGCTGTATGAATTGCGAAAATTACATTTATGAAATGGCTCTTAATACAGAAGAGAAGGTAGAGACCATTTCATCACATATTTATACAAGATTGTACATGTGCTAGAAGTTGATTCAAAATATTGTCTCTAGAGTCTCTAAAAATAGAAGTTCTGTTCTCTAAGAATAGTTCTACTTTAAGCAGAGTACCATGTGCCAAAAAAAGGAAAAATGTAAATATTTTGGAAATTGGGGAAAAATAATTTCGCTTTAATGGGAAAAAATAGTTCCAAATGTTTTCAGTAGTGTTGTTTATAAAAACTGAAGGCAGAATTCAGAGTTCAGGGAACGCTGTGTGCTCGCTGTTTCAAAAGTTATTCTTGTTGTTAGGAGAGAGAACATAAAATCAGATAGGCTGTTGAAAAATTCCTCTACAACAGTAGGTGAAAGTTCTACCAAGTTTGAAAAAGCTGAAATAGTGCATATGTGAGATGCATTGCTATCATCGATGTCAGGATCAGCAATGTTCACAGAAGGTTGTACCTGTGTGGTGCCACTTTCATCTCGTACTTCACTGCCACCTAATCGTAATGGTGAAGTCTCAACGAATGCCGTCATCAGAATCGGTAGCCGCTGGGGACAACACGTTGCATGAGTCGTTATCGGACCAAGCAAAGTATCGATATCCATTGGTACTACTGATGGTAGTGTAAGACAGACGTCCAGCACGCATTCTTCTCCGCATAACAGACATCGAAGCACAGGTAGGATGCAATCTTGCCAGATTGGTCTGAATGAAAGACACCAGGTAGTATTCAGATCTCTTAGCCGGGCCAATCCGAGAACCTTAGTGATACGGTCTCGGTATCGTATTGCTAGGATCGTTTATCCCATCGTGGCCTGAGTTTTGTCTGTGACTTGGCTTGCCATATCGGAGCAGAAGGAACAAAAATAAAATTCCTGCTACGAGTCCCAAAATAAGAGGCAGGCCGCCGAATAGCGAATGCACAAAATTCGGGAAGATGCCAAGAACTGTTTCAAAGGGTGCTAACAGTCCCGAAAAAATTGTCTTAAATACATGGGCGATGCCACTGGTATCTGACATGTTTAAAATTTGGCTTAACATTTCTACGAAATGCATTGGGCAATTTGTCGATAATAGGGTATGTATCTCTGCCGCTGTCCTTGCAGCTTGCAGGTCATACGTATCTTTGGACGAGGTTAAAGGCACAGTTGTCTGTAAAAGAATAGACTTCATTCTGCTTAAAGTATCAATTCGAATAGAAGAGATATTCACAGAAAGCCATAATGCTGCCTCCATGTCTGGATTGCTGTTTGGATACAATACTTGCATACAATAAATGACCCTGGAAGTAACGCTCACGAGATAGGGTTTTCCTGGCATCATGCCACAACAGCTGTGGTCACTTAATATAACGTAGCTACTGTTGGAAAGTTGTCTGAAAAAGGGCTCTATCTGTGTAGCTGGGGTGCCGTGCAGATGACATGAAAGGTTGTTTGATGAACCTTCGCAGGCTCCATGCAAGTTTATACCTTGACATAGAAGTGTACCGGTCAGTGATGTTTTACAATTATTACCACTAAGAAATACCTCTTTCTTGCCCCCACTCCAACATCTATGTGTATAAGGTGAATTCCAGGTTGATTTGATGTATCCTTTACCCAACCCTTTATACAGGCCTGCTGGTATATACTTTTGGCAGTATTGAAACTGAAAAGTTGTTATCGGGATGGTAATGGTGCCATGTATTATCCATTCAATGACAGGTCTTTCTGACATTGTCAATGGTAATATCTCAAGTTTTTCAATGCTCAGCACCGTATAGTTTGCTCCTTTTTGTGGCAACGAGATTTGTTTATCAGTTAGGTCAAACATAGAAAATAATGACGTTGTGTTGATTAGACGCCATGGCACGTGACCTGCACGGAGGTTTTGTAACGTCCAGCCTACCTGTACAATAGAACGCAATGGTGATTGACCATGATGTAACATTATCATATCCTGTTCTATTATATCAATAGCAGATGATACAATGCTGTCCAGTGAATAAATTCTGGAGGACAGAGTCGTTAACCCACTGTCCACTACAGAAAGTGTTTTTTTCCAAATGAATACGATCAATTTCTCGTATTTTTTCTGCAGTTTCAATTTGATTTAATTTCCAAGCTTCATTGTAAGCTACGTATATACCGGCGTATATGAAACGTTTTTGACACTGTTTGCGAGGTCCTAGTATGAAATCTCGCAAGTCAGCACCTTCTTTAAGTAAAGTTAAGTGTTGCTTAATTTCGGGAAGTGTGGATCTTCGTAGCCAACTGAGGCATAATTTTCCTACACTGTATGTTGTAACTATCCCTGGATGTTGTCTTTGGGAATATCTTGAGTCTGGCCTATTCTGTTTGAAACCCTGTATTTTGTTCAGGAATCTATCTTGACAGTTATTAGTGTCTGTGGGCCAGATCAACCATTTGTTCCAATCATGAATTGTTCTGTTTTGTTTTAAAATATAGGCCATGTCTACCCCCTCATCTGTAGTGGTGTTTCTATCAGGCATAGGCTTTGGTATAGACGGGTTGTTTAAATCTTTTCTCTTGGCTAAATCAAGACAGGTTGTTTGCTGAATTGTGTCATTCAGGAACATTATTTGTTCTGGGATCATGCAGGCTCTAAACAATGCTTCTAAATCTTGTACCTGCCATTCTTTTGTACCCCAGAAGGTTTTTGTCTCAATGTTGTTTTTCCAAAATTCAAAACCAAATGTTGCCATTTTTTCATAAAATTTATCAGAATAAATCAGTTTAGTATTTGTCAACATGTTTTTCATTCCTGTCTTATTTAACACTTTGAAATAGAATGTTTCAGGATCAGTGACATTAAACCCTGAGAAGTATGGGAATTTCTCATAAAATGTTTTTGACCTGCCTTTTGGTGGAGTTGGACAATGTTCCCATTGATTATAACTGAAAACATTTCTAGGATTTTCAGATTTATGCAGATAATGATGCCCAAAGTGATTGCAACACTACATTTCCTCATAATTCGACGAACCCTGTAAATAATCATGTTCTGTAAATTTTGCTGACATTTCTAAATCTGACATCATAATATTAATATTGTCAAAGTCCCAATCATCAGAGAAAGTACTAGGTGATACAAAGTCACTTAAAGAAATCTTGAATTGGTGTGGATATTTCAAGAGCTCACCGGGCCATAGATTTCATAATCAGTTTTGTCCCATGCTATACCACCAGGTATAGGCTTTGCTGTGATGTTGACTGATGACAGTTCTCTTTTTTTGATGTGTGAGGATCTGTGTGGTTTCAGGACCAAGTTGATGTTCTGACTTGCTGTGTCCATTGTACTATATTTTCCATCATTAAATCTACCCAAACTTAAAACCAAGATGAGCAATAGAAGGAGGAAAAGTACTCCTAACATAATCCATAATTTAATCGATGTTGACGTTAGATATGTTCTCTTAGTTGATGAAAGAGCTCTGTGATTTTCTTTTTAAAAGTTTTTGTTGCTGGCTTGTCTCCATGTTCACTTGGATCATCGGAAAAGTCATCAAAGTTGATAAAGTAGCCAGATGCAGTTCTGTCAATTGGTGGGATTGCTTCCGGATTTCCAATGATCTTTGCATTTTCTTTTGTTACATTTGTATAGTCCGAGGCTACATCGTTGTAGACTGGTGTTTCTTGATGAACTGTTGCAATTTGGGTTTCAAGAGGCACAAGTTCCATGGCTTTGTTGCATAGTCCTTTTTTATTCACTGCAGGTTTATCAAATGTGATTAGTCTCTCAGTTTGAACCTCTTGGATTGTAGCAAGGTTTGGTCTTCTGCTACTTCTCGGGATTCCAATGGGCCTACTACTTATTATTGGCCAAATGGTTGTGGTTTCACCAGGTCGATTGATACAACTCAGTTCTCCTTTTTACCAGCAAAGGGCGGTAGTACAACTGATCTTGTTCCGCTGACAGCTAAGACAAGGACTGTTTTTCTGTAAGGAGGCCCAAATTCCTTCTTTACTGCGATCTTTTCTCTGACCAGATTCCCAATCTTTGGAATCCAGACAGGTCTTGCTGGGACAGGTGGTTTTTCTTCAGTGGTAGTTGGCTTTGGTTTTTCGTTACTCAGACTTTTTCTTGTTTTATTTCAGTCCTGTAAAACAGCCAAACGATCTTTGATATCAAAGGCTTTTTGTTGCACCACTGAAGTCTGACAATCCAAGTCCTGGATGATCATTCTAGTACCAAATAAAAGTTTGTACGGACTGATACCTCCTAGAGAATTTCTTTCCATGTTATTAAGATTACTTTGGACACTTATTAGATGTTTGACCCACCCGTCACCCGAACCTAATTCCCTCGCTGTTATAGATTGCTTTATGTCCCTTTTTTTTCTCTCCACTACAGCATTTCCCTTGGGATGGAATGGACAAGAATACCGCAATGCAATGCCCATGCTGGCCATGGCCTCCTTGTAAGCCCGGGAGCTAAACGTAGGACCCTGGTCAGAATGTAGCATGCCAATTGCGTATGTGCCGATAAAGACTCGCAAATCTTTTATAACAGTTCTGTTATCAGCCGAGCGCTGGGGCCACATCCAAATGAATCTTGTCTTAATAATTATGGGATCGTATTTTTCCGTCTGGATGTCTGTGCATAGATAGCCTGATGTTGTCTAATAGTGGTGTCTGGGCAGGTGTCTGGTTCGGTTTACAAATGCGATCTCTGTTGCAGTCCTGACAATTCATTGCAAAGTTATAAATTTGCACGCTCATCCCCGGCCACCAGTATTGTGATTGTAATTCTATTAGAGATTTCAGGATCTCTTGATGCCTCAGACCCAATCCCATGTGTGCTTCTTGTATCAAGAAGACTCTCCGGTTCGTGTTTGGAATTACTCTATCCCCCCACTCCAGGGATTTGAGCAAACGGAACGGAGTTCGCATCAATTAGGTATGTATTGCCGAGTGGATAGTTTAGAGGTAACGCCGCATAATTGCCTTCCATTAAGGCTTTTACTGCACGCAGCGTTTCGCCATCTATTTGTTTTTTCGTACGCTTTTTTGTAGCTACGGAAGCCGAGTGATCAGCTGCCGCTGTGGCTCTGTCAGCCAAGGAATTCCCTGCAACGTGAACCCCATCACATTGAAGACTCTGCGTATGTACCATGTGAGTCTTTTGTAGTTCTTTCTGCAAAAGAACTTCTTGTTGCTAAAGTTTTTTATACTTTATTGTGGCACCTGTCTCATCTTTGTAACCATTTTTTATCCAGGTCTGCATGGAATTATTGTAAAACTGAACGCAGCAATCAGTGTCGGGAATTCGCGATCGGCATTTTCAAGTGCCATCTTTAGAGATCTTATTTCAGCTCGCTGAGCTGTACAGTTTCTGAGTGATTCTGTTTTAGTGACCATCGGTCTGAATTTACCTATGCGCCTATGCGCCAGCGACCTTTAACAATCGTGCATGCTGCATTGTAAATTTGTTTTTCCACAACGTAGAGTTGTGCAAATCTGTCCGTGTAGATTACACAGGTGTACTGTTCGAGAGGCAGAATTTTGATTGACAGAGGACATTCATTTTCGTATTCCAGATTTTCTAGTTTTTTCATTTTCGGATCAAAAGCGTGTTTCACGTCTTCTGTAGCAAGTGAAATTTCCCATTGTATCCATTTTGGATCTAGAGCCATAGCATTTGAAATGCATGGCCTTGTTACTGCCTCAAGGTCTGATACTGCTGTTAAAACAGATATTCTTTTTCCTTGGGCTAGGGCTCTTTCTTTTGCTACAGCATTTTGAACCGCAGTTAGAATCTTTTCAGTAGAACTGAATTTAATTTCAGCTTGTGTGTACAAGTGTTATTTGTAAGCTATTGGTACCGTTTCTCCCTCATTAGAGGTCAGGTATGTGAATCCGCATCTTCCTGGGATGACTCGGATTACAAGGTTGCGTTCGTTTGCGCGTGTTTGCAGTTTTGTTTTAGTTAACATATCTGTCTGTAATGATCTTAAAATTTCTGTGTGTTTTTGAGTCCAATTAATTAGTTTAAAATCAGGTTTTATTAGTTCGTAGATAATATAGAATGCATAATGCATAATTTAGAATGTATGTTCTTCCAAAATTCAGGAAACCTAATATTGATTGTAAATTCTTCAGTGCTTTTGGAGCTTGAAGTACTGCACACTTCTCTAAGAAGTTGTCTGCTAGGCTTTTGCCTTCACTTGATAATTCATATCCTAAAAATAGGACAGTCAGATGGGCAATTCGTGATTTTTTAAAGTTAAATTTGTACCCTTCAACTGCAAACCCAAGTATTATGGTGTTCACTCTTTTCAAGTGAGTCTCCAGGTCATCGTCTGTTAGATAGATGTCATCGACATAGGATAATGCCTCATCATCATACATTTGTAGTAACTCTGTTACCCTGGCTGAAAATAATCCTGGGCTATTCTTGACGACAAAATTGTTTTTGAGTCCCCATGCTTGAGAAAGCGGTCAAATATCTGCTTTCAGGTGCTATGTTTTGACAGAAGAAACCATTTGAAATATCTAATGTCGTTTTATATTTCTTGCGCACGATGTTATTCATTAGTGCTGCACTGTGTGAGTTTTGTACTGAAAAAGTTTTACAGCAGGAGTTTAGATGTCTGTAGTCCAAAACTAGACGATCTGAATCATCTGGCTTGGAGACAGGATTGTTCATTTGTGAGGTGCATGTTTCAATCCCCCCCCTGATATTCAAGTTAATCTAAAGCACAAGTTACTACTTGTGTAACGATATATCTGTAAGAGACATTAGTTAGTGATAGATTCCTTACCTTAGAATATCCCCAGGCGTCAGACTGGATCCGTACATTTTTGCGTAGCAATATCACTGCGCGTCGGTAGGCGTCGTCTGCGGCTCCGCGTCCGTCCTCTGCGTTGTTAGCGCCCGAATGACGTCGTCGGGAGTATTTAGACGCCGCCCATGCGCGCTGACGTCAGTTCTGATACACAGCTTTTCCGCGCCAGATACGCAGAGCCATGATAGAACCAACACTGGTGCCATGAAACTAGGGCCCTGAAAGGGGATGACCTTAACCCTAGATATCGGTTCGCAGAACGGGGAGGATGGGTGGGTCGGTAAGGAATCTATCACTAACTAATGTCTCTTACAGATATATCGTTACACAAGTAGTAACTTGTGCATCTGAAAGAGACACGTTAGTGATAGATTCCTTACCTTAGAATAGATACTCCATCAATACCAACCCCGGTGGTGGGTCTGCGAACCAATAATCACACCAGAAAGTCCTGGAGGACGGAACAGCCAAAAAGAAGCCATCCCTCATGACTTGACTGTCCAGGCAGTAGTGTCTTGCAAACGTTGCAGCGAGGCCCACGTAGCTGCCTGGCAAATGTCCTGTAAGGGGACCCCTCGGCCGTGGCAGTTGTTGTTGCCGCGGCTCGAGTGGAATGAGCCCGTAATCCAGCAGGGGGCTCCTTTTTGGCCATGGAGTAACATGCCTGAATACACAAGATGATCCACCGCGAAATGGTTCTCTTGTGTACCGCCTTTCCCTTCTTCGCGCCCACGTAACCAACAAAGAGTTGGTCATCCACCCGGAACTGGGGTGTACGATCTACGTAATAAGAGAGCACACGTTTTGGGTCCAGACAGTGGAGCCTCTCTTCCTCCTTCGAGGGATGCGGAGGCGGAAAGAAGGTGGGCAAGGTAATGGACTGCCCGATGTGGAAGGCCGTGACAACCTTGGGCAGAAAGGAAGGTCTTGTCCGCAACACAACCATGTCCGGATGAACAGAGAGGAAAGGTGGAGTAGAAGAAAGAGCCTGGAGCTCACTCACTCTCCTGGCAGAGGTGATGGCAACCAGGAAAGCAGTCTTCAGGGTAAGTAGACGGAGAGGACAGTTATGGAGCGGCTCAAAGGGAGCGCACATTAGATAAGTGAGTACAAGATTAAAGTCCCACTGGGGCATCACAAAGGGAACAGGAGGGAACATGTGTGTGATGCCCTTCAGAAACCTATTTACAATGGGGGACTTGAATAAGGAAGGCTGATCAGGTAGCCGTAAGAAGTCGGAAAGAGCAGAAAGATACCCCTTAAGAGTGCCCAGAGCAGAGCCCTGCTGGTCAAGGGAAAGAAGGAAGAGTAGAACTTCAGAAAGGGGTGCAGAGAGTGGGTCCACAGCCTTTGCTGTGCACCATGCCACAAATCTGTTCCACCTGCAAGCGTATACCGACTTTGTGGAGGGACGCCTGGCTGCCAGAATGATATCACAGACTTCGGGAGGCAAGTCAAATGGCCTCAACTGCCGCCGCTCAATCTCCAAGCTTGTAGGTGGAGACTGGACAGGTTCGGGTGCAGGACCGTCCCCTGCTGCTGCGACAGAAGGTCCTCCCGAAGAGGCAGACGAATCGGGTGATTGACTGACATGCTTAGTAGCTCGGGATACCAGTATCTTCGTGCCCAGTCCGGAGCCACAAGGAGAACCTGGGCCTGGTCGCGCCTGATCTTCTTCAGCACTCTGGGCAGAAGTGGTATAGGCGGAAAGGCGTACAATAGACCGCAACTCCACTCGCGATGAAAAGCGTCTCCGAGCGAGTGCCGCCTTGGAAATTCCAACGCGCAGAACTGATGACATTGCGCGTTCTCTTCTGTGGCGAATAGATCTAACCAAGGCTCTCCCCATCGCTGAAAGAGGCATTGCGCCACGTCCGAGTTCAGATGCCATTCGTGATCCATCATGCACCAACGGCTGAGTTCATCCGCTCTGGCATTCAGGGAGCCTGCCAGGTGTTGAACCACCAGGGTCACGCCCTGATGTTCCAGCCACTGCCAGAGGCGCAGAACCTCCTGGCATAGAGTCCACGACCTCACCCCGCCCTGTTTGTTGCAGTACCACATGGCGGTGGTGTTGTCCGTGAACACCTACACTACACTCCTCCGGACAGAGGGGAGGAATGCCTTCAGTGCTAGACGAATCGCCCGCAGCTCCAAAAGGTTGATATGGAGCCGGGACTCCGCCGGAGACCAGAGGCGTCTGATCTCCGCCTCTCCCATGTGGCCACCCCAGCCCTGGAGGGACGCGTCCGTCACAACCACGTGCTCCGGGTGGGGTAGGGAGAGGGATCTGCCACTGACCCATCGCAATCCGTGAGCCACCACTGCAGTTGTCTCGCAGTGCCCTCCGAGATCAAGACATGATCGGACAGGTTGCCCTGATGCTGGGCCCACTGAAACTTCAGGTCCCACTGCAGAGCCCGCATCCGCCACCGGGCGTGATGCACCAGAAGGATGCAGGAGGCCATCAGCCCCAGAAGCCGCAGCGTCAACCTGACCGAGACTCGGGATAACGGCTGAAATATGGGAATCAGAGCCTGTATATCCCAAACCCGCTGTTCGGGAGGGTAAACCCGAAACTGTGGCCAAGTCGAGAACCGCTCCGATGAAGAGGAGCTTTCTGAGAGGGACACAGGTGCGACTTCGGCACATTGATGGAGAACCCCAGCAAGTGCAGGAGGTCGGCCGTAGTCTGGAGGTGGCTGACGAATGTCTGGGGCAAGCCCGCCTTCAACAACCAGTCGTCTAGGTAGGGGAAGACTGACACCCCTAACCTGCGCAGATGAGCTGCGACCACCGCCATCACCTTCGTGAACATCCGTGGGGCGCTGGTAAGGCCGAAGGGGAGCACAGTAAACTGAAAGTGCTCTTGGCCTACCGTGAACCGCAGGTAACGCCGGTGGGCCGGCAGGACGGGGATGTGGAAATAAGCGTCCTGCAAGTACAACACTACCAGCCAGTCTTCTGGGTCCAGGGCAGCTAGGACCTGAGCCAAAGTCAGCATCTTGAATTTCTCTTTCCGGAGGAAGCCGTTTACGTTCCGCAGGTACAAGATAGGACGTAGGTCCCCTTTGCCCTTCTTGGGTACCAGAAAGTAGTGGGAGTAACATCCACACCCTACTTCTGGCCCAGGAACGCGCTCGATGGCACCCTTGGCCAAGAGGGCCGTGACTTCCTTTTGCAGAAGTTGCAAGTGATCCCCCGACACGCGGTGGCACTGCGGTGACATGGATGGAGGGGTCGCCTCGAAGGGGAGGGAGTAGCCCCTTCGGACGATCTGCAGCACCCACCTGTCCGATGTGATAGTGCGCCAGTGGGAGAGGTGATGGCGAACCCTGCCTCCCACATGTGTCACATGGGCCTGAAAACTCGGGTGCTGTGGAGGGAGGTGTGGACTGGCCTCGCCGTTGTCCCCGTCCGCCGCCACGGCGGTTTCCACGGCCGCCACCGCGCTGTTGAACATTCTGCGGCGCGTGGCTGGCAGCACGTGTGGGGGCGCCCCTTCCGTGGCCACGAAAGGAGCAAAAGGCACCCAATTGCTGGCGTGGGGCCGAGAGACCCAAGGACTTGGCAGTAGCCCTGGAGTCCTTAAAACGATCCAGCGCATGGTCTGCCTTGTCGCCAAAGAGGCGACGGCCATCGAACGGCATATCCAGAAGTGTGGCCTGGACATCGGGCGAGAAGTTGGTGGACCTCAACCAGGCCTGGTGTCGAACCGCCACCGTCGTTGCCATTGCCCTGCCCAGTGAGTCCGTGGTATGCAGCCCACACCGGATGGAATATCGTGCTGCATCTCGGCCCTCCGCAAGGGTTTGGGTGAGTTTACCCTGGACCTCCTCCGGAAATTGTGGTAGCACGTCCGCAACCGCGTCCCACAGAGTGTGGGTGTAGGGGCCCAAGAGACAGGCGGTATTTACAGACCACAGTCCTAAGCTTAGGGACGAGAACACCTTCTTCCCGAACTGTTCATATCTCTTGGATTCCCTGTCGGGTGGGGCCGACGGGAACACGGTCTGGGAGTTGGAGGCCTGGATGACCAGGCTCTCGGGGGTGGGATGGGTGGACAAAAAGCAAGGGTCGCCCGGGGCCGGGCAGTAGCGTCTGGCCACGTTCCTTTCCACAGGCGGACCTGTGGCGGGCTTGGACCAAGTGCCCACAAGAACGTCACACAAGGCCTCATTGAACGGCAGCAGGGGCTCGCTGGAGCTTGACTGCGGTTTGAGGACCTCAGTGAGGAGGTTAGTCCTCACGGCCGCGACGGGGAGCTCAAGGTTTAAGGCCTTGGCCGCCCTCGTCAACACTACACTATATGTAGACCCCTCCTCCGAAGCCGCGGTCGGAGGAGAGACAAATCCAGTGTTTGGCGAAGTGTCAATACCACTGGCCTCCCCAAGCTCATATGTCCAGTCCTGTTGAGACTGGCACTCCAGTGCCAGAGGGTCCTCGGACCACTCCCAATCTTCCTCGTCACCCGTTTCCTGTAAAACAGGATTAGTAGACAGGGCCTCCTCATGGAAATAAAAATCTCCAAAGGCCGTCGGAAGCGGCGCCCAGCGGCGCCGTTCCGGCGCCAGAGTCGGACCGTCGGGAACATTGGGGACGGCGTCTACAGTGGATGCCGGGCGCCGGCGCCGGTGACGACCCGGATCCGGAAGCGGATCCGGTGAGGTCCTGCGGCACCGGGACCGAAGCACCCGACCCGCTAGGGCCTCCAGTCAGGACCGCTGGGCCCGGAGGCGCCACGGAACTCGGCTGAGGAGGGAGGGACCTCATGGCCATGAGGTACCACTCGATCTCCTCCGGCATCACGCCGTGCCCAGGGACCCGAAGGTGTGGGGCAGGCGGCGACACTTGCGACTCCCGTGGAGCCGCGTGGGCGGTGTCGCCCGAACCCCCGGCCGCATCTTGCGAGCGTCGGGGCGGGTCGGAGGAACAATGACGTCTCTCCGACCTTTCATGACTCTTACCTGAGGACTTGGAGCCTGACGACCAGTGTCTACTCCCGGAGATTCGATGACTCCGACGCCGCGACCTGTCCCTCGAACTCCTGTAGGACCGGGACTGGGACCTGGAGTGGCGCGGAGCCGACTGCCGGAGCTCGAGCCGCTTGCGGGACCGCTCCCGCCTAGCCTTCGACATCAGGGCCCGGCAGTCGGAGCAGGTGCGGTCGTCGTGGTCGAGGCCTAAGCACTTCAGGCACCGGTGATGGGGGTCCGTAACCGACATCAGTTGGTCGCACTTCAAGCAGGGTTTGAACCCGGGCATCCCTACCAGCACCGATAGAGTCGAAGACTCAAAGAAAGAAATGATCAAAAAGATCAAAAAGTTTAGTCAAAAAATGACTAGGTGTGAGCTTCTCCGGATCTGCGCTAGCTGGCGCGGAAAAAAGAAGAACTGACGTCAGCGCGCATGGGCAGCGTCTAAGTACTCTGACGACGTCATTCCGGCGCTAACGACGCCGACGACGGACGCAGAGCCGCAGACGACGCCTACCGACGCGCAGGGGTATTGCTACGCAAAAATTTCCGGATCCAGTCTGACGCCTGGGGATATTCTAAGGTGAGGAATCTATCACTAACGTGGCTCTTTCAGATATTTCTTTTACTTGTTTTTTAGCTTCTTGCTTAACAGGATACTGCCTCTGTGCAGTAGGTTGATTTTTTAACTGGATGTTATGGTGAGGCGTATCCTCATCCCATCCTACATGAGTTTTATATAATGCAGGCGCTTAGGCCACTGCCCATTTTTTAGCAAGTGTGTATTTCATATGAAGTGGAATGTGATTCGAGAAGGCAGGCATAATCATTTCTTCGCCATGTGGGCACTCCCTGACAAACTCTGGTGGCCAGTCCTTTTCTGCTAGAAAGATATCATAGCCTTTAGATAGGTTCCCCCAAAAGAGACCTCTTATTTTCCTGGTTTTATCTCCCTCTATACGTAATGTTATTTCATATAGTTTATGGGGCATGCTAACTCGGGTATCTGCAGTTTCCACTTGAATGTATTCATTCGTGTCCACTGTCTCCAGAAGATTCATCAGGATCTTGCGAGCTATGCTCACTTCTGCTGCGCTGTCTAGCATTGTCTGGACCCACTCTCCGTTTTTCAGTTGTGTCCTCAGAATTCTTGGCATGCTTTACTTTAATACTGGCTACCTTCTTTCTGGGATATTGCAATTTTTTATTTTGATGAGCAGGTTCCTTGTCTTTGGACTTGGCGTGCTCTTCTTTATGTTCTGACCGTCCTCTTCTTTCCGATTTCTTCGAGGAAGTCTGAAAAGATCGAGAGGGACATGTATCAATATCTTGATATCTTTCAGGTTTCCTCAAATTGTCCCTATTTCTAAGGTTGTATCTTTTTTCAGAGGGCTCCCTTTGGGGAGACTTGCCCCCCGTTCCGGAGATTTATCTCTTCGTTGGGGAGACCTTCCTCTGGTCTGAAACTGTTTTTCTCTGGGATTGGTTTGTTTATTACCCTCCCACTTCTTCTTTTGAGTATTGATATTATTTTTAATAAACGTTTTTTCAGGGTTTTCAGTTAGTTTATTTAGTTGGTAGGTTGCACCGTCAATTGTTAATTGAACTAAATCCCTATATGCTTTTGGTAATTCTTTTATTTTAACTAAGAGTTCTTCGCTTGACATTATTTCAATGTCGGGATGTGGTGTGTAGCTGGCTAGAACCGGCCATGTGGCTCCTGGTCTACCTAGTGGACCGAGCCTGGTAATGTGATTTTGATGTTTTAGGGCGCCATTAAACAAGAGCAGGTGCTCTTGGTATGTTAGTGGAATTTCAACTTCCTCAAAAGGAGAGTATTCCGCTGGAGCTTCCGCTATTTTGTAGTAGTGGAACTCATGTGTAACAGCATGTGCTGCTGGAAAATTTATCCAGGAATAGAATACCTCTGTCAGCCGAAACTCATGTGCCTCTACCACAAATACGACTGTACCACCTCTTGATGTTACTCCATTTTCTATACGTTTTATAGTCATGGTGTTTCTTATATTGAACGGGATGAGTATTGCATCCGGGTCGGTATCCCGGACAAGTGTGTCATCCGTTACGAGTTGAGCTGCTAGTCTAGCTCTCTCCCTTTCGTCCTCACTATCTGACATTTTTACTGACAGAAAGTTTGCAGAGCAAGTTTTGAGGAAACAAAGATTAGGTGCACAATATTTTGGAACACTGTATCCTTCAACGTTGACTAAACCAAAAACTAATACATAGGATTCTCACCCTTCTAAGTTCTGGCGGATATTAACCTTTTACCCACTCCAGACGTCTATTGGAGTTTTCACGGGAAAAAAGGGGGTATGTGTGAAAAAGCACGATTGAGTTACTCTAGTATCTTGCGTTATATTATCGCCTTATCAAACGTTGGGTGTCATGTAGTGTAGTTCCTATTTTCCCAATAGGCTCTGCGCATTGGAATAACATAAACAATAGTTTAGACGTAGGACTTAGGTCGACTAGGTCTCTAATGAAAATGTTAGACTTAATTAGGTTTGCCAGCTAGCTCAGAGGTCACTAGAAACTTTCTCGAATGAACAGGGAGGAGTTAACTTCCCTGATTTAGACAAGAAGGGATTATCTTCTGACAACCGCATAAACATGACAACTTTGCTCCCTCCAGAATAAGGAGTATATCTCCAGAGTCGTATGAAAACGATAGATAGCTATTTCACTCAGTCAATCGTGCATACTTAGTTTCACCAGAGTGCAGAGAAATAGAGAGACTGGCGTTTTCAATAAAAAGGTGTTATTTATTGAGCAGTCTTCTTTCTCATGCAAGAGAAGTGAATTGCTATAATTGCAATAATTGTCACAAAGTAAAGTGCGTACAGTAAAAGGAGTATTATAAAATAATACTGTAAAAGTATTGATATGGTTTCTGAGCCATATGATACTTAAAATTTATAAAATATATACAATTACATACAATGATAAAAGTTGACTAAACATACTCAACTGATGTTTCTAAATACGCCTACCCCAGTGTACCTAACCTAAACCTAGTACGTGGGAAGGAGTAAAGGAGTTTTTAAGTTAAGTTAGTTTTGCCAAGAATCTGACTCAAGAATTCTCTAAGGATCTAATCAGCTCCGTACCTTGGTTTTAGAATGAAGGAGGTCTTGTATCTCACTATCAGGACTCGATCTCCCAGTAACCCGCAAGGGTGACTGGAAACACTGGAGCTGGATTTTCTCGGCAGGAGAAAAAGACAGCGTCTTTCTCAGTGCGTCAAATGGGAGAGACGGCTTCCTTCCACACTCGCATCAGCTGGGCTTCGGATAAGTAGATAGCTGCTCAGCTCCAAACCACTGTGTGTTTGCTTAAGGCAAATGCTGGTATATTTATACCTGGAAGGTGCCGTGTTTGACGTAAGGTTGGACATAAGACGTCACTAAGAACTGTCACTATGAACTGGCAGTTCTTTCAGGACTCTCAGGAGTTCTAGGACAAATCAAAACAGAAGCAGGGGAAATTCCCGGGCTGCTGGAGGTTTGGTTTGTTTAAAGAACGCGTTGTACTTTCTAGGAGTCTAGGGACGTAGCCTTGCCGTATTTGGACTGCATTGGCTATGACTAAATATGGATATGATTCTTATGCCTTTATAAGGACATGGTTTGTTATAACCACATATGGACATAAATCGGGAATATTTAATTAGGGTCCTAGATACGTTCACAACAATTCTGGCCCATCTGCTAGACTTTTCATTAATGACCAACTCTCTAATAAACGTTTCCTTTTTAGAGGCACCCGTCGACTTTGTCCCTTATCACCTATACTTTCCTCTTTGCCAATGAACCTCTAATTATTTCCATCAGACTCTCCACAGAAAAAAAGGCATTACTAATAATGAGGTTACTATAAGAACTTCAGCTTATGCTGATGATGTATTATTATATATTTGTAATCCAGGTTCCTCTATTCCACCCCTATTAAGTATGGTTCAGTGATATTCTCAATTTTCGGGTTACACTTTAAACACATATAAGACAGATTTTTTTCCCATAAATATGCACTGTAGCCCTGATATGCTCCCAAACAATGAAATAATATGGCAAAAAGAAAAACTTAAATATCTTGGCATTCCATTCTCTTATACCATTAACCTATTGATTACATTGAAGTGTGAGTATATTCTTAATACTAATAAAGACAAAATTCAGAGGTGGTCTGTTTTAAATTTATCTTGGTGGAGAAAAGTTGATTCTGTTAAAATGGTAATTTGTACGAAAATATTTTGTCTATTATCCAAGATACCTACCCAATTTACACTTAAGTTCTATAAATCTTTAGACACACTACTATCTAAATTCATTTGTGTTGAACATGGCCATTTTCGGCTAAAGTTCCCTAAACTTTTTGCTTTTCATCTAGACTTAGATGCTTGTGGCACTTTGCCACTGCTGATCAGTGTCAAAGTGCATGTACTACCCGTATAAAGTATAATGGTAATTGGTTGTCCATAATTGGTATATTTGTTTTACTAGTAAAGTCCCTAGTGAAGTGCACTATGTGTGCCAGGGCTGGTAATGCAAATGCTACTAGTGGGACTGCAGCACAAATTGTGCCTCCGACACAAGTAGCCTTAAAGAGAGAACTCAGGCCTGCCACTAAAGTGCCTGCGCGCAGTTTGTTAAACTGCCATGTTGTCCCGACAACTGCACCCACTTGCCTGGCCTTACCCTTCCCTTTCAATACATATCAGACACCCCTATGGTCAGTCCAAGGTACCCGCTGAGCAGGGTCTAGTGCATGCGAAAGGTATATCATGTACTGAGGTGCGTACCATGTCCTGACAGTTGAAAGGCCATCTTGCCCTTTGGACAGAATGGAGAGGCTGTGTAATTTTTCCAGCCTATCTTCCCAAAGGCTTAAGATTAAGAGGTGAAGTTTAGTGTGCCTGAACTCACAATTCAATAGCACATCTTTTTGTGAAGGTGGTTTTTGCATTGTGTGTTTAGAAGCTACTCTTTTAGAAGTGGCTGGGTGTTTGTGCTCTAACATTTCTGTGTGTCTCTGTCTGATTGTGGATTGACTGTCTGGATTTGAAAGTGATAGGATCTGGGGAATGTCTTGAACCAAGGGAGAAGGTGAGACAGCAACAGGCTGACCTGCATCTGGTGTGTAGGGGGGATGATTAGCCCCTAGAGGTGAAGAGGCCTGGGTTGCTGCCATGAAACAATGATTAATAACCAAGGAGAGGCTAAAGGGACTTTGCTGTGTGCTGTTGCCCCCTGCTTGAAAGGACTTTGCTTTGTGCTGTGTCCATAAGTAACTTATCTCCAAGGGCCCGAGGTGAGCTGGCTCCCTGTTGCGGAAACTCAAGAACGCAAAAGTTTCCAGGAGAGTCTCAGCGATGCTGTGTGCATGTGATTTTTGCAGCTGAGACCCTCGTAAGAATTGCCCTGTGATCGTGGGCACCTGGAGTCCAAGCGAGACTCAGCAACGCTGTGTGTGTGTGCTTTTTGCAGCCGGAGACCTTCTCTCAGCGATGCTGTGGGTGTGTGCTTTGTGCAGCCTGAGACCTTCGTGAGAATTGCCCTGATATCGTGCACCCGGAGTCCAAGTGACTCAGCAACGATTGATGCATGTGCAGCCGGAGACCTTCGTGAGGTTTGCCCTGTTGCCGTTCACCTGGAGGCCAAGTGAGTCTCAGTGATGCTGTGTGCGTGTGCTTTTTGCAGCCTGGGACTTTCGTGAGGATTGCACTGTTATTGTGCACCCAGAGTTCAAGAGAGGTTCAGCAACGCTGTGTGTGTGTGTGCTTTTTCAGCCTGAGACCTTCGTGAGGATTGCCCTGTTATTGTGCTCCCGGAGTCCAAGTGAGTCTCAGCGATGCTGTGTGTGTGTGCTTTGTGGAGCCTGAGACCTTCGTGAGGATTGCCCTGTAGCCGTTCACCCGGAGGCCAAGTGAGTCTCAGTGATGCTGTGTGCGTGTGCTTTTTGCAGCCTGAGACGTTCGTGAGGATTGCCCTGTTGTCGTTCACCCGGAGGCCAAGTGAGTCTCAGTGATGCTGTGTGCGTGTGCTTTGTGCAGCCTGAGAGTTTCGTGAGGATTGCCCTGTTATTGTGTTCCCGGAGTCCAAGTGAGTCTCGGTGATGCTGTGTGCGTGTGCTTTGTGCAGCCTGAGACCTTCCTGAGAATTGCTCTGTTGTCGTGCACCGGGAGTCCAAGTGACTCAGCAACGATGGGGTGCATGTGCAGCCAGAGACCTTCGTGAGGATTGCTCTGTTGCCGTTCACCCGAGGCCAAGTGAGTCTCAGTAATGCTGTGTGCGTGTGCTTTGTGCAGCCTGAGACTTTTGTGAGGATTGCCCTGTTATTGTGCACCCAGAGTTCAAGTGAGTCTCAGCGACGCTGTGTGTGAGTGCTTCTTGCAGCCTGAGACCTTCGTGAGGAGTGCCCTGTGATTGTGCACAACCGAAGCTCAAGTAAGTCTCAGCGACACTGGGTGTGTGTGCCCTGTTGCAGCCTGAGATCTCCGTAGCACCAGAGGCCTGGACCAGCAGCCCCAGAGGAGCTGAGCCGCTGGCCCGAGCCCGCCATTGCCAGTGCGGGACCTCGAGCCAATTCAATCGAGGGAGGGCCCGAGTTCCACTCCCTGGAATCCGCAAACTTGCATCGGAGGCCTAAGTTGCAGGAAGAGAAGAGGAGAGCGAGGTTGCACCCCCCAGGTAACTTGTGTCCCCGCCTGGGGTGGGGTGCAGGCTCGGAGAGAGACACTCAAGGCCTCTCCCATTCCTGCACCGCGAGCCTCTGCTTTGGCTTGTATCCTGTCCAGTACTTGACAAGGAGTGGCAGTACAGGGCCGGAGTGGGGAACTGCACCTTGGTTTACATCATACCCCTGTGAGGGCATCTACTGACGGAAGCTGACCACGAGTCAGTACAAGTGGCGGAGAGACCACCTGAGGCACTGTGATTGGTGCTGGAGATTATTATGCATTGCATTATTTCTGCATTACCATCTACCTGATTAGTGTATTACGTATTGCATTATTTCTGCATTACTAACTACCTGATTGTTGCATTACGCATTGTATTATTTGTGCATTACAAACTGCCTGATTGTTGCATTACGCATTGCACTATTTTTGCTTAACAAACTACCTAATTGTTGCATTACTCATTGCGTTAGTTTGCATAACGAACTACCTGATTGTTGTATTACACATTGCATTATTTTGGCACTACGAACTGCTTGATTTTTGCATAACAAACTGCATTATTTTTACATTGCAAAGTGCCTGATTCTTGCATTAGGGACTGCATAGCATTTTATGAGGACTGCAAAAGATCATTTAGAATTGCTCATTAATATCACTAGAACTTACAAGGGCTGGCTGGCCTAATAACCGGCCAGGAGGAATATTACAAATACGCATATGTTGGATTTATATTGTGTGGTCTCATCGTATATCAGTTTATATAAATTTATACTTGTTATTATGAAAGTCGTGTGGAGTCCATTTGTAGGGTGATCATTGGGTTACTGAGAGCGTGGTTGCAAATACTTTACACACTTACCTTGATGATAAGCCTGGCTGCTCGGGCCAAGCCACCAAAAGGGTGAGCGGGGGCTATCTGAGAAGGTGTCCTTCCTTTCCCTGACATGGAAGAAAAAAAAATGTACTGCATTTTGCAATCTCTTTAGAATCCCAGTAATATATGTTTGGTTTTTGTTGTGCCAGTCAGTCAACCGCGTTGTGATGTGATGCTTCCCGGTGGACATCTGGGGGTAGGTGTGTAAACATTAGGCGTAGCCACCATATGCTAGATCCAAGTCCTCAGTAGTGACCAGGACTCATGGAATGCAAAGGAAGATTCTACTTTAGCCACTAACCTGGAGGAGGCTCTTGGTATTGGCCCTCCTTTCCCAGCCCTAGATAATATTTAGGCTGCTGACAATTTTGACAATTGGATTAGATCTGCATTTAATTGTCGGGCCCCAGAAACGACCAGTAAACAACGAAGAGCTCAACCCTCAGCACCATGGCATAGCATTCAACTTAAAAACATTAAATGTAAGTGTAGGCGCCTAGAGCGCGCCTGGAGAGTTAATTACAGTGTGCAAGGTACACTGGGCTACAAGCTAGCCTTAGCCTTAGCTAGCCTTAGCGCAATACAAAGAAGAAATCATTCATGCCCCAAAAAAGCATTTTACCACCAAACTACAGGCTGCTAAAAGCTCATCAAGAGAATTGTACACAACCGTTACCACTCTCTCCAAACTGCAGTGAACTAATCATTCTGTAAGAGGTTGGCTAACTTCTTTCAGGATAAGGTTCAAACGATCTACAATGAACTTACAGTAAATAGCCCTAATACAGACGAGGGTAGAGGCTGCCACCTTGGATGAACCCTCCCCCTGTTGACTATCAGTTTACTCGCCACTAACGCACATGACTGTAAGCAAACTGCTAAAACTAATGAAATCAGGCTCTCCGGCAGGTCCCTGTCCCCCTCACATTCTCCATATGGTTGCAGATAGGGTAAGCACATACCTGACCCCCTCATAAATAATGTCTGTGTGTCAGGTTCCTTCCCCTTGTCCTGGAAGAAAGCATCCATACGACCCATATTGAAGAAACCTTCCTTAGATCCCACTGAAGCAAAGAACTACCGGCCCATATCCTTTTACCGCTGGCTACAAAAATATTAGAAAAATCTATCAATCAGCAGCTAAGGAGCTACCTGGAATCCAATGATCTCCTTGATTCCGCCTAACACAGCTTTAGATCATGTCACTCTACAGAGTCAACCCTGGCCTTGGCCACTGAGGAGATCTGCAAACAAGTTGATAGTGGGGGGAGAGCCATCCTAATCTTACTGGATATTTCAGCAGTGTTTGATGCGGTCACCCACCAAGTATTAATACGCAGGCTGAAGGATCAAGGACTGGGGGGAATGGCCCTGGCCCTACTTACCTCATTTATCACTGGCAGGGAACAGAGGTTGTGTTGTTGTGGCATTATTCCTTCCATGTGGAGTCCCACAGGGGTCAACCTTATCACCGACCCTGTTTAACATTTACAGGACTCTTCTGGCTAGATTGATCATAGCACATGGCTTTGCTCTGATTTTGTATGCGGATGATTAACATATAGTGATATCTATATCCTCAAATATGGAAACAGTGG
This sequence comes from Lissotriton vulgaris, assembly GCF_964263255.1. Lineage (NCBI taxonomy): Eukaryota > Metazoa > Chordata > Amphibia > Caudata > Salamandridae > Lissotriton > Lissotriton vulgaris. The sequence continues at coordinate 43,809,954 of NC_141689.1, forward strand.
CAAAAAGGTTTCACAATTGTATGAAACAGATCATTGAATGGATGCATTCCAATTTCCTTAAAATGAATACCGAAAAAACGGAGGTGGTGGAATCGGGAAAAGGCCCTTCCATTTGGAGTAACTCATGGTGGCCAGCGAATGCCGAGCGGTGCCCTGAAGCTACTAAGAAGACGAGAAACCTGGGTATTATGTTCAATGATCAACTATACTTTGCTGGCCAGTGTAATTCACTGACCTCCTCATGTTTTTTCCTCGTAAAGGTTTTGCGTAAAGTCTTACCCTTCATTCCTCAAGGCCTCGCAAAACGGTGGTAGCAGCACTGATCCTTTACAGAATCGACTATTGCAATGTGCTACTTCTAGACATTGACAAAGGGCAAATATCGAAATTTCAAGCCCTGCAAAAAGTTCCTGATCAGCTGCTTCTAGACATCCCTAAATAACACCCCATCTCCAACAGTCTCCGGGAGCTCCACTGGCTCCCGGTCCAGAAACGCATTGAATTCAAAGTGCTTTGCTTTGTGCATAAGTGACTATATGCAGGGGGGTCTCTGGACTTTCAGCAACTATTTCGCTGGCATGTCCCAGGTTGTGAACCCAGGTCGGCCAATAAAGGACTAGTTCAGGTCCAAAAAATCAATAAAGCCGGATGGAGGGGTGGAACCCTCTCCTAAGGGGCAGCCAAACTTTGGAACACAATGCAAATCTCATTCAGGCTACAACCTAACAGAGTTCTGTTTAGAAGAATGATCAAAACCTGGCTGTTTTCAACTATTTCATCCTAATCATGCTCACTACATAGCAATTACTATTGTCATTGCAGCTCAGTGCCAAGATGCCTCGGCAATAGTTGCGCTTTATAAATGTATTAATTCATTCAAATGTATTCATTCATAGAGGAGTGATTTATGTGTACCCTGATCACCACAAAGTTCATGTAATAAACAACACATATTATTGTTTTTCTTTTGTAGGAAAAGGATGTCGAAGAAAAATTTAAGCAGCTCTTGATTGATATCAACATGATAGAAGAGAAGGCTGTGGAATCCCAAGACCTTGGTGACCGGATGAAAAAGCTACAACAGCAACTCATGGCTCAGTTCTTTGTGAAGAAGGAGATACCCATCTGGTGTCTTAGAGGGTTGGAGAATACCTTTGATTATGAGAATATTTCACTCACAGAACAGATGAGCCTACTTAAGGCAACTGCCCAGGTAACACTGAAAGAGGCTGAGATGAAGCAATACAGAGATAAGATAGATGATATATCCAGCTTCCGTATTCGTATCATGCATGTTCTGTACAACACAAACAAGACCTTAGCTGGGAAACTGTCGAGAGCTGTCTTTTCTGAGCTTTCCAGCACCAGCCAAGACTTCCTTGGGCACATATTATTCAGTGGAATGTGGACACCCATGGAGGCAGTTCAATTCACTCTAAAAGTGCAGGAGAGTAGGATTCCTCAAGAGAAGGTGGAGGCCATCCTCCAACGCGTCCAGACATACCAGATTGATGTAAACACGACTACTGCATCTTTGAAGGAGCAGGATCCAATGCTTCCTCTACAGCAACATGTAAAGAATGAGCAAGACAAGGACCTAAAAACCATACTAGCGGAAATGAGAAAAAACAATTATCCAGAAAAGGTTCTTACTATCCTGGACAAAGTCCTCAGCGAAGTTGGAGCTCGGCTTCCAGCCTATCAAACCCTAGACCTGGATGAAGCGATGAAGAAAGAAGGTATAGCCATGACCAGATCAATTAACTTAGAGAACCCTGATATTGAGAAATTGGTGAACATTTTTATTGGCTTATGTGTAGCTGTGCAGGATACTACGACTATTGTGAAGCAGTCAGGAGAGAAGATTGAGGGATATTTTCCACGCATGACTCAGCTCGCCTCTGTATTAACTCTGCTAATTTCTAAAGCTCCTGGTTGCAATGGTTGTCTTATGGAGATCTTTACTGGAGAGGGTAAATCTTCCATCGTGGCCATGCTCGCCCTTATTTATGCCATCCGTGGGGAGAAGGTTGATGTTATCACAAGTTCACCAGTACTAGCCCGTCGAGATCAAGAAGAATGGAGTCAACTGTACAAGATGTTTGATGTGTCTTGCAGTGTTGTGCCACCTCCGGGGTTAGATGAATGTACTGATTCAAGAGAAAGTGACAAGGCAATACAACAGGCGTATGCAGCTGATATCGTGTATGGTACTATCGGGAACTTTGCTGCTGACGTTCTACGACAAGATTTTGAGAAATGCAAAACCAGAGGGAATCGGACTTTTGACTTAGCCATTGTGGATGAGGTGGACTATATGACTTTAGATAGTGGTGTCCAAGTCACTTTCCTTTCACATGCAGCAACAGGAATGCGGCACTTAGAACAACTGCTGGCAGCCATCTGGGCAAAGGTTTGCACTTGTCAACGGATCCAAGAGTCAAAAACTGGTGAGATACTTTGGGCAACAGGAACACAATACTTTCACAAAGTTGCTGCAACAGCTGTGATGGGACCGAAGACATCAGAGCATTTTTCCCCTCTCGACATTCTAATGCCGGGACTGCAGCTGGGGTTCTTCAGTGAAGCGGATGTGAAGCAGATTGAACTGCTGGTAGATAAAACTGAGGAGACGGTAACAGAAACACCAGAAGGCTCTGCAATCAAGGACATCATGGATAAACTTGGGCCAGATGAGCAGAGAGATCTTTTGTCTATCTTTCAAAAAATTCTAGAAGATGCTGTTGTTTTTGACTGTTACGAGTTGAAGGATGGCAAAGCATCTCCCATTGAGGACAATTCCACATCAGACTCTAACTCTGGATCCATCAACAACTCTACATCAGAGACTAGTTCTACAGCTGATAAGAATGCCACATCAAACAACTCTGCAACAGACAATAAAACCACAGCTGAAAACAAGTCCACTTCTGAGCATGACAAGATTTGCATTCTTCTTCAGGAACATGGACGTGCCTGTGAGTTGATGAGCAACAAGGATCTAGTGGAAGGGGCAGTCAGGGACCTGGAATCAAGAATCAGGTACTCAGACACCTATCAACCACCAGATAAACAACAGAGTAATGATGAGAATGTTATACTCCTGCCAGGGTACCTGAAGGCATATACCCAGAACAGGCTAACAGTCTTTGTGGAGAATGCATTGAAGGCCCTCACAATGGTGAAAGATCGAGAGTACATGATAGAATCAACCACTGACACAGGACGAGTGAATGTCAACGCGCCCATCCATGAATACCACTCCATCATCCCAGTGGACTTCAAAGCCACTGGTGTGCTTGAGAAGAACAAGCGATGGGGTGACGGCTTACAGCAGTTTCTGGAGCTGAAGCACCAGTTGGCGATCTCACCACTGTCCGACGTCACCAATTTCATGTCAAATTTCCATTTCCTTCAACGATACACTAAAGGCACAGGCATGTTCGGGGTCTCGGGAACCCTTGGTGATGAGGCAGAGGTTGAATTCCTTAAAAAACACTACAAGGTGTCTAGTTATATCATGCCTACCCATCGCTACACCAAGAAGACTGAGCTACCCGTACTCCAGGTGGAAGGTGGGCGCGACGCATGGATCAAAAGTATTTGTGGCAGTGTGAAGGAGCGCACCAGTGCAAACCAGTGGGGCAAAGGTCAAGCGGCTTTAGTTGTGTGCGAAGATGTGAAAACAGCCGAAAAGCTACAAAATGAATTAATAGAACTAAAGGTTGTTTCTGATTCAGGTAAGATAGCTCTGTACACCAGAAGTGATAAGCACAATATTGAAAAGAGAATTTTTGGTCCAGGAGATGTTATCATAGCCACAAACCTCGGTGGAAGAGGCACAGATGTTAAAATCACTAAAGATGTCAATGAAAGTGGAGGGCTCTTTGTTATTCTCACCCATTTTCCTGCAAACATGAGAGTTGAAAAGCAAATCTTTGGGCGGACCTCTCGTAAAGGAAACCCAGGGATGGTCCAGATGATTTTAAACTATGAAAGCTTATTGCCATCATATCAGGGGCAACCCATAGAAGTCATGAGACAGCTCAGAGCAGATTACGAGAAAAAGCGTATGACAGACATGGAAGGCGATGAGCTTCTGGAGGTACAGATCCGGGAGGAACTATTTGTGAACTTTTGTGAACATTTAAATGTTTTTCAACAGAATTACAATAAAGAGGAAAAACAAGACATTTACACTACTTCTGATTCAGTGAAGGGTGAGTACATCTTTGATCCCTCTAAGAAAAAGCTTGACTACCGCCCAGCTCTGAATGCGTTGAAGGAGAGCTGGGCTCTTTGGCTCACACTACATGAAAAAGACATAGATGAACATAAAGACATCAAAGAGCTAAAGAAAGACCTTGACCAAGTGATCCAGAGGAGGGCAGACAGCCTCCTGCGAGGAGAATCAGATAACTTCTACGACTTCATCAAACAAGCTATGGATCGCATGTACCTCCACACTCAGAACAAGGCATCGGATTTTGGGGCGCTATCATTCTGGCAGAAAGCAGAGAAGACCGATCGGGTGTACCGGGCTGTCTCACTCTACAATCAGGCCTACATTACAATTAATCTAGGAAAGGAAGGCTACATGCAGAAGGCAATAGACCTTTTAAAAGAATCTAAGCAGATGATCGATGTCTATGTATCCGAGGTATCAAACACTATAGTTTCCTGCCAGATGTCCTGTGTGGCCAAGTTTGAACCTCACAACAAAGACGTTCCCAACTTCACAAAACAAATGGAGACCCGCAAGAGCCTGTTCAAGTCTTGGATCGATTACATCGACAAGTCTGTAGCAAAGCTAACTGAGCTTCAAAAGAAGAAGAATAATGCTATCACCAAGGACCAAGCTGTCTTCACCTTGTCAGCTGATCATAACCCTATAACCTCCGACGAGCTTATTGTGCTGTATGACTATGGCCTGTCCTTTGTGTTTGAAGTTGAGAAGAAGCCAGAATTCTGCATTAATGCTCTGATTTGCTTTATTCTTGGAGCTTTGCAGGTCCTTGCTGGGATTCTTGTGTGTGTTTTCACCTGTGGCACAGCTAGTCAGATCGGAATGGGTCTGATTTCCGAGGGTGTGTCGGACATGATATCAGGGATCGAAGGAATGGTCAAGGGCACATTCGATTGGGCGGAATGGGCAATTTCCAAAGCCATTAGTATTGGGCTATCACTCATAACTGCAGGATTTAGCCTCATTAAAAAGGCAGCAATGGCCATTTTCAAAGTGACAAAAAGTCTACTAAATGGAAGCAAAACATTTGCTTCTCTTGCTGATGACATAATTCGTTCCGGAAAAGCTGTCGTTTCTTCAATTCGTACGTCTGCAAAATCAACTATCTCTGCCGCGTCTAAAAAGGCCTTGTCCAGCTCCCTCAAGACCCTCGCCTCAAGTTCTGCCATGAAGAAAAACCTTGTGCAGGTGATAAAGTACACTGGACAAGAGATTGCCAAACAAGGAACCCTGAAAGCTATAGAGTATGGCATGGATGAAGCCCTACAAGCTGTGTTCAAGAAAATATTTGAAAATGCCTTCAAAGACTTGATAGCAAAATCAATAAAAGGAGACAAAACATTGACCCAATCAATTATAAAGTTTATAATTATCAATGGGGTACCAGAGATTGCCCTAAAGATAGAAAACCCATCAACTTTTCAGATCCGAGACGCACAAAAACAGATCATGAACAAAATATTGGAAGATGTTTGCAAGTCTGCTGTAGCTAATGTCTCTGAAGACTACAGCACCTTAAATAAGTTCTTCACTCACCTCAACACAATCAAAAATGGCATCCTGCAAATCCTGGAGAAGGCCAAGGTGAGTGGAGCTATCCAAAAAGGGTTCAAGCTCAGTGTTGCTGTTGGGAAAAGTGTGTCTGAGTTTGTGCAAATGCTAAATTCTTGCCCAACACAAGATATGATTGAAAGAAAAGTAATTCCGTTCATGGTTAAGGAATTTGATGGACTCCCATCAGCCGCTGACTATAAGGAAGATGGACGCCGCAATTTTCCAGAAGTGGAGGCAGTGAAAGTCAAATTGCTGGATATGATATCCCAAAACCTGAGTGATAACTTTACTGAATTGCTTTCAAGCAACTTAACAAGTTTGATAAATAAACCCATTCGTGAAGAAATGAATAAGCATGTAGGGAAGACCGTCGACAATATTCTTGGAAGAAACAAGACTGAGCGCTTCTTCATAGAACAAAAGCACCAAAGAAAGATGAAGAAGACACCAGTTGAAGGAGAAAAACTTAAATTAACAGAGGCTGAGCAGAAGGAGGTCAATGACTATGTGAAGAAATTGGAGGATACAAGCTGCCCGGCCACAGAACTGGATCTGAACATCCTCACGAAGAGTGACCTTCTGGAAGGGAAAGGCATCAAGGTCATTGTGGTGGACGAGAATCAGAAGAACATCTCCACAGAGATCTACCCAGGCAAAGACTCCACCACTGGTGTCATCACCCTCCAGCTGCAGAAAGTAAAGGAGAGAAGTGAAGGGTAAGAAATCAGATCATAATAATGAATGTGTCTGCTCATTTAGAGTTAAGTATGCATCTGGCACCCATCTTGTCTGTACTGTAAGTCTCTGTAAATGAAGGTTCTAGGACCAGTGGTAGATGATTATTACATTTCAGACAGTAAGAAATGAGATGGGAACGCTACATTGGGAAGGGCTGACAGCCTGCGTTCTGCAGCCTACCATTGGTTCCCTTGAACCATGCACTTTATTTCTACTCAAGATCTCTACATTGACCATATTACCCTTAAGAATGTATGTGGTTGTCTGTGAAATTTTCACAAATATGTCTCAATACCAGGAATTGGGGAATCTGGAATATGTTGTGATTAAAAATGAATATTAGGAATGTAATGCAGCTGTTTTCTGAAATGTAGGGCATTGTTAATGGTGATGATGTTTGAAACTGTCTGCAAACAGTGCCTCCTACTGCTGGAGCTTCACCTGCCTTGCTGAATTTTAACAGTGACATTAAACGTACATTTAACCCCTTGTGTGCTCCTGACGGAACCACTCCGTCACGAGCCACGGACACGCTGTGCTGGTGACGGAGTGGTTCCGTCACGGCGCAGTCGCCCCACCCACGCTGATAGAATTCTGTGCCTGCACGGCACATTGTATTGAGCGGGCGGGCTGTGATGGAACCACTCCGTCACAAGCACAGCACGCCCGTGGCTCATGATGGAGTGGTTCCGTCACAAGCATGGCGGCGCCGCGCGGCCTCCCCTCCCCCCTAGCGCCGCGGCAGAATTACCGCCGCGGCCAAGGGGTTAACAGAGCTGTATTTAAGTCACTTAATACTATTTTAACATTAAAAGGTGTTAAGACAACTGGTTTCTCTGGTGTGTTCTCTATACACCTAGATCTTTTGAGAGTCTCTGCTCTCTACACTTGGGAAAAGGGCATGTGTTTATCTACAAGAGGACACAGGCTCTGGTCATAGGAAAATGGATGTAAGTGTCTCTGGTGAGAGCCAGTGTGGAATCTCTCCTTATCACTTCAGCCCAACTAGGAAAACTAACCTCCCTTTCTGAGATACCTGCAGGTATGTTTGTATATGCTCTCAGCATTTATGGATTAGCACTTTCATTTCTCTCTACCTTGGTAGAGCCACAGCCATTCTCCCTAGCCAAACACAGCCTGTAAGCGTGATCATTCTAAAAGAGGGGCCATGATACATCATGTTTTCAATGTTTTTAATTAAGGTCCCTTTGTTTTTGGTTATCTATCTATCTATCTATCTATCTATCTATCTATCTATCTATCTATCTATCTATCTATCTATCTATCTATCTATCTATCTATCTATCTATCTATCTATCTATCTATCTATCTATCTATCTATCTATCTATCTATCTATCTATCTATCTATCTATCTATCTATAGAGATAGATAGATATTTCCATTGTAAATTTTCTGATCTTAACTTTTACCCAAACACATAAGATCCAAATATCTGGGATCAAGGGGGCTTGAGGAATCATGGGCATTACTTGTCTGCGCCCTCCCAAAATACTTTGCAAGTTGAGCAAGTCGTGTGAGCACAGGCGGACAACTAGAGGAAAGTCAAAAATATTTCGGGGGGTGAGGGGGCTTATTCTTCCAGCCATAGGCATAGTGGCTCTAAGAAGGGGAAAAAACACAACAAAAGCCTCATTATCAAAGACCTGTGAAGTACTCAGGTGTGGCTACAATTAGACGGCCGACAGCCGGGAAGATGTCTCAGCCCGAACTGACACGCGACGAGTGGGAGGGGCTGACGCCCCGGTGAGCCCACTTGGTGTTGCGCGCCTGTGTGAACATTGCAGTAAAGTATTTACAGAAGAAGGTAGGAGCGAATACTATGTAGGCATATTGAACTTATAATTATAGAGCTGGGATTTAAAGAGCCGAGGCATTATCAATGGCTAGTGTGTGACATAAATTCAGACTGAGTTTATTGTATTTATTCATTGCATTTTTGTATAGCGTGGACTTTACCCGAAGGTGGCAGAGCGCTGTACAATAAAACCAGTTATGTTACATGAGAGAAACGTTACAAAATAGAACGTTAAACAGGGGACTAGAAGATGTAGGATAAAACCATAAAAGGCAAGAACCCAATATCAAACACATCAAGCAAGGGTGGAGAATGTACAAGAAAATATTACAAATTTACAATGATGAACGAACTTCCTAGAGGGGTCTGAGAATGAAGGTATTAATACAGCAAATATCTTTGGAAGAGAAGAGATTTATGGTCAGCTTTGAAGATCCGGATAGAGGTGGTGGCACAGAGCAATGGAGGAAGCGAGTTCCAGATTCTCACTGCATTACCTGAGAATGATTGAGCCATCGATCTTTCCCCTTTTGAAGGAGGGAGGCTCTAGCAGAAACTTTTCTGCATTCCAAAACAGTCTTGAGCCTCCAGACATTTTCAGTTTATTCGCCGGGTAATGAGGGGAGGAAGTGTGCAAGGTTTTGTGGGTGATGCAAGCAGTTTTATAAATAGATCTTGCTTTGATGGGAAGCTATCGAAGAGAAGACAGGATATGAGTGATGTGGTCACTTCGTTTGGACCCTGAAATAAAGGAAGCTGCTGAATGAAGGACGGATTTGAGGGGGAGTCAGACGAGAATTGCAGTAATCCGTCTAGATAGAACTAGCGATTGGACCAAGGTTTTTGGACCTTTCTCCGGGAGGAACCGGCGAATCCCACACTGAAGGCGCAGCTGGTAACGTGCGTTCTTAGCAATGAGGTTGATGTGGGAGATTAGGTTGAGTCTTTTGTCAAGTATGACACCTAGGGATTTAGCGCTCTAGAGAATGATGGGATTATTGTTGAATAAATTCAGCTGGTCCATTCAGGATTGAACAGGAGGAGGGGAGAGAGAGGTAGATAGGAGGAGGAATTCCATTTTGGAGGGATTGAGAATGAGTTGGTGAACTAACATTCAGTTGTAAATAGAGTTGAGAGTAGAGTTGAGTAGTGAGAGATCGTGTGCGGAAGAGACCTTGAGGTAGATTTGAGTGTCATCCGCATAAAGATGGTAGTGGATTCCAGCTTTACTTAGGAGGTTCCCTAATGGTTCCAGATAGAGATTAAACAAAATGGGTGCAAGGATAGAACCTTGGGGGGGCGCCGTGGCCTACCGCCAATGGAGACGAAAGACTGTTTGCTATCTTGATCATTTGGGATCTATCCGAGAGGAATGAGGCAAACCATTTAAGCACTGTGCCTTCCACACCCATTCTCTGTTGAAGAAGGTTAAGGAGGGTGTTGTGATTAACAGTATCGAGGGCTGCAGAGAGGTCAAGGAGAATCAGAAGGCAAAATTCCCCAGAATAAAGTATGTGCAGCGCATCATCAATCACTTGTAGCAGGACTGTTTCAGTGCTGCAATTTTGAATGAAGCCAGACTGGAACACATCAAGGAGAGTATTGTCCATAATATGTAGGGAAAGTTGTTTTGCCATACATTTTTCTGTGATTTTTGAAAGAAAAGGGAGGTTGGTGATGGGGCGGAAGTTGTTGAGGTCGTTCGCATCAGTGGGGGTTTTAGTTAGAAGAGGGGTAACCTGTCCTGTTTTGCGGGCAGCAGGGAGGGAGCCCTGGCTGAGGAAGAGATTGACTAGCCTGGTCCAGTAAGAGAGAGTATTGGTGTAGAAATCAATGGTGATGACACTGGGGATTGGTTCATAACAATGGTTGGAGGGTTTGGTTTCGAGGATGCATTTGATGAGGTCATCTTCCGAGATGTCGGCAAAGTTCTGCCAAGTGATTAAGGATTTTTGCTCCTCAATGGGGGTGGGGTATTCCTGATCCACCAGTGAATTTACCTTATTGTCAAAGAATATAGCAAATTATGCTGCTTTCTTTAAAGATTCCTCAGGCTTGATGGTTTGGGGCTAGCAGTTTGGGTTTTTGATGAGGTCAAACAGTTTTTGGGGTCTGTTTTTAGCTGAGTCGAGGAGGGATCTGAAATGTGATGCTTTGTCATGGAAGATGTGCGTGTTGTATTTGGATCTTGCTGAAGCGTAAATGAGCAAGATTAGAGGTGGAGGGAGGTTGTCTCCAGTGTTTCTCCAAAATTCTAAGGTTCTTCCTTTCATCATAGAGAGCCTTATTGAACCAAGATGCTAAGGGGTGGGTCTTTTCCTTTTGCTTTGGAGCGGAGTGACATTACCGATTTTGACTGCTAGGACTGAGCGGCAATGGGAGGTGAGATCATTGACATCCACGTTAGGGACTAGTTTTGGAAGTGAACCCATAGCAGAATCACATAGAGTGTCAAGATCAATGTTTTTAGTGTTGCCGAACCAGGTAGTAGTCCTTTTAGGTTGGCCGAGAGTTATAACGTGCGATAGGTGAAAACAGAAAGGAATGAGGAAATGGTCTGACCAGTCTATATGGATAGGGGGAGCAACAGTAAGCAGGTCTTCTTTAGATATAACAAGGTCCAGGATTGAGCCCTTAGAGTGTGTAATTTCCGAGCAGCGTTAGAAAAGATCATTGGCTGAGAGAAAGGTGGCCCGCTTGTTGACAGCTGAGTCTTCCAAAGAGCCCCAGTGGAGATTGAAGTAACCCAGGAAGGTCTGTCTTTCACTTTGAGAATATTGGTCACTGATTGAGTACTTCCAAAAAGGAAGAGCAGTTACCGGACGGGTGGTAGATGGCATGGAATCTGAAGGGTGAGCCATTGAAGTTCTAGGGACAGGCATTCGAATGTACGGAAGAAGATGGTAGGAAAGGCTTTAATTTGAAGGGAGTTTCTGAAGATGATAGCGACACCTCCCCCAGTTTTGTCTGTTCTGTCGTTTCTGAGGATAGAGTAGTCAGTAGGTATCAGAAGATCAAATAAAGTATGAGAGGAGTCAATAAACCAGGTCAAAGTCAAAGTCAAAATACACTTTATTCGATTTGTTTTAAAATCATAAAAGCCATAAAACAACAACAATATATGCAATTTAAAACAACCAAATTTCATAATGTATAGTTCATAAAACATTCATTATATACAAAGTGTGCAAAATAGGCAAAACAAATAATTGTATCTGATCATACTACACATTGTTTCCTAAACTTAAACTACAACAGTGGCAGGCAAAGTCCTTGTTTTAATTCTATATGCTGCCACTAAAAAACTGGCCACAGAATATCTAATACGAATACTGCCAAGAGACTGTAGGTACACCAAAGCTGGCCTCAATAAAGAGGAGTCAATAAACCAGGTCTCAGTGAGGAAGAGCATGTCAAGATTGTAATGGATGATAGTGTTAGAAATGTCCAGTTCGTGGTTGATTGCAGATCTGCAGTTGTGGAGCAAACAATGCAGCTCTGACTCAACTGTTTTGGTGATGGGGGTGTTTGGGCTGTTATGGGAGATAGGGATAATATTCTTGTATGAGGGTGCCAGTGAAGAAGAAGACACTGTCCACGTGAGGGACATCCATTAGGTAGGTGGTGTGCCAGCGTTGACAAACTCTAAACAAGTTCTTTACAACCGGCAACATTGAGTTTGTTACCTTTGAAGGTGGCTGTGTCTGCACGAGAAGGGCCAGGATTAAATACTCCTCTGCTCGTGGGCTGGCACGCGCACTACTTTCAGAACTGGCTAATCGCTCCAGAAAGAAACACATAACATCATGCAGTGGGGCATTGAGCGCAAGCCCTAATTCCTTTGGAAAGCACATTAAACGGCGCAAGAGTGCCCATTTTGGATCATTGGGAAGATCCATATGATGTAAATAGACTGTGTGTGTTTCACAGCTTTGGTGATGCGCACACCAGCATTATTTGAGGTGATTGTCATTGTCTACCTTTTCAATACAAGTAGGTCTTTTGCAGTGACACACACACACACACACACTAGGTCATGTCAAGGGTGTTACAGTTGCATGGAAGGCAGTAACAAGCATACTACCACTGCGTCGGCGTGTTTTGCATAATAGTAGTTAACAGTGAAACATACAATAACATGAGGTCAGAGTTTGGACAGTGACGCACACTTTCTCAAGAACTGTGTGTTACTCCACATTTTAATATCAACAGTGAAATGCACACTCAACCCATTAGGTGGTGATAACAGAGATTTTCAGCTACTTTATTTATACTGAGCATAGGACAGTGATATTCTAAATTAAAAGAAAACTAAAGTGTGTATTACATTTGTAACCAGGGGTTAGCGTTCTTATGTTGGCCAATTATTTGTTTTTAGGCACATCCTTCATTTTTTAATTTTGTGTGGTTATTTAAATTTTAGTCCAAGTCAAGTCAGTAAATGCGCCACCTCCCTTTTTGCTGTCTCCCTGTGAGCCACCTATTAAATAGAAGACTTAGTTTCATGTTTTTACTAAATATTTGGGGGCTATTGATGGAAATAGGTATTGTACAGAAAGAAATACGTTTCTTTTGGAACATAATCTAGGTTTCGAAAGGCAAGCTCTTTATGAACATTTACCACCAGTGCATAAAGGATGGGATGAAGAGGAGGAACTAAATCAGTATCAAGTTGTATTAAAAAAAGTCGAGAAACAGTTTGATGTCCAACCAAGTTTAATTGTCGACCTGCATAAGTTCTTTACCAGAGAGCAGCACCAGCAGGAGTCAATAGATTCATATAGGGCAGCATTACGCATACTTGAGGTGGATAGTTAGTTTGAAGATTTCACCAACCAACTCATATGGGACCAAATTGTGGTTCGGTGTTGGGACAAGAGAGTCTGGGAACAATTACTAACCTATAAGAACCATTCATTGGTATAAATAATAGACATCATCAACAGCATTTCAATTTTCCACAAGGCGTCAAGGGAATTGGTGAACAAAGAAGGGGCTGGTGTGCATGTAGTGGCTGACGGTAGTGTGAAGGGTCAGCATTACACTAAATGTGTTTTTCAAAGAAAAAACTATGAATCTCCAAAGAATGAATCCTCAAAGGGGGACCAGAATCAGGTTTTAAACAAAATAACATATGTTATAAGTGTGGGTACCCTCAACAAGCACCCATGGGTCACCCTGCTCCTCAAAGAATGTTGGAAAAGTTGGCCACGTTGCTGAAGTTTGACAATCTAAGAAGAACAGACTAAATGTGGTGGTTGAGAATCATGAAGAAACATTTGAACTGATGGAGAAAACTAAAGATTTAGAGCTAGTTGTCACAGATCAAGAGGAATCTGAATGTAGGGATCCTTACACTGCTATCAGGGCTGAAGGGAAAGTGCTAAAGTTATTAGTCGATGCAGGTGCAAAGTTGACTATCTTCACTAAAGTGTTGTTTAAAGATACTTGGACCGACAAAGAGTTAATAGAACCAGATAGATGTCCAGTTGTGTACGATGGCAAGAGGATTGAGTTTTTGGGGTATTTTGAGATCATGCTATAGTTAAAAAATAAAGTAATTAAAGGGAAGGTTTATGTTGCAAAGAAAGGGATCAACATTTTGGGTTAGTACCTTCAACGTTTATTTGGCATGACTTTGCAGCCAGGCAAGGAAGTTCAAATTGTGGTAATGAGATAGACATAGAGACTGATGTGTAAACAAACTGTGGATCAAGACAGTTCCCAAAGTTTTTAAAGGAAAGCTAGGTAGAATTAAGGGATGCCAGCATAGAATTAAGGTTCAGAAAAGTGAGCTGCCTGTCAAGCATAAGTTGAAGAAGGTGCAAAAGAACAATTGATGGACAGAACGCTGAACAAGGTCACACATTCAACCCCATACAGAGATCTCAGCCTAAATCCATTGTTTACTTGCTCCCATGCCATTCCAGTTTGAAACCAGCCACATGCAAATCAGTCTTGACCCTGCTCCCTATGGGAAGAATCCAGCCCGAACTACCAGGCCAGGTTCTCCCTGACCAGAAACAAGCATCCTAAGAGCAGTGTCACCCCTCATCAGCCAGGATAGCTTGACTCCAGTGGCATGGAGAGTACGGGACCCACGTCTGGGCATACCCGCCCAACTCAGGGTGACAAATGCAAAAAAGAATTGATTATAGATTGCTGAATAATGTCAAACATTCACCCCAGTACAGAGATCTTGGCCTAAATGCATAGTTGTTTTTCTCCCTGTGCCATTCCAGTTTGAACCCAGCCATATGCAAATCAGTCTTGATCCTGCTCCCTATTGGAACAGTCCAGCCTGAACTGTTAGGCCAGGTTCTTCCTGAACCGGAAACAAGAATCCTAGCACAAGTTTCGGGGTTTCACCCCTCATCAGCCAGGATAACTTGATTCCAGTGGTATGGAGAGCATAGACCCACGTCTGGGCATACCCATCCCACTCGGAGTGAGGAACGTGCCTTTTAGCCTCATGGAGCATTTAACAAACATGCTTGAGAGAATGTGCATGAAGGGGGGTCACTGAGTTCGTAGAAGTGAAATTATGGCTATCTCCTCTAGTTATCGCCCATAAAAAGATGGGTGATTTATGAATCTGCACTGATTTACAAACTCTAAATAAATCCATTTGGGTGGACTATCATCCGCTACCTAGAATAGATGACATTTTGACAAGTTTCGCAGGGTGATTGTGTTCAGCAAAATTGATCTAAATTCTACCTACCATCAGATGGAGTTAGAGCAATCTTTTGGGCACCTCACTGCTTTCATTTCTCCCAGCTTGAATATTTCAGTTCAGATGAATGCCTTTCGGCCTAGCTACCACAGCCACCGTTTTCCAATGCATCAAGGAGTCTGTCTTGAAAGGAATTAATTGGGTGGTTGGGTTTCAAGTTGAAATACTTATAGTGGCAAGAGAGTTACAGTCATGCCAAAAGAGGAGGGAGAAGGAGGTTCTAAAGTTCAGGTCGTCCTCCTAAGAATACATGTGAAAAGGAAGCCAATATCTGGGTTCCGGGACCTGTCTTGTGTGAAGGCTACCTAACAAAAGTGTGTTGGTGTAGCTTTTGCAGAAAGAAAAAAATTTCTTTCTTGTTTTCCCCTCACTCACCTGAGTTTCCTCACGGTGACATGCTTCATCATCGGGGTCATCCCAGTTCTCTACGAAAAGGGGCGTGCTACGACTTGCGAACTACGTAGGAGCACTGTTAAGGTGAAGGACTATGTGTGGTGTGAGAAGAGTGGAGTGGATGTGTGTGTGAGTGTTAAAAATACCGTGCTAGTGGGCCTCAATGTTTTATTCTGCTCCTAGACCGGTATGTTAAAAGTGGGGTTTATACTGTGTACCAACCAGTGATGTGGGTAGGTTCAGTATATGGTCAACATGTTTCACGCTACCCCTAGCGTTTCGTCAGGACCATACAGGGACCAGCCCTGTATAATGCCACTCCTAAAAACCTAGATTTAGGATTTGAAGAATATATTAGTGCAAATAAATATTACAGTGAATGACGCTGTCCCAACTTGGTACACGCGCAGATGTATTGTTCAATGGTGAACATTTGTTGGTGCTTAATGGCACATCATGGTCTCTTAGGGGGGCGGTATCGCCTCGATGGAAACAATGTTCCTAGTCAGCAATGCCGCGTGGTATTACCTAGCTGCTTCCCCTTGGACCGCATCTTCAAAACAAGAAAGAACATTTTTTTTTCTGCAAAACTACACCAACACACTTTTGTTAGGTAGCCTTCACACAAGACAGGTCCCCGAACCCAGATATTGGCTTCCTTTTCACAAGAGAGTTACAGTAACATGATCAGACTATGAGTATAGTTTTGGAAAGACGAGAGCAGGCGGGCATTGTTGCCATCTTAAGAAGTGTGAGTTCACTTAATCAAGCATTTAAGATTTGGGATGTCATTTTGCAAAAGGGAGTAGAACCATGGCAAGGTTTGGTAGATGGCATCAGCAAAGCTTCTATACCCACAAGTCAAGAGCAAATTTAATCTATTTGGGGGTAGAGGGTTTGCGAATTTTATGCAAAATACATAAAGAATTTTGCTGATAAGACGGAAAATATAAGGAAGTTGCTTAAGAAAACGGTGTTTTTTCAACGGGATGAGGGTTGCCAGGCAGATTTGGACAAGCTGAGGGAAGTAATTGGGTCTGCAGGGATACTGGTCAGTTCAGTGCATCATCACAGTAGATGCAAGTAGCAGTGGACTATGCATGACATTGTCTCAAAAGTTCATAAGGTGGACAGTAGGATTTGCATCCCGGGTGTTGAGAGAGAATGCATTGAAAAAGAGTTACTGGCGTGCTGCTGAGCAGTCCAAAGGTTGAAGAGTTTTTTCAGGGTGGAAAGTTTCAATTGGTGACTGATCACAAACCATTGGTTTTTAATCCGGTGGGGAGTCATGATCAGAGATCTTACTCTAAGGATAGCCAGATTGAGTTCTAAACTGCTACAGAATAATTTTGGCATTCTACATATTCCTGGGGGTAAAAACATTAGAGTTGATTATTTGTCGAGGTCACTATTAATGAATGAGGGATGTGACGCAGGAGAGGAAGATGAAGAGTGTTTGATTGCTGCCATTGATGCATGTAATAAGGGGACTTTTGACCAGAGTGAGTGGATGGACTGATTGGAGAGAGATGATGTGCTAAAGATGGTTCAGAAATATGTTATAAATAGTTGGCCTGAGAAAAGGTATTTACCATCTGATTTGCAACCATTTTTCAAAATTGCGGATGAGTTGTCTTTGGAAAAGGAGAATATAATTTTAAGGGGAGATACCTTTATTGCGCCCAGGTCATTAAGACCAAAAATCCTTCAGGCTCGTCTTGCAGGCGATTTGGGTCAAACTGTAACGAAATGGAAAATACGTTCTGTATATTGGCAGCCTAGTATGGACAACAAAATTGTGCAAACTGCCTGAGAGTGTGTAATGTGTTCAACAAGTAACAAATCTTTTAAAACTGTTACACCCCAACTTCATCCTGTGAAGTTTCCAGCCAGACCATGGTCAAAGTTGGCAGTGGATTTCATAGGACCTTTCAATTCACTGTCAATTAGGTACAAGTATGCATTTGTTTTAGTTGATTATTACAGCAGATGATGGGCAGTAGAGTTTACTCATGAACTAACCACAGCCACAGTGATTTCAATTTTCAACAAACTTTTAATATGTGAAGGTCCACCTAGATAGTTGGTATTCAATTATGGGGTACAATTTGTATTGAGGGAAATGTGAGAGTTGTTAGCAAAGACAGGACTAGTGCACAAGAGTGTTGCATTATATCACTCTCAAGCCAATGGCTTACTTGAGAAGATGAATAAAACATTAGTTGAGTGTGTTCCATGGGCAGTGAAAAGCAGAATTGATGTAAGATTGGCTGTGGATTGCATGCTGTTCTCGCATTGTACATGCCCCAATGCAGTAACGGGGAAGATACCATTTGAAGTGGTGAGCGGTCGTGTGCCAGGGTGTGTAATGTGTCAGGCTTGGTTGAAAGAATTTCAAGCTCTTTTGTTTCATGAGAAAGACATGAATAGAGATATATGTTGTAAAGTTGAAGTCATGCAAAGGTGAGGGAATGGTTTGATGAGAAGCATAGTGTTGGTGAGTTCAGTTAGAAAATTCACTTTAGAGACTGGGTTTGATTTAAAGCGCCTATTGATGTATCTAAAGGTCAGTCCAGTGGAAGCAGTGAGTGGACATGCTGTCAAAGACAAAGGGCATGAATGGTGGAAATTGCCTAGAGTAGTGAAGGTTAATAACAAAGATGTCAGAGAGAACTCTGACTGGAATCTTTCCAGTGAAGGATCTGTCAGTGTACCTGTTCAGAATGGAGATGTGGGCATTTCCCAGAAATATGATAGAGGTAGAGTAATCAGGAAACCAGCAAGGTTTAGGGATTAAAACTGGAATTTTAATTTTATTCATATACATTTTGCAAAATGTATATTGTGGTCTGCCAAATACACATTTTTATTGCATTCCAACACAGGTGAATCATTGCAGTTTATTTTCTTTAATGTATTAACATCATATGTTGGTTATCATGCATGTTATATTTTATCTAGTAGTATAGTACTTTTCTAAGTTAATTTAGTTGCCGTTGTAAGGGGAAGGTGTTGTGGTGA
This sequence comes from Lissotriton vulgaris, assembly GCF_964263255.1. Lineage (NCBI taxonomy): Eukaryota > Metazoa > Chordata > Amphibia > Caudata > Salamandridae > Lissotriton > Lissotriton vulgaris. Next base: position 43,828,459 of record NC_141689.1, read on the forward strand.
TTAACTAAAAGCGCTGTCTTCACACGGTCACTCTTGTGTAGTGGTGCAAGGAGTGCTGTTTTAAGTTAACGATGGGATGTGAGTTTTGAATGTGGAGAATCAATTGTTCCCCAGTGGAGCCCCTGGTGCTGCGAGGATTGAAGTGGAATACTTTAATCGCACTATGAAGTCTGGTTTTTCCTCATTATTTCAGTTGCACTTCAACAAAACCGTATCCAGGTATAGGGGACCACAATGACGTGTATGTCTATCTATATGTAAGGTCCAAAACTAAATATAACATTGTAAGTCAAGGCCTCACACACCAACCTGGGTGTTGAGCATCATCACCGGTCCAACTCACTTGCGAAAGAAAAACCTAATGGTTACCAGGTTCCCAGACTTAGCAAGGAGTATTTATAAGGGGTAGTGGAGTGTGAGATGGGATCTAATATGAGAGTTCAAATTCTTAGTCACCATACCACAATATTCACTTTTTGGAAAGGTATAGGAAATGGTTAAAAACAAAAATATTGTGATGTCCAGGCATGTCAATTAATCCTGCATCTGCTTGATCAACATGTTTCAGTCTTGTGTAGGCCCCTGAGTGGGATTCTGCTTTTTATCAGGATAGGCATCTATAGTGTCCTTCACCACCCTTGGGAGAGCTTGTGTGTAACAGTAAGTGCAGCAGCAGAGCAGGTCTTTGACATAAGAATGACAATTAGGCTCCATGAGTTCAATAATGGGGCCCTTCTAACCTTAAGTTACGGGGCCATCGAAAATTAGGAGGATGGGAAAACATTTTCCATCCGACATATATTTGGGTACTGTATGCATGCATGCTGGCTTGGAATGAATGTGACTCTTCACATTGCACACTGCACACTGCAGTACAGCCATACACTTGGCACACTGTACCCTTCGACTTATTAGAGGACTCCCCTTTGCAGTCAGGAATTACAACATCATCTTTGACATAGAAGTCTACTTAAGAAAAATAGGACACTTTCCTTCCCTAAAAGGGCTCACAACTACATTGTTAGTCACAGTTTTCCTTAGCAAAATAGCATGCCTTGATGGAATTCCTTCCATTCCAGTTTCAGACAGAGAAATTCAATTGATAACACAATTCTGAGGATTGATGCATGTTATGTTGGACATAAACTCGTCCACAGATAAATAAACCAGGTTGGGGGTAAAAACTACTTCCGGGAATTTGAGTCTTGTAGTATCCTTATGGAAGAGTGGGCCATGGAATTAAAATGTTGCCTGGTGAGCGGGTGGGGGGGCAACAATTTACAGACAGAATGGGACTTTTATCTTCATTGCATCATTATCCTGTGGACACCCCAATGCTTTCCTAGAGCATGGAGTGTTAAAATATTCCTGCTGTGCTGTCTGGGAAAGATTCTTTGCCTTGGGATTGAGTACTCACGGTCAATATATTGAAAGAAAGTTAACACAAAAAAAAGATGATCGAATACTTCACTATCTTGCCATAGGTTTTCTCATTGCCTGCTGCATTAGGATCCCCAGAGGGGAAATTGGTCAATCCAGCTGATCAGTATTAGACTTTCCACTTAGTAGGCATTGAGAGTTTCATCAAAATAAAGACCTCAATACATGTCAAAAACATTCTCACCTCAAACCATGTGAGAAGGGCAGGCCTCTGGCTGGTGGGACAAGTTTGTATCTGACAGAAGAAGAGGCTTCTGACCTTGGATGAGCTGGAAAATAGGTACAGAACTCTCAGTGCTGTCATATTCATCACCCATCTTACCAGCAACCTCTGTGTCAAAGTTAACCACAATAGTTGGCTCCAACTGCTTTTGGATTTTGATATTTAATTTTATCACACTTTCTCAAATCAACTTCTGCTATTTTCTGGGTATGATGACAGTGAGGAAATTCATCTTGGTGAACGTTGCTCCACTTTTTCTTGTGATAGCTTAGAAATCTTGAGTGTCATTAGAGCTGAACAGCACAATATGGTAAGGCAGGGGCCAAGAAAGGTGAGAGTCCTTTGTGGCTGCATTCTAGCTGACCACCATCTTATTAATGCCACATGCATCACAGGATCTTCAGTGGTAGTCATAAACAGAATAGTAGACTAGCCACCTTATTTACTCAGGTCACAGGGAAATTGTCTGAGGCTAAGGCTTCCTCATAGTGGCTAGACTAGTTTGCGTATTCTCTAAAAGCTAGCAGCCAGAGCATTTCGAAATAAGACAGTAGTAGATGCTTAACCTCTTATAGAATGAGCCTTGGGTTTCTCTAGTAAGGTCTTAACACAAAACTTGCAAAATACAATAGAACTGGCAATGGAGTGTTCAGAAATAGAAATTGTAATCTTGATGGCACCATAGTTAAGAGATGGATGTTGTTAGAATCGGGGGTCTCTGGTTGGCACACGTAGGTACTTGTGACAAGCAGGGACCCTTCCTTCTAGTCAGGGCAAGAGAATTACCCTCTTAAAATAACCCCTGCTCACCCTCTAGGTTGAATGGCGTGAGCAGTCAAGGCTTATTTCAGAGACGATGTAAGTTAAGCAGTTGTGACCACATACAGTAACCCAGTGACAACACTACAAATGGACACCACACAAGGTTTTATATCAAAAATACGTATACTTTATATAGAGTTACCACAAGACCAATGAAGGACAAAAAGAATCCACAGTACTATTAAATTTCAAGAGTTCTGGTTAAAAAGGTGTAAATCAAAGTTCTGTGCGAGTCGGTAGCCTTGTCCTGCTACAGCGTGCTGAAAGAACAGAGTCTAACAAATCCAGCGGACCACGCGGTCCGGGCCCCCTCTAAAGGTCGACAAACTCAAACACAGTACCTTTTCCTTGGGGCGGCCAGCACGGATGTGCAAGCCGGTTCCGGGAATCGACGCGGTGTACAAAAAGAAAGTGTTGCAGGTCACTGTGTCCCTTCTGTCGGGGAGCAGGCTACGGCTCGTTGACGATGTCGGTGAGCTCAGAGATTTGGTTGTTCGGGGCGGGCGTTGCTCCTTGTGGTGCTTCCAGCTTTACGGTGCGGCGTTCGAGCCGGAGTTCGTGAGCTGGCGTCGATCAGTCCGGACAGCAGTGCGAGTCGAGCGGTGCGTCGCAAATCGTGCGAGGCGGTGCCCAACTCCGGTGCGGTCACAGGACTCGAAGTCAGCAGTAGTGACACGTTGGTCAGACCAGTTCGATTCGGTGTAGCGAGGCGTTGCACGTTGCGGTGTCCTTCCAGTCGCGGTGCAGGCTACGGCTTGTTGACGGTGTCGGTGAGCGCAGAGCTTGCGTTGTTCGAGGCGGACCTTGCTCAGTGCGGTGCCAACAGGACACCGGCTGGTCGGGAGGGTCGGTCACAGCTCCCTACCTCTGTAGCCACTTGTTTCCAGCAGCAATTCACAAAGGCTGGTGAGGTCCACTGGTCCTGGGACTTTGGTCAGGGAGCAAGCTCTCTTCCAAGCCCTTGGAGATCTTTTGCACAAGTTGAAAATAAAGGTAAAGTCCACAAAGTCTTTCCTCCTCTCTAGGCAGTTCAGGCAACCACTGCAGGCCAATCCCCCAAGCAGCACTTCATCTTGGGAATATTCTCTCTTCAGTTTCTTCAGGTTCCTTCTCCTCGGCAGAGGTTTTGTCTTGTCAGTTCCAGGAGTGATCTAATTTCATGGGATCAGGGTCCCAACACTTATACCCCAAAATCCTTTGTTCTCTCAGGGGAGAGGGGCCTGTGCCCAGTCCAAAACAGTTCCTGAGCACTCTGTTTACCAGACTGCTCATTTCCTTTCACGATGCAGGGCAGGAACATCAGACGCCCCACAGGAGGTGGAGCCAGCATTGTGGAAGGCAAGTACAGTCCAGGAGTACTCTGTTGACAGTCTTCCTTCTCTTCTTTCAGTGTGCAGGGCAGAGACATCGGACACACCACAGGGGGTGGAGCAGGCATTGTAGAGGGAAGGCCCAGCCCTATTTAGGTCCCAGGTGCAACTTCTCCCTCCCATTTAGTTGCTGATCCCGCTATTCACCACCGGGTGGCCCCAGCCTGCCTCCTGGAATTCCCTAGTCCTGTCACACACAAACCCAGACAAGGAATACACAACCTAGCAGAGGCAGGCTGAAATGGTTAGGCAAACAAATACCTACTTTCTAAAAGTGGTATTTGCAAACACAGAATATTAAAATAACCTTTACTAAAAGATGTATTTTATCATTCTGAGTCCAGGCATACTAAAATCGAATTCCTACCCTGTTCTCTGAGTCTGCTAGGATTATAAACATGTAACAATCCAGCAGCCCAGTCTAGCCTATAGAGAACAGGTAGCCTTGCAATAGTGAAGAACGAAGATGGCTGTAATTCACTATCAGGACATTCCACACACATCAGGGCTTGTCCTACCTTATACTTACAATACACCCTGCCCTCGGGCCTACCATAGGGGTGACTAATATGAAGAAAATGAAAGGTTTAGGGATGGGCAAGTGGGTGTACTTGCCCAGTCAGCATGACAGTATGAGACTGCACGCACGCTCTGCAATGGCAGACCTTAGACACATTTTACAGGGCAGTTTCTGTGGGTGGCATAACCAGTGCTGCAAGCCCACTAGCGGCATTTGGATTTACACGCCCTGGGCACACTCAGTGCACTGTACTAGGGTCTGACAAGTAAACCAAATATCCAGTCATGGAACCACTAATCAATACATCAGTTTAAAGTAGTGAGCACTCGGACCGTGGCACTGGACAGCAGTGGCACAGTGCCCAAAGCATCTAACACCAGAAAAACACATGTGGCAACAGCAAAAATGGATGGGAGACCCACGCCAATGGTGCCAGGTCTAACACGTGTCCCCTCCAGCTGAAAAGTGGGGAGAACTACCCCACCTCCTGGGAGTTCTCATCACTAAGGCATAGAAATCTGGACAGGTCATCAGCGTTGGCGTGTTCTGTACCAGGGCGGTGTCCCACCGTAAAGTCCGTACCCTGTAGGGAAATGGACCATCTCAACAGCTTTTGATTCTCACCCCTCATCTGCATCAACCATCTGAGGTACCTGTGGTCTGTCTGAAACCGGAAGTGAGTCCCAAACCTGTATGGCCTCAGTTTCTTCAGTGCCCAGACCACAGCAAATGCCTCACGCTCAATAGCACTCCACCTCTGTTCCCGTGGAAGTAACCTCCTACTGAGGAAGGCTTCAGGTTGATCTAGGCCCTCTTCATTCATCTGTGACAAAACAGCCCCCACACCATGCTCTGAAGCGTCTGTTTGAACGATGAACTCTTTGGAGAAGTTGGGTGCCAGGAACACGGGCCCCGTGCACATGGCAGCTTTCAGGGCCTCAAAAGCTTTCTGACAGGTGTCAGTCCAAATCACTTTCCTGGGCTGCTTTGGAAGTCAGCTCTCTCAAGAGTGCAACCATGTTGCCATACCCCTTGACAAACCTTCTGTAGTAGCCGGTGAGGCCTAAGAAGGCCCTCACCTCCGTCTGGGTTTTGGGGGTTCCCAAGCCAGGATAGGTTCAATCTTGGGTTATAGGGGCGCCACCTGGCCGCTCCCAACTTGGTGTCCCAAGTACACCACAGAACCCTGCCCGATCTGGCACTTACTCGCCTTGATCGTGAGACCTGCCTTCCGCAGTGCCAACAACACTTCCCAGAGGTGGCACAGATGTTCTTCCGAAGTGACACTGAACACTGCAATGTCATCCAGGTAGGCGGCACTGAACTCATCCAGTCCAACCAACACCTGATTGACCAACCTCTGAACGGTGGCAGGGGCATTCTTCATCCCAAAGGGCATAACCCGGAACTGGAAATGCCCATCTGGGGTGGAGAATGCTGACCTCTCCTTTGCCCCATCAGTCAAGGCGATCTGCCTGTACCCAGACGTCAAGTAAAATGTGCTGAGGTACTGTGCAGCCCCTAACCGATCAATGAGCTCATCAGCTCTGGGGATGGGGTGCGCGTCGGTCTTCGTGACCGAATTGAGCCCTCGGTAGTCCATACAGAACCAGAGTTAGGGTGTGGCACCCGGCGCTGCAGCCTTCGGGACCAAGACAACTGGGCTTGCCAAAGGACTGCTGGAGGACTCAATCACCCCAAGTGCAAGCATTTTGAGACCTCCTCTTTGATGCAAGCCCTTACCCTTTCAGTTACCATGTTATGACTTGTGCTTCACAGGTAAGCTGTCTCCTGTATCCACATCATGGACGCACCAATCTGTGATACTAGGAACCAGGGAGAACAGATCAGAAAACTGTCCCAGCAACTGGCAGCAGTGATTCTGTTGCTCAGGGGTCAGGTTGGAAGAGAGGTTAACACCATCCACTGATCCATCTTGCTCGGAAGCTGACAGGAGGTCAGGAAGAGGCTCAGTGTCCTCCTACATTCCAGCATCTGTAGCCAAGAGCATGCCCACTTCAGACCTCTCTAAGTGGGGCTTAAGGCGGTTGACATGTAGGACCCTCAAAGGGTTCCTGGGAGACCGCAAGTTCACCAAGTAGGTAACTGTACTCTTGCGCTCCACAACCTCAAATGGTCCGGTCCACTTATCTTGGAGCGCGCAGGGCTCCACTGGGGCCATGACCCACACTTTCTGGCCAGGTTGAAGTTCCACCAGAGTGGTATTCTGGTTGTACCACTGCTTCATCTCCTCCTGGCTGGCTTCCAGATTGGCCTCAGCGAGTTGCCTGAAACGCCGAGTCTGGTTCCTGAATGCCAGCATGTAGATATATACATTTGTGGGAGGTTTCCTGGGAGATTGTTCCCAGCCTTCTTTGACCAGACTCAGAGGTCCTCTGACCGGGTATCCATAGAGAAGCTCAAAGGGACTGAACCCTAGAGATTTCTGTGGCACCTCCCGGTACGCAAACAACAGGCATGGTAAGAGGACGTCCCTCTTACGCCTCATGGGTTCCTCAAGACCCATAATCATTCCCTTCAGGGTTCGGTTGAACCTTTTAACCAACCCATTTCCTTGGAGGTGGTAAGGAGTGGTGAACTTGTAGGTTACCCCTCACTCCTGCCACAGGTACTTCATGTACTTGGAAATGAAGTTGGTGCCCCGGTCAGACACAACCTCTCGAGAGAATCCTACTCATGAGAAAATTCCAATCAGTGCTCGTCCCACCACGGGGGCCGTCACTGTCCTCAGAGGTATGGCTTCCGGGTACCGGGTGGCATGGTTCACCAAGACCAGGATGTACTTGTTGCCCATGGCTGACTTGGGGTACAGTAGCCCCACAATGTCAAAACCCACCCCTCAAAGGGGGTACTGACCACAGGGAATGGCTGCAGAGGAGCCTTCTGCTTCCTCACACTCTTTCCACTTGCCTGGCAAGTCTGACAGGTCCTGCAATGAGTGTCTGAAATCTTGCGCATTTGGGGCCAATGAAAGTGGGTGACAAGCCTCTCAAAGGTCTTGTCCTGCCCCAAATGTCCTGCCAATGGCACATCATGAGCCAGCCCCTGTAGGAATGCTCTGAAGGGCTGGGGTACCACCAGCACACAGGCTGACCCAGGCTCAGAAACCTTAGGCTAGCTATGCAGGAGACCATTCTCCCAATAGATCCAAAGTGATCCGGACTGATCACCTGCTGCCTGGCTTGCAGCCTTCTGCCGCAAGCCCTCAAGAGAAGGGCATTCTCTCTGCTCCTTGCAGAATCCCTCCCTGGAGGGGCCTTCTTCTTGCTGCCAATGAGTCAGCTCAGGCAGGTTCCCCAGTTCAGCTACTTGTTCCCCGGTAGGCTCCAGGGCATCCTCCTCAGGGTCTACCTCCTCCTGGGCCGTGGGAACTTCGGGGGCCGGTTTCCCGCGCCCCCTGCCACTTCTCTCCAAGGCAGGTTCATGGGCCTCCCTCTCAGGCTCCAGGTCCTCTTGAGCACCCCTACTGGCTGCCATTGACCGGGTGGTCACGCACGCCCAGTCAGGCAGACCCACCATCCTCTGGTGAGTACTCTTCTCCACCTTATCCCAAGGTGAGTACTCCAAATCGTTCCCCAACAAACAGTCAACAGGCATGGCGGGCCTCACAGCTACCTGCAGAGTACCAGAGACCCCCTCCCACTCAAAGGGAACCTGAGCCATTGGACAATGACTCTCAGTGTTGTCTGTGACAACAACTCGGCAGAATGCATGTGGGACAACCTGCTCTTGAGACACCAGGTGACACCTGACAGCTGTCACACTGGCTCCTGTGTCTCTAAGAGCCTCCACCTTTTGGTCATTAATGGTAACCCACTGCCCATATTTCTTAATGTTGTTGGGCAGTTGGTTCTCTGGGACCACCTCACAGTCTCCAAAAGAGACAAGAGACATCTGATCCATCTTGCTCGGACGCTGACAGGAGGTCAGGAAGAGGCTCAGTGTCCTCCTACATTCCAGCATCTGTAGCAAAGAGCATGCCCACTTCAGACCTCTCTAAGTGGGGCTTAAGGTGGTTGACATGCAGGACCCTCAAAGGGTTCCTGGGAGACCAAGGTTCCCCAAGTAGGTAACTGAACTCTTGCGCTCCACAACCTCAAATGGTCCGGTCCACTTATCTTGGAGCGCGCAGGGCTCCACTGGGGCCATGACCCACACTTTCTGGCCAGGTTGAAGTTCCACTAGAGTGGTATTCTGGTTGTACCACTGCTTCATCTCCTCCTGGCCGGCTTCCAGATTGGCCTCAGCGAGTTGACTTAAACGCCTAGTCTGGTTCCTGAATGCCTGCATGTAGCTATATACATCTTGGGGAGGTTTCCTGGGAGATTGCTCCCAGCCTTCTTTGACCAGACTCAGAGGTCCTCTGACCGGGTATCCATAGAGAAGCTCAAAGGGACTGAACCCTGGAGATTTTTGTGGCACCTCCCGGTACGCAAACAACAGGCATGGTAAGAGGACGTCCCTCATACGCCTCATGGGTTCCTCAAGAGTCCAAGGTGGCCCCCACCCACCTTGGACTTCTACCTCCTCCCCAAAGGCTACACTAGCCATCTGCCAGGGCAGAGCATCAGTGGGTACTGGTTTACCAAACAGGCGGCACCTGGTATAAGTGGCCCTATGACCCAGGTCCCCACATTGGTAACATCTCAGGGATCCCTGTGGAACAGGATTACCTGTCGGGACCACTGGCTTCTTCTCAGGGGGAGGCTGGGAACCTTTCCCTTGGTTCCCTTGGGAATTACTTCGGGGTCCTCTGCGGAACTCCCTCTGTTTACCCTTGTCCCCCCCCACTCTTCTGCTGGGGACCCTGCCCACCTTTGGCTGAGTCTCCCATGTGACCCTTGCGGACCCTGGTACTGGCCCAGCGGTCAGCCTCCTCAGCAAGCTTCCTAGGGTTAGTCAGCTTGCTGTCAATCAGGTCCTGGCGCAGCTCTGGAAAAAAGTTATCAGACAAGTGCTCCCATGCAATCAAATCAAAGACACCTTGAAAATCATTAACTTTGCCGCCCTTTACCCAACCATCCAATGCTCTGCAAAAGAAAGTGACATATTCGACCCAGGTACTACCTTCTATTTTCTTGCACTTCCTGAACCTCTGCCTATAGAGCTCAGGAGGCAAACCATACCTAGTCATGAGTGCCTCCTTCATGTGGCTAATGGAATTATGGACTTCAGAAGTCAAGTCCAACAGTGTGTCCCGCCCCTCACTAAGGAACCTTCCCCACAACCCCGCTCCCCAATCTCTCTCAGGGACCCGGTGGGAAGACATGGCTACCTTATAGACTCTGAACCAATGTCCAATATCATAATTCTTAAAAAACTCCTTCACCACATCTTTGGGGATGTACACTCTACCTTCCACAGGCACTGACGGTGTGCTGCCACCAGAGGGAGTAATCTCTAGGCTCCCGGCTTTCAGATCCAACTCCCTCAAAACTTTGTTGCGCTCCATCTGTAATATATTTTCCTCTAGAGCCATTTACTTGCTTTCTAGCTCCAGTTGCCCATTCAATTTGTGCTTGGCCATCTCCATTTCATGCATCCTGTTTTCTTTCCTGTCCGCCAACTCTTCTGGGGACAGACCTCTGGCAGAAACACTGCTACCCACTGGGGAGGGCGCGCACCTCCTCTCAAGAACCAGTGGCTCATCAAGCCGCTGCTCTGCTGCCTCAAACTCCACTAAATCACCAGTGGCATTCCTTGCCTCAATCCAGGCCCTCAGTGCCTTGTGGAATTGGTCTTTCCTGGTGATTCCTGCTGTGAAAATTTTAAACTTTTTGCAGAAGCTCTTGAGATGCTTGTTGGTGTAGCTTTCTAATTTCTCTTCCGCCCGCTCACAGTCATCAGATGCAATGGAGGCTGTCTCCTCCACTCTGACTGAACCAGGCATCATTAAGAAAATGGAGATCCCTGGCAAAAGCAAGTATCAAAAGTATGTGGTTGCGTTATGGTCTGCACTCACTAAGTAGTGTTCACCAATCACTGTATATGAGTCACAATTGAAAATTCGGATCCCTTCCGCTGCCTACCAATGTTAGAATCGGGGGTCTCTGGTTGACACAGGTAGGTACTCGTGACAAGCAGGGACCCTCTCCTCTAGTCAGGGCAAGGGAATTACCCTCTCAAAATAACCCCTGCTCACCCTCTAGTTTGCGTGGCGCGAGCAGTCAAGGCTTATTTCAGAGGCGATGTAAGTTAAGCAGTTGTGACCACATACAGTAACCCAGTGACAACACTACAAATGGACACCACACAAGGTTGTATATCAAAAATATGTATATTTTATATAGAGTTACCACAAGACCAATAAACAACAAAAAGAATCCACAGTACTATTACAATTCAAGAGTTCTGGTTAAAAAAGTGTAAATCAAAGTTCTGTGCGAGTCGGTAGCCTCGTCCGGCTACAGCGTGCTGAAAGAACAGAGTCTAACAAATCCAGCGGACCGCGTCGGTCCGGGCCCACTCAAATGTCGACAGACTCAAACACAGTACCTTTTCCTTGGGGCGGCCGGCACGGATGTGCGAGCCGGTTCTGGGGAACGTCACGGTGTACAAAAAGAAAGTGTTGCAGGTCATGGTGTCCCTTCCTTCGCGGTGCAGGCTACGGATCGTTGACAATGTCGGTGGGCTCAGAGCTTGTGTTGTTCAGGGCGGACGTTGCTCGTTGCGGTGCTTCCAGCTGTACGGTGCGGCGTTCGAGCTGGAGTTCAGGAGCTGGCATCGATCAGTCCGGACAGCGGTGCGAGTCGGGCGGTGCATCGCAAGGCGTGCGAGGTGGTGCCCAACTCCGGTGCGGTCACAGGACTTGAAGTCAGCAGCAGTGACGCGTTGGTCAGACCAGTTCAATTCAGTGTAGCGAGGCGTTGCACGTGGCGTTGTCCTTCCAGTCATGGTGCAGGCTACGGCTCGTTGACGGTGTCGGTGAGCACAGAGCTTGCATTGTTCGAGGAGGACGTTGCTCAGTGCGGTGCCAACAGGACACCGGCCGGTCAGGAGGGTCGGTCACAGCTCCCTAGCTCTGTAGCCACTTGTTTCCAGCAGCAATTCACAAAGGCTGGTGAAGTCCACGGGTCCTGGGACTTCGGTCAGGGGGCAAGCTATCTTCCAAGCCCTTGGAGATCTTTTGCACAAGTTGAAAATAAAGGTAAAGTCCACAAAGTCTTTCCTCCTCTCTAGGCAGTTCAGGCACCCACTGCAGGCCAATCCCCCAAGCAGCACTTCATCTTTGGAATAGTCTCTCCTCAGTTTCTTCAGGTTCCTTCTCCTCAGCAGAGGTTTCATCTTGTCAGTTCCAGGAGTGATCTAATTTCATGGGATCAGGGTCCCAATACTTATACCCCAAAATCATTTGTTCTCTCAGGGGAGAGGGGCCTGTGCCCAGTCCAAACCAGTTCCTGAGCACTCTGTTTACCAGACTGCTCATTTCCTTTCTCCATGCAGGGCAGGAACATCAGACGCCCCACAGGTGGTGGAGCCATTATTGTGGAAGGCAAGTACAGTCCAGGAGTACTCTGTTGACAGTCTTCCTTCTCTTCTTTCAGTGTGCAGGGCAGAGACATCAGACACACCACAGGGGGTGGAGCCGGCATTGTAGAGGGAAGGCCCAGCCCTATTCAGGTCCCAGGTGCAACTCCTCCCTCCCATCTAGTTGCTGATCTCGCTTTTCACCACCGGGTGGCCCCAGCCTGCCTCCTGGAATTCCCCAGTCCTGTCACACTCAAACCCAGACAAGGAATACACAACCTAGCAGAGGCGGGCTGAAATGGTTAGGCAAGCAAATACCTACTTTCTAAAAGTGGTATTTGCAAACACAGAATATTAAAATAAACTTTACTAAAAGATGTATCTTATCATTCTGAGTCCAGGCATACTAAACTCGAATTTACGCCATGTTCTCGGAGTCTGCTAGGATTATAAACATGTAACAATCCAGCAGCCCAGTGTAGCCTATGGAGAACAGGTAGCCTTGCAATAGTGAAGAACGAAGATGGCTGTAATTCACTATCAGGACAAGCCGCACACATGAGGGCTTGTTCTACATTATACTTACAATGCACCCTGCCCTCGGGCCTACCATAGGGGTGACTAATATGAAGAAAATGGAAGGTTTAGGGGCAGGCAAGTGGGTGCACTTGCCCAGTCAGCATGACAGTACGAGACTGAACGCAGGCTCTGCAATGGCAGACCTTAGACACATTTTACAGGGCCGCTTCTGTGGGTGGCACAACCAGTGCTGCAAGCCCACTAGCGGCATTTGGATGTACACGCCCTGGGCACACTCAGTGCACTGTACTAGGGTCTGACAAGTAAACCAAATATCCAATCATGGAACCCCTAATCAATACATCAGTTTACAGTAGGGAGCACTCGCACTGTGGCACTGGACAGCAGTGGCACAGTGCCCAAAGCATCTAACACCAGAAAAACACATGAGGCAACAGCAAAAATGGAAGGGAGACCCACGCCAAGGGTGCCAGGTCTAACAGATGTTTAGGATTGCTTATGTATACTATTAACCATGCTTCCTCATAGTAATCCAAAATGCAAGTTCCAATCATTTCTGGTCTTCCAATTCCTTTTAATACAGTGAATTGCAGATCCATTCTAGGCAACACGTGTTTTGTCACCACTGGCATTAACAAGGCTAGCTCATCTCTATCCATAATCCAAGTATCATCATAGTGCTGCACCCATGGGGGATTGATGCGTATCTTCTTTCAAAATATCCATAAAGTGTTTTTCGGGACATTTAAGACTGTGAGATGTGTGTGTCAGTGGCATTTTGGGGAACATTTATGAAAGTACCTGCTCTGGCGGCGTGGCCAAGGCGGCCAAGATGGCGATCACATCTTGAGGCTGCTTCCGACCTCCTTCGCCAGTCGCAAAAATCCTCACTGGTCTTGCGACACAGCCAAGGAACTGATGCCCCCGGTGCGCCCAAAAAACCTGTGATTAGTAATGGGTGGGATGGGGTTGCCGGGTGTGAGAGCGCCCTACTGCCCTTGACCGGCACTTCAAGATCAAAGACGTGGCCGAGAAAGATGTTTCCGATGCATCAGTGAGCGAAAGGCTGGAGGGGGAGCTGTGCATCCAGTGAGCCCCTGGAACCGGAGACAAGTCGGCTGAAGCTCAGTAGCCACTTGCCCCATGCAGGGTTTATTAAATTGCAGCTACATCCTGCAGAGGTGTCACACTGCGCTGGTTGGGCCCTCTCCTCAGTCCTCACCTTGGGACACCTCATTGAATTCCCCTCAGTCTGCAACCACATGTGGAGTTGTTAAGGACCCTGGTCCGGCCCCTAGGGAGATTTTCTTGACCATCTCTGGATTTTCGGGGGGAGTGGCACTTCCTGCATGAACATGGTGATTCTCCCTGGGTGGGCTAAATCATCAAAAAAAGTGTTCTATCTAGGCTGATCACTGGAGACATGACCATTGCTGATTTCACTGTTTATTTCTCTCCCTCTTTGAGGTAGGTGAGTAATTTCCTATTCTGGCCACTAGCCTGGCACAGCAGCTTGAGGACGTTATTCAACACATCTCCACAGCCACTAAAGCTGAGATTTGTCTAATGATGCTGGCTGTGCCATGTTCTGGGCTAATTCTAAGTCAAAAAGAATTTGTGTTGAGCATATTAATCCCAAGGCCATTTCAGGGTTTTCTCCAGGAGTTTAATTCTTGGGCGATGCTTGAAGGGCAGCTGATTATGGCGTTGAAGACTCCTTGATCTCAGTAGTGGCTCAGTCCTCTTGGCCCCATTGCGGATGGAGCTTGTCTTGTTAATTTTAATTTTGGTGGTTGTGTTTAGGATTGAGTGGCTCTCATGGAGCAGAGCTCTGCTGGACTGGGGAGAAATATAGCGTTAATCTGTGCCGTGTGGTGTGAGGAGCCGATAGACATTTGCCAGAGAGCCGCAGAGGACAGCAGAAGGGAAGGGAAAAGGACATATATGTGCTCACTACCTGTCACTTTGCATCTAAGGATGCATCAAATGTGATCTCCCTTGTTTGCATGGTACCATGGGTGCACCATGGGTAACACGGTGCACACTGGGTACCATAGGTGCCATGTGTGCACCATGGGTACTATGGGTGCACCATGGTGGTACCACTGGTGCACCATGGGTACCACGGGTGCACCATGGGTACCATGGGTGCACCATGGGTGCTATGGGTGCACCATGGGTACCATGGGTGCACCATGGGTACTATGGGTGCACTATGGTGGTACCATGGATGCGCCATTGGTACCATATGTGCACCATGGGTGTCATGGGTGCACCATGGGTACTATGGGTGCCATGGGTGCACCATGTGTACTATGGGTGCACCATGGGTACTATGGGTGCACCATTGTGGTACCATGGGTGCACCATGGATGCACCATGGGTGCTCCATGGGTACCATGGGTGCATAAGCTACAAGGAGAGCTGCCTTTACACAGGACAGTAGGCCGTCTCCTTCAGGGCACTTGTAACCCTCATTCTTTAGGCCAGGACCCACCACGCCGGCCTCGCACACCACCATATGGTAAGATGCCCTGACCCTAAACACCATGTTTCACCAGCTCACCAATAGCCTCCTGCACTGGTGGTGACCGGGGTTCGTCGGTGCGGCAATCTTTGAGCTTCTGAGTGGTGTGGTGAGAAGCGCATTAGGCCAGTTGGCAAGCAGACTATGGTGGATTGTATCTGAGACCCAATGGTGGCATTTGCGGACTCTACACTAACAGATGCATTGAATGAGGTGGGGGCAAAGCCTGGCTTTGAGGGGCCAATGAACCCTGCAGAAACAAGCAACCCTGGCTGCTGCCATGAGCTGCTCCGCCTCGTGTGCTTTCGCGACTGGTGTGTGCGGTTGTTGCACCCAGCTCTGGCCCCAGCGTTGTTTCACAGTTCCGGGGCACCAATAACCCAAGTGTGGCATTTTCCTACTCAACTCAATTCAGCAGATTTATCCTAGGATGGGCTGCTGTAGAGTGCATTTGCATTTAAAAATGGGCAGTTTTAATAAATAATTTGCTGAAATATAAATATATAAAAAAATATTTCTTGGATCCCACGCATACATAGAACTATGCTAGTTATGATTATCAATGACGTTCCTGCTGTGGAGCACGGATACCAATGACTTATCTTTGGTATGGAATCAAAACCTGGCAGAAAACTTGCAAAACCTCAACAGACAGCTCAGTAACAACCGAGGCGCCTTCGAGACAAAGGGTCTAATTTACAAGGTTTTGGAGCAGGGCAGCTCTGCAAGGTTTCTTGCTGCGCTGTCATGAGTCAAAAGAAAAGGGCAGGAATGTGCTGTATCTATGAGATATGGCGCATTTCTGTCTGTTACCCCAGCGCTGGTGCACACTGGGCTGCCATGCGCATACACAGGCACCCTTGCACCGTGGTTGAAGGGTGTCTGCCTTGTAGGAGTGATTGTTTTGTGCAGGAAGGGGCACCGTAAAGCAACCCCAGGAGGCCCTAGTACAACTGAACTAGGGATGCATTGATAATATTGACTCAGTAGATGGCAGAAACCTCAAGAGGCGCCCAGAGACAGAAACACATTAGGTCCACTTCTGGCTGTAGAAATCTCACTGTATGTTCGGTGGTGCACAAGGGAACACATCATGTCCCTTTGGGAATGGATTTCACAGGAGACAGACACCACAAGTGATGACCCAAGAAAAACAGAATAAGTCAAGCTTTCTTAGTACATTTAAGTGGAAAAAGAGAATCATGAAGATGTTCTTGGCATAAAAGGGACAGGTGATGAAAACCCCTGCAAGAGTCCCAGGATCCTTGGGAGATATCCTTATTGGCGGTAGAAACTAAGACATAGGGCTTGATGTAGGGTTTGGCTGAAAGGGTTGCTCAATCAGAAGTATGACTGAGATCCCATCCACCCTCTTACCATTCCATTATAGCCTATGGAACTTGTAATATGGCAGACAGGATAACCGTCACGTTTGTGATGAAATAACCCCTCCTCCAAACTCTAAATCAGACCCATAGTCTAGGATGGGCCTGGAGGAGTTTTATATATATAACATTGGAAGTACATGGACTTCTACTCCCAAAATGTTTCTCGGGATATGGACGATCAGCCTGCCTGTGAGAGTTCGAACTGTGCTTGATAGCCTCCACATTAAAAATGCCCATTAGTTGCACATTTTAAATCCAGGTAGAAAGTGGCCCTAAAGGTAAGACAAGAGTGTCCCCAGCCAGATCAATACTTAGCTGTGTGTCTGTGGCCTTCACATCAATTTCTGTGTTGAGACTCTGCAGTTTCTCTATGAACCCAGCCAACATCTCGGAATAATGCTGAAGGGACATGGGCTCACTACACATCTTACCTACTTGCTTCTCTAGGTATATTTACTTTCTTACCTTCTTACTGAATTTTATATGTTTCTCATGTCTCTCCTCTCATACTATATGTTTGCTTTCTATTAGCGCCTTCATGATGGAACGTAAAGCGCTCTGAGACCCTGACATGGGTTGAGAAGGGCTCTATACAAGCTAATAAATCAATAAAGAAATTCAAAACCCTCTGACAGACCTTTCAGTTAGTAACTCCAGCTCAGACCAATGCTTAGATCCTCCGCATGGGGCTCACAAAGAAGTGTCACCTCTAGTAGAGTGCCACTTCCATCCTACTCGTGGGTCTTGCTCCACAGGCTTGAAACGTTGGAGTGGGCACTATCTACTATGTCAAGAAGTAGGCTTGAGAGATGCTTTTCAGGCACATGAGCTCTTATGCTGTGAAAACTGTACATCCATGTAGGGTGATTCATTCCAAGGCATGATCATTTCAAATCACAATAGGTTTGTTGCACATGTGGCTTAATTCAATATATTTATTTTCAGGGATTCAGACCGGATCAAACAAATGAAGGACCGTATTAAAGGAAATGAAAGTCTATACAAAGGCCAGTTCAACTTGGTGGCAGATGATGGGTCGGTTATTCCAGACCAGTCTGAAGATAAGAACTCGCTGTACCGCGCCTTGACACTGGCCAAAGGGGTCCACGCGGATCAGGATATCACAAAGGAGGCAGCGGATCTCAAAACGAAGGTCTACAAGGAGGTAACGTAACCTTGAGTACTGCTAAATGAGAGTGATCCCGCTTCAATGCGTGGGCTGAAATATTGAACATAGAAACACATGAATGCGGAGGAATGAATCAATGAAAAATTATTTCTATAGAGAAAAACAAATTAGTCCCTACAGATGAGTACAAACTGTTTTTCTTTTTTATTTATAACTCAGATACCAACTCCAAGTGTACTCTCAATGAAATACTTTATCTTTTTTAATATAATGATATCAAAAGAACAGCTGGACATGTACACAAATATATACACACATTACGTTTACATTTACAACTCCTACCTACCCATTCTAAATCAATACGGTTGCTAATCACAAACAAAAATAATTCCAAAAGATAAAGAGGTAGTTCAATACATGCTAGAAGGGGTAAATCAACACTCCAGGTAATACAGAAAGTGTGCATTACTTAATTTTTTAAATATCAATCGTAGTCTGTGGGGCTCCTCCGTGCTGAAGGGTCGACGTGTTTCGGCCAATTGATTCAGGCCCCATCAGGACAAGGGCAAAAGGAATACAATGCTGCTAGGTCACTTGATCTGGAGAGTCCAAAGAACCGTATGGGTACGCTAAGTGGAATCTCCTCTATAGCTTCTCCGTAATGTCTCTATAACCGGTAAATCAATGAATGATAAATAAATCTCGAATATGGACTGATAGATTACTGGTCTCGCCGCCGTCCCCCGCATCCGAAGAGCGACTACAGGAGGAAGGTCCTTCTCCCACCTGGCCGCCAAGACCTGGAACTCCCTCCCGACCGACCTGCGCCTGACCCAAGACCACCTCTCCTTCAGGAAGAAGCTGAAGACCTGGCTGTTCGAGCAGTAGCGGCTCCCCCCCCCCCAGCGCCTTGAGACCCCACGGGTATGTAGCGCGCTTTATAAGTGTCACTGATTGATTGATTGATTAAGTGGCAGGAACAGATCATGAAAACTATGCAGATAATAAATCCGAAAAAATTGGGGCACAATATCCATATAGAGACCCCCTACCAAGCCTTTAAAGGCAATGGGGACCCCATAGCTCAGGCCAACCTCTTTTTAAAAAAAGGGAAGGGGCCACTCAGCCACCCTCATGCCTTTAAAGACCCTAGACCCCCTGTCCCCGCAGGCTAATTAGCTGCACGGTCTCCTATCAAGACTTTCAGGACCCGTGACCCCAATGCCCAGGGCCAAAATGAAGTTTTAAAAGTGGAGCGTCCCTGCGCCTCAAAAAACCTTGGGTATCCCATCCCCTGGGGCAGCCGGCTCAATAACCCTGTTCTGAGTATTTTTGTTCGCCACAATAGCACAGGCAAGAAAAGATATATTTGCTCTCACCTGGCTGGAGGCATGTTATATTCTCCTGCCAGAAAGGAGAAAGCATGCCTTCCCTGCCTGCAGCAGTGCGGACAGACAAACTGTGTCTGCTCTTAACCGGTGGAGAATTTCAAGACGAACACACATTGCTTCCGCCAGAGGGACGAAGCCGGCTCCAACACCACACAGACCCTGGATCTCCACCCTGCCCGTAATGTGCTGATTGGTGGGTATCTGGGTGGGTATTGGGGAATCCACTTCTGGCTTAGGAGGATTGGGTCCCTGGGGCAAAGAAGGCTTAGAGAAGGCATGCTCCCTCTCCCTAATAATTGCACCAGGCCCAAGTAAATGGCAGGGGGAGAGAGAGGTCCTCGGGTCCTATAGTGTCTCAGGAAAGGGGGCACATGCACTTTCCCTTTTAATTAAAATATGGCCCCAGGAAATGGGCACCCAAGGCCTATTTGGACTTAGGGGAGGGGGGGCAATTGTTGCCTCCCTATAAAATAAGGTATTTGGCCCCAGGGAATGAGATCCTGGGTCTCTTAAAGCTCAGGGAGAGGGTCACATGACACCCTCTCATATAATTTAAATGTCTCTCAGGGTCCCTGGGGCCTCTTAAGGCTCTGAGCGGCGGGCACCCCCTCCCCTATTGTAAAGTATTCTGTCCTGAAGGATTGGGCCCCAGGAGCTTCCTAAGGCTCTGTGAGGGTAGCCGTGCACCCTCTCCCCTATAATGGACTTGGGATGGGACCCCTGTGGCCCATTTGGGCAGGGTGTGGGGGGAAACGTCCTCTTCCCTCTGTGTTAATGTATTTGGAATTGGGGGATAGTTTCACCGGGGCCTCTTAAAACTTGAGCAGAGGCCAATAGTGGCTTGAGGTGAGGTAATGTATGCACTCCCTTTCCTTTAATAAAATAAAAGGATCCCTAGGGTTAGCAGAGGCTAGGGAGGGGGCTGAACCACCCGTCCTCCAGCAGGGAGTTGGGTGCTCGACATCCCTCGCCGCAGCCACATCACACCCCACCTGGGAGACCTGCACTGGCTCCCTGTTAACAAGAGGACAACCTTCAAACTCCTCAACCATGCACACCAGACACTACACCACACCGGACCAGCTTACCTCAACAGCCGACTCAGCCTTTACACCCCCACCTGCCAGCTCCGCTACGCAGACCGCGCCCTCGCCACCGTCCCCCGCATCCGAAGAGTGACCGCCGGCGGCAGATCATTCTCCCACCTCGCCACCAAGACATGGAACACCCTCCCCATCCACCTACGGCAGACCGAAGACCTCCTAATCTTCTGGAGACTCCTCAAGACCTGGCACTTTGAACAGTAGCAGCTTCCCCCCCTAGCGCCTTGAGACCCTCATGAGTATGTAGTGCGCTTTACAGATGCAATGATTGATATAGAGCCTGGTCACACAGGGTCTGACAGCAGGCCATGGTGTGCAACCAACACTGAGAGACACAGGTTGGCTGTACTTTGCATTTTAAATAAACTAAAAATTCACAGGAAAAAAGGTTACATTGATGTTATAGTAACTTTTGATAAAAAGATCTGATTTTGTTTTAAAAAAAATACCATGGAAAGCACTGCTTATGACCTCATGTATTACATCACCCAAGAAATGTTCTAAGACATAATTTATGATATCAATGATGACATCACAAATGACATCATGTCAATAACGCACATGTACATAGGTTAGTACCTGGTGCACACATTTTTCTATTTTCTGGGTAAATTGGCGTGCGGAGATAAATCTGTTTAACTACTGAAGGCTGCCTAAATGTCTTAAGGCCCTATTTTAAGCGGTTTGTGGCATGCTTGCACCACGCAACATGGCACATGCGTAGCACAATCCAATAAGCCATATTTCTGAAGCCATGCAAAGCGAGATTGCGCTGCTTTGAATGGCTTCGAAAATAAGGGTAGCAAAGCACCATCGATGTGTTGCCTTACTCTGTGCTAGGGAGGTGTTCCATAGGTGTCGTGTGGGTGTTTTCTGACCAATCCCATATTTACCAATCTTGGTAAACCTGGGAATGTCCCAAAATCCTACTCCTCCTCAGGTGAGGCATAACAAGGAAACAAAATCTATATTACCTCCTTCTACGTGTGCAGAGGAACATGTGTCAGAGGATAGCACAATTGTGCCTGCGTTGGTGCGAGGCAGCCAAAAGGGCGCTAGCGCAGAGGGAAAGTACAGGGCTGTGCCGTATTAGATAATTACAGCGCATTCCTGCCTTTTCCCTGTAATTCAGAGCAGCGCAGCAAGGTGACTTGCTGTGCTGCCATGTGCTACAAAGCCCCTAAATATTGGAATTTGCCCAGTTTTGCTGCAGAACCAAAAAGTTTGTCTCAAACATACTGGACAGAAGTCGTCAACTGTCCCCTGCACGCACAGTTACTCCTGAATACAAAGATTTATAATGTGTTCTATACACCTTAGATACATTAGGAGCGCACACATTTGGTAAACACTTACACCCATTAGTTGGATAGAGGTTCTATGTAGGTATGGGCGAAAAATCCGTTTCGCTCGCGGATTTTGCGGATTTTCGGGAAATTCGCAATCCGCGAGATTCGCGAATCTCCCGCAAAATCCGCAAATCCGCGAGCAGCGGATTTTGCTCGCACTGCTCGCACTGTTCGCGTGAGTTCGCGGCTTCCCAGTACAACTTCGCGCCCCGCGAATAAGTGCTAAATTGCAGAAATACGATCTTAGCAAAACTGAAACTACTTGCCAGGTTCAAAAGTTCAGGCTCATCATTAGTAGCCATTTCCTGTAGTGCTTCCTGAGGGGCCCCTCCAGAGTTCAGTTGCCAGTTGCAACTATTATGTGACCCTGCTCTGAACCTCAGAATAGTTACACATATGCCACAAAGGTCCTGAATTACAGCTAAGGGAGACAAGCAGGAGCCAGGCTGGAAGTTAAAATCCATTAAGCAGCCCCTAATTCATTATTGTCAGTTGGGGCAGGGCAGGTGTTGTAACTAATTTTGCAACAATGAAAGCACTTAGCAAGTGCAAAAGATCACTAATCAGGGTGCACTAAGGAAGCAGGTGCCAGCTAAAAAAATATTCTGTGACACATTAATCAGCCCCAAATTAATTCAGGTCACTTGAGGCAGGGAAGGTGTGCTTTGCTTTGCCGAAAATAATGTACACTGGACAACCAGAGGGTGTGGTGATGAAACAGAGGGTGGCATGGGTGGGCCAGAGGGTGGCATGAGTAGTCAGAGAGTCGCAGTGGTGATAGAGAGTGGCAGTGATGAAGAAGAGTGTCCCAAACAGGCTGGACACGTAGAAACAACAAGTTCGCAAAACTTGCGACCCGACAGGTAAGTTCGCAAATTGCGAAATTGTAAAAACCCTCGCGAACTGGCAGAAACACGGGCGAACACAAAAAAAAAAAAATCCGCAAATTCGCGGGAATTCGCGGATTTTGCGGATTGCGAGTTTGCAAATCCGCAAAATTCGCGAACGCGAGATCCGCAAAATTCGCCCATGCTTAGTTCTATGGCATTAGATGGAGATGCAATATGGAACTTATCCTCTACTATGTAACCCGTTCGCTGCTGGGGCGGTCAACGGCCGTCGTGCGCACTACCTTCGTAGTGCTGCACACGTCCGTTGGCTACGCGGCCCTGCCTACTGTGCTGAACCGCCGCACCAAGGTGTAATTGCCGCCGCGGTTAAGCAGGTAAACTATTAAATAAACTAACACACTCACTGGATGTTGTTATATGTGATGTTGTCAGTGATGTAATCAATGATGTCATTTGAAATGTCTTCAGTAATGCCATAAATCAGTGTTTTGTAGTGTTATAACTTATGTAGACTGCCACTTAATCAATATTGGAATCCAGGGAACTCCGGCCTAAGCAGTTTGGATGATTTGAACTGCAAAAGAATACACAAAAATGCAGAAACAAGTATCAATCAAACAATTACACAAATAATAAAATATTTTTAATAGACAAACATATGCAAAAAAAAATCAAAATTGTATTGGTGAGGTTGTAGATTTAGCCTATAATTTTAAGTAAGATTTAACATTTTCCGATTTACATTTTGCTTCTTTATTTTTATAAACCTTATAAATCTGTTAATAATATCATTTTGTCTAAGCAGTCGCCAACCCCGAGTGGGCATCTCCAACCCCAAGAGCCCCAGACAACAGGTTAAGATTTGCTGCCATAAATGATGTCATCATAGAACATGTCATGAGTGAAGTAATATATTTGAACATAAGTAGTGCACGAAGGGGTGCAAGAACTAGTTAGCTCTGCTAACAATAACTGGGGAATTTCAGTGTTTTTTTGCATTCAAAATGTTATGTTGGCACTAACATATTCACCTTACTATATTATCTCATTAACCTTTGTTTTCTTTCAGGGAATATATATATAACCAAAGGTTAAAATGATGTTATTCTTAGCAACTGTAATTATAACTAACATTATATTAAAAACCCATAGGAATACACACAAACAACCCAAGGACGTTATAGTTATGTGAAACTGTTAGTTTAAAACGCTGTTTTCAACTAATAAAATCAGTGATATTCACCAGCTATATTATTCTCTAGTAACTATAGTGATGTAGTATGAGAGTCATAGCCAGTGAATTTAAAGGGCGCAACCTATAGTAACTTTAGAGCATGAACTACAGTTACTTGAGATAATTATAACTAATACATTTCAGTGGTTTTGTTAGTTTAAAAGTGTATGCTTTACCAGACAGTTTCACCTGACTATAACATCCATTTAACCTCGTTTTATCAGTTTATTTCCAAGGTATTTTTAATGTGAGGTAAGCGTTAATTACAGCTCCTAACTATACCCTCCCTTTAATCTTTACTTTTGTTTTTGTAAATATCTGATTTTTTTTATTATTAGAATATGTGAAGCCAATTCAACACCACACATGGCCTCCGCTATGCCTGGCAAGGGGTTGGCTAATGGGCCTGTTCTGTAGCCGAACCCCCGCCGTGCAAACCCACGGCCGTGCGCGACACGTGGGAGCGTGCAGTGGCCCGTGCAGATAAGGTATTTGGCCCCTGGGGATGGGGTCCTGGTTCTCATAAAGGCTCAGGGAGAGGGTCACATGCCACCCTCTTTTATAATTTAAATATTTAAGGCTCCGAGTGGGGGGCCATGCACCCTTCTCCTCCCGAAAAAAGAAAATATGTCCCTGGGGGCTGGGGGGCCCATTTGAGCTTTAAGAGGAGGGCCAGACACACCCTCCCCTAATATAAAGTATTCTGTCCTGAGGGATTGGGCCCCAGGAGTTTCTTTTTTTTTTTTTTTGTGGTGTATAACACATTTTTAAGTTTTGCACGTATTTTCGTACTAGACAAGATCAAAACATAGCACAGGAAATCACCAATACAAGTTCGACAGTGTGTAAAAGTACATTAGTTATGCATCATTTCGTGCGGTTCGTCAACTCTGGCCGTTTCCGGTGGCTCGCAGATATGTCCCCTGTACTCATTCCAGCTGGACCAGATACCAATCCATTTCTGTGGGCAGCCCCTCGCCATGTAAATCGTCTTCTCATGAAGCATGCACCAGTCCATGTCTTGTTTCCATGGGCCAATCGTTGGGGGTAAACCCGCCCCCCAGAGTCTAGCTACATTACGCTTTGCAATCATAAATCCAAGTGTTGCCCACGTTCTGCCCCGTACAGATAGATCGGTGGGTTCCCATAAATTCAACAAGCACCGTTTAGCCTCCACCCGCAATTCCACCCCCCCATACCGCACGCATGCAGTGGTGTATTTACTGCCAGTAGATCCGTGAGAGGGGACATTCCCACAAGATATGAAGGAACGTCCCCGCCTCCCCGCATCCTCTCCAGCAAAGCCCATCAGAGCCACGGCCCATGAGTTGCAACCTCGTGCCTGAGATGTACACGAGATGAAGTCTTTTCAGTTGGATCAGACGCCCAGGAGCTTCTTAAGGCTCTGTGACGGTAGCCGTGCACCCTCTCCCCTATAATGGACTTGGGATGGGACTCCTGTGGCCCATTTGGGCAGGGTGTGGGGGAAACGCCCTCTTACCTCAGTGTTAATGTACTTGTAATTGGGGGATAGTTTCACCGGGGCCTCTTAAAACTTGAGCAGAGGCCAATAGTGTCTTGGGGTGAGGTAAGGCACGCACTTCCTTTCCTTTTAGAAAAAATAAATGAAAAAATAGGGCCTCCGGGGTCCCCAGGGTTTGTAGTGGATCGGGTGGTGTTTTTTAAAAAAATACCATGGAAATCACTGCTTATGACCTCATGTATTACATCACCCAAGAAATATTCTAAGACATAATTTAGTATATGAATTATGACATCACAAATTACATAATTGTGGATATCACTTATGACATCAGCTAATCATGTACATGTACATAGGTTAGCATTTGGTGCACATAGTAGTGTAGTACTCTACACATACAGATGACACACTTGTCAATGTAAACATTTGCTACTCTATCCATACTCCCAGCACCCTTATTAGTGTAGGACTGTATTAACCTACATATACTCCCAGCACCCTTGTTAGGGTAGGAACATGCTGCACTACATATGCCCAACCACCTTTGTTAGTGTTCTACTGTTCTACTCTACACATCTTTCCCACACTCTTGATAGTGCAAGAGTGTGCTCCTCCACACATTCTGCAAGCATCCTTGTTAGTGTGGGAGTGTGCTACACTACACAAACTCTCAGCACCCTTGGTATTGTAAGAATGTGTTATTCTATTCACATTCCGAGCACCCTTGTTACTGTAAAAGTGTGCTAACCGACACATACCCCCAGGCACCTACTTAGTATAGTAGTGAGGCTCTACACACCTCAAAACAAATTTCTAGCACCAGTGTTAGTGAGTATGTAACTCCAAAAATACCCTCAGAACCCTTGTTAGTGTGAGAGTGGCTTACGCTATACATGTTTCCACCACCTATGTTACTGAAAGATTGTGCTAGTACACACATACTTCCAACACCCTTGTCAATGTCAGAGTGCACTACTCAATACTCATCACTGTACAATGCACATACTCCCAGTACCCTTGCTAATGTAAAAGTGCGCTATTCAATGCTCATCACTGTACAATGCACATACTCCCAGTACCCTTGCTAATGTAAGAGAGCGCTACTCAATAGTCATCACTGTACAATGCACATACTCCCAGTACCCTTGCTAATGTAAGAGTGCGCTACTCAATACTCGTCACTGTACAATGCACATATTCCCAGTACCCTTGCTAATGTAAGAGTGCGCTACTCAATACTCATCGCTGTACAATGCACATACTCCCAGTACCCTTGCTAATGTAAGAGTGCGCTCCTCAATACTCATCACTGTACAATGCACATACTCCCAGTGCCCTTGCTAATGTAAGAGTGCGCTACTCAATACTCATCACTGTACAATGCACATACTCCCAGTACCCTTACTAATGTAAGAGTGCGCTACTCAATACTCATCTCTGTACAATGCACATACTCCCAGTACCCTTGCTAATGTAAGAGTGCGCTACTCAATACTCATCACTGTGCAATGCACGTACTCCCAGTACCCTTGCTAATGTAAGAGAGCGCTACTCAATACTCATCGCTGTACAATGCACATACTCCCAGGACCCTTGCTTATGTAAGAGAGCGCTACTCAATACTCATCACTGTGCAATGCACGTACTCCCAGTACCCTTGCTAATGTAAGAGAGCGCTACTCAATACTCATCGCTGTACAATGCACATACTCCCAGTACCCTTGCTACTTGCTAAGAGTGCGCTACTCAATACTCATCACTGTACAATGCACATACTCCCAGAACCCTTGCTAATGTAAGAGTGCGCTACTCAATACTCATCACTGTACAATGCACATACTCCCAGTGCCCTTGCTAATGTAAGAGTGCGCTACTCAATACTCATCACTGTACAATACACATACTCCCAGTACCCTTGCTAATGTAAGCGTGCGCTACTCAATACTCATCACTGTACAATGCACATACTCCCAGTACCCTTGCTAATGTAAGAGTGCGCTACTCAATACTCATCACTGTACAATGCACATACTCCCAGTACCCTTGCTAATGTAAGAGTGTGCTACTCAATACTCATCACTGTACAATGCACATACTCCCAGTACCCTTGCTAATGTAAGGGAGCGCTACTCAATACTCATCCATGTACAATGCACATACTCCCAGGACCCTTGCTAATGTAAGAGAGCGCTACTCAATACTCGTCACTGTACAATGCACATACTCCCAGGACCCTTGCTAATGTAAGAGTGCGCTACTCAATACTCATCCCTGTACAATGCACATACTCCTAGTACCCTTGCTAATGTAAGAGTGCGCTACTCAATACTCATCCCTGTACAATGCACATACTCCCAGTACCCTTGCTAATGTAAGAGTGCGCTACTCAATACTCATCACTGTACAATGCACATACTCCCAGTACCCTTGCTAATGTAAGAGTGCGCTACTCAATACTCATCACTGTACAATGCACATACTCCCAGTACCCTTGCTAATGTAAGAGTGCGCCACTCAATACTCATCACTGTACAATGCACATACTCCCAGTACCCTTGCTAATGTAAGAGTGCGCTACTCAATACTCATCTCTGTACAATGCACATACTCCCAGTACCCTTGCTAATGTAAGAGTGCGCTACTCAATACTCATCTCTGTACAATGCACATACTCCCAGTACCCTTGCTAATGTAAGAGTGCGCTACTCAATACTCATCACTGTACAATGCACATACTCCCAGTACCCTTGCTAATGTAAGAGTGCGCCACTCAATACTCATCACTGTACAATGCACATACTCCCAGTACCCTTGCTAATGTAAGAGAGCGCTACTCAATACTCATCCCTGTACAATGCACATACTCCCAGTACCCTTGCTAATGTAAGAGTGCGCTACTCAATACTCATCCCTGTACAATGCACATACTCCCAGTACCCTTGCTAATGTAAGAGTGCGCTACTCAATACTCATCTCTGTACAATGCACATACTCCCAGTACCCTTGCTAATGTAAGAGTGCGCTACTCAATACTCATCACTGTACAATGCACATACTCCCAGAACCCTTGCTAATGTAAGAGAGCGCTACTCAATACTCATCACTGTGCAATGCACGTACTCCCAGTACCCTTGCTAATGTAAGAGAGCGCTACTCAATACTCATCGCTGTACAATGCACATACTCCCAGTACCCTTGCTTCTTGCTAAGAGTGCGCTACTCAATACTCATCACTGTACAATGCACATACTCCCAGAACCCTTGCTAATGTAAGAGTGCGCTACTCAATACTCATCACTGTACAATGCACATACTCCCAGTGTCCTTGCTAATGTAAGAGTGCGCTACTCAATACTCATCACTGTACAATACACATACTCCCAGTACCCTTGCTAATGTAAGCGTGCGCTACTCAATACTCATCACTGTACAATGCACATACTCCCAGTGCCCTTGCTAATGTAAGAGTGCGCTACTCAATACTCATCACTGTACAATGCACATACTCCCAGTACCCTTGCTAATGTAAGAGTGTGCTACTCAATACTCATCACTGTACAATGCACATACTCCCAGTACCCTTGCTAATGTAAGGGAGCGCTACTCAATACTCATCCATGTACAATGCACATACTCCCAGGACCCTTGCTAATGTAAGAGTGCGCTACTCAATACTCATCCCTGTACAATGCACATACTCCCAGTACCCTTGCTAATGTAAGATTGCGCTACTCAATACTCATCCCTGTACAATGCACATACTCCCAGTACCCTTGCTAATGTAAGAGTGCGCTACTCAATACTCATCCCTGTACAATGCACATACTCCCAGTACCCTTGCTAATGTAAGAGTGCGCTACTCAATACTCATCTCTGTACAATGCACATACTCCCAGTACCCTTGCTAATGTAAGAGTGCGCTACTCAATACTCATCACTGTACAATGCACATACTCCCAGTACCCTTGCTAATGTAAGAGTGCGCCACTCAATACTCATCACTGTACAATGCACATACTCCCAGTACCCTTGCTAATGTAAGAGAGCGCTACTCAATACTCATCCCTGTACAATGCACATACTCCCAGTACCCTTGCTAATGTAAGAGTGCGCTACTCAATACTCATCCCTGTACAATGCACATACTCCCAGTACCCTTGCTAATGTAAGAGTGCGCTAATCAATACTCATCTCTGTACAATGCACATACTCCCAGTACCCTTGCTAATGTAAGAGTGCGCTACTCAATACTCATCACTGTACAATGCACATACTCCCAGTACCCTTGCTAATGTAAGAGTGCGCCACTCAATACTCATCACTATACAATGCACATACTCCCAGTACCCTTGCTAATGTAAGAGAGCGCCACTCAATACTCATCACTGTACATTGCATATACTCCCAGTACCCTTGCTAATGTAAGAGTGCGCTACTCAATACTCATCACTGTACAATGCACATACTCCCAGTACCCTTGCTAATGTAAGAGAGCGCTACTCAATACTCATCACTGTACAATGCACATACTCCCAGTACCCTTGCTAATGTAAGAGTGCACTACTCAATACTCATCACTGTACAATGCACATAAACACTTGGATATGTCAGACACGTTTGGGACACGGTTGTCATACATTTGCTAGTGATGGCTGCAAGTTCTTGAACAGTAACCTGCGTTCACCCAGGGAAATTTACCAGCCACAGACATTGTTATACTTGGAAATGTGTGAGAGGTGATTTTCATGAATTGCACACTTTTTAATTAAATAAAAAACATGCATAGTGCACGATTGTGAGTCTCCCATGAAACGTGGTGCCCACATGTATCACCAGCACTCCCACTGGGCAGGGGCTTGTATGTGAATGATCTGGGGTCACAACACTGATCCAGTCCTCCCAACTGCATATGGTAAAGGCATTTCAAAGTGGTATCTGAGTGACTGATTGTTTGTTCCAACTACTCACAGATCTCAGAAAACCAGGGTCGATATGGAGCCCTTGTGAAGAGACAGCTAGAGTTTGAGAAGCTGTGCACCAAAGCCGGAAAATACACGATACAAGCCGGAGACGCACCTGTGGGGAACACCACTGGAGAAGAGCCAAAGGACAGGAAGGAAAACTGAATCAGGCATCATCCTCATACAGAGAGAAGCATTCTTCAGGTGAGTGATATTAAAGAGGAGGAATGCTGTCTTTAAAGACTGCATAAAAAGTTAAGTTTATACATGTTGATAGCACTGGTAAGGGGTCTTTTGACAGCCATCTGTTTTAGTTACATTTCTTTCCCGCAGGCAGGGAGTGCAATATGTTCCCATGGACACTGATCACCTAACTGTTTTTCTCATCTTTTTTTCATACACTCTTTAAAAGGGAACCATACAAACCATCTTTAAATCCAATCAGCTTGGATCAGGTGTACAGGAGATAATGCTGTAAAAAACAACAGTGGGTTCCATGTGATTCAAATATCTGTCACACGAAGACTTCCCTCGTCCAGCGTGGGTTCATGTGAAGACCTTGCCCTCAGGATGGGCGCATACGAAAACATACTTCCTGCAGTGTGGGTTCATATGAAGGCCTCCTCTCTGTACCGCAGGTGCGGGGAAGACCTACACCCTGCAGCATTGGTAGTTGCAAAGACCTCCCCCATCCGCATTGGGTGCATGAGAAGACCTCCTCCTGCGGCATGGGTGCATGAGAAGACCTCCTCCTGCGGCATGGGTGCATGAGAAGACCTCCTCCTGTGGATGGGAGCATGAGAATGCCTCCTCCTGTGGCATGGGTGCATGTGAAGACCTCCCCCTGCAGCATGGGTACATGTACCTCCCTCGTGTGGCATGGGTGCATGAGAAGACCTCCTCCTGTGTCATGGGTGCATGAGAAGACCTCCTCCTGCGGCATGGGTGCATGAGAAGACCTCCTCCTGCGGCATGGGTGCATGAGAAGACCTCCTCCTGTGGTATGGGTGCATGTGAAGACCTCCTCCTGTTGCATGGGTGCACGAGAAGACCTCCTCTCGTGGCGTGGGTGCACGAGAAGACCTCCTCTCGTGGCGTGGGTGCATCTGAAGACCTCCTCCTGTGGCATGGGTGCATGAGAAGACCTCCTCCTGTGGATGGGAGCATGAGAATGCCTCCTCCTGTGGCATGGGTGCATGTGAAGACCTCCCCCTGCAGCATGGGTACATGTACCTCCCTCGTGTGGCATGGGTGCATGAGAAGACCTCCTCCTGTGTCATGGGTGCATGAGAAGACCTCCTCCTGCGGCATGGGTGCATGAGAAGACCTCCTCCTGCGGCATGGGTGCATGAGAAGACCTCCTCCTGCGGCATGGGTGCATGAGAAGACCTCCTCCTGTGTCATGGGTTCATGAGAAGACCTCCTCCTGTGGCATGGGTGCATTTGAAGGCCTCCCTCTGCAGTATGGGTGCTTGTAAAGACCTCCCTACTGTGGCATGGGTGCATGAGAAGACCTCCCTCCTGTGGCATGGGTGCATGAGAAGACCTCCCTCCTGTGGCATGGGTGCATGAGAAGACCTCCTCCTATGGCATGGGTGCATGAGAAGACCTCCTCCTGTGGCATGGGTGCTTGTAAAGACCTCCCTTCTGTGACATGGGTGCTTGTGAAGACCTCCCTACTTCCTGGGCCACTGAAAGTGGGTTTCATTATGCTGAGCCAGCAAAATCAATGCATTGCCATCACTGTGCTGATCAGAACTCTCTCCTTGACACCGACACATCACCGCTGCTGCGGCCTGACGATGCATCGCCTTCGCATCACCAGCTTCGCGACTCGATGAAGTATCCCCTTTACTGCCTTTACTGAGTCAAAAGCTGGTAGGCAGATTCTCTGGGCTCTTCCAGTGCAGAACGAGGCAATCTATTTGAGTGTGCCAACGACCCATTCAAATGTGCTAATCACCCATAAATTGTGTAGATATTAAGTGCTAAAGTGAATTTAAAATCTACATGTGTCAAAATCATAGATAGACTGAGCCCAGTCCTATCTAATCTGCATTTGCCTAACCGATCATATCCCTAATCATAGCCCAAACGACCATGATCAAACAAATACAGTACCATCATAATTACACAGTCAAATGCATAAAAACTAGCTGTAGCTTCACAGATACTCGAGAATCAAGAACTAGTACTGTAGTGTAAGCACAATGACAGAGGGGAGGAGATGCGTGATCAACTAAATAAGTTTAAATGATTAGAAGAAATACAGGGGAGTACAGAATCTAATATACAGGTTAACCAAGGGACTTGTCTAATATACTAGATAATGTCCACTGGGTATAAACATAACAGTACTGCGTCTGGGGGTCAGTATCAGTATAGGATAGGATATATGCAATAAAACATATCCAAGTTAAAACAATAAATAATTATCCAATATAGTAAAAACTATTCTAAAATAATCCCTACTGCAATAAAGTGTTGGTATACGGACAATATTATCACAAATTAAATACAGGTTGCTAATACAAACAAGTGTGAAGATCCTCTGTAAGATTAAGACCCCCTGGCTGTTTAGTATCGAGTTGTAAAATGTATTTAGTCTCTAATTTACGCACCTTTGATTCTCTATTGCCTCCCCGTCTGCTGGCACTGACTGCATCTATGACATAGTACTTGAGCCCTTTGTTGTTACTTTGATGGTGCACTTTGAAGTGCCTTGCTACCGGGTACGTATTGTCTTGATTGACAATAGCGCTCAGATGTTGTAGGATACGCTTATGGACTGCGTGCTTGGTTCTCCCTACATATCTGAGTGATCAAGAGCATTCCAGGATATAGACAGCAAATTCTGTCTCACAGGTCAACACTTTATTGGTCTGATGTTCTTTATTACTGAACCCATCCTTGAATGACTTTTTGTTGATCCCGTGAGTGCATGATAAATAAGTCTTGCACTTAAAAAAACACTATTGGTTTACAACCAAGTGGTTTTTTCGATTACTTCAGGGCTCGTGCCCACCAATCTATCCCACATAGAGGGAGCTCGACTGAATGTGATGGATGCTTTTTTGGGGAGTGTACTGCCAAGGACAGTATCTTTAAGAATGATAGGCAAACTATTGTTAATGATCTTTTGTAACGTTGTTTGTTGTAACCAACTATAATATTGAAGGGATTAGTTGGTTTTACAACCTGTGTGTTAGTCTTAACTGAGTCAGATACAACAGGGGTAGCTATCTCAGCTGTGGTGTCATACTTGCTCAGTAATTGCTGATGGCTGACAAGCATGGATTTAGATCTGGCTTTTTCTATGATCTTACTTGAATACCCCCTTTCCAGGAACCTAGATCTACTGGCTACCTTGGCCTGGTGTACATAAGTAACATTGCTGCACAGCCGTCCCAGGTGAAACATTTCGCCATATGGTATGCTCATAATCAAATGAGCCGGATGTGCACTACCCGCATAAAGATGGCATTTCCAGCGGTTGCCTTCCTGAATAGCCTGGTCTCAAGTTTATTACCACTAGCATACACTTCTGTGTCTAAAAAGGACACCATGGTTTGATTGAGTGTAGCGGTGAATTTGAGATTGAATAGATTTACATTGATTTTAGCCACAAAATCCATTGCTTCCTCCTGACTGCCTTTCCACACCGCAAATAAATCCTCAATGAATCGGTACCATGCTACCACCTTAGATTCAATGACTTCACCAAATTCCGTTCTAAGGACCAGTTCCTCCCAAGCACCCATATGCAAACAAGCATAGCTTGGGGAGAAACTGGCCCCCATTGCTACTCCTTGTAGGTGCCTAAACAGTAAGTTGTTATACATGAATACATTATTTTCTAGGCAGAATTCGAGCATTTGTACCAACATCAAGTTGTGATCTTTTAAAAGTACACTTCTTCGTGACAGGTAAGAGTTAACAGCAGCTATTCCATCAGAGTGTTTGATACTAGTATACAGTGCTGTTACATCTAGTGCAATCATCCAATTGTTGTCTTGCCATTCAGTACTTTGCAGTTTAAATAAAAAATCCCCAGTATCCTGAATACAAGAGGATCTGACATAACTCTGCAAAAATTAGTCAATATATACCGAGGTATTATCAAGTAGCCCCCCTCTAGCAGATATTATCGGTCTACCAGGGGGATTTTCCAGATCTTTGTGTACCTTTGGTATAAAATAGATAAGGGGCGTCACTGGTTTGTCCGTTCTCAAAAACCTGTATTCTGCTTCAGACAAAAGTTTTTTGCTTTTCCATTTTGTTAACTTCTGGTGAAACTCAGACTGCATCGTTTTAAGTTGGGCCATATTCATTCTTTCATAGTGTTGCCTGTCATTCAACTGCTTGTAGGCTTCCTTTTCATAGTTGCTTTGGGTCATAAATACTACATTTCCCCCTTTATCACTCAGTCGTATTACAATGCTCTTGTCTTTGCACAATGTGGTTATAAGTCGCTCATAATCAGTAGTTGGACTGTCATATCTGCGTTTGCTCCTGCAGGTATTGCTTTGTAAATCTTTGAGTTGGCTAGTAACATGTTCCTGAAAGACATCAATTAGATCTCGTGGCATAATGGGGCTAAATGTTGATGATGGCTTAAAAGCTGGTAACGGTGCTTTGGTGCTAGATGTCAGAACATCTTCAACTGCTGTACTGCCATCCACTGTTCGAATAGTGTCACAGTCTGCCCCTTCAGTTTCCCAAAGTTCCAATAGCTCATCAGAAAAAGTTGTTTCATTTCCGATGGCACTAAGATTGATTGAACTAGTATGTGGGTCAGTAGTGTTCTTAGCTCTTAATTAATGGAATTTCTTGAGCTTGAGTTTCCGAGTTGTTTTATATATGTCAGTTCGGATAGCTGGATAGTCCATATTGATTTCTGGGGCATAAGTAAGGCCTAGTTCGAGAATATTCTGTTCCTTGGTCGATAGTGTCAGGGGTGTTAAATTGACAAGTTTGTTTTGTATTGCCAAGTATATTTATTTCTTGGTCCATTGACCTCAGCCCCATCTCTTGTATTGTCCTCCGCCTCCTTGCCCCGAACCTCTTCCTGCGTGTGTAGTTTTTGTATTTTCTTTGTAATTCCTTTGCACGCGAGGTCTTAGAGATTGCATCCGCTCCTGACATAGAAAACTGATCTCTTCTCCAGGAGACGGTCTCTTTTGTTGAATGTTTGACGCCACATTGCGAAACTCTGAGACAGACTCGCTCCCCCCTCCAGAGCTCCAGTCAGATACGGTAGAGTCAGTATGATCTTTATTTTAATTTGCCACTCTTGTGCGATCTGGTGCATGTGCCCCAGCTGTTGGCCCTCGCAGAGTGTCATATTTCAGTGAAAACGTAAAAATCGGGCCTAACTCATAATCATTTCTGTCTCGTTGGAACTTGTAAGTCTTGCGTTCCATGATTTTTGCCTCCTCCTTTTTCAATCTGGCGTTCATTTCAGTAGTAAGCTTGGATTTCTCCTCCGTGGTGCCCATTGTCTCAAGTTCATCATAAATGGTTGAAATTTCCTTAAGAAGCTGAGCTCGATTGATGGCGGCATATTTAATTAAGATTAATACCAAGCGTCTCGATGCTTCTAGGTTGCTTTCAGCCCATTCCTTCATTAAGTCAGGATTAGGGCTTTCATAGCTCGGGGCAGTAAGGATGCGTAGCCCCCGGGGAATCCTATTACATCGATATAGCGTTGTAATGACTTGGATTCCCACCATTTACTTTGCCCAGCTTTAGACTTTTTCTCAAGTATCTTAAATTTCTCTTGTAGAGTACTGCTGTTAGGGCTACTTTCGATGTTAGGTCTTCCGCGAACATTCGCTGGAATCGGGAGGCTGTCCGAGAACATCGTAATAGCCGCTGCCTCCCGCTCTCTCACGTTGTCGGCTGACATTTTATTTAGCACTTGCAGAAGGATAAGTGCAGGCGTCCTAAACTTGTTCAAACCAAATGTAAAACAAAGTAGCGCCCGCGCATCAATGAAACTCTCCTCCCCTAAGTACCGACATACATACATACATACAGCTATACATATATATATATATATATATTCCACCAATTTGGCTCGTCCTTGTCGACCCCTGGCGCTTCTTTGACCGGTGCAATACTCCTCGGCAGAGCCCTGCCGTAATTCATGCACACACCTCCTTCACAAGAATGAATACGCACTCCCAGGATCTTCAGTTTTGCAAAGTTTAATTTTCAGCAATTTCCAGCATAACACCAAATACCGACGCGTTTCACCACCAAACTGGCGGCTTGCTCACGGTAGATATTTTCAGTCACAATCAAACCCTCCATTTAGGAGTGATCTGCCACCCACGTGATTCACTATGTCATTTCCTAATTATGGTGCTAGGAATCATGGGAATTGTAGTGCAATTAAGACATCCTACGTACATATTTACATTTTGTTTAGGAACCAAAACCAGGAGCATGCGTCAAAAAACCTCAAAATAAATTGGCTAGATAACTCTGAAAATGATGAGTTGCTAGTCATGAATCTATCATCACGTTCCATCAGCACCTATGAAACCTCATCATTAAACATGAGATCAATTTCTGTCCCACAGAATGAATGGACATGGCGCAAACTCGCATTGATATATACAAATACATAAGAAAAATGTAACTCGCAAAAATTTTCCATGAAAACAAGGAAATGGCAAACGTCACGAAAATGAAAAAGAAGAAATGGATGGACAAACGTGACAGAAGTCCACTGCAGTGGCTAAAACTTGCAAGTAGTTGTTTCCCCAGACTATTCCTGTTGGAATCCTTCACTAACATAGTCTGTCCACTCCAGGATCAATATGTCAGACATGGAATGTGGCCACAAAGCACATCAGAGCTTCACCAGAAATGCATCTCTCATACTCAAGGTTGTCATTTGGGAACAGCAAAACTAGTAATCTGTATAGGGATAAAGAAGCAAAATTGAAACATAATGAAATGTTTTGTAAAAGTGAAGGGATTTTGAAACTAGAAGCAAACACCTCTCGCTGGGGGGCTTACCTTGCGGGCCCTTGCCCTGAATGCTAGCTCCGCTGCCTGCTTGTCTCCCTCCCGCCACCGCACCTTCAATCTTGAGCGGCCGCTGTGTGGAAGGGGACCTTGTTGGGGAACTACACTTCCCAGTCTGCCCTGCGGCGGAAGACGCCGCCGCCCGAATTTCGCGCGCCAGGAGGCGCATAAGACGCTGCACAGCCCCCGCGGCGCGGGAAGCGCCGGGAGAAACCCGGGACAAGGGCGGGACAGTCTGTGGCAGTCCGGGGCTGGACAAGGCTGGGCTGGGCCACATCCCTTGGTTGTAGCAGCAGAGGTGATCTATGGACTAATTTGTGAGATTGCCCAATTTTGACGACCTCTCTGATTGTGTTATATGATTATTTTATTGTAACTAGCAGGATTACGAGTTGGTTTTATCTTCTTTATCCCTATTTCATGATAGCTTTTGTTTTACAAGCATATTTTATTTCTTCTTTGCTAGCCCTATAATGTCTAAACAGAAGGCCGTTAAAAACCCTCCAGTGATAGCCATGATGGTCAATAAAATCAATAACGAGCGCAGATTATCGCTTGGTAAGGGGAGCCCACCTATTAGATGTCCTACTCTGTCTAGCTCGCAGGTGGCTTCACCAGTGGATGATTATTGCGAACTGGATAGCCCTGAAGTCTCAGTGGAAGTGCCTGCTGAATTAGCTCATAACATGGATAGGTCTGATGTATCTATTGAGCCCCCTGTCCAGTGCTCACCGGCCCCTAGAGCGCTGAGAGCTTGTAGGAAAGCCCAAACTAACCGAGGGGGAATCCGAACCCGTAACAAAAAAAGAGTAGAAACATCTTCTAATTGTATCGCTGGGGATGCGCAGCCAAAGGACAAGAAAGGCTCAGTGAAAATGAACACTGACCAATTTGATCTTTTGGTCCGTATCATTGATGCCAAGGTAGAAAAGATCATCAAACCCCTAGTGGCTAAATTGGACAGGTTTCCGCTGAAGTCATAAGACTAGGAGGTCTTCTGGATACCCATATCGCCTTGGCCAAAAGATCTAGGGTTGTCGAGAAGGGCCTTATAGTCCCCAAAGCTGTCCCAAAGCAACCTAAAGGGAGGAGAACTGTAAACGATGAAGCTATATCTGTACCCCCCGCTCTGAATCTCCGCCTATCACCAGTCAGATTAAACAAGCAGCAGTGGCAGCGGCCCCTGTGAGCCAGGTTGGGTCAATTAAGTCGACGAGAAAACGCTTTATTAACCTCCCACCTGACTGTGCACCTTATGTGGTTGTTTTAACCAATGTTTTAACCTATTGGAACAATCCCTATCAAGCACCCGTAGGAATCCCATGATTCATTAGAAAATAAAACAGTGTCATGGCTACACAATCACTGTGGGTTTCTACTTACCTATTCTGACCAAATACTAACTACCAGAAGGGTAGACTGGATAGGTAACTCTAATAAGACAAGTAGGGGTGATTGTGTAATAGTTCACTTCAAACATCCTCAACATGTGGCAACAGTCTTGTTAAGGGCAGCTTCCTTAACACCCGATGAGAACAGCATATGTGTCCGCCCTCTTGGCTATTTTTATAGTCACCTCATTAAATTGCTCCCTGATACCAATAGAAGTAGTCTTTTCACCTCCCCTTATTGCCCGGTCCCTGGGATCCCTATGCAGAATAGATTCCAAATCTTAAGCACTTTGGATTCTAACGATTGACATACTCAGTTACTTGGGCCCGCTTGGTGTGTGACCACAAACGTCCAGGTGTTTGGTATAAGGGAAAAGCATACTGATGTTGAGCCGACCTTGGTGGCCAACAACAATCTGTCTAGTGACACTAGGAATATAGTCAATGGGAATTCTAATACGGGAGCTGACCTTAATGGTACCATCTTACCTGGAAATAATAATAGAACCAGGGGTCTTAAGGGTATAACAATTATTAGCTGGAATATTGCAGGGTTGAAATCCAAGGGGGACGCCTTGGGCTGGAATGATTTTATTAATACCTATGATATACTGTGTTTCCAGGAAACATGGAGTAGGAAGGAGGTTAACTATGAGGGGCTTGCTTCCTATAATCTGCCAGAGCAGGGTTCTACATCTGGGAGAGCCAAAGGTGGCCTTTTGATTTTAGTTTCTATTAACCGGTGGATTGTAGTCAAAAGGTACATGACCGTGGGAGCACATGTTCAGATCCTCTGGCTCTTTGAGGACCAAGGCCGAAATGTATTATTACTTAATTATTATAATAATGTTTTTGATGACAGCAGGACGTCTGTAGTTAAAGACTTAGCTAGCACTGTTGATAATCTTAATGATGAAAATAATGTTTTTTTAAAATTTTATTTGGGTAGGTGATTTTAACATCCCGCTATGTGAATTATCAACCCAAAAAGTTTGTGGGGTTACAAATAATGCTGGTTCTGATGATCTCCATTTTAGGCACAACAGCTATGGAGATTTTTTGTATAGCCTCATGGGCTGCTATGACCTAGAATTCCTGGAGTTCGCTAAAGATTTAAATGGGCAGACCATTCCTACTTTTAAGAATTGGAGAAGTAGCTCAGTAATTGACCACATGATTGTTTCCTCTAATATCACCCCTTATTGTGCATCTCCTAGGATTGAAGTCACTTCTTTAAGTGATCACAATTATATTATCTTAGAATGTACCCTTTGGGGTGAGAGTACTGTAGCAGTAGGAACTACCATTACCAATGTGGAACCACACAGATCAAAAGGTGTTAGAGTTAGATGGATAGGGGAAAAAGCGAACAAATTATTAAGTTTTATCGTTAATGAATGTTTGACTGATATCACCCTTATCCTTGAAAACAACACTGACTATGAGCGAGTTTTATCTGCTTTTATAGATATTAATACATCTATCGATGCCAGGTTCACCAGACCAATTAGAGACAAGTGTAGAACAAGTCCAGGCTGGTTTGACCACGCGTGTACTGCTTTACTAACCAAACTGAAACACGTACTTGTTAAAAAACACAGGGACAATATTCTAATAACTAAACTAAGAGTAGACTATAAGCGAGCCCTGAAAAGGAGGAGGGGTGAGTTACAGCAGGAAGCTTAGGATTCCCTTAAGCAAGCAGCGGGGTTACATAATAATACATTATTTTGGGCTACGGTTAACTCCCCTATTCTTAAGGAGGGAAATCTACCTGAATTAACTTCTAATGTTCCTAGTGAAGGTTGGGTTACTCATTTCTCTAAAATGCGATAATTGTGTGGCCAACATCCCTAGTAGATGGCCCATCTTACCTCTGGATATTACTGCCACCGAGGTGGAGCATGGAATTTGTGCAAGTAAGGGGGGAAAGCCCAGGGACCCGACGGGGTCCCTATTGATGTATACAAAGCAGCCCCTGAGATTTCGAGACCCCTTTTGGCAATAGTTTTTAACGCAGCTGTCTGATCAGAAGCCCCTAAAACCTTTGGAGAATCTATTATAATTCCAATTCATAAGGGCAGCAGGTCGGATGTTAAAAATTATCTCCCTATTTCCCTCCTTGAGTCCTCAATAAAGATCATGAGTAGAGTTATGCTGGTCAGGCTTGAAGAGTGGGTCGAACAAGAGGGCATTCTGGCCGATAGCCAGTATGGATTTAGGAAGGGACGGGGAACCTTAGACCAGTGCATAAATATTGATCTTATAATTGGTAAATATACAGAAGCCAAAGGCGGCTGTTTATATCTCTGCTTTGCAGATTTAAGCAGCGCCTTCGACATGGTCAACCATACTTTATTGTGGCCAACCTTGTTACAGTTGGGAGCCCCTGAGGGTATAATCTTTTTTCTCGCTAGGCTGTACCAAAAATTATCAACTTGTGTGCGTTACGGACGCAAGGCCGAGTGTACCCCCAAGTTCAGCATCCAACGAGGCATTAGACAGGGCTGTGTTTTGGCTCCGTTATTGTTTATTTTTTTATAAATGAAATTGATGCAATTTTAAAGGGTGTAAAGGCTGATGTCCCTCAGATCAAGGGTGTTTCCGTGCCGGTGTTATTGTATGCTGATGACGCCGTGCTTCTCTCTAGAACTCCCCTTGGCCTACAACGTCTAATTGACAGATTTTCTATGTTTATTAACACCTTCAGCGCGGCGCGAATTTTCGCGCTGTGCTGAAGGTTCGAAAAACGGGCGCGGTCGTGACGGAACGGTTCCGTCATCAGCACAGCCCAACCGGCGCTGATGACGGAACCATTCCGTCATGAGCGTCGAAGGGGTTAAGGATAGAAAACTGGTCATTAACAAGGGGAAAACGCACACAATGTCCTGTGGGGCAAAAAGCAAATCCAATGCCTTTTTTATTGATTCTGACAAGATACAATCAGTAGATACATTTTGTTACCATGGTATAACCTTCAATCATGACAGAAAATGGTCCACCGAATTTAATAATATTAGTCATAAAATGGCGAAAAGCGCCTATGGTGTCTTTAGATTTGCGGCAAAAGTTGGGGACAGAAGAACCAGGTATATGTCACAAATTTATCAAGCAATATGTGTCATAATTGCACTGTCTAGGGCGGCTGTCTGGGGTCACAGATGTAACCATGACTTGCTGTTGGAGGAAAACTCTTTGTTTAAAAAGCTTTTGTGTTTACCTCCATCCGCCCCTACTGAGTTGACTCATCGGGAATTAGACATTGATTTCCTTACTGACTCAATATCCCTAAGACCACTTATGCTATGGCGTTCCATTTGGCTCCAGGACGAAAAGTCTTTTAATAGATCTATTATCGAAGATTGTCTTTCTTTGGACATGTACGGGAAAATTCCCTGGATAAAATATGTCGCCGGTTGTTTTTTGGAAATATTTAATCTAAATGTTTTGACTGACCCTAGTTCTGCATCTATGATATCTAAAGCCGAGTTGAAAGCTACATTTTTGGCTAATAAGGCGAGTAAGCAAGCTTTAGCTAGTGGATCTATGTCAACAGTTATGTTTTTTAGCAGATACTCTTCTACTGAAGGTTTTCCATTCTATTTAGCCATAGTGACTAGGCCATCCCACAAGTTTGTACTAACTAGACTGAGGTTTGGAGTAGCACACCATCTAGTTGCCTTTCCAAACCTTAAGAAACATCCTAAAGGTCCATGTTTGTGTCTAAACAGAGCACCCTGCACTTTTTATTGTTATGTAAACTGTACACAAACTTTCGTATCGCCTATCTGAAACCGATGTTTGTCAAATATGGTGTACGTACAGTTGATGAGGCAATGAATCTTATATTTAACTTGAAATGTCGACATCTGTTTTTATACTGCCATGTCTTTAAATCAGTCCATTAGTGCACACAAAGGCTTGCTATTTTAAATTACCTGCCCGTATCTGTTGGTATCTTTTTATATGTAACTTATAATTTGTCAAACTGTGATTTTTACTATGTGCTTTTATGGTATTTTGTATAGGAACCGAATAAAGCTTCATGAAATGAAATGAAATAGAAGCAAACACAATTATGTTAGTATCCTCAGACTGATTTATGGGAGCAGCGCAAATGCATAAAAGAGACTATAGTATTGTAAGTGGCCACAACTGAATTTTAAAAAACGAACACATTCCTATTTAAAAAAAAGTTTTTTAATTGTTTGTGAATTGAATAAAATATTTCATCGTTTGTGTATTCATTGATAAATGCTTGCTTTTGTATCTCTTTGCAGTTCAAATCATCAACAAATGCTTAGCCGGACAGTGGCGGCTAAGACGGTACGGGGTGGTGCGGCGGGGCTGGGAAGGGTAGTATAAATAAAAATTCACTTACCTGAACACCGCATCTCTCCTCTGTCCCGCCCATGTCGCCTCTCCTCCGCTCCTCAACCAGTATGTCTCAGGCCTGCCATCGCAGTGCCAATGTGCAGTCTGGTACTGCCATTTCGACTTGGTAAGTGCATCCACGTACCAGTCCCCAAACCTTCCCTCTGCTGCATGTTAGTCACCCCTAAAGTAGGCCTGCGGGCAGGGTGCCTTGTCAGTAGGAGGTAGGGCATGCCCTGATGTGTGTGGCATGTCCTGGTAGTGAATTACAGCCATTTTCGTTTTTCACTATTGCAAGGCTACCTGCTCCCACGGCTAGAACGGGCAGTTTGATTATAACATCTATATAACACCAGGGAACATGGTGGTCCAGGCCTTAGTGGTCTCAAGGCTGGACTACGGCAACTCCCTCTTCCTGGGATCCCCGAAATATGTAGTTAACCGTCTGCAGGTCGTACAAAACGCAGCAGCTCGGTTACTACTAAACATACCTAGACGCCAGTCAATCACACCGAGACTGAAGGAACTTCACTGGCTTCCTGTTCAGGCAAGAATCAAGTTTAAGGCACTCAATCTGGCTCATCGTGCCATGCACGGGAGGGGCCCTGCACTTATTCAAAAACTGGTTACCCACTACATTCCCCAACGACAATTGAGATACAGCTCAAAATTCCTCATGAAGAACACCATTGCTGAAAGAGCCAGATGGGGGGGTAGATCCTTTTCCCACCTTGTACCCAAACTTTGGAACAGCTTGGATCCCAATATCCGATCCATCCAAAATGAATACCAGTTCAGGAAAAAAATCAAGACCTGGCTCTTTCCACAAGGCTAGTCTCTCCCTCTTGCTCTTCTTCGCATCGCAGCGCTGAGATGCCCAAGGGTAGTCACGCGCTTTATAAATCCCATAAACATAAACATGGAAAAAAGCAGCATTTAGTATACTTGAACTCAGAGTGATAAAATACATCTGTTAGTGAAGTTGGTTTTAACATTCTGTGTTTGAAAATACCACTTTTAGAAAGTATTTTCTTGCCTAACCATCCAGCATGCCTCTGCTAGCTTGTGTACTATGTGTCTTGGTTTGTGAGTGACAGGGGTTGGGGGATCCAGAGTGAGTCAGCACAGGGTGAGTCAGCCATGAAGAATCCAGACTCCCCTAAGGCAATCACGACGCTGCAATGACGCCGTGGTTTGGCGCTCAGATGGGGAGCGGAACACTGGGCATATTCTCCACCCAGGCTGGGTGGAGAATATGCAAGTGCATATGATGGTTTGGGCAGGCCAAGACGGCCGGCCAAACCAGTGTGCGCACTTTAGAGCGCACCAACTACTCTATTCTCGTATGTAAAGGATTCAAGCCCCACCGCCCGTCCTAAGCTGGAGATACTAAAAATAAAATCATAGCTTATGTTATCATCATTTTATTTTACACGGCTCAACGAGTGGGGCGACGCTCCTCTGCCGCTATAGCCGGAGGTACTGCCTATCAATAATAACTCAGTGGGGTCACAAAATTCCAATAATGATTCCGTGGGGATCCCCGGATTCCAGAAATGATTCAGCAGGGGCCTGGGGTTCTAGTAATAAGTAGGTGTCAATGTCAATGGAAGTCAACAAGTTAAGACCCACTGGCTTAAAGTATATGGTGCTTCCCATATCAAACTGAACATCAGAAAAGCAAATACTTTTTTATCAGATCCTAAAGGGATATCCTTGCTATGCTTAGCTTCGCACAAAAGCCCCAAATTGAAATACATAACTAATTTATAGATACACTCTTTGCAAACACACTGAAATAGTTCCCCACTAAAATTAAAATATCATATTACCAAATAAACGTAGGTTATTCTGAACATGATGGAAAAGGACAAACCTACCTCAGAGGAGTTGCTGTGGAGCGCCAAGCAGCAGGGTCTCCACAGCATACTCTGGTTCCAACATGAATCTGAATGGTCAATCCTTCAGCAGCCTGCTCCAGAGATACATGTCCAGTGACTTTCGGAGGCATTCCTTGTCAGCAAGGGCCATCACTGGCAGGGAGGCATAGGTGCTCAATCTGTTTCTGCATCACTTACCTGCGGTAAGGGTGAATCCCAGCAGCAGGCACAGCATCTACTGCACTACACACATATGTAGTGGAACTGCTGACCTCAGAAAGGGAGAAAGGGTCGCAAAGGAGGAAAAAAAGTCAGAATTTACTTAAAGCTTCCAAGTTCAACCTTGATAAAAGACAACTGAAGAAAGGCACCAGACAAGGAATAACCTACCAGAGTTGGAAAGGAGCTGCAAGGCTGAAGAGTGTGTGCTCC
Source organism: Lissotriton vulgaris (assembly GCF_964263255.1). NCBI lineage: Eukaryota > Metazoa > Chordata > Amphibia > Caudata > Salamandridae > Lissotriton > Lissotriton vulgaris. The sequence goes on from NC_141689.1 coordinate 43,873,393, forward strand.
TCATATGAGCTGCAGAAGACTAGAAAAAACATCAAAAGCAGTAGCAAAAATTCGGAAACAGAAGGTGGCAATGAACCCAATAACGAATCATTCACCTGAGCTCAGCCCAGTTATATCTCACTAACGCTTCCTTTCACACCCTCCATGCAGGAGGAATGATTACTAGAAACAGGAAACACGTCACAGGATATGGAGCCACCATCTTGGATTGGATTGGGTGACCAAACAAACGCAGCACGGCTTGGCTGCCATCTTGGATTGGGAAAAGAACCATGTTAGAAAACGAGCCTTGTGGAAAGAAGACCGCTCACCCAAACCCAAACTGAAAGGAGAGGACCAGCATATTTGGTTCTACCTTCCGCTGCCAAGACTTGTGGCCCAGCCTCCACCTTCATCCCAGATTCCTTAACACTTTACACCATAAGGGGTCACTATTAGTCCATAGTACACAGGTCTCCTAGAATCTGGATCAGGAAACTTCAAGGACCATAAGGCCCTGTAGACTTCCTAGAAATCCAGAGAAGCAAGGATGCCAAGCGCCCAGCAGAGTCAAAACACTGAGGGCCAGAGTCTGGAGCTCGTCACCAAATCCCTGAGCCTGTCAGGAGTGTGCAATAAAATCCAGCTGGGGAAATGAAGGTTTTATGCTTTTAAGCTCTTGTGGACATCCTGCATCTGAAAAATGATTCACACGCCTGCAGCTGTCCGAGGCACAAGGCCTGGGAAGAATTTTACAGATGCATCACCCATTGAACAGCCCCGCTTCAGGCACCCTATGAGACTGTCAGTCTCACCTCAGTGCATTTAAAAGGACACCACCTTACTCTTGATTACCTCTAGATAGCCCTCTGAGGCTGCCAAGTGTCCTTGGCTGTCCATCAGACACTAACACACATAGAAACAGTTCTCACACATCACGCATCACATATCAACTCAATGCTTTATGTATATATTGTTTTAAATGTATAAAACTGTTCAGGTGTATCCTGGTGAATCCTACATGTACTAGGAGTAAAAAAGTGCATACATGGGAAGTGCCTCGCGTAAGCCACCACCAGCGAGAAGTTGGCTAGTTATCCCAAAATGCTCACTCTTTCATCATCAACACTTTCCTATGTTAGGGATCGAAACCAGCATCCAAAATGTGTGAAAGAATATTGTATGAGTGCAACCTAACAACTACTAATGTGCACGGTGCCCATCTCCAAAAAATCCCAGAGTCCCTCTAGAGGGAGGAGAACAATTTCCTCACAGGCACAGAAAAAGTTACAAATAAGTTGCTAAAAGGTACTCTGCATACGTCTATAATGGCTGGGGCCTGCACTCATGATCAAAAACCATACCATGTTTTCGACCATTCCAAGTTGGACGGCAGACATGTTTCATTGCCAAATCACTTTCTGGCAAATTCTTCAGGGCACGGGGACGTCATTCCCCCCTTGAAGTGCACCGGACCTGTCTATCAGACACACTAAACGTGTCCTAAAACATTCCAAAGCACATATGTCCCAGGGCTTTGACATGTACTGTGACTAAGGTTTCCACCTGCCCGGATTTTTACCGGCTCCGCCAGTATTTTGATGGGTTAGCCAGTCAAACAAGCATTAGCAAAGACAACAGGTCTCGCCAAAGGGCAAGCTATTGGCTTTGTCAGTCGGATGGAGGTTGTGAAATGGAAGACGGCTGGGTTAATCAATAGGAGTGGGTGGACTGGTGGAGAGCATGACTGTTAAAGAAAATGTGCTATGTGCCTCAATGACAGCGAGAACAGCGGACAACCATTAATCAACCTGTACTACACGCCAGACTCGAAACTGGAAGTGATGCATGGCATATGCTGGTCAATCAGGAGCCAGCAAAAAGAGTGACAATGCAACCAACGAATGGGAAGCAAAGGTGGGCTTCATGCCCTCCATTCTAAACAATGCCCCCTGCAAGCACAGCGCATATGCTGTGTAGGCGGATACTACAAATAAGCAAAAACATCTAAAGCTTATATTTATGGCCTTTATCCTTACATACTTCAAATAGCAAATATAAATTAAAAACACTTTTAAATGTGTTCTAGTCCTGCAATAATGATCCATGACTAATAATATAAGTACACAACACAAAAAAATTGATGTTACAAATGAATGAAGTAGATTTTGTTTTCAGTCCCATTTACTACCACATCCAGGCATTTGCAGACTTTTAAAAGAAAGAACAATGAATGGCATTATATTTCTCTTGGAAAGGTGGCATTTCTAACTGTGACACTCCCATAAGGCATCGGCAGATCCCTCACCCATGCGCTAGAGGTACTTCACCTGCCTGCAGACACCCTGGTCTTCTCTCAAACACCCCCTTCCTTGCCCCAGACACCATGGAGCAGCTCTAAGAGATTCTCAACATATTCTTCTGGGCCTTAAACCGGAAACAGACTCCCATTGGTTAAGTGTGTACATCAGACAGTGGATACCCTCACTGTCCCAGACAATATCTGCATGACAGTTTTAAAAATCACTATCTGACCCTCAGAGGTCTCCAGAATGCTCTCAGCCGGCCCCATTGAAACCTCTAATATGTCTGTAAACAAACCCAATTGTCCCTCAGCCTGTCCCCCAGCAACATCATATGATATATAAAGAACCCAGCTGTGTTTATAGAGAACCCTGGTGTGCACCTCCAGCATGCCCTTAGAAGGTATGAACCTGCTCCTATGGACTCTAAGACTGCTCCCTACCTTCAGCTGCTCATTAAACATTCCAATTGGCCCTCGAGTACTGTTGGTCAGTCCTCAGAAACCTACACCATGCCCTCAAGAACCTGAGACTTTCTTTAGTCTCCCCCTGCTGTTCCTAACACTTCCTCATCCTGCACTTAAAGGCCACCATTGTGTCCCAATTTCACACTTAGCCAGATCTCAGAGCCCAACTGATAGACACAGGTGGCTTTCAGGAGGTATCATTTAGGCTTCAGACACTCTGAAGTGGTTCTTTAAAGCTGTCACCTAACTTTAATACTCCCTCAGAGGTTCAGTCTTCACCTGCCAAAAACGTCCTGGTATCCAGTGAGTGTATAATTAAGTTGCCACCCAGCCCACCCCCAGCTTCCTTGGTTACTCCACTGCTTTTAAAAGTCACAATATCTACAATACCTAATTAGGTATTTGTATATGTGGTATTTCTAAAAGTGCGTTATACCAAAAGGTATCAAAGCGCTATACATGAGGAGTGACAGAGAGAACAGTGGATCACAACAACAGGCAAATCACCTACACAGTCCCTAATGATCTATTCCGCAAACAACCAGGTTTTAATTTGCTTTTGAAAGGTCAAATGAAAGCTCTGACTTTTGATAAATTCAGGAAGAGAATTCCACAGCTTAGCAGCTGCTAAAGTTAAGGTGCGTTTAACCCACCTAGCTTTCTTGCAGCGTGGATCCACTCCCTGATACTGTTTCGCAGATCTCAGTGATCTCCTGAGAACATATCAATTTAGGGTGGTCTTCAAATTGTTCCAACCCATAGAATGAAGGGCCTTATGCGTTAAGCACAATGCTATAACACCACTTGTTTCTTTATTGGAAGCGAATGCAGTAATCTCAATTCATCTCTAACGGAGGCATGTTAAGGTACTCCCAGGACCAGGCGAGCTGCTGCATTCTGGATTACTTGGAACTTAAGCAAAGAAAATTGATAGATCTTTAAGTAGAGGGCATTGCAGTGGTCTGAAAACTAGGTGATGAGTGCGAAGAGCACTGCATAAGGAAAGCCGAAAGAAAAAGTGATTTAGATACTGGGACGGAGTTGAGTACAATAGATGTGTTGATGTTCTTATTAACATATTACCATGCTTGAATTGCAAGACCAAGACTGTCTAAGTTTTAGTCAGACCCTGAGAGTCTTTGCAAGATTAGTTGAAGACTAATAAACTCAAACCTGCGTGAAACAGGACTCCATACTAAAACTCTTGGATTTATTAAAAAAATATAATTGAACAAAATGCAAAACATAATTAGTTAGTTAATCATGAAGTAGCTCAGCCAAAATAGTCAAAGTCATAATCAGCCAGAGGACTACCATAAGGTCAGCCTCTAATGGAAGCCGATAGCTAGAACAAAGTATAAAGCTAAAGAAAGACTGGCATAGTGTCTGCTTCCAAAGAAGTAAGGCAAACGACTGGCTTATTTCCAATATACAGTAGTTTATATAAAGTTCGAGGGTTCAGAAGCCTAGGACATTTTGTTATTTTATTTTTGTGGCATGACAGGCTAGCATGGTTACAAGAAATGGGCCAGTAAATATTCTACTAAATCAGACACTTTAATAGATGTCTATTTCCTACTACGTCTTATTGGCTAAAGAATGTAGAACTGATTAAAGAAATCAATTATTATTTTTAAATAATACATAAATCCAAAAGTACGTTCAGCTTATGACTAGAATATCAAAAAGCCTCGATAGGAAACCTTCAAAAGTTACAGACTAAAGGAACACCATGAACATTGCTTCCTTGACATTTCTCAACAAAAATTGACATTGCAGGCATCACTATTGCACCTTTTTTTGTAATGAGTTATTGAAATGGTAAAAAACACAAGCATACAAAGAGAGTCTTTGTTCATGTGACAAGTGCACACTATTGTTCTGCAAATGAGAAAAGTTGTCAATACAAGCTAATGGAGGTCTAGTTACACTAACTGAACCACATACACTATCTCTTCTTATAAAAAAATGTTCTACAACCCCCCACCCCACATTATACTTAAATCAAAGCAATTTTCACACTACACTACTATAGCATCTCCTCTATAATTCTTGGTTTGACAACTTTTTTTTAAATACTTCAGTATATCATAGGCCTTTGGGATCTATGACAGAATAACGACAGACAAAATATCGACCTACAGAAACATCAAAGCAGGAATATCGAAGGCAAGTATATCGATATCCTATCTACAACATAATAAGTACAAAAATATCAAAACAAAAATATTGATGTAAAAATATCGTCATTAAAAATATCGTTTTATATCTGTTAAAATATAATGTGTAAAATAAAGTAAATAATACTTATAAATAAAATAAACATTGTTAAAAATATTTAGTAATGTTTAAAATTAATAAATAATAGATATATAATAATATAACATTAATTAAACACATATGTAAAATATATATTATATATTTACTTAATAATACATTTTAATAATTACCATAATTACTTATAAATTATTTAAAAATACTATAAATTACAAATAGATCTTCACAAATAAGAAAATTACATAAACAAGTAAATAATTATTTTTAATAAGTTAAAAAAATTAAATATACTTCCAATATTTTTTGAATTAATAACATAATACATTATCTAAATTCATTCAAAATAATAAATAAAACTACTATTTAAAGTCCAAACAAATCTACAGTATTAAAAACATTGGATAGCGTAAAATGTAAAATTACTACTCCCACTCCAGAAAATGCAAAATTAGGGAAAACATTGTATAGCATAGAGATAAAAATTACTATTACCACTCCAGAGAGTGAAACAGTAGGGAAAGCGCTGGATAGTGTAGGGATAAAAATTACTATTCAAACTCCAGAGAGGGAAACAGTAGGGAAAGCGCTGGATCGTGTAGGAGTAAAAATTACTATTCCCACTCCAGAGAGTGCAACAGTAGGGAAAGCGTTGGATAGCGTAGGGGTAAAATTTACTGTTCCAACTCCAGTGAGTGCAACAGTAGGGAAGGCGTTGGATAGCGTAGGGGTAAAAATTACTATTCAAACTCCAGAGAGTGAAACAGTAGGGAAAGCGCTGGATAGCGTTGGGTTAAAAATTACTATTCCAACTCCGGAGAGTGCAACTGTAGAGAAAGCATTGGATAGCGGGTGGGTAAAAACTACTATTCCCACTCCAGAGAGTGCAACAGTAGGGAAAGCGTTGGATTGCGTAGGGGTAAGAATTACAATTCCAACTCCAGAGAATGCAACAGTAGGGAAAGCGTTGGATAGCGTAGGGATAAAAATTACTATTCCCACTCCAGAGAGTGCAACAGTAGGGAAAGCTCTGGATAGCGTAGGGGTAAAAATTACTATTCCAACTCCAGAGAGTGAAACAGTAGGGAAAGCGCTGGATAGCATAGGGTTAAAAATTACTATTCCAACTCCAGAGAGTGCAACAGTAGGGAAAGTGTTGGATAGGGTAATGGTAAAAATTACTATTCCAAATCCAAATAGTGAAACAGTATGGAAAGCGTTGGATAGCGTAGGGGTAAAAATGACTATTCCCACTCCAGAGAGTGCAACAGTAGGGAAAGCGTTGGATAGCATAGGGGTAAAAATTACTATTCCAACTCCAGAGAGTGAAACAGTAGGAAAAGCGCTGGAGAGCGTAGGGTTAAAAATTACTATTCCCACACTAGAGAGTGCAACAGTAGGGAAAGTGTTGGATAGCGTAGGAGTAAAACTTACTATTCCAACTCCAGAGAGTAAAACAGTAGGGAAAGCGCTGGATAGCGTAGGGGTAAAAATTACAATTCCCACTCCAAAGAGTGCAACAGTAGGGAAAGCGTTGGATAGCGTAGGGGTAAAATTTACTGTTCCAACTCCAGTGAGTGCAACAGTAGGGAAGGCGTTGGATAGCGTAGGGGTAAAAATTACTATTCAAACTCCAGAGAGTGAAACAGTAGGGAAAGCGCTGGATAGCGTTGGGTTAAAAATTACTATTCCAACTCCGGAGAGTGCAACTGTAGAGAAAGCATTGGATAGCGGGTGGGTAAAAACTACTATTCCCACTCCAGAGAGTGCAACAGTAGGGAAAGCGTTGGATTGCGTAGGGGTAAGAATTACAATTCCAACTCCAGAGAATGCAACAGTAGGGAAAGCGTTGGATAGCGTAGGGATAAAAATTACTATTCCCACTCCAGAGAGTGCAACAGTAGGGAAAGCTCTGGATAGCGTAGGGGTAAAAATTACTATTCCAACTCCAGAGAGTGAAACAGTAGGGAAAGCGCTGGATAGCATAGGGTTAAAAATTACTATTCCAACTCCAGAGAGTGCAACAGTAGGGAAAGTGTTGGATAGGGTAATGGTAAAAATTACTATTCCAAATCCAAATAGTGAAACAGTATGGAAAGCGTTGGATAGCGTAGGGGTAAAAATGACTATTCCCACTCCAGAGAGTGCAACAGTAGGGAAAGCGTTGGATAGCATAGGGGTAAAAATTACTATTCCAACTCCAGAGAGTGAAACAGTAGGAAAAGCGCTGGAGAGCGTAGGGTTAAAAATTACTATTCCCACACTAGAGAGTGCAACAGTAGGGAAAGTGTTGGATAGCGTAGGAGTAAAACTTACTATTCCAACTCCAGAGAGTAAAACAGTAGGGAAAGCGCTGGATAGCGTAGGGGTAAAAATTACAATTCCCACTCCAAAGAGTGCAACAGTAGGGAAAGCGTTGGATAGCGTAGGGGTAAAAATAACTATTCCCCCTCCAGAGAGTGCAACAGTAGGGAAAGTAAATACTTCATATATTATTTAAAAAAATATAAATTAATAGCTATAAAAAATTGATTAAAAGTAATTACCAATTTATTACAATATAATAATTAATCAATTAAAATTACAAATTAAAATTAATTATTACAATTAGTTACCTATTAATACAAATTAATAAAAAATTAACAATTAATTAATTAACAATTAAAAATTAATTAACAATTAATTCAAATTAAATACAATTGAATACATTGAATATTTAATTAATTATAAATAAATTACTTCCCACCCTATTCCCCTATAAGCCCACACCCCGCTACAGATAATAATTTTATAAAATTAACATAATTAGCAATTAATCAATTAAATAAAATTAATTGGCAATTACAATTTAATTATTTACCCATAAAAAAGTAATTATCAATTAATTCTAAATAAATACCAATAAATAATTTTACATATTTAATTAATTATAAATAAATGACTTCCCACCCAATTCCCCTATAAACCCACAAACCGCTACAGAAAAAAACTAGTAAAATTAACATAATTAGCAATCAATAAATTAATTAAAATGAATTGCCAATTAAAATTTCATCAATTACCAAATATAAATTAATTAACAATTAATTAAAAATGAATACCATAAATAAATTTACATATTTAATTAATTATAATTAAATTACTTCCCACCCTATTCCCCTATAAACCCACAACCCGCTATAGAATTAAATTACGCAAAAATTAAAAAAACAAAATTCATTAATTAAAATACATTATAACATACACACTTTTCACACTTATAATAACATAAACAACACTATAAAAAATTCGATATTATTAAAAATTCGATAATTTTAATAACCTATATTACATACTTCGATATTTTAACTTTCTATATTTTTAACATTCGATATTACATTACCTACCTTAAAAACGATATTTTTGATGTCTATATTCTGTCCATTCGATATTTTGTCCATTCTATATTTTAAACTCGATATTATGTCCATTCGATATTTTTTACTCGATATTTTGACTGTTTACCCTTTTAACAATAGCAATGTGGGCACTGGAAAACCAGCAGGTCATAAGTATGGGCACAAAACATTTCAGAAAGTTAACTTGCTGGATGATTTTAGCCAATGAATGTGACAATTTTGATGTGGGTAGTTAAAGAAATATGGGCAAGTAATAAAGAGAATTATTGTGGGCAGAAGTTAAAATCCACTCAAAGCTATGCAGGAATAAAATGTATTCTCTATAATCAATTCAGTCTCTTCAAAATAAAAATAAAAAATGCGCAATGCAGAGGTCACTCCTTCACATGAAGTTATTTAGCATCAGTTGTTTCATTTCTCAGTTCAATGACACTTCAAGGGGGACCTGCTAGCAAACATTTTAAACGTATCAAGTCAATATCCTCCTCTTATGACACCATGTTTGTCAACTATGCCCTTTCACAAGCTGTGAATTTCTTGTTGTCACTGCTACTCGAGGATCTTCTGATTACTTGTTCACCAATACCTTTGTCTATCAACTCTATTACTGCTTCAGCTTAACTACCCATCTCTTTTTTCAGACCATCTTTGCTTTGCAACTCTTAGCTTTCCTCTGTCACTCTTCCAAACTGTTACGCTTGAATCAAACCAGTAACTTCCAGTTAATTGGCTTTTTTCTGCTTCTTGATTTGTACAGTTTGTCAGAGTCTGATGTTCTTTTTGATTTTGATTTTGAAGTTTGATTTTCTCAAATTTGATTATCTTTAGTTTTTTGTTTTTCTTCTTGAACTCTTTGCTCTCCCCTTTTGCATACATGTCGCAAACTCAAGATTGACAGTGAAATAACAGTTTGTATCACTGTTTTTTCTTCATATATGTAACAAGAGGGGGAGAGAGAGAGTACAGTGGATTCAGTCTCCCTGGGCAACAGTCGGTAAACAAAGTGGAATCCACTGAGGGATTAGTGTGGTCCCCACTGTGGTGGGGAGCACACAGTGTTGTTTTTGTACCCCTCACACACCAAAAGGACCCTTGGTGTCATTCTACCATCATTGGGTTCTTCGCACCCCTCTACGGAGTGCGGCATGCTGCGACCTACGGATACGCGGGAGCACTTCAAGTGTGGACTATGTGTGGTAGTGTGTGGAGTATAGAACGTGAGTGGTGGAGTGGTGAGAGTGATAATTAAAAAATACCTGGCACGTGGGGAAAAAAGACTTTAATTACGCCCCCGGCTGGTATTGTTAAAAAGGGGTGCTCTGCGAGGTTACTACTGTAAAATTATGTACAGCTACCTCTTTAGTGCGTCGACATGGACATGTTTCGGAGTATCCAACTCCTTCTTCAGGACGGGAAAGCACAAAATTCCCCACCTTACTCACATGTGTGTATGTTTTAAAGTGTATTATACAAAAATTGATTAAAATTTAACTATAGGTGTATGTTTACCTATCGTGTTGTTCAGCACGAAGTCCTAGCGCCCAGTTGGCGGTTAAATTGGACTTATTTAATAAGTTACAGTGCCTCATGAGCTTTTGCGCCAAATGTTGGGGAGTCCCATCAGACTAGATTCAGCTCTGGTTCCCGGGATAATTCTCCTCTGACTGCCCCTCAGCGCTGCTCCGATGATAGTCATCGGAGCAGCGCTGAGGGGCAGAGTAAGGTAACAGAGAGCACCCCGTAGAGGGGTGCGAAGACCCCAATGATGGTAGAATGACACCAAGGGTCCTTTTGGTGTGTGAGGGGTACAAAAACAACACTGTGTGCTCCCCACCACAGTGGGGACCACACTAATTCCTCAGTGGATTCCACTTTGTTTACTGACTGTTTTTTCTTCAGCATGTTATATTCCATATAGGTACTATATTATAGGCACAGGAAAACTTGTTACCATTCACCTATATTCTATTCCTACTTTACACTTGTCACAGTTTACTGGAACTGACCTTTTACCTAGATATTACACTGCATTCAGAAAGCGGGTTTTCCCCAGTTTGAAATATCATACATTATGCATGCTGATTCTTGGAAACACAGCAGGACCACCATCGTATGTATAAAATCTATGTATAAAGTTCATGCGCAACATCATCCATCGGCCAACACAGTAACATAGCAGGGTAGGAACCCTGGGGAGATCAATGGGTATTTATACATCACATCTTACTACAAGAGTTAGAGGAGATCAAGACTTCCCAGCAGACACACTGACCAGAAATGCTGAGGTTCCTGCATGCAGACACTCCAGCTCGCAGTGGTCCAACATCCCTCGCGGGGTGTCCAACTCAAGACCAGGACGAGGTCCCATAGTCTCACTTAAGGTAACAGGGTTAACTAGATCCTAGAGGAATTCTTGGCTTAACACCTTAACACCTACACCTATGCTAGGTACAGTTAGGTACATCTAGTTAGGTAGCCATCGTAGGAGTATGCATCCTTTTATCATGTATTTCATATACTCAAATGTATTCATGATTTTAGTAAGAAGGTAGAACTCCACCATCCTTTTACCTATGTAGTACTGTTGATCATTTATATATTATACTGTCTAATGGTTGTTGCAGCACATCTATTCTACTCCAGAATAACAACTGTTCAATAAATGATTATTGAAAATGCCCAGTTTGTTTTATTCGGTGTACCTCTCTGAGACATACGACGTGAGCACGAGTGACTGAGTGAAAAGTAGTATATTGTTTCCACGGTCCTGAGGGATCAGGGTTGTCTTTTTCTGAGGTTGCCAGAATCTATCCTCTCCTTGGTAAGAAGATATTATAGTGGCACTGTGAGCCAGCTGATACAGACAGGCTAACATACCCGGTGGGTTGTACGGAATCAGTCTACCACCAATCCCACAATTTATGTTACCCACACATGCAGATTCTATATAGGTCATATAGGAGCTACACGACAAGCAGTACACATTCATTTTGTGTGAGATGTGTGGCTCTATATGGCAAACCTCCACATTTCAGTGCAGGACTCATTACCAGTATGCCCTGATATGGTAAACTCCATTTAGCTTCCACCAACATCTTTATCACATGTTCTTTCACTGGGACCCAGTCCCCAGGCTCTAGGTCATGGGAGGATTCAGTGCTTGCTGATGGTGTTGCAAACTTCACATGGTGAGAGAGCATGCGTACTGCATCAATCTAACATTTGCAGTAATCCAGGTCCAAGTCATCAGTATTATTCACAAGACCAGCAGATGATGGAATGCCAGGAATCCCAGTGGCCCTCCCTCTGAGAACTTCATGTAAGCTCTAACCTGTCTTCTTGTTTGGAGTTCTTCTCATGCTAAGTAAGGCCAACTGAAAAGCATATTCCCATTTCAATGACATTGAAGAACTCACTTTGGCTAGTGTTGCTTTCATTGTAACATTGGTTCTCTCCTTGTTTTTGTACATGATATTTACAATGGAACTTCTGCTTGGTGTTCAATGCTAGGCCCAGATCTTTGTACTGGGGTGAATGTAAGACATTGTTCTACATTCTGTCCATCAACTGGGTTTTTTGGTGTTCAATGCTACACATACAACTCACATTACTCAATGTTGAGAGTGTGTACCCTTGTCCGTCTCTATAGAAGCTGGCAAACCAAATCCTGGGATCAATTACCTTCAGCACTAATGCTACCACTGTAATGTCATGACATCACCCAGTTGGAAACGCCTCAATCCATTTTCAAACACAGAGAAACTCTAGACTTCAGACTATTGCACAGTGAGATTTTTGCTAAATCTATCTGTAGCCTTGTTGGTTTTCCAACATGATTCATGGTCACCCTAGTTCCTTGCTATAAAATAACATTCTGACATATGATAACACCAATTTTGTGCCAGCTTTCAGAAATAAGGATTAAACCAGCATTTTACTGAATGATCCCATACTCTGAATTGTCATAGCAGGAAAAACATTTACAGTTTTACTATCTGAATTATCTGTGTCTGAATCATCTTCTGAAATTGGCAATGTGCTAGACATTATAGCACAGTATTTAGCAGTCTTGTCGGAAAAATGTTCAGCACATCTAAGATGCATTTGCCATTCTTAATTGGCGTGCCAGCAGAGGTCATGAGCCTTAATTGAGGCCACAACAGTCCAAATCATGGACCTCTTGAAGCCCATGTGGACTGCCCGTGTGGATTGTCACATACGAATCATTGGTTCCGCAGCACGCTCTTGTTATCACAATCACTTCACATATCTGTGATGAGGTTACATTACACAAGTAGGATGCTTCCACAACCTAGTTCAATGTGTAAAGTACAGATGCTGCTTGAAGAGGTCCATAATGACCTCACAAGCACAAACCTCTACCAATAAAATAAAATCAGCCAACTCCAGTGATGCATCTTGAATATCTGGACTTGGCTTGGTGCAGAATTCTATTGCAACAACTCAATCATGGCCACCGCTATTTCTTCACAGTCTTTCTCATCTCTGCAAACTGAGAATAATGTAGCAGGATTGCATGCACCAGGATATGTTCTCTGCAGCCAGAAGTATGTGTTCATAATTCGAGTACAAGAACAGATGGCTAGTTCTTTGTTGTCCAATATACCCTTCAAAGAGAAGATGCAGTTCGCCTGGGGTTATTGCACACTTTCTGTTTTTTCATGTGCCTGCAGGGTGAATCTACATCACTTCTGGCTGACTTTGATTTATTCAACAACTACATATATTTATTCCATGGTCTAACCCATCTTTTTTATCGTTGACAGAGACTGAAGAATGCAAAACAACCTATCCATGGACAGAAAGCATCGATAAGTGTCCATCAACTCAAGCATCGATAAGTGTCCATCAACTCAAGCATCGATAAGTGTCCATCAACTCAAGCATCGATAAGCGTCCATCAACTCAAGCATCGATAAGTGTCCTTCAACTCAAGTTCTGGACTTCTGCCTTGTACCTTCTTCGAGTGCATGTTTTCATTGAGACTTTGCCTTTCATTCCTGCTTTGCTTAGATTGTCTCACTGGTCTCGCTTCATCCTTGCATTTCATGATTATCACATGTTCCTGTGAAAGGTTTGCTCTGAGATAGGTTTTTCGTTGGGATTGTTATAAAATGTCACACAATTGAGAACATCTTACAGAAAGCTCTGCACGGTGCTTACCTGGGGCAGTTACCTGCCCTAGAACTGATTTGTTTCCCCACACTGCAGAAACTGTATCATGAAGAAGATATTTTTTAAATTGAGACTCAGAGGAGTTCAGTGAAAGAAATAAACTCCTCAGTGAGTAAATGTACCTGGGCGGCTGCTGTTTGTGAAAACCAGGTGTATGTCAAGTGCAAAACTGCCAGGACTCGCCTGGAGAAGGATGCTAGTGGAGATGGGGGCTTTGAGGGCACAGTCCAGGGCTCCACTGACAGACTAATGCCACCTTTCCTGAGAATCCTCTCCAGGTGCTCCATGGCCATCGAATTCCCCAAACAGGTACCCTGTGGGCAGCTGCTGGAGACTGGCACTGAGCCTCTCCCAGCCGCTCTTCCGACTGCTCCAATCATATAGGGGGGGGGGGGGTGAGCTCCTCCGCGTTCCCCCCCAGGCAGCACTGATGCTCCATGGCTTGTCGACCCTGGACTCAGCGGAAGCCCACGAATGCTGCTCCACTCTGGCCTTCTTCCACACTGTGGCTGCATGGATACATCTCAGGTCCTCCTTTCATGCTGTGTTCATGGGGCTGTCAATCAAAGGGTGCCTCCTGTTCCATGTGTTGGACAGTCAGAAATAAGTATTGAAAATACGTGTTGGTGCCAAACACCAGCTATACATGGCACAAAAAAATAAACATTACACAAAGATCAACAAAAATGCCTTCTATGTTAGACGTATCATGAAGCACCCAATCAGAGAAAATAACCAATATCTTCCAGTCAATGCTCCCTAAAACATGACACCTGCTTATCCCAACACAGTGTCAAATCCTCCTTCAGTTCCTTTTGGGAAGTTCTCCAGATCTATTATTAACTCCTCAATAGAGCCCACTTAGCCTCCTACTTTATGTCATTCTCTGACAGACTGTGCTCATGTTGATGCCTAAAACAATTCTTCTGCCAGCTCTCCATCACCACCCGCCTCCTGGGGAAAACATCTACGAGTTCTTAAATTTGGGCAAACTAGAGAACTATCTTGAGTCTCCCTTCCATCAGAAAGATCTTGTAGAGGGTGCTGATGAGAGACGAGAGGAGCCGAACCACTTCCTGCACAAGAAACATTCATCCAAGAAGTGCAGAAGAATAAAATAGATATTTTATTGGCGGCGGCATGGAGCCTACTTGTAAGATAAGCAGCAAAACTCCTCTGCCCAGGATTCTGGAAGAGAACAGAGCTCACGGTATGAGTGGCCATGCCACACTTAATCATAAACACCTACAGTTCAAAGGAACAAACCCAAGATATACCTGATTCCACCCCTCATGGTTCGATATTTTTCCTTTTGTGTCTCTTAGAAACTCACATTTATAGAATGCACTGGCCTCACTCCTCATTGAGGCCTCAGATCATGCCAGCCATTGCAATAGTTAATGAATATATATTTAGTATCTCGCAGCAATGTTCTGTATCTGTCATATATTCTGATATTTTGCTTCTAGTTCATCTATTCTTGTATGCTTTTAAACGGTTGATGATTAGGAAAAGCTTACATGATTATCAGGTATACAAATGGAATGGGTTTATCAAAATACTGAACCCCCATGAAATGGCAAACTTTTTATGCTGAGACTCGGTGTTAAGGAATCCGTAAAATGTATCATGTAATGTGTTTTCTATTTCGATCATTTAATTTTCATAATCTGAGCTTTTACATTCACTACGGTACTTTTGATTTCTGCAATTACATTGTTTCATTGACTTGTTTTGCTAAAAGTAGATGTTAAGGAATCCGTAAAATGCATCATGCAATATGTTTTCTACTTTCATAATTTTTATAATCTACTGTAGTTTTGATTTCTGTATTTACATTGTTTCCTCTACTCTGCAGTAAAATCAGTTTAAAACAAAGATTGCAATGCGGATTTTGTGTGTGCACTGTTGGGGCAAAAGGTTTGCAGAATTTACAACAATAATATGAAATGGCTGTCATTCTTTCATAGGTTCTGTTACATTGCCAGTGGCCTCGGCATAGACCCTGGGCATTAAAGTCAGTCGGTACCTCTCTATGCATGCCCAGATTGGCTCGGTTGTCTTCTCCTGCTTTCTTTCCCTCCGAATCATCCGAAAGGCATCCCGTTTCTTTTCTCCCGACGCCCTTAAGCTCATTATCCTGGTAATGATTCTCTCCCGTCTTGATTACGGGAACAGCCGGTATGTGGTCATTCAAGCGTATGAACTTCGCCGCTTCAGGCTGTTCAGAATCAGGCCGCCCGCCTTATCCTCCACCTCCCAAAGTCTTCCCACATCACCCCCGTTCTGAAAGCACTTCACTGGCTCCCCATCTCTCAGAGATCCATCTTTAAGATGGGTTGTCTGGTCTTCATGGCTCGAGCCCGCATTGGCCCAGCCTTTATTAACTCTCTCATCACTCCCTATACCCCCAACCGTTCCCTCCGTTCCTCTAATCAGTTCCTCTCCAATGTACCTCGGTTCCGTAGATCCAAAACTGGAGGCACCAGATTCTCTGTTTTGTGCCCCTCCTTTTGGAACAGTCTCCCCCTATCAATCAGATCCATTACTATTTACTCCCAATTCCGCAAGGCCCTAAAAACCCACTTGTTTTCTACTGCTTATTCCTGCTAAACAATTCTGGCTTCTCCCATCTCCCTCAGCTCTTACCTCTAGCGCCAGGAAGCCGCTTGGTCACAGTGCGCTCTATTAAGTACCTTTTTCATTTCATTTCATTTTCATTTCATTACATTTCTAACACATGTTCTCTCTAGGCTGGATAAGAGAGTATGACTGTCCTTCTGCTTAAGGTGCTAAATTGATTCATATCTGACATTACCTGAGAACCAAAAAGGAATTGTCTGGTTCATATTCATAAAAAATTGTAAAAACATAACACTGAAACCATTGACAGATTTACTAAACACTGGTTGCAAAATACTGGTCGCAATTTGCAACCAGTATTTTAGCGACAGAGTGATATTTTGCAAACCAACCTATGCATTAATAGGTCGGTTTGCAAAATATCAAATCATAGTGAGTCGCAATTCGATCTACCTCATGAATACTAATGAGGCAGGTTGCAAATTGCGACCCTCGATGATTCGCTGCCATGACAGGAACGGTGAATGGCTGCGGTTCCCTAAATGGGAAACGGGGACAAAATGTAAAAGAATTTACAGACATTTTTAAGAGTAGGAAGTGGTCCATGGTCACTGCCTACCCTTAAAACATGTTTTACATCCCTAAGAGGAATGCGTTCCTTGTGGACAGCTTCCCATTTGCCAATGGGTTACCACCACCTTTCAGTAGTCAGTAAAATATTATTTATTTGCCACTTGATTCAGATCGCAGAACATTAATATATCCCTTTCTGAGTCACTATTTGTAAGGGACGCCCTAAACACTCCCCTTCCAAATGCAGATTTGGTATGTAATCGCAGACCCAAAGTGCGATGCGGTAACGTGTTACCTAATCACATTTGGGTTTGGTACACATAAAAGGCCATTTTGCAATCACAAATAGTCTCATTTTGAGAAGTTTGTCCAATGCACTCCTGGTACTAGGCAACAACATCCGAATGACCTGTGACCTCTCCTGTCACTCACTGACTGTGGTCCTTCCTTTGACTCAGTACAGAGGTACTCTGCCTTTTGGGTAGGCTTGTGCTAATGAATACCACATAAATACATACATTATGCATACAAACAATGACAGCCCTGGCTTGTTTATAGTTTGTCACCAAAAGCTGTGTATTATGGGGCTCATTAGGATCGCAGTTTTCCTGCATCCTCCGGGCCGGCGGTGGCTTCCGCCGGCCCGGAGGATGCGGGAAAACCGCTGCTGAGCCTCAAAAGACCCACCGCCATATTAGGATGGCGGTGGGTCTTGAAATCTGTCCGCAGCTTTTCCGCCGCGGTCGCCTTCCGACCGCGGTGGAAAAGCTTTAACATGGCTGGCGGTGTCTAGCAGACACCGCCAGCCATATTATGATGGTGTAAAATGTATGCTTTTCCACTGCGGCTTTTCCGCCGTGTAAAAGCATACAGACCTTCACTTCGGGGGCCCGTTGCGTGCCCCCTGGGTGAAGGGGGGTTGGGGGATGCACATGGGGGGTACCAATGGTACCCCCCTGCATTTGCGTGAACAAAGCAGCAGGCACCGCGCGGTGCCTGCCGCTTTGTGCATGCAAATGCACAACTTACATTTTTAACATTGCGGCGGGTGCTGCTTCAAGCAGCACCCGCCGCAATGGTAAAGATACAGGATGTGACCGCCAGGGTGGCGGTGACATCCTAATTTCGACGGAGGGACCGCCACTGCCCCTGCGGACGGTCCCTCCTACTCTATGGTGGCGGACGGACTCAGGTCCGTCCGCCATCATAATCGACCCCTAAGTTTCTGTTTTCATTCTCAAATTTGCAAGATCCTTTGTCTCAAGCAATCCTTTGAACAAGCACTGCCTATCTCCTATGAAACCTCTTGATTGTGTGACTGTTTACAATGGAACTGAGGTCCAACCAATATATCCTACTTTTGAAGGATCTTATGCAGTAGGTTCTCCAATCTCCACCTGCAGTTCTTGCTTTTCTGTCCCATCTTACCATTCCGAATGGGTGATCAGAGTTCTGCTGTCTACAGGAAGTCCTTGAGTTAGTCGGGTTGCTGCAGCCATGCAACAGAGTGCTCGCGAGCGTGGACTTTAAAACTGTAGAGAGATACTGTGGCAATAACTTTGACCGATTGCACTTTTTTGCGTATTCAAGTGCAGATTTTCTTCTAAGACTACAACATTCAACTCCCAAAACTCAGGGAGTGCAGACATCTAATGAGAAAATGTACTACTGTAAAGTTACTACCAGCAACTTTTCCCCTGTAGGCGGAGGTGTCCACCGCCAGAGTTGAGACCACCTCCATGGAACAGTATGAGAAAGAATGAGAAAGTTTATTCATTCTTAAAAAGAAAATAAAAACAATTTAATGTCAAATGCAAATGCAATTTAGTTCAAAATATTTATTAACCTAGGTAATAAAATAAAATGTTATTGCACCTTAATTAATCAAAATAAATAATTATTAAATAATTAAATATATTTATGTTGTAAATATTTTTATCCAAATGAAAAACTGACCTTCACTACCATTTTAATGTTTAAGATGTAATACATGTAATTCAAAATGATGTATGCTTGCATAAAGTGAATAACGTTTAAAGCTTAATTTAATTATTAAGAAAATATTGATTAATAAATGCTAACATTATACAATGTGTATTCTTTCAGTTACTCCAACTTTTAAATACTGAAGATTTATATATTTACCATAAAAGTCTTAATACTTACATTTATTATCATGAATTCCTAAGAGGTGTTACATTGAGTATATGGTAGATGCTTCCATGCATTTCTATGAGTGTGACTTGCCGTACCGGTCAGCAGCATAGGAGTGGCCATACCAGCAAATCTCTCGAAAGATCAGAGACAAGCCATCGATTCCTTAAAGAATCAGCAAGAAGCGGTCATCAGACCGGCGGACAAAGGAGGGGCAGTGGTCCTTTGGTCTAAAGATCTCTACAAAGCCGAAGGCAGGAAGCACGTGTACAATATCAACTGGTACCGTCCTATCACACAAGACCCTACAGCTGAGATCACCCATGAAATTTCACGGATGGTGAAAGCCGCAAGAGAGAATGGGATCATTGGCCCAAAAGAAGCAGAATTCCTTGTCAAGCGCTTTCCTCGCACCCCTCATTTGTACTTTCTCCCAAAAGTACACAAGGATCCAAATATACCACCAGGCCGCCCGATAGTGTTGGGGTGTGACTCGGTGCTCGAGCCAATCTCGAAGTTCGTAGACGTCTTTCTAAAGGAATTTACCATCAAAGTCCCTTCATTCCTCCGTGACACCATGGATTTTTTAACCAGGGTAGAAGGAGTAGAATTTGATCCTAGTACCCAGCTTCTAGTGACAATGGACGTGTCGTCCCTCTACACTCAAATTCCGCAGCAGGATGGAGTGGACGTCATTGAAATGTACCTCGATTCCAGACCTCGCCCCCACAGAGTGCCGACTGAGTTGATTGTGAACCTGGCATCTCTCGCCCTAAAGAAGAACTTCTTTGTATTCGAGGATGAAATGTTCTTGCAAATAAAGGGATCAGCGATGGGGTGTCCCTTTGCCCCGGAGATGGCTATACTTTATATGGCCCAATATGAAGAGAAATTTGTTTACAATAACAACTTGTACAGAGCCCATATCGGGCAGTGGCTTAGGTACATAGACGATGTGTGGTGCATCTGGAATGGTACACCACAGGCTCTTGAAGAATTCCACGAATGGTTGAACAACCGCAGTCCAGATATAAAATTCAGTCTGGCGTACGACTGTAGAACTATGCCATTCTTAGACGTGGAGATCAAATCGACACCAGAAGGCCTGAAGTCCACACTCTTCCAGAAAAAAACTGACAAGAACAATGCCCTACATTATGCAAGTTTCCACCCCAAAAGCTTAAAGAACAATCTCCCCTACGGTCAATACCTTAGGGTGAGACGGAACTGCTCGAGAACGGAGGATTTCATCACCCACGGAGAAGCACTGACTAACAAATTGAGGGCGCGTGGCTACCCGGCCAAACTCTTGAAACAATCAATGAAGAGGGCAAGATGGACACCTCAGGAACATCTATTGCAAAAACGAAAAAAAACAAAGGTGGACCGGATGGTCTGTGTTTCTACCTTTGGACCTCACACCAACCCAGTACAGAAAATCATCCGGAGCAACTGGCATTTGGTGGAGGATATTCTTCCTGACATTGGCAAACCGCTGTTCGCACTTAAAAAAAAACCGAAGTATTGGACAACAGATCTCATCTACACGAGGTACTATCAAAAGAGAAATGCAAGGAACTCTCTTCAACATGGGCCCAGTAAAGGGTCACCACAAGTGTGGCACATGTTCGGTGTGCAATTTGACAACGGAAGGAACCCTCTTTACAGATGGCAAAAAACATTGGCGACATGACAACTTCACAAATTGCAAGACCAAATATGCAGTTTATGCCATCACGTGCCCATGCGGAAAAGTGTACATAGGCAAAACAACTCAAGAAGTACGCCAACGCATTATCCAGCACAGATCCCGGATCAATAATAAAGTCCTAACAGCACCCCTGGTGTCCCATTTTTTGAAAAAGGAACACTCGGCCAATGATTTAAAATGGACAATCCTTGCAAGTATCAAGAACACTCCAGGGGCCGGCGGTAATCCTGACGCACGCCTGGCCAAAAAAGAGGCCTACCTTATCTTGAGATTTAATACTGCCATGTCTGGACTCAATGATCTCAATGAATTTAGTAACCTGTAGATATCTTGTCAGCGGCGATTGTCTGTCTCCGCTTGCTGCTGCTCGTGTTTCTGAGCCTTTAGCTGCCGACATCTGTTTTAAAGTACGTGTCCCTTTGACATCTTAAGGGCACAGGTCTCTAACGGTGAACCTCCCTCTCGAGCCCCCCGTTTCAATCCAGCAATGGATTTTGCGCTTTCACGCACCTTTAAACTACATATCCCAAGATGCATTGGGACGCTGTCCGTGTTAAATACAACAGGACACCCCCCCCCAGCTTCGACTTGTCATTCAGTATCGCTTTGGTGCCGGTTGCAGAGCCTCGATTTATCGTCTCTGAAGTAAGTCCCGTAAGACAAATGCCAGTTTGGTCGAGCGAGCGCTACACCAGACCTTTTCTAAAAAAGCCCATTCTTTGTCTCTACAGTTGTTTAACTCCTGCGGCGGCTGCCGCCCGCGTATGAGCACAAATAAGTCCCCGGCCCACACAAGAAGGTAGGACTTTATTTCTTAGTATATCCTCACACTACGTTGAAATATTTAGGACGACACTAAGAAGTATTCTCGCTTCTTTCAGGCGCTCCATAGCCATAAATCACCTACCTTAGGTGCACCGGCACCACAATCGATTCCCAGTGTCTACCACATCGAGGTATGTGTTTAAATTCAATAATTCAACAGGTTGGCTCATAGGGATTTCTATAAGACCGACAGTAACTGAGGTTCTCTATACCATCTTATTCACAGGGAGCATCCTGATACCCCAAGTATAAGGTACTTGCACGTTTCTTTACGGTGTTCGGGTTTCAGCGAGTTTGCAGTTAGCTCAGCATTGATACCAATTTTATTTTTTTATTTAATTCACAGTGACAACGACCCCCCCAATCCATGTCCTGAGGAGAACCCATTAAATGATTGATTGGGTTCGAAACGCGTCGGCGTCCAGTTCCACCAAGATACCAAACTACTAGGGCGTAATAGGAATAGAACTTACACATTTCTACACTGTTGTATAGTTTATGTGTTTTCCTATTTTGCGCACCATGTGACAAACTCACTGTGTATTCTGTGGTGGTTGTAACAAGTAGGCTAGTTGTTCACCTTGTCAGTCCACTTGTTCATTTTGCATTTAGGATTGGTGCCTCAATAACGTAATTTGTTGAGGCATTGCACAGTTGTCTATATTTATTTTTTCATCACAATTGTTTATATGTGTATTATTTGATTGAATGTATTGTTTGTGGTTTACTCAATGTATTTGTGAACCTCTGTAAATGTGGTAGTGTATCCTTTGACGCACATATACTTGCTTCATAAATTTTCATAAAAAATAAGTGATTCAACACAAATGGTTGTTCAGCCTAGCAATTCATTATACTAGGTCTGCAATTGCTTCTAAAAACGTTATACTGTCCGGCTCCTTCGTTTGTTTATTCTTGCCGTACCGGTCAGCAGCATAGGAGTGGCCATGTGTGCTGCTCATTTACTCCAAAGCTAGGTATGTTTTCTGATCTTTGGGCTGTAGTAACTTAAGAAGTATAGTTTATGAATAGCCTGATTTAGAGTTTGGCGGAGAGGGTAGTGACAGAGTACTCTTTCTACCAAATTGAAATTACGTCCACCTCCTTTGGTGTTGAAGTTAAGTATGTCAGAGATGGCGATACTTCGTCTCTGCCACTGACATACTCTACTGATGGCCCGCGTGAGGAAGGACCATTGGAGGTTTGCCCATTCGTCTGCAAGCACTACTTAGAGTGGGCAGACAAATGGATAGTTTTACTTTCACAAACTGCCATCTAAAACATGGTTATAGTGAAACAAAAGGCATCCACCCACCCCGCAATCGAAGATAACTCCTGCATTGAGAGGGTCATTGCTTTTATTATTTTCAAAAAGAAAATCCTGCTTGGGGGTTTTGTTTTTGGAAATGAAAAAAAAAGAAAGTGCACCATACAGTATCGTCATGTTGATGGAGCCGCAAAGCACACTTCAATGCATTGACAGGAACTGCCAAGATGGCTGCTCCTGCCAAAGTAAGAGATGTGCGCTGGGGCAGCAGGCATCTCTAAATGCAGAGTACACTTACTCCTCTAGGGTGACGGAGTATTTTACTCATCAACCTGATGGAGTAAGCACTGTTCTCTGCAATCTAAACCAGAACCCTACTCTTTTGTGGTTTGTATTGGCATCTTCCTCTCTACACCCCTCCTTGGACCTTCATAAACCACTCCTTAATCCTTCTTAATACCCTTCCATTTAGTAGTAGGTACTCCCTATGACCCAGTCAATATCCCTGACGCCTCCCATTCTTACTACAAAATGTATACCTTTGTGTGCAGATATCTGCATCATGGGGGTGGGGATCTCCACATAGAAAAGTTATGAGAGAAGGAAGTCTTTGCACGTAGGGTTATCATAACATTTTATAGTACATGAGAAGTACTACCGCACTGTCTATAGGCCTATTAACATCTAAAATCACTTTGTTTTATTGACTGGTTGACGTAGGTCATTGCATACAGTTTTTCAATGGTGAGTGATGCATTGGTTATTTTGTTGTGTTCTAGCAATTGGAGGGAATGGACGTCCACTCTGCTCTCATTTCACAAGAGCAGGAAATTATTAGGAGTCACTAGGCCATACTCCTATTGTAGGAAGACAAGTATCATTTGTCTCAATACCCATAATACTGCGGATGAGCTGTAGTCATTAAATCACATAAAGTGAACTGCATGTGACACAGATGTGTGGAGTTTCAGATTAGTGAAGAAACCATCCAGGAAATCCATGCAGCAAAGTTAGGAGAAGTATTAATCTGAATCTGGACTAAGCGATGGAACACGTGAGGAGCATTCTTCACCGCACAACACTGGTTATTACAGACTACGGCAGCACCCTCTTCATAGAATCACCACACACCTCCTACAAAGTCTTAAGACCATGCAGAATGTTGCAGCCAGACCCATCCTTGACCTTCCCCGATGAACCTACATCTAACTGCACCGCGGTCAACTCCACTGGCTCCCAGTATAGAAGAGATGCCAATTCAAGCTGCTGACCCACACACACAAGGCTCATGCAACCAAGGACCCTCCTACATTATCCACTGCATGAACTTCCACCAACCATTGAGAAGACTACGCTCCGCCTCCCTTTCATTTGCCCATACTCCCCACATCTACCAAAGCAGAAGTGGAGGACACTTCTTCTCCCACATCACAGCAAAGATCTGGAATAGCATCCACATGAAACTCTGGACCATAACCTCATATCCAGAATTCCTTAAGGCCCTCAAGATATAGCTCTTCGAATGGACCGCCAAGACCTGCAAACGCCTGGATACCATTTTGGTGATTAGCCACACTTCATGAATCCTGATTGATTGAGATGTTAAGAATCTCTCCTTTTCAGGTAAGCTGGAGGTAATTGTAGAATGAGGGGGTAAACTGGAGGTAATTGTAGAATAAGTGGGTAAGCTGGAGGTAATTGTAGAATAAGTGGGTAAGCTGGAGGTAATTGTAGAATAAGCAGGTAAGCTGGTGGTAATTGTAGAATAAGCGGGTAAACTGGAGGTAATTGTAGAATAAGTGGGTAAGCTGGAGGTAATCGTAGAATGAGGGGGTAAGCTGGAGGTAATTGTAGAATAAGCGGGTAAGCTGGAGGTAATTGTAGAATAAGTGGGTAAGCTGTAGGTAATTGTAGAGTGAGCGGGTAAGCTGGAGGGAATTGTAGAATGAGCCGGTAAGCTGGAGGTAAGTGTAGATTGAGCGGGTAAGCTAGAGGTAATTGTAGAATGAGCGGGTAAGCTGGAGGTAATTGTAGAGTGAACGGGTAAGCTAGAGGTAATTGTAGAGTGAGCGGGTAAGCTGGAGGTAATTGTAGAGTGAGCTGGTAAGCTGGAGGTCATTGCAGAATGAGCGGGTAAGCTGGAGGTAATTGTAGAATAAGCGGGTAAGCTGGAGGTAATTGTAGAATACGCTGGTAAGCTGGAGGTAATTGTAGAATAAGCGGGTAAACTGGAGGTAATTGTAGAATAAGTGGGTAAGCTGGAGGTAATTGTAGAATGAGGGGGTAAGCTGGAGGTAATTGTAGAATGAACGGGTAAGCTGGAGGTAATTGGAGAATAAGCGGGTAAGCTGGAGGTAATTGTAGAATAAGTGGGTAAGCTGGAGGTAATTGTAGAGTGAGCGGGTAAGCTGGAGGTAATTGTAGAATGAGCCGGTAAGCTGGAGGTAAGTGTAGAATGAGCGGGTTAGTTAGAGGTAATTGTACAATGAGCGGGTAAGCTGGAGGTAATTGTAGAGTGAGCGGGTAAGCTAGAGGTAATTGTAGAGTGAGCGGGTAAGCTGGAGGTAATTGTAGAGTGAGCTGGTAAGCTGGAGGTCATTGCAGAATGAGCGGGTAAGCTGGAGGTAATTGTAGAGTGAGCGGGTAAGCTGGAGGTAATTGTAGAGTGAGCGGGTAAGCTGGAGGTAATTGTAGAATGGGCGAGTAAGCTGGAGTTAGTTGTAGAATGAGCGAGTAAGCTGGAGGTAATTGTAGAATGAGCGAGTAAGCTGGAGGTAATTGTAGAGTGAGCGGGTAAACTGGAGGTAATTGTAGAATGAGAGGGTAAGCTGGAGGTAATTGTAGAATAAGTGGGTAAGCTGGAGGTAATTGTAGAATGAGCCGGTAAGCTGGAGGTAATTGTAGAATGAGCGGGTAAGCTGGAGGTAATTGTAGAATGAGCGGGTAAGCTGGAGGTAATTGTAGAATGAGCGGGTAAGCTAGAGGTAATTGTAAAGTGAGCGGGTAAGCTGGAGGTAATTGTAGAGTGAGTGGGTAAGCTGGAGATAATTGTAGAATGAGCGGGTAAGCTGGAGGTAATTGTAGAATGAGCAAGTATGCTGGAGGTAATTGTAGAGTGAGCGGGTAAGCTGGAGGTAATTGTAGAATGAGCGGTTAAGCTGGAGGTAATTGTAGAATGAGCAAGTGAGCTGGAGGTAATTGTAGAATAAGCGGGTAAGCTGGAAGTAATTGTAGAATGAGCGGGTAAGCTGGCGGTAATTGTAGGATAAGCGGGTAAGCTTGAGGTAATTGTAGAATGAGCGGGTAAACTGGAGGTAATTGTAGAATAAGTGGGTAAGCTGGAGGTAATTGTAGAATGAGCGGGTAAGCTGGAGGTAATTGTAGAATAAGTGGGTAAGCTGGAGGTAATTGTAGAATGAGTGGGTAAGCTGGAAGTAATTGTAGAATGAGCAGGTAAGCTGGAGATAATTGTAGAATGAGCGAGTAAGCTGGAGGTAATTGTAGAATAAGTGGGTAAGCTGGAGGTAATTGTAGAATAAGTGGGTAAACTGGAGGTAATTGTAGAATGAGCGGAAAAGCATGAGGTAATTGTAGAGTGAGCGGGTAAGCTGGAGGTAATTGTAGAATGAGTGGGTAAGCTGGAAGTAATTGTAGAATGAGCGGGTAAGCTGGAAGTAATTGTAGAATGAGCGGGTAAGCTGGAGGTAATTGTAGAGTGAGCGGGTAAGCTGGAGGTAATTGTAGAGTGAGCGGGTAAGCTGGAGGTTATTGTAGAGTGAGCGGGTAAGCTGGAGGTAATTGTAGAGAGTGAGCGGTGAGTGAGATCAGTAGTGGAACCCAATGGCCGAAGAATTAGGAAGCAGAGATTGATGCGAGATGTTCACATTTCACACTGTGTAATTCACCACTTGCTGGTCTCTCTGTTTGACATCACAGGGTAATGCTTATCCTTTTATTCTTGGAGGAACAGAACTGTGAGTAGGACAGGTTTCACACAGGATGAACCATCTATGAGGACATAAGAGTGCTTCACTACAGCCACAGACAATATTACATGGGATTTTTTGGCACATTGGACCAACAGTAAACCCTTATGCCAGCGCTCCTCCCCCTTTTCTTGTCAAAACATGAAGGGGATGGGTTTGAAAGATGTGTTCTAGGATTGGTGGTGGATTTCTCAAAATACGAAAGAGGCCTGGAGAGTGAGTGCTGGGGGCTGAAGGGTCACCTACAACTGACTAGACTAAGGAATGGGAGGAGGAAGGAAGAATGGGAGTAATGATGATTACCAGTAAGTAGCTGACACGTTACAGCCTTCAGGACATCTAACCCATATACCATTTTGGCACCCACGCAGGGACTGTGAGGCTGTGTCAGGCATGACGACCTATAAAGGAAGAAAGGCTTCCCAGCTTGAATTGACTGTGGGAGCCAAGTAGGAGCCAGTGAAGAGATTGAAGATGGGGGTTGCGTTATTATATTTTTGTGCACCAGGAAGCCCTCGGGTTGCATACCAGCATTCTCCTTTAGAAGCAAAAAGAGACAGACTTACTGACCCCAATACCGAATGTACTACATGTCCGATGCAATGAAGGGGCAAACACTGAGCGGGGTACTCCTTGGCGGAAGCCATTGGACTCTTGAAAAACTATAACATTGGATTGATCCATTTAATTTTCATCCAACATGTAAACATAGAGAAAGAGCCCAAAAGGAAAGCCAATCATTTTGTGGAATCTACCAAGGTTTGCAATATTGCAAGATGTTCTGTTATGTTACGGGAATTTGTAACGCGCACAGATACTCAGGAGTGTCCCGGATGTGACTAAAGGACAGATCAAGATGTCTCTGGAGATATAAGCAGAAATTGGATTCATCAGAGTTACATCTTAATAAATCATAATATTTCCGTGACTTGTGTTTAGAGGGGCAAATCTTCAGTTGGTAAGTTAAGTACACACAGCACACTTATAGGGTGCTTAAGGGGTACCTCCAGGAATATGGCCCTCATGGGTGGCACAGTCCTCCCTATACAAATGCCCCCCAAGGCAGGTAATCAGGATGACATTCATTCCACAGCCCATAGTGGGCCATCCACACTTGCTAATGTTGCATCATCTCATTAGAGGCCTCCTTATCTGACCTACTAAATATGTAAAAGTGCCCTGCTTGACACCATACTCAGAGCCAGGGCTGATGGGTTATCGTAAAGCCACATAATGCTGGTGATTGCTTCATTTGACAATAGAGTATAATGCCAGCTGCGGCCTTTCGTTTCAGGTGACTCCTTTGGCACCCAACTACATCTCTGCATGGAGTTGTATGTGTTAGAGAGACACAGTATCCTCATCCATATAACCTTAAGGTAGGGAAATGTGTTCAAACTCCTTCAGTGGCAGTATTATTCCTTGTGCTCCTGATGCAGCGCTACTCCAGAAATAATTTCTCTTACCATATCACCTTTCTCTGAAGTACTAATCATACATATACTCAACAGTGGGGCCCATGACACTGGGAGTCACTCACAAAACACATCCATCCTACTTCATGGATCGGTGAAATTCAAAGGAGAGCTGCTGTATCATAGTGGAGTGTCTAAACTAAAAAACTAGATATTTATACTATTTACACCTGCAGTTTAAATGAGCTTACCATGGTTTTTATTTAATAAAACATTTAATTAGACACACCACCACTAAGGTTGACGGATCTGCTATTAAAAAATTAGGCTTAGGAAAACTCCAGACCGGCTTAATTCTCCATTTATCTAATTTTTATTAAGAGCAAATTCACCATGTCTAAATTTTATTCATTTTATTTATTTATTTATTTCAAAATGACATTTTAAAGAATAAGGATTTGTAAATTCAAGACAGTTAGATTAATTTATTTAAGAAAACTCCGAAATAGACATTTTCATTTATTTTATCAGTCAAGTATTAGGAAAACAGATAGTTCCCAAATAATCATTTATTCTCCTAACTTCCCTAACTATACCTTCAGCTAAAGTACATCACCCTGTGAAAGGAAATAGAAAAATTATTCAGAGTCTTACATCTTAGGAAAAATCAGCATTCCAGCAGCATCTCTGGAGGAAATCGAAGAGAAGTTTTTTCTTCAATGAAATCAGCACTTTTTATACCCTTTTCACTAGCTCTATCTAAAAGTGTAATTTTCAGCCTAAATTTGAGTTCTGATTGGACAAATTTGGGGTGGATGAGCATCATCTCGTCATCATAATATTACATTTTCTTCCGTTCGCAAATTTCTAATGGGTCCTTTGTTTTGGCCCAAGTCCGGCCTAGTGCTGTTCTCTACTCGCAACTTTGCCATGTATTCCCATGTTCTGAACCATTGTGCTCATCATTTTGGCAGCCATCTATACTTCCAGGCCAAACTGTCCCTGAACCGCAGTCACTTCAGGCACAAGCAGCTCGCATTCAGACTCGGACTTTGCTCGCGCATGCGTACTTCTTTTGTAACCACAATAATCGAGTGACTCCATTTTCTTTTAGGCCTCACGAGTCAAAATGGGAACTATCATAGAAACAAACATAAATGAACATTAATTTTAAGTAATTTAACCCTTCTGTTTACCGCCCCCTTTCGAAGGTTTTCCCTGTTAGTAATTACCTAGCAAATAGCCACATTTAATAGTAATATACTCACTTATCCTCGCGTTTTGCCACAATAATACATAAACAAAAGCACATTTGCATTCCGTTATCTTAAAGCTGCTCATTAGTTTAGGACATGACAAAATCACAAAATTAGTTAATTATGATTACAACATAAGCAATGTTAATTTCCCACGTGTCTTTGTGTAGGTGCAACTTTTATTCTACGTTGATTAGTTTCATGCGTCACTCAGTTAATTCAGATTATGATTATGGAAGCATGAATTTGCAAGGATACACAAAATGTTGTTTCTCCACCTTGCTCCATCACTCCCTCTACACGGGAGGATGCATTGTTGGACTCTGACTTCTCTTTGACCTGCTGTCCTACACTCTGTATTCAAGGTTTTACACCTTTTGAGATTCCCAGGGCTGTCACACTGCCAACCTATCTAAAACCACAAGTTATATCTTAAGGCTTTTCATGTCCAGACCTATTTCTGAAACCACCTTAAGGAATGAAAGAGCAGGGTGGTCTCTTACTTGTGTACATTTTAGGTAACTCTTGAGGTCCACTCTGTCTCTTTGAGTAGCAATGCACCCTTGAAGTTTTTAACATGTTCTTTCATCCATGATGTCGGCTTCAGCCAGACATGCATTGATTATAGCAACTTGCTTCTAAAGTTGTGCACCATGAAAAAAAAACACTCATAAGCAAGAATTAAGGGTTCGTTTTTTATTGACTTGTGTATACTGGAATATGATACAAACTTAATGACAGAGTGAAATGCCTTCAGACCTTCTAATAGGCTCCTAGAAGCTTGTAGAATGGGAAGTTAGGCGAGCAGAGTCTGAAGGAGTTGGTAAACCTCAGCAAAGTCCAAGAGTAGCGATTGGCAGTAGTGATTCTCTGCAGGTCTTTGGCCCATAAGTCCCCAATAGGGGCTGATTTGAGTGACACTATGCAGAGTGGATGTAGCTAGAACAGGAGGGTCTTCTGCAGATGCTAATTCATCTCTGGTGTCTTATACTTGATGCCACCTCAAGGATCCTCTCAGACGTCTCGAGTAAAAACATTCATCCCAACCCTGCAAAGCATAAATAAAACATACACGTTAGGATTTCAGCAAAGACACCCTTAACACTTTCAAAATCTAATTAACTCCTCTAGTAACCAAGCCTGTGTTCTCAATGAATAAACAATGAACAAACCTTACAGTTGTTACTCAGCCAAGGTTGCATCAACTATTCATCTTCTTTGAAAACTCTCACAGATGAAGACAGACTTTGGTGAGAATTATTGACTGCTTTCCCTTTCATCCCATCCAGAAAAACTTCAGTCTTGATTTCAATCAGAATATCATTTGAATGTGTCACAAGGATGTATCCCTCCCTCTATAAAGTCTGGCCAATTGACCCTTGCCACAACCTTTTAAACATCCACTGCAATGCCAATATGTTTGACTTAGAAACAAAAGTGCCTTTTGTGTCACTGATGGGTGAAGACGCTCAATCATGCACACATCGGTCACTCATCTTTGTACATATGCATTCATTCATCATTCCACTGATTCATCCTTCCACTCAACCACACAATCAAAATAGAATATCCAAGAATATTCAACAGCACATGCTTGATAAATAAAAAAGATAATAGTAGAAAACATATTGCCTTCTAAACACGAGATGCATAGGTTAGTAAAGACTAAACTAAACTCTGCAGTGCATGTCCATCTTCCAAAGGTTTGTAAAAACTACTGTTGTTTTAAAGTTTAAACATGGCCGTCACATTTAGAAACAATGTGTTGGCCATCTTGGAATGGTAAACAAATGATACAGACAATAGCATTTCATAATGCTCCTCTGGTGTAGAGGAAGTGGCCACATGGGTTGGGGCAAACTGCAGATTAAATGAGTGGCAAGCATTGCCACTCATTAAATCTGTTAGCCTGTGTGCATTGCCTTCAAAGCTGCAGTATACTCTTGAGAAATATTAAAACAAAGTGAGGAGAAGCAAAGAAATTAAAGGAGAACTATAAAAGGAGAACATTGAAAAGTAAATTACTGGCCAACCAGCCCAGACACTGAAGCATACTCATTTTCAGGTGGATATATAGATGTGATCAACAAACTCTGTCAATCATAGGGCAAGCAAGCCAATGACTGGTGCGTGCTGAACCATGAACCTTGCAGTATGCTGTCATGGACGGAAGTAAAGTGTAAATGACCCTCCGACCAATGGCAGAACAGAGCGGATCCAAATGCCCTCTTCAGTGTGGACATATATTTAAAAATATGAATGTGTGTATGATTTAATGATTTATTTTAATTATAACATCTAGACAGCTGAGATGATGGCAAGACTTATTATGGAGCCAATCTTCTCCCCCTAAAGTGTGTTAGGCAGTAGCCAACACCAACATCATTACTACAAAGGTAATCTTTGTCATTTTGTATAATGATATACCGGTCTGTAAGCTTTAAACAAGTGAAATGACAATTTGCCCTTAAATTCCTTCTGATAACAACATGCTTTTTACAATCAATATGTCAAGTCTAATGTGCGTATCATAACTTTTCAGAATAATCCTATCAGACCAATGGCAACTGAAAGTTTTTACTTAGTGTACCAATCAGGCTTTAGCTGTTAGCAATGGCTTATCACCATGACCAACCGGGGATTTCCTAAATCGATCATAAGCTTTTCCACAAGGCCACCATCAGGCATTAAGTCATAAAATAACAAGGGATACACAATTGCAGTTGGCAAAGCGAAATACTGTCCCTACTTAGAGGGCCTAATAAGACTTCTGACAGTACAGGTCTTCTCTACCCATGGTGTATCGGAGGGGTGAACTAGCACCAAAGCACTTCCTGCTATGGTAATCCGTAAGATTTCACACAACAAATTACCTATCTATAGGCTTTCAATGAGAGTAATAACAAGCTACCCTTAAATGCCTAATGACTTTAAGATATGAGTTTCACAATCAATATGTTAGGCCTACTTCCTTTATCATACATTTTCATTATAAAGAATTAGGCCTGCAATGTTTTGCGTTGGCTTGTCACCATACGCATCTCAGATTTGCTGTATTAGTTCTTCAGCCTTCCCACAAGGCAACTTTCAGGTAAACTGTAGTAAAATGACTAATATGTACAAAATACAGTTTCAAAATCATACAACATTCCAAGTTATAGAGTCTAGTAAGGATTACTATAGTGCAAAGGATCTATTCCCATGGTTTGATCACCAGCATACTTGACATGTACTTGAGGACAGATAAACATTCCCCCATATCCTATCCAGTCAAAATTGTAGAGGTCTGTGGCTGCAAAGGTTATTAGAAGTAGTGTATTTATCACAATAATGTTATACACATTGACTCACGGACACTTTGAAAGAACATATTACTGTGTTATCTATTGAACCAATTAATTACTAATTTACAATTGCTTGAGTTCATCTAGTGTTTGGTATGTATTTTGATGATGCTTAGGACGTATTCCTGACATTAACTGGAACCCATTGTAAATTCAATGTTTCAATTTAGTTTGTGTCTATTTATGAACAGGATAAATGGGGTGGATTCACAAAGGATGTATGAATATGGGTAGTAATACTACAAAAGTCATGATTTACATACTCTTACATGTCTTTGGGCCTGATCTAGACCTTGACAGGCTTACCACCGCCCGCCTCTGTGGCTGCCCCAAGTACTCCATCAAGCTGAGGGGCTTCTGACCTCCGTATTTATATCTAAGGCAGTTCTACCTCTGCCTGCATCTACAAAGTGTACTCTGTTAGCATGCGTGTACCCGCAGCTGACACACTCCATTTCAGACCATGATCCTGTGCCATTTTAATGCAGAACAGCACTTTGCTGCTCATTTTGCAAAAAAAGGACTCAGGTTTGACCCTGTTTTATTCTCTGTTGGTTATTATCCTTTAGTTTAACCTTAATCCTTTAGTTTAATTGCTTTTCCACTAACTGTTGGGGCACTACTTTTTGATTTTGAATAGCACTATGGCAGGTTGGTGGAATCCACGTTACACGGACAGAGAATTGTCTGTCCTGGTGGATGAAATTTTTAGAGTACAGGCACAATTGTTTGGAGCCCAACTACGAAATACAACCATATCTCAGAAAAGAGAAACGAGGGCCAGAATAATTGACTGAGTGAACGCTGTGGTGAGTAACCTGCGGACACAGGAGGAAATTAGGAAGAGGTTGAATGACCTGCGGAGTAGAGTGCATTCACTGGCGTTCAAGCATTGCCGGGAGGCCCAGAGGTCTGGTGGTGATTTTCCCAGCTCCCCATTACAACTATTTTCCTGGAGGAGAAGGTCTTGCAGATTCTACATCCTGAAGGCTTTACTGGAATCCTGGTGGAGTGGAGACTGGTAAGGTGAACTTAGCAATGTCTCAATAATAATCACAAATTGAGTTTCTGCCCTTTAGTTTAATTGTACATTTTTCTTTTGAATACCCTTATCAAAACATAAAAATAGAAATGTTTACCTACAAAATATCTTGATCCTTCCAAATAACTAACTTCAAGGTTGTATCTCTCTTTTTAACAATGCTCAATATGCCTTGACAGATTGTGCGTTCTACGTGGATCATCCCTTCCACTAGCCTAGTCCCTTGATTTATCACAATGTATGTTGTTTTACTCCAGAAAACAGGTTCCAAACTCCATCTATTTGCACATTAGGCAATAGTGCTTGTAAGTGGCACCTTTACCTATTCACATCATACACATATGTGTGGTCATATTGCAAACATGTGTTCCTTTTCCCTGAAGTCATTTGAATAGGTATGTGGAACCCATTTTACAACAAGTATGGTCAATGGTGCTACCAAATGACTTCAACTACCAGAAAGCTCTGTTTTTGTCTCTGAAAAACAATAGTGCAATGTGATGCTGCTCAACCTCCATTTTTATCCATACATGCACAAATGTCAAAGTGTCATGTATTTGTCTTTCACAATGTCATGCTATGTAGGACATTTTTACCTGCTGCGTTGATCTAGTATGTTGTCAGCTTCTTGTCACTCAATTGAATTGATCCATTTTTTTGCAGAAATCATAGTTTGTCTATTCCAAGGTTTACAACCATGTTTTGTGGCATGCTGATTATAAGTAATATTGATACAGAATTTACTTTGTAGTGTTCATATGAGGTCCGATGCCATCAGTTCCAATAGGTTGTACTATAGTTCAGCTCTCACACCCCCACTCAACTATGTCGATATGCTTGTCTGGTACATGTAATGTACACTTCTAAATTTACATTTTATATTTCAGGACTTCTCTCCATCATTGTTACGGAATTTTGCATCTGTGTGATTTAACCTGCATGTCTAAAGTATTACAAATCCCACCAAGGCCTAGTCTTACAATTAACCAGATTTTCTTTTTTAGGTTGCTTCATTTGTAGCTGAAGACACATTTGAGATACAAACAACAAAAGAAAATTCCCTTTTCATCTAGAATTATGAAAAATCCAGTAATAATCGGAACCCACCTATTAATAGAGAGCCCCTATGATTGTAAAATTTTAAAACTGAAAAACAGTTCTCAGTAGATATGAAATAGTAACAATGATAAATAGAATTAAAACAAGTGAACCTACATTTGAAAACGTAATCATTTGAAACCCTGGGAATCCATTGATCACCCCAAATTTATTTGTATGTGTATAAATATATATGTGAATCTTTTATTTTGAACACCTTTAAAAATGGGTAGCAAAAGAATATAGATATATATCTCAATCTCATTTAATATCAGGGACATAAAGTGCTTATATCAATAATTTCAATTTTGTTCCTAAAATAAACATCAAAAGTTCACCTAATACATAGATTATACTACCGTTCAAAGCATAATTGAATACAATAAGAGTCAATAAAAACGATTCACATATTAAAAAACTGGAAAAAGAAAAAATGTGTCATTCTTCAAAAGATTCCTGCCAGTTATCTATACAAAAAGATAGTCAACACGGCATTCTGGTGACAACACAAATTTTCATCACCTTCTTTAAGACAATTATTTAATCATATAAGTACAATCAATATCTATAAAGAAGCTGGACACTATATTTTATCCATTTTCTCTCCTCAAGATTGGAATGATGTTTAATTTACTTCATGTCTTATCCAACAGACAGACAGACACTACTTAGTGGTTTTAAAATACATATCATAGATCATTAAAATCATCTGCAGATCAATAGCCTCCCACAATCATTGAAATTGACTGAATATCGGGTCGAGGCAAAACATTAATTAAAACAAATTAAATAGGCAAACTATTATTGATTCATGACATCAGCTGGAGCAAAACATCTTGCCTCACTATCCGTCATCAATAACACCAATAGTCTTAATCATGGCAGTAACAGAATTTGAGGCCACATGATCAATTCAGTACACTGTGGCATCATCTGGTGGAATGCCACGGCCACCTCTAAGTGATGTGTTACAAACTGATCTTTCAACTTCGATGAAGCACATCAACAGCTTCAAACACTAAACACAAAATGAAGATGTTGCCAATGTGAAAGATGAGTATGCTATGGCTTGACCTATACATGGTATT
This sequence comes from Lissotriton vulgaris, assembly GCF_964263255.1. Classification (NCBI taxonomy): domain Eukaryota; kingdom Metazoa; phylum Chordata; class Amphibia; order Caudata; family Salamandridae; genus Lissotriton; species Lissotriton vulgaris. The sequence continues at coordinate 43,909,352 of NC_141689.1, forward strand.
ATAGCTAGTTATTAATTACCAACAAGAGAGCGAGGATTAGAAAAGGATCACTCCTATATCCCCAATCATAAATACAAGAAACAACTAAGGAGTGACTTATTGAAGCTGTGGACACGAAATTAGAGTCAGACAACCCATAGGGCAAAAAATTCTTCCACCTCCTAGTGAAAAAACGATAATGGAACCCGACAAAGGAAAAATAAGTGAAAACACATACAAAAGAAACAATAAGTGTTTAACTAAGAAGAACCCTCACTCACCCTAGTGGTGATATGCTTCATCACGGGGTTCCCACTGGAGGAACCGAATGTCCCTCCAGTGTGCTTCAACGCCTGATTTGCAGCGGAGCAGGTTCTTGTGAATTGGACTTAGTGTATGTGCATAAGCGCAGGTGGTAGTGAATTAAAAAATATTAATTGTACCCAAAATCACTTTATTCAGTGGTCAACCAATATTATTAAAAACAATGTGTAGGATATTATGAGTGGTAATATTATTGACAACTTATATCACTTCAGAGGTAGGTCGACATGTTTCAGCTGTCTTTTTTAATTCATGCAGCTTTCTTCAGGACCAGTGACGCGAAAATCCCTGGTGGTCCGTGCTCGCTAAGGCGCGTCCAACCAGTGGATGTGTATGAAAAATAAATATTTATAAAAAATTACCATAAAATATGGTTGCTGCACCCTAGTATTTCCAGGGGCTCAGAAAAAAGCACGGAATTACAGTGCTGTCATCTGAGGGCTTAAGCGGGGGAGGCTGTCTTCACGCTACTGCCATTTGCTAGTAACGGCTCGCCTCCTGTGACCCACTAAGTCCACTGCCGCCGCCCTGATTATAGCTAGTTAAGCAGAACAAATGGACTCGGTGGCAACATTCAGAAATAATAGGTCTGATACAATCACAAGAACTTCCATTCAATCACTGCGCCAGTTGTCTCGGTACAAGATCTGTACAACCAAAGACTGTGTCTGTTGCAGGATCAACACATGTTCCCTTTGTACTTTCCAACAGCAACATCTCTCTGCAATTGTCACAACTTTGAAATGTTCAAACGAAGATTACATTGTAAAGGATCCTACAACAGAGTGACAAGGGAAAGTACATGATTTTACAGAAGAAACTTGACTCCAATGATAAGCTAGGAGGACACATATGCCTAATAGAAGCAAAAATAATAAATGTCAATAAACACTTCAATGTATGGAAAATTTGCTCAACAAACGGCTTTGCCCAGGACTTCCTGAACTAATCATTGCTACTACATAAACATCACAGACTGAGAGGTTCACTATGTTACAAGTTGTTCTGTCTTTTGATGTTGCAATATGTAAAGGTGAACACACTCAATTGAAGCATTGGTCAATACCATCGTGACTTATGTCAATTCCTTCCTCCTCACCACTGTCATCTTCGTTTCCAATTTCAACATCCTCACCCTGTGGCTCTTCATGTTCTCCATCCTCTATGATGATTAGGATGTTTTGCCGCAGGCCTATGTTGTGCAACATGCAGCAGGCAACCGTGATTTGGCACACCTTATCAGGTGAGTAGAGGATTGCTCCACCGGTCTAGCCCAGACACAGGAATCCACTTGCCTCCGTGTTTTTCCGTGGGCCTCATTGACGCTCACTTCCCATGGTGTTGTTAGATTCCTCAGTGGTGCTAACAACCCTGGTCTGTTAGGATACGCTGAGTCTCCTATTTCAAAGTAAAAATACTTTGAAGAAATAAAGCTCATCCCATTGTACGTTCCTAAACTATGAATCAGGCTAATCATCCTCAGACTATACTGTACTTTCTAGCAAGCTACGCCCTCTCAGGTCCAAGTGGTGACATTTGCAGGGTTGGGGTGCTGTTCTGCAGTACAATGGAATCCTGTGTTGACCCTGGGAAATGGGTACACGACCGTGAGACGTACAAATCAACTAAGCAGATAGCGTGCACATTGATGGTGTGTAAGTTCTTCCTATTGTGGTAGATCTGTTCCCTGGCATGTTGTGGCATCAAGGCAATATCAGTGTCTTCTATTGCTCCAACAGCATGTGGCATGCCATCCATTGCATAAAATTCTCCCTTCATATTGGAAAAATCCTGTTGTCGTGTGAACTGGATGAAGCTGTTGATGTGTCTCATGATTGCAGAAAGGTCTTCTTGTAGCACACCACTGAAAGTTGGTTTAGAAATGCCTTCGGATATTGCCACTGTGTATTGGAAAGATCATGCAGCCACAGAATGATGGTCTGACACTAGTTTCCCTGTTGGTGTTGTTGCTGTTGTATTGATATTGTGGGGCAGAAAATCACAGTCCAGCTGCTGACATAAATGCAGAATAGTTTGCCTATTCAAGCTCATATTTTAATGAAATCTCTTTTCTAAATGGTGGCAAGGACTGAAAAAGATCTGAAGGCTTGAGGCAGTCTTCTTCTAAGGTAGAAGCCAACTAAACCACATTTAGAGGAGTGAGAACAAGCACTTTAGCACTGGCATAGGTGGTAAAGTGAACAGAGTCCTAAGGCCAACAAAAACAAATGTCAGCACGAAATGGAGGCAAGTTGGCAAAAGGTTTGAGAGAAGACAACCCTAAGGCTGAAAGGTCTTACAGCAAAACAATATAAAGCCCCTCTCAGTAGGACCAAACAAGAAACATCAAATTCCTTTGCCAGGGCTTTTCAAAGGGGGTGACCAACACCATAGCCCTTGAATACGATGGTAGTCACCTTGCCTTGCCTAATTTCACAGCAATCCACTGTTAGAGGCGAATGGCTTTACAATATGATTTTCACAATAAATAAGCCAGGCCTACTGTCTTTATATCACCTTTTCATAACAGGCCAGACCTATTTCAGCAGACATACCATTTTCCTGCACACCATTCAATGCTCTAGCTAATAATAATGGATTGTCACCATAACAAACTCAGGCCGAATGTACTGAGCATATGCCTTCCCTCAGAGTAACCATCTGAGATAAAATTGGCAATGCATACAAAATACAATTGGCAAAGTAAAATAGTATCTTGACTAAAAGGACTTTATAAGGATTCTCACAATCAAATCCTGTATGTCTCTGGCGGCAGGAAAGAGCCCACTGACGACCACCCCGGAGCCTCGCCTACGAGGGAATCCACCTGAGTTGCTGGGGCCCTGCACTGTTGCAGGCCCTGCTGAATGTCGGAAGGGCTGGTTAGAGGAGCGCTGGTGAATTGCGGCCGAGTGCTGTGGCCGCGTCAAGAGGCACAGACATCGGAGGGCGTTGCCCTGCATTGGACTGAGATCACCGGTACACAAGCGGAGCTGGGCCCGACCTCCTGCTGGAGCCTGCGGTGAGTGAATCCTGCAGGACTTTGGGTGTGCGGGATGCTGGGACCGTGGGGGGCGACACACCCTTTGCTCCCCCTCTGGACTGCTGAGTAGTGCTGGATGTTTGAAGGTGCGCGTAGATCTGGCGTCCCTGCATGCCTGGGTACAAGAGGGAGGATCAGAACAGCTTGAGCTCCTGGCCCCCTCTGCATGCCTGTGGGGGTACATGCCTTCACGTAATTGGAAGACACTGGTGGCTGGGTCTGCTGCTGATCGTAATCTGAAGATGAGAAGCCGCCGGCAGCCATAAGGAAATCGTTAACCTCCTACCTACAGAGTTATCCTGCTGCAACATAACTGTCCCTATTGGCCTGGCAGAGGTTAAGAGGAGTGAGAACTGCCGCTGTGGGCGCCACAGCGACATGGCCGCCAGTTTTACCTTTTTCCCCCCAGCTGAAATCTTCCTAATAATCCTACCAGGACTGTGCCTGACCTCAAATGCGTTCTGGAATTCATTCGGTCCATGGTTTCTCCCCCAAAACCCTCCCACCCCCAAATCTGACAATCTCCAAGTACTCCTGATCTCCATCCTGACAGCGGAGTACGAACACTATGTCCGATGCCCGGTGGAGCTGCTCTGTTCAGCTATTGAGGAGATCGGCCTTGGTTCATCCCCTGACCGTCACCTACCCAGCTGGACTTTGGGCACAGTTTTTCTCTCCATCTCCCCCTCATCGTATTTATGTAACTCTGCTTTTTTCCTTGTCTCTTATCTATCTGCTCCCATTTAGCACTCTTTCTTTGTCCTACTTTCTTTACTCCTATCTCCTCCTACCTGAATCTTTCCCCTTGCCCGCTACACCGCCTACCCCCCTGTCCTTTTGTGCCATTTGCCTAAGCACTCCTTCTCCCCTTGTTGGGGAAATATCCAATATTTATACTCTGGAGTCTCAGCGAACCCGCTGAGAGAGTCCACAGCGCCTAGGGAGCCACTCACAGCTGAGGTATGGTATGGCACCCCTTGCCAAAGAACTCCCTCTCCCCTTTTTGGGGAAGGATTCAGTATGTAGGCCTTGTTGTCTCAGAGACCCCTCTGTGAGAGTCCACTGCGTATAGGGAGCCTCTCGCAACAGAGATGGGTAAATGATACCACTTCCCCTGGGATCACAGCTTACTGGAATTTGGACACAGCTCTGACTTCTCTATCTGTTTGTGTCCCCATCAGCCCTCCCTCCTCTTTCAATGCTGAGTCTCTCACCCTCCCCTCCACTACCCTCCTACATTCTCTGTCTACCTCCCCTGCTCTTACCCCTTCCTCCCCTGAATCTCTCCCCTTGCCTGCTTTTATGTCCTTTTTGTTTGTCTTGACCTTACTTGTCAATATGTTGCCAACTGTGTAACCTTTGTAATAATGTAATGTAAAGCGCTCTGATACCTTCGGGTCTAGCCAGTGCTATAGAAAACCTTTAAAATAAAATAAAATAAATAAATAAACTTTGTTAAATTTATCGCAGTTTTAGCGGCAGAAAACTGCTGCTAAAACAGCGATACTGGTCGTGCTAATATACGTTATAGAATTCCAATAGAAGCCCAGGTTAGATGTCCTGCACGTCTAATATGAGCTTCTATTGGAATTCTATAATGCATATTAGCAAGCCCATTATCGCTATTTTAGCGGCAGTTTCCTGCCGCTAAAACAGCGATAATTTTAATGAGGTTCTTGCGAATATGCCCCATGGTTTGTTAGAAGGGGTAACCACCACCAAAACCTGTGCCTACCAAAGCAACCATGTAGCAGAAATCATATCTCTAGGATTTAATTTAAAGTAATTACAATCTACCCTTGAGGGCCTACTGACTTTAACTTTTGCTTTTCGCGGGCTGTCACTCCGAAAGGAGCATCCTGGTGCTGTCTACGAAATCCCATGTCATAAAATGTCTGTCTACGGGCTTTAGCACTGTGCAATGTAATAACAAACTATCCTTAATAGTCTGTTGTCAAAGTTCAAAATTAGCTTTATTCGATTTGTTTGATAAAATCATAAAAGCATACAAATACATTTTATACAGCAAAAATTTTTAAAAAATTATCCCCAACGAAACTTTTATAAGAATCGATAAAACCGTTTTCACATGATAAGAACAAAAGTCAGTGGTGAAGTTTCAGAACTCGGCCTCGGGTAGAAGCATGTACAAAGATTTAAACATGTAAGAGTTACATCATAGAATTTCTAAATTTCAACACTGACATTAAAAAGCGAGAAACGACAAAGATGACATACACCTCATCTAACAGAAGTAACTTAAAATAAGCGATTTTACATGTTCTTATGCCCCAGTGTTTGAGGAGAGGTAATAGGTACAATTTCCTTGGGGCAGAATACAGTTTGCAAAAGAACATAATATGAATGTTACTTTGTGATGAGTGATCATCGCATGGGCAGATTAGGTTCGGGGAACTCCAATCATTTTGTTTTGGAAGAGTGACCATACGGAAAAAAGTGCCCATGCGGAGTCTGGTGAGTAGCATACGGGGATAGGGTGCAGTTTCAGTCCTGAGATACAGTTGCAAACCTTCGGTGGGAGTGATTCTTTGGTAGCTCAAGGTGGTATTTTTGAGTTTCTCAGCATCCCATCTAATACCTTCCAGATGTGTAATTAGAAGTTTTCTAAGGGACGACCTAGACAGATTTTCTAAGGACTCTGGGTCGTCATAGTATTCAGGACAGCCAATCTTGGAGAACATCAACCGGACATGTCGCATCCATTTTATTTTGGATGCGGCGTCCAAGTTCATACAATCTGTGATGAGATCTCTATTAAGTTGGCATTCCTTGGTAGTCCAGATTTTATGCCAGAGCAAACATGGGGACAGCTTTATGGAGTCGCTAAGGTATTTGAGGCCAGTCTCAATGTGAGTGAAAAAAGTTGAAGTGGTTTTACTCACACCCAATAAGTAGCGGATAAAGAGGTTCTCGCAAATTTGGAGTGAGGACACGTCTTCAAACCCCCATAGGCCTGCTCCATACGTAACTGTCGCTACACACTTTGCTTGGTAAATCTGTATCATCTCAGCGGTCGGTTTGCCCCCAATTTTCGCTGCAAAAGTTCTCAGGGCCCCAATAGCACGCGTAAAGGCAAGCCTCCTAGCCGATACTGCATGCTTCCAGGCTCCTTTTCTCCCAAAGACAACACCTAAATAACAAAAAGTATCTGTGCTCTCAATTCTTTGGTCGTCAAGGTATATCGAGCATTGTGGCCTTTTACTCTTTTGGGTGCACGGCATGGAGAAAGTTTTTGAGATGTTCACTTTCAAATTTCTTTTCCCCATGTAGGATGAAAATTCTCTTACCGCTCGCTGCAACCCCACCATGGTCCTAGACATAATAGCCGCGTCGTCGGCATATAGTAGGATGGGTACAGGCCTACCATTGACAGCTGGATAGTCATTTTGGAAGTTTGTTAGGTGGTCTACAACAGAGTTGATGTAAAAACTAAATAGAAGGGGCGCAAGTATACATCCTTGCCTAACCCCTCTATTTATGGGAAATTTCTGTGTACATTGTCCCTGGGTCCCGAACCTCACTCTGGCACCAGCCTCTCTATACAGTTCTTTAATAAATACAATGATGGTAGGATCCACCCCAATAAACTCCAATGTTGACCAAAGCTGCAGATGATCCACACAATCAAATGCTGAGCTAAGGTCAACAAAGGTAACAAACAGCTCCCCTTTTTTGGCCTCAGTATATTTGGACATCAATAGGGACAGGTTTAGACATTGTTCCTGAGTGCCCAGGCCCTTTCGGAAACCATATTGGAATTCCGAAATAATCTTGTTTTCTGTCTCCCAATACTGAATCCTCTTAAGGATGATCCTTCCCGCAATTTTCATGAGGCCATCTAATAAGGATATAGGGCGATAGCACGCCGGGTCGTCCCTATTTCCCTTTTTAAAGATGGGGACCACAATGGCCTCAGACCAGGTATTAATTAAGCCACATTTATTTCCCATGTTCAAAACATTTGTTAAGAGTGGAGTCCAAAGTTCCAAGTTTGTTTTGTAGACATCAACTGGTGTGTGGTCCGGACCTGGGGCTTTCCCTGAAGGGCTTTCCCTGATTGCATTTTCCACTTCTAGAGTGGTAAAGACCAAGTCGATTGGATAAGGGGAAGCTGGGGGATCACTTGACTGATAGACCTGAGTGAATTTGTTCAAGGGTAAGAGTGTCTTTTCTTTATTCGTGTTGTCCCCCTGACTGTTGGTGTAAAGTTTACCATAATGTTCAACCCAGAGCTCTGCTGTAATTGCTACATCTATACAGTTCTCAGTATCTTTAGTGTTGTAAACTGATCTTATCACTTTCCAAAAAAGGTTAGTATCCTTATTCCTGGCCGCTTCTCCCAAAGCTTCCCAGGCCTCCTTTTTCATGGTTGCTTTCCTGAGGTTTATTTCTCTCTTGTACTCACGTCTGGCCTCAGAGATTTGGACCCTGTTTTTCGGGATGGTGTTTAGAACTTTCTTCAAGTTCTTTAAGGCAGCTGTGCACCTAGAGTCAAACCACCCGGTGGCACGTTTCCCATTCTTTTTGTGACTCTTGGTTAAAAGGCTTTTTATGTGCTCCTGGATATTAGCGAAAGCTGCCATAATCGCCTTAGGCTCAATATCTTCCTTTAAACAAACAGATATGTCTGCAAGGCAAGATGATATTAGATTTTGGAGGAAAATTGTGGGGTTCAGTTTCTCCCACTTGAGCACATAGCCGTTTAACTTCGTTAAAGTGACCTCCAGTGGATAGAGTGGGCCGCTAGATTCCTTTGCTTTCTCCTGTGGGAGCCTAACCCCAAAGGTAATAGGGTAATGGTCACTCATTGGATCATCCCCTATCTCCCAGAAGGTTATAAAATTAGGTGTGGTGGGGGATATCAGTGCAAAGTCGATTGTGGTTTCACAGCCTCTTCCATTATATGTTGGGGCAAAGGGAACTGGGGGAGAGCATGCCTGGTTAATGAAGGTGAGGTCAAAAGTAAACACAATACTGTTAAGGAGAGACCCCAGCTTGGTGTGTGAGAAGTGAAAAGGGCCGTCCTCCTCTCGATCTGCAAGGCCGCACAAACCTAACTCAGAAAGTGGGCAGACGGCACAATTAAAGTCTCCTACCCAAAAAACTGTGTGGTCTCCCGTGTTTTGATCTCTCACTTTATGGATATGGTTCGACATTTTATTCAAGATGAATTCCATTTCATTTACTGGCATGTTGTTATAAAAGTTCACCAGTATGACCTTTTGTGTGGTGCCCCATTTAAAAGAAAGGATTTGAAAGTATTGGTCAGAGTGGAAATTGTACACCTTTATATCCCCTATATTCGAAATATATATACACAGGCCCCCTTTGTTACGACCCTGGGTAGAGGGAGCAGCGGGTGAATGGAATGTTCGATACCCCATGATATGCCTTTCCTCAGCAAGCCAAGTTTCTTGCAGGCAAAGTATGTCATGCTTCTGGACAGTCTCCAGCCAGGGTGTATGCATGATCTTATTGCCCAGACCCGCTACATTCCAGGATAATAGTGAGTGTTTCAGTTGCCTGGCTACCTGGTGTATATGGCCCACACACTCCATAGCATCTACCTGGTCTTGGGGATGTACCCTGTCTAGATGTTGTGTAACTCGCACAGGGAGCGGGTGGTAGCCGAGGGAGGGTGGAATCATCATCGAATGGGTCGAGTTGCTAGCAATATCTGGCAATGTATTGCTATTACTGGCAATCATTGCTTGATTTTGGTCACTTGATCGTGGTGGTTGGTCGTCAGTTTCCAGTCAATCCACCTGGTCTAGGCATGCGAACCTATTCATAGTAGGTGCACCTTCCCACCAGTTATTGGTGGGTTGCCATCCCTGTCCTTGACCCTTCCATCTATGATTGTGGACCGTAGTCCAAGCCCCAGGATGCTCTGCTACCTGTTTAGGAGGGTAGAAAAAAGTAAGGGGTTTGGTGACAATGGTTTGTTCGGTCACATATTGGTCCCATGTGGTGATAAGGTGGGCTGTGTGAGGGTCTGCAAATGACACCACGATACAATCACCTGGTATCGATTTGTAAGTACGGCCCACCCAAGGGACTCTCCTGACCATAAGGACCCTGCTCCTGTTGGTGTGAGAGATCTGCCTATTGGTATTTAACCAGTGGATCACTTTATTTTTTAAGGACCACTGGGTTTCAACAATGTCAGGGGCAAGCGGAGGTACCCCGGCCAAGATAACCACGTAGGGCCCAGCCTCAGGGGGGAGATCAATATAGCCTCCACGAAAGTTCTGATGGTTCGGATGTAAATTTGGTAAGCGCTCTAAAAGAGGAGTGATAGAGTTGCTCGCCTTCTGGTCGGATCTAGAAGAAGGTTTAGGCTGGACGTGTTTTTTAGGAGGCTTTTCCTCGATTTTTGGAGGGTTAGCAGCGACGTTTACAAGTGTCCTAGGTTTGGGAATTGGTGTAGGTTTGGATAATGGGGGGGGTAAGGGTGCGGGCAAAATCAAAGGGGCGGGAGGGACCTCCTTAGACGCTGTAGCTACTTTAGTGCCAGTCTTAGAGTCTGGAGCAGGTTGGATACCGACATTTCTAACCAGGGGTAGACCCTCGTTAATATGGGGATGTATTGCTTCCAGCTGTTTTAGGCTAAGTGTGGCCAGGGATACTAATGTTTTATCCATTTCAAGTAGGTGATTCTCTATACGTGACAGTCTGAGTTCAAACGGTGTCAATAGTTGTTTTAGCGTGACCCAGACTGTTTGAAGGAAATCTTCATCATCACCTAGTTTATCAGTGTCCCTCCCTGTCTCATTTAGCCCTCCCAGTGTTAGGTTATCTTCAGGGATAGTAGGGTTCTCTACAACAAGGGCATTAGGGGGGGTAGAAGGAGTGGGATTACTATCACCCCCTGTTGGCTGGGTAGCTGGCGGTGATGTTTGTTTAAGGTCCCCTACATTGGGTAGAGTTCTTCTACGATTGAAAAACTGCTGCCTAGCCACTTTGGCTTTCTTACGAGCATAGGCAGATTTTACATTATTTCTCTTCTTCAAAACATGGCAACCTGGGTTTGTACTTTTTGCTACAGAGAAGGAAGGGGCAGTTATGACCGGCAAGGTGGTAAAGTTTTCCTGTTCAGTTGGTGGTTCACCCTCACTAGGTTGGACGGTCATGGGTGAGAAGATGAGGGAAGAATCTAATGGTGGTGAAGAAAAAGGGGGGGAGTGATGAACGTCGGCGAGAATCAACAGAGGAGGGGGGCGTGCAGCCTGCTGGGGTGATGCAGCGGACGCGATGTTTCCCAGGGAAGATTTTTTAGAGTTGGCAAAAGTTTGGGAAAGTCTGCGTGCCGCATCTAACTCGATTGAAACCCTCTTCTGCATTTTTGTGATTTCTGCATCTATTGCCAGGTTTGTTTTCACAAGGAAATTGTCCAAGGTACCTTTTGGCTTAGTTAATCCCAGTGCAGTCTTACTGCGGCTCCCCCGAGTACACATAATGTATAACAGTTATGCTTTCTATGTAGTACTCACTAAACTCAAGGTCCAGACACGATGGTGATGAGAAGAACCAAGGGGGGTGGGCCAGGCCAGTCCTCTTAGTCCTCGAACGGCCTCAAACGGTCCCGCCCTTGTCCCGGGCTTCTCCCGGCGCCCTCCCGCGCGCTCCCGCGCAGCGGGGATGTGGGATTCCCTTTATAGATGTGTGATTGGCGGTCAAGGGGGTGGGGCCGGCAGGGAGAGCAGCCCAGGTGGAGACGGGCGCGCGGGGGCTCCTGGTCCTTGGAGTCCCCCGCTGCAAGCTCGCAGCCCTGCCGGTTGTAACTTCCGAAAATGAGGAGCACCCCTTGAAGAACTTCTGTAGCCGCTGCTGTCCGCGAAGCGGGACCCGCGAAGCGGGTCCTGCAAGGCGTAGCGGCAGCAGCAGCAGGCACAGGAAATCTCCCGCTGGAGGGCTTCAGTCCGTGGTCAGCAGTTCGGGTCGGTGAGGCAGGGAATCCACTGAAGGAAAGGCGCGGCGCTTCTTTAGCTGTGCTGTTGGGGGTGGGGCCGGCAGGGAGAGCAGCCCAGGTGGAGACGGGCGCGCGGGGGCTCCTGGTCCTTGGAGTCCCCCGCTGCAAGCTCGCAGCCCTGCCGGTTGTAACTTCCGAAAATGAGGAGCACCCCTTGAAGAACTTCTGTAGCCGCTGCTGTCCGCGAAGCGGGACCCGCGAAGCGGGTCCTGCAAGGCGTAGCGGCAGCAGCAGCAGGCACAGGAAATCTCCCGCTGGAGGGCTTCAGTCCGTGGTCAGCAGTTCGGGTCGGTGAGGCAGGGAATCCACTGAAGGAAAGGCGCGGCGCTTCTTTAGCTGTGCTGTTGGGGGTGGGGCCGGCAGGGAGAGCAGCCCAGGTGGAGACGGGCGCGCGGGGGCTCCTGGTCCTTGGAGTCCCCCGCTGCAAGCTCGCAGCCCTGCCGGTTGTAACTTCCGAAAATGAGGAGCACCCCTTGAAGAACTTCTGTAGCCGCTGCTGTCCGCGAAGCGGGACCCGCGAAGCGGGTCCTGCAAGGCGTAGCGGCAGCAGCAGCAGGCACAGGAAATCTCCCGCTGGAGGGCTTCAGTCCGTGGTCAGCAGTTCGGGTCGGTGAGGCAGGGAATCCACTGAAGGAAAGGCGCGGCGCTTCTTTAGCTGTGCTGTTGGGGGTGGGGCCGGCAGGGAGAGCAGCCCAGGTGGAGACGGGCGTGCGGGGGCTCCTGGTCCTTGGAGTCCCCCGCTGCAAGCTCGCAGCCCTGCCGGTTGTAACTTCCGAAAATGAGGAGCACCCCTTGAAGAACTTCTGTAGCCGCTGCTGTCCGCGAAGCGGGACCCGCGAAGCGGGTCCTGCAAGGCGTAGCGGCAGCAGCAGCAGGCACAGGAAATCTCCCGCTGGAGGGCTTCAGTCCGTGGTCAGCAGTTCGGGTCGGTGAGGCAGGGAATCCACTGAAGGAAAGGCGCGGCGCTTCTTTAGCTGTGCTGTTGGGGGTGGGGCCAGCAGGGAGAGCAGCCCAGGTGGAGACGGGCGCGCGGGGGCTCCTGGTCCTTGGAGTCCCCCGCTGCAAGCTCGCAGCCCTGCCGGTTGTAACTTCCGAAAATGAGGAGCACCCCTTGAAGAACTTCTGTAGCCGCTGCTGTCCGCGAAGCGGGACCCGCGAAGCGGGTCCTGCAAGGCGTAGCGGCAGCAGCAGCAGGCACAGGAAATCTCCCGCTGGAGGGCTTCAGTCCGTGGTCAGCAGTTCGGGTCGGTGAGGCAGGGAATCCACTGAAGGAAAGGCGCGGCGCTTCTTTAGCTGTGCTGTTGGGGGTGGGGCCGGCAGGGAGAGCAGCCCAGGTGGAGACGGGCGCGCGGGGGATCCTGGTCCTTGGAGTCCCCCGCTGCAAGCTCGCAGCCCTGCCGGTTGTAACTTCCGAAAATGAGGAGCACCCCTTGAAGAACTTCTGTAGCCGCTGCTGTCCGCGAAGCGGGACCCGCGAAGCGGGTCCTGCAAGGCGTAGCGGCAGCAGCAGCAGGCACAGGAAATCTCCCGCTGGAGGGCTTCAGTCCGTGGTCAGCAGTTCGGGTCGGTGAGGCAGGGAATCCACTGAAGGAAAGGCGCGGCGCTTCTTTAGCTGTGCTGTTGGGGGTGGGGCCGGCAGGGAGAGCAGCCCAGGTGGAGACGGCGCGCGGGGGCTCCTGGTCCTTGGAGTCCCCCGCTGCAAGCTCGCAGCCCTGCCGGTTGTAACTTCCGAAAATGAGGAGCACCCCTTGAAGAACTTCTGTAGCCGCTGCTGTCCGCGAAGCGGGACCCGCGAAGCGGGTCCTGCAAGGCGTAGCGGCAGCAGCAGCAGGCACAGGAAATCTCCCGCTGGAGGGCTTCAGTCCGTGGTCAGCAGTTCGGGTCGGTGAGGCAGGGAATCCACTGAAGGAAAGGCGCGGCGCTTCTTTAGCTGTGCTGTTGGGGGTGGGGCCGGCAGGGAGAGCAGCCCAGGTGGAGACGGGCGCGCGGGGGCTCCTGGTCCTTGGAGTCCCCCGCTGCAAGCTCGCAGCCCTGCCGGTTGTAACTTCCGAAAATGAGGAGCACCCCTTGAAGAACTTCTGTAGCCGCTGCTGTCCGCGAAGCGGGTCCTGCAAGGCGTAGCGGCAGCAGCAGCAGGCACAGGAAATCTCCCGCTGGAGGGCTTCAGTCCGTGGTCAGCAGTTCGGGTCGGTGAGGCAGGGAATCCACTGAAGGAAAGGCGCGGCGCTTCTTTAGCTGTGCTGTTGGGGGTGGGGCCAGCAGGGAGAGCAGCCCAGGTGGAGACGGGCGCGCGGGGGCTCCTGGTCCTTGGAGTCCCCCGCTGCAAGCTCGCAGCCCTGCCGGTTGTAACTTCCGAAAATGAGGAGCACCCCTTGAAGAACTTCTGTAGCCGCTGCTGTCCGCGAAGCGGGACCCGCGAAGCGGGTCCTGCAAGGCGTAGCGGCAGCAGCAGCAGGCACAGGAAATCTCCCGCTGGAGGGCTTCAGTCCGTGGTCAGCAGTTCGGGTCGGTGAGGCAGGGAATCCACTGAAGGAAAGGCGCGGCGCTTCTTTAGCTGTGCTGTTGGGGGTGGGGCCGGCAGGGAGAGCAGCCCAGGTGGAGACGGGCGCGCAGGGGCTCCTGGTCCTTGGAGTCCCCCGCTGCAAGCTCGCAGCCCTGCCGGTTGTAACTTCCGAAAATGAGGAGCACCCCTTGAAGAACTTCTGTAGCCGCTGCTGTCCGCGAAGCGGGACCCGCGAAGCGGGTCCTGCAAGGCGTAGCGGCAGCAGCAGCAGGCACAGGAAATCTCCCGCTGGAGGGCTTCAGTCCGTGGTCAGCAGTTCGGGTCGGTGAGGCAGGGAATCTTTGTTGTCTTTAACACATACTTTTCACAACAAGTAGGTCAGGCATAATCGCTTTGTCATAACATTTAATAATAAACAGATCAAGCCTATGAAATCGGCAGTTCTTTTCCTTATTACCTGGTAAAGCTTTTAATATTGACCTTACACTGTATCTTATTCAAGTGCACATAAACTGGCAACCGCCATTATATCATTAAAATATTTAGAGAAATGCAGCTTGCAAAACAGTATACAACCCACCACAAGAGGACCAATTGGGAGTCATCACAGTGAAACCCCTTAGAGTTTGTCACAGTGGGGGGGGGGGGGCAATGACAGACCTTTGCCCTACTATTGTCACCTGTGAGATTCCAAGAAACAAAATACCTATTTGTAGTCTTTCATATAGAATAATAAAAATCAATACCTAATTGTGTATCAATGTTAACATATGCTGTTTGCATTAAATACGTCGGGCCCGATTCACAGAACTAACTTAAGACAAAATCCTAAACTTACTACCCTTTTGGTATTCACAGAAGGCACTTACTCATTTTGGTATTCACAGAAGACACTTATTCATTTCGGTAATCACAGAAGTTAGGAGTCCTGACTTTAGGACTCCTAAATACCTTCTGTGAATACCGGAAGTCATAAAGTTAGGATTTTTCTCAATTTAGGAGTCCTAAAGTTAGGAGTCGTAACTTTACTACTCATAAACTGAGAAAGATCCTAACTTAATGACTTTTGGTATTCACAGAAGGAATTTAGGAGTCCTAAAGTTAGGACTCCTAACTTCTGTGAATACCGAAATGAGCAAGTGCCTTCTGTGAATACCGAAATGAGTAAGTGCCTTCTGTGAATACCAAAATGAGTAAGTGCCTTCTGTGAATACCAAAATGAGCAAGTGCCTTCTGTGAATACCAAAATGAGTAAGTGCCTTCTGTGAATACCGAAATGAGTAAGTGCCTTCTGTGAACACCAAAATGAGTAAGTGCCTTCTGTGAACACCAAAATGAGTAAGTGCCTTCTGTGAACACCAAAATGAGTAAGTGCCTTCTGTGAACACCAAAATGAGTAAGTGCCTTCTGTAAATACCAAAATGAGTAAGTGCCTTCTGTGAACACCAAAATGAGTAAGTGCCTTCTGTGAACACCAAAATGAGTAAGTGCCTTCTGTGAATACCAAAATGAGTAAGTGCCTTCTGTGAACACCAAAATGAGTAACTGCCTTCTGTGAATACCAAAATGAGTAAGAGCCTTCTGTGAATACCAAAATGAGTAAGTGCCTTCTGTGAACACCAAAATGAGTAAGTGCCTTCTGTGAATACCAAAATGAGTAAGTGCCTTCTGTGAATACCAAAATGAGCAAGTGCCTTCTGTGAACACCAAAATGAGTAAGTGCCTTCTGTAAATACCAAAATGAGTAAGTGCCTTCTGTGAACACCAAAATGAGTAACTGCCTTCTGTGAATACCAAAATGAGTAAGAGCCTTCTGTGAATACCAAAATGAGTAAGTGCCTTCTGTGAACACCAAAATGAGTAAGTGCCTTCTGTGAATACCAAAATGAGTAAGTGCCTTCTGTGAACACCAAAATGAGTAAGTGCCTTCTGTGAATACCAAAATGAGTAAAGTGCCTTCTGTGAATACCAAAATGGTAGCAAGCCTAGGATTTTGCCTTAAGTTAGTTCTGTGAATCGGGCCCGTCAAGCTAAGTGCATCTTTTATAGCATTTGATAATAAACAGCTCAGGCCCATGGCCATAATCATTGGTTTCCACCATAACCAACTCAGACCTGCTGCTTTGAATTTAAACTTTGCCTCAAGCCAAGAAGTGCAATACAAGCAGTCTTTGTTGTGGAAGCACACAAATTAGGCCTAATCAAATCCTGTACTCATGGGTGCTAACATGTGGGTGAGCCAAATCCTCTCTCCAGTAGGACTCTATTTTGCTGATCACATTAGGGCTAGTAAAAAAAAAAAGCAATATGGTCCTGGACTAGCCAACAAGAGTCAAAAATGACTTAACAAGTGTAATAAAGTTCTCATAGAGTCCGTTCAGCAAAGCTTAAAAAGTTATTTATTCTTTATCTTCACAAACAATGGTAGCCAACGCGTTTCGTCCAGAGGACTTCTTCAGGGCGATAAAAAGTGATGATTATAACTGCTCTGGTAAGCTTCACACCTCATTAGTGGGAACAAATATTCATAAAAAGCAGCACCCTTAGTAGGATGCGTGTATGTACAGGAATCGTGTCGTTGTCCGTAGTATAGACCGACGATACTACGGACAACGACGCGATTCCTGATGACAGCGCCTTTATTAGGGGGGTTCTGAGATACCACAGAATTTGGATGCCGGGTGTATGAAAGCATAACACTACTCTATCTAATACATGAAGGACTTGTACGCTACCTTCGCAGATAGCAAGGTGGCTCTTTCCCCGGGATGAGAAACAAACAGGCTGAATAATATATTGCAGTACTCTACAGACCCTTTAGTACGAGTGGACTAGTCGTTACAAGAAAGTACAAACACGCATCCTCCTAAGGGTGCTGCTTTCTATGTTAAATGATCAGAGTAGCCACTTATTTCACATTGACTGTTCAGCTGGGAGAAACCCATAATGCAGTAGGGATTTTTTTTAAATAATAATATTTCTTCCTCGTGGTGCCAGGAGAAGGGACAGGAGCACCACCAACCTATTCTTCAATGTTGTGTGGCTGCAGGGAGTGCTGCAGGCTCCTTGCAACAGTAAAAGATCATGCTCTTCAGCTGGAGTGCAGGGGTCCCCATGTGGTTGGGCCTATGGCTGCAACTTGCAGCCTCAATATTGTTATAAAAAACTTTAATCGTTTTTCAACGATTTATTGAAAATATTTTATGACAATAACTTTTATTTAACATTAAAATGTGTGCACATTTAAATTATACCTAAGTTGATAGCTATTGGTGAATATTTGACACGGTTTATAGGCGTGCTCTGTATATGCTGATGTGCTGAGCCCATGATAAAGCCAATAAACCCATCACTTTTGGTATTTGTATATGACAAAGCCAAAGCCTTACTTAACATGAGCCCCGTTATATTGTTCTAAGAGCTAAACTGTGTTGCTTGAAAGAATAGTATGTGCCCCTAGGTGTGTTGCTATTTCATATTAAAGAGATAGGATGTTTGTAACAATGAAAAATTAAAGTACAATCTCTAGTGTAAAGTTAAACATACAAAATGTGGGTAAATGTGTGTTGCAAATAGTTAATGGAACATGTAGATGATTCTATCTTCCCTATAATTATCTAAAGAGTGGAAAACATGTTGCTATAAATATATCCTTTCCGCTTATCACTGTTCAGCTAGAAAACCATAGGAGAAGAAGGAAAAGCCATGTTTCATATTTGTGTATTTAAAATGCAGATTAATTATGCTCTGTGACCTGCCTTTTCTGTCTAAACATGGCTTTGGCAGAAATCATTGCTATGTCAGAACTCCACTGTAATACGTTACTAGTTTGAACAACTATGTTCTTTAATTATTACAGGCAATGAGAGAAGGCAGAAGACACCTGCAATTAGGAAATTATAGACAGGCTTTTATTAAGGGATTTCAGGCTTATATGTCTGCGTGTGTGTGGAGGGTGTGTGTTTGTGTGTGTGACATATGTTTTATATATATATATATATATATATATATATATATATATATATATATATATATATATATATATATATATATGATCAAGTCCCCAGGTAAGGACGAAACGCGTCATGGCTGCCTTCACTGTTGTACACTGTAAGAATAAACAGAAGGTATTTTAAAATGTATGTGGTCCGTGCTCCTCATTTGCATCCAGAGAAGAAAAAGCGGAGACAAAGAGAATTCTTCGATATAGATATATATATATATATAAAATATATATATATATATATACTGCAGGATTCTCTCGTTCAAAAAGAAGATCGAGCCACACCCACCAGGTACTTTCCAAATCGATTTATTTACAGGGCAAAAAAAGATGCGTTTCGAGCGCACAGAATCTTGGTCACATGACCATGGTTCCGTGTCAGGTGATCATATACCTTTTGGTTTAAAGGAAATCAATGAAAGACTCTGTGTTTACAACATCACACAGGTCCAGTGTCAAAATTTACGAAATCTTATTATAATGTATTTGTTCATGACACAAATTAATTTAGTTCAGAACATTCCATTAGTGCCAATTTTTCCCATTGTTATGTAAAATATATACAATTTGGTCCTCGATGTTCTAGTAACCTTAAGAGTTCCCAGTCTCGATATCAGCAGTGCTTGTGTGGTTGCTTGGGTAAAGTACCCTCAAATTTAAGGTTATTCTTTGTCACCGGGTTCATAACGAGAGAGAGGAGAAAATCTAATGTTCTCTTGCTAAAACAAAAATGGGTATAGTACCCTGACTAGTAGTTTAACGCTTAACCGTTCGTACTACAAATTATAACCAACATCTTCTAGTTCTCTCCTGTCGACGTAATCTCTTTCTATCAATATATATAAGTACTCGTATGTTCACCTACTTCAAAACAATCTTGCTAGGTATTTCCGCTCTGTCACCTATCTATAATTATTTACAACTGGGATTTCGACGAGTTTTAGGAAAATTCAAAAATAGAGATTAGAAAAAAAGGGGAAATACAGGAAATAAAGGAAGGAGGGGGCGGTGCAATTATTCGTGGTTATGCCCCCTCGTGATTATATATTCACTGAAAAAAAACAAAGGTTACACGGATATTATAGTTAGGCTCAGATTTCACTTGCACAAAACCAGAGAAATGCAGCAGTTAAAATTAACTGAGCTAACTATAATTTATGCCCCTGCAATTTACTGCTTGTGACCTCAAATCTTACATCACTCATAACGTGATCAGGGACATCACTAATGACATCTCAAAATACATCACTGATGACATCATCCAGTGATTGGGTGTGTTTTGTAAAAGTTACTGTGTGTTAAACATGTATATTAAGGTAAGTGGCAATGGAAGTATGTGTATGGGTTAGTGAGTAGACATGTAAGTGTTGTATAGAAGAGTGAGTGCGTATGGGTGAGACTATACTTAAGTGAGTTGGTGTGTGAGTTTTTGTATGGGCAAGCGGATGGGTGATTCGAATGGGTGATTCAGTGGATGTATGCTTAAGTGAGTGGCTGTGTGAGTATTTGTATGGGTGAGTGAGTGGGGGTATAAGTGGCCGTGATGATGAATGAGAGGGTGAATCAGTAGCTGTATTGGTGACTCAACAGATACATAAGTGTATGTATCGGTGTGTGAGAAGGTAAATGAGTGGCTGCATGGGTGAATGAATGGGTGTGTAGTTGGGAGTATAGTTGAGTTAGTGGATGAGTGAATGTGTGTGTGTGGCTGTAGAGGTTAAGTAAGTGAGTGTGAGAGAGGTTTTTGGGGTGAGTATGTGCTTGTGTCATTGACTGTATAGGTGAGTGAGTATATGCGATAGTATATGTATTAGTAAATGAGAGGATGTGTGAGTACCCGTATGGGTGAGTGAGTGGCTGTGGGAGTCCCTGTAGAGTGAGTAGGTGTGTGAATAGATGTATGGGTGACTACTTCAGTGTGTGAGTGGCTGCAGAAGTGGGTGTGTAAGGCTTTAGAAATCTGTGTGAGTGACTGTATTGGTCAGTGAGTAGTTGCATGAGTAGCTGTATATATAAGTTACTGGTTGCATTAGTACATGTATGGGTAAGTTGATGTGTGAGTGGCTCTATGGATCAGTGAGTTGGTGTGTGAGTATATGGGTGTAAGTGAGTGTGTGAGTGGTTATGTGGACAATGTCTTCAGTTATGTCATCAGTGATGTCATTTGAGATGTCATCGTTGATGTCATTTGTGATGTCATCAGTGATGTCATATGTGAGGTCATAAGCAGTGCATTGCAGGGGTGTAAGTTATAGTTAGCTGAGATAACTATAACTGCTAAATTTTTCTTATTTTGAACAAGTTGAATCTGAGCCTAACTATAACGTCCCTACAAATGTGGCGTTTTAACTCTATGTCCTAACTATAATGTCCCTGTAAGCTTTGTATTTTTTCAGTGAATTTCTAAGGCTTTTTTCATTGAATTCCGTAACTATAACATGTTTGTAACCTTTGCTTTCTTTGTTGAAAAATGTCATAATATACATTAGAAGTGTTCAATGGTCTACTATTTCATGCATTTGTGTATGTGAGTGAGTCTTTCTCAGATGTTTCAGTTTATTAATAACAGATTTTTAAAAAAATGGTCACAATGACTGCAAATTCTGCAGAGATGCTGTAAAAATTGTATGTTTTCATGCGGTATAAGACACATATATACACACCTTTTAGAGGATGTTCGAATATTGGGGTATGCTAGTATAATGTTTAAACTTGTGTTGTTGAACTTATTTTATATGAAAACCATTTTTGCAATGTATTTTCTGTTTTCGCAGTGACGCCAGATGCCACATTGACATCGGCAATCGTGACAACTGCATCTATTTTTAAAAGTGAAAAACACATATATAGACACATTCTACAGTATGCTGGAGAGTCAAGCTTTATTAGTATAATGTTTAAACTTCAGTTTTTGTATTTAGATTATATAAAATATATCTTTGCAGTGTATTTTCAGTATTTGCATAGATGCCGAATGTTGTGATAATGTCGGTAATCACATGAACGTGTCTTTTAAAAAAAGTATAAAACACACATTCTACAGTATGTTTGACAATAGAGATTTATTAGTATAATGTTTAAACTTGTGTTTCTGTACTTATTTTATTTAAAACTACTTTTGCATTCTATTTTCCAATTTCCCCGCCTATATTGTCCATGAAGAGCTGGGGGGGCCTTCATAGAGGACAGGATTCAGGTCAGACCCCTGCTAGCATGGATAAAGATTTGGGATAACCCGGAGGCTGAACTGACCAGGCAAATAATTATGGATTGCCTTGGCAGGGATAATGGAATGGACATCCCATGGCTAAAGTCCCTCAAGGCTGTTTGCGAAAAAATTGGCTGTAAGGACCTCTTCCCTAACCCGACTGGAGGAGTAGTCTGAGATAAGGCTAGTGTGAAGGAGAGGTTCACTACTTATAAAACAGCCTCCAGAGAGAAGAAGGAAAGTGGCAAACAGTCAATTAGAGTGTATAACTCTCTGAGGTCTAGTGAAGGAATGGAGCCATACCTTGCCCTTACATATAACGCTCAGGATAGATTTTTAATCACATGTTTTAGGCTCATCATTTTACATTATTTATTAACCAAACCGGAAGGTTTTATCAATTACGTAGAGCCAAAGGGTCCCACCGGCTGCGATCACCGATCTCCGCAGGACACCCTTCATTTTGTATTACTTTGCCCCTTTTATTCATTGCCTAGGCGCCTGTATCTAATAAATTTGTTTAAAAAAATGAAATTCAGGCATGCTAAGGTTGCCCTTTTACATTTACAAATGGCGCAAGATCCACTTACCCTGCTTTCCATTACAAGTTTTTTAAGGCTAGCATTGAAATTAAGAGAGACAAGAGGATCTGAGTAAAGGAGTGGGGGGCAGATAGGGGATCAATGAACCGTAATGAACTGTCATGAATATTGCTGTGCCCTTTTTAAAAAAATACTATTTGTACAGATGACAAGAATGTGTGTATTATTAGTCTTTTTAATTGAACTTTTATGGTGTTTTGTATAATGCCGAATAAAGGAATGTACCTACCTACCTACTTTTGCATTCTATTTTCCAATTTTTGGGCTTTGGTAATCACAATGGCCACGTCTTTTTTAAAAAGTGTAAAAAAGATATATACAGAAATGTTACAGTAGGTATGACAATAGGTGCTTATTAACATGATGTTTAAACTTATGTTTCTGTATTTACTTTAGCGTAAACTACATTTATATTCCATTTCGTGTGTTCATGATGACGTTCATGCTCGCAAAGATCAAGGATACCTTTGCAGAATTAATGACTCTTTTCCCTCACTCTGTCTTAATATACTCCAACATATGCCAATGGCAGAAATGGAAATAGTCTAATCAATTCTGTTCACAAATTGACGAAGCCAGGAAACATGTTAATACAAGTAGTTCTGCATTTCTCAGAGACAATAATATGGGCTGTATCTACAACAACAACCTGCGTTTTGACATGCATTGACTCTATAGAATGACTTTATAGATGAAGACAACCGGTGTTTCTAAGCAACCTAAAACTCTGCATCCGGTCTTATGAATAGCTGTCATTTACACACAACCAACTCAAGGCTCTTATTAGGGCCCCCATAGTGCCTAAAATATTGTTAATTTTCTTTATTAAAGCTTTTCAATTTTTTTACATATTCGCAACGACGTCACGATGATCGCAAATACATTGCAAAAACACAAAACATAAGCAGGCATTTAATAGCCAACAGCACATTCAAAATGTATAACTAAAACACTGATAGTGACCATCAAACACTTGCATTACTATCTAAATAAGTTTAAAACAACATCTCTAACTCTCTCAATGTGTCTGCACAGTCTGTACGACTGAGTGATATCTGTGACTGGGTGCACACGTGTGTCAGTGATTGTCCGAGTGAGGGTACATGTTTCTGAATGAGCCTCTGAGTGTGTCCATGAGTCTCTGAGTGGGTCTGTGAGTTGGCGGTGAGTCTCTGAGTGGGTCTCTGAGTGAGTATATGAGTCACTAAGTGGGTCTCTCAGTGGGTGCATATGAATATGAGTGACTCTGTCAGTGACTGAATGACTGTCTGAATGGGTCTGTAAGTGCAGCATGAGTGTATGTGAGTGGGACATGAGTCAATGAGTGTGCTTGTTAGATTTGTAAGTCAGTGAGGGTCTGTGAAGAAGTACATGAATCTCAAAATGGGTCTCTGGGTAGGTGCATAACCCTCTGCATGGGTCTGTGACTGGGTGCATGAGTCTCTGAGCGGGTCTCTTAGAGGGTGCATGAGTTTCTGAGTGAGTCTGTCACTAGGTGTATGTGTATATAAGTGACTGTGAGTGGCTGCATCACTTTCTGAGTGGGTCTGTGAGAGGGACCTGAGGGTTTATAAGTGGGGTATAAGTGTCTGAGTGGACATGTGAGTAGGTATATAAGTTAGTGTGGGTCTGTGAAGGGATGCATGAGCCTGTCTGTGGGTCTGTCAGTTGATGCATGAGCCTCTGAATGGGCCTGTGACTAGGTGCATGAGTCACTGAGTGGGTGCATGAGTCACTGAATGGGTGCATGAGTCTTTGAATGGGTGCGTGAGTCTTTGAATGGGTCTCTGTTTGGGTGCATGACTCAGGTAACTACTACAAGTGTTTGATGTTGGGATCTGTATTATGTTTTCTCATTATTATCTCCTCCCCATGAATTCTTTGCTTTAACATGCCATTCGTGTATTTTCTTCCCCTACTAGTAGTGCGCCAGGAGGCATATTTGGAGAGTGGTAGAAAAAGGGGGCATGGCCTCTTACTAAGTCTCAGCAATCCTGCTGTTAGGGACTTACTGGAGATAACAGGAGGTGTAGTTGGCCTCCAAGGACTTCCTTGGGGACCAAATACCCCTCTTTTTTCCCCAATAAGTCCCACACAGCGGGATTGCTAAGAGGTCTTCAGATGCCACGCCCCCTTTCTCGACTACTCTGCAAATGCAGCTCAGGATGCATTGCTGGTTGAACGATAAAGTCCACTTTACTCCTGAGGGACCTTGAGGGCCAATAAGCCCTCCTGATACCTTCTGTAAGTCCTGCACAGCAGGATTCCTGAGAGCTGGTTAGAGGCCCAACCACCTTTCTCCACCACTCTAGTTGAAAAAACATAGAGATTCACTGAAAAAAACAAAGGTTACAGGGACGTTATAGTTAGAAACTAGCATTTAAAAAACTTTGAAATTCACTTAAAAACCAAAGCTTACAAGTACGTTATAGTGAGGCTCAGGTGTCACTCGTACAAAACCAGAGAAATGCATCCATTATAGTTAGTGAGCAATGCACTGCTTATGACCTCACATATTATTCACTGAAATGAAATGAAATGAAAATAAATTTGTTAAGCGAGGTTGCTGCCCACGGGCGTCCAAGCGCTGAGTTGAAGCAGAGATGTAGCGGAGCAGAGGAGTTAAGGCACGGAGGATTTGGCAAACAGTAGTGTTTTCAATTTTTTCCGGAATGAGAGCAGGTCTGGGTTGGACCGAAGTGAGAGGGGGAGAGCATTCCAGCGCTTGGCGGTGTTCAAAGAGAACAGCCTACCCCCGGCCCTGGCTCGCTTCACTCTGGGAACTGCCGCCAGGAAAGCCTCCGTGGACCGGAGGTTCCTGTTTGGGTGGTAGGGGATGACAAGGTTATTATTGATTGCTGGGCCCGTCTTCCAGAAGGCACGATGCGCAATGCACAGCGCCTTAAATGCCACTCTCTGCCTCACTGGCAGCCAGTGCAGACTTTTCAGTCCAGGTCTGGCTGACTGGGTTCGCGGGATCTGCAGCAGGGTACGTGCTGCGCAGTTTTGTACCACCTGCAGCTTCCGGAGAGTCATCTCAGGTGCCCCTACGTATAGGGCATTGTTTGAGTCCAGGCGGGACTGGATGAGGCCTTGTACTGCCACCTTTTTGGCATCCAGAGGCAGAAGCGGGAGGACCTTCCTCAAGGTTCTGAGTAGGCCAAAGCATGTGGCGGACAGCTTAGTGGCCTGGGTGGAGAAGGAGAGCTTTTTGTCCAGCAACACTCCTAGGCTCTTAACACTATCCTTAGGGGTGGGGGGAGAGCTCAAAGCGCGGGGCCACAAGGAGGTGAAAGGCACTGGTGAGGCTGGGCCTAGAAGCATGAGCTCTGTTTTTTCTCCATTTAGCTTTAGGGAGGAATTGGTCGTCCACTCCTTGACGTCCTCTAAGCATTTCAGCAGACCTACCGGGGATTGCCTGTTGTTCTCTGTGGCCAGTGAAACCACTAGCTGAGTGTCGTCGGCGTATGACACGATTTTAATGCCGTACGGTTCGACGACCCCAGCCAGCGGTCTCATGTATACATTAAACAACACAGGGCTCAGGGAGTAGCCCTGCGGTACTCCGCAGCTCAGAGGTTTGCTGGAAGACACTGTATCACCGTCGAAGATCTGAAAAGATCTATCAGACAGGAAAGAGTCGAACCACCTTAATGCGTCACCTGAAACTCCGATGTCGTAGAGACGGTTCAGCAAGGTGGCATAGCTGACCGTATCGAAGGCGGCACTTAGATCAAGGAGGATCACTGCCACTGATCCTCCCTGATCCAGTACCCTTCGAGATTCTTCGGTGACCGCTAATAAGGCAGTTTCAGTGCCATGCTTCGGTCTGAAGCCTGTCTGGGATGTATGTAATAGGGAGTGGTTCTCTAGGAACTGGACCAGCTGGGCATTTATATACTTCTCCAGCACCTTGCTAGCCCAAGGGAGGAGTGAGATGGGGCGGTAGCTGGAGTGATCATCAGGGTCCAGGCTGGGTTTCTTCAACAGCGCCCGCACCATGACTTGCTTCCAAGCTGTGGGGACTGAGCATGCGGATATGGACGAGTTTAGAAGCTCCAGGATTACAGGCAGGGTGGCTTTGCATGCCTGCATCAGGACTTCTGGTGGAGCTGGGTCACGTGGGGAGCCCGACTTAACTTGGCGTGCCACTTTGCCTAGGGTGTCAAGGTCCAGAGGAGGGAAGTGCTCAAGCGTAGGCTGGTCTGGGGGAAGAGGCAGTCTAGGGGGGGGTAGGTCAGTCGCATCCGGGGTTGTGTCTACTGTTGGGAAGGTGGAGTAGATTTTCAAAACTTTATTGTGGAAGAATTCCGCAAGCTCATTGCATTGGTCCTGAGTTTTGATCGGAGGGGGGGGCAGTGTTGACACTGGTGCATTGTTTTATCATGTGGAAAATTTCCTTAGGCTTTGATTTTGCTTCCAGGATTTTATCAGAGTAGTAGGTTGCCTGGGCCATCCTAACCCCTTCTCTGTAGGCTTTGATCGCCTCTTTGTAGGATGCCTTTTTGTCCGGGAGGAAGTCTAATCGCCAGGCTCTCTCTCGTTGCCTACAAAGGCGTTTTAGCTCTCTTAGAGAGTCGGAGAACCAGGGAGCTGATTTCTGCATTCTCTTTGAGGAGGATCTGCGAAGGGGAAGGATCGTATCTAGCGAGTTCGTGATCCAACCTACATAGTTTCCGTTTGCCACATTGGGGTCTGGGCAGGGTGGCGGACGGGTGGAGTCCAGGTTGTGCATCCAGGATTCCAAGGGGAGCTTTGTCCAGTTCCTCCTAGTTGTAACTTGGGGGGGTAACTGGGGGGCTTTGTGTGTAACCCAGGTGAACGGGACCAAAAAATGGTCCGACCATGGGAGGGGGATGGGTTGGTCAACAGTCAGATCAAAGCAGTTGCTAAATATTGGGTCAAGTAAATTGCCCTTTTCATGGGTCGGAGCTGTCACCAGCTGGGACAGTTGAAGAGCTCCAAGGTCATCTATTAGCTCCTTAGAAATGTGGTCTGAAGGGGAATTAAAATGGAAATTGAGGTCCCCTAAGACCGTATGATTGGCAGAGGATAGAGTTCTTTTCGCTATAATCTCTGGGAGAGACCTATGGAACAAATTTACTGGCTCAGGGGGGCGGTAAATCAAAGTGCCGGAGAATGAGCTATTCGCGTTGAACTCTATACAGAATGCTACACTCTCGCACTCAGGGATAGTTTCTGCTGTAGTACGGCAGCGGTACTGGTCCTTTAATATGATCGCCAGACCTCCGCCTCTCCCTTCCGGTCTGTCCAATCTGAAGATATGGTAACCTGCAGGTAAGGCTGAAACCACATCTGGCTCAGATTGAGCAGTGAGCCAAGTCTCTGTCAGGAAGACCGCGTCTGGCTTATGCTCCTCGAGCAGCATGGCAATTTGTGTGCTATGTTTTGGCAGTGATCGGCAATTTAACGCATACATGCAGTATTTCTGTGCCGAAGCCAACGGGGAGGTGTTGCGGAAGGAGTGTTTGCAGTCCGGGCAGCGGGAGGGGAGCTCTGTAGGTGCATAGATATGAGTGCACTGGACAACAGCTATGCTTCCTATGCTGTGTAAGGCTGCCGAGCTGTATATCCTGCCCTGGGGAGTGGGGGAGCCAGGGTTTGTGGCCCCTGGTCCCGTCTGGTCGCGGACGGGCGCAGACGGGCTTGCCTTTGGCGCGCCTTCAGCGCACCGCCGGCGCGCCCGCTGCGCCCGTGTCCGCTGCGCCTCCGAAACCAGCACATCCTTAAATGACGGAAATAAGGGGGTGTGGCCTGTTTCAATGGGCGTGGCCCTGGAGTCCCGGTGATTCGCCTGCGACCCGCTGCAGCGCCTGACTCGGCTGCGCGGGGAGGGAGTCACGTGGGGAGCCAAGAGATCGACTATAGTTGTTTTTAAAAACACAGTATCACAATAACAATTTTAAAAGTAATCTTTAAAAAAGTCCTGCTCTCGGCTTTCCGCCTCAAGAGCTCTGCTTACAACAAGCGCAAGCGAAGGAGGGCGCGCTTTTGTAGTGAAGGGGGCGTGGCCTGTTTCAATGGGCGTGGCCCTGGTGTCCCGGCGATTCCCCTGCGACCTGCTGCAGCTCCTGACTCGGCTGCGCGGGGAGGGAGTCACGTGGGGAGCCAAGAGATCGACTATAGTTGTTTTTAAAAACACAGTATCACAATAACAATTTTAAAAGTAATCTTTAAAAAAGTCCTGCTCTCGGCTTTCCGCCTCAAGAGCTCTGCTTACATGATATGGTCAGTGACATCACTGATGACATCACTGAATAAATATGTGAGAGGCACATAACCTCTCAGTTCTGCTGCCTGAAACTACAAGGAAAAGATGGACTGTCCTGCTGGAATTTAATATTGCACACAAAGGCCCTGCACTCTGAATGACTGCTTTGGCTGCACAGTTTGGTACTACAGCCCTAAGGACTGTGCCCTGCTTCAAGTGAGATTAAGGAGTGGACTACATGCAGCTACAGGATAACAGAGCCCACCTGCATCATCTGCACTAAGATTCTCCAACCTGGAGTGTGTCTAGTAGACTTTTAAGGATTTGGCCAGGTGCACTGTGGGAACTGTGGCCCATACCTTTCAGAGACCTTCCAGATCTTTTGATTGGTGTTCTGGACAATTTGAACCCACAAGGAGACGTTCAGGAAGCACCTTGGAGAAGTTTGGAGACGTTTTGGGAAAAAGCTCCATAAGGTGACCCACCCGACCGGGAGAGTCAAGCCGGCATCCTTTAATTGCGACCCAGCCTGGGCTGCAGGTCATCCTCCAGAAAAGCTCTGAATCTCCTACTTCCAGGATTTGACGGGCCTTGTGGAAACTCATACCGGTAAATCCTCTCCAAATCCGGCCTGCTGAAGGGCAACAAGAGCCCTCGGAAGAAAAGCTCCAGAACCTTTTCTAAGTGTGAAGTTAAAATTTTGACGGGGGCTTCCCGCTTAGTGTATCCAACCAAGGCTCCTTTGCGGTCGATCTGAATTTTTTACTTTGTCCGGGTCAAGCACACCCAGAAGTCCCTGAGTGGTGCTATAGGTTTTTAAGCTTTTTAAGGTTTAAAGCACTATCCAGCAGTCCCCTGCATTGATTGTTGTCATTTTGATATCTATTTTGCCATAAAAATATTTACTATTTTTATAAATTGGTGTGGGATCTTTATTGTGTGTTGTGTCTTTTTTCTTTTTTTTTTTAGTCCTCATTCAACGAATAATGCTCTGATTCCAAGAAGATAGAGCCTAATTAAACCAGTAAGAGGGGAGAAAGAGCCTGGTCACTCCGCACCGGAGGATGGGTAAATTTTACCCCAGGAACAGTCATAAAAGTAAAACCTCCTGGATTGACCCCGGCCCCTATTCTTCTACAGGCCAGTGTGTTAGGATAACTTAGCCGTCAACATAACAGCCTGTGCAGCAAGGTTGTAGTCATTGGACCCTTGAGTACAGCACTTACTTACTTAAATAAAAAGAAAGTGAGCCACACAAAAGAGTACCGGTAAAAAGAGTTTGTGAAAGGTATGTTCCATGAGAGAAACTAAAGACATGTGTGGCGTCTTACTTATTTTAAGTATTGGTGTTTTTAAATGGTTTAAATACCTGTCTCCTAAGTTAGGCCAAGCTGCTCGGTTACAGCTACCAAGGATTGAGCAAGGGACTCATTTATTCAGACCTTTTTTGGACCCTATTCTGTGTTAGTGGACTTATTCCTGGTGGTAGCTGCATACTTATCCCTACCAATAACCCACTTTCCAACACCTTTGCTTCGCCTCCCTTGCCCTTGCTCTGACTCTGCCCATCCACCGTAAGCACCGAGGAGGCCGAACCTTGTACAACCTCAACGCCAAGTCTTGGAACGCCCTCCTGCTCCACCTCCAGACTTCACGCTAACTGACGGAGTTCAGGAAGAGACTTAGGACGTGGCTTTTTGACTAAAGCCCAACAGCCCAGCGCCTGGATCCCCTCACGGGTGATATGCCATGCTTTAAAAACACTGACTGAGTGATTGATTTCATGAAATGTTTTATCTATTGCTTTGCTCAGCTCACTGACCTTTTGCTACTTTCTACCACAACACACTGCATAGGGCGATAGATCAGCACCACTTAATCATCACCTGACTCCATTATAAGCATCTGCAATTTAGTGCAACAAATGTATAGTGCTACGCAAATACCAGTTCACTAAGAATAGCATAAGGTACTTGAATTTACCAATGAGTGCTAGTATCCATGTATACTAGGATGTCAACACAATACGACATGTAGCAAAAGTTGAAATATTGACTCATTATAAACTAGCTTTGGCATATTTACTTATCCTATATAAAACAAGCACAATTCCTTAGAGTAGAAAACGTGTATATGTATATTTTTATGCAGAGAGACACTTCTCAGCTTTAGGAAAAACATTTAAAGCAGTTGCATCTTATTTGAAATGGACATTCAGCAACATCTTGGGTCCCTGCATAAGGGACATCTATTAAAATCTTGAAGGACTGCAGCCTTGTTAGACTGCAGGCAGCTGTTTCTCCCTTAAGAAGGACATGTAGTAATGACTTGAAGCACTGCAGCTAAGAGAAAGACTTGGCCTATTGGTTTTGCCATTACTTGTCCGTCCTGCTTTTTCCCTTTTCCATTGTTTTCCCAGCATTGTGTTCCTTCTTCTTTCTCTACCTTCCTCTCACTTGATCTTGAGTCAAAGGGGCCAATTACGATGTAGTCAGGAAAGGCTCGGACCAGGATTCGGATTCTGTGAATCCGATTCAGCACCTATGTTCCCGACCAAATTTTTCACCTTTCCGGATGGCCGCGTATGATGCAAGGAAGCCCTCCGGGCTACCGGAATAGGTTCCAAATGGGATTCAGGCAGCCAGAGTTTATCAGAGCTGAATCGTACAGCCCAATGGAGACTGTTTCCGAATGACCAAGTACCATGACTGTTTCGGGCAGCCGTTCCGAATCGGTTTGGCCTAGATGAAATGGCTGTTGGAATAGAACTTCTGGGGCCCATAGTAGACTCCCCTTCACCCGTAGGCCTCTGGATGGGGCCAGTGGGGGTACCCAAGGAACCCCCCCTTCCCAACCATGCACAGTGTAGCAGGCACCATTGGATGCCCACCACAGGGTGCAAGGCTTTCCCTGCCCACCTCTTTTTTCAATGGGAATCTGTGTTCTCGTTCGGAACACAGGCTCCCATTGAAGTCAATAGGAGTCCAACCGAACCGAGTCCATAACCATCCGGATACATCGTAATCTGTCAGTAGGACTCCCTGAATAGGAATCGTTCAGAAATCATTCCTATCCCGATTCGGTGGGAATGCTTTCCTGACAACATCGCAATTGGCCCCATAGTCTGATAATGAAAACACACTTGAGGCTCTTATTGAAAAGGCACCACCATCATAACTTACATTGTCACTTTCCAGTTGTCTTTTCTCTCATCTGCATGCTTTCTAAGCAGCCACATTGTCTCCAAAACCTCCTTTCCATTCTCATCCACAAAGCACTGCCCGGTGAAGACTGTCATTGATTCTGAGGAAGAGAGAGAATACAGAGTGTGTTCAATTTCAGTGCAAACAGGGTGTAAATTCTAATTACATTTCAAAGTTTGAGGCTCTAAATTTGCGCACGAGAGCCTCAGCAAAGTCTGATATTTTTTGTGGGCATATACATCCATGGGGCATCTTATACGACCAGGTAGATGCTGTGGACATCATATCTCAGAATTGTTGATACAATGTAGGAAAACACTCATAATAGTTGATATCCTGTATGTTCTGTTGATATATTGTGCATTATGAAGCTGTGAATGTACCTACCTGCTGTAGTGTAGTTCCTATATTCCCAATAGGCTCTGTGCATTTGAATAATATATCCTATATTATTGACGTAGGACTTAGGTCGACTAGGTCGCTATCGAATATATTAGACTTAATTGTGAGTGCCAGCTAGCTCAGAGGTCACTAGAAACTTTCTCGAATAAACAAGAAGGGATTAGTTTCTGACAACCTCATAAACATGACAACTTTGTTTCCCAAGAATAAAACGTATCTTCAGAGTCGTGGAAACAATAGATAGATATTTTACTCAGTCAATCGTGCATGCTTCGTTTCACCAGAGGTGCAGAGAAATAGAGAGACGGGCGTTTTCAATAAAAAGCTATTTATTGAACAGTCTTCTTTTTCGTGCAGAAGAAATTAACTGCTACAATCGTAATACTGGCTGCAAAGTATAATATGTAAAGCAAGAAGAGTATTATGAAATAATACTGTAAAAGCATTGTATGGTTTTTAAGCCATAAAATTCATACACAAATTCCAAAGACTAAAAGAACTCAACTGGTACTTTTAAAATACGCCTACCTCAATGTCCCTAACCTAAGTCTAGAAAGAGGGAAGAAGTAAGTGTGGTGTAGCACAGGTTTAGTATTTTTTTCCAAGAATCTATCCAAGATTTATCTTAGGGTCTAATCAGCTCCGTACCTTGGTTTAGAATGAAGGAGGTCTGGTATCTCTGTCTCGGGACTCGATTTTCCAACAGCCCGCAAGTGGAGCTTGGAAACAATGGAGGTGGATTCTCAGCGAGAGAAAGGCAGTCTCTGTCAGTGCGTCAGCTGGAGGGTCTGCTTCCTTCGGCACTTGCTGTAGCGAGCTGTGTTGGGCAAGTAGATAGTAGAGCTGCTCCAAACCACAGTGTGTTTGCTAGGGCAAGTGTGGGCATATTTATACCTTGAAGGTACCTTGAAGGTTCCTGGTTTAACGTCACCAAAGAACTCCAAGTAATGGCAGTTCTTTGAAAACTCCATGAGTTCTTGGATAAATCAATAGTCAAGCAAGGGGAAGTCCCTGACTGCTGAAGCCGAGTTTTCCAAGAAATCGTTGTGGCTTTTCGGAACTAGTGGAAGTGTTCATGCCTGTATTTGGACTGCATGGGCTATGTCTAAATATGGTTATGATTTCTATGCCTATATAAGGGCATGAATCGGGAAAATTACACTAAGGTCCTAAAATGCTATAAAACACTGCAACGGGAGAGAGGCTGTGGCATACTCACGGAGACACTTACGGGCATATTAATGAGAGCCTTGCGTCATGTTGGCACCACGCAAAGTGGTAAAAGCGTTACGCAAGGCTCAGGGTCAGCTTTATGAAGCCATGGAAAGCCACTTGTGTAATTGCCTAATAAGGCAGTATGGCAACACAAAGCAGTGCCGCGCAAATCGCGGAACCACCTTACTCTGCACAAAAGAAGGTGCGGTGTGGTGGCAAATCCTATGGGTTTTGATGCATTCCCAGATTTACAAGGACCTGTAAACATGGGAATGTGTCAAAACCTTACGCCTCTCTAGGGCAGGCGTAACAAGGAGAAATATCTTATTTTATTTCCTCTTTCTATGTGTTGTTTCTGGGCAGGAAGGTGCCCCTTCCTGCTGACTACACGGTCTCACTTGCATCAAGGTGCAAGGGTGCCTGCGTTGGCGCTGGGCCCCTGAAATAGAGCCAGAGCAGTGTGAAAGGACAGGAATGCATCATATTGGGGAAGTACAGTGCATTCATGCCCTTTCACTTTGACGGAGAACAGCACTTGCTGCACTGCCCTACGCCAAAGCCCCATAAACAAGGGCCGCAATGTGGGAGAAATGCTCTCTGGCCCAATAGGCATAGAGGGGACATGGCATATGAGACCACAGCATTACTATGGACAGACTCTCCAAAGCTGGAAACCTCTTGTAAACATGACCTCTCAAAAGCGTTAAAGACACTTGAGCATATTTTCATCTTTTGGTGCAGGGCAGTGCAGCAAGTCACCTTGTTGCACTGCCCTGCATGAAAGGGAAAGGGCGGGAATGCACTGTTCTGTGTAATACAGCCCATTCCTGTCCTTTTCCCCTGCACTGGTGTCATGCTGGCTGCTCAGCACCAACACAGGCACCCTTGCACCATGGTGCAAAGGTGTCTGCATTGTAGGTAGGATTGCTTTTGTACACCAAGGACACCTTCCAGCACAAAAACTGTCCTGGGAGGCTTTTTTCTTCTTTTATATAAAGATATTTCTCCTTGTTGCACCTCCCTGGGGAGGAGTAAAGTTTTGGCGCATCACCATGTTTACATAGCCTTGAAAATCTGGGGAGGGAGGGGGGGGGGTCAAAATTAAGCCTAGGCGGAGTTCATGGAGTATAACCACTTTCTTTGGCTTTGAACGGCCTCATAGATATGAAGCAAGGCAAAGCAGTGCAAGTCTCAGGTTGCTTTACTCTGTGCTAGGGAGGCGTTCCATGGTCATTGCTGGTGGTAATTAATTTTAGGTGGGGCTTGTGGGGTTTATAGGGGTAAAGGGCTGGAAGTAATTTATGTTTAATTAATATTTAGTTGATCATTCATATTAATGAATTAATTGATAATTAATTAGGGTAATTTGTGTGTGTGGGGGTTTTGGATTTATAGGGGTAAAGGGTGGGGAGTAAATTAATTTTACTAACTTTATAATTAGTTATTAAGTACTATTAGTTTTTTTTAATGAAAATGAATTTTAATTGTGTAAATATTATTTTACAGTTTAATTTTAGCGGTAGGTTCTACGGATTATTGGGGTTAAGAATGGGAAATTAATTAATTTTTTAAATTTGTTTTTTAATTAAAATTATTTCTTTAATTGCTGATTAATTATGTTACTTATGGAAGTACATTTTTGAAACATTTAGATGCGGGCTGTGATTTGTGTTGTGTTATAGGGTAGGAAATAAAAAAAATGAAAATGTATGTAATCATTAATATTTTTGTTCTAAATAATTTCTAAGTAAAACTGTTTTATTTTTTTATTTAATATAATATTTGTAGGTGTTTTTCATATCTACTTAAGATTATATGTTTTTATTTTTAATTTTATTTAATATTATATATATTTGTATTTTAATTTTGAATATATTTATATATTTTTTATTTATTTTAAGTTTTAAATATTTTTTGTAGTTGATATTTTGATTGTTTTTAATTTTGAACTAGCCGGAGTGGGAATACAAAGTTTTACTCCTCCGCAATCCAACAATTTCTCTTCTGTTGCATTGACTGGAATGGGAGGAGTAAATGTTATCCCTCTGCTATCTAACACTTTCCCTACTGTTGCACTGACTGGATTGGGAATAGTAATTTTTACCCATCCGCTATCTATCGCTTTCCCTACTGTTGCCCTCACTGGGCTGGGAATAGTAAATTTTTACCCCTCCGCTATCCAACACTTTCGCTACTATTACACTTATTGGAGTGGGAATAGTAATTTTAACCCTCTGCTATCCAATACTTTCCCTATTGTTGCACTCACTGGATTGGAAATAGTAGTTTTTACCCCTCCGCTATCCAACACTTTCCCTACTGTTGCACTCACTGGAGTGGGAATAGGAATTTTTACCCCTCCTTTAACCAACACTTTTTCTGCTGTTGCACTCATTGGAGTGGGAATTGTAATTTTTACCCCTCCGCTGTCCAACACTTTCCCTACTGCTGAACTGACTGGCGTGGGTATAGTAAATTTTACCCCTCAACTATCCAACACTTTTCCTACTGTTGCACTCACTGGAGTGGGAATAGTAATTTTTACCCCTCCGCTATCCAACACTTTCCCTACTGTTGCATTGACCGGAGTGTGAAATTTAAGTTTAAAGATTTTTAAATAATGTAATGTTTTAATTTATAACCGAATGCTTTTTAAATATATTTTATTATATATATATATATATATATATATATAAATTTAATTAAAAAAGTTCAACACAT
Source organism: Lissotriton vulgaris (assembly GCF_964263255.1). Lineage (NCBI taxonomy): Eukaryota > Metazoa > Chordata > Amphibia > Caudata > Salamandridae > Lissotriton > Lissotriton vulgaris. The sequence goes on from NC_141689.1 coordinate 43,944,780, forward strand.
ATATAATAATTAATATATATATTTACTTCAAAAACAATTGTTTTTGAAGTAAATTATATATTAATTATTATATATGTGTTGAACTTTTTTTATTAAATGTATTTGTTATATTTGTTAAAATGTATATTAAATCTAATTATTTTTTAATGTATTTTATTATTTAATATATTTAATATGTATTGTTTTATTTTATATAATAAAAAACAATATTTTTTCTGATATTTTTGTACTTACTATTATACATATAGAATGTCGATATTTTTGACATCGATATTTCAAATTATTGTGGTATGGGGATATTTGAGGTATTGATAGTCAGTCAGTGAACCAAAGGCCAGGCCCTGCGGCCAACCCCCACTGTGCACGGCTGAAGGCTAGGTCTTGCGGCCAACCCCCACCGTGCATGGCTGATGGCCAGGCCCTGAGGCCAACCCCCACCAGGAATGGGTAAAGACCAGGCCCTGATGCCAACCACCACCGAGAATTGCTGAAGGCCAGGCCCTGAGGCCAACCACAACCAGGCAGGGCTGAAAGCTGGGCCCTGAGGCCAACCACCACCGGGCATGGCTGAAGGCCAGGCCCTGCGGCCAACCCCCACCATGAATGGCTGAAGGCGAGGCACTGAGGCCAACCCCATTGTGCACAGCTGAAGGTCAGGCCTTGCGGCCAACCCCCCACCATGCATGGCTGAAGGCTAGGCCCTGCGGCCAGCCATTACTGTGCATGGCTGAAGGCAGGGCACAGCTGGGGTTTGTCGCTCTATGGCCAGGGTGGGTGTCCCGCAGTGGTTTGGGTGCGGGGTCTGTCCACATTTCAAATACCTCATTTTATTTTTATAGTAAATGTATATAAAGTCATAATGACCTTCTAAATATTTTTGTCCTGTAAAAGAGAGGCCTGTCTCTCCTTGGGAGCCCTGTCGCTCGCGTGTGAGCCCTGCAGGCTCCTGTGGGAGCAGACAGGCCTGTTTCCAGTGAGGCAGTGATCCTCCTGGACCTGAGCGCCACCTTCGATTCGGTGGACCACACCATCCTCATCCACCGTCTCAACAAGGCAGGAGTCACTGGTACCGCCCTGGCCTGGCTCAAATCATTTTTGGTACACAGGACCTTCGAAGTGGCCGACAGTCACGACCACTCTAAAGCTTTCCCCCTTAAGTGTGGGGCCCCCCAGGGATCTTCTCTGAGCCCCACACTTTTTAACGTTTATATGACCCCACTAGACGACATTGTTTCACCTTTTGGCATAAAGGTGGTCATGTACGCCGACGACACCCAACTAGTCGTCGCCATTAACCAATCAACCCAGTGCATGGAGAACCTGGTCTCCTGCCTTCAGAACACATCAAAATGGATGTGTGACTCCCGCCTCAAACTCAATGGAGAGAAGTCGGAGATCATGCTACTGGGCGACCCACGCAAACTTCCCACCTCTCAATCCTGGCCGCCCAGCATGGGCCCCCCCCCCCCACACCAAAAAAGGAAATTATAAGCCTGGGCATCTGGTTAGACCAAGACCTCAGCTTCAGAGTCCAAGCAAGAAAAACCGCCGGCACTTGCTTCGGCCTCATGCGAACAGCCCGGAAAATCCTCCCCCTGATCCCCCCCAGTTCCGGAAAAACACTAATCCCGGGCCTCGTGATCTCAAGACTGGACTACAGAAACGCCCTGTACCTAGGTGCCACAGTATCAGTCATCAACAAACTACAACACGTCCAGAATGCCGCGGCAAGACTCCTCACGGGGACCAAACCCAGATGCTCTGCTAAACCCGCCCTCAAATCACTACACTGGCTCCCAATACAGGAGCGGATCACCTTTAAAACCTTGTGTATCTCGCACAAAATTCTTCATGGCAGAGGCCCCCCCATATTGAGACCCTTCTTTAAACCTCACAAATCTACTAGACAGTTGAGATCAGACACTCTCTCCCTGGCCAGTGTCCCCAGAATTAGAAGAGCGCGCACCGGGGGACGCCTCTTCTCATACAACACCCCAAAACTATGGAATGCCCTACCCCTCACCATCCGGAAAGAAACCAACCTGCTGCCTTTCCGCAGGCTATTGAAGACCTGGCTTTTCCCCTAATAATCTTTGCCCCTATTAAATCTAATCCTAGGGACCTTGCAGGTTGAGCCACAGCGCTGGGACGCCTCCGGGTAGCTACGCGCTCTATAAATCCGATTCAAATTCAAAATTCAAATGGTGCCTTGTTGCTCACCTCCTGATGGAAGTGTTCATAGTTCACTGCCTCACAGATCTTTTTAGCATCTTCAACATTAGCTTCCTCGAACAAAGCAAACATAGTTTCTTTTCCTCACTCTGTTTTCTATATTCTTCAGATAGGCTAGTTAATTTGTTAATTCAACAAGGTCTATTCTTCATACTAAAATTTGACATCTATATTTCTCATGTATTACATTCTTATTGTTTAAAACAGGATATTTATATCTAACTCTAACTATTGTTTTACCCCCACTTTGGCGTGATAATCATTTTGTGAGGTACACCTTGTGTGGCATATAATGGAATGTACTTAAAAAAGGTGACTTGAAAGGTTGCCAATAGACAAACCCCCATTAAATTCAGAGCTGAATGACTTTAATTCCGCTGCTGACCAAGATGTCTCAGAATGACACACCAGCAGGAGTCTGTCAGTGTGGGGCAGGTTGCAATGGGAGAGGTGATTCAGAGGTGGCTATCAGGCATTCTATTCCAGCTACATTCAATAGGTGGATTATCAGCCACCTTCTTGTCCTTGAGAAGGGTCATATCTCTCAAGCCATGCATACGTTATTCTGCAATAAACTCTATCCAGGATGTCCGGCTGTTACTTCTGCATAAATTGGCATCTGCTCCAGATGTGGACCCAGCAATGCTTGCCTTCTTGTTCAAGAAAGAAAAATACCCTAAAAGGGCTTTGACCAAGTCCTTTACATTTGTCAAGACAAAACCTTTACATATTATTGGCCCATTATCCAAAGTAATGGCAATCACTGAAGATGCAGCATTTACAGCGGCACCAGTTATTCTGGCCATCTGCAGAGGATGACGTCAGCGTTCTATTTACCTCTTGGGCAACAACAATGTGGCCATTTCATCAGAAAGAAGAAAACTCTCCTCATGAGAATAGACTTCCAGTTGCCTCTGCTGGAGTGAGTCTTAACACGCAAGTACTGTTCCCTAAGTCCTAGGACCCTAGGATGAGTCTAACTAGACTCCTATCATCACAAATGGTGGGACTTAGAAACCTTCTGAACTCCAAGAACTGAAGAAAGCCAGGACAAACCTGCCACACCAATCTGCCCAAGGCACTACTTTTCTGGGCTGAGGAAACAAGTTTCCACTGCTCAGAGCTTTTCTGCATCAGTAAATCCACTTTAGCTTCAGCTAGAAGGCATTGGACTCATTTAGCCCTTGTCAGACACCAAAAACCTCACGTCCACATCAGCGGCGCCTTAGGAGAGAGCGGCTGGTGGCAGGACCACAGCCAATTTTGCCGCCGAGCTAATCAGGATGTGCCTTCCCACCAAGGCAACTGTGGTGGGGATACCTCCACAGCCGAGTTGGTGGAGTAGATGGGAAAAGAGGTAAAAAGCTCCCTTTCTTCTCCTTTCCACTTCTGTTTTTGCCAGGGACGTGAATGGAGAAGTCCTGCCATGACTGCTGCCACTTGACCACGATGGAAACGATGCTGTCATCACCGGGGTCGAAGGTGAGCTGTCCATATCACTAGTTAACATTGAATTGAGACTTAGCCCGTTCTATGCTCATGACAGAATGATTCGTCAAGAGCCACGGTGGGCGTGTGCTCATGACTAAACTGTTCCGTCATGGCTCCCACTCATGGGGGAGGCACTGGCACTCCTCCCATGGGCAGCCCATCGACATCCCCCCAAACAAGGATGGCCGCACAAGAGTTTCCTCTGCCAAACCCTCGGTAATCCGATGATGTCACCGTGCACCGCATGCGCTGACGTTTTAGGCATAGCTGGATGCACTGGAAGCCATTTTCTTCCAGGCGTCCGGTGAAGCAGGTAGGTGTTTCCTGCTTAGTGGGTGAGGGGTTCTTCGTGCATCGAGGCATCAAGGGAGAAATGATGTCTCTTTGCAGGGTATTCCTGCTACACGATTGCGTTCCCGGGCTTGTGGATCCCGGTAAATTATCTTGCCCACAATTTTCTGTAAAACTATCACAGGCACTAGGCCTACCCACACAAGTGAGGTACCATTTTTATCAGGAGACTTTGGGGAATGCTTGGTGGGTGGAAGTTTGTGTATCCACGCAGATCCCATAACGTTCCATTACAGAAATGTGAGGAAAATGTGTCTTTTTTTTACAAAGTTTGAGGTTTGCAAGGGATTCTATGTAAAAGAATCTGGTTAAGCCACACAAGTGACCCCGTCCTAGATTCCTCTGGATGTCTAGTTTTTAAAATGTATAGGTTTGCTAGGTTTTCCTAAGTGCGGACTGGGCTAGGTTTCAAAATCCACAGCTAGGCACATTTTTTTAAAAAGGGTCCGTTTTCACTGGAAATATGTGATGTGTTAATGTTGCTTTTTGGAAAGTTTCCTGTCAAGGGCACTAGGCCTACCCACAGAAGTGAGGTATCATTTGTATCGGGAGACTTTAGTAAATACTGCGTGGATGAAAGTTTGTGAATCCACACAGATTCTAGAACTTTCCATCACAGAAATCTAAGGAAAATGTTGGGGTTTTTTTTTACAAAGTTTGAGTTTTGCAAGGATTCTGTGTTACAGAATCTGTTAAGTCACCCCATCCTGGATTTTCCTGGGTGTCTAGGTTTCAAAAATGTATAGGTTTGCTAGGTTTCTCTAGGTGCTGGCTGAGCTAGAGTTCAAAACCAACAGCTAGGGTTTTCTGTGGAAACTGTGGTGTGTCCATGTTGTGTTTTGGGCCCTTTCCTTCCGCCGGTACTTGGCCTACCCTCACAAGTGAGGTACCATTGTTATAAGGAGACTTGAGGGAATGAAGGATGTGTAGAATGTTGTGGTTCCATGCAGATTCTAGAATTTTCCATCACTGAAATGTAAGGAACATGTGTTTTCTTTCATAAAGTTTGAGGTTTGCAAGGGATTCTGGGTAACATAGCTTAGTGGGAGCCACACAAGTCACCCTATCCTTGATTCCGCTAGGTGTCTATTTTAAAAAAATGTATAGGTTTGCTAGGTTTACCTAAGTGCCGGCTGAAATAGGGTCTAAAATCCATAGTTAGGCTAGGCACGTGGCACAAAAGGGTCAGTTTTCACTGGAAAAATGTGATGCGTCCACGTTGCATGTTCAAGTCAAGTCAAGTCATGAAATTTGTATAGCGCACTACATACCCAGAGGGTTTCAAGGCGCTTAGGAAAGGGGAGGAGGATTATTTGTCAAATATCCACGTTTTAAGCTGCTTTCTGAACGCTAGGTGATTCTGGGTGAGGCGAAGGTAAGCGGGGAGTGAGTTCCATGTTTTGGCAGCCAGGTATGAAAAGGATCTGCCTCCCATGGTGGTCTTGTTGATGCGAGGTACAGTGGCGAAGGCTTGGCTGGAAGAGCGAAGTTGGCGGGCGGGGGTGTAGAAGGACAGCCGAGAGTTGAGGCAATCTGGTCCGATGTCGTAGAGTGATTTGTGTGCGTGGGTAAGCAGTCGGAAAGTGATCCTCTTATTGACGGGTAGCCAGTGGAGGTCTCTAAGGTGACCAGAGATGTGTTCGTTGCGTGGGATGTCCAATATGAGCCTGGCTGATGCGTTTTGGATTCGTTGGAGTTTCTTCTGGAGTTTAGCGGTGGTGCCTGCGTAGAGGGTGTTTCCGTAGTCCAGTCGGCTCGTGACCAGAGCATGGGTGACTGTTTTCCTTGTTTCGGAGGGGATCCAGCGAAATGTTTTTCTGAGCATGCGAAGAATGTTAAAGCAGGAGGAGGATACGGCGCTGACTTGTTTGTCCATTGAGAGTGAAGAATCGAGGATGACGCCTAGGTTCCGTGCGTGGTCTGTCGGGATGGGTGCTTTTCCGAGGGCTTCCGGCCACCAGGAGTCGTCCCAAGCCGAGGGGGATGTACCTAAGATGAGGACTTCTGTTTTGTCCGAGTTCAGTTTCAGACGGCTGTGTTTCATCCATTCTGCGACTTCTTTCATTCCTTCGTGTAGGTTAGTTTTGGCGGTGCTGGGGTCCCTGGTGAGAGAAAGGATCAGTTGAGTGTCATCCGCGTAGGAGATGATGTTGAGATTGTGTTGGCGAGCGATGGCCGCAAGGGGGCTCATGTATACGTTGAAGAGGGTGGGGCTGAGTGAGGATCCTTGTGGTACGCCGCAGATGATTTCAGAGGCCTCGGACTTGAATGGTGGGAGGCGGACTCTCTGGGTTCTTCCAGTGAGGAACGAGGTGATCCAATCAAGTGCTTTTCCTTGGATTCCGATGTTGTTGAGGCGTTGTAGAAGGGTGCTGTGGCAGACTGTATCGAATGCTGCAGAGAGGTCGAGGAGGATGAGGGCGACTGTGTCTCCATTGTCCAGTAGAGTTCGAATGTCGTCTGTTGCTGCGATGAGGGCGGTCTCAGTGCTGTGTTTTGCTCGGAAGCCAGATTGTGAGGGGTCGAGGGATTTGTTGGCTTCGAGGAAGGCGGCGAGCTGGTTGTTGACTGCTTTCTAGATGACTTTGGCCGGGAATGGAAGAAGCGAGATGGGGCGGTAGTTTTTGAGTTCGGTGGGGTCTGCTGTTGGTTTTTTCAGAAGGGCGGTGAGTTCAGCGTGTTTCCAGTCATCCGGGAAGGTGGCGGAGTTGAAGGAGCAGTTGATGACGTCTCGGAGGTGCGGAGCTATGACGGAGTCTGCTTTGTTGAAGATGTGGTGAGGGCATGGGTCTGTGGGGGATCCAGAGTGGATGGAGTTCATCAGGCGGATGGTGTCCTCGGTGGAGATTGGGTTCCAGGCGTTAATGGTGTTAGCGGGGGGAAGATGGTCAGCAGATGGTAGGGTGGGTTGGCTTCCGGGTTGGTTGTCGACGCTGCTACCCACACAAGTGAGGTCCCATTTTTTTGGGGAGACTTAGGAGAACACAGAATACTAGAACAAGTGTTATTACCAATTGACTTTTTTTGCATTTCTGCCTTCCAAATATAATACAATTTATAAAAAAGAAATCAGGTTAGAAAATGACCTCTAATTCACTTGCTTGTATGGGTACTCACAACTTCTGAGATGTGCAAATACCAACTGCTTGTAAACTCTACATTTTGTTACCATTTTATAAATATATAGGTTTCCTGGATACCTATTGGTCACTCTTTATACCTAACCAAATGAATTACTATATACCCACTACACAATAAAAGACTATTGCAAGAAGCAGTTCAGTTATTGGCTCTAGGTTTATCAGGTTCTTGGTGAACCGACAAGTCCTACATATACCCCGCAACCAGAACGATGCATCAGACGTAACGTTATATTGCTTTACAAAATCTGCCATACTTAGAAGAAGATACAGGGGAAAATGTTTGAGCAAATGACTTTTTTTTAAACTCAATTTCAATATTTTTAATTTTCTACTGTTAGTTTATATAAAATTAAAACCTTGAGAAATCTACATAAATCACCCCTTGCTGAATTCAGAATGTTGTCTAATTTTCAGAAATGTATAGGTTTCCGGGATCCATTATTGCTTTCACACCCATTTTTACCACTAACTGGAAGGAGGTTAAAAGTGCAAAAAATAGCAAAAATAGTCCCAGTAAAATGCCAAAACTATGTTGGAAATGTTGGTTTTCTGACAAAAGTCTGCCTGTCCCTGAAAGCTGAGGAGATGGTGATTTCAGCACCATGAGCCCTGTTTGGATACTATTTGCAGGGGAAAAAACAGATGCTTTTTTCTGCAGCACTCTTTTCCCGTTTTTTCCTCCCAATTTTTTTTTTGCTGTGTTTTGCCTAACTTCTGGGTCCCTCCAGGGGAATCCACAAACCCTGGGTACCTTCAGAATACTCAGAGTGTTGGTAAAGAAGGACGCAAAGTTAATGTGGATACCTTACGTTACAGGGGCCTAAGCTCAAACTACCCAAATCGCGAAAAAGGTATGGGGGTGGCTAGCAGCGAAGGGGTTAACATTAGCTTGGGACCCGTGTGTTTACATAAATGTCCTATAAAAATAGAACTAATGCTTGTGCGATGCATATGTGTTTGAAGTAGTAGTGTCAGTAATGAAATGTAATATACCTGTATCAACACGTATTGCAAAACTTTAGTAAAATTATTTTTGGTGGGAGTATTCATTACCATAATGAATGCTGGCACCAGATGCAACCCCCATCACTGTGGCCAAAGAGCACCAAGTTTTTGACGCCTTCCTTAATATGAAAAAATACTGTTCACTTCCAAACCTATCATCTTCTTCAGATAAGAGATGGTTTATTCATTTTTTTAAATAATTGAGAATCATATTCATGGCTATGCAATCACTGATAAAGGCAAAAGGTAATAATTTAGGCGTTTTGTTACGTCACCACACTCAAAAAATAAATAAAAGAAAAAACTGTGGGCAGAGAAAGTACATTATTTTGAGGACCAAAGTCAAATAGAATACATATTTTCAAGGTCAAGGTATCAAAGCAACATTTGAGAATCTTTTAATAGAGCAGAGGATATGAAGCTCCAATTAGAAAATACTCTTGTGGTCCTGGAGTGGGAGGAGCATACATACATTTGCATAAACAAAAGACATCTAGCTCAGCGGTTACTCCATCAGGGAACAGCCGACGCCCTGGTACCGGATGTCCGGCGCGTCACTTTGGAGCTGATAATGTCATGAGTAGAGGAAGCTCTGAGCTTGTGTAAGGAGGTGTAGACCCAGTGGCGCCCCAGGTCCTTGCGGCATTCCCGCTTCTCTTAAGAATAGCTGATTGATAGATTAGTAGAAACTTGCGGCCCTATTTATCAATATTTCACTCTTTGTCACCTCACATGCTTAACTTGTTTATGAAAAATTTGAATAAGGCCCTGAATACTTTTGGAAATACCGTAATTCATTACCAGGTGGTTCTCGATTACTTTTCTATATGGACAATACCCCTTATTCTCAATAGGCCTGGGTGGGACTTGTGACGTTTTACTCCGCGGAATTCTGCAGAGTTGCAAAAAAAAATCCACAAGATTCTACCGAATCTAGTGAATGGGCAAAAATAGGCATGTTGCGCAGCTCACCCAGGGACTTGGGGGCAGATGTATCAACATCCCCGTTTGCGATTCTCAAATAGCGATTTTTTGAGAATCATTATTTGAGAATTGCAAAATGGGATGTATGTAAAAAATCGCTACTTTTTAGCGTATTCTTAGTTGTCCTTAAGTGCAATTAGCAAATTGCGAAATCGCAATTAAGGAATTCTTTCCCATTCATTTCTATGGGCCAGGAGGCCCATAGGAATGAATGTGAAGTCATTCTCAATTTTCGATTCGCAATTTGAGAATCGCAAATTGAGAATAATTACAAGGGTGCAAGGGTGTCATAAGGACACCCTGAGGCACCCCTGAAATGAAATTGTGTGCGCATATGGTGCACATACATGCCCTAAGGGCATGTATGTGCGCCATATGGCACCTTCACAAATGCCAAAAAGTGCATTTGTGAAAGAAATCGCAAATTACCACCAACTTGAAGTTGGTGGTAATTTGAGATTTCTTAAGGAGAAATCGCAAAAATTGAATGCTTGTTACATTGCATTTAAGGAATCACAATTTGCGATTCCTTAAATGTTTACGCAAAATTAAGGAATCGCAAATTTTGCAATTCCTTATTTGTGTGATGCGATTTCTTTAGTACATACTGTTTTGTGAATTTTTAGTCACAAACGCTGCTTTTTTTGCGAATCGCAGCGTTTGCGACTAAAAATTGCGTTGATGCATCTGCCCCTTAGTGCCAGGAGCTAGTTACACAGAAAACAAGTCTGCATAAACTGCACCATGCCAGCGGGCGCACCTCTTGAGCCCATTTTGCTGCCGCTCGAATAGATTTTCTGCTCGAGCGGCAGCTCCCTGACCGCGAACCATCATGGCTGCCCATGACCGCCTGTGTTGGGGAAATCTTTTCGGGTACCCTCCTAGCGATCAAAAATCATGCCAGGGTTGCAAAATCTCTCTCACTTTTGCCAACTTACTGTTTTTGAGCCTCTTGTGAGAATAAACTCTGCTACGTGGCAGTTGGCAGAATTTTGCTGAAACCGCATTACACGTGTGACGCAGAGTGGCCAAAAGTCCGTCAATTCAACCAGCGGATTGGAATAAATCGCTCACTCCAAATTCTCACATAAAATTTCAGTTAAAAATCAGTAATCAGTAGTGAATGACCAATTTTTTAAAGACAATTCTTTTGCATATCAACAGGATTGGATGAAATGTTTTTTGCAATGCTGCCTGAGTGAGGAACTGTTTTTTAAATAAATAATTTAAGTAGATTTAAAGCCTGGCAGAGGACAGCAGGGTGTGGGATGCACAGGGGAATGTTTAAGAAAAAAGATGCCCTGGAGAAAGGATGCTGGGAGGAGAGCACACAATGGCTGCACATTTCATCTAAATAAATAGGCACATCTAATAAAGCCATACCTGAGAAGGCCCACTTCACGGTGAAACCCACGGTGGGCTGGTCGTCCAGCTGCTGGGCGCCCCCCAGCGGAGACTCTACGATGGTGTTGTTTGTTGCAGAAACAGACGTCAGATAGGACCCCTCGAAGCCCCCCTTGGAGTCGACACTGCCGATGGACATGGTGGAGCCAAGGTCGTTCTTCCATGTTCCGGAGAGATGACACTGCGGAGAGACAGACACGAGCCATGTTCAGGTCGCAAACCGTGTAGGACACCATCCTGGTGGTCGCTCCATGAGGGCCGAAGGGACCACAGCCTGTGACAGCATCTGTGGATGCAGCGCTTTGCGGATTCAGCAGCCGCAGAACACAGCCCCCCTCAGCCCCCACAGTGTAGGGGGGTCCCAGGCGTATCCGTACTGGAGAGTAGGGCTCGAGTCGGGCTACCACGCGGGTGGACGGCGCCCCCCCCACTTATTTTACCGGGAGCGCGATAGCTGGAGCAAATGGAGCCACACATTCACTCTTTGGCCTCTCTGGGGCGAGATCGGAGCTGATTCAGAACGCTGCTCATGCGCTGGCTTCTCTGATGCAATCGCATCTAAGGGGTGAGTGAGGGGAGGCAATGAGTCTGATGGTAAATGCCACCTTTCGTGACGTCACTTCCTGTCAAGATGTCAGCGTCCCCCCACTTCTTTTTTTAGGACTTGTGCCCTGCTGCAGAGGCCCCCTCAACCCGCACAGTGTAGGGGGACCCCACCTGGAGAGGCCCCCTCAGCCCCCACTGATGCGAGGGTGGGAGGCTCCTTCAGCATATCTTGCAGGGGGGGCTCGTTTTGTTGTGCCACTGGGCTCGAGTGATGCAGAACTACACATAGAGCCACTTATCACAGGTACTTAAGCATTGTCATACATGGCGGTTCTTCTCCAGAGAGGAAGAGAGCTGGATTTACAATCAAACCTGTTGTGCACACTGCTTCACGTCACTCAGACACTGCACACCCGTTGTAGACTCAACACATTGCTGCGATTCACAGATCTCAGTCGCTGGTGGGAGCTTGTTTGAGCAGCTTGACGTCATTATGTCACTAATATCCCTAAATGTATGACCCTGGGGTGGTAAGGCATGTCTCGCCATTGGCCTTAGCTAAGGTGTTGTGTTATGTGCATAACCACAGTCCGTTTACTGCGGAACCGTACCACGTGCCCAAGGGTCTCCCTACCCGATATACAAAGGGGAATACTTACAAGCCTCTTGCCCCACCCGTGCGCCACTTTTTACGACACGCGGGAGGCGCAGAGTGCAGACCCATAACTGCAATTCATAGTGGATATGGTGTTGTTAGGCAATGCAGCGCACGCCGCTGCGTTGCCGTACACTGTGTCATGGGGGCTTTAAATGGGCGTTGCAAGGGGTTTTCCCATACAACACCAGTGGGTTTTGCCAAATTCCCAGATTACAAGGACATGTAAACCTAGGGATGCCTCAAAAGGGTGTGCCTCACAGGGGAGGGACAACAAGGAGAAATATCTTTATTCCTCTTTGTTTCTTCCTCTTTCTTTGCTCGCTGCGTTGTGCAGCAAGCAAAGAAAGAAGAAAAGCGTCCATGGGTTGTTTCTGTGCACGAAGGCGAGTCTTCCTGCACAGAAACAATCCCGCAAAGAATGCAGACATTGGTGTACCATGGTGCAAGGGGGCCTGCGTTGTGCCTGCGTTGTGCCTGCGCTGCGCCTGCGTTGGCGCTAGGCACCGCCTGGTGCGCCAGTGCTGGTTGAAAGGACAGTATTGCACTGTATCTCATGGATGCAATGCGTTCCTGCCCTTTCTAATTGGCATAGGCAGCACAGCAAATAGACTGGGGGCACTGCCCTACGTCAATTTTTTTCAAATATGACCCAAGTATACATTTAGGGGCATGTTTACAGGTCTCTGGCGCGTCACTTTTTATGCTGCATCGGCAGCGCAGACTGCAGACCCATATGTACCGAGTCATGCAAAGCCACTTTGCGCGGCTTTTCATGGCCTCGGAGATGTGGTACAAAGCAACGCAGCGACAGTCGCGGCGTTGCATTACACTTCGTCAAGGGGGCGTTCCATGGGGGTTGCAGTGGGTTTTTGAACACAACACTAATAGGTTTTGACGCATTCCTGCAGGCAGTGGTGGTGAAAGTCCCACAGGGAGAAGGACTGGTGGCCTATAGAGATTTACAGGTTACACCTCCTTGCCGTGCTGCACACAGAGGTGGTGAGAGCCAGTCACTCAGGGCAGACTGGGAGCCTATAGAGATTTACAGGTTACACCTCCTTGCCTTGCTGCACACAGAGGTGGTGAGAGCCAGTCACTCAGGGCAGACTGGGAGCCTATAGAGATTTACAGGTTACACCTCCTTAACTTGCTGCAGACAGAGGTTGTGAGAGCCAGTCCCACAGGGGCACTGGAGGGGCTTTGAGAGATTTACAGGTTACACCCCCTTACCTTGCTGCAGACAGAGGTGGTGAGAGCCCGACCTACAGGGTGAAGGACTGGTGGCCTATAGAGATTTACAGGTTACACCCCCTTACCTTGCTACAGACAGAGCTGGTGAGAGCCCGACCTACAGGGTGAAGGACTGGTGGCCTATAGAGATTTACAGGTTACACCCTCTTACCTTGCTGCAGACAGAGGTGGTGAGAGCCCGACCTACAGGGTGAAGGACTGGTGGCATATAGAGATTTACAGGTTACACCCTCTTACCTTGCTGCAGACAGAGGTGGTGAGAGCCAGTACCACAGGGAGCATAGGGGCCTATAGAAATTTACAGGTTACACCCCCTTACCTTGCTGCACACAGAGGTGGTGAGAGCCACTCACACGGGGCAGACTGGGAGCCTATAGAGATTTACAGGTTACACCCCCTTACCTTGCTGCAGACAGAGGTGGTGAGAGCCAGACCTACAGGGTGAAGGACTGGTGGCCTATAGAGATTTACAGGTTACACCCTCTTACCTTGCTGCAGACAGAGGTGGTGAGAGCCAGACCTACAGGGTGAAGGACTGGTGGCCTTGAGAGATTTACAGGTTACACCCCCTTACCTTGCTGCACACAGAGGTGGTGAGAGCCAGTCCCACAGGGAGCATGGGGGCCTATAGAGATTTACAGGTTACACCTCCTTACCATGCTGCAGACAGAGGTGGTGAGTGCCAGTCACACAGGGCAGACTGGGAGCCTATAGAGATTTACAGGTTACACCTCCTTACCTTGCTGCAGACAGAGATGGTGAGAGCCAGTCCCACAGGGAGCATAGGGGCCTATAGAGATTTACAGGTTACACCTCCTTACCTTGCTGCAGACAGAGGTGGTGAGTGCCAGTCACACAGGGCAGACTGGGAGCCTATAGAGATTTACAGGTTACACCTCTTAACTTTGCTGCAAACAGAGCTGGTAAGAGCCAGTCCCACAGGACGGACTGGGAGCCTATAGAGATTTACAGGTTACACTTCCTTACCTTGCTGCACACAGAGGATGTGAGAGCCAGACCCACAGGATGGACTGGGAGCCTATAGAGATTTACAGGTTACACCTCCTTACTTTGCTGCAGACAGAGGTGGTGAGAACCAGACACACAGGGAGCATGGGGGCCTATAGAGATTTACAGGTTACACCTCCTTACCTTGCTGCAGACAGAGGTGGTGAGAGCCAGTCCCACAGGGCCGACTGGGAGCCTATAGAGATTTACAGGTTACACCTCCTTACCTTGCTGCAGACAGAGGTGGTGAGAGCCAGTCCAAGAAGGAGCAGGAAGGGGGTCTTAGAGCAGTGCCCAGGTGCCATCCTGCCTTCTAAGGGAAGTCGCCAGTCCTATCCTTTGGTTAGCTGTGGTTTCTATTTATATTATGGGAAACAAGCCGCCTTTCTTCCCCCCCCCCCCCAGTGCAAAACACTCCCCTTGAGCTGGAGGAATGATGCAACTTGGGGCTTTTCCAGTCAATTAGTCATTCCTTGTTAATAGGATATATGTGTTTATCCACATATGAATCAGCCAGGTTCCCAGAAGAGGGCAGGGCCAAGGAAAGGCCAGGAATCTTATGTTTCAGGGGAGGTGGCAGCAGCATGCCAGCTCACACTCCACTGTGTGGCCTGGAGATATTTACAGGTTACAGCACCTTACCTTGCTGAATGTGGAGGTGGTGAGAGCCAGACCCACAGGGCGGACTGGGAGCCTATAGAGATTTACAGGTTACACCTCCTTACCTTGCTGCAGACAGAGGTGGTGGAGCCAGTCCCACAGGGCGGACTGGGAGCCTATAGAGATTTACAGGTTACACCCCCTTACCTTGCTGCACACAGAGGTGGTGAGAGCCAGTCCCACAGGGCGGACTGGGAGCCTATAGAGATTTACAGGTTACACCCCCTTACCTTGCTGCACACAGAGGTGGTGAGAGCTAGTCCCACAGGGCGGACTGGGGGCCTGGAGAGATTTACAGGTTACACCTCCTTACCGTGCTGCACACAGAGGTGGTGAGAGCCAGTCCCACAGGGCGGACTGGGAGCCTATAGAGATTTACAGGTTACACCCCCTTACCTTGCTGCACACAGAGGTGGTGAGAGCCAGTCCCACAGGGTGAAGGACTGGGGGCCTATAGAGATTTACAGGTTAATCCCCCCTTACATTGCTGCACACAGAGGTGGTGAGAGCCAGTCCCACAGGGCCGACTGGGAGCCTATAGAGATTTACAGGTTACTCCCCCTTACCTTGCTGCACACAGAGGTGGTGAGAGCCAGTCCAACAGGGCCGACTGGGAGCCTATAGAGATTTACAGGTTACTCCCCCCCCTTACCTTGCTGCACACAGAGGTGATGAGAGCCAGTCCCACAGGGCCGACTGGGAGCCTATAGAGATTTACAGGTTACACCTCCTTAACTTGCTGTAGACAGAGGATGTGAGAGCCAGACCCACAGGGAGCATGGGGGCCTATAGAGATTTACAGGTTACACCCCCTTACCATGCTGCACACAAAGGTGGTGAGAGCCAGACCCACAGGGAGGGCTGGGGGCCTATAGAGATTTACAGGTTACACCTCTTTACTTTGCTGCAAACAGAGCTGGTAAGAGCCAGTCCCACAGGACGGACTGGGAGCCTATAGAGATTTACAGGTTACACCTCCTTACCTTGCTGCACACAGAGGTGGTGAGAGCCAGTCCCACAGGGCCGACTGGGAGCCTATAGAGATTTACAGGTTACACCTCCTTAACTTGCTGTAGACAGAGGATGTGAGAGCTAGACCCACAGGGAGCAAGGGGGCCTATAGAGATTTACAGGTTACACCTCCTTACCGTGCTGCACACAAAGGTGGTGAAAGCCAGACCCACAGGGAGGGCTGGGGGCCTATAGAGATTTACAGGTTACACCTCTTCACTTTGCTGCAAACAGAGCTGGTAAGAGCCAGTCCCACAGGACGGACTGGGAGCCTATAGAGATTTACAGGTTACACTTCCTTACCTTGCTGCACACAGAGGATGTGAGAGCCAGACCCACAGGACGGACTGGGAGCCTATAGAGATTTACAGGTTACACCTCCTTACTTTGCTGCAGACAGAGGTGGTGAGAACCAGACACACAGGGCGGACTGGGAGCCTATAGAGATTTACAGGTTACACTTCCTTACCTTGCTGCACACAGAGGATGTGAGAGCCAGACCCACAGGACGGACTGGGAGCCTATAGAGATTTACAGGTTACACCTCCTTACTTTGCTGCAGACAGAGGTGGTGAGAACCAGACACACAGGGCGGACTGGGAGCCTATAGAGATTTACAGGTTACACTTCCTTACCTTGCTGCACACAGAGGATGTGAGAGCCAGACCCACAGGACGGACTGGGAGCCTATAGAGATTTACAGGTTACACTTCCTTACCTTGCTGCACACAGAGGTGGTGAGAGCCAGTCCCACAGGAGGGGGGTCTTAGAGCAGTACCCAGCTGCCATCCTGCCTTCTAAGGGGTGCCAACGGTCCTATCCCATGGCTAGATGCGGAAGACAAGCCACCTGCCCTGCCCCCCCTTCCCCCAAATGCAAAACTGGGGGAATGATGCAGCCTCGAAGTTTCCCAGGCGACGAGCAGTTAATTATTAATAGGACATACTTGTTTATCCGCATGTGAATCAGCCAGGTTCCCAGAAGAGGGGAGGGCCAAGAAAAGGCCAGGAATCTTATGTTTCAGAGGAGGTGGGAGAAGCATGCCAGGTATGTGAAGCATGCCAGGTATGTGTGTGACCAGTGTGGGTGCGGTGCCAATGAAAGCACCCACGCCCCAAAGGGAAGGGCGGTAAAGAGTCCCGGGTGATGCCATCCACAGAGCAAGGAACCTGAGAAAGGCATGAAAGGAGCGAGAAAGGTGTGCAGCGCCCGGCTGCCAGCAGAGGTGGGTGAAGCGGCCTCCCATGGCACAGAGGCGGTGATTGGACACGGTCCGCCTGCAGCCTTGCTGTACACACTCTTCCAATTGGTTCAGCAGTCAGACTAGCAGCCGGTAGGGTGGTGGTGATACATCATGAGGTGGGCTGAGTGTGCCAAGCCAGTGGGCCAATCCTGGGGTGTAACACCCCTCTTCGGGTGAGAATGACTCACTCCTGCCCGGAGCGTGTAAAACCCCAACACTGTGTTCTTGCTGACAGTAACGTCCGGTCTCCGAAGGGCCACAAAGGAGTCATTTCCAGACGGCTGATCTTTAGGGGCTCACAGGCCAGTGTTACATGTGTCAAATAATGAGCGCCGAGGCCCGGCCCGATGCCCGCGGCCGGCGCCATTACATGCCAGCGCGCCGAATACCGATGCAGCGCAGGTGTAAATACAAACTCAGGCCTCTTCCAGGGGTCGAAGTGGGGGGAAAAAGTAGGGGAACTGTGGGAGGAGACTCCGAGGGCGGGACTAACCCAAGGATTGGATCAGTGGGCGGAGTCAGAGGTGTGGCCAGAATGCACAACCATCCCAATGTTTAGATTTGTTTGGCATTTCACTGCCCAGTTTAATCAACCAATGGACACACGATTATTTAAGGTTAGAATGAGTTAATTACATTAAAATACATTCAGAAAGTGGGATATGCTTCTAATCACAGAAGGTCCTAAATACGACAAAATGTGGAAGCACAAGCCATTTGTCTCCGAGACATGGAGTTTCTGTCATCAGCGTCTCTCCCTTTTCCCACAACAGCAGTTCAAACATGAATGGCAAGATATCCTAGTTTGCAACTGTTTTCTATTTAATTATTGCTCTGCCATATTTGCCTCATAATGCAAGATCTAATGCATGATCTGACCATTTAAACTAATAAATTGTTTGTAGCTCAAACGTGTCAAAAGTTAATAAAAAATGTGACTTGTGTTGCTGTGGAGTGGATGGCCTATTGCAAAAGTTGACTGGTCACCTTTCTCACAGCTACATTTGTATGTTACATTGGAACTAATAAGGCAAAATCTTTCCCAAACCGTTAGTGTGGGTACACATGTCAAAATAATAAAATATCCAAAAATATCCTGCATTACGCTGCGGCCTTTTTTTTTAATGCATAATTTAGTCAACACTGCTGCATACTTTTGTCTTCCTTTGCTGCATAATTAATTCCAGTGGCCCCACAGCAGGCAGCACATGTTAATAGTGCTTGTGAATGAAGCAGGGAGACTGTAAAGTTTGTGAACTTAGTTCGGTTTTAGTGAAACTCCTGCATTGCTAATCCCTGGTGAGTTGCAGCTACTACTTCTGAAACCAGGCCAATGGAGGTACCTATGGTTGAGGCAGGCTGGTCTGAAGGGCAGGGCCTGCCATAGCACTGGTGGTGTCCTGTGCATTACTGTTTGTTGATGCCCCCCAATGACCACCTCCGTCACGGATTCCCTCACTACCACCCTTTAACTGTGGCCTCCCAAGTCTCCATAACCACTCTCTCTCAGTTGCATTTAATTTGATTTACAGCGCCACTCATACCATTGTAGGGTGTCAGAGCACTTTACATCACACACATTACACAATCAATATGTGTGTAAATCACTATACAGCAAATGTTACATAAGATTAAGAACTACAAGGTGTTGGAGTCACATGACAACCATACTAACAGGCTGTATAGTTTAATAGTGATTGGTCTGGAGCAACACAAACTCATATTTTAAAACATAACACCATGGTTGGGGGTTCTCTTTAAACATCAGAATTGATTGCTATTGAAAAGAACACTCTCTGCAACATTATGATAATCAAAGACTAGGGGAAAACACATAACGCTCTAATTTATACCTTGCAGTTTGTATGCAGCTCTTAGATGACAGTTAATAGCTCACTGTTCTATGTTAGGATTTTAACTTATAAACTGCAAGTAACAACAGGATTTCTCTGACAAAAGCATTAGCCCACTGACCTATTTATATTATGTGCACTTTGTGATCTGCATGGTACATGTTCTTTGCAGCAGGTGTTCTTTGCAGCAGGCACATTAACCCTCTGAGCTACCTTTTACATGAGTCAAAACTTCCACTAGACAAAACTCAGATCTCTCTCTAGGAAGAACATTAATCACCAGAGTCATCATGACTTTTTCATTGTTGCCGAAAATTGCTGGAGGCCACGGAGGCAGCAAGTGCTTTTAAAACCATAATATACTTGCAGAAATGATGCCTCCACCCAAAATCAGCACCGGTGCATTCACACCAGTTGCACTGCCTTAGAGCTGGCCCTCCTCGAGGGTCCTGTGCCCTCAGTGACAGAGTCATTGTTGTTCCAGGGTGTGCTGCTTCATAGGCCTGCCGGCAAGACTGGAGGTGAACTTCAGTATGGAATGTGGTGGACAAGCCTTGAATGTTAACCTAAACTTGCCACCGCTAGGGTCCACCTGCTGGTGCTAAGACACCAGGACTTCTAAGGTCTTGCGAAGCCTTCTATGGTCTAGCATGGAATTTTGCTCGCTCAGGAGAGTGGTCGGGTGGACTGGTCATGAAGGCTGAACCCGGTTCCCCAGTTCCAAATTCAGCAGCTTTGGCCACAGTGCCACATCCTCTCCCCCACTGAACACCATACTGCCCCACTGAGAAAAACTCACACTGCCTTCAACTACAACCCCCAATTGTTGCTGGCTATAAACACCTGGATGCGGCTCAATTTAAATTAGGCACTAGACAAGTGCAATATGTGGCCTACAAAAAAAAGTAACATCATCTTAGAAAAAAGCAAACACTCATAGAGAATGCTAAATTTAGCAAACCATGTGAAATGTAAGCAGGAACAACATGGTTACCATAACGCTTTTACATTCACTATTCAAAAGCCAGTGAGCGCTTTTGCCTGAAAAGTGAAGGACATGACTACAGGGCCCTGTTCATTGCTTATATCCTTACAAAATGTAAGCAGTATTGTAAAAAGACCACATCCCTGGATCCAGATCCGCAGCACACATTTTGTTTTCCAATCCATGCATTGCAGCACCTCCAGCACTAGTTCCAAGCCCGTGGAAAGCCAAGACAAAAATAGCGCTTCACTGACAAACTCTGTAAAAGGGCGCTAATGTGTTTGGGTGGTAATAAAATCAATCTGGCCAGTCTGCTACCACTCTGTCTTTCATTGTTTTAACCTTTTATTCCCGATGCTTACTTTGGAATTAAAATTTCAAAAGGACACTTCCAGTGAAAGGGGTTTTCTTTTTTCGGATCCATTTCACAGGGGAGCAAATAAAAGAAAGGAGAGGAAAGAGAGCAAGAGCCCCTGTTTTCTGAGAGAGGAACTGATAGACAGAAAGAGCGGGAAGAGGGAAAGAGTGAGGGGGCAGCTGAGGCAGCAGAGCACAAGTGGACACGGTCTTTGTCTTCTCTGGGCAAGAATAAAACACAGAGGGCCCGATATAGGTGGCTAAATACCGGTCGGTAACGGTGAAATTCTGTAAATTTCACCATTAGTGACCGGTATTTAGCCATTCCCAATGTAGGTAAGGTGTGGTAAATAAAATTACCGTACCATTTTTCCATACAATTAAAAGTAAAAGGATAGCTCAATGAATGAGAGGCAGAGTCCGTGGAATCTGAGTCATACGGGCTTTAATGAAAATAATACCTCGAGGTATGGACATCGAGTTCCATCACCACGAAGGCTCAGGAAGGTATATTCAACTTTCTATTAACATCACACATTATATATAGTAAAACAGTATACTTGATTCAAATGCAGTAGGCGTAACAGGTGAAAAGAGAGAGATAAGAACACATGTGCGTAACAGGAGGCGTGTAAGAAGGCGTACACATGGGCGTGCACTTGACATGTCAGAGAAACGTCACATGAAAACGTCACAAGTGGGTGGATGCTTAGTGAAAGTTTGCAGAGTCGGCAGAAACTTCTGACCTAGATGCGCGCGCAACTGAGCATGGCGTGTAACTGGGGAGAGCTGGGGGCTTTGACTTTTGCACGAGTAGAGGAGACTAATGTCTGGGGTGTCAGACCGACCTGCACCTATAGCATATCTGGTATCTCATGTTTGGAGGATGTATTGTCTGAAGTAAAAGGTCTCTCGGGCAGAGGCCGTTCATCACTGAATGCTAGTGCGTGCATATGAGTCTTCATGTTGAGTGCGGGGGCCATGGGCCTACCATGGTAACGGGAGCAGTAAATTACTTGCATGGAGACAGGAAGGCAGGACCCTTTGCTCTGCAGCCGGGAATATGTTTACCTATTTCACTAGACTGGAATGTGTTTTCGAGGAGGCTGAACAGATAACTGTAGGCAAAATAACGTTTTGGCAGGCAAGCAGGCCGAGCCGGGCACCGCTCGTCTGTGCAGGATGTAAGGCAGAGGTCAGGGATGCATACCTGAACTGCAGCTTTCAGAGGCAGAAATGAACTTGGAGACTCGTTAAGGGCCTGGCTCGACTGGGCCAGGAAACATGGAGAAAACGTGTGCTTTATTCAAAAGTGTACCATGTAAAGACGTTGGCACCATAGGCCTAGAAGCCTAATGAACGAGATTTTCATGCATGACTGGATGGCTGACATGTTAAGGTTTGACGCAAATCCATACGCGTCTTTCTAGCATGAACAGAAAAGAAATTACACGACATACATGGAACATGGGTGCATGGATAGGGTGCGAGTTGGGTGACACATTGGCTACATGAAAATTTCTATTACCTCAAAGGAATCGCTAAATGAGGAATCAGTAAATACTGATTCCTTATTGCTCTTGCATTTAAGGAATCAGTAATACCGATTCCTTAAAAGCAATGTAGGAAGCACATAAAAGAGTGCTTCTGGGCCTAAAGAAATCGGTAATTACCACCAACTTCAAGTTGGTGGTAATTACTGAATTGCTTTAAAAAAGCACTTTCTTGCTTTTTTAGTAGTGACATGTGGCACACATCCATGCTCTTGGGGCATGGATGTTTGCCACATGTGCACACATGCACATTTCAGGGGTTCAACATGGTGTCCTTTGGACATCCTGGCACCCTTGCAATTCCTCCTGGTATTACAGATTCGGTAATACCGAATCGCTAATACTGATTGTCTTCACATTCATTCCTATGGGCCTCCAAGCCCATAGGAATGAATGGGTAGGTATTCCTTATTACCGAATCTCAATTACCGATTCGATAATAAGGAATATTAAGGATTCAGTATTTTCTACCGAATCTTTACCTATATAGGAAATACCGATTTCTTAATACCGAATCGGTAATATACGGTATTAAAAAATCTGTATTTTACAATTACCTACATCGGACCCAGAGTCTTGTTACTTGTCTGCCTCCCCGTCCGTCATGAACACCAGGAACACTGAGCTTTCTTTATAGGCGATAGCGATTTCTTGTGTCCTGGGACGCATTTTCAAAATAAATAAGTAGGGGAACTGAAGCTTTGGAATTTAAGAAGTAGGGGCACGCTGTGCCCTGCCAATCCCGCCCACTTCGACCACTGGCCACTTCCACCCTCCACAAGACACTACCTGACTTTATCTTGCTATTCCTAGCTTTTTCTTCCTCCCTTTTTGATGGTTTACTGTCTTTCTCTTTCTCCATTTTTCTGACCTGTGGGGTTTCCCCTCCTTTGTGCTTGTTAAAAATCTGATGCGGGAAAATAGGTGTTGATGGCTCCCCACAGGCAAACACCGGCTCAAATTAAGCACTGCTACGTGTTCTCTAACAGTTTCCTTCCTCAGAATGGGAATCTATTCTCTGTTATGAATTCTCTGGGAAGGCAAGCTGGTTTGCATCTCTCTTCAGAAGGCTACCTGTGGAACCCTCAGAGAAAAAAGGAGATGGTCACCCATCCACTGAAGCTGGAAGGGTTGGACCCCGAAGACTTTCCTTCCTTTCACCGAGACTGAAGCAGTGTGAGACTGGGACCAGTCCATAGTGACCTGGGGTGCATGTTCAGGACTCTCCCATTCACCTGGATTCCTCGCACCACTTGCTTCGATCTAGTGAAGGTGACTTGCTTGTGGGGGAGTTGGGGGGGTGCATACCGGGATTGATGGATCACTAGGAGAGCTACCTCATCAGGAATGGTGCGCTGGTCCAGGCGTTGAGACTTAAGTGGTTTACATACTTCTCAGCTCTGCGTCATGGAGATGAAATTCACTAGTTAGGATCAGTGTAGCTTCTCTTTTCACCCTTGTCAGTGTCAAACGTAGTCTTCCATCGATGCGAGTAGACACTGTGCAGGTGTGAAACAGGAGGGACCTTCCACTGATGCTAGTAGGCAGTGTGAAAGTGTGCACCAGGAGGGACCTTCCACTGATGCTAGTAGGCAGTGTGAAGGTGTGAACCAGCAGGGACCTTCCACTGATGCTAGTAGGCAGTGTACGGGTGTGCACCAGGAGGGACCTTCCACTGATGCTAGTAGGCAGTCTGCGGGTGTGCACCAGGAGGGACCTTTCACTGATGCTAGCAGGCACTGTGCGGGTGTGCACCAGGAGGGACCTTCCACTGATGCTAGCAGGCAGTGTGCACCAAGAGGGACCTTCCACTGATGCTAGTAGGCAGTGTGAAGGTGTGAACCAGGAGGGACCTTCCACTGATGCTAGTAGGCAGTGTGAAGATGTGCACCAGGAGGGACCTTCTACTGATGCTAGTAGGCAGTGTGAAGGTGTGCACCAGGAGGGGCCTTCCACTGATGCTAGTAGGCAGTGTGCGGGTGTGCACCAGGAGGGACCTTCCACTGATGCTAGTAGGCAGTTTGAAGGTGTGCACCAGGAGGGACCTTCCACTGATGCTAGTAGGCAGTGTGAAGGTGTGCACCAGGAGGGACCTTCCACTGATGCTAGTAGGCAGTGTGAAGGTGTGCACCAGGAGGGACCTTCCACTGATGCTAGTAGGAAGAGTGAAGGTGTGCACCAGGAGGGACCTTCCACTGATGCTAGTAGTCAGTGTACAGGTGTGCACCAGGAGTGACCTTCCACTGATGCTAGTAGGCAGTGTGCGGGTGTGCACCAGGAGGGACCTTCCACTGATGCTAGTAGGGAGAGTGCGGGTGTGCACCAGGAGGGACCCTCCACAGATGCTAGTAGGCAGTGTGAAGGTGTGCACCAGGAGGGACCTTCCACTGATGCTAGTAGGCAGTGTACGGGTGTGCACCAGGAGGGACCTTCCACTGATGCTAGTAGGCAGTGTGCGGGTGTGCACCAGGAGGGACCTTCCACTGATGCTAGTAGGGAGAGTGTGGGTGTGCACCAGGAGGGACCTTCCACTGATGCTAGTAGACAGTGTGCAGGTGTGCACCAAGAGGGAGCTTGCATCGAGGCAGTAGACAGTGTGTGGGTGTGCACCAGGAGGAAACCTTGCATCGAGGCTGTAGACAGTGTGCAGGTGTGCAC
The DNA here is from genome assembly GCF_964263255.1 of Lissotriton vulgaris. Taxonomy (NCBI): domain Eukaryota; kingdom Metazoa; phylum Chordata; class Amphibia; order Caudata; family Salamandridae; genus Lissotriton; species Lissotriton vulgaris. The sequence goes on from NC_141689.1 coordinate 43,969,173, forward strand.
CATAGCGGACCTTGCATCGAGGCAGTAGACAGTGTGCAGGAGTGCACCAGGAGGGACTTTGCTTCGACGCAGTAGACAGTGTGCAGGAGTGCACCAGGAGGCACTTTGCTTCGAGGTAGTAGACAGTGTGTAATGTGCACCAGGAGGCACCGTGCATCGAGGCAGTAGACAGTGTGCGGGAATGAACCAGGAGGGACCTTGCATCGAGGCTGTAATGGCGGACCTTGCATCAAAAGTAGGGAAGTGGCAACCGTCTTGCACTCAGTAAACAAATTAGAAAATAGTTAACAATTCAACTTTGTTGATACAAAAGTAAACAATGCGTGCAGCGGGGAATTAGGCTCTGCAGGCCTATTGAGAATATAAGGGAGAATACCAGATAAGGATCTGGTAGTCCCGGTGCACTACAGCCAGTCACTCTATTTGAGTGTACTAAATTAGACAGTGGTATCAATCATAACACAAAAGCGTTATCATCATCATTCAAGTTTTATCAAAATAACAGTTTCCAACAGTAAAGCAGAGGTGATCCTTTTGGTTTTGAATCAAAAAGTCTTTATATGAGTTCAAATAATTCAAATAATTCAAATTTCAAATCCACAGGGATGAGATCCAAGAAAGTTCATGTTGAGTTTCAAATTATAAATCCCAATGCATTTCGGGCCAAAACAAAGCGCCCTTCGTCAGGGGCATCTGTACAAAATAATATATACATGTCAGACTATAGTTTTCGCAAAGGCAACAGGCTAATTAACAATGGGTCAATGGCCCCGCTTTAAAGAAGATACCATGAGTTCGTGCAGTGATAGAAAGCTCAAAAGCCTGAAATAAAATAAAGTGACGTGTTCTTAGAAAAGAAAAAAAGAGAAATGTGGAAAATGCCAATATTTTTGAAATACGATAGTGAAACGAAACACGCAAACGAGGTACGAAATGCCAATAGATACCAAGCGTGATTAGTGAAAGCGAGCATGCGTCTTGACAAAACGAAAAAATAAGAGTGGGGGAAAGTGGATAGCTGAATGTCAGAATTCTAACCGGGACACTCAACGTAACGGGAAAGTCCCTGGGTGAGATTCTAAATAAATATTTAACATGAAGCTGTGAAGGAAATGGTAGTTTAGAAAGCTGTATAGCGTTACGTAATAGGTCTATGCGCGGGTGCACAAAGTGAAACAGCTTACCGGGTGGGTAACTTTCAAATGGTGAAAGGAGGGTCAGGTCAATCTGTGAAAAAAAGATACAGGCTCGAGTCTACGGTACTATGTGAGAGGACAAAGTGGTACATGAGCCTGTAGGAATAAAAATAACTCACCACCAAAGACGATAGACGGTGCTCAAAGTTTCAAGATGCCAGGAGCAGCGTGTACGTTGCGAGAAGTGCAAGGAAAACTAGCGTTAATAGATAACAAGGGAAATAGCAAAAGGACTACGTGAACGTGAACTGGGAAAAAAACGGTAGCGGCCATCTTGAGTTAGTATAGTGAACTGTCTGAACTAATGAAAGGAATGAGCAGGGAGAAGTGATGTCACTGGAGGATTTTGCCAGGGCAGTAGACAGTGTGCGGGAGTGCACCAGGAGGGACCTTGTATTGAGGCAGTAGACAGTGTGTGGGTGTGCACCATGGTGGTCCTTGCATCGAGGCAGCAGACAGTGTGCAGGCGTGCACCAGGAAGCACCTTGCAAGATGGCGGACGCATCAGTGTCTGACTGAGCAGCATCGTTAGCGGTCTTGCCGCCTTAAGCCTCCACATCCTTCCTGACGGCTGACGGCTCAATGGGATATCGGCGAACACTGACATAGGGAAGCGGCGTCTCTCTGAGAAAGCAAATTTCATAAAAAACGATTAAAAAAACCTTCAAACCACTTACTGCTTTATGTCCCGTGATGCGGCTGGATCTATGGTGCTGGGTCCGACGGACGTTACAACCTACGTGGCGGCACTCCGCACTCCCGCTTCTGAGGGCAAAAGTAGAATCCATGACCGGAGCGGGGTCGAGCGCCACGAACGGCGTTTGCCTGCAGCAATCCCTTACCTATTACACGCCTTCTCGAGTACGGAGAGGACGCAGAGGCAAGAATAACAGAGTTACCAACAGAGGTACTAGTGGAACAATGGCACCAAAGAATCCTGCAACGGCTCCCAAAGCACAAAGTAAAACCCAAGACGAGGGCAACCACGGCAGCATTGGATGCACAGGATGGTGTTCAGACGATGGATAACGCCCAGAATGCACAGAATAGTAGCAATGCTGGTAATCTTGGTAATTCCACGATACAGGATGCCCCACCGAACCCTCCTCTTCAGAACCCTCAACAGGTAATCCAAAATACTGATTCTGATTCTGTGCCTGGCTCCATAGCAGCTTCTCTATCGCAAATAGCCTCTGTTGAAAATATCACTGGTAATAATACCCGCGTATTAATGGGGGATTCTGGGACTTGTAGGCAGGGATCAATTCCCAAAATTCCGGATATGTTTGCTCAGAAAAAAAATAGCACTAAGACACAAGAACCGGGAAATATCGGTTCAAACAGCACCACAGGGAAAGCTGCCCTAACCGGAAATGAGAGGTTAAAGACATTTTCTGATACTGGACGTACCAAAGTAACTGGTACTGGGAATGGTAAAGGCGATAAAGGCGGATCAAAAATTGGATTAAAGGAAAGCCAAAATCCAATCCCTCCATCTCTTCAGATATCTGAGGATTTAATTGATAATACGCAGTTGGTACAGGATGTACCAGAATCTCTACCGGTTGGGGAGGATGCTGAATCATTAGACTCTGCGGGTAACTTTTACTCTATGACTGACTTGTCAGTGGCACTAGAGTCTGATATCCAGGCGGCAGATGGTGGATGGAGAGATGATGTGAGTGCTAAGAGTCTTGGTTCACAGCATGATTCACTTGACTCATTGGGACGTGAGGAGGGTGAAGAAGAAGAAGATTTAGAGCAGTCTGAGGATCAGGATGAGGATCTTCCTCAACAGAGATTGGAGGGCGCTGTCAATGATTTTATGTCTATTACAGCAAATGCAGGCTCTCTCTCCAGTGACTTAAATTTGGCCGCATCACAGAACCAGCAGCCTCAGGATACCGCGCAACCACAAGCGACTGGTATTACACTAGATACGCTCTGTCAACTCATGATTCAGCATCGGGAAGAGGCAAGGGCAGAAAATCTTCACACGCAGGGTGCTATTCGACGGCTTCAAAATAATCTTAGAAAAGTCGCTAAATCCTGTAATGAGACATCTGAAAGAGTAACTGAGGCTGAGGAGAGAATATCGGTGATTGAAGACACAATGACAAATCAACAAACCCAAATCTCATCATTGGTAGGGTTGAGAGATGAGATAAATTGGAAACTGGTGGATTTGGAGAACAGATCACGAAGATACATGTCCGAATTTTGGGTATTCCGGAGGGTAATGAAGGTGGCAATATTAGACAATATGTAATTGACCTTTTTTTCAGAAGCCTTCCCAGAACTTATACAATGGAAGTGGGATTTGGAAATTCAACGTGCACATCGTTTCCCATTCCAAAAAAACACCAGACAAGGCACTAATGTAAAGCCCAGGACAATTTTGATATGCCTGAACAATTTTTTGGCAATAGAGGCTCTTTATGATTTGGCTAGGCCAGATAGGAAAAGATGGGGGAGAGGAGTTGAATTCTTTGTTAGGCCTGACTATTGCCATGCCACAGTAGAACAACGTTGGCAGTTTTGTAAACTAATATCTGCTTTTCAAGCCAAAGGCGCTCAGGCCTTCCTTCTGAATCCCTCTAAACTTAAAATATTTTTCAAACAGAAATCGTATTTTTTGACTTCGGAGGGGGCAGCTACAGAGCTCTCGGCTTCATTGTGACTTTAATATCTGCAAATATGTTTGATTTTCTCTCTCTGTATTAGCAGTCATATAGTCTTATCGATGGAATAGCAGCTAACTAACTAATTTATTACTCGCTGACTAAAATAAGACACTTCTCTTTTCTTTTCTTCTCTTTTTTGGAAAATGACTCATAGCAAAAGCTTAAAATAGGAAGGGTGTGGAGGAGGGACGGTGAGACACTAGATGCTTCTCACTCCATCCATACTAGGGACTACCAGTCCTTATGCCCAAACTGGGGTGGGGTCAAGGGGAAGGGAGAGGGGAAGGCGGGCGAGGGGGGGACACAAGGGTGGGTGGCGGGTGCATGCAAAAACAGTAAAAAAAATGTTAAGTTATTGGATTTTTGCTCTATCATTGCTCTCTATTATCTGTTTCTTTGAAGGGGTGAATATAAAAATTTGAATATGCATTTAAATGATCATTGTTTTAGACAGCTTGGATGTATACAGATGGACAAAAAAGAAAACTTTCATTGTTGATGATGGGTAAACTTAGAATCTGTTCTTGGAATGTCTGTGGATTGAATAATAGGAAAAAAAGGGGGATCTGTAATCCGATTATACAGAGCATGAATATAGACATACTATGTCTGCAAGAGACACATAATATATTGGTGGCCTCCGATACTAAGGAGGGGTGCAAAGAGGCCACGGTGAAATTGTTACAACATTTGGCCAAGAATGAAAATAAAGTGTCCCTTTCCAAATTTCAATATTGTCGACAGGAAGTGACCTATTTGGGTCATTTTCTGTCGAAAGCGGGGAGACGATTGACTCCAGAAAGAATATCTGTTATAACTAACATGTCTGTTCCTCGTACGCAACGTGATGTTCGTGCCTTTCTTGGCATAACCTCTTACTGTCGCCAGTGGATTCCTAACTATTCCCTTCTCTCTAAACCCTTGTTGCAATTGACAACCAAAGATGTGCATGAACCCCTACCCTGGACGGATGAATGTCAAGAAGCCTTTGTATCTTTAAAGTCTGCTTTGTGTTCTGCACCTGTGTTGGGGACCCCAGATTACCGAAAGCCTTTTTCACTTTATGTACATGAAGTGGACGGTTGTTCATTGTCAGTGTTGACACAACCATTTGGGGAGAAGCAGAGGCCTTGTGCATATTTCTCTTCTATTTTAGACACTGTAGCACAAGCTCTCCCAAGCTGTCTGAGGGACACTGCTGCAGTTGCACTGGCCATCCGACAGTCAGAAGGAATCGTCCTTAACACTAATCTGACGGTCATGGTGCCGCATGCTGTAGACATTCTTTTAAATAGGACTAAAACACAACACCTCACAAGTGCTAGGTTGACAGGATACGAACTGACATTGTTTGCCCCCGATATTACGATTAAGAAATGCACTACTTTGAATCCTGCTACGTTATAACCACTCCCTGACAAAGATGAAAAAGTTGATGTCCATGATTGTGTGTTCAGAACAGAGGAAGAAACAAAATGACGCATAGACTTGACTGACACCCCTTTACTGGAGCCAGAGGGAGAATTATATGTTGATGGCTCTTGCCTTAAATTACCAGATGGCACTACGACAGCTGCATATGCAATCACGACTTTAAAGACCATAGTAGAGACCGCAAGGATTCCACATCATTCAGCGCAGGCAGCTTAACTAATAGCTTTGTTAAGAGCATGTGAGATTTGTAAAGGTCGAGAAGTAAATATTTTTACAGATAGTCAGTACGCCTTCGGCGTCGCCCATAGTTTTGGGAGGCTTTGGAGGGAGCGGGGTTTCTTTACAACTCATGGACAGAAGATACAGCATGGTCCTTTGATTGATCGATTGTTATTTGCCTTAACATTACCGAAAAAGTTAGCCATCATTAAGTGTAGCGCACATAAGAAAATTGTAGACTCGATAGGAAAAGGGAAGGCTTTTGCTGATTCAGTAGCAAAGGAAACTGCTCAAAGTAAAGGAAGTCCTATATTTTCTAGTGCATCTGATCGATGGCCTATTGAAACATCTTTATTTGATAATACCCTTGAAAGTGTAAAACAGTTACAGAAAGAAGCAACTCCAGAAGAGATACAGAAATGGGAACAGGATATTGGGAAATCAGATGAGAATGGGTGCTGGATAGATCGTTCTGAAAAACAGCGATGGTTGCTTCCAAATGCAATGATGTATGCAGTAGTTATGATGGCACATGGCCCAGCTCATATCAGTGCAAAAGGAATCAGCACAGTTCTAGACCCCGTGTGGTACAACACTAATATTGTAAAGACAGCAGCCCACGTTGTGAAATACTGTCCAGTGTGCTTACGACATAATCCAGGAGGTAGAGAATCTGTTTTAAGTGGCAAATTTGCTCTGCCATCCTTACCATTTGAAGTTTTACTGATAGATTTCATACAAATGAACGTGTAAATACCTTAAAATATGTCTTAGTGGTGGTGTGTGCTTTCAGTAAATGGGTCGAGGCCTACCCCACTGAGGATGCAACTGCCATCACAACCGCAAAAGTACTGATTAAAGAATTCTTCCCTCGGTACTGCTTGCCTCGAGTTATTTGGTCCGACAATGGACCTCATTTTAACTCTACTCTTGTACAATGTGTCTGTGATGGCCTACAGATTAAGCAGAAGTTTCATGCCGCCAGGCACCCGCAATCTGCAGGACTGGTTGAGAAATATAACGGCATATTGAAACTTAAAATGGCCAAGGTCTGTGCAGACACTAGACTCAAGTGGCCTGATGCACTCCCGATAGCCTTACTGTCACTTAGAACAACCCCCCATTCAAGGACGGGCTTGTCTCCTTATGAGATTACATTCGGCCATCCAGCTAATGTGTGGGGAGTCCCCAGATCTAGATCCTTTAGAGATATTGATTACCCTTTGATGACAGATTATCTGTATGAGTTGACTAAAGATCTGCGTTCTATTCATTAACAGGTATTTGACACATTGCAGCCACTACCGGAGGGTCCCGGACATCGATTGGAACCAGGCCAGTGGATACTGGTGAAGAATTATCAGCGGACATCGAGCCTAGAGCCCAGGTGGACCGGCCCTTTCCAAGTATTACTGGTAACGGCGGGGAAAGTGCATGGTCGCAAGCATTGGATACATGCTAGCCATGTGAAGAGCCTCCTGTTGCCACTGCCCTCAGATCGACAGAATAAAGACAGAGTGCCGAGTCAGGAAGAAGAATTGACTCGGAGTTTTGTCCCTTTTTCGGATGCTCAGGAAAAAGGGCAGTCAAGTGTTGTGTTGGCTGAAGGGGAAGGTGAAATCGCTGAGTCAAAAGCAACTATTAATCCAGAGGCGGCACAAGAGGAGGCCAGGCCTGTCATCCATGCTGCTAATTTGTTCTTTGACCAGGAGCAACCTGGCCGTTGTCGATACGATCTGCGGCCCCGAAAATAGCACGGTACCCCACTCGCTAAGGAAGGAAAACAAAATGAGACGTTGTTGTCTAAAGAATCGAGCAGAGTGATTGGGGTACTAAGCGAGACACTGGACTGAACTCGCAGAGAGCTAGGAACTTTGTGTAAAAAGCTCTGTTCAGAAAGAAGAACTGAGAAAAGGGCCGTGATGGTACTCTTTGAACCTTGAAAGTTTGCTTTTCCTTGGAAATGGATAAGAGCCTGCCTGTGAGGCTCTAGGGGAAGAAAAACAGAAACAGGGAGAAGATCCCTCTAGGGGAAGAAGAAACCCTCTGGTGGTCGGCGTGCTTTGTGGATACAAAGTTTAGTTGTGGACTTTTAGCAAGGGACCGAGATAGATTTGGACTTTTAGAGAGTATGTTTCCCTTTGGACGAATTATGATGGCGGATGAAAGACCATTGGCTCCACAGCGCCAGATTCGTGATATGCAAATGTTTTCTGGATGGCCCACCAGAATGAAGGTGGTGTTCGTTGTTGTAATTGCTTTCATTACTATAATTATGATGTGTGTATTTACATATCTCGAATTTCAATATCCAGTTGGTAACTTATTAGCCACCACTCCCGGTCCTGAAGAACATAAATTTTATTCTTTACCCCCACATAAAGCAAGGCATAGGGAAACTTATTCGAAAAATGTGTTTATAGAAATGTTACATCAGACTCATAGTACTACAAACAAGACGAATTGCTGGGTTTGTGGGTTATTACCATCAGTTATGCATCAACATGAATTATTTATATCTTTACCTCTATCGTATTTAGCTAGTTGTGAAGCATGGTGGCAACTGTTATCCTTGATGTATTCTCATTATGTTGTAAATCCCAAAATATATTCTGAAAGAGACTATGAAGCTATTTTAAAGTATATAGAGAGACACCAAGGATTTGATGCAGAAGGAGATAAAGGTCAGGGTTCTTTAGATCCAAATGCTTGCATGAATGTATATACGGATTCCAAAAATAGTACCTTGTTACAAGAAGAGATGCAAGACTTCGACCTTTTTAATTCCACTCTGTATTTTCAACATTTCAAGGAACGTAATGTAACGAATGATAGAGCACTGCCAGTCCCCATTATAAATTCCACTTCTATGTTTTGTGTTAGGGGGCGAGGTCACATTAAGGTAGGGAGTAGTACCTGTAATTACACCTATACGTTGCAAACTGATAGTACTCCTCCGATGATCACTCCCCCTAATGTGTATTTTGTTTGTGGGGAAAATGCTTATACTTGGCTTCCCCGGGGATGGGCAGGACAATGTTACCTATCTTTTCTTTACCCTCCTGTATATGTTGCACCTTCTAATAAACTCATAAAACTCACCAGCTTATAAAAAGAGATTTAGAAACTAATAGGACTATAAGAAGCTATGATACTGGTAAGACTGACCAGACAGATACCTCACTACAACAGTTTGAGGATATTTCAAAGGGACTGGTTCCATTTTGGGGACCAATTTTCAATTGTCGTAACATAAGACAACTGTCTAGAATTGTGGAAAATGTGGTCCAAACAACGACTGAAATATTAGCTAATATTACTGTAGAGCTTCAGGCTACAAGGCTTGTTTCTCTTCAAAATCAGATGGTGTTAGACGTCATCCTGGCAGATCGGGGCGGAGCTTGCCGCGTGATCGGCAGCTCGTGTTGTGTTTATATACCTGATTCAGCCCCTACTATACACCTTGCCATTAAAAAATTGCATTTGATAGCAAATCAATTACATGAAGAAAATGGTACCTGGACCCTCAGTGGGTGGTTCTGGAATCTTTTAGCTGTATGAGGATGAAAGGTATTTATGATTATCGTGGGAATCTTTGGAATAATTTTCACTTGTTGCATATGCCTTCATTGTGGTCCAGCGTGTTGTACTTTTTGTGCAACTAAAATATCGTCTTCTTTGACTCAGGCCCAACAAAAGAAGATGGAAAAACAAATGATTCAGAAAGAAGTAGCGGATCTCATGCAGATAGATGAAGGAGTATTTGTAGAGTAAAAGTAACATTGTTATATTGGCCATAGTGGGCCAAAAGGGCCGTCTGTTGGAATATAAAATAATATGTCCGACTATGAACCATATAACCATCACACGTATCCGTGAATTGAGAATAAAGACATATTCATATGATAGCCTAATGATAGGTTATAGAATATCGTTCTGTCCCATTAATGTAGTTAGGACTACTTAGTATTATATCCCTTCGTTTATCTCTTCGAGTGTTGATACTTCATGGTATAACACAGAAACACGGAAAACAGGTTAAACCGTAAGTCTGCCTCTCTTTCGTATGGAACATGGTTCAGGGAAACCCAAGGTCAGATTTGCTCTTCCCGTAGGATGCATACATTATAGTGGGGTCTATTTCTGTACTCCATGTGTCTAAGATAGACTAGAAGGGCACCTTGCTGACCTATTCTTGGAATAGCTTTTTAGCTTAGCTACTGACAAATGTGGAAAGAACCTTAAATGGGTGTTCCGGTAGACCAATGGATAGCTTGTGTATTCCCTTTCTTGGTGTTAACCAGAATATGTAAAACGTATATATACTTTGTGTAATATGTATTTAGTTAGTCTCCTCTGCGCACCTCCATGGGTTGTGTAGACAGAAGCTCCCCTGTCAGGGCTTGTATTTTGATTCAATAAATAATTTGACCTTCTCCATTGCCGACTGCTTGGTTATTCCTTAATGGTGAATATATTAATATATATATCCTTGGACTATTGGTGAGTATAGCCCGACTTTAGGAAATTTGAATCCATCATCAGGTGAGTTTTGCCTTTTTTGTCTATCAGTTGCTGTCTGCTCAGGCAGGTGGTCCCGGAGAGATGGGAGCAATCCAGTGAGGACTCCCCATATGCCAGGGCCTCACTTCCCTTTTCTGCAGGTGAAGGATTGCAGGTGCTTATTGGGCTGCTGTGAGAGGTGAGGGTCTCTTTTCACCGGCGGGGGTGGCAGAAGGCACAAGGGGGTGTGCAACACTGTCCGTGCCCATGCTCCTTTTCGCCCTGACTTTTCTTTTATCGTCTTTGAGGGCTTGTGGAGGGACCATGGTAAAGCCCCATTTTTTCCCCCTACACTGGGGAATAATTTCACAGACCTGGACTTACTAAGACCATCTAGCCGATTCTGCCGCCCTCATCGCTGATCTAGGTAACCTAGGGCTAAAACAACTTGTCACATCCTCCACCCATCAAGCAGGCCATATTTTAGACCCTATTTTTTCCAACCTAGAAGGACTGCAAATCACCCATATTCTGCCCATGCCTTGGACAGACCACTTTGCAATTTTTGCTAATATTGCCACCAACAATCACTGCAATAACAAGCCTCAACCTACACCTAAACAATCTTTTAAAGATTGGAAAAATATAAATTTAGAAGATCTGAATTTCATACTGGAACAATCCCATCCATTGTTCGCTTCAGATCCTAATTTAGCGCTTCAGCAATTATACGATTGGATTGGCCAGGCAACACACCAATCAGCCCCTTCCAAGGAACACTCTAGTAACAGAGCTAAACCCACCGCACCGTGGTATAATGATAAACTAAGGACACAGAAACAGATAAACCGCAGCAAGGAAAGAACTTGGAGGAAAGACTACGATGTTAGCAGTAAGTCCGCCTATAAGGAATCCTTAGCATTATACAAAAACATGATAGCGGAAGCAAAAAGAGAATACTACAGTGATCAAATTGAGAAAGCCAAGAATTCCAGCAAACAATTATTCTTAATCACCAAAGCATTATCAGGCAACTCCCCAGACCTCACTCCCCCCCGTCACAATTTTTGTGTGACTCTCTCGCCTCTTTTTTCTACACTAAAGTAGATGACATCTACCAAGCATTCTCCTCCAAATCACCTCCGGGTTTAATCTCTTCCACCACCCCCCCTCCAGCTAATACCTTCCCTTGCTTCCAACCAGTCACGCAGGACCAAATAAAAAACACACTATCAACCATCAAATCAGGTTCACCCCTGGACCCTTGCCCTCTATCTGTACTCAGACCAGTCATGGATGTGATCATACCGGCACTCACACAGGTCTGCAATTTAATATTGCAGTCAGGCAATTACCCGGATCCTCTCAAAAACACTTTACTAAAACCTATGTTAAAAAAACCCTCACTGGACAAAAGTGAGTTAAAAAACTATCGACCAATTGCCAGTCTACCCTTCATGGCTAAGACGATTGAAAAAATCATGAATACCCAGATTTCTGAGTTTATCGAAGAACATCAGCTGCTCGACAACACGCAGTTCGGGTTCCGAAAACATCACGGGACCGAGACAGCCTTGATCAAAGCCACTGATGACATCAGGGTCATCAGGGACCAGGGTGGCACTGCCATACTGGTTCTGCTAGATTTATCGGCGGCTTTCCACACGGTCGACCACAACACCTTGGTCGACCGTGTCCAAGGACTTGGCATTTGCCACACTGCCAAAAATCTAATAGCTTCCTTCCTTGCCAAAAGAACGCAGGCTGTCATTCTGGGACCCTTCCAATCAGCTCAACTCTCTGCCCCCTGCGGAGTTCCTCAAGGCTCATCCCTCAGTCCGACACTTTTTAACATCTTTGTGTCGGACCTAGCTAAAACCATCAAAGCACATGGGATGAGCCTTACCTCGTACGCCGACGACACCCAACTAGTGTTGGCGATTAAAGGCGACGGAGAGCAAGTAGCGGAAAAATTTAAGAAAGGGCTCCTAGACATAGGAGATTGGATGGCGACAAATTGCTTAAAGCTGAACTCAGAAAAAACCGAGGTACTCATCTTTGGTCCACTCTCCCCAGCCTGGTCCACCTGCTGGTGGCCAGAGACCTTCGGTACTCCTCCTACGCCGGCCTCGAAGGTCAGGAACCTGGGGGTCACATTTGATGATGGACTTAATTTCATGAACCATGCTAACAAAACAGTATCTACAGCGCACATGAAATTAAAAATGATCCGAAAAATACGCCCTTTTCTTCCTGACTCCGCCTTGAAGACACTGGTTTCTGCCCTCGTCCTCTCATCCCTGGATTATTGTAATGGTTTATTTCTCAATGCTCAAATCAGAGTAATTGCAAAACTTCAAACTATACAAAATGCAGCAGCTCGTCTCCTTACCGGCAAAACAAAGTTTGAACCCATCTCCAAAAACATAAAAGACCTTCATTGGCTGACGGTACAAAAAAGAATTCAGTTCAAAGCACTCTGCATAGTTTTCAAATCAATCAATAATCAAGGACCACATTTCCTAAGAGATCAACTACAGTCCTACAAACCCACAAGAGCTCTACGATCAGCCACTCTCAGCCAACTGGTTGTCCCTCGCACCAAAACAGTCTCCTGGGGTGACCGACGCTTTTTGGTGGCGGCCCCCAGACTCTGGAACACCTTGCCTCTCAATATCAGACAAAGTGTCACACTGCTCCGGTTCCGTAAACTCTTGAAAACCTGGCTGTTCTCTCAGTAATCTCTTTTCTATACCGTCATATCTGCTCTATCCAACATATGCTCTCATATTTTCATAGTCAATATTGGTTTTAGCGCCTTGACGCCCACGGGTATAAGTAGCGCTTTATAAATATTAAAAATAAATAAATAAATAAATAAGTATTTAGCAGTTAGTTTCTCAATAATTGGGGTAAAAAAATGCAGACATTTCTGTCTACTCTGAGCAGGGGAAAAGAGTCTGCAGCACTCCTCTTGGGTCAGAGGTGGGGGGGCAGGGTTACATGTCTGTGGTAAACATTATCTGCTCTCCTCAGACTCATAGTTGCAAAAGTTTCAGAATGCTTATGTGTGACATTTTCATGGTTACATTGTCTGTAGGAGTAACATTTCAATGCTAAATGTGTGGCATTTCATGTGACATTTTATCATGAGCAATTACTGTCATGAGATGATTATTACAAGTGAGCCCCTTATGAGCAATACGACCAATAATCATTGGTAAAAGCAATAAATTGGGCTATGCAATTAATAATAAGGTTTTTTTGTAAGTTTTAGCTGGGTGAGCAGTTGCGCAATATAAACATGCATACCTGTGGGTCTTATGCTGACTATGTAACCCTAAGCATATATAAGGCCCCAGTTATCTGTACTCCTTAGACTGCCTTATTCCTTTGCTAAGGCTTCTGTGTGACGTAGTCTCCCTCATATGAGGTTCAAAAAATATGTATTTTATATTACAGCTTCTGTGCCAATTTCTTCTTTGTTGGTTTAAAAGGACCAAGTATCAGTGGGACTCCTGAGAAGGTTTGTTGTTTTCTTCATGGTTTTATGTGAGAGGGTGCCCTAGCATGAGCTGAGCCCCTCTGCAGCTTTTGGAACCATCTCCTTATAGCTGTTCTATGATATAGCCATACCATATACTCTTAAGTGCATTATAATCCTCGCTGTTAATGCTAACTTTGGTTTGGCTTTATCAAAACATGTTGTGTAAGGTGTCAAACACGTTGGAATACTACCCCCCCCCCCCACGAGTCCTGGCGGTGGGGGTAGCATTCCACCCTTCTAGAGGGAGAAGACATGTAGTCACTGCTAACCCCTGTTAAAGCAAAAGAGAGCCTCAGCATCACAAAATAGATGCTGCTGCCACAGACACGAGTCTGACCTCCTGCTGCTGGACGAAACTCCGGCAGGGGAGGCCTGGACAATAGGTTTCCTGTCCAGGGAGGTGCCAGCACCTCCCCAGACAGAGTTTTGTATATTGGGGCAGGGAGGGCTGCATCAGCAAATGCTTTTCCAGACACTGCCTGGGGCACACAAGGTGCTCCATGCATAGCCAGGTTCAAACCAGTTGCTGGGGCACTCCAGCCCCGCTCTGGCATGAAACTGGACAAAGGGAAAGGGGTGTGCCACCCCTTCCCAGGTCCACCCATAGGAGGGACCTAGCAGGTAATCCAGCCCCTTTTCTTAGTATAAGTATGGGAGCTGTGTCCCCAGGACTTTAGATTATCCTGGAACAAAAATTTGATACACAACTCCTGGACCTTCAACATTCTATTCTGACTAGAAGACTGAAGACATCTCCCTTGTGGTCAAGGAGTGACCCCCCTGTGCAAACAGGCACCACCAGTAACTTGCTGGTCTGCTTTTGTCGATGCTCCTGCCAGAACACGAGGACTCAGCGACACAAGAACTGGACTTCCAGACTTCTCTAACTCCGACCCACAACCACAGCAAAGCTGAGACCCTTGACGGACACGAGAGACGTGGGACCGGACACCCTGGTCATCCTGCATTTTAAACATTATCTACTCTCCTCAGACTCATAGTTGCAAAAGTTTCAGAATGCTTATGTGTGACATTTTCATGGTTTCATTGTCTGTAGGAGTAACATTTCAATGCTAAATGTGTGGCATTTCATGTGACATTTTATCATGAGCAATTACTGTCATGAGATGATTATTACAAGTGAGCCCCTTATGAGCAATACGACCAATAATCATTGGTAAAAGCAATAAATTGGGCTATGCAATTAATAATAAGGTTTTTTTGTAAGTTTTAGCTGGGTGAGCAGTTGCGCAATATAAACAAAAAAACTGTAAATGACAAATAGAGTAGTTACTTATTTTTCCACCTTACACACACTTGGGGCACCACAAGAGAATCGAAAGTGCAATGTAAATGCACAGACAACACAATACAATAACACTAACATCACAAATTCACAAGGACACAGAGGGGCGTATTTATGAGCCTGTGGGTCACTTTGGCACTGCCACTGGGTCACTTTTTGTGATGCACCAACGGCGTAAAAAATGTGCATTGTTGCATCATATTACAAAGTGAAGCATCTCGGTAGATGCGTCACTTTGTAAACCTCTGTGCCACATTATACCTGCACCAGGAATAATGTAACCAGGGTGGGCATTCCTCGCAAGTAAGCCTCATAGAAGTGACGCAGTGAAATCTATGAGATTTCACTGCGCCACTTCTACGATGCAAATGCGTCAATTTCTTATGCCTGCCTCACAGCAGGCGTAAGACTGATGCAGGCACATTTGAAATGGGACTTGCCCATGTGAAATAACCCATTGCTGAAGTTGCGTCACTTTTGTGACATACTCCAGCAATGTGCCACTTTTGCGCCTACAGATACGTCAGAAATACTGACATATCGGAAACTCCTTGCGACATGATGCGTCATACTGTAAATATCACACATCTAGCATGTCGCAAGGAGGGTGCAATGAAAAGTGACGCATCGCTGTTTTCACGCAGTGATGCGTCACTTTTCATAAATGAGGCCCAGAGTTTTTTCAACTGCAGCATGAAACAAAAAGGATCCCACAGGTATGCACAGGTTCTAATTAATCAAGCTTTTCAAACACATCTTGAGTGTAGCATGCATCTTCTATAAATACAATAGCCTGACCAATAGATTGAAATCCCGGCCGCCTACATATGTGATCTTGTACACAGACCTTCTCTTATGGGCAAATATGTAAAAAAATGGCTTAGTGACGGAAATCTACAGCTGAAATGGAAGCCCCTGTGAATATATTAGCTCGATAATTGTAGGACACTGGGTTATTGTTGCAGTACTCCTCCCCCCTCCCCTTTTGGCCTGGTACCTGTTGCAAATTTGAGAATGTGCTGGGTCCCTGCTACCCAGGTCCCCAGGACTAGTGCTCTTCCCCTAAATGTTCAACAATTGGCACAACTTTAGTCCCCCTTGTAAGACCCCTGGTACCTAGGGCACTGGACTGAAGAGGGACCACTTAGGCTGCAGCATGAAGTGTGCCACCCTCGGGACCCCTCACCAAGACCATGAACACTGCCAGTGCAGGCTGCTTTTCTTGGCCGAGAGAAAACTGAAGAGTCGACATGGCACCCAGCCCTGTGTGCCATGCTCCATTACACTGCATGGGGTATAGGTAACTACTGCAGGCCATACTGCTCTGAAGCAGGGTGCACTATATCACATGTGTGGTCATATCTGCCTGTACAGATATGACCACACAATATCTAAGACCATTTTTGGATATTGTAAGTGCCTAGGGAAGCCATAGAGAATACATGGGCTGGATACTTGATACTTTACTGTTAGTTGAGACACAGTAAAGGGCATTTCTTCTATGTTCTTAATGTTTTAAAGTTGTGTATTGCACATTAATAATGTTTTAAAATTGCTTATTGCACACTGCACCTTGCCGTAGGGGCCTCTGTCCCACAGACTGCCTTGGCATTTTCTCCCCGTGACCTGCGGTGCCCGTGAGAGCGAGACCACAAATAGCAAGGTCGGCGTAGGAGAGTAGGGTCTGCTTCCTATGGTCACCCCCACTTTTTGTTGTGATACTCTGGTTTTTCAATTTTAGTGTGGCTGTGGGCCTGCTAATCAGACCCACAGCCCAGCTGTTCTCTCTCTAAATTGATACCATGTACTTTAGGTACATACCAGATTTGTTACTGGGTCACCTTTGTGAGCCCCTGTATACTGTACCCTAGGTACCCAGGGCATAGGTGCATCCAAGGCCTACTAGGGGCTGCAGCATGTATTATGCCACCCCTGGCTGGCCCTCCAAAATGACCGCCCAGGCAGATCACTCAGCTTGGGTAAGGTGGTATAATCACCCCTTACTTAGATATAGTATACCTATATCTACCTGATTTATAGACACATATGCACCTATAAGTCACTCCTTCAGGCCTTGACAGTCCTGAAGGCAGAGTGCTTGGTTGTTAAATATTGGACGGATTTGTTAGCATGAGCTGAAAGCCATTTTGTATTTCTGGCAGCCATTTTAGTTAGTCATGTGCTGCCACATGCTCGCCATGTGCTCTGTCCTCCCTCAGTGTTGACCGCTCTTGTAATCTGCCTAGAAACGAACTATATTCAGCATCTTCCACCTTCGCACATGCTCAGTTGAGCTTGTAGCTATCCTTGCAACTGTTCCTAGTCTGTAAATGTCAGGATGTGTTTGCCAAAAACAGCCACTGTTAGCTCCTCTCAATTTGTTGAGCAAGCAGATCTTGTATGCCCATAGTAGTCATTTTGCATGCTTACATGAGCCAGGACTGCTTTCTAGAAAGGGAGAGTGGTCAAAGGAAGAATCCAAGTCCATATCAGTTTTCACATAGTTTTTGTAGAGAGAACACACTCAAAAAAACTCTGGACCTCTTGAGCTTTGAACAGTAAAGTCTTTAGGGGGATAGTGAGTGTGTTAGCAGTAGTTCTTTATATCATTAGGCTGAATCCTTGCTCATATAATTAGAATCAAAAGTCCATTTTGTATAGAAAGATGTTCTTTATTAATTTAGGTAAAAGACATGAACAGCTGACACGTGTTTCGCCCCCTGTGGCGATTCGCGCCAGGGCTTTTTCAAGGCTATTTATATTACAATTTGTTCTTTTCAGTTCTTCAGCATAATTTGTATTATTTTTCAACCAAAATCCGGTTTTTCAAAGAGCCAGGACTGCCCCTTGGTCTTATGCTGACTATGTAACCCTAAGCATATATAAGGCCCCAGTTATCTGTACTCCTTAGACTGCCTTATTCCTTTGCTAAGGCTTCTGTGTGACGTAGTCTCCCTCATCTGAGGTTCAATAAATATGTATTTTATATTACAGCTTCTGTGCCAATTTCTTCTTTGTTGGTTTAAAAGGACCAAGTATCAGTGGGACTCCTGAGAAGGTTTGTTGTTTTCTTCATGGTTTTATGTGAGAGGGTGCCCTAGCATGAGCTGAGCCCCTCTGCAGCTTTTGGAACCATCTCCTTATAGCTGTTCTATGATATAGCCATACCATATACTCTTAAGTGCATTATAATCCTTGCTGTTAATGCTAACTTTGGTTTGGCTTTATCAAAACATGTTGTGTAAGGTGTCAAACACGTTGGAATACTACCCCCCCCCCCCACGAGTCCTGGCGGTGGGGGTAGCATTCCACCCTTCTAGAGGGAGAAGACATGTAGTCACTGCTAACCCCTGTTAAAGCAAAAGAGAGCCTCAGCATCACAAAATAGATGCTGCTGCCACAGACACGAGTCTGACCTCCTGCTGCTGGACGAAACTCCGGCAGGGGAGGCCTGGACAATAGGTTTCCTGTCCAGGGAGGTGCCAGTACCTCCCCAGACAGAGTTTTGTATATTGGGGCAGGGAGGGCTGCATCAGCAAATGCTTTTCCAGACACTGCCTGGGGCACACAAGGTGCTCCATGCATAGCCAGGTTCAAACCAGTTGCTGGGGCACTCCAGCCCCGCTCTGGCATGAAACTGGACAAAGGGAAAGGGGTGTGTCACCCCTTCCCAGGTCCACCCATAGGAGGGACCTAGCAGGTAATCCAGCCCCTTTTCTTAGTATAAGTATGGGAGCTGTGTCCCCAGGACTTTAGATTATCCTGGAACAAAAATTTGATACACAACGCCTGGACCTTCAACATTCTATTCTGACTAGAAGACTGAAGACATCTCCCTTGTGGTCAAGGAGTGACCACCCTGTGCAAACAGGCACCACCAGTAACTTGCTGGTCTGCTTTTGTCGATGCTCCTGCCAGAACACGAGGACTCAGCGACACAAGAACTGGACTTCCAGACTTCTCTAACTCCGACCCACAACCACAGCAAAGCTGAGACCCTTGACGGACACGAGAGACGTGGGACCGGACACCCTGGTCATCCTGCATTTTGCTAACTGCTTAACTCCAGAGGTACCTTGCAGTTGTGCATTGGGGTACGAGAAGCCCCAGACTGAAGCTCCATTTGCACTGAAGCTCAGCCCTCCACACTCCAGGAGTACCGCGTGGGGCCTGCTCTTGTATTTCAGCTTGACGCGTCTTCCTGGTTGCTAGCCCGTTGGCTAGTTAGCCCCCCAAAGACTTTCTTTGAAAACTAAACTGTTTTCCTGGTTGCTCAAGGCTTGCTCCAGCTTCCCTGCAAAGGAGTAGCCCCCCAGACTTTGCTGGTTTGACTCAAAGCCAATCTTCACTTCCTGCGTGGATTATGTTTGCCAAGTCTTGTTGGCTCCAATATGGATACCGATACCACAGTCAACTAGATCCTTTGTGGGACAGCTCAAATCCAGCTCCTGGTTGTCGTCAACACCTCCTGGTCCTCGTGGCTGCAGAGACAAGCTTCACCTCTTCACCTGAGATCAACACGACATCGCCTGGTTCCTTCCTGGTACCTTCCTGGTAACTGGCAAGTGACCCAGACTCTGTCCCCTCTTCGATCCACCCTTGTATCCACCCGGACACTTTTCCTCTGGTCGACTGCAGCAATTCTTTGCAGATCTCTATAGAAAACATTGACAAAACCCGACACCAAAAGGCACCTATGTACCCGGCTTCCATGGGTGAGGTTACACAAGTAATCCGGTGCTCCCGTGGGTCTTGCCTCTCGAAGTATCCTAGTCTAAAGGGGTTTTGTCGTAGTCCATCCGGAAGTGCCCTTAAACAGTAACTTTGTAACTTTTATGTTCTCCATTATAAGTCAATGGTAACTTGCGACTGTGTTTAGACACTGCACGCATCTCCTGTGGGTCTCCTACTTCCTAACCTTTGGTTGTTTAGTGTAGCCCTAGCGATTCCCTAGGCCCTAGGCCTATTCACTGTTTCTGTTGTGGTTCTTATACCACTATATTGGTATATGGTTTGTGAGACCCCTAGGGCATTACTGTATATTGTGCAATTTATCGTATGCTAATTAAGTAATTTGTATTGTGCTTTTACCTCTGACCTCATAAAGAGCGCAGAGGGGTTGTGTTTATAATAAATACATACATATTTGATATATACCTTGTGTGGTGTCCTTTCATTTGGTATTCAAGGGATTATAATTGGTAAAACAGCTTGCTTCACATGCTCTCTGAAGTCTTAGCCTCTGACGGCTAGTCCATGCTAACACTAGGATAGCTTGTATATAAGGTTGACTTAACAACCACCATCAATAAGGGTCGATTAGACTGGTGCAAAGTGCCCACTAGAGTAGTGGACATCATATGCCAGGCTAACTTCTCACATTGGTGTGCAGCGGATGGGATAAGAGCTTGCTGTTGTTTTACCATATAATCTTAAGATATAATTTGAAAGATCACATTAAGGTACCTGTAAATCAAGTCTTATAATACTTTAAGTTCTACTGAACTTAGCAGTTGTATGGGATAAGGGCTTAGCACACCCTGACTACAACTCCTAGAGAGGTTCTTGTAGATAACATTTAGGGGTCGATTCTGATTCGGGAAAGGAATACGTCCTACGATTCGTATTCGTAGCCGTTTCCGTACAAATTGTACAAAGCCGTCCGAATTGCGTAGTATGATCCGTCTTAAAAGAATCCGTCCAAATGTTTACGAACCATACAAGCGAAGATCCGTAAAATACGGACTTGGCTAGTGATTCGTACTATTTGTAAGCATGACGTACGACCCGCCAAGTACGATCTGGACCGGGACCTTGAACGCGATTTGTATGGGAAAACGCCGGCGCGCATGAACTACAATTTGTACGGTAAACATCGCGTATGAGCGAGCCGCACAATCAAATAAAAAGCGAGCCCCGCCAACAAAGTGCACGCGTACCCCGTAAATACATCACGTATGAGAGAGCTACACAATAAAGTACGAAACAAACCCCCCCTCAACGGAGCGCATGCGTACCCTGTAAATACGTCGCGTATGAGTGAGCTACACAATAAAGTACGAAACAAACCCCCTCAACGAAGCGCACGCATACCCCGTTAATACGTCGTGTATGAGAGAGCTACACAATAAAGTACGAAACGAACCCCCTCAAAAAAACACGCGTAACCCTAAAAGAGCACAAGGAGTGTGCAAAAGAGTCGCACACCACCACAAAACATATTTCCTGTGTAGAAACCATTGCAAAGCAATGTCCTGGCCAAATCCAAACTGGCAAACAGAGGGCCCAAATCAGACCCACCCCTTATAACACACCCACCAAAAAGTCAAAATAAGCCACTCCCACAAATGGACCAATAAAAAGGGCCCACACACACAAACCAGCATCCTTGGCAACATACGCATTTACCTACAGAGACTGCACACATCTCCTTTCACACATACCCCCAATCACATTCCGACCCACACACCCCCTTCACATTCAGACCCACAACCCCCCATCCATACACACTATCACCCCCCCCAAATACATTCACCCCACAACATGTCAGCACAGAAGAATCCAAAGTTCACAAACCAGGAGATGGAGATCCTTGCAGATGAAGTCATCAGAGTAGAGCCACAGCTGTTTGACGCATTGGTCGGACAGACCTGCATAGCTGACAAAACCCGGCTGTGGGAGAGGATCGTCAATACGGTTAATGCTGTTGCACCCTTCAGGCGCACCAGGAAGGATTGCCAGGGCGGGTGGTACGATCTGCGGAGGATGTTCAAGCGGAAGATGGAAGAGGACTATGCCCAGAGCCAGTTCACTGGATGTGGTGGTCCCCGCAGACCAGTACAGTACCAGCCCTGGGAGGAGAAGGCCATGGCCCTGCTACCACCGGTGGGAGTACATAGAATTCCAGGAGTCCTGGAGCCTGGTGAGTATACAAACAACTCATGTCACATGGATGGACCACCAGAAGTGCCCAGACACATGAGGGGTGGGTGGATATGTCTCCCAGCACTTCCCAGACAAAGGAGGGGTGGGTGGATATAACTCCCAGCATAGGCCAACAGTATGGGGTGGGTGCACAGGACTCCCAGCAGTGCCCAGACATAGGAGGGGTGGCTGGATATGACTCCCAGCACTGCCCAGACATAGGAGGGGTGGGTGGATATGACTCCCAGCACTATCCTGACGTAGGAGGGGTGTGTGGATATGACTCCAAGCATAGGCCAACAGTATGGGGGTGGGTGCACAGCACTCCCAGCAGTGCCCAGACATAGGAGGGGTGTGTGGCTATGACTCCCAGCATAGGCCAACAGTATGGGGGTGGGTGCACAGGACTCTCAGCAGTGCCCAGACATAGGAGGGGTGTGTGGATATGACTCCCAGCATAGGCCAACAGTATGGGGGTGGGTCACAGGACTCCCAGCAGTGCCCAGACATAGGAGGGGTGTGTGGATATGACTCCCAGCAGTGCCCAGACATAGGAGGGTGAGTGAACAGGACTCCCACCTATGCCCAGACATAGGAGGTGTGTATGGATATGACTCCCAGCAGTGCCCAGACATTGGAGGGGTGTGTGGATATGACTCTCAGCAGTGCCCAGACATAGGAGGGGTGGGTGCACAGGACTTCCA
Organism: Lissotriton vulgaris; assembly: GCF_964263255.1. Taxonomy (NCBI): domain Eukaryota; kingdom Metazoa; phylum Chordata; class Amphibia; order Caudata; family Salamandridae; genus Lissotriton; species Lissotriton vulgaris. Next base: position 43,991,690 of record NC_141689.1, read on the forward strand.
GCAGTGCCCAGACATAGGAGGGGTGTGTGGGTATGACTCTCAGCAGTGCCCAGACATAGGAGGGGTGGGTGCACAGGACTCCCAGCAGTGCCCAGACATAGGAGGGGTGTGTGGATATGACTCTCAGCAGTGCCCAGACATTGGAGGGCTGGGTGCACAGGACTCCCAGCAGTGCCCAGACATAGGAGGGGCGGGTGGATATAACTCCCAGCATAGGCCAACAGTATGGGGGCTGGTGCACAGGACTCCCAGCATGCCCAGACATAGGAGGGGTGGCTGGATATGACTCCCAGCACTGCGCAGACATAGGAGGGGTGTGTGGATATGACTCCCATCATTACCCTGACATAGGAGGGGTGTGTGGATATGACTCCAAGCATAGGCCAACAGTATGGGGGTGGGTGCACAGCACTCCCAGCAGTGCCCAGACATAGGAGGGGTGTGTGGATATGACTCCCAGCATAGGCCAACAGTATGGGGGTGGGTGCACAGGACTCTCAGCAGTGCCCAGACATAGGAGGGGTGTGTGGATATGACTCCCAGAATAGGCCAACAGTATGGGGGTGGGTGCACAGGACTCCCAGCAGTGCCCAGACATAGGAGGGGTGTGTGGATATGACTCCCAGCAGTGCCCAGGCATAGGAGGGTGGGTGCACAGGACTCCCAGCTGTGCCCAGACATAGGGGGTGTGTATGGATATGACTCCCAGAGGTGCCCAGACATTAGAGGGGTGGGTGCACAGGACTCCCAGCAGTGCCCAGACATAGGAGGGGTGTGTGAATATGACTCCCAGCAGTGCCCAGACATTGGAGGGCTGGGTGCACAGGACTCCCAGCAGTGCCCAGACATAGGAGGGGTGTGTGGATATGACTCCCAGCAGTGCCCAGACATAGGAGGGGTGGGTGCACAGGACTCCCAGCAGTGCCCAGACACAGGAGGGGTGTGTGGATATGACTCCCAGCATAGGCCAACAGTATGGGGGTGGGTGCACAGGACTCCCAGCAGTGCCCAGACATAGGAGGGGTGGGTGCACAGGACTCCCAGCAGTGCCCAGACATAGGAGGGGTGGGTGCACAGGAGTCCCAGCAGTGCCCAGACATAGGAGGGGGGTGTGGATATGACTCCCAGCATAGGCCAACAGTATGGAGTGGGTGCATCGGACTCCCAGCAGTGCGCAGACATAGGAGGGGTGTGTGGATATGACCCCCAGCAATGCCCAGACATAGGAGGGGTGGGTGCACAGGAGTCCCAGCAGTGCCCAGACATAGGAGGGGTGTGTGGATATGACTCCCAGCATAGGCCAACAGTATGGGGTGGGTGCATCGAACTCCCAGCAGTGCCCAGACATAGGAGGGGTGTGTGGATATGACTCCCAGCAGTGCCCAGACATAGGAGGGGTGGGTGCACAGTACTCCCAGCAGTGCCCTGACATAGGAGGGGTGGGTGCACAGGACCCCCAGCAGTGCCCAGACATAGGAAGGGTGTGTTGATATGACTCCCAACATAGGCCAACAGTATGGGGTGGGTGCACAGGACTCCCAGCAGTGCCCAGACATAGGAGAGGTGTGTCGATATGACTCCCAGCAGTGCCCAGACATAGGAGGGGTGGCTTCATATGACTCCCAGCACTGCCCATACATAGGAGGGGTGGGTGGATAGGACTCCTAACAGTGGGCAACAGTATGGGGGTGGGTGCAAGGCTCAGGGCAAGAAGGCTGTAAGGGGGATGGTAGGAGGGTGCAAGGGGGCTAGTGAAGAAGCTAAAACTTTTGCCACCCGTATCACCAATACTGTGTACGCACAAGCCCAATTGCACTCATCCCATATGGTCCAGGTAAACACCCTTGGACCATGCACAATGTACAGGGAGTGAGTCAAGATAGCTGACACTGGGCCCTGGTGTATGCAGCACAAGGCCCTCCTGTGACAAGTGCAAACACTAACATCAGGACAACAAGGTCAGATATCTTGCACAAGAACTCAAAACCATGTCATGGCAGCATGCTCCATGGGGGGACAGCCACACTATGAGTGAGGCCCAGTTACAACTCAAACGCCAACTACCAGCACGGCCTGTCACACACACCCCTTACATAAACATAGCTAGCTGGGAGAGGCAATGTAGTGCCCCACTGTCACAATAGTTATGTAACACATCAAATACTGATCTGATGAAGCATTTAATCAAAAAATTCACAGGGCTGAGTCCCAAGTCACTTGCACTTATACCACAATGCCGTAGCTACACCTTACTGACGCAGTGGACGCACACATATTACTGCAATGGTGCTGGGTATTGACAAGGTGATGCACCTGGGAGATGTGCCACGTTCTAAAGCCCTGCGCCAGAAGTAGGTGGGCTGGTCATGGTGTGGTCGTGGTGTGGTATGCGGTGGCTGCCCGTCACGGCACAGCAACACCTCCCAATAGTGGATGAGTGAATTCTGTAACATTTCACTCCGTCACTTTTATGCCCATGCTGCCTCAAAACCCTGTGCATGCCTCAAATAGACGTAAGGATTGACAGCATTGTGCTGATGGGGCCACACAGAGCTTTGCTGGATCTGCGTTGCACCAGCGACACAACTATAGCAATGTGACACTTTCATGGCACAGATGCGGGACACATCTGTACTGTTATCACACTACGGTGATCCACTGTATTAATGTGTTGCATCCATGCTGGCATAGCTATGGTGCACAATGTCTGACAAATCCCTGCTGATATGGCTGGCTGTGCCATTCATTGGAAATAGACCCTCACATTAAAATGTGTCCTGAACACAGATCAATCTGACACCACAAGTGAACACTGTGAAGAAACCAAAGCAGGTGTAACAGTGATAACGACAATGTATATGAAAATTAGATTTTACATTAAATGGCATTAACATTGTCTGTCTCTCACACCCACAGGGCAACGTGCACAATCTACCCCCAACCAGGTGGGAGATGGATCACAGTCCCAGGTTCCACAGGACCCTGATCCACAGCGACGCCTCTCACCACTCCATGGATGACCCCGACCAACCTGGCACCTCTGGATCCCAAACCCGTGCAGCAGCTGGATCAGTGGCATCTGCGCCAACCACTACACCCATTCCTGCCACATCCCAGCAGACAGCTCGGAGCCCTGCCCACAATCTACAACTGAGCCAGTCTGACAATGAGGGACAAGGTTCGCCGGGCACCCAGGAGGTCGAAGACAACACCACCACTGTCAACCCTCAGGGATCCGGTCGACCGATGGGCCCACAACAGCAGGCCGGGCTTGTTTGGGCAGGGGTGGTGGGAGTGACAAAAGGCGGAGGCGAGAACCTGACCAGCAAGCAGCATGGCCCGGTATGTCTGAACTCAGAAACATCATGGAGTAATACCAGCGGGACACCAGGGAGTTCAGCCAGGGAGTGGGGGCCCTCATTGATTTAATAAACCAGCAGGCTGAGCAACACGCCAGTCAACGACGACACCAAGGACAGATGGAGGCAAGACTGGCTGAGCTCTTGGCGGTGCAGAGGGACATAAGCCACTCACTTCGTCAGATTGCTGACAACATGCAACACCCTCCCTGTGTCACCAGGCCAGAAACATCGCGGCAAAGACTGCCAACAGGCACAGGGAGGGAGGAGGAGGTGGAATCATCTGACGGTGAGTCCCAGGCATCATCAAGGCCTGCATATGAGGGTCCCCCAAGGAAGGTGGGTCATCCACGGAGAAGACGTTGAGAGGCAGAGGGCCATGCTTATCTCCCAGGTCACCTGGTCTGGCATCTTGCCTTTGTGTGCAACAGCATCACCTTATTTACTGTCTGACTGTTATATGCTTGTATCTCGTGCTTGCAAGCACGAGACATTTCCACCGTTGTTCTCGAATCCTGACCTTCAGTCATGAGGATTCCTCGAACGTCACTTTGGACGTTGGCTTCCTCACGACTGGACGTCTCTGGTTGTGGGTGCTTTGCATGGAAATTCAATCTGAAAATAAACCTGAATTTGGACCTACGCAAGTCTCTGCCTCCACTACTTAACATATTTTGGCGACGATCTGGACTTTTGCTGCACCCACCGCCAGTCAAGTCTTCAAGACTCACCGGAACACGACCACTGTTCGTCTCCTGCCTCTTCACCCTCCAGTCCGACTTCTGTCTCCAGGTCGTATACTTTTGGACACTCTCCCGTCCATCACCTGGCTCCCAGCGCGGATTTCTCTTCTTTCTGGCCCTTTTCCCAGCGCTGCTCGTTTCTTCCAGTTGCTGCCTCGCGCTATCACGCGCGCAACGTTCCAACTTCCTGCTCGCGCTGCTTCACGCGCACTACGCTACGATTGTCAAATGAGCCCACCGCCTTTAGAAAATCGCGTCGTACTGTTACCTTGACGACGACGCCGGCGTCCATTTTCAGCGACCTTCCAAGCCTTCGTTCGTACTTCAACACTACTATTCTGCGTTAAGCACCCTTTGCTGTCTTCCAATTCGTTTTCAACTACTGTGACTTGCTCGCTTTGCTAATTCCTTTCAAGCGACTACAGCGATAGGCACGCTTTATTGCCTACCATGTTCATTTGACGTCTCATTCCTCACATTGCAAGTCTTCATGCGACTTCAGCGATAGGCACGCTTTATTGCCTACCATGTTCATTTGACGTCTCATTTTCACATTGCAAGTCTTTATGTGACTACAGCGATAGGCACGCTTCTTTGCCTACCATGTTTATTTGATGTCATAATTTCACATTTAAAGTCATTTATTTACCACAGCGATAGGCACGCTTTACTGTCTACCATGTATATTTAACTTGGTATTTTCATTTTTCAATTCATCTTCAGCGATAGACACGCTTCATCGTCTAAACCTCATCACAACAGCGTTTCAAGTTATTTAACCACTTTTTTCTGGGTTGTAAAACATTTTCAACCATAAAATTTCATCCTTTCATTTTATCTCACCATGGCCTCTTCTCAACAGTTCCAAACACCAGCTCCTTTTCTGCAAACTCCTGGAAAACCTACTCTTGCTTGGCGCAACTGGCTCAAAGGTTTTGAGAACTATTTGGTAGCCATCGACGCTACCAAATATGATCCTCCTCGCAAGGTTGCCATTCTTTATGGTTGTTTGGGAGTTGCTGCTCAACAAGTTTTTGAAAACTTACCTCATATTCCTTCTCCCTCTGGTGATTCCGGTGACAATTGGAATGTTTACCAAGAAGCCATTGCTCGTCTCAATAAACAATAAGACGATGAGCCCAGTATCGTGTTAGAACGTCATAATTTTTTCAAACGTAAACAAAGTATTGATGAGAGCGTAGAAGACTATATTGCTCAACTCAGAATCCTTGCTTCTACCTGTGACTTTGGTGCCAGTACAGATACCTCTATCAGAGACCAATTTATTTTTGCATGTTTTTCTAAAAAAATCCAGGAACGTTTATTAAGTTGCAAAAATCCTTCTTTAACTGAAACAATTGATATTGCTAAGGGGATTGAACACGCAACTTATTCCTCTAAAATTCTACAAGAAAGTGTATCTCAACCTTCTGTTCATTTGGTCGACCAAGCTTCTGGTTTCACTTCTATTGACCTTGTTAACAATTCTTCAAGACAACAGAATAGAAAACCCCTCAATTGCTACAGATGCGGATCAAGAAACCACCTTGGCAATTCTCCCACTTGTCCTGCTTCTGGAAAAAAATGTTCCTCCTGCAAGAAAATTGGTCATTTTCCTTCTGTTTGCAGGGGTCGCAAAAGATTCACTAGAGTCAATAATATTGAGTTTCAAGAAAACATAGAGTCTTGCTCCACCAGACTCAATGATGTTATGTTGTCCATTGAGTGTGATTCTCTTGAATTTGCCAAGATTAAGAGTCCCTTGTGTGAATTGTTGATTGGTACAATTACAATCCAGGTCAAAGCTGATTCTGGTTCTCCCATTACCATTTTATCCGACCTCACGTTTTATGATAATTGGAGTCAAGTTGTCCTTTCCAAGTCTGACGTCAATCCCAAGGCCTTTGGCGAAAAGGACATCGATATGTTGTTTTTTTTTTATTCTAACATTGCTTGTCTAGGCAGATACACCTTCACCAAAGTTTATGTTGCCCTCAAGGGCAGGGATATTGTTGGTTGGTTTGACTTAGCCAGAATGGGTTTGATTCTCAAACCTGGCTCTGATCAACCCATTGCCCTAGGCGACATCACTCATGACTATTACACTAGTCTTGATTCTGGGAACTTCAATATTTCAGATCTTTCCTTTCCCATAGTCAAAATGGACAGTTTACTGAGTTCTTTTCCAAACTTATTTAAAGATAAGGTTGGTACAGTTCTTGGTTTTAAGCATGAAATTAGACTTAAACCCAATGCTCAGCCAGTTGTTCACAAAGTTCGTCCTCTTCCTTTGAGCGCTAGAGATGAACTTAAAAGTGTCCTAAAAAATCTCTGTGATGAAGGAATCATTGCTCCTTGTGACTCGTCTGAATGGGTTTCCCCCATTGTTTTAGTTCGCAAGAAAACTGGAGAGGTGAGATTGTGCGCTGATTTACGCTCACTGAATAACAATATAATTGTGGATTGCCACCCCCTCCCCAAAATTCATGACCTTTTGGCTAATTTGGGTGGGGCTAAATTTTTCTCCCTCCTCGACCTTAGGTCTGCTTATCACCAAATTCCCTTGTCCCTCAGCTCTCAAGAGTTAACAACGTTTATTACTCCCTTTGGTGCCTTCAAGTACCTCAGGCTTCCCTTTGGCTTGGCCTCGGCAGCCAGCATTTTCCAAAAACGTATGGACAACCTATTTCAAGACATCCCTGGCGTGCAAGTGTTGGACAGGCCACATGAAGGGCCGCTCTCCCCCGGCCCAACCAGGCCCGAGCCCGGTCACACAGGTACCACACACCACCATTACGCGTCCTCCGTCCCCTCAGGGACCCCTACCCTTGAACATGTCGACCTCGTGGGCCCGATCCACTGCCGGCCTGCGCGCCATCCTGGGCGCCATCTTGGACACTCCACCACGAGGCCGCCCGGCCCCCGATCGACCTCAACCCTGGGCCTGGCCAGGCCTCAGACATCCCGGCACCACCATCCACCCAGGAGGTGAGCGGGCTACTTGGCAAGTCAATGGGAGAAAGAGGTGTCGATGGCTCTCCCCCGCCAAGTGCCGCTCGCCCATCGCCTCCCCGGGCGCTGGCTCCACTCCCCTGCTGGGTGTCTGGACTCCCTCATCCCGGACCTCCCGACCTCCAAGTGCGAGGGTCCGGACATCAAAGAACACCAGCCCTATAACTGGGGCAGCTCCAGAGCAGGAAGGCAGTTGTATCTTGGAGTCGAGAGACGTAAAGAGGAACTCATCCTGGACGGACTACTGGCGCTGCCATAGCTCTGTCCTGTGCACCATCGTCCTGCCTGTTGGCGCTGCCACAGCCGTCGTAACCTTCATCCTTCATCGTCGTCGGGATCTGCTGGCGTGGCCGCGGACCGTTGTAACCGTCATCTTCTACCGGGACCTGCAGGCTCCGCCGCGGACCGTCGTCCTTCCTTCATCCATCTCGGGACCTGCTTGGCTCCTCCACGGCCCGATCATCTAGAACGCCGAGCTCGAGGATTGAGAGCTATTTTGTACTCATTGGTAACTAAGACTGTCCCGCTACCCCTTTCCTAAACCAGAGTCTAGAACCGAGGGGACCCCTGAGTCCAGACCTCCTTGTATCCATCATCGTAACCTAAGAATTGCATATAAAGTCTCGTTAACCTTCAACCTTGTGTGGTGTCCGTCTGTGGGGGGGAAGTTACTTATCTGTACAGTCGTTGGAGACGGCTCTCCCTGGAGACCTCTCCCCGTAACCTCGGCCGACCCTCCCGGTCCGTCTAACATTGGTGGCCAGCGGCGCGATCCGAATCACCGCATAAACGTACAGAGAGTAGCTCACCCCACGACGAAGTCACAATGACCACGAAAGAGAGCGGATCAACCGAGAAATTCCAAATGGAGAAATTGGAGGAGTACAACCATCGTGAACTTAAACAATTCTGCATCGAACTGGGTATCGCTACCACCGGACTGAGTACCAAGGACGATTTTAAGCATGCCCTAGAATCTTGGGCAGAAACCGGGGCTGCCGGAACCCCTGATCAAAGCACCGTAGAAAAAACGACCACGGCCCCGGAAGGGCAAAGAACGGGTCTCTCGCAAGGCGAGATCCAGGAAAGAGAAAGGACCCGACTACACGAACTAGAAATGGCCCGACTTAAAATGGACGTTGAACTTAAGTTGGCCGAACAAAAAATCAACTTAGAGCACCTGCGTCTCCGAGAAGAAAGAGAGGAGAAACAGAGACAAAGGGAGCTCAAGGAAAAAAAACTAGCGTACGAACACGAACGAAACCTAGCCGAGATCAACCTACGCAAGCAGAATAAAGAAGCAGGGGTACCCGAGCGACCCCCCACCTCAGGGGCCACAGACAAAAAGGTACACATCCCCAAGGATGTTGTCCGAGAATACTTCAGAGAGGACGACATCCAGCAATGGTTTAAAGCCTATGAAATCGCTATGACTGCACACCGGATCGATAGAAGCGACTGGGGAGCCGGTCTCTGGGGAAGATTCCTCAATGAGGGCCGCGACACCCTACTACAGCTCCCGGACCACCAGATGACCTCCTACGACCATATGAAAGCGGCCCTCCTCACCCGCTATGGTCTCACACCCGAGATGTACCGTCAGAGGTTCCGAGACTGCACCCGCATCCCGGGTACAACTTGGGTGGACTATGTAACATACTTTAGCCGAGCCTTCGAGGGCTGGATCCGAGGAAGCAACGTCACGACCTACGAGCAACTATTTAACCTGATGGTATGGGAGCATCTGTCGAACAATTGCTTCATTGAACTCCGCCAACACCTCCTCGACAGCAAGTTAACGGATCCCCGGCAGCTCGCAGCCGAAGCTGACCGGTGGGAGATCACCAGAGTGGGCCGGAATGGGTCCTACGAACAGAACCGGAACAACAATGGTCAGCACCGACCCAGAGGAGGAGGAGGGGGCCAAGGGCGAGGAAGAGACAACGCCCCGGTCGCCCCCGCTACCAACACCACCCCCCCGGCCAACCGGGGCAGCACCCCAGCGCGACCGGGGTACAGAGCCAATGTCACGTGTCACCGATGTCAACGAGTCGGCCACTATGCGAACGACCCAAACTGCCCGCAGTACCAGAGCCCAAGACCCCGCCAAGTGGCCGCTGCAGCCCTAGGGGAAGAACAGATCTCCGAGGAACAGGAAGAGTACGAACAAGAGCATCAAGAGTGGGAGCCAGCCGCCATGACTCTAGCCTGCTTAGGGGGGAAAGACATGGTCCCGCGGGTCCCCCTACCCGCTAACACCCAGAAGTACAGCCAATGGGTGAGCATCAATGGACACCAGGCCGAAGCCCTTCGTGACACCGGGGCCAGTGTAACAGCCGTCCGCTGTCACCTGGTGGCCCCAGAACAGTATCTACCGAACATTCTCTGCCCTGTACGATCAGCCGATAACTCGGAGAGCCTGTGTCGGATGGCCTGCGTCCCCTTCGAATGGGGGGGGGTCTCCGGCATGTTGAAAGTGACGGTCCGAGACGATGCCCCCGTAGACTGCCTCCTGGGCAATGACCTGGAAAGCTCTCCGTGGGCCGCCGTGGAGCGAAAGGAACACCTGGGGATGTTGGGCGTCCCAGACTGGGCGTGCGTCACCACCCGTTCCATGGCCGCCCGTGCCAACCACCAGCCAGAAGAACCCGAATGGCCGGCGCCACCGCCTCCGGTCGCCCCAGCCGAAAACACCGACCTCGCTGACCTCGACCAGTGGCCTCAAGAAGGGGGGCCCACGCAAGAACAATTTCGCAAAGAACAGAAGACCTGTCCCTCCCTCGAGGGACTCCGCCAGCAAGCGCTCGCCCAAAGCGCAGGGGATACCCCCGGAACTCATTGGGTCTACTGGGACAATGATCTGCTGTACAGCGAGCAAAGAATCGCCGAGCTGGGGAGCAACCGAGTACTAGTGGTACCCCTCCGTTTCAGAGACTTCCTGTTAAACCTGGCCCACGATGTTCCCCTGGCAGGACATCTGGGACAAGATAAAACCTACAGTCGCCTAGTGACCCACTTCTTCTGGCCCAAAATGAGAAACGATGTGCACCAGCATTGCCGATCTTGCCCCACGTGCCAAGCCAGTGGGAAGAGCGGCCGCAAACTAAAGGCTCCCCTGCAACCTTTTCCCGTGGTCACTACCCCGTTTGAGAGAGTCGGAATAGACATTGTGGGGCCCTTGGACCCACGCACAAAACAAGGACATCGATTCATCCTGGTGCTAGTGGACCACGCCACCCGCTACCCTGAGGCTGTTCCTCTGCGAACTGTGACAGCCCCGGTGGTCGGCCGGGCCCTGATGGGGATCTTCTCCCGTGTGGGCTTCCCCCGAGAAGTCGTCAGCGACAGAGGCACGAACTTTATTTCCAAATACATGAAGTCCCTCTGGCAACAGTGCGGGGTCACCTACAGATTCACAACCCCCTATCACCCTCAAGGGAACGGACTCGTTGAGCGGTTCAACCGCACGCTAAAGGGAATGATCGGGGGGTTGGAAGAGCCCCTCCGTCGCCAGTGGGATGTGCTGCTGCCGTGCCTCCTCTTCGCATATCGAGAAGTCCCCCAGAAATCCCTGGGCTTCAGCCCATTTGAACTGCTATATGGACACCCAGTGCGAGGGCCGCTCAGTCTCGTCAAAGAAGGCTGGGAGATGCCTCCGCTAAAGAACCCTCCAGATGTCTTCCGGTACCTCCTCACCCTCCGCAACCAGACACGGCGGTTCAGAGAACTAGCGAAGGCCAACCTAGAGGCCAGTCAAGAGGACATGAAAAAATGGTATGACCAGAATGCCTCATCCATTGAATTCGAACCTGGCCAACAGGTATGGGTGATGTCCCCCACTGAGCCATGCGCCCTGCAAGACAAATGGACGGGGCCCTTCAAAGTAATAGAGCGCAAGGGTCCTGCCACTTACCTCATCGATATGGAATCCTCCCGGAACCCTCTCCGGGTCCTCCACGCTAACAGACTAAAGCCCCACTTTGTGCGAACAGAGCTCAGCCTCCTGATGGCCACAGACACTGGGGTTGAAGAAGACTCCGAGCCTCCCCCTGACCTCCTCCGGACTCAAGAGCAAGACGGCTCCGTGGATGGGGTCCGGCTCTCAGAGGCCCTCACCAGAGAACAACGCCAGGAGTGTCAAGCCCTCCTATCACAGTTCGCCAGCCTGTTCTCCCTCACCCCGGGTGTCACTTCCTGGTGTGTGCACGATGTGGATACCGGGGACAGCCCCCCTATCCGCCACCGGGCCTACCGCGTGCCAGACCGGGTACGGGCCTGCATCCAGGAAGAAATAGCCAAGATGCTCACGATCGGGGTCATCGAGCCCTCAGACAGTCCCTGGGCCAGCCCTGTCGTACTGGTCCCCAAAGCAGCTGCCCCCGGCACCACACCCGAACTCCGGTTCTGCGTCGACTACCGGGGCTTGAATGCGGTCACCAGAACAGACGCGCACCCCATCCCCCGGGCAGATGAACTAGTCGACCGAATGGGAGCTGCCCGCTACCTCAGCATCTTCGACTTGACAGCAGGCTATTGGCAGATCGGCCTCACACCCCGGGCGCAAGAACGTTCTGCCTTCTCCACCCCCGATGGCCATTACCATTTCACGGTCATGCCCTTCGGCATGAAGAATGCCCCAGCAACATTCCAACGGCTCGTCAATCAGGTCCTGGCGGGGCTCGAAGGATTCAGCGCCGCCTACCTAGACGACATCGCTGTATACAGCCACCATTGGACCGAGCACCTCCACCACCTCCGAGCAGTGCTGCAAGCCCTTCAGCGAGCTGGCCTCACGATCAAGGCCAGCAAGTGTCAAATTGGGCAAGGGTCTGTAACCTACCTCGGACACCAGGTGGGAAGCGGCCTAGTGGCCCCGCTACAGCTGAAAATTGCCGCCATCCAGGCCTGGCAGCCCCCCATCACCCAAACCGAGGTACGAGCCTTCCTGGGCCTCACGGGCTACTACCGAAGGTTCGTAAAAGACTATGGTACCATAGTGGGGCCCCTCACAGAACTCACGTCAAAGAACCAGCCCAAGAAAGTCACCTGGACCCCAGAGTGTCAAACTGCATTTGAACAATTAAAGGCCGCCATGTGTTCCGCCCCTGTGCTCCAGGCCCCAGACTACAGCCGGGAGTTCGTCGTCCAGACGGACGCCTCCGACCAGGGCATTGGGGCAGTCCTGTCTCAAGTGAACACCGAAGGCCTTGATCAACCGGTGGCCTTCATCAGCCGGAGACTCCTACCACGGGAGCAACGCTGGAGCACCATAGAGAGGGAAGCCTTCGCTGTGGTATGGGCCCTCAAGAAGCTCCGGCCCTACCTTTTCGGCACCCACTTTCGGGTGCAGACCGACCACCGACCCCTGCAATGGCTGATGCATATGCGGGGGGAGAACCCAAAGTTGCTACGCTGGTCCATCTCCTTGCAAGGTATGGACTTCACAGTCGAACACCGGCCTGGGCCAGATCACGCCAACGCGGATGGCCTGTCCCGGTTTTTCCGCCTCGACGAGGAGAGTCCCCAAGAGGATGGGTAACTCTCCCCGCCTTCAGCTGGGGGGGACGCATGTTGGACAGGCCACATGAAGGGCCGCTCTCCCCCGGCCCAACCAGGCCCGAGCCCGGTCACACAGGTACCACACACCACCATTACGCGTCCTCCGTCCCCTCAGGGACCCCTACCCTTGAACATGTCGACCTCGTGGGCCCGATCCACTGCCGGCCTGCGCGCCATCCTGGGCGCCATCTTGGACACTCCACCACGAGGCCGCCCGGCCCCCGATCGACCTCAACCCTGGGCCTGGCCAGGCCTCAGACATCCCGGCACCACCATCCACCCAGGAGGTGAGCGGGCTACTTGGCAAGTCAATGGGAGAAAGAGGTGTCGATGGCTCTCCCCCGCCAAGTGCCGCTCGCCCATCGCCTCCCCGGGCGCTGGCTCCACTCCCCTGCTGGGTGTCTGGACTCCCTCATCCCGGACCTCCCGACCTCCAAGTGCGAGGGTCCGGACATCAAAGAACACCAGCCCTATAACTGGGGCAGCTCCAGAGCAGGAAGGCAGTTGTATCTTGGAGTCGAGAGACGTAAAGAGGAACTCATCCTGGACGGACTACTGGCGCTGCCATAGCTCTGTCCTGTGCACCATCGTCCTGCCTGTTGGCGCTGCCACAGCCGTCGTAACCTTCATCCTTCATCGTCGTCGGGATCTGCTGGCGTGGCCGCGGACCGTTGTAACCGTCATCTTCTACCGGGACCTGCAGGCTCCGCCGCGGACCGTCGTCCTTCCTTCATCCATCTCGGGACCTGCTTGGCTCCTCCACGGCCCGATCATCTAGAACGCCGAGCTCGAGGATTGAGAGCTATTTTGTACTCATTGGTAACTAAGACTGTCCCGCTACCCCTTTCCTAAACCAGAGTCTAGAACCGAGGGGACCCCTGAGTCCAGACCTCCTTGTATCCATCATCGTAACCTAAGAATTGCATATAAAGTCTCGTTAACCTTCAACCTTGTGTGGTGTCCGTCTGTGGGGGGGAAGTTACTTATCTGTACAGTCGTTGGAGACGGCTCTCCCTGGAGACCTCTCCCCGTAACCTCGGCCGACCCTCCCGGTCCGTCTAACAGCAAGCGTATCAAGATGATATCTTGGTCTACGCCAACGACTCTTCTCAGCACAATCACACTCTTAACACCGTCTTACAAGTTTTGGAGAAAGCTGGCATGACCGTTAGACACGACAAGTGCAAGTTTGGCGTCCAAGAGTTAGATTACTTGGGCCACTCCCTTTCTCCCAATGGCATTAAACCCAAGTTCTCTTTAATTAAAGCCATTAGAGATGCCAAACCTCCCAAGGATCGTGATGCACTTCGTTCCTTTCTGGGCTTATCCGAATACTACGCCAGGTTTGTTCATGGTTACGCTCAGATTGTTGAACCTTTGAGAACACTCTTAAGGAAGGGAGTGAAATTCGTTTGGTCTTAAGACTTACAAAAAGTTTTTGACCAGGTCAAGAAGATCATTGAGGATTCACCTGCCTTAAATCCCTTTTGTGACGGCTCTAAGTGTTTTATCACTGTCGATGCCAGTCTTACCGGTTTGGGTGCCGTTTTAGGACAATGGGTCGAGGGGAAAGAACATAGGATTGCCTTTGCATCCAGAACACTTCTTTCTGCTGAAACTAGGTACAGCACGATTGAAAGAGAAGCTCTGGCTTGCGTTTGGGCTATTCAAAAGTTCAAATCTTACATTTGGGGTCGGGAGTTTGAGATTTACACAGACCACAAGCCCCTTATGTACATGCTTTCCGACAGTACTTCCAATAGGGCCTCCGCCAGACTTGTTCGTCTCCTTTCCAAACTCCATGAATTTCATTTTGTCATCAAACACATTCCTGGGGGTAAGAATTTCAGGGCCGATTGCCTCTCAAGAATGTCTTTAACTGATGATTCTATTGTTGATGATGATATTGAGTGTGTTGTTGCCACCATTGATGCAGTTGCTGAATGTCAACCCATTGCTGAAGCACAATGGAATATAGCTTATAAAAATGATGTTGTTCTATCCAAAGTTAAGGATTTCATTATCAACAAATGGCCTGAACGTAGAACCTTATCCTCTGAGTTAAAAGGTTTTGCTAATGTTTCTGAAGAACTTTCTTTGGTTAATGATATGGTCATGCGCAACGATTTATTTGTTCCTCCTCAGTCTGTTCGTGAACATATCATTCGTTCTGCCCATCAAGGTCACCTTGGTATTGTTAAAACTTGTCAACGCATCAAACAATTCTACTGGTGGCCTTCCATGGACTCTCATATTAGGAAGATGATCGATAATTGCACTCAATGCATCCTCTCTGATAAACATTGGAAAACTCTTTCCACACCTTTATGTCCCATTCCTTTACCGGCTGGTCCATGGGACAAAGTAGCTTTGGACTTTTCTGGTCCATATGATGTTTTACCTTCTGAGCACAAGTTTCTTATCCTTCTTGTTGATTACCACTCCAAATGGCTCTATTATTCCTTTTGCAATTCTGCTTCTACTGACAATGCTATTAAATTCTTACAGTCTGTTTTTGATGTTGAGGGCTTTCCCAAGACCATCATTACCGACAATGGAACCCATTTTGTCTCACAAAATATGTGCTCTTTTCTCAAGTGTCACGATATTTCTCACTACAAAGTTGCCTTGTACTCACCCTCCTCAAATGGTCTAGTAGAAAGGTGTAATCGCATCATTAAGGAGGGTGTCCAGACTGCTCTTTCTTCTAGGCTCGATCCCTTGCCTTTCGTTCATGACAAAGTGTGGGCCTACAATACCTCCCCACATTCTACCACTGGGGTCTCACCTTTTAGCTTACTTCGTAAAAGAAGAGTTCATTCGATTCTCAATCCTAGTTGGTTGCATAAGGATTCTGATTCGTCTGATTTTTCTTCTTCCGTTCAAGATCATGTAAGAGCTAAACAATTGTCAATGAAATCACGTTTTGATGAAGGTAAACATTCTGTTGATCAGCCTTTACAAAAAGGTGATTTGGTTCTTATCAAGAATCCCAAAAGAGTTTCTAAAGGGAGGTCTAAATTTTCTTCTCCAAATTTGGTCACACAAGTTAGTAAAGCCTCAGCCCTTCTTGATGACAGAGGGTGGTGGAACAAGCGAGCTCTTGTTAAGATTTCTCCACTTCAAGCCCACGTCATCAAGGAACATGCCACTTCAGATTCTGAGCACTGTGATTGGTTTGATTTGTTTTATGCTCAACCACCCTCTTCCAATCCAGTTGCTGAATCCTCCTCCATTCCAGTTGCTGAAACTTCCACGTCCTTTCAGGCAACTGCTCCTGCTCATTCCATTTTTCCTTCAGATTCTCTTCCCTCCACTTCTTCCTTGCCACAGTACTCTGTCCCAACAGATTCACCTATACCACACGATTTGATTTCCCAAGATACTTCTGAAGTGGCAACAAAAAGGGCTTTTCGTTTGAAGCAGTTATCCTGCAGATTGAGAGACTTTGTTTTAGAATAACTTTGCATAATTTAGCAATTACCATTGTTTGCTATTGTATGTTTTCTTTGTTACCCTTCTTAGAGGGGAAGATGTTATATGCTTGTATCTCGTGCTTGCAAGCACGAGACATTTCCACCGTTGTTCTCGAATCCTGACCTTCAGTCATGAGGATTCCTCGAACGTCACTTTGGACGTTGGCTTCCTCACGACTGGACGTCTCTGGTTGTGGGTGCTTTGCATGGAAATTCAATCTGAAAATAAACCTGAATTTGGACCTACGCAAGTCTCTGCCTCCACTACTTAACACTGACTCTCCCACATGGACTTGCTGGTCGCATTATCACCAATGATGCCAAACACTGTGGAATGGACTCTGTTGACTAAAACTGCAAGGTATCACATCTCCCTCTGTGAACTTTGGATTCCCCTTATTTTTGTACAGCACATAACACCTACTCACATTTCACTCACAAGAAGGAGAAATAAAAATAACAAACACAATACGTAATGATGTTGAAGTAGTTTTTTCCCTGAGTCAACAACATACGTGTCGGGATTTGTCAAAGTATGCCAGAGTGTCGATCAAACTCAAGCCATCCATACACTGGGATCTGAGCCTGGTTGTGGACACACATAGGTCACAATGTATGATCAACTACATCCATTGAGGAAAATATTCACAAGTGATGGTTACTATCTGCTGAGGGGGGGGGGGGCTGGCTTTCCATACTGCTCAGACAGGTACAGAAGAGTATCATGAAGGTGTACAGGTCATGGGTAATGTGTCGGTGTCCAGGGAGGGACTACCAGGTCTGTTTGTTGATGTTGGAGAACTATCACCCGCATGCAGTTGTACTGTGGAAGTGTTGAATGTTGCCCAGGGCAAGGGTGGCTGGAGGGACTACAGCCAACGGGGTGGTGCATGGGAAACGTCCATATTAGTTTTTTGGGCTGTGGTTGTGGAGTGCCACTGAGTGTGGCTGAGGAGTATGAAGGTGACCCTGCAGTTGACAGTGAGACTCTCAATCAATCAATCAGGAAATTTGTAATGCGCACTACATACCTGTGAGGGTTTCAAGGCGCTGGGGGGAGGGGAGGCGTCTGCTACTGATAGAAGAGCCAGGTCTTAAGGAGTTTCTGGAGGCCAAAAGGTCCTGGGTCTGACGTAGGTTGGTCGGGAGAGTGTTCCAGGTCTTGGCTGCGAGGTGGGAGAATTATCTGCCGCCGGTGGTGTTATTCCGGATGTGTGGACCTGTGGCGAGGGCGAGGTTAGCAGAGCGGAGGCTGCAGGTGGGGGTGTAGAAGCTGAGTTGGTCGTTGAGGTATGCTGGTCCTGCGTTGTGTATGGCTTTGTGTGCGTGGATGAGGAGTGTGAAGGTGATCCTCTTGTTGACGGTGATACAATGCAGGCCTCTCAGGTGAGGTGTGATGTTACTGCGTCGGGGGCGTTGAGGATCAGTTGTGCGGAGGCATTCTGGATGCCTTGCTGCCGTCTCATGAGCATGGTTGTTGTTCCCGCATAGAGGGCATTCTCGTAGTCCAGTCTGCTGGTGACGAGGGCCTGGGTGACGGTTTTTCTTGTGTCAGAGGGGATCCATTTGAAGATCCTGCGGAGCATTAGGAAGGTGTTGAAGCATGACGCAGAGACGGCATTGACTTGTTTGGTCATGGAGAGGGCAGAGTCAAGGATGATCCCCAGGTTGCGTGTGTTATTCGGTGGGTGCTGGGGCTGTACCTAGCGATGTTGTCCACCAGGAGTTCTCCCAGGCTGATGGGGTGGTACCACTGTCCTTCATCCATTCTGCGAAGGCCTTCATTCCCCTGTGGAGGTTACCTTTGGCGGTGTGGGGGTCTTTTGTGAGGGACATGATCATTTGGGTGTCGTTGGCGTAGGAGATGATGTTGATGCTGTGTTGTCGAGCGATGTGGGTGAGTGGTGCCATGTAGATATTGAACAGTATCGGGCCGAGGGATGATCCCTGTGGGATGCCGCACATGATGTAGGTGGTCTTGGAGCGGAAGGGTGGGAGGCGGACGCTCTGGATTCTGCCGGAGAGGAAGGATGTGGCCATGCCAGGGCCTTCTCTTGGATTCTAGCGTCGTGGAGGAGTGCTGTTAGGGTGCAGTGGCAGACTGTGTTGAAGGCTGCTGATAGTTACAGAAGAATGAGGGTGGCTGTTTCTCCTTTGTCCATCCGGATCCTGATGTTGTGGGTGGGGGCGATGAGGGCGGTCTTGGTGCTGTGGTTGCAGCAAAAGCCGGACTGGGATGGCTCCCGGATGTGGTTGTCTTCGAGGTAGCGGGTCAGTTGGCAATGTCCTCCGTGACTTATCCAGGAAAGGGAGCAAGGAGATGGTCCGGAATTTCTTGAGGTCATTGGGCTCCGCCTTGGATTTCTTCAGTAGGGTGTTGATCTTGGCGAGCTTCCAGATTTTCGGAAAGATTGCTGTTTTGAAGGAGATGTTGATAGTGTTTTGCAGATGGGGTGCGATGGCTGAGCTGGCTTGGTTGAAAACATGGTGAGGGCATGGGTCAGATGGGGATCCAGAGTGTATGGAGTTCATGGTCTTGATGGTGTCCTCATCGCTGGTGTTGGACCAGGCGGTCATTCGACTGGTGTGGGTGGAGGTCGCAGGGGTGATGGACCCGGCAGTGGATGAGGGTGTGTTGGTGTGGAAGCTGTCGTGGAGGACGGTGATCTTGTGGTGAAAGAAGATGGCCAGTGAATCGCACAGGTTTTATGATGATGGAATGTCGTTGGTGTTGGAGCAGGGGTTGGGGAGGTCTTTCACGATGTTGAAGAGCTCTTTGGTGTTGTGCTTATTGTTGTGTAGGTGGTCCTTGAAGCCGGTCCTCTTGGTAGTCCTGATGAGTTGGTGGTGTTTGCTTGTGGTGTTCTTGTGGGCTGTGTGTCTGTCTGTTGTTTGGTTGCGGAGCCAGTACTGCTCCAGGTTCCGACAGGTACCTTTGGAGGCCCGGAGGTCTTCGGTGAACCAAGTGGCTTTCTTGTTGGTGTGATTGGTTGCGGAGGTCTTGACTGGGGCGAGGGTGTCGGCCCAGTTGTTGATCCACTGTTTGAGGTTGATGGCGGCAGCGTCGGGATCGGTGGGGTCGGTGGGTGGTCCCAGGGAGAGGCTGGTGGTCAATTGGTCCCTGGGACCTTGCCCCAGCAGCGGTGTGTCAACTGTTTGGTGCGGTGGTGTTTGGTGGGCTTCCTGAAGGTGAAGTGGACGCATCTGTGGACAGTCCAGTAAGGTCTGGTGTTGTGGTTGAAATAGACGTGGGGACTTGCGGAGAACATGGAGTCCAGTGTGTGTCCAGCATCGTGGGTGGGTGTCGTCACAAGCTGTTTGAGTCCTAGGTTGGCATGGTTGTCGATCAGGGCGGTGGAGTTGTCGTTGCTGTTGTTTTCAAGGTGGAAGTTCAGGTCCCCGAGGAGGATATAGTCCGTGGAGGCGAGGGCGTGTGTGCTGATGAGCTTGGCGATGGTGTTGTTGAACTGCGGTTGGGGTCCGGGTGGCCTGTAGATGATAGTTACTCTGATGGTGGTGTTGGGGTCGGTGTGGATCTGGAAGTGCATATATTCGGGGGTGGTGAGGGTGTTGTTGGTGTTGGTTGTGACTCTGAGGGAGTCCTTGTGGATGATGGTGATTCCCCCTCCCACTCTGTTGGTGCGGTGTCTGCATTACATTTTGTAGCCCTCTGGGATAGCAATGGCGATGTCTGGTGGCGAGGTGACATTCAGCAAGGTCTCCGTCAGGAAGGTGATGTTGGGGTTGTTTAAGTCTAGGAGGTCCCACAGTTCAATGGCGTGCTTGCAAGCCGACTGGGTGTTGAGGAGGATGCATCGGAGCTGGTGGGTTCTCTGGTCGATGTTTTTGCGGGCCGGATGCTGTTGAAGCTGCAGTTCTGGCTGGTGAAGAGCTTGGAGGGTGCTGGAGTTGTAGTGCTGTCTGGTGTTGTGGCGGCTTCGGGGGCCAATTGTTCTGGCGCTGGGTGCAGTCCATGCGCCGGCGGGCACAGACGGGTTTGCCTTTTGCGCGTCTTCGACGCACTAGCGTAGGTGATGTCAGACATGTGTACAGCATTTGACACCGTAGACCATCCCATTCTTCTGAACCGCATGAAGACCATAGGTGTGTGGTACTCACTGCTGGACTGAATATTGTCCTAACTATCTGACTGCACACATCAGCTCCACACCTACACATTCTACTCCATAGTCAAACCACAGAAGTGGGGTATGCCGCAGGGCTACGCTCAGAGCTTGCAGACTTTAGTATTATTTACTTTACCCCTCTCGCTGAATCGATTGCCATGTCTGAAGTCTAAATGAGATCATATGCTGAGGATCTTGTGCTTCTAATCACCTTCAATCCCGTCAGAGCTGCAATTTTTGAGCATCACCAAAATAGGTCCTTGGTGTTGTATGTCACTCTGGGGGTCTACCTCACAAAGTATTAACAATCAGATACCTGGAATGTTGGTGTCGTCCTTGCGGGTGGTCTTCTGTCCATCTGTGATGGCAATGTAGAAGTAGTGTGCGGGGCTTACATACAACCAGGTCACAGTAATTAAGGATATGTGTTGTGCTGTTGTGTTGATGAGGTAACAGAGTCCAATGTTGGGCTGGTGTATGTAGCGTATGTTTTTTTTTTTTTTTTTAAACATTTTTATTTTATGGGCGTCACAAGCAAATTTTAACACAAACAATAAACAGTATTTCATTTTACAATACATCCAGCATCTGCGCTGATATTACAAGAAGCAGAAAATAAGATAAATGAGAGAAATTGGCACAAATAAAAAGTAAAATCAAAATTGAGATTAAACAGGGCTTCAAATCACATTAGTTCAGTTCACAAGTAGGAAACATGCATCCCCAGATTCTCTCTATTTTAGTCATTGCTTTAACACCTCTTTTCCTAGCTAAAGATAACTCCATATGATGTATCTCTTTGACCAAGCACCACCATTCATTTACATGAGGCGAGTGATCCGCAATCCAAGCTCTAGCTAAAACCAGCCTTGCGCATGCTAACAGAATAAAAATGAAATTTTGAAATGGAGATGGAGTAGGCTGAAGACCTAAGAGGATCATTTCAGATGTTAATGGTGCATCAATTATTTGTTTCAATCTCAGAATTCTTTCTAAGCTGTCCCAAAACGGAGCAAGAACTGGACAGAGGACCAACATATGTTCTAAATCAGCAGCTTGGAGGTGGCACTTTGGGCACTTAGTGCGATCACTAAGAGCATTATTAGAGGCCATTTACTTATTTTTAAGGGGGTATGATAAAGTTGGCATATTGTTTTGTATGCTTGTAGTTTTAAGCTTGAGGAGTGGACTAACGTGTCAATTTTGTATAAGAAGGAGGAGATTTCATTCGAAGTAATACCGGTAGGAAACCGTAAAGCCCATTTCTGTGCTATTTTGGGGCATTCATCTGATTTGTTTTCAGTAAAGCATCTGTATCCTTCGCTGATGGTGGCTTTCTTATCCCCCACTCCTTTATACATACATTGCCAAAAATCTGAGTCCACAATCTCTTTAAGTTTTTGTTTCCCTATAAGGAAATCGCGTATTTGTATATACTTAAAATAAGTGTGTTCTGGTAACTTGTATAATAACCTTAGTGTATCAAACTCCAAAAAGCCTGATGAGCCGTATAAGTCCCCCAATTTCATTATGCCTTGTTTTGCCCATATCTTACATCCTAAATCATTAAAGATACTCGGTAAGCCCGTATTGTTCCAAAGACTTAAAAGAGAATGGTAAAATGATACTTTATTCTGGATCATTAATATCCTCCATATACTGATTATATCTTTCGCAGTCTTAAACCTCACTCTTTTAAAGTAATTTGGGTCATTATTTCTAGCCAAAAACTGTAAGCAATCTGATCCTAGCATAAATCGATGGAAAAAATATGGGTTACTGGAGTTAAACAAGCTCTGGAGCCACCCCAAAAATGAGGCAAAGTACATTCTGAAGTCTGGGAAGTTTAGCCCTCCTTTTATAAATGGTAGTTTCAAAGAAGAGAGTGCTCTGCGGTTCTTTTTAAACCCCCATAGAAAGCTGCCCAGTATGCAATCAAGTTTCCTGAAAAATATTTTATTTATCTTCAGAGGAATGCATCTAAATAAGTACAAGAATCTTGGCAAGATGCTCATTTTAATAAGATTGATTCTCCCAATAAGATTTAAAGGCACTTTATGCCATTTTTTAAGGAGAGCCTGGGTATCTTTTAATAAAGCATCATAATTCAAAGACATAAATCCCTAATATTAGATGTTATCTTGATGCCTAAATAGGTAGCAGCATGGCATATTCCCGTTACTTGCATCAGTGGTTTGTAATTAACTATAATTTGAGTCTTTCCCAAGTTTAACTTATATCCCGAAACTTCTCCAAAAGATTCTGCCTCTTTGACGATTCCTGCCATAGATTCAATCACATCTCTTGTATAAACTGCCAAATCGTCTGCGTAAGCTGTAATTTTAAGCGAGTTTGCCCCAGATGTAAATGGTTTTATCATCGCCTGGGATTGTATGGCATTAATGAAGGGTTCCATGGCGAGAGCAAATAATAGAGGTGATAATGGGCATCCCTGCCGGGTCCCTCTTCTTATTGGGAATTTAGTAGAGAGTAAGCAGTCGTAACCTATTAAAGCGTTAGGGAGGTAATAAAGTGCCTGGATCTTCGTTAATAATTTAATTTTGAACCCTATTGCTTTCAGAATTGCCCATAGATAATCCCACCCCACTCAGTCAAAGGCTTTTTCAGCGTCAAGTAATATCATACCGAGTTAGGAGGGATTAGTAGCAGCCATATTGAACACTGTGATAGCAGTGTTTACATGCTGAGTGGTATCCCTGCCTACTACAAAACCATGCTGATGTTCACTGACCAATCTAGTCATAAAGGGGGAGAGTCTTATGGCTATTAATTTAGCAAATACCTTAGCGTCAGCATTGATCAGAGAAATTGGGCAGTAGGACCCGTACTCGTAGGTGTTTTATTCTTCTTTAAGAAGAAGATAATTTTAGCAGTATTCCAGGAGGTCGGGCCCCATCGATTGTGATAATCTGATTAATGACCGAGCAAAGTACAGAGATAAGTTCATCGCAACAAATTTTATAAATTTCAATAGGCAAAGTGTCCTCTCCTGCAGCCTTCCCAGATGGAAGAGAAAAAATTGCTAATTTTAGTTCTTCCTTAGTGAAGTCTTTTTCTAGTTCTTCCATACCTCCGGTATCATTCTCTGACCGCCAGCTATTTCTAATATAGTTTTCCAGAAGCTCGATTGGGGGAAAGCTCTCAGGGGTGTACAGCTTAGTGTAATAATCAGCAAATTGTTGCAGTATCTGATCAGGGTGAGTATAATTAGTACCGTCTGCCCTTTTTATGCTCTTTATTAGTGAGGTGGCTCTGTCGTCAGCTATTTTATAAGCAAGAATTTTTCCTATTCTGTCGCCACTCTCATATTGTAAAGTCTTATATTTGTGTAGTTTAGCAGTGACCTTGTCTCTTAAGAATTTCTTAGTTTCACAGCGTAGGGTGGTTAGTTTAAATTGTAATCTATCTTTATTTAAGTTGTGAGAAGCACCTGCACCTTCTTTTCTAGCAATCTCAGCCAAGTGTTCTTCTAGCCCCCTTATCCCTGATGTTATACGACCGATCTCTTCTTTCCGGTTGGCATTCTGCTGTATAATAAACTGCTGGGCAAAACCTCTGATACTGGCCTTGCAACAGTCCCATACTGAAGTGATTTTAGCCGTGTCGATATTGAACTCTAAAAATTCTTTTATATGTGCTTTTGGGAGAGGAATAAACAAAATATCGGATATCAGATGTCTGGGGAAAGAAAATAATCTAGGTTCCTTCTTTTTAGATATAATCTTAAAGGTTACCACTAGGGGATTATGGTTCAATGTTACCTTTGGGCAAATCTCCATTTTGCAGCTCTCCAAAATATGACTCGTTGCCCAAGCCATATCTATGCGTGAATACATTTTATGGGGTATAGAGTGGTAAGTGTATCTGGCCAAGGTAGGATATAAATGTCTCCAAACATCTTTCAATTTATGTATACGGGCTAGCTCTAAAATAGATGCCCTGGTCTTGCACATTCGATGTGAGGGAGCGCTCTTAGTTGTATCTTTTGTGTAATTTATGACACAGGTAAAATCCCCCATAAGTAGTATCCACCCTAATAGTTCAACATTTAGACGGTCAAAAACTGCTGCATCGTCATAAATAGATCCGTATACTGCACATAAGGTATATTTGAGACTGGATAGCGTGATTTGAGCGATTACCCATCTTCCGGCTTTATCAGATGCTACCCTATTGATCTCAGCCTTGAATAATTTTTTCTTAAGTATAGCCACCCCACGGATAGACGCATTCAGAGGTGTACAGTTTACAAGCTCATACCCCCTTGCTCCAGCATTTTCCCATCTTGGTATCGTATATGTGTTTCATTTAATAATGCAAAATGAGGATTGTACATTCTTAACTCTTCAAACACAAGCTGTCTTTTGCTTCTATTATTGAGCCCTGAAACATTCCATGCAAGGCAGTTAACTTGACACATGTCTTAATTCAGAGATGTTTTGAATAACTGCTTCAGCAAAAAAATATACCAATTCTAAGATTATAAATTTGTACCACACATCGTGCCTGCTTGTGCCACCCTTTTCAGTTGCCCCCCCACCCCTCCCACAACCTCCCCCTGGCCTAGGCCTAAATCCCTCCCCCCAACCTGTACCTACCCGGAAGCCTAACCCTATCTTATGCTGCCGCTGGATGGGCAGCCAGTCAGTGGGAGCTCCCCAAGGACCCTCTCCCTCCGTGTTAAATCATACATAGGTATCATATTGAAGGAATAGAGCACATAAACAATATGAGTGCAAATAAGAAACAGAGAAAAGGAATAACCAATGAGCTATCTGTGAACAAACAGAAACAATATTTCTGGTGGTTAGTGATCAGCTGCCAATGAGGCCAGGAATTGTTCGGCCTCCTTGAAGTCATTGAATATACTCGTGTGGCCTGCTTTTATAACTTTAAGACTGGCGGGCTCCTGGAGACAGACCACTGCCCCCATAGATTTTAAAGGGTCTATCAGTTTGCGCAGTTCCCACCGCTTGTCCATTGTGGCCTTGCTAAGATCTGATTTAGTAAAAAATGTAACATTATCCACAGTCACTGGGGAGTTGGGTCTAGCCTTAATAGAGATTGCCTGTCTTAATAAGAAATTTCCCAAATAAATCAGAATGGGTCTAGGGAATCTACTATCCTTGTTTTTAGAAAACATTGGCAATCTGTGAGCTCTTTATATTTGGGAATTCCAATCCCAATCGGATAAATCTGGGAAAGCTTTATGCAAGAGCTTAACCATGTATGCTCGGGCGTCGGCCCCTTCTGACCCCTCGGGAATTCCAAAAAAGCGCAGGTTCTGGCGCCTTTGGCGATTTTCCAGGTCCTCAACCTTGTTCTTAAGTGTCATAATATCTTTATCCTGGCAATCTGAGGATATAACAGTAGTAGCCAGAGTTTCCTCTACAGTGACAATCCTCTGTTGAATTTCAACTATCTCCTCCGTAACATTATGCAGTTTGCCTGTGACCTCCTGCAGACAGCTCTGCATTTTGCAGTTGTCTTCCCTTAGTTGAGAGAAGTTGTGTAGAACCTCTTGGCGATGTTCTAGGGACGGAAGCAAGATGGCGGACTGAAGCCGCCACAGTGAGGACGCTTCTGCAGGATCTCCCGACCTCCGTGGAGTGATGTACTGAATCGGGCCGTTTCGGGCTGAACTGGTTTGAGCGCATGGAGCAGAGACACGCTATGTGAAGCGTTTGGTCACAAAAGCCCCTTCTCTGCAGAGACCCGGGAAAAACAAGCACTTGTGTGATTACAAGACTCGCATTGAGCGCGGGTACTATCACGCGGGATCTCAACGGGGGACTCTAACCGACTCATAGCGAGCACGGCAGTCATTGACTTGATTGAAACGAGTAACTGAAAACGAGTAAACGGATGCTTTAAGGCATTACTCACATGTATTCTCTGGTTTTCATCGGAGTGGGCGAGTAAAGCAGGCTCCGCGGAACTGGCAGCGTTGCACTGTGACTCTCTGAGGCAGCGGCGGTGGCGGCGGCGGCAGCAAGAGGTGGTTACGGAGGCGGAGTAAGACAGTGCGAGGTGTTTAAGCAGCCAACCGGCAACAGCAGCTACATGAAGCGGGACCTCTAGGGAGTGGAGTGGAGCAGTGTTCTGCTTGCCGGCAACTGAGTGATCCCGTGCTCTCCTAGGTGAAAGACGAAAGCAGACGAAGCAGACTGAATAGCGGCAGCAAAAGGTCAGACGAATGACCAGCTGTGGCGAGGACCAGGAGCAAGAAGAGGCTGGAAATCAGCGCAATAATGGCCCCCAAAAACGCTTCCAAAAATCCCCCTCGGCAGAATAAATCCCAGAAGGAGACCACT
Organism: Lissotriton vulgaris; assembly: GCF_964263255.1. Classification (NCBI taxonomy): domain Eukaryota; kingdom Metazoa; phylum Chordata; class Amphibia; order Caudata; family Salamandridae; genus Lissotriton; species Lissotriton vulgaris. Next base: position 44,018,301 of record NC_141689.1, read on the forward strand.
GAAGGAAAAGAGACTTTGGATCCAGGAGCAGCTAAAGAGGTAACAACATTACCAGCAACAGCAACAACAATAGTAGCAGCGACTGCTAAATCTGGTACTTCACTCTCTCTCGCCACACCAGGCAAACAAGGCGGTAAGCAAATGATAATCCGACCACCAGCATTATTGATTCCTGGGGGGAATGAAATAGCAACAAGTGCTTGTAAAAATGCATCAGGAAAGAACGCTACTGCGAATAACAAGGGACTAGCTAGCCCTCAGGTCTCTCGTAATACTATGGGCCACTCTAGCGGTGGGGGTCATAACTTATGCGATAATTCACTTGTGCCGATGGTTAATAATCACACAGGCGCTGGCGCCCCTACTACTAATGGAGTCACAATTGCAGCTCCCGCAGCTGTTACTACTAAGACAAGCCGGTCTGAGGAAAACTCCAGAGATACTACACAAAACGATGCAGAGACTTACCAAGTTTCTGAGGGGGCGAGTAAGGCAGCACAGACCCTAGTCTTGGATATGGGTATGGAGGAAGCTAAGCTGATCACTGAGGATGATGTTTCTAATCAACCAGGTTCACCAGCTGTGCTAAGTCAATGCTCCACTAACATTGATATAGATATCGAGACAGAGAACCAGACAAATGTAATTGCAATAAGTGCATCGGATGGAACTTTAATTGGGAAAGGAGAGGACTCAGCTAAAAATGACCTCTCACCGGTGGATTCTAACGAGGATGACTATGAGGACCTGGTTATCGAGGATGGCCTCGAGGGTGATGAGACTGAAGACGACTCTGCAATAATGATGAATGGCAAAAACATGGGCTTACTTAAAAGGAGAGGGAAAGCGAAGACCAAGGCCAAGAAGGGCAGAAGTCTGAACTTTAACACTTTGTCATCAACATTAACATCTACCAACGCTAGTGCCCGGGAGATACTTTTGAAAGATCAGAGTCCACTACGTAAGTGGGTACAGGCTAAAGGAGGTGTAAAAACTATAGCTATGCGTCTCTCTGGCAATAGCCCTACAGAGGGTATGAATAACCCTAAGATTTCTGATAATAGCAATACACCTACAGATCCTTTGCAGGCAGCTGCACCAAAAGCAGTAGGTAACGCTCCCGGCCTTCCCAATATAGAAGGTGAAATTGCCGGCTCTTCATCCCTTCTTTCATCCGGTTGCATAGAGCCCAGCCAAGCATCTCATTTGGCATCATGCTCAATATCGATACCAATCTTACCTCAACAATCATGCCCAGTACCTGCTGTACCCGCAGCTTCCCCCGTGGGAACCTCCTTGGATGTATGTAGCGTATGTGCAGAACGACGCACATGACCTGCTTGTACGGACATACACTGTTATGTGTGGCACTGCGGTGTTGGCAGTATGAGTTGCACATACAGCCTGCGAAGCTGTCATGTGTGCACTTAAGGGTTGCCTGAGACAAGATGCATGATTGGCTGGTGTTCACTGTGTGGAGGGTGGCAGGAGAATGAGTCTGTAGTGTAACCTGTGTAATTGAATGACCACAGGGCCTTGCACTGTGCACGTTGCAGGCGCTGACGGTCCTGCCTTTGTCATGGAGGTGGTGCAACTGTGGCACTGACAAGCTGCGGCCTGCCTTAAGAATGGACAGATGGATGGAGGAGCATATTGTTGGCGTGTGTGTTGCAGAATCTGGGCACTGGGTGTTGCGTTCTCACTGGGGATGCAGAATCATGAATGTGTGAGCACATGATGGCAGAAGATGTGAGGCACCATGGAAAAGTAGCACACAAAGACAAGGATATTTGCAAAGCACCATGTTACACGTGTATGAAAAGGAAGGAGTGTCTGGTTACTCATGGGTCGCTGCTGGGAAATGGGTGAACAATCACCAAATATGACGGCCACAGGATCAGGCACCCAAAGGCCAAGCGAGGCAGACGACAAACAGCGTCAGCATGTGTTGCATGACTGTTGTGGGTATTAAGCTACAACAATACATACACAATCATGTATGTCAATCACATTATGGACCATGACCTATTGCAAACACCATGCATGTTGACCCAGTACACATAACAACATATGCACAATCATCGTAAAGTATGCCATAGATGTTGCATGCAGACAGGAAAGAAATCTGCGGTGACAGTAATGTGGCACAATGTACACTTGGGAATACATTTACTACAGAAATGGTTCAAGTTTGTTCTGAGGCCATGCTGCTTTAGCCAATGTACATGGCCAGTGGCATTGCTCAGAAGGAAATAACTGTCATGCAATTAGGGTACCTGTAATTCTGGCGAAACTATCTCCACACGACTGCCAGGGACTGTCGGTACCTTTGGTCTTCCTCCAGATAGCCCCTTGGTCTGAGTATGAATAACAGACTCAAAAGGGCGATCTGGCGAGGGAAGGAGAGGATGGGAACAGCAGGGAGGGAGATCTGAAACAAAGGTAAACAAGCACAACAAATCAAGACTTCTTGGCACTAAATCACATTATACTCATGATGTATACTGTAACAGTTACACCTGTGTACTTTCATCACAGCCACTGTATCCAATTTGTCAGCACAGGTTTGGAAATGATACTACAACTGAGGTTTTAACAGGGACACATAAAAGGTAGCAGAGTTTGTCACCTAAATGAAGGGGGTCTAACGCTCACCAGGCTACTTCAATGCAATTAGAACCATGCACTCATCAAGTTACTCACAGTGTATGAATGAGGTTAAAAAAATACAGTGAATTGAATGTGTAGCAGTGCTACTCACACAAAACAAAACAACTGTAGTCATCCCTGGGAATCAGTGAAGGTCATGAATGTAAAATACACATCACCCGCAAGAGCCGTACTTAGCTACTGCAACGAGGAAGGGGATTACTGAAACACAAGGAAGCCTAGCAAGAGCCAGTCATTGGCTCTTCCAACTGTGCCTTACAATGCCAAACATGACAATCAGGTGTGACCAAACTCTACAGAGAGTAACAAGGAACAAAGCCACAAAACCAACCCTACCATGACCAGGATATGCAGCACAGCACAAGAGATAGCTGGGATTAACGTCAACCGACTGGTGTAGCGGAAGTGTTTACATTTGCCACACCAGTACGTTGGTACGTCATCAGTGCAACATTCCTGGAATCATGGGAATAGAAATTTAACTTAAAGTTACCAAGGAGGTTTGCAAAGCAGTGTTCTCCACCGGCACTGATGTAGTGATGTGACAGGGACATTACATACTGGTACAAGGGGCAATGCATCCAAACGAACAGACTCACGGGACAGTTCTCAAAACATGTGGTTCATACACTGGTCCACACCTTCACAACATGTTATTAGGTAAACCAAACTGTACTGGCCCACAACATTAATGTGATGAGCTAGACACATCCTGGTGCACACAGTGAGGTTGCAATTACACACAGAGCCTGTGGTTGTGATGTCACACACAATGTAAACTGGGGACATCCACAATGTGTCTGGCCCAAGGTTTACACATTGATGCATTCACCAGAGTCAACAATCAACAACAGATGACTGACAAGAAAGGTGACTGTCCAGTCATGGGAGTGTTGCAACAGGCATCTTGATCCATGTTAATGACACATGTATGTATGCTTCTACAACATGTACAGAAACAGTTCGCACACATTCCCAAAGCATACCAACCCAAAAAAGCCTGTTTAGAGTTCTTACCCAAACGGACATTTCCACATGTGTGAGCATGGAACGCTGATTCGACACACGTTGCAATCATCAGGATGAATAGCAGGAGTACCAAGATGACATGAACAGACAACAGGCAGAGCAACCTGGGAAAGACAGGCACACAAGTGGACACATCAATTGGATTTCCATACAGACATGGTCATGTGAAAAAACATCACAATGTAGTGCACATGTACATTCCAAATTCACTCATTGCACATACGCGTGTGTCATGACGTCATTACTTGTGTGACACATCACAACAAACATCAAATTGACTTAGCATACAGTCAGCTGGACACACAGTATGCAACACATGCCACGCTATGCCACAAGCTTGCACACAAATTCCCAGTGACTCACTATTAAGAGAAGAAGTTGCGTATGAGCTGACTCCGTATATCATCCTCCTCCTCCTCATCACTTTCATCATGCCCAAGCCCTTCGTCCTCAACGGGTGGATGTTCCAGCTCATCAGGATCTAGTATGAGTGGCACGGCCTTCTCAACTGCCATGTTGTGCAGCATGCAGCACACGATAAAGATGCTACACACCTTGACTGGGGCGTATGGGAGGAATCCGCCAGTCTTATCAAGGCACCGGAATCGGCTCTTCAGGAGTCCAAACGTTCGCTCAATCACTCGCCTGGTCTGCCCGTGTGCATTGTTGTACCGCTGGTCTGCAGCTGTCCTTGGGTTGCGGAGCGGTGTCATGAGCCACGGCATGTTGGGATATCCCGCGTCTCCTACAAATAAACATTGTGTTATAATTTGGGTAATGCCATTCCGTCAGAGCAAACTAAAAATGAAACATACAGGACAAATAGAGTATACCCACCAACAAGACATGCCCGATCGTGCGCCGCTGCAGCATCATCAGTGGTACCCTGCTTCACCTCATGATGAATGCATCATGGCACGATCCTGGAAAAACATGCACAATCATGGGAAATCAGCATGTTAGCAAGACACACCACCAGGGCATTTATTGAGTGGTAATGTTTCCTATTGCGGTAGGCCTGCTTCTGAGCCTGTGGTGGCACCAAAGCCACATGTGTACCATCAATGGGCCCAATGACATGTGGCATCCCTCCCAGGGCATAGAATTCACCCTTTACATCTTTTAACTCTTCAGGAGTTGGAAATTTGATGAATTCATCAATGTGCTCTAACATGGAAGCTGACACATCACGTAGGACACGACCCATGCCCTCACCACATCTTCAACAAAGCAGACTCCGTCATAGCTCCGCACCTCCGAGACGTCATCAACTGCTCCTTCAACTCCGCTACCTTCCCAGAAGACTGGAAACACGCTGAACTCACCGCCCTTCTGAAAAAACCAACAGCAGACCCCACCGAACTCAAAAACTACCGCCCCATCTCGCTTCTTCCATTCCCGGCCAAAGTCATCGAGAAAGCTGTCAACAACCAGCTCGCCGCATTCCTCGAAACCAACAAATCCCTCGACTCCTCACAGTCCGGCTTCCGAGCAAAACACAGCACTGAGACCGCCCTCATCGCAGCAACAGACGACATTCGAACTCTACTGGACAATGGAGACACAGTCGCCCTCATCCTCCTCGACCTCTCTGCAGCCTTCGACACAGTCTGCCACAGCACCCTTTTACAACGCCTCAGAAACATCGGAATCCAAGGAAAGGCAATGGAATGGATCACCTCGTTCCTCACCGGAAGAACCCAGAGAGTCCGCCTCCCACCATTCAAGTCCGAGGCCTCTGAAATCATCTGCGGCGTACCACAAGGATCCTCACTCAGTCCCACCCTCTTCAAAGTATACATGAGCCCCCTCGCGGCCATCGCACGCCAACACAACCTCAACATCATCTCTTATGCGGATGACACTCAACTGATCCTTTCTCTCACCAATGACCCCAGCACCGCCAAGACTAACCTACACGAAGGAATGAAAGAAGTCGCCGAATGGATGAAACAAAGCCGTCTGAAACTGAACTCAGACAAAACAGAAGTCCTCATCCTAGGTAAATCCCCCTCTGCATGGGACGACTCCTGGTGGCCAGAAGCCCTCGGAAATGCACCCATCCCGACAGACCACGCACGGAACCTTGGCGCCATCCTGGATTCTTCACTCTCAATGAACAGACAAGTCAGCGCCGTATCCTCTTCCTGCTTTAACATTCTTCGCATGCTCAGAAAAACATTTCGCTGGATCCCCACCGAAACAAGGAAAACAGTCACCCACGCTCTAGTCACGAGCCGACTGGACTACGGAAACACCCTCTACGCAGGTACCACCGCTAAACTCCAGAAGAAACTACAACGAATCCAAAACGCCTCAGCCAGGCTCATATTAGACATCCCACGCTACGAACACATCTCTGGTCACCTTAAAGACCTCCACTGGCTACCCGTCAATAAGAGGATTACTTTCCGACTGCTTACCCACGCACACAAATCACTCTACGACATCGGACCAGACTGCCTCAACTCTCGACTGTCCTTCTACACCCCCTCCCGCCAACTTCGCTCTTCCAGCCAAGCCTTCGCCACTGTACCTCGCATCAACAAGACCACCATGGGAGGCAGATCCTTCTCATACCTGGCTGCCAAAACATGGAACTCACTCCCCGCTTACCTTCGCCTCACCCAGAATCACCTAGCGTTCAGAAAGCAGCTTAAAACGTGGATTTTTGACAAATAATCCTCCTCCCCTTCCTAAGCGCCTTGAAACCCTCTGGGTATGTAGTGCGCTGTATAAATTTTATGACTTGACTTGACTTGACTACCTCCCACATCTGCAATGGTAAATTGGAACGTACCTGTGGCAAAGAAATGGAGGGCTGCCATCACCTTTAGCTTTGGTGTCAGCGCAGTTGGATACCTGTGTCACGGTTGGAGATGTGGTTCCAGCCTGTCCGTCAAGTTCTGAATCAAATCACGAGTGAATCTGTAACGTCGGATGCAATCACGTTCCCTCATGGTCTCCAAGTCTGGAAAAAGCCTTGGTAGAGGCGGTGCCCTACCGGAGATATTTATGAAGAATGGAGAAAAACTGTCAGCCAACAACTATTCCAATGTACATAGCATATGCAACACTGCTACTACACATCAAGGTACTATGAGGTCTGGTGTAGGCACTACATCCTGGACACATATGCCAGCTTCCTGGCACTGCAAAAACATGCCCTGATACATCTGTTTTTTTTCAACAAAGCATTACATGCACACAAAAGAGCAGCTGGGCTGCTCGGAGTGGGCAGAGCAAGTTAGCACTGGAGTGACACACATCACCAGACCTGCATTAGAAGGTTGTCATCCCATACAGACAGCTGACTGCAAGGCACAGACCCAGGTCACATGGAATATATATTGAACATATCATACAACTTGCTAATAAGGTGTGTATGTGACAACGCAACACCACAGCAATTGTCCCGATGCAGACATGTATGCATGGGGATCAATGATGTATGATGCCATCAGACCCAAAAGACATTGGAAAGCACATGTGGCATGGTGTGCGTACATGCCAAACCATTACAGTCACAACACAGACCCATTATAGATGCACCAACAGCAGATGCATTTTACAGAACCCAAACAGCAAATTCAATCTTTACCATGACACACACATTACATTGTTACATAGGGTCCTGATGAGTGTCAAATTGTCAAGTGAGAAAGTGCCACGGTCCCTGGCATCATGAGACAGGTGTCCGTAGTGATGACTGTGCCATCCCAGTGTTGATGTGCATGACAACATGTGCATGATGATACCAATGGGACAAGTGGAAAGGTGATGTGTACCACATACTGACCGATCACACATCACATGTGTCAACAGGTCATCACACATCGATTGTGCAACAAGATCTGATATCCTGTGCAATATCAGTGCCTGGCACACTTAGGGCATGCTCATGTAAGTATGCAATGAGAAGAACTTGCTAGACATCCTTGTGTTAACCGTACAGCTACATCCCTGCCATGTGTGCGCCTCGTATCACTATTGTAATGCGGCCATACATGAGCGTGTGCAACGTACCACCCCCCTGCTTTGATTCCAGCGTGTGAAACGCAGTGTATTACACACACCGTACCCCTGCATTCACATCAGAGTGTGAAATGCACTGTGTAATATGCATCGTACCCCGACAATGCATGAATATGTGCGCATCGTTTCACTATTATAATGGTGCCATACGGTAGCGAACCGTCCCCCGACAATGCGAGCGTGTGTGCACATTGTTTCACTATCAATGTGTGCGTGTGTGCGCATCGTTTCACTTTTATAATGGTGCCATACGCGAGCGAACCGTCCCCCGACAATGCATGCCTGTGTGCACATCGTTTCAGTATTATAATGGTGCCATACGCAAGAGAACCGTCCCCCGACAAAGCGTGCGCGTGTGCGCATCGTTTCACTATTATAATGGTGCCATACGCGAGCGAACCGCCCCCGACAATGCGTGCGTGTGTGCGCATCGTTTCACTATTATACTGGTGCCATACGCGAGCGAACCGTCCCCCGACAATGTGTTCGTGTGTGCGATTTGTTTCACTATTATACTGGTGCCATACTCGAGCGAACCGTCCCCCGACAATGCGTGCGTGTGTACGCTTCGTTTCACTATTATACTGGTACCATACATGAGCCAACCGTCTCCCGACAATGCGTGCGTGTGTGCGCATCGTTTCACCATTATAATGGTGCCATACGGGAGCGAACCGTCCGAGGACAATGCGTGCGTATATGCGCATCGTTTCACTATTAAAAATGTGGCATACACGAAGTGAAATGCACCGTACTTGTGTGTGGATCCCAAAAAAAACATAGGGGACACCTAGGGTACGAGTAGTAGGCCCAGAATGCAGGCAGGTTGTCATGGATATTGAGATTCGAGTGTGTGCTACAGGTGTCCTGCAAAAGTCAGTTGGGCAAAACTATACAATGTTGCAATATTGTTGTAGAGCTCAAGCTCGTTTTGAACCATGCAAATGTGTGTCAGGGCCTTATGTTGAATGTGATTGGATGAAACGTAGGATGCTAAGTTATCTGGCCTATCACACTGTACTCCTGATACTGAAAGCCCCTCAGCAGCACTGATTTAAGGCTGCATATGGCTGTGAGAGGGCACTTGCCTGCATAACATTGGAGTGGACCACACTGCTGCTGTCTCTGCATTCCCTGGACTCTGATTTTGCTGAACATGGAGAGGGCACCTGCATTCAGTGAGGAGGAGAACCAGGCCCTGCTGGATGCCCTCCTGCCAAACTACAGCAAGCTGTATGGGAGACCAGGGGAGAAGGTGAGTGATGAATGCACTAGCTTTGACTGTGGACCTGTTGTGTGAGTGTCACTACAGCCATTGTGTATTTGTGGAACTGACATGCAATGTGGTTTGGCAGTGAGTTCTGGGTGTGTACATTGTGGTGTCTCCCATGAGGTGCATGTTGTAGTTAAAGTGTGTTGACTCCTTACTTGCATTATGCTAACTGTGACATTCTATGCATACTGATTTGCACATTCTGCTGTGCCACACCTTGCATGTTTTTTGGCATAATTTACTGAGCTGCAATAGTGTTCACCCTAGAGTGACCGCTGAATGTACTCACTGCTGTTTTTGTTTTTTGGGGACCTGTGGTGATGTTGTACAAATGCTGTGTTTGAACTCATGGACATTGAAGAGTGTGAATGTTCCTTGTCACCTGGCTGAGTGTGTATGTGATGTTTTGCAACACAGCTGCATGGCGTATGCAGCAGCTGTAGCAATCTGATGTGACAAGTATGCATTGTAGTGTGCATGACTTGCACAGTCATCCCTACACCTGTGGCACCTCTTTGTCACGTGTGACATGTGCAAAGTGAGTGTTGTATACTATTTTGGGACTGACAGGCAAGTGATCTGTGCCAGGGTGTGTATGTGTGGTCTGCGCAGGGTTCGTAGGTGTAGTGGGATATGTGACAGCATGTCACGTGCTGCCCAACACCCTGCAGTTGCATGTGTTGTACAGTGTGTGCCATGATCAGTGAGTGTGTTGCACCCCTTATGCCATCTGTTGCCTTTTTAAGGCATGTAGTGTATTTGTGTTTGCCCACAGGCCAAATTCACATGTACAATGATTCAAGTCCTGTCAGCATCCTATGCCCTGTTCACATCATCAATGTAGTGCAAGTGTGTGTATCTGAGACATGGAGCAGGTGTATTGATGTTGTTTCACTTTGTCTTCCTGACAGGTAACTGCCTATGAGAAGGGGGAGATCTGGTTGGACATTGTCAGGGCTGTCAGGTCTGTGGGGGGCCCTCGCCGTCGGCTGAACAACATCAGGAAGAGGTGGCAGGATATCCAGTGCTGGACCCGGCGTATCGCCCAGGTCCAGCTGAAGCTGGAAGCTCCATGCCGGCATGGCGGCAGCCGTCACCCCCCCCCCCCCCACATGCTCCGGGTCCTGGAAGTGGTTTTTCCAGACCTCCATAGGCAGTTGCAGGACGTACAGCAGCAAGGAGGGGATGGGTACATGTCTGTTTGTAGTGTTGTGTGTCACATGCAACTTGAGGTGCTCAGAAGCCTGGGATTCTGGGAACACTCCCACAGTTGGGGGGCCTGGTCAGACAGGCTATTTGTGCATTGTAGTTTCAATTTCCCATATTCAGCTGGTGCTCTTTTCCATCCCTTCCCCTCCTCCACATGTGTCTTCTGGTTTGTGTGTTTAACATTTTGCACATGTAATTCTAGGGTGCAAGGTAATTAGACTGCACATTGATTTGCGCATCATGTGGGAGGGAGGTCTGTGACCTGTGTTGGTACCTTGCCTGTGCCACTACCTGTGCACTGTGTTTTACATTCATACTTATTTGCAATGATCATGAGTATCACATAGGAGCGTAATTTTCAAAATGCACACCCTACCAGCATGCATGACCCATGTTGCGTACTCATACATGATGTACATCATTTGCAAGCTATGCATAGTGACAAGACGGTTATTCATGGGACAGTCAGCAATTTCTAGACCCACGGATCTGTGTGCCCACTACAGTGCCCTGCAACACCCTGGCCTCCTAATCATGTGTACATCCAACACTGTGTCCATTCTATGTGGGTTCAGCATGGGTGTGCCTCAGTGGCATAGGTCCCTGCCATTCTTTGTATTTATGATGTGTTAGCTACAGGTGACCTTGGTTTACTTTTTCAAAAGTTGCAGCACAGTTTTTGAAAGCCTGAATCTGATTTTTAACTTCTTGAGCTGTATCAATCACATTAATGGAGTGATGGTGGTGTTGTGCAGGAGAGGTGTGATGGGCCTGCCTGTTTGGCCTTGTCACTAGTGAGCTGTGGGGGTAATTTCACCATGCACTTCCCCTGTGATGCTGGACAGTGCTGTCATTGGGGGCTTTACAGGCTATGTTGTTTGCTTACAGAGAAGATTGTGCCTCAAAGGTATTTGCTACATGTATGTAGTTGTGGTGTGACGCTGTTTTGTCTTAGTGCACACACTACAGTGCTCACATTTCCCATGTGATTAAGGGTATGTCTGAAATGCAACAATGATTTCGATCTTCACAATTGCAGGCACATTAGCTTAAGCATTGTCCTGATTTGGGACATAAGGATAATAAATAAAAATATGTGGGCCACTTCACATGCCAGCCAGTGTGTGTTCTGTGCTAGCAACTGTATGATCTGGTGATAGATGCCCCGGTGAAGTTTGACATATTTGAAGTGATATCACATTGATGAATGTACCTAGGCACTCACAACACTTGTTGAGAGTTGTTAATGTTTGGAATGTGTTCATATGACAAATTGTGTAGGTTACACTTATGTGTCTGTGTTATAGTTGTCTCACAAGTTGGTGCACACCACACAACATGTGCAATGTTTTTGGATAAGCAGGCAGGTTTTGAATGAGGCCAGTGTTAGTGGTTAATGGTGTGCCTTGGTCTACATAGACATGTCCCCACAGTGGTCTTGAGTGCTTGAGACTCCTTTGCTGTCAATTGTACAGACTAATGTGTGTCAATCCATCTAGACCTCCATTGGACCATGTATATGGTATATGGTCCACGCCATTTGTTTCTAACAGTGTTTCATCTTGAAATCTGCAAGCTGTCTCAATAAATGTGTTAATGTTGTTTGTGTGCATTTCCTTGTGAGGGAACTTTCATGCAGGCACATACGTGTTATATTCACAAGATGGATATTTTGAACATGTAATACATGTTGAATATGTGAAGTATGCAGAGTGCCAAGATGCCAAGATTACTATTATTATAGACATTACTTCTAACCAAAAGAGTTCTTCCTGGGTGTGGTGTAACCTTGGGAGTGAGATGTGTTACTTTGCCCAGAGGGCCAACACAACAGTTCCTTTATTTCTTAACTTGAGGTGGCATAACTTCATTGTATAGGTGAGCTCTCATGGACACAAACAGACCCTTCTCAGTGTGACTCTCACTCAAGTTGTGGCCTGGTCAGTTATTTGGCCTGTGTGGGCTCGTATCACTATTGCAATGGTGATATACGCGAGCGTGTGACGCACCGTACCCCAACATTAATGGCGTGTGTGCGGCGCGTATCACTATTGCAATGGTGATATACGTGAGCGTGTGACGCACCGTACCCCAACATTCATGGCTTGTGTGCTGCTATTATCACTATTGCAATGGTGGTATACGCGAGTGTGTGACGCACTGTACCCCAACATTTATGGCGTGTGTGTGGCTCGTATCACTATTGCAATTTTGGTTTACGCAAGCGTGTGAGGCACTGTACAGGTACACTTCCGTTGTTGCGGTACGTTGTACTCACCGTCTGCACCGTTGTCGGTTTCTGTCCACCAGGTAGTAGACGTACAGCACTGGGATGACACGGTCAATGGGGTTCATGACGTGTCTATCACGTACCAGGGTGCGGTTCAGGCCGGACTCTGTTTTTACGGTAGTTTTCTGCTCCCGTAGCAATAGGGTGGTACGGAGGGTCGCCGAGACGAATCGTACTTGCTGGGCTGGAAACTGCTGCCTGTTTACTTACGGACGGCGCGTGGAGGGAGACCCGGATATGTCTCGTATGTATTGTTTGTTCGTATGGTGTTTGGTACGATTCGTATGTAAATATGATTTGGGTTAGGATTGTACTTCATTGTACGTACGGGGACATTGTAGGTGTATGAATCGTACAGGAAAAACGCTCGGTAGAGCGAATCGCGTTTTTTTTTAACAAATTGGAATCGACCCCTTAGTGTCGGTAGGTGCACCCACCACACCTCACTAGAAAATGTTCGTGGGAGCAGAGCCTAGTGTGCCTCTGCTAACAGAAGACCCTCCAAGGGTACCTTCTAAGTATGACACCTTTACTTTTCATGAGTTGAGAAGTCTGTGTTCAGTCAGAAGATTAAGACAAGGACAGAGTCCAACCTTTAACCATCTAGTAGATATTTTAGTGGAGTATGATGCAGAAAAGGCATCCAACCCAGATCAACTAGATAGTAGAGGGGGGCCATCCCTCAACAGAAGACCCCATTGATGAAAATCAAGGGGCCACTGATGATGATGCAGATGCTAACCAGGTAGAAGTCAGGGAACTGAACCAGGTTAACCTAGGACTCCATGGGACTGGAGAAGTAAGAAACCAATCCAGACCCCCAAGTAGGCCTAATACTCAACACGGAAGATAAAGGTCACTCTCCAGTGGATCTGACCACTCTGATGACTCAGTAGGGTCCCATGCCTCAGCTCTAGGGAGAATGACTTCCCCTCAGAGAAGACAACATAAGGCTAGGATGAGGGAATCCAAGCTTAGAATCAAGAGGCAAGAAGTGGCCCTTGCAAAAGAGACCCTGGCTCTTGAGAGAGAGAGAAAATTAAGTGGACTAGAGTCCACTGGTGGCAGGATAATTCCTAGAGATAGGGAAAGGTCTTATGACCATAAAAACCTAAATAAGATTGTCCCTCCCTACAAGAGTGGGGATGACATCCACAAGTGGATAACTGCTTTGGAGAGGGCCTGCAAAGTACAGCAGGTACCCCAGAGTCAGTGGGCAGCAATCTTATGGCTCTCCCTTTCAGACAAAATGAGAGACAAGCTCCTCACAGTTAGTGATGAGGATGCTAACAACTACACTGCCCTCAAGAGTGCTCTAATAGATGAGTTTGTCTTAACCACTGAGCAGTATAGGTTGCTATTCAGAGACACCCAAAAGACACAGACTCAGGACTGGACTGACTTTGTAGATTGTGCTACTAAGGCTCTGGAAGGCTAGTTACTGGGCAGTAAAGTAAGTGCCTATACAGAATTGTACAACCTTATAATGAGAGAAGCAGAAGGTACAGAACCAAGGTGGCGATCAGAAGAAGCAAGACCAAAAGGGTGGGGAGAAAGCAAAGGACCAGAAGTCTTTGCCAGGTCCCCAAAAAGCTTCTAATGATGGGGGTTGCAAGAAATCCAAAAAGAAAGAAGGTCCAAAGAAACCATGGTGCAACTTTTGTAAGGTTAATACTCACTGGACCAGTGATTGCACCAAAAAGGAGGCAGCTCCATTCACCATTGCTTCTAAGGCAACTGTTCCTCCTAGTACAGCTAATAGTGGTGGTTCTCAACGGAAGGGTGTAGTAGAGTTAACCCTGGGAGCTGAGGTGGATTCTGGCCTAGTCAGAATACCAACCTGAGCTGTTCTTGTCTGTGATGTGGACATGGCTATGTCCTCTACTGTGAGCCCCAGTAACTTGGGCAAGTACAGACAGACTCCTCAGGCCTACAGAGACACATGTGCTAGTGTCACAATGGTGACACCCAGCTTTGTGAACCCTGGACAAATCATACAGGGTGAAAGTTAACTAGTGACCAATGCAAGCAATGTCGCTACCACCCATAGTATGGCAATGGTGAATTTCTCCTGGGGAGGGGTCACTGGCCTCAAAAGGGTTGTTGTTAGTTCAGACCTCCCTCTAGAATGTTTGCTTGGCAATGACCTAGAAACTTCAGTCTGGTCTGAAGTGGAGTATAGGACTCATGCAGAAATGTTAGGTATATCAGCACATGTCCTCGCTGTGGCCAGGTCACAGGTCGAAAATTGCAACACTGAACAGGCCCTGGATCCTGAAATTATGGACCAGTTGCCTACCAGGAGGAGAAGCAGTAGGGCTAAGGCAGTGCCTTCCCCCTTGCCTCAGAATGAGGATCAGCCTTCCCAGGAAGCTGATTGTGAGACCCAAGAAGGAACTGTCCTAGAAGAGCTTGAGCCTGATCAGGTTGAGTTTCTTGGGACAGAGGAACCTTCAAGGGCAGATCTGAGGCAGGCACAGTTGGACTGCCCTTCTCTTGAACCCCTCAGACAGCAAGCTGCTACTGAGGCTGCTGGGAATGCTAATGGAACCCATAGAGTGTACTGGGATGAAGGGCTCCTGTATTCAGAAGCTAGAGACCCCAAGCCTGGAGCCTCCAGGAGGTTGGTCATACCTTTGGCATTCAGGGGCGTCCTTCTTACATTAGCCCATGATATTCCCCTTGCAGGACATCTTCGCCAGAACAAGACTTGGGACAGGCTTGTCCAACACTTTCACTGGCCTCACGTGTCAGAAGATACCAAGGAGTTTTGTTGCTCCTGTGTCACCTGCCAAGCCAGTGGCAAATCAGTTGGCACCACAAAGGCCCCCCTAATACCACTACCTGTGGTGGGGGTTCCCTTTCAAAGAGTAGTGATTGACATTGTTGAACCAATGGATCCCCAAACAGCCTCTGGGCACAGGTTTATTCTGGTGGTAGTGGATCATGCCACCAGATACCCAGTAGCTATCCCCCTAAGGACCACAACAGCACCTGTTGTGGCAAGAGCCCTCCTGGGAGTTTTTTCCAGAGTGGGTTTTCCAAAGGAGGTTGTCTCAGACAGAGGTGCAAACTTTATTTCTGGATATCTGACTGCTATGTGGAAGGAGTATGGAGTGAACTACAAGTTCACCACACCCTACCATCTACAGTGCAATGGTCTAGTTGAGCGATTTAACAAGACCTTAAAGGGCATGATTAAGGGTCTCCCTGAAAAGCTCAGGTGGAGATGGGATATTCTACTGCCCTGCCGTTTGTTTGCTTATAGAGAGGTCTCACAAAAGGGGGTTGGCTACAGCCCTTTTGAACTTTTGTTTGGGCATCCTGTAAGAGGACTCCTTTGTCTGGTGAAGGAAGGATGGGAGTTACCTCTCCGAGTTCCAAAGCAAGACATTGTGGACTATGTTCTTGGTCTAACTTTAAAAAAAGAGAGTTTCCAAGAAACCAGAAAGGACTGGGTATCAACAATATAAAAAAAGAAAGTTCATTTCTGTGTTGTTTATTTCTTATCAGTGACCAAAAGGCCTACACACAAATTACCTTGGTTTTGTGCTTAATAGTGACACAGATAATTATTGCTACACAACACTAAATTTACTTTTGTCTCTCAAATTTTATTAATTATAAAAAGGATTGTTTTGTCATTAAAACCTTTTCGTAAATCACATATTATGTAACATTTTATAATTGTGAACTCTGGTACATATCTCAGCGATTCATATAACAATTCCTATTACGGTTTCCAACTCAGAGTCACTACTTCATATGCATTAATTGATTCTTCGCAAAAATCACAAATCAATATATAATCCCATCACATTGATAATAAAACGATTAAAACAGTCCTTTGTCGACGCGTTTCGTTGCTTTGTGGTATTATAACACCTTCTTCAGGACAGACGTATCTTTAAAAACAATATATCTTCTTTCTGAAAAAATTAATACATACCGTTAGTGTTGTTCAGCTAATTGAGAGTGCATTTTGTCTAATTGTGTGCATTTTTACTACTGTGTCACTGGTATAGTTTAGTTATTCTTATAACTGGCATTCTTACTTAGGTTATTATGTCGTGGGTCGTTCACTCGGGAATCTGAACCTCTCAACAAAAAGTTTCTTATTATCTTCTTTGTGGTACTATGGATATATAAGCCACAATTTCTGAAATTATAGAGGTAAATGTATGAATAATATTGCCTCTCTTCCCGAATACGGAGGACCTAGTGTGGTCTTGTTTTACACTTCCTTAAAACGGGGAGACTCGTGTTCATGGTGTGCTAGTTTATACTTGCGACTTTCAATCTGCGCAGCATATTACTTCGACACACGTCGACAAAGGACTGTTTTAATAATTTTATTATCAATGTGATGTGATTATATATTCATTTGTGACTTTTGCGGAGAATCAATTAATGCATATGAAGTAGTGACTCTGAGTTGGAAACCGTAATAGGAATTGTTATATGAATCGCTGAGATATGTACCAGAGTTCACGATTATAAAATGTTACATAATATGTGATTATGTTTAATTTAATGACAAAACAATTCTTTTTATAATTAATAAAATTTGAGAGACAAAAGTAAATTTAGTGTTGTGTAGCAATAATTATCTGTGTCACTATTAAGCACAAAACCAAGGTAATTTGTGTAGGCCTTTTGGTCACTGATAAGAAGTAAAAAAACACAGAAAGGAACTTTCTTTTTTGATATTGATACTATGTTCTTGGTCTCCGCTCTAGGATGGCTGAGCATATGAAAAAGGCATCGAAAAACCTTGAGGCTAGCCAGGAATTACAGAAAGCCTGGCATGACCAAAAGGCTGTGCTGATTGTTTACCAGCCAGGGCAGAAACTGTGGGTGCTGGAGCCAGTGGCCCCAGCAGCTCTCCAAGACAAATGGTCTGGACACCACGCTATTGTTGAGCAAAAGGGAGAGGTAACCTATTTGGTTGATCTTGGAACTTCCAGGAGTCCCCACAGGGTGCTTCATGTCAACAGACCAAAACCATATGTTGACAGGGCTGACATGGGCTTGCTCATGGCTACTGATGAAGGACAGGAGGAAGAGAGTGACCCTCTCCCAGACCTGCTCTCTCAGAACCCTGATGATGGATCAGTTGAAGGTGTAGCTTTGGCAGGCAGCCTCACTGATCAGCAGCAGAAGGACTGCAGACAAGTTCTGCAGGCATATAGACATATGTTTTCACTGACTCCAAGTCAGACTGCCCGGTGCACCCATGAGGTGGACACTGGGGACAGTCTGCATGTTAAAAGTAAGATTTACAGGCAACCTGATCATGTCAGGGACTGTATCAGGACAGAGGTCCTAAAGATGTTCGAGTTGGGAGTCATTGAGCCCTCAGAGAGCCCTTGGGCCAGTCCTGTAGCCCTGGTGCCTAAACCTAACACCCAAGATGGTAAGAGAGAGATGAGGGTTTGCATTGATTACAGAGGCCTCAATGCTGTCACTAGGACAGATGCCCACCCAATACCAAGAGCAGATGAACTCATTGACAGATTGGCTTCTGCCAAGATTTTGAGTACATTTGACTTGACAGCTGGCTACTGACAGATAAGGCTAGCTGATGATGCAAAAGCCAAAACAGCATTTTGAACCCCAGGAGGTCAGTGTCAATTTGTGGGAATGCCCTTTGGTCTGAAGAATGCACCTGCCACATTCCATAGGTTGGTGAACCAAGTCCTCTCAGGTCTGGATGACTACCGTGCAGCTTATCTTGATGATATTGCTGTCTATAGCTACTCTTGGGAAGATCACCTGATCCACCTGAAGAATGTTTTGGAGGCCCTGCAAAAGGCAGGCCTAACTATCAAGGCTACCAAGTGCCAGATAGGGCAGAGTCAGGTTGTATACCTCGGCCACCTTGTAGGTGGAGTTCAGGTTCAACCATTGGAGAGCAAGATCCAGACCATAAAGGACTGGACTGCTCCCACCACCCAGACACAGGTCAGAGCTTTATTGGGCCTGACTGGGTACTACAGGAAGTTTGTCAGGAGCTTTTGGTCCATTGTGACTCCCCTTAATATCTTAACTTCCAAGAAAATGCCAAAGAAAGTTATGTGGACAGTAAGCTGTCAAAAGGCATTTGATGACCTGAAGCAGGCCATGTGCACTGCACCTATTCTGCAAAGTCCAGACTACTCCAAGGAATTCATTGTTCAAACAGATGCTTCTGAGTTGGGCGTAGGTGCTGTTCTTTCACAACTGAAAAAGATGGTCAAGACCAGCCAGTAGCTTTTATTAGCAGAAGGCTGACCCCTAGAGAGAAACGTTGGTCAGCTATTGAGAGGGAGGCCTTTGCTGTGTTTGGGCCCTGAAAAGGCTGAGGCCATACTTGTTTGGTACTCACTTCAAGATTCAGACAGAACATAAGCCCCTCTTGTGGCTAAATCAGATGAAGGGTGAAAATCTCAAACTACTCAGGTGGTCCATTTCCCTACAGGGGATGGACTTTACAGTGGAACATAGACCTGGGACTGACCATGCTAATGCAGATGGACTCTCCAGATATTTCCACTTAGAACATGAAGACTCAACTCATCAAGGTTAGTGTAATTCTACTGCGTTTTTTGGGGGGGGGGGGTTGTGTAGGAGAGTTGGGTCTGCTTCCTACGGTCACCCCCACTTTTTTTGAAATAATCTGGTTTTTCGACTTTAGGGTGGCTGTGGCCCTGCTAATCACACCCACAGCCCAGCTGTTCTCTCTCTACATTGATACCATGTACTTTAGATACATACCAGATTGGTTACTGGGTAACATTTTTGAGCCCCTGTATAGTGTAGCCTAGGCACCCAGGGCATAGGTGAATCCAAGGCCTACCAGGGGCTGCAGCATGTATTATGCCACCCCTGGCTCGCCATCTAAACTGACACCACAGGCTGATCACTCAGCTTGGGTAAGGTGGTGTAATCACCCCTTACTTAGATATAGTATACCTATATCTACCTTATATATAGACACACATGCACCTATAAGTCACTCCTATGGAAGGTCTTGACAATCCTGAAGGCAGAGTGCTTGTTTTTATGTGAGAGGGTGCCCTAGCATGAGCTGAGCCCCTCTGCAGCTTTCGGAACTATCTCCTTATAGCTGTTCTATGATATAGCCATACCATATACTCTTAAGTGCATTATAATTCTCGTGGTTAATGCTAACTTTGGTTTGACTTTATCAAAACATGTCATGTAAGGTGTCAAACACTTTGGAATACTACCCCACCCCCCACCAGTTCTGGTGGTGGGGGTAGCATTCCACCCTTCTAGATGGAGAAGACATGTAGTTACTGCTAACCCAGGTAAAAGTAAAACAGAGCCTCAGCATCACAAAATGGATGCTGCTGCCACAGACATGAGTCTGACCTCCTGCTGCTGGACGAAACTCCGGCAGGGGAGGCCTGGACAATAGGTTTCCTGTCCAGGGAGGTGTCAGCACCTCCCCAGACAGGGTTTTGTGTATTGGGGCAGGAAAGGCTGCATCAGCAGATGCTTTTCCACACACTGCCTGGGGCACACAAGGTGCTCCATGCATAGCCCGGTTCAAACCAGTTGCTGGGGCACTCCAGCCCCACTCTGGTGTGAAACTGGACAAAGGGAAAGGGGTGTAACCACCCCCTTCCCAGGTCCATCCATAGGAGGGACCTAGGAGGTAATCCAGCCCCTTTTCTTAGTGTACGTATAGGAGCTGTGTCCCCAGGACTTTAGATTATCCTGGAACGAAACTTTGATACAGAACTCTGGGACCTTCGACGTTCTATTCTGACTAGAAGACTGAAGACATCTCCCTTGTGGTCAAGGAGGGACCACCCTGTGCAAACAGGCACCACCAGTAACTTGCCGGTCTGATTTGTTGACGCACCCGCAGGAACCCGAAGACTCAGTGACACAGGAACTGGACTTCCAGACTTCTCTGACTCCATCTCACATCCACAGCAAAGCTGAGACCCGTGTCAGGCACGAGCGACTTGGGACCGGACACCCTGGACATCCTGCATTTTGCTAACTGCTCAACTCCTGAGGTACCCTCGCTAATGAGCATTGGGGTACGAGAAGCCCCAGACCCAAGCGCCATTTGAACTGAAGCTCAGCCCTCCACACTCCACGAGTGCCGCGTGGGGCCGGCTCTTGCATTCCAGCTTGGCGCATCTTCCTGGTTGCTAACCGGTTGACTAGTTAGCCCTCCAAAGACTTTTTTTGAAAACTAAACTGCTTTCCTGGTTTTACCAGGCTTGCTCCAGATTCCCTGCAAAAGGAGAAGCTCCCCAGACATTGCTGGTCTGACTCGAAGCCAATCTTCACTTCCTGCATGGATTGCGTTTGCTTGTTGGGTCCAATCCGAATACCGACACCGCAGTCAACTAGATCCTTCATGGGACAGCTCGAATACAGCTCCTGGTCATTCTCGACACCTCCTGGTCCTCGTGGCTGCAGAGACAAGCTTCACCTCTTCACCTGAGATCAACGCGACATCACCTGGTTCCTTCCTGGTACCTTCCTGGTCACTGACTAGTGACCCAGACTCTATCCCCTCTGCTTTCAGGTTCTTCAGATCTTCGATCCAGCCTTGGATCCACACAGACACTTTTCCTCTGTTCGCCTGCAGCCCTTCTTTGCAGATCTCCATAGAAAACATCGACAAAACCCGACACCAAAAGGCACCTATGCACCCGGCTTCCCTGGGTGAGGTAGCACAAGTACTCCGGTGCTCCCATTGGTCTTGCCTCTTGAAGTATCCTAGTCTTAAGGGGTTTTGTCGTAGTCCATCCGGAAGTGCCCTTAAACAGTAACTTTGTAACTTTTACGTTCTCCATTATAAGTCAATGGTAAGTCGCGACTGTGTTTAGACACTGCACTCCCGTGGGTCTTCTACTTCATAACCTTTGGTTGTTTAGTGTAGCCCCAGCGATTCCCTAGGCCCTAGACCTATTCACTGTTTCTGTCGTGGTTCTTATTCCACTATTTTAGTACATGGTTTGTGAGGCCCCTAGGGCATTACTGCATTTTGTGCAACTTATCGTATCCTAACTTGTATTGTGCTTTTACCTTCGACCTCATAAAGAGTGCAGAGAGGTTGTGTTTATAATAAATACATATATATTTGATATATACCTTGTGTGGTGTCCTTTTATTTGGTATTCAAGGGATTATAATTGGGAAAACAGCTTGCTTTACATGCTCTCTAAAGTCTTTGCCTATGACTGCTTGTCGATGCTACCACTAGGATAACTTGTCTTTAAGGTTGACTTTACAACCACCATCAATAAGGGTCGATTAGACTGGTGCAAAGTGCCCACTAGAGTAGTGGACATCATATGCCAGGCTAACTTCTCACACCGCCAGCGCACTGAAGGCGCACCAAAGGCAAGCCCATCTGTGCCTGTCTGCTCCCGGAATGGGCAATGCGCCAGGACCCCTGCCCGTTTTTCTCCCAGACATACTTTAGGGCTCAGCCTCTGGCATATAGTAAGGGTAAGAGTTGTAGCGTTACCACTTGGGCTGAGGAAATGGATTATCTCCCAATGCAATGCACTTCCTGCAACCTCTCATTTACCTTCCTTCTATTACTTCCACCCACAGTTCCCCGGAAAAGGATAACAATTCACCAGACTGAGTTACGGATACCTCTAAATGGAAGAATAATCAACATGAACCTATTGCCAGGTTGTTAAATGCTATTATTCTTAATACTAGATCAATGATTAAGCACAAGCACGAGTTTGAATTCCTACTGCAATGTCAAACCTGGACCTGGTCTTCCTAACGGAAACCTGCGCCAATGAAACATCTAAGCCTGACTGGATTATTGCACTATCAGACTATGCATTAGCCGCTGTACACAAGAAAGGGCAAAAGGGGTGCTGCATCGAAATTACTTTCCGGTCTTGGTTTAACCCCTTCTCTGCTAGGCCTTTTCCCCCCTGTGCTAAGCCTTTTTTTGGCTATTTGGGGTAGTACGCCCTTAGGCCCCTGTAACTTTTTGACCACATAAAGTACCCATGCCAAATTTGCGTCCTTTTCTTCCAACATCATGGGAATTCTAAAGGTACTGAGGGTTTGTGGATTCCCCTGAATGGCACCCAGAAATTAGCCAAAACGCAGCAAAACGTTCTTTTTTTTAAAAAAAATGGGAAAAAAGTGCTGCAAATGAAAGCGTCTGTTTTTTTCCTGCAAATGGTATCAACATAGCGTTTTGGGGCTGAAATCACCATTTTCCCAGCTTTTAGGGAGCTGAATTTTATCAGAAAACCAAAAATTATTATACAGTATTGACATTTCACTGGGACATAGCCTATTTTTGCTATTTTTTGTTCTTTCAACCTTCTTCCGGTTAATGGTAGAAATGGGTCTGAAAGCAATAATGGATCCTGGAAAGCTATATTTTTTTAAAAGTAGACAACATTCTGAATTCAGCAGGGGGCCTTTGTGTAGTTCCTTCAAGGTTTCTTTATAGAAACTAACAGTTGAATATTGGAAAAATTGAAAATTAGTTGAAAAAAAACAGCCATTTCTGCCAAAGTTTTCACCTGGAACTTCTTCAAATTATAAGAGCTGTTTGAAAGCAATACACCGTTACATCCGCTGCACCTTTCTGATTGTGGGGATATATAGGATTTTTAAGTTCACCAGGAACCCAACAAACCCTGAGCCAATAACTGAGCAGCATCATGCAATGGTTTTTTATTCTGTACCGGGTATATAGCAATTAATTTGGGAAACTATATACATGGAAAAATCGGTATGAAAGACACCTATGTATTTCTGAAATTGGAACAAAATATAGAGTTTAGAAACAGTAGTTATTTGCACATTTCCAAAATTGTGAGTAGCCATTTTAGCATGAGAATTATAGGTCATTTTTCAAAATGACTTCTTTTTTACACATTGTCTTTCATTTGGAAGGCAGAAATGCATCAAAAGTCAATAGTTAATAACAGTTGCTCTACAATTCTGTGTTACCCTAAGTCTCTCAATAAAAATGGTACCTCACTTGTGTGGGTACGCCTAGTGCCCTTGACAGGAAACGGCACAAAACGCAACGTGGATACACCACATTTCACAGTGAAAACGGACCCTTTTTTGCAAAGTGCCTAGCTGTAGATTTTGAACCCTAGCACTGCCGGCGCCCAGGGAAACCTAGCAAACCTATACATTTTTGAAAACTAGACACCAGGGGGGATACAGGATGGGGTGAATTGACTGGCTCCCATCAGGTTCTGTTACCCAGAATACCTTGCAACCTGAAATTTGTCAAAAAAACACATTTTTCTCACATTTCTGAGGTGGAAAGTTCTGGAATCTGTGTGGATCCACAAAATTCCACCCACCCCGCATTCCCCAACATCTTCCTAGAAAATTATACCTCACTTGTGTGGGTAGGCCTAGCGCCCGCGACAGGAAACAGCGCAAAACGCAACGTGGACACACCATATTTTCACTATGAAAACAGACCCTCTTTTTGGCAAAGTGCCTGGCTGTAGATTTTGAACCCTAGCTCTACGAGCACCTAAGGAAACATAGCAAACCTATAAATTATTTAAAACAATACACCCAGGGAAATCCAGGCTGGGGTGACTTGACTGGCTCTCACCAGGTTCTGTTACCCTGAATCCCTTGCAAACCTCAACATTTGTCCAAAAAAACACATTTCCCTCACATTTCTTTGGTGGAAAATTCTGGAATCTGCGTGGATCCACAAAATTACACCCACCCCGCGTTCCCCAAAGTCTTATGAGAAGATTTGTCTCTCACTTGTATGGGTAGGCATAGTGCCCGGGACTGGAAACGGCCCAAAACGCAACGTGGACACACCACATTTTCACAGTGAAAACGGACCCATTTTTTTGCAAAGTGCCAAGCTGTAGGTTTTGAACCCTAACTCTGCCGGCACCTAGGGACCCCTAGCAAACCTATACATCTTTGAAAACTAGACACTGAAGGGAATCCAGGATAGGGTAACTTGTCTGGCTGTCACCAGGTTCTGTTACCCAGAATCCCTTGCAAACCTAAACATTTGTCCAAAAAAAACACATTTTCTGCCTGGATCCACAAAATTCCACCTACCCCACATTCCCCAACTTCTTCCTAAAAAATGATACCACACTTGTGTAGGTAGACCTAGTGCCTGCGACAGGAAACGGCCCAAAACGCAACGTGGACACACCACATTTTCACAGTGAAAATAGGCCCTTCTTTGACAAAGTGCCTAGTTGTAGATTTTGAACCCTAGCTCTCCCAGCACCTAAGGAAACCTAGCTAACCTATACATTTTTTAAAACAAGACACCAAGGGAAATCCAGGATGGTGTGACTTGACTGACTCTCACCAGGTTCTGTCACCCAGAATCCCTTGCAAACTTAAACATTTGTACCCAAAAATATATTTCCTCACATTTCTGTGGTGGAAAATTCTGGAATCTGCGTGGATCCACAAAATTACACCCACCCCATGTTCCCCAAAGTCTTCTGAGAAAAAATGTATCTCAAATGTGATGGTAGGCATAGTGCCCGTGACAGGAAACGGCCCAAAACGCAACATGGACACACCACATTTTCACAGTGAAAACAGACACATTTTTTGCAAAGTGCCAAGCTGTAGGTTTTGAACCCTAACTCTGCCGGTACCTAGGGACACCTAGCAAACCTTTGCATTTTTTTAAACTAGACACTCAAGGGAATCCAGGATGGGGTGGCTCCTCTGGCTCTCACCAGGTTCTGTTACCCAGAATCCCTTAAAAACCTAAAAATGTGTTATGGTGGAAAGTTCTGGAATCTGCGTGGATCCACAAATTCCACCCACCCTGCATTTAAAAAGGTCTTCTGAGAAAAATGGTACCTCGATCATGTGGGTAAACCTAGTACCCGCGACAGGAAACGGCCCCAAACGCAACGTGGACACACCATGTTTTTACAGTGAAAACAGACCCTTTTTTGCAAAGTGCCAAGCTTTAGATTTTGAACCCTAGCTGTGCTGGAACCTAAGGAAACCTATCAAACCTATACATTTTTGAAAACTAGACACCCAGGGAAATTCGGGATGGGTTGACTTGTCTGGCTCTCACCAGGTTTTGTTACCCAGAATCCCTTTCAAACCTAACAATCTGTCCCAAAAACCACATTTTCCTCACATTTCTGTGTTGGAAAGTTCTGGAAACTGTGTGGATCCATGGAATTCCACCTACCCCGCGTTCCCCAAAGTCTTCAGAGAAAAATGGTCCCTCACTTGTGTAGGTGGATGAAGTACCCGCGACAGGCAAGGGCCCAAAACCTATTGAGGCGACATCAAAATTACCTATCACAAAACAACATGGTTTTGCAAGGGGAGTCACCTGGGTTTTCGGCCCCGGGCTCGGCGGCCATCTTGCAAAACTACCAAACCCACACATTTCTGAAAACTAGACACGGAGGGGAGTCCAGCGATGTATGACAGAAGGGGTTAAAGAAACTTGTGAGACCATTTAGCTGCCTGGGGCCGAAGCTATGACTTTAACATTAAAATTGCTAATACTTTGTCCCTTCCCGGTGTACTTCTTTATAGCCAAAACCCTTGTGTATTCAAGGTCTAAAGTCCTTCATGGAATATTGCCTGGACTCTCCCACCTTCATGATAAAAGAGGATTTTAATGCTCACCTAGAAAGTAATAAGAACGCAGACACCTCCACTTTACTAGATAATCTGGAGGGTTTTGGACTGACACAGTTAATCTCAGAGCCCACGCATGAGGCTCACCATACTCTTGAAGCCATTTTAACTAGCAATCCTAATATTACAGTGGACAAAATGCTACCTTTCGACTGAGACTAGCATTTCTCAGTCAAAGAACCTGCCTCCTGCCAAATTCAGACCCTGATATAAAAATCAAGAAAGACGAACTACTGTAGACGATTGATAAAAGTCCACCCGTACTAGTGCCAGACAACAATAAGGTGGCTGACAATTATGATGACTGGATTAGGTTACTTATGAATCAGTTGGCACAAGAAAGAATAAATAAGCAGCGGAGAAATAAAGCCCCAGCCCCCTGATACAACTCAGATCTTAAACTTAGCTCAGAGGAGGGCAGATTATAGCGAGCAAGGTAAACCTACCTACAAACTAGCACTAGCCAAATGTAAGGAAGCCATTATAAGCTCCAAAACGAATTACATAACAAGCAAAATTGAGGCTGCTGAAAACTCCTCTAGAGAGCTTTTTAAGACCGTCACTGCCTTACCCAAAATGCAACAGGAGAATCAATTTACTCCTGATCAATCCTTGTGTGATAAAGTGGCCAACTTCTTTCAGACTAAAGTCAGAACGGTCTATGACGAATTGGCTAGGGGGACCCTGTCTCTCCCTCACCCTTGTTACCACCGTCGTAGGACTCCACCTCATTTGCCATTGCCTGCCAGTTGACCAGCTTCTCACTTTTAACAGTGGACAAAGTAAATGATCTGCTACTATCTACAAAAAATCAGGGTCCCCGACAGATCCCTGTCCCCCCGCTATTATACACCAGGCCTCGGATTAGATTAGTACTCATTTAGCCCCACTTCTGAATAATGTCATCAGGTCAGGAACCTTCCCGGCCTCCTGGAAGAAAGCATGTATCGAGTCCATAAATAAGAAACCTTCTTGACCTTTCCGAGGTGAAAAACTACCAACCTACATCCTGCCTACCACTGGCGGCCAAAATTCTGGAGAAATCTATTAACCAAGAGCTAACTGGCTATCTAGACGCAAACGACCTTCTAGATCCCACCCAACATGGCTTCAGACCACAGCACTCCACTGAATCAGCTCTAATCATGGCAACGGAGGAAATGTGCAGGCAGCTTGACCAGGGAAGAAGAGCCGTCCTAATCCTACTTCACCGATCAGTAGCGTTTGATACTGTAAACCATCAAGTATTAGCGCAGCGGCTGAAAGAAATCGGGTTCAAAGAGTCGGCCCTAACCCTTCCCACCTCGCTCCTCATGGCGAGGGAACAGAGGGTGTGTTGGGATAACTTTAAATCTGAGAGATTCTCCCTCCCCTGTGTGTTCCCCAAGGCTCATCACTGTTGCCAACCTTATTTAACATCTATGTTGTGTGTCTGGCCATGCTGATAAGGGCTCGCGGTTTCTCATTGGTATCATATGCAATGACATGCAGTTTGTTATCTCCATTTCCTCGAGTGTGAAAACCGTGGCGGGGAGATTTCACAGCTGTCTGAAGCATGTCACGGGTCAGATGCAACAGAACTATCTTAAATTAAACACAGACAAAATGAAAGTCATGGAGTTTTGGGACTGGACCACCACTCTGGAACCAATCTTGGAGGCCTGTGGAAGTAGGTCACTGTCCGAATTCTGCAGCTAAAGTGAGGAACTTAAGATTCCTGTTTGATGCCCAAATAAACTTTGCAGGACAGATTAACCTTTTGAGATTGTCCTGCTTTTTTCTACTAAAAACCTTACACAATAAATGTAACACCCTCTTCCTGGGAGTAGACAAGCGCCAACTGCTAAAATTTGAATCACTGAAAAATGCAGCAGCGCGTGTGCTGCTCAAAATTCCAAAATACCACCATATCTCTAGAAGCATTTGGGAGCGCCACTGGCTACGGTCAAGCAGCGCATTAAGTTCAAGGGGCTTTGCCTGGTGAATAAAGCTCTGTATGGCAGAGGGTCATTGGAATTAAAGAAACGTTTTCAGTCATATTACCCATGGCAGAATCTTGGAGATGCCAATAAAGATCTAATCCAGGTCTCCAAAATCCATAAAGCTAGATGTGGAGGTAGAAGCCTTTCCTATCGAGCGTTAAAGCTTTGGAATCTGCTGCAGGTATCATCATGCTTCAACCTACTGGACCCCTATTTAGGAAGATGCTAAAGACCTGGCTATTCCCTTCACAGAAATGATACTCTATCTCTCTATTTTCACTCGCTTCCTTGCTACACTCACCAACAAGACACCTTGGCATTTGTGCGCTCTTCTAGCTCTTTTACTTACTTACTTTTCATTACGAGTTCCCCAGCACCATGGTGGCTTCACTGTACCCAGGGATGTTTGGTACAAAAACATCTCATCTTAATAAATCCCCACAGAGTGCTCCTTAAAGGTGCCCACTGAAAACCTACCAAGCCCTGGTGCGGTCTCTGATTAACCTTAAAAAAACCACAAGGAGATGATGGACAGAGGGCTGAAACTTCAATCATCCTTCTTTAGCTCACTTCGCCACCCCAGTTTGGACACAGCCATATGCAAATCAATCTTGACCCTGTGCCTCATGGGAACAGTCCAGCCTGAACTGGCAGGCCAGGCCCGCATGGACCGGAAACAAACATTCTGGGACCGGTTTCGGGGTAACACCCCTCATTAGCCTGGCTAGTTTTAACCCAGTGGTAAAGTGAGCAAGGGACTTACGTCTGGGCATACCCTGCCAACTTAGGACGAACAAAGCAAAAACAAGGGGATGAGGAATGGAGCGCTGAAACTTTTCAGACACTCACCCCTAGTCACAGATCTGGGTTGAATACATCATCATTCTTTAGCTCAGTTTGCCCCCCACCAGTTTGGACCCATCCATATGAAAATTTGTCTTGACCCTGTTCCTCATGGGAAGAGTCTAGCCCGAACTGCCAGGCCAGGTCTATCCTGGACCGGAAGCAAGCCTCTTGGGACTGGTTTCAGGTTAAACCCCCATATCAGCCAAGCTAGCTTGAATCCAGTGGCAAAGTGAGCAAGGGACCCACGTCTGGGCATACCCTATCAACTTAGGGTGAACGAAGGAAACACAAGGAGATTATGGACGGAGCGCTGAAACTTTTCAGACACTCACCCCCAGTCACAGATCTGAGTTGAATTCATCATCGTTCTTTAGCTCACTTCACCGCCCCAGTTAAGATCCAGCTACATGCAAATCAATCTTGTCCCTGTGCATCATAGGAACAGTCTAGCCCGAACTGCCAGGACAGGTCTTTCCTGGACCTGAAGCAAGCATCCTGGTACTGGTGTCAGGGTAAAACCCCTTATCAGCCAGGCTATCTTGAATCCAGTGGCAAAGTGAGCAAGGGACCCACGTCTCGGCATACCTTGACAACTTAGGGAGAACAAAGCAAACACAAGCAGAGGATGGACGGTGTGGTGAAACTTTTCAGACACTCACCCCCAGTATGTTTCGTTATTCTCTAGTTAGTGCGAGATGCCAATCCTCCTGTCCTGCTCCCCTTTTGGCAGAAGGAAAGGTGGGAAAATTAGGTAGACGAGGATGTGTGACACATTCATCCAGCACTACCCCTAAAGTAGAACATGCAATGTGGACCTTGTTTTTCCAATTCCTCCATCTGGGGATGGGGGTAATTAGCCTACCATGGCCAGGATTGTGCAACTTCACCCAGGAAGTGTTTACATAGAGGGTGTAGACATCCTAAAGGTAGGTAGTCCATTGGCCACTACCAGTCTACTCCTTTAAACCCCTTAAAATTGGTATTTAGGTGGCATCTCTTGGCTCAGATCTTCAGATTTGATGGACCAAAGAAGAAACAGACAAAGACGAACCGCTGATCGGGGGAAAAGAGTTCCTGCTGTAGAATATTGGCACAAAGTCCTTCCTGCAGCCTCAAGGACTAGACTATCATGGTGTGCTGCATCCTCCTGCTGCTGTGAGGCTTCCAAGAACCCCAGAGCCCCTCCAGCCTTTTACAAATTGCCAGAGAACTCCCTTGAGCAGAGGAGCTACTCCCCTGCACTACACAAGCACCTAACATGCAGTGTCCGAATTACCGACTTGCCGCTCCCCGGTGGAGCCAACGCTGCAGCCAAGCCAGATGTAGTAAACTAGTTCCAGAGGGTCGGAAATGTCCCCCCACCGGTATACAGACAAAATATAGAATAAAAAATATAGAATAGCACTAATATCGAAGTGAAAATATAGAATGGACAAAATATCGAATGGACAGAATATAGTCAACAAAAATATCTAACTTAAGGTAAGTCATTTAATATCGATTTTCATAAATATAGAAAGTCAAAATATCGAAGTATATAATATAGGTATTAAATATATCGAATTGTTAATAATATCGAATTTTTTTAAAGTGTTTTGTATGTTAGTATATGTGTGAAAAGTGTATATTTATTTTATAATTTATTTTAAGTAATGAATTTTATGTTATTTAATTTTTGCGTAATTTAATTCTGTAGCGGGTTGTGGGTTTATAGGGGAATAAGGTGGGAAGTAATTCAATTATAATTAAATATTTAAATGTATTAATTGGTATTTATTTTGAATTAATTGTTAATTAATTTTTAATTGGTAATTAATTAAATTTTAATTGGCAATTAATTTTACTTAATTGATTAATTGATAATTCTGTTAATTGTATTAATTTATTTTCCATAGCGAGTTGTGGGTTTATAGGGGAATAGGGTGAGAAGTAATTTAATTTTAAATAATTAAATATTTTAATGTATTTATTGGTATTTATCTTGAATTAATTGTTAAATAATTTTTAATTGGTAATTAATTACATTTTAATTAGTAATTAATTTTTATTAATTGATTCATTGATAATTATGTTAATTTTATACATTTATTTCCCGTAGCGGGTTGTGGGTTTATAGGGGAATAGGGTGGGAAGTAATTTAATTGTGATTAATTAAATATTTTAATTTATTTATTGGTATTTATTTCGAAATAATTGTTAATTAATTTTTAATTGCTAATTAATTAATTGTTAATTGATAAATAATTTGTATTAATAGGTAATGAATTTTAATAATACATTTTTATTTGTATTTTTAATTGATTCATTATTATATTATATTAAATTGGTAATTACTTTTATTAATTTTTTATTGGTATTAATATTGAATTTATTTTTATTAATATATGAAGTATTTACTTTCCCTACTGTTGCACTCACTGGAGTGGGAATAGTAATTTTTAGCCCTATGCTATCTAAGGCTTTCCCTACTGTTGCACTCTCTGGAGTGGGAATTTTAATTTGTACCCCTACGCTATCCAACGCTTTCCCTACTGTTGCACTCTCTGGAGTGGGAATAGTAATTTTTACCCCTCCGCTATCCAACGCTTTCCCTACTGTCGCACTTGCTGGAGTGGGAATAGTAATTTTTACCCTCCCGTTTTCCAACGCTTTCCCTACTGTTGCACTTTCTGGAGTGGGAATAGTAATTTTTACCCTCCCGTTTTCCAACGCTTTCCCTACTGTTGCACTCCCAGGAGTGGGAATAGTACTTTTTACCCCTACGCTATCTAACGCTTTCCCTACTGTTCACTGTCTGGAGTGGGAATAGTTATTTTTACCCCTACGCTATCCAACGCTTTCCCTACTGTTGCACTCACTGGTGTGGGAATAGTAATTTTTACCCCTACGCTATCTAACGCTTTCCCTACTGTTGCACTCACTGGAGAGGGAATAGTCATTTTTACCCATACGCTATCCAACGTTTACCCTACTGTTGCAGTTGCTGGAGTGGTAATAGTAAATGTTACCCTCCCGCTATCCTACAGTAAAAATATTGTATATTAATAATTAATATTATGTTAATATATATAAGAAATTACATTGTATGTTTATTTTTTAACTTAAATTAATTATGAAATACTTTTAAAGGTATTTAAGTATTTTTAGGTATGTTTTAGTTAATTATAGTTATTATTTCATTAATTTCAAATTACTTTTAAGACATTTAAATAAAATCGATATTTTGACTAACTATATATTTTTTTCGATATTTTTTATTCGATATTTTTGTACTTACCTGTTTGCAGATAGGACTTTGATATTTTCGCTTTCTATACTTTTACTTCGATATTTTTAGTATTCTATATTTATGTATTCTATATTTTTCAATGATCCCCCCAACCAAGTGAGAGGACGCCAGGACCTACCAGAGCTGTGCCATGGCAATACCTGCAGTACCGGACCACCTGCAGTCTACACCGAGATGAAGAGTCCAATTTGGATTCCAACTGCCAGGGAGCCGGCACCCATCAAGGGACATCGTAACTCCTTAGACACACTTCATGAGTGGCTCAGCTGTCTAGAAATCGTCCCTGCAACCTGTTTGGCCTTGACTGCGAATACCGCCTTGATGCACAGAGCCAAACTGGCCTGCACCCATCCCGCCTGTCCTGGTTACTGATGAACCAGCTGTGCTCCCATGGATTTGAGGCCCTTCCGACACAATTCGCGGTTTGGGCTCCCCGGGCTTTACTTGTAAGTCCAATTGTACAGCCTGTTTTGCGGTTACCTCCTTCTCTGTAGCGCTAACACCATTGGCGCCCTGTTCCCGACCGAATCCGGGACGCTAGTAATGATCAGCAGTTGGAACTTTGGAACTGGCCTTATTACCGTGCTAAAATCCAAAGGTGAATGCCAAGAATCGACTGTATAATTCTTTGTGCATTTTTCAATTTTTCTCCATAGACTTCTATTGTGCACAATTGCGCACAACTGCGAGTTATTTTCTGAACTGCAAAAATTCATAACAAAATAGTACATACCTGGGAATGAAGTTCTTGGTCCTACAAATTACATTAAAAAACTATTTTATTTTTACAAATTGGTGTCGGAATTATTCTTGAGTGTGTCTCATTTATTGCATCTGTGAGTACAACAAATGTTTAGTGCTACCCTCTGCTAAGCCTAACTGCTCACCCACACTACCACAAATAGAGCGTTAGTAATATCTATTTTGCCTCTGTGTACCAATAAGGTACTCCCTGGACTCTCTGAACAGTGTACTTTATTTTAGTGCATTATATAGAGAGTCAGCTTCCTGCAATAATACTTACATTAAAACATCAGAACAGCTTGCTGTGTCCAGGTACCAAATGCCCTTGCAGTGAATGATGCTTTGCTTATAGCACTGGCAGGGTTTCTTCTTCACAACTATATACAAAACTAGAAAAAGTGTGCACCCTGAGGCAATGTAATGAGATAGTGCCTGTCAGCCTTATCTTTAGAGCCCAATATGGAATAATTGTGCCTGCAAGGTTCACTAACAGGCTGCCGTCTTGGTGAGACATCTGAAAACGGGGCAGGCAAGAAGGCAGGAAGGTGATGCGAGGTGGGTGGGAAGCAAGCAAAACACAGGAGAGAGGGAGAAACATCAACAAGGCAAGCAAGAATGCAGAAAGGGGATGTGAGGTGTGTGGGGAGCACGCAAAACACAGGAGAGAGGGACAAACATCAAAGGGGGAAGCAAGAATGTGGGTAGGGGATGCAAGGCGGGTGGGGAGAAAACAAAACACAGGAGAGAGGGACAAACATCAAAGGGGTAAGCAAGAATGTGGGTAGGGGATGCAAGGCGGGTGGGGAGAAAACAAAACACAGGAGAGAGGGAGAAACATCAACACGGCAAGCAAGAATGCAGAAAGGGGATGTGAGGTGGGTGGGGAGCAAGCAAAACATGGGAGAGAGGGAGAAACATCAACAGGGTAAGCAAGAATGCAGAAAGGGGATGTGAGGTGGGTGGGGAGCAAGCACAACATGGGAGAGAGGGAGAACAATCAACCGGGTAAGCAATAATGTGGAAAGGGGATGTGAGGTGGGTGGGGAGCAAGCAAAACACTGGAGAGAAGGAGAAACATCAAAGGGGTAAGCAAGAATGCAGAAAGGGGATGCGAGGTGGGTGGGGAGCAAGCAAAACCCATGAGAGAGTAAGAAACATCAACAGGGTAAGCAAGAATGCAGAAAGGGGATGCGAGGTGGGTGGGGAGCAAGCAAAACACAGGAGAGAGGGAGAAACATCAACAGGGTAAGGAAGAATGCGGGAATGGGATGCGAGGTGGGGGAGCAAGCAAAACACTGGAGAGAGGGAGAAACATCTACGGGGTAAGCAAGAATGTGGGAAGGGGATGTGAGGTGGGTGGGGAGCAAGCAAAACACGGGAGAGAAGGAGAAACATCAAAGAGTAAGCAAGAATGCAGAAAGGGGATGCGAGGTGGGTGGGGAGCAAGCAAAACCCAGGAGAGAGTAAGAAACATCAACAGGGTAAGCAAGAATGCAGAAAGGGGATGCGAGGTGGGTGGGGAGCAAGCAAAACACAGGAGAGAGGGAGAAACATCAACAGGGTAAGCAAGAATGCGGGAAGAGGATGTGAGGTGGGTGGGGAGCAAGCAAAACATGGGAGAGAGGTAGAAACATCAACATGGCAAGCAAGAATGCAGAAAGGGGATGTGAAGTGGGTGGGGAGAAAGCAAAACACAGGGGAGAGGGAGAAACATCAAAGGGGTAAGCAAGAATGCGGGAAGGGGATGCGAGGTGGGTGGGGAGAAAACAAAACACAGAAGAGAGGGAGAAACATCAACACGGCAAGCAAGAATGCAGAAAGGGGATGTGAGGTGGGTGGGGAGCAAGCAAAACACGGGAGAGAGGGAGAAACATCAATAGGGTAAGCAAGAATGCAGAAAGGGGATGTGAGGTGGGTGGGGAGCAAGCAAAACATGGGAGAGAGGGAGAAACATCAACCGGGTAAGCAATAATGTGGGAAGGGGATGTGAGGTGGGTGGGGAGCAAGCAAAACACTGTAGAGAAGGAAAAACATCAAAGGGGTAAGCAAGAATGCAGAAAGGGAATGCGAGGTGGGTGGGGAGCAAGCAAAACCCAAGAGAGAGTAAGAAGCATCAACAGGGTAAGCAAGAATGCAGAAAGGGGATGCGAGGTGGGTGGGGAGCAAGCAAAACACAGGAGAGAGGGAGAAACATCAACAGGGTAAGGAAGAATGGGGGAAGGGGATGTGAGAGCAAGAAAAACACAGGAGAGAGGGAGAAACATCAACAGGGTAAGCAAGAATGCGGGAATGGGATGCGAGGTGGGGGAGCAAGCAAAACACAGGAGAGAGGGAGAAACATCAACTGGGTAAGCAAGAATGTGGTAAGGGGATGTGAGGTGGGTGGGGAGCAAGCAAAACCCAGGAGAGAGTAAGAAACATCAACAGGGTAAGCAAGAATGCAGAAAGGGGATGCGAGGTGGGTAGGGAGCAAGCAAAACACAGGAGAGAGGGAGAAACATCAACAGGGTAAGCAAGAATGCAGAAAGGGGATGCGAGGTGGGGGAGGAAGAAAAACACAGGAGAGAGGGAGAAACACCAACAGGGTAGGCAAGAATGCAGAAAGGGGATGCGAGGTGGGTGGGGAGCAAGGAAAACACGGGAGAGAGGGAGAAACATCCACAGGGTAAGCAAGAATGCAGGAAGGGATGCGAGGAGGGGGAGCAAGAAAAACACAGGAGAGAAGAAGAAACATCAACAGGGTAAGCAAGAATGCAGGAAGAGGATGCGAGGTGGGGGAGCAAGAAAAACACAGGAGAGAGGAAGAAACATCAACAGGGTAAGCAAGAATGCTGGAAGGGGATGCGAGGTGGGTGGAGGAGCAAGCAAAACACGGGAGAGAGGGAGAAACATCAACAGGGCAAGCAAGAATGCAGAAAGGGGATGTGAAGTGGGTGGGGAGAAAGCAAAACACAGGGGAGAGGGAGAAACATCAAAGGGGTAAGCAAGAATGCGGGAAGGGGATGCGAGGTGGGTGGGGAGCAAGCAAAACACGGGAGAGAGGGAGAAACATCAACAGGGTAAGCAAGAATGCAGAAAGGGGATGTGAGGTGGGTGGGGAGCAAGCAAAACATGGGAGAGAGGGAGAAACATCAACCGGGTAAGCAATAATGTGGGAAGGGGATGTGAGGTGGGTGGGAAGCAAGCAAAATACTGGAGAGAAGGAGAAACATCAAAGGGGTAAGCAAGAATGCAGAAAGGGGATGCGAGGTGTGTGGGGAGCAAGCAAAACCCATGAGAGAGTAAGAAACATCAACAGGGTAAGCAAGAATGCAGAAAGGGGATGCGAGGTGGGGGAGCAAGAAAAACACAGGAGAGAGGGAGAAACATCAACAGGGTAAGCAAGAATGCAGAAAGGGGATGCGAGGTGGGTGGGGAGCAAGGAAAACACGGGAGAGAGGGAGAAACATCCACATGGTAAGCAAGAATGCAGGAAGGGATGCGAGGTGGGGGAGCAAGAAAAACACAGGAGAGAGGGAGAAACATCAACAGGGTAAGCAAGAATGCAGGAATGGGATGCGAGGTGGGGGAGCAAGCAAAACACAGGAGAGAGGGAGAAACATCAACCGGGTAAGCAAGAATGTGGGAAGGGGATGTGAGGTGGGTAGGGAGCAAGCAAAACACGGGAGAGAAGGAGAAACATCAAAGGGGTAAGCAAGAATGTAGAAAGGGGATGCGAGGTGGGTGGGGAGCAAGCAAAACCCAGGAGAGAGTAAGAAACATCAACAGGGTAAGCAAGAATTCAGAAAGGGGATGCGAGGTGGGTGGGGAGCAAGCAAAACACAGGAGAGAGGGAGAAACATCAACAGGGTAAGCAAGAATGCAGAAAGAGGATGCGAGGTGGGTGGGGAGCAAGGAAAACACGGGAGAGAGGGAGAAACATCCACAGGGTAAGCAAGATTGCAGGAAGGGGTTGCGAGGTGGGGGAACAAGAAAAACACAGGAGAGAGGGAGAAACATCAACAGGGTAAGCAAGAATTCAGGAAGAGGATGCGAGGTGGGGGAGCAAGAAAAACACAGGAGAGAGGAAGAAACATCAACAGAGTAAGCAAGAATGCGGGAAGGGGATGCGAGGTGGGTAGAGGAGCAAGCAAAACACGGGAGAGAGGGAGAAACATCAACAGGGTAAGCAAGAATTCGGAAAGGGGATGCGAGGTGGGGGAGCAAGAAAAACACAAGAAAGAGGGAGAAACATCAACAGGGTAAGCAAGAAAGCGGGAAGGGGATGCGAGGTGGGTGGGGAGCAAGCAAAACACAGGAGAAATTAAGAAACATCAACAGGGTAAGCAAGATTGCAGAAAGGGGATGCGAGGTGGGTGGGGAGCAAGCAAAACACGGGAGAGAGGGAGAAACATCAATAGGGTAAGCAAGAATGCGGGAATGGGATGCGAGGTGTGGGAGCAAGAAAACACCGGAGAGAGGGAGAAACATCAACAGGGCAAGCAAGAATACAGAAAGGGGATGTGAAGTGGGTGGGGAGCAAGCAAAACACAGGAGAGAGGGAGAAACATCGACAGGCCAAGCAAGAATGCAGGAAGGGGATGGGAGGTGGGGGAGCAAGAAAAACACATGAGAGAGGGAGAAACATCAACAGGGTAAGCAAGAATGCGGGAATGGGATGCGAGGTGGGGTACAAGAAAAACAAAGGAGAGAGGGAGAAACATCAATGGGGTAAGCAAGAATGCAGAAAGGGGATGCAAGGTGGGTGGGGAGCAAGCAAAACACGGGAGAGAGGGAGAAACATCCACAGGGTAAGCAAGAATGCAGGAAGGGATGCGAGGTGGGGGAGCAAGAAAAACACAGGAGAGAGGGAGAAACATCAACAGGGTAAGCAAGAATGCAGGAATGGGATGCGAGGTGGGGGAGCAAGCAAAACACAGGAGAGAGAGAGAAACATCAACAGGCTAAGCAAGAATGCGGGAAGGGGATGCGAGGTGGGGGAGCAAGAAAAACACAGAAGAGAGGGAGAAACATCAACAGGGTAAGCAAGAATGCGGGAATGGGATGCGAGGTGGGGTACAAGAAAAACACAGGAGAGAGGGAGAAACATCAACAGGGTAAGCAAGAATGCGGGAATGGGATGCGAGGTGGGGTACAAGAAAAACAAAGGAGAGAGGGAGAAACATCAATGGGGTAAGCAAGAATGCAGAAAGGGGATGCAAGGTGGGTGGGGAGCAAGCAAAACACGGGAGAGAGGGAGAAACATCCACAGGGTAAGCAAGAATGCAGGAAGGGATGCGAGGTGGGGGAGCAAGAAAAACACAGGAGAGAGGGAGAAACATCAACAGGGTAAGCAAGAATGCAGGAATGGGATGCGAGGTGGGGGAGCAAGCAAAACACAGGAGAGAGAGAGAAACATCAACAGGCTAAGCAAGAATGCGGGAAGGGGATGCGAGGTGGGGGAGCAAGAAAAACACAGAAGAGAGGGAGAAACATCAACAGGGTAAGCAAGAATGCGGGAATGGGATGCGAGGTGGGGTACAAGAAAAACACAGGAGAGAGGGAGAAACATCAACAGGGTAAGCAAGAAAGCAGGAAGGGGATGCGAGGTGGGTGGGGAGCAAGCAAAACATAGGAGAGAAGGAGAAACATCAAAGGGGTAAGCAAGAATGCAGAAAGGGGATGCAAGGTGGGTGGGGAGCACGCAAAACACAGGAGAAATTAAGAAACATCAACAGGGTAACCAAGATTGCCGAAAGGGGATGCGAGGTGAGTGGGGAGCAAGCAAAACACGGGAGAGAGGGAGAAACATCAACAGGGTAAGCAAGAATGCAGGAAGGGGATGCGAGGTGTGGGAGCAAGAAAAACACAGGAGAGAGGGAGAAACATCAACAGGGTAAGCAAGAATGCGGGAATGGGATGCGAGGTGGGGGAGCAAGAAAACACCGGAGAGAGGGAGAAACATCAACAGGGCAAGCAAGAATACAGAAAGGGGATGTGAAGTGGGTGGGGAGCAAGCAAAACAAAGGAGAGAGGGAGAAACATCAACAGGCCAAGCAAGAATGCAGGAAGGGGATGGGAGGTGGGGGAGCAAGAAAAACACATGAGAGAGGGAGAAACATCAACAGGGTAAGCAAGAATGCGGTAAGGGGATGCGAGGTGGGTGGGGAGCAAGCAAAACACAGGAGAGAGGGAGAAACATCTAAGGGGTAAGCAAGAATGCGGGAAGGGGATGCGAGGTGGGTGGGGAGAAAACAAAACACAGGAGAGAGGGAGAAACATCAACAGGGTAAGCAAGAATGAGGGAAGGGGATGCGAGGTGGGTGGGGGAGCAAGCAAAACACGGGAGAGAGGGAGAAACATCAACAGGGTAAGCAAGAACGTGGGAAGGGGGTATGAGGTGGGTGGGGAGCAAGCAAAACACGGGAGAGAGTGAGAAACATCCACAGGGTAAGCAAGAATGCAGGAAGGGGATGCGAGGTGGGGGAGCAAGAAAAACACAAGAGAGAGAGAGAAACATCAACAGGGTAAGCAAGAATACGGGAAGGGGATGCGAGGTGGGTGGGGAGCAAGCAAAACACAGGAGAGAAGGAGAAACATCAAAGGGGTAAGCAAGAATGCAGAAAGGGGATGCGAGGTGGGTGGGGAGCAAGCAAAACACAGGAGAAATTAAGAAACATCAACAGGGTAAGCAAGATTGCAGAAAGGGGATGCAAGGTGGGTGGGGAGCAAGCAAAACACGGGAGAGAGGGAGAAACATCAACAGGGTAAGCAAGAATGCAGGAAGGGGATGCGAGGTGGGGGAGCAAGTAAAACACAGGAGAGAGGGAGAAACATCAACAGGGTAAGCAAGAATGTGTGAAGGGTGTGCGAGGTGGGGGAGCAAGAAAAACGCAGGAGAGAGGGAGAAACATCAACAGGGTAAGCAAGAATGCGGGAAGGGGATGCGCGGTGGGGAGCAAGAAAAACACAGGAGAGAGGGAGAAACATCAACAGGGTAAGCAAGAATGCGGGAAGGAGATGTGAGGTGGGGAAGCAAGAAAAACACAGGCGAGAGGGAGAAACATCAACAGGGTAAGCAAGAATGTCGGAAGGGGATGCGAGGTGAGGGAGCAAGAAAAACACAGATGAGAGGGAGAAACATCAACAGGGTAAACGAGAATGCGGAAAGGGGATGCGAGGTGGGGGAGCAAGAAAGACACAGGAGAGAGGGAGAAACATCAACACGGCAAGCAAGAATGCAGAAAGGGGATGTGAGGTGGGTGGGGAGCAAGCAAAATATGGGGGAGAGGGAGAAACATCAACAGGGTAAGCAGGAATGTGGGAAGGGGATGTGAGGCGGGTGGGGAGCAAGCAAAACACGGGAGAGAAGGAGAAACATCAAAAGGGTATGCAAGAAAGCAGAAAGGGGATGCGAGGTGGGTGGGGAGCAAGCAAAACATAGGAGAGAGGGAGAAACATCAACAGGGTCAGCAAGAATGTGGGAAGGGGATGCGAGGAGGGGAGCAAGAAAAACACAGGAGAGAGGGAGAAACATCAACAGGGTAAGCAAGAATGCAGGAATGGGATGCGAGGTGGGGGAGCAAGTGAAACACAGGAGAGAGGGAGAAACATCAACAGGGTAAGCAAGAATGCAGAAAGGGGATGTGAAGTAGGTGGGGAGCAAGCAAAACACAGGAGAGAGGGAGAAACATCAAAGGGGTAAGCAAGAATGCGGGAAGGGGATGCGAGGTGGGTGGGGAGAAAACAAAACACAGGAGAAAGAGAGAAACATCAACACGGCAAGCAAGAATGCAGAAAGGGGATGTGAGGTGGGTGGGGGAGCAAGAAAAACACAGGAGAGAGGGAGAAACATCAACAGGGTAAGCAAGAATGCGTGAAGGGTATGCGAGGTGGGGGAGCAAGAAAAACACAGGAGAGAGGGAGAAACATCAACAGGGTAAGCAAGAATGCGGAAAGGGGATGCGAGGAGGGGGAGTTAAAAAGACACAGGAGAGAGGGAGAAACATCAACAGGGTAAGCAAGAATGCGAGAAGGGGATGCGAGGTGGGGGAGCAAGAAAAACACGAGAGAGGGAGAAACATCAACAGGGTAAGCAAGAATGTCGGAAGGGGATGCGAGGTGAGGGAGCAAGAAAAACACAGAAGAGAGGGA
This sequence comes from Lissotriton vulgaris, assembly GCF_964263255.1. Taxonomy (NCBI): domain Eukaryota; kingdom Metazoa; phylum Chordata; class Amphibia; order Caudata; family Salamandridae; genus Lissotriton; species Lissotriton vulgaris. The sequence goes on from NC_141689.1 coordinate 44,059,454, forward strand.
GAAACATCAACAGGGTAAACAAGAATGCAGAAAGGGGATGCGAGGTGGGGGAGCAAGAAAGCCACAGGAGAGAGGGAGAAACATCAACACGGCAAGCAAGAATGCAGAAAGGGGATGTGAGGTGGGTGGGGAGCAAGCAAAATATGGGGGAGAGGGAGAAACATCAACAGGGTAAGCAGGAATGTGGGAAGGGGATGTGAGGCGGTGGGGAGCAAGCAAAACACGGGAGAGAGGGAGAAACATCAACAGGGTAAGCAAGAATGCAGGAAGGGGATGCTCGGTGGGGAGCAAGAAAAACACAGGAGAGAGGGAGAAACATCAACAGGGTAAGCAAGAATGCGGAAAGGGGATGCGAGGTGGGGGAGCTAAAAAGACACAGGAGAGAGGGAGAAACATCAACAGGGTAAGCAAGAATGAGGGAAGGGGATGCGAGGTGGGGGAGCAAGCAAAACATAGGAGAGAGGGAGAAACATCACCAGGGTAAGCAAGAATGTGGGAAGGGGATGCGAGGTGGGGGAGCAAGAAAAACACAGGAGAGAGGGAGAAACATCAACAGGGTAAGCAAGAATGCAGGAATGGGATGCGAGGTGGGGGAGCAAGCAAAACACAGGAGAGAGGGAGAAACATCAAAGGGGTAAGCAAGAATGAGGGAAGGGGATGCGAGGTGGTTGGGGAGAAAACAAAACACAGGAGAGAGGGAGAAACATCAACACGGCAAGCAAGAATGCAGAAAGGGGATGTGAGGTGGGTGGGGAGCAAGCAAAACACGGGAGAGAGGGAGAAACATCAACAGGGTAAGCAAGAATGCAGAAAGGGGATGCGAGGTGGGTGGGGAGCAAGCAAAACCCAGGAGAGAGTAAGAAACATCAACAGGGTAAGCAAGAATTCAGAAAGGGGATGCGAGGTGGGTGGGGAGCAAGCAAAACACAGGAGAGAGGGAGAAACATCAACAGGGTAAGCAAGAATGCAGAAAGAGGATGCGAGGTGGGTGGGGAGCAAGGAAAACACGGGAGAGAGGGAGAAACATCCACAGGGTAAGCAAGATTGCAGGAAGGGGTTGCGAGGTGGGGGAACAAGAAAAACACAGGAGAGAGGGAGAAACATCAACAGGGTAAGCAAGAATTCAGGAAGAGGATGCGAGGTGTGGGAGCAAGAAAAACACAGGAGAGAGGAAGAAACATCAACAGAGTAAGCAAGAATGCGGGAAGGGGATGCGAGGTGGGTAGAGGAGCAAGCAAAACACGGGAGAGAGGGAGAAACATCAACAGGGTAAGCAAGAATTCGGAAAGAGGATGCGAGGTGGGGGAGCAAGAAAAACACAGGAAAGAGGGAGAAACATCAACAGGGTAAGCAAGAAAGCGGGAAGGGGATGCGAGGTGGGTGGGGAGCAAGCAAAACACAGGAGAAATTAAGAAACATCAACAGGGTAAGCAAGATTGCAGAAAGGGGATGCGAGGTGGGAGGGGAGCAAGCAAAACACGGGAGAGAGGGAGAAACATCAATAGGGTAAGCAAGAATGCGGGAATGGGATGCGAGGTGTGGGAGCAAGAAAACACCGGAGAGAGGGAGAAACATCAACAGGGCAAGCAAGAATACAGAAAGGGGATGTGAAGTGGGTGGGGAGCAAGCAAAACACAGGAGAGAGGGAGAAACATCGACAGGCCAAGCAAGAATGCAGGTAGGGGATGGGAGGTGGGGGAGCAAGAAAAACACATGAGAGAGGGAGAAACATCAACAGGGTAAGCAAGAATGCGGGAATGGGATGCGAGGTGGGGTACAAGAAAAACAAAGGAGAGAGGGAGAAACATCAATGGGGTAAGCAAGAATGCAGAAAGGGGATGCAAGGTGGGTGGGGAGCAAGCAAAACACGGGAGAGAGGGAGAAACATCCACAGGGTAAGCAAGAATGCAGGAAGGGATGCGAGGTGGGGGAGCAAGAAAAACACAGGAGAGAGGGAGAAACATCAACAGGGTAAGCAAGAATGCAGGAATGGGATGCGAGGTGGGGGAGCAAGCAAAACACAGGAGAGAGAGAGAAACATTAACAGGCTAAGCAAGAATGCAGGAAGGGGATGCGAGGTGGGGGAGCAAGAAAAACACAGAAGAGAGGGAGAAACATCAACAGGGTAAGCAAGAATGCGGGAATGGGATGCGAGGTGGGGTACAAGAAAAACACAGGAGAGAGGGAGAAACATCAACAGGGTAAGCAAGAAAGCGGGAAGGGGATGCGAGGTGGGTGGGGAGCAAGCAAAACATAGGAGAGAAGGAGAAACATCAAAGGGGTAAGCAAGAATGCAGAAAGGGGATGCAAGGTGGGTGGGGAGCACGCAAAACACAGGAGCAATTAAGAAACATCAACAGGGTAACCAAGATTGCCGAAAGGGGATGCGAGGTGAGTGGGGAGCAAGCAAAACACGGGAGAGAGGGAGAAACATCAAAAGGGTAAGCAAGAATGCAGGAAGGGGATGCGAGGTGTGGGAGCAAGAAAAACACAGGAGAGAGGGAGAAACATCAACAGGGTAAGCAAGAATGCGGGAATGGGATGCGAGGTGGGGGAGCAAGAAAACACCGGAGAGAGGGAGAAACATCAACAGGGCAAGCAAGAATACAGAAAGGGGATGTGAAGTGGGTGGGGAGCAAGCAAAACAAAGGAGAGAGGGAGAAACATCAACAGGCCAAGCAAGAATGCAGGAAGGGGATGGGAGGTGGGGGAGCAAGAAAAACACATGAGAGAGGGAGAAACATCAACAGGGTAAGCAAGAATGCGGTAAGGGGATGCGAGGTGGGTGGGGAGCAAGCAAAACACAGGAGAGAGGGAGAAACATCTAAGGGGTAAGCAAGAATGCGGGAAGGGGATGCGAGTTGGGTGGGGAGAAAACAAAACACAGGAGAGAGGGAGAAACATCAACAGGGTAAGCAAGAATGAGGGAAGGGGATGCGAGGTGGGTGGGGGAGCAAGCAAAACACGGGAGAGAGGGAGAAACATCAACAGGGTAAGCAAGAACGTGGGAAGGGGGTATGAGGTGGGTGGGGAGCAAGCAAAACACGGGAGAGAGTGAGAAACATCCACAGGGTAAGCAAGAATGCAGGAAGGGGATGCGAGGTGGGGGAGCAAGAAAAACACAAGAGAGAGAGAGAAACATCAACAGGGTAAGCAAGAATACGGGAAGGGGATGCGAGGTGGGTGGGGAGCAAGCAAAACACAGGAGAGAAGGAGAAACATCAAAGGGGTAAGCAAGAATGCAAAAAGGGGATGCGAGGTGGGTGGGGAGCAAGCAAAACACAGGAGAAATTAAGAAACATCAACAGGGTAAGCAAGATTGCAGAAAGGGGATGCAAGGTGGGTGGGGAGCAAGCAAAACACGGGAGAGAGGGAGAAACATCAACAGGGTAAGCAAGAATGCAGGAAGGGGATGCGAGGTGGGGGAGCAAGAAAAACACAGGAGAGAGGAAGAAACATCAACAGAGTAAGCAAGAATGCGGGAAGGGGATGCGAGGTGGGTAGAGGAGCAAGCAAAACACGGGAGAGAGGGAGAAACATCAACAGGGTAAGCAAGAATTCGGAAAGGGGATGCGAGGTGGGGGAGCAAGAAAAACACAGGAAAGAGGGAGAAACATCAACAGGGTAAGCAAGAAAGCGGGAAGGGGATGCGAGGTGGGTGGGGAGCAAGCAAAACACAGGAGAAATTAAGAAACATCAACAGGGTAAGCAAGATTGCAGAAAGGGGATGCGAGGTGGGTGGGGAGCAAGCAAAACACGGGAGAGAGGGAGAAACATCAATAGGGTAAGCAAGAATGCGGGAATGGGATGCGAGGTGTGGGAGCAAGAAAACACCGGAGAGAGGGAGAAACATCAACAGGGCAAGCAAGAATACAGAAAGGGGATGTGAAGTGGGTGGGGAGCAAGCAAAACACAGGAGAGAGGGAGAAACATCGACAGGCCAAGCAAGAATGCAGGAAGGGGATGGGAGGTGGGGGAGCAAGAAAAACACATGAGAGAGGGAGAAACATCAACAGGGTAAGCAAGAATGCGGGAATGGGATGCGAGGTGGGGTACAAGAAAAACAAAGGAGAGAGGGAGAAACATCAATGGGGTAAGCAAGAATGCAGAAAGGGGATGCAAGGTGGGTGGGGAGCAAGCAAAACACGGGAGAGAGGGAGAAACATCCACAGGGTAAGCAAGAATGCAGGAAGGGATGCGAGGTGGGGGAGCAAGAAAAACACAGGAGAGAGGGAGAAACATCAACAGGGTAAGCAAGAATGCAGGAATGGGATGCGAGGTGGGGGAGCAAGCAAAACACAGGAGAGAGAGAGAAACATCAACAGGCTAAGCAAGAATGCAGGAAGGGGATGCGAGGTGGGGGAGCAAGAAAAACACAGAAGAGAGGGAGAAACATCAACAGGGTAAGCAAGAATGCGGGAATGGGATGCGAGGTGGGGTACAAGAAAAACACAGGAGAGAGGGAGAAACATCAACAGGGTAAGCAAGAAAGCGGGAAGGGGATGCGAGGTGGGTGGGGAGCAAGCAAAACATAGGAGAGAAGGAGAAACATCAAAGGGGTAAGCAAGAATGCAGAAAGGGGATGCAAGGTGGGTGGGGAGCACGCAAAACACAGGAGAAATTAAGAAACATCAACAGGGTAACCAAGATTGCCGAAAGGGGATGCGAGGTGAGTGGGGAGCAAGCAAAACACGGGAGAGAGGGAGAAACATCAACAGGGTAAGCAAGAATGCAGGAAGGGGATGCGAGGTGTGGGAGCAAGAAAAACACAGGAGAGAGGGAGAAACATCAACAGGGTAAGCAAGAATGCGGGAATGGGATGCGAGGTGGGGGAGCAAGAAAACACCGGAGAGAGGGAGAAACATCAACAGGGCAAGCAAGAATACAGAAAGGGGATGTGAAGTGGGTGGGGAGCAAGCAAAACAAAGGAGAGAGGGAGAAACATCAACAGGCCAAGCAAGAATGCAGGAAGGGGATGGGAGGTGGGGGAGCAAGAAAAACACATGAGAGAGGGAGAAACATCAACAGGGTAAGCAAGAATGCGGTAAGGGGATGCGAGGTGGGTGGGGAGCAAGCAAAACACAGGAGAGAGGGAGAAACATCTAAGGGGTAAGCAAGAATGCGGGAAGGGGATGCGAGGTGGGTGGGGAGAAAACAAAACACAGGAGAGAGGGAGAAACATCAACAGGGTAAGCAAGAATGAGGGAAGGGGATGCGAGGTGGGTGGGGGAGCAAGCAAAACACGGGAGAGAGGGAGAAACATCAACAGGGTAAGCAAGAACGTGGGAAGGGGGTATGAGGTGGGTGGGGAGCAAGCAAAACACGGGAGAGAGTGAGAAACATCCACAGGGTAAGCAAGAATGCAGGAAGGGGATGCGAGGTGGGGGAGCAAGAAAAACACAAGAGAGAGAGAGAAACATCAACAGGGTAAGCAAGAATACGGGAAGGGGATGCGAGGTGGGTGGGGAGCAAGCAAAACACAGGAGAGAAGGAGAAACATCAAAGGGGTAAGCAAGAATGCAGAAAGGGGATGCGAGGTGGGTGGGGAGCAAGCAAAACACAGGAGAAATTAAGAAACATCAACAGGGTAAGCAAGATTGCAGAAAGGGGATGCAAGGTGGGTGGGGAGCAAGCAAAACACGGGAGAGAGGGAGAAACATCAACAGGGTAAGCAAGAATGCAGGAAGGGGATGCGAGGTGGGGGAGCAAGTAAAACACAGGAGAGAGGGAGAAACATCAACAGGGTAAGCAAGAATGTGTGAAGGGTGTGCGAGGTGGGGGAGCAAGAAAAACACAGGAGAGAGGGAGAAACATCAACAGGGTAAGCAAGAATGCGGGAAGGGGATGCGCGGTGGG